>NC_143578.1:137691740-139054738 GCF_048544385.1 Mastigoproctus giganteus | reverse complement strand
TTCCATTCATATTAGCAAGAGGTGTGTCGCCGAAAAACTTCGAGAGAATGGAACCCACGCTTGCACTTATCACGCATACGGACAGTGGGAGGGAATCACAGGCAATTTCGATGTTAAGAGAGGAAAGACTTCCAAACTAAAACATTCTAGTACAATATTATCTAAAAGCGTTAATGTATTTAATATTTTTTTTATTTTTAATATATATTTTTTTTAATTTTCACCAAAACAGCTCTCACCTTACATATGGAGAATGTACTTTTAAAAAAGCAAAATCATTAAAATTTATTACAATAAATATATTACAAGTTATTACAATAAAAATATCAAAATTATTTTAAAAATTAAAAAAGTATACAAAATTAATTTCATGAAGTCCATAAAGGCAAAATAAATATAAAAATAAATAATATAAAGTTATATGATATATACATGAACAGACACCAAGAGAATGTTTATGACAAAATTAAAAGTTATATAAAAAAGAAGATATTAAAATAAATAAAATGAATGTAATTAATAAAAATAAAATATATATATTCGATACAAATATATACGTTTAACTAAAAATTAAAAATATAAAATCTCAGACATTTCTTACTTGCAAATTTCTAAAGTATTAAAATTAAAGCAATAAATACTAAAGTAGCATTTTAGAAATTTTTAATGCGTTTTTGTTTGACGTGTATCATTGAAAGTTGTTCCTCGCTTGTGTTGTTACGTCTGTATGTCTGATAATAGGGTAAACTCCAATTCTCTGGACGTTTTTTTCCGTGGCACACCACTTGATAAATAAACGGAATTAGTTTTAGGTTATTAACTCAGAGTTAAGAAATTTCCTAAAATTTCCAGAAGCCCTTCGAATAAATCATAATTATTTGTAACTTCCCATCAACGTTCTGAACCTTTTTGGTTCAATTTTTAATTACTCTTCTGCTATATGAAGATTGTAAAACTGCAGAAGCTGCTATTGATATTGCATTTTAATTGTTAATAAAATTCACTATTATCTGTATTTAATTTTATTTACTTATGAAAGATGGAAGCAATACATGATACAGATTTTGAAGAGAGTCCCTTACAGGAGATGGATTAAATTCTTGAAATTTTTATTACCACAGTAATTACTAACCTTTAGCTAAATATTCTCACTTTTCAATATACTGTATATATTTTTTTTTTCTTGTCAATAATAATGATAATAATAAGTGATGAAAGGTTTACAGGGCAACATTAATAATTTAAAAGTTTATTTAAATATAACCAGTGCTTTTTTTGGGAAAAAAAAAATTGGTGCCAGTACTCATTCTTTGCTATCAGGAAAAATTGAAAATTAAAAGGATATGAAAAGTAAACTAAAAACATTTCCTGATATTGTTATTTCAGTAGTAATGTTTTTGGAATAAAAGGACAAATTAATTATATTAACACACAGTTTATTAAGCATAAATTTATTATACAAGTATATAAAAAATAAGTCAAAGGTAAGTCTTATTTAATAAATAAAAAATAATAAGTAAAATGTAAAAATAGGTACTAAGTAAAAAAATAAGTAAAAATAATTTCATAATGAAGTTTTATAAAATATTCCAAATTTTTATTAAGTTCTCATCCGACCCAATATGCCGACTTTTCTTACTGTTTGTGTCTGTTGCTAGATGACGTTTCCGAAGTAGCCACGAATCAACGTATTTTGCTGGATCGAAGCGTGTCAGAGGCGGGCCTACAATTTTAAGAAACAGTAGTGAAGAAACTGTTTTTGTCATCATCGAAGCTCTGGTTGTGCTGACGATCAGATTCATTTGTGAAAATCCTCGTTCACATTCACTTGAAAACTGGCATCCTACTCAGAGCGTTCATTAAATTCTTCAATTCTTCCGAAATCATCTTTTCAATTAGGTATTCCCGAAACCCACGAACTGTATCTCTTTCATTTAACTGAAACCTAATTGATAATTTTCTAATTTCATTCTCACCAAATGTTTCCTATCAAGTACTCGGGATGACGCTGTGAAATCAGCACTTTTATTATCAAGCAGCCTGCTTTCTACTGATTGTTTCAAAGTCCTGTAGAAAGCCTCTGGATCGATTGGAGAATAATTTCTGTAGTCTGTCCCATGAAGTGAAACTCCTTGAAATCGTAGATTTTCGGTAGCTTTGGCGGCATTTCTGTAATACTGTCCCGGAACTGTTTGTCTTTCAAGAAAAAGTTGTACAACAATTTCTATTTTTGTATTCGCCCTGTACAAATCTATATCGCCCTCCTGCAAGTCCAAGCTCAAATCTGATAATTCTTGAAGAGCATCACACATTAAACCTAAGTCTAATATAAAGTTTGTAGTCGTAATTTTCTTCTGCAATCCTTCATATGTACATCTTTCTTTTTGGTCCCGCATCAAATCATTCTTTGCTTCTTGAAAATGATTAACTAACGCCTCATAGTTATTCCAAACAGCCGAAACAGACCGGAAGCTCGATGCCACCCATCGTATGCTTAAAATTCTGCCAATTTTTAATAGTTCAATATCCAGCGAGTTTGCGCACACCTTTTATCAATAAATGCACAGTTTATCAATAAATGCTTTAAATCTATCGATACCTACAACGGATTTCACAGTATCACCAACTGATAGTACTAATCGGTGATTAGCGCAATTCCACACTATTAAAGAAGGGAATTTTTGTTTCATTAGTTTCGTAACACCACTTTTACTACCCATCATAACAGCTGCACCATCACGTGTGACACAAATTAGTTCGTGTCACACGTGAGTTTTTAAATAGTTTTCCGTCATGCATGTATGACTAAAGACAATCGAGCAGAGCATCAAATATCCCTCTTGCAGTAACACTTTCGAGTTCAATCAAGTCCAGAAACAAATTTACGGGAGATCTCATTCCACAGTCAAATATACAAGTTCGAACGTAAACGATCAAAGCGGGGTCCTACTCACCGTGGTCGATTCGCCAATTATCAGTGAAATTTTACTGTTCCACATAACGATTTTATCAACCAAATTTTTTCTCATTTCATCACTAATGTGATTCAAGATGTTAATGCAAGCCTTTGTTGAATGAAGAATACGAAAAACCCATGTCAATCCCATTTAATTGCTGTAGGTCAATCTCTGATTCAAAATTATGAAAAGACTGATGATGGCCACCTTATATGCGGTGCGAAAATTTTTTGCTGTTATTAATTTTTCGTGCGGTAAACTCTTTAAACAGATTTTCATGGGGCCCTTTCTCAGCTTCCACAAGCAGCTTTATGCTGTCTGCTTTCGTCAAAATAGGTAACTTCATTATTTGCCCATTCCTTAGAAATCTTCATGCCCATCTTCTTTTCCACTCCAAGAGTTCCAATTTGTGTACATAATACACAGCCAAGTTTCTTATTTTGATAATTTAGCCAATTATACTTCGCGCAGAAGTCATTTTTTTTGATCAACAGTCCAGCAACTTGGCCAGTCATTTATGTCAGTCATCCCTTGCTGTTGGATGCGAATACAATCAGCAACAAAAACAGTGTTTGACACAGTTTCTGTAATTAGGTCTTCACTCGTTTTTAATTTCTTAACTATGGAGGGTGAGAAGAAACTAGTAATTCTTTTCATTTTGTACTTTTGTACGGTTCAAGATAGCTTTTTTGAATTCTAATTCACTTACAATCTCGTTACCGCACGGGCAAATAAATAAAACTGTTGCATCTGAATTGAAAATGCACAAATACAAAGTTGTGTGGAACAAACTTTTACATTGTAACAAAAGCCACAGAAAAATTAGTGGGGAACCAATAGGAGCCCCTAGGAAATGGCATTTCCAAAGGGGGGGGGGGAGTCAAGAAAGAGGTACATGAGTTTCCCGAAGTGGGCGGTACTTCTTAGATGAACAGAACACCTGCGAAAGTGAGATAATCCCCAATAAAGTAAATCTACAGTCGGAACCTCTATACAACTAAGTCGATTATTCCGTGCAAAAATTTGTTAAACAAAAATTTCGTTATAAAGAAATACGACCTTTTCCACAATGAAAAATAATTCAACATTCAGAAATACAGTAAAAGATGGTAAATATATTTTCTAACATTTCAAAACAATTTATTAATACATAACAAATTAAGATACGATTTGTTTTTTTTTCATACGACATGATGCGCACAATATTAGTAGACTTAAGAATTATTTTTAAAAATATTTGGTTATCTTTTGTTGTACACTGTATTTACTGTACATCGATCATTTAAAAACTTTCGCATTTGTTTGAACACCTTTTATATTCTCAGGAAGATGGCTGCCGTAGCCTAGTGGTCAGGCGCGCGGGTACATAAGTACACGTGCCTTGAGTGACCGGGGTTCAAGCCCATGACTACTGAATACGGTGCTGTTTCTTGTATTCTATCCTGTGAACTCCTCTGACCGTTTGGTCGTCCCGGAGTATAAGCAGAAAATTTATTTATTTATTATTATCTTCACACTACAGGCCACGACGAAGTTTCAAAAGCTGCCAACATTTCATGTTTAGAAGGTTTAATACCTTCGTTATCCTCATTTTTCTTTTCTTGTCATCTGCTCTTTGAACTAGTTCTTAAATTTGAATTTTTTTTTTTTCTTGAAACTGTCCAAAATGCGCAAGTCATTGAGGTATTGTAACCATGTAAATAGAGATATGAAATATTTACAGAAACATGTACGGAAAAAAACACGCTTCTGCGAAACAACAGTTGATTATTTGTAAAGAAAACCATTCTCTCCTAATTCCCGAAGAGGACGTAGAAAGTTGACCAGAGCCCGTTGTTCGCATCGGGAATACCCTTTGACCAGCGCAAGTTCTCGGTATGTGGGACAGGTGGTCGGATAGGATTTACGAGTATCACTAAGTGGAATAATCCCTTTAGCTCTCTTAATTCGTGCAGCAGCACTAATTGCCTGGAGGCCACAAGTGTGAACAGTGCGTACCGAGTCTCCCTAATCTGTTCTTTATATGCAATTTTTTTTCGCTCAACCAAAACTATTTTAAGTTCGTTAAACAGGTCCGACTGAGTAATTTAAAATTCCAAAAATGGTTATAAAGTTTTATATAGAAAATATCTTAACAACAGACAGTGAAAAATGCAAATTTAGTTAAATAACTTTAAGCGTATGTATTTTAATGATGGTTAAACGTGTGAAAAAAAAATTATTGAATATTTCAAATTTCGAAATGTACTGCATGCAAATGTCACACGCTGTTAATGTAAAACTTCTTCGAAACAGACTTAATTATAAATTAATAGGATTGTACCTCACAGGAAATTTATTCGCGATATATTTAATGCGAATAAATATATTTCTGATAATTAAAACAGAACCGCATCAACTATCAGTTACAGTAATTATTTAGGCGGGGATTCGTAATGAATAAAATTAAGAAGCTAAAGCAGAATGTAAACTAGACTGATGTGAAGGGAAAGCTTCACATCAGTCTAGTTTGTATAATTAAGAATTTCGTAAAATACTCATTCCTAGGGCAAAAGTTGCAGTTTTATATTTTAAGAGATGGAAGTTTGCATAGCTGATGTAAAAGGTTTGCTTACTATAAAAACTGTCAAGTTTGATAGTAGTGGTACAAACGCGTAAGCCTCTATTAATATCAGCACACTAATGGATTTTCTACATTTTATATCTGGAACTTTAGAAACATTTTCACAACCGTTCCAAACTTCATTAAATGAAATAAATTCGAACGCGCGTTAAATTTAATGCAACGCATACATTAACTAACTTATTGATACTATTTTTAGACTCTGCCTATTCAGAATCTCATTTTATATTATTTTTTTTTACTTAAAAAAAATTTGAAATTCTCATTACTTACAAAAGCCTTTCTCGCCTACTTTTCAAACAAGAATCTCGTATTAGTTCGTAATACGAGTCCAAACTTGGAATAGTTTTAACGTCCACCAATATATATATATATATATTTTTTTTTTTTCAAATGATTTCAAAGTACAAGGGTATAAAAAAATTTAAAAAAATTATTCATCCTCCTACAGATATTTACTGTTGATTATTTCCTTCTTTTCGCTGAAATGTATTGTCCACAAATGGAACTGATTTAAATAACCATCATCTCTATGAAAGTCATTATTCCTGCGTCTAGACCAGTTCCTACAACCGTTAATAGTGTAGTGACTATTATCATGTAGCTTTCAGATCATGGCCCAATTCGTAGGCAACAGTAGAATATTTCTCCCATCCCAAAGTCGTGGTTTTCCTCCCTTAAACAGAGAGAGTATCCTTAAAATCCAAATACATAGTTTGCCAACTTTGGAATTTGAAAAGCTAGACAACGGGTAACTAACTATAAGCAGGAGGAAAACAAGAGTTTATTTCTTAAAAAAGCAGTTCTTCGCCAAAAAGAGGAGGAAATGGAATTTTTTGGGAAAAATAAAAGTTTTTTTTTTTTTTTTTTAAGTCCACACTGCACTAGAAATTAAATTTCACTGATAACATACACATTTTCTGCTGAAAAACAAGCCACAGACTTATTTACCAGTACAGCATGCTTTTAAAGTTATCTAAGAATCTTCTGTTTCTGCAAATGGTCAAACAAATTATTTCTAAAAAAAGTAAACTAACTCATAAAATAAGTAAACTAAACGAGTAATAAGTAAGAAGTTGCAGACCCTTAATAGGGGTTACGACTATTCCTGAAAGCCAAGCAATAATCACAACGGACTTCATGCTGTTAGCCCTCAAGAGTACCGATAGTTCAGTCGTCCAACATGAGCCTTTAATATAATTAAAATTCGAAATTTGTCTTCCCAGAGCATGTACGCATGATTGGGATTCAGGTCTAGGAATTTTGTGGTCACTCCATCCTCACTCACTCACAACACAAAGGAAGTCCTCAGCCCAATGGCGGATTTAAGTAGTCTGGACCCAATCGTACATATGTCGAGGTCCTAATAATCAGGTCGCGGAGGGCCACAGACAATAGTAACTGCATTGTTTCGGACCTCCATCACCTCGGCTTGGAGCAACTGTGCTACTGCATTGTATTATATCTCTAAGTTAAGTTAGGTGTGCGTGTGTTAAGTGCCAAAGCAACCAAGGCAACCTTCTCTCAAGAGCGACTAACTCGACACTGTGAAAAAAGTTCATAAAAATTCCTTGTGTCATTAATGGGATTGTAACAACTGTGCTATCCACAAGGGTTTTACTCTCCAATTCGTCCATTAGATGGAATTATGGGTATATACTCTTATAAAACCTGACACAAGGTTCAAGAATTTCCTGTTTATATACCTCAAAACAGCCCAGTTAATATCTCGAAGATACGCATCTCCGTACATGCAGATGAACATTCCACCTGCCCAGAAAACAGCCACATACTCCGTAGCGATCCCATCCATGATGTTTATGGGCTGACTCACTAACTCATTCATAAACATCACATTAGAATTGTCTAATATTATGAAAGAAAAACCGAGATTCCGTCACAAATTTCCTTGAGTAAATTTTATATGTTCACTATAGGGATGGAGTGTGACAGCAGGTATTCTGTAAGAATCTCTATAGTGACTCCATCTCTATAGTGAACATGCAGTGAACTGCTGTCTATGGGATACACTTTCGAGGAGTTATCTGACCTGAGACAGCTGAAACCTAAGAACAGAGCTAGCGTGTTGCTATCTCCCTATTTGTATGTATGCATGATACACTGCCCCGTGACAATGGACTGAAATGAAACTTAAACGTGTTTGGTGTGCATGCACAATTGAAATGAGGGATGCATAGTCAGACCACTCTATTTAGAACAACCATATCTGCATACCAGATGTCTTTTTCACAAAGTGGTTGAGTTAGTCGGTCTCGCATGGTTTTTTCTCCTGGAAACTCGAGTTTTTCGTCCAACAAACAGAAAATCGACCATAGAACACAAGCAATTTACAGACAGTAAATACGGAGAAATATGGCCTTAGTCGCCAATGCTCCCAAAACCCTACTGCAGCAGCAACAACAACAAAAAGAACTCAAATACACTGTAAACTTTCAAAATGCAAGGAATTGTATTCCCCATCCCACTTATTCAGTTAGCCTGTCTCGTACGAAATCTGCACTGTTTTTCATCCAACAAAATAAGCAAACAGACACAGAATACAGTACACTGCAATTCGCAAAGGCACTATACTTATATTTTTATAGCTTTAGTTGCTTTGGCAGAAAAAAACCAACTACGAACAAACTATAAACACATTGGTGTCTTTAAAAACAGGGCTGCAAATGGGAAGGGACGTCGGGCTCCTAGTTCCAGAGCTGTTGCTACTGCCTATACTGATGTTACTGGAACTGGTCTATCTTCCTAGAAATATCCAAATAAAGTGCCCACCTAATTGTGGAAAAGCCAATTTCCACCACTATTTAGAAAGTAAGGCGATTCTAATTTTCAGCAGCGTTACTTATACCAGTTTTCTTCTGTTAATAACCGTTTAGTACTTATTTCAACCAGAGAGAGAAAGAGAGAGAGTGTGTGCATCAGCGACTACGGCCATATTGCTCCGTGTATTGTCTGTAGATTTTCTGTTTGCTGGATGAAAAATCCAAGTTTCAAGAAGAAAAAAAAAACCATGCTACCCTCGTCGGAGAACGACTAACTCAGCCACGTTGTGAAAAAGGCCCATAAAAATTGCTGATGCCATCGACGGGACTCGAGTCTTTTACGCCAGGTGTGGGGGAGGACGGTGATTCTATCAACTGTGCTATCCAGGAGGGAATTAGTGGAGAAAAGTTAATGTAGAAAACAACATCAGGAAACGTGAACTTTACGTCCAAGGTAGCCTAATGGTTTGAAGAGACATAAGAAGCGCAGGTAAGGTGCTGAATTTCATATAGGAGCTGTGACCATGTGATCGAAATCCCTTCTGTTTCCCCATAAAGCACAAGTACGGAAAGCATTTTTAGGGTGAAGATATTTTCCGATAAGGGCCAATAAGCGTGTAATGGTGTTCTGAAGTGACAATATCTGAGTCATAACCCCCTTCCCCTTTCCAAGATTTAGAACATATTCTTCTAGAAGAATGAGCTTTAACGTCATTAGGTCTTTCGAACACCCACATTAACAACACGAGAGCTCGATGTGCGTGTTGCCCGGTTGCCACGAGTATGTTCCCTTCTGCATTAAAATCTACAACCGCCGCTGCCGAATACTCATTTTCAGGTATGTACGAGCTTATTTTCATATTTCAGAAAGGATATGCTTTAGCGAAAGGTACTGTCACATCATAACATTATGTACTGTACTTCTGAAACACTTTAAGGGCTTAAGCCTCAGGTTGCGAGAGAATTAGACAACGTACAAGTTAGTGCAAATGCATCATATTAGTACGCAACAAACTCTGAGATTTAATTAAAACGATGCAGTTTTTGCTAATTCAGAGTTTGCTGCGTGCTAATATGATGCGTTTGCACTAACTTGTACGTTGTACTGTACTTCTATACCGAAGTTGACTGAATTGTATTTATTATTTTGCAAACTATTTAATTTTTCATTTGCGTATTAACTTTAAATTTATAAAAATCACCATTTCACTGTGGATTGTTTCCGACCATGCCCAATGCATGTTTTTTTTTAACTTCGCTAATTGAACTTTACTTTGCGAAAAGGGTCATTGATTGACTTTTCCTTTGCCAGAACTCGTTCTGTGTTTTGTCCGTTTCACGTGAACAAACATAAGTCAGTCCCATATTGCTAACATCAAACAGTGCATCGAGTACTTGACTTGTCATTCTTCACTTTGTTGTAAGGTCCACTCACTATGCAAACTCACATCCATCCAGCTGTCAAGGAAAACACATTTACCCTTCATCTTTACAAACTCTATGTATATAGCATGGATTCTATTTACAATTCATGAATAGCTTTTCTTCCTTATAAAAATAAAATTTAAAACTTATATTATTTAATTAAATACATTAATGAAGCATCACTATTTTCGATTTTTAGATTTATATATGGGGGAAGACTACTTTCTGTCAATAATAAATCAATAAAAAAAAAAATTACAATCACTTTTTTCCTACATTGGCTTCAGAGGAAAGTTTCGCCCGTCTTTCAATCCTTCCATAGAGGAAAATACCAAAAGGCTGCTATTTTTAGCCTATTTTTAATGCCCATCTCCGTAATTATCAAAAATGCGTAAAAAAGTTGTTGAAACTAGTTTTCTTATTAATCAGTTCCTGTGATCCATGCATAAATGGTTACCGGTAACTATCTACCTCCTCTTTGGCACCACCTTTGTGGATTATATTCTGCCCGGCTATTTACAATTATTGCTTAAACTTGACGATCGTGGACAATGAAAACTATCCAGGACTCGGACCGGATACAGTTTTCATTGTCACACCAATGGACCGGAACACATTGGACTGCCGTTTCGAATGGTCACAGGAATCATCAATGACATGTGCATATTGATTATTAAAAAAAATGGTAAATTCTTAATGAGTTCCGTTATATACCCCTATCAGGGACATAAAACGGAATAAATAAAATAAATACCTCACTTCGCCATTAGAACCTCTAGCAGCAATGGCACGCATGCTATTTGTGGCCAGCAGAATACAGAGAAAAATATACTGGCACGCAACCACTCATAAATGAATTTGCTCTTAAATAAAATGTATTATTTATTTCATAGTAAATTTATTTTATGATCTATCAGCTGCATCCAGCGATGAAAACCTTAATCATATTTTTGATCAAAATTATACAATAATTAAAGATCCCATTACGAAGTTTCAAGTATCGTTACGTTTCTTGCAGTATCAGCAAAGACTATTCCCTGATTTCAGAGTCCGTTTTGTTTTCCATGGCATGCAAAAATTGTTACTTTTCTGTTTCAGCTTAATTTTGGCACAGAGTAGCATATATTTAGAGCTTAAATATATACGATACTTGGGATTATGCTAAATAAATATAAACATTCTTAAAACATGTTGGGTAACAGCTCAAAGCTGCTTATGAAAATTATTTATGGATGTACTATATTTCATATGTTTTCCTGTAGTGCATTTTCCGCCCATGAAAGATGAACTTTACCGATTGATGAAGTTTACTTCTGTCTTCTTGTCTGGTGCTCCTCAAGCAACCGTCAATATTGGGTTCTTAGATGGCTCAATCTCCAGGCAGCGGCTTTATGAAAACTTAAAAACAAAGCCTCTGCAATAGATGATCAACGAGTCTGGAGTCATGCTTCTTGCAAAGTTAATTACTTCTGCATGCGATTCCCCAAACTTAGCCAATATAATAGCTGCTCCCAACAGAGAAAATTCAAGAAGCCAACAATTCAAATCCAACCTCTCCAGACTCAAACAAATTAACAAAATGTTTCTCGATGAATTCCTTCACCTCATAAATCACCACAACATTGATTGCAAAAGGTTACTGAACTCTGAAGTCTACAGGAGTAAGATTTCCAATCAACTGAAGAGAAATAAAAATAGCAGCCTGCAACTGAAAACCAAATAGGCTGTTCTGAAATTTTTTTTTATTAATTCATAAGTATAATTCCTATTCATTGTTAATGTTTATATGAAATCGATTATTATTATGTATGTATTCGATTCTTTTATTTTATTTCCGTTGTACCGTATTATCTGCCGCTAGCCATTGTGCTGTGATGTGCTTGCTGTATTTGCAATAAATTAATACAGATTTATTACTTCATCAGTCGGCAGAACATGATAGCTGAATACACTGTCTAAAGCGTTACTTGAGTATGATTCACATCTGCTAATCAATCGATGGTATAAGAAGTCTCAAATTTCCCAGAAAACTGAAACAAAGAAAAATGGTATGGTATATACACTGAATTATGACCACCTACCTAATACTTTGTAGGTCCTCCTTTTGCCCTCAGTACAGCAGCTATCCGACGTGACATTGATTCAACAAGATGTCGGAAGTGTTCGGGAGGTATGGCCAACCAAGCTGTGTGTAATGCGGTCAGCAATGCAAGTATGGAGGTGATTGGTGTACCCAGACGCTTGATATGCCTTTCCATAGTGTCCCACAAGTGCTCTATGGGATTGATATCGGAGGAATTCGGAGGCCAATCGATATGCTGGAAGTCAGAACTGTGTTCCTCAAATCATTCCTGCGCAACAAGTGCCCGATGGCTCGGCGCATTGTCATTTTGGAAGACACGATCGCCATTCGGAAAAAAGTGTAACACAGCGGAGTGTACACAGTCAGCAAGTTGTTGACAATAGCGGAGATCAGTGATACGTTGTTCCACATGCACCAGGGGTCCAATTCCTGCCAGTGAAACATGCCCCCACACCATACAACTGCCTCCACTGGCCTGCACTTTTGATACCATGCGTGATGGATGGATGAAGAGCCTCATGTTGTTGACGCCAAATCCGCACACGATCATCCGCGGTGTGGAATAAATAACGTGACTCATCCGACCAGCACATCTTCTTTCAGTCTTCTAACGTCCAACTTGCATGCTCTTTGCACCAGGCGAGTCTTTTACGCCGATGAACCTTGGTTAGGAGAGGATGCCGTAGGGGTCGTCTGCTAGTATAGCCCATACATGCGAGCGTGCGACTCATGGTCATGGCAGATATTGTTCCGAGTTGGTCCCATATGGTATTGGGTAATGAACTCTTGAACAGTGCTGCGCCTGTTCGCCTGTACGAGTCGTCGGACCCGGCACTCACCTCTAACTTCAACCTTTTGCTGACCGTTGCAGTTTTGCCGTCGGGTCGTTGGTTGATAATTTTGACGCCAGTCCTAGTACACTTTAACTACGGCGGCTCACGAACACACCACCAGTTCAGCCGTTTGGGAAATCGAGACACCAGCTCGTCGAACTCCCACAATCTGTCCTTTATCAAATTACGATGAATCCTTGCATTTACCCATCACACTAGGAATTTTACTACCTACTGAACCACTGACACCTTATCTATGCTACGTAGGTCGACTAACTGCGCACTCTCGTACCTCACGTGGTCAACGGGTCGCATACACTTTTCATAAGGGTGGTCATAATTCAGTGTATATCGCATAAATTTTATAATATTATGTTAATATTGTACGTATTACACTGCTCGAAAAAATTAGCAGAACATATAGAAAATGTGGTGTAACTCATGCAGTTACGATGAAGAGGGACAAATTTTGGTGGTGTACCACAGAATAACGATAAACTCAGGAGACAGCGAGAAACTTCGGACAGGTATAAGGGTTATTTATACGGGTTGTATAAGAATTACCAAAAAAGGTCACATTACAGAAGTTGATACATGATGCTCGAAAATCGAAAAAAGAAAAAATTAGTCAAGAAACACTTGTCATGATGAACCGAAGACGACAAATGAAAAGCAAGAAAAACACTGACAGGGAGAAAATTGAGTATACTGAGTTATGCAAAGCCATTAGAAAGAGACTCAGAGAGGACATAAGAAGATTTAACACAAGAAAAGTAGAACAAGCATTAAGGGAAAACAAAGGATTTAAATCAGCAGCCATGAGCAGTAATACAGAAAGACAAATGATACTGAAACTGAAGAATAGCGATGGTGTACTTATAAACAGCAGAGAAGGCATAATTCAAATAGCAGAAGACTACTATAGAGAATTATACAAGGAGCAGGGGAATGATGCCAGCAGTGGGGAAGATGGATTGCAAAGTAGCAACACATACGACATACCCAATATTCTTCCTGATGAGGTAGAACATGCATTGAAGAAAATGAAGAATCAGAAAGCCCCGGGGGAAGATGAAGTTACTGTAGAGTTGTTAAAATTGGGAGGAAGAGACATAACACAAAAACTGGAAAGGCTCTTCACAAAGTGCATTAGAAAAGGTGTGACGCCTAAGCAGTGGAATAATGCAATCATAGTTTTGCTGCATAAGAAAGGAGATAAATCAGAAATTGGAAATTATAGACCAATTAGCTTGTTATCCCACATCTACAAGTTGTTCACAAGGGTCATTACTAACAGATTAGAAAGAATACTTGATGAGAATCAACCGAAAGAGCAAGCTGGCTTTAGGACAGGATTCTCAACTATGGATCACCTTCACGTAATATCACAGCTAATGGAGAAAGCAAATGAATATAAAACACCATTATGCCTGGCATTTGTGGATTATGAAAAGGCATTTGACTCCATACAGCATAAGGCAATGTTTCGGGCACTGGAAAGACAAGGCATTGATACCCCATATATTATGATTTTGAAGAAAATATACGAGAGTGCTACCTCCTTTATTAGACTAGACAAAGACAGTAGGAAATTTAAAATTGAGAAAGGAGTTCGACAAGGAGACACAATATCTCCGAAGCTGTTTACTGCTGCCCTTGAGGAAGCTTTCAGAAGATTAGACTGGTCGCAGAAAGGAGTCAATGTGAACGGAGAGTACCTAAACCATTTACGATTTGCAGACGACATTGTGGTCATAAGCCATGATCCCAAAGAATTAGAGGAAAATCTTAATCAGTTATGCACAGCTAGTAAGGATTTTGGACTAAAGATGAATATGGCTAAAACAAAAGTAATGATGAACAAGTATGCCACAGAAAGGGAAATAATGATTGAAGGAGCAGTAATTGAAAAGGTGGAGTCATATACTTATCTGGGACAAGTTATTAGCTGTAATAATGATAAATGGCTGGAAGTCAAGAGAAGAATAAATTTTGGATGGATAGCATTCAGGAAATATAGTCACATACTGAAGAGCAATATCCCAGTTTGTCTGAAACGTAAAATAATGAACCAATGTATACTCCCCACCATGACTTATGGAAGTGAAACTTGGGCACTCACCAAAAGAATGGAAGAGAAGCTGAGAACTACACAGCGAAGAATGGAACGAATCATATTGGGAATCAGACTGTTAGATAAGAAGAGAAACACATGGATTAGGCAACAAACTCAAGTAAAGGACATTCTTATCAAAACTAAAGAACTAAAATGGTCTTGGGCAGGACACATAGCTCGAAGACATGATGACAGATGGACTAAGAAAATAACAGAATGGTACCCAAGAGGAGCTAGAAGAAAACCTGGAAGACAAAGGCGGAGATGGATAGATGAAATTCATGAGTTTGTGGGTAGTAAATGGATGTCCAGTGCTCAAAACAGAAGGAACTGGAAAGTTGCTGGAGAGGCCTTCATCCTGCAGTGGATTGAAAATGGCTGATGATGATGATGATGATGCTCGAAAATATGGTCACATGACATCAGACCGGCGTATGATCCCCTCCAACGGATAAACAGGCCTCACAGGCGGCAAACCACGCTCGATATAAGGGTGTCTATACGATTCTGTGGCACAAATCCCATTCTTCCACCAGCGCAGACTTTATCTCACCAAGTTACCGAGGAATTGTCTGTCGGCGTGCAATGCCATCCCACACATGTTCGATCGGATTTAAGTCTAGTGATCATGCTGGTTACGGCAGTCGTTGGACCGAAATGCTGCTCCAAATTACCGGACAAGACTGGGGATTGAACACTAAAACCCTACATCTAGTTTATAATGCTGCCATAATCCCAATTACAACCTATGCTGCCAGCCTTTGGTTTAGACGTACTGCACTCGAAACTGTACAAACCAAGATATCCACTATTCAACGTTGTTTTCGTCTTAGCCTACTTCACGTTTGCCGAACAGCATCAACTCCAGTTCTACAGACTCTTACACTATACCATTTGACCTGCATGTTGTGTTTAGAGGGCTTTGCTTTTACATCCGCAGAGGCATTTCTACGGAATTTCAGGGAATCATTGTTAACCCACAGGCTGATGCGAAAACTGAACGAACCCGATGCTGGAATTTGTTAGTCAACACCTGGCAGAATAGATGGAATTCTACCGAAAAAGGAGGTATTACCAAAAAATTCGTTCCCGACGTAATTGCACTACTTTCATCATCCACCAGAAAATGGTTTTCACCCTCACTGTTTACCTCATACATACTAACTGGGCATGGTTCGCTTAACACAAAACTCTACCAATTCAGACTTTCCAATACAGTCTCCTGTCGATCTGGGCTACCTCAAGACTCCCCTCACGTACTTTTTGAATGCTCTATTTACGAGTACCTAAGATTGGCTCTTACGGCAAACAGTACCAAACTTGTGTGCCGGAAGTGAGAAGATACTCATTTCTGTCAACAATTTCCAGGCTCTTCCTCTTCAAACCTTCTGCAATGCTGCTTTTTAATCGCAGGAAGGCTTTCAACCTCAATGTTAATTCAAGAAATCAAACTGAAAACACATCATAAATCATAATACAGCCTGTTGCCTCGTCTGTCGTCCTGATGGCGTCATAAACAGAATTGTTGTGGTTTTCAAGAACACGCAAAGGTTTTAACAGATGCTGCACTTTTCTGACTCATCCTTTATCAAGCCTCTGCAACTAAATCCTTCCTCTGCTCAGTGATACCGTCATCGACCAGAGACTTCTGATACTACTCCAGATTAACAGAATTCAGAATTATATCTAGAACTTGTTCCTGCTGATCATGTTTGAATGGCATTACTACTTCTGTTTGATAGTACACTTTTTCTCTTTGTGGACTACTTTGGACAGCACTGCATAAAGACGTGGGCAAAGACATGGATAAAGATTTTATTTAGTTTTATTTTATTTTTTATTTATTTATTATTATTTTTTTTTAACTTTATGCTATTCTCTTCCTTATTTCTTCGTCTTCTGCTGTCCCGTCTCCTGGGAATGACTGTGTGTGTGTGTGTATGTGCGTGTGTGCGCGCTGTTGCCGGCTTCCTGGTACGGGGTTCTTTTGAATGGCTCCAAACTCTCTTTGGACATTCAGTGCGTGACCGTTAGGTTGGCCATGGTACATGCGTAGTTGTGGCCTACCTCCTCGTGGTGTAGATGGACACTGGACAGGCTTTCCAGGCGATCGCCTGCCTGGTGACAAAACGGCCAGAAACAACTAAACAACACACACACACACACACACACACACACTGCACGAACATTTCTGGTCTGTTACAGTGCTCTGTAACCATCACAGTGTCTACAAAGACGGAGTTGAACTTTCGTTCAGGTGCCGTCCTACATAAGATGTCTACATGTCTGCATCTATAGTTTCAAGATTATTCTCCACCACTTGAGCTCTATGTGCAGTGGCGTTGTCGTGCTTGAAAAGAAAATCTGGGCCATCAGCACTCCTAAAAAGTCGCACATAGGGTTCGAGGATCTGTTCTCGGTACCCCTATCAAAAACATGAAGAGGAGTGCGCCCGTCGATCTTTATTTCGCCCCCACACGAGAACACCACCTCTACCGTAAATGTCCCTTTCTCTGATATTGGAGTGATGGTACCGCATTCCTCGTTATCTCCAGATGAAATAACGTCTAGAATCTGTTTTTAGGCTAAAACGGGAATTTTGTTGCGAACAGCGTCACCGAAAACACTGTTCACAACAAAATATTCATGAAAAACATTTTGTTCTATTAATTTTGTCGAGAAGTGTATAAAAGGTGTGACCTTGTAGATGATCACAACAGCAGCTAGTGCACTGTATCATGCTTCCATCTATCGTTTGTTACAGCGGTGGTATTGTTATTGCGTGGTTCACAATATTATATTAAGTTATGGAAAAACTTTCAAGTCCGGAACTTGCCCATATCGATCGAAGGATCTCAGAACGACACACTTGGGAATGGATAAAGAGATTTTTCCCCATATATTAACTACTATTCTTGGTCTGTGGGAAGATGGTGCCAAAACTGATCCTTCAGGTGGAATATCCTACTGTTTTTCGTTTGACTTCTTTTTATTCCCCAAGTATCAAAAGCTCGCTGAAAAGGATACATTTCCTCGAAGCAAGTTGTTGTTGATGGTGGTTTAAGAGTTCTGTGGCGCATCATCGAAGCAAGTCCAGCAGCGTACTTAGAGGATATTAAAATCTATATCAGTAAAAAATTTCCAAAAATACTTCCAGTTGTGGAAGAAGACAACAGCTTCCTATCCAAGGGAGCCAATGCAGATACTTAGTAAGTTCAGTTTAATCTTTATAAAGTCATTCAGGGAATTTTATAATCGCAAGAAGTACAGCGCAGTTGCGTTCAATTAGAAGGAATAATTTCGAAAGCACTAACGAAAATATTCCTTCTAATTCAATGCAGTATAGCACATAAACGCAATTACAAAAAAAAAAATTACATTACATTTTTAAAAGATAACAATACACGTTGAAAAAATATTTTTTCTTTGTAGGTTTTGTGGATTTTCCTCTTTCTCTGAAAGTCAGAATCCGTGTTTCAACATTTTACTTGAATTATGAGTTAAAATTATGAATTTCATTCTAACAAGAAAAATTTTTGAGAAGCAGTGGGAATTATTTAAAGAATACTGATTTAAAGTATCCAGAAGCAGAAGCTATTTCTGGTGATAGTTAACTATTGGTATTAATATTACTAAAGAATGAAAAGAAAGTACGTAAAACACCTTATCACTTTCAATAATGAGAAACATTTACCGTTGTAGTTGTAATGGAGCAATATTGCTGTAACTCGAGCAAAGTTACTTCCTTACGGAGTAATGAGACAACTAAATCAGTCGTGTAGCCTTCCTTTCCTTTGGAAAAATTCGATCAAAGTTTTGGAATGGCTGAATATGCTAAACGAAACAAAACATGTAAAAATTTATAAATATACTACAGAAGGCAGATATGGTAATTTCTAAATAGCTACTGGGATATTATATGAAATGCAAAAAAGAAAGAAATATAAGTCTTATTAGCCATTTTAAAACAAACTGGTGCACTGGTTGCCAATACACTTTTAGTCACATAATAAACTGGTATTTTGGTATCGATTTGTCTGAATAAGAATTGATCTGTTTTTTTTTTTGCATTAACTATCATTTGCTATCAAAATCCATAACAGTCCAATGCTACGCATGCATAAAAAAAAAACAAATAAATAAACTGCGTAATACAAAAAAAAAAGATAAATAAATAAATGAAAAATAAAAAATAAACTAATAGACGGCGTTGAAGGGAATTAAATTGAGTTTAAATAATACGCGCTGCATTAAAGTTATGATTACTAAAAATGAATATTTTAATTATCTGCTCTCCTGGGAATTAGAGCTGAACTATTACGTCACTAATATACAGCATGCTATTAACTGTTTCATCAGCTGCATTTTTTATTATCCTTTTACACTGTATTTTTGCAGTCACTTTTAGACTGTCATTAAAACCATAATTATGAAAATTATATTAAAAAATAACTTACGCAGATTTCATGATTTTATAACACACACACACACACAAACAAAGTATTAGAAGAAAGAGTGTATCCACGATGCTTTTTTGAACACCGATTTACCAAAGTGCAACGATTTACGAAAATCCAATTTCATCCTTGCAAGCGGAAATGGGTCGCTGGACCTAATGCAGCCGTGTGTGATGTTTAAGAATTGAGCGAAAACCATATTTAGAATACGGATCTCGCTGGTGTTTCCTACTTTTCTGGCAGTTTGCTTGCCTTACTTTCTTTTTCTTTTATGTACTCTAAGAAATCGCCACTCTTATGCTATATCACTTGTACTGATGGTGTGCTATAATGAGACAAGCGTTTTTCTTCATAAGAAATTCGATCAGTCATTCGTCCAAATGTCTTAAAAATAATACCTAGAATTCGTGGAATAAATAAGGGGAAATTCTGATTGCACATCCACCTGTAATAAACTGCCGTTAAAACCTTGTAACATCGATCTTTGGGACTATCTGATACGATCAAGCTAAACAACAGTGCACGTTCTTTTCTTTTCATTAAAAAGGCAGATACAGACCGGTACTATATTCATCTTATCTTTGTCCAATACATAAAAAAGTCATCGAAAGAAGGGGGTTTTCTGATAATTTCTAAGAAAGAGATTGCGCAAGGTAAAAAGATGCTACAGTGCCAGGACATACGCTTTTACAAGTAAACACCAACAGATTTCACTTCCTGTCTTGCACTGCTATTTCAGCAGAGTTGGCTGGCAATACAACTGCGTTTCATTCTCAAGGTTTATTTCTTTTCCTCGGGTGACTTATTTGTTTTCAGAATCCGTGAGTGATCCGAGGCTACAATTCATTTTATACATAACGATGTATTACTATACGACATGTAAATGAATGTTTCGTTGTTATACAGCCCTTGGGTGTATAGTGGTTATAATGACCATTCTTCCACACCATGAGAAGAAGGTGATTATAACCACTGCAAATTACCTGTGTGGGTAGAAAATGCCAGGAATTTTTATGGGCATCTTTCACAATGTGGTTGATTTAGTCGGTCTCAGACAAGGGTTGCATATATTTTTTTTCTCCTAGAAACTGAGATTTTTATTACAGCAAACAGAAAACAGACCAAAAATATGTACACAAATATACTGACGCCACATAGCCTTAGTTGCTTTAACGAATAACACCCACCCAGCAACCCCTATATTCCATCCGCTGTTATACAACACAACAAAGGAATATACGTATCACAGGATACTATGACATGCATATCAAAATTAATTTTAAATTACAAAATAGGTTTTGAAATTTAAAATAAATACAGATGTTACATTATTTGTTAGTTTTCAAAATCTGCGAATGGAACAAGGTACGATATAAGCCATTTTGCAAAACTTATGCATTTCTATACGGCATATATAGTACATTTCCCTACCATTAATATCCGGACACCTGCCTTTAGAAAAAAAAAGAGCTTTTACTGTGTCATTTAATATTTTATGCTGAAACCTTTCGCTTTTATGACGACCCTCAATTTTCGCGGCATACTCTCAACCAGCTTTTTTATAAATGTCACGTGATATGATTCTCCACTCCGCCTTTAACACAGCCACCAGTTCGGCTTTTTCTTTGGATGATCTCGACGTGCATGTACCCGACGATCCAATACATCCCAAAGATGCTCGATAGAGTTCAGATCAGTACTCTGGGCTGGCCAATCGAACTTTTCCACGCCCATGTCCTCAAACCACTCTGTCACGACCCGAGCAGTATGGCATGGTGCATTGCCTTGCTGATACAGGTATAGCCTTCCCTGAAGTATTGCCATAAAGTTGGAAGTGCATAACTGTCAAGGATGTCCTGGTATTGCACAGCATTCATGGTTTTATCAATAATGACTAATGGGTCCAAGCCAAACCATGACAGGAGCCCCATACTATGACACTGCCTCCACCAAACTTCATTGTTGGGAGGATACAATCAGGAAGGATCTGTTCCCCTGGCATTCGCCACACCCAGGTAGAGTGCGAACCTCGACTCACCTGTCCATAGGACTGTTTTCCACTGTTCTGCAGTCCAGGATTCGCGCTCCTTACACCATGTCAATCGGCGTCTAGCATTTGTTGAGGTGATCAATTCTGTTGAACGATCTTGCATGCCCACTTTTGCAATTGTCTGTTCGAAGCCCAGTGTGCATATTTATAGTAGGTTCTGTGACGTGTTGCATGCATAGCACCTGTTTCCCCATCCATGGAGGGGTGTCCAGATATTAATGGTAGAGCAGTGTATAGAGTACATGGGTTTCAGTGTTTGCCATTATAAAATACAACAAATATTTTAGATTTGGGAAGTTACATTTGCACACAATTCCAGGTTTCACGGCCAGAGCGGGATTAATTAAGAACAACACCTTTCAGTTAATTAATTACGGACTTCTTGTATTATTATTTTAATTTCTTGTTCTTCCAGAGCTTGACTTTGCCCCAAGACTTCTATCAAGTAGGTTGTAGCAACCGACTAAAGAATATATATATATATATATATATATATATATATATAAATGTTTTACCACGGAAAATATCTGATCCTATGTGGCCGCCTCGGAATATAAACAGAAAATTTACTTATTTATTTAAAATATGTAAAACTTTATAAATACGTCTTTCAGTCGCTAAAGAAACGAGGAAATATTAATGACTGGAAACTACTTCACAAATTAGTATTAGCCGACCGGGCTAGCCGGGTGGGTAAAGTGCCTGCCTGGCAACCCAAAGGTCGCGGGTTCGAATCCCGCCTCGGGCTTGGATCAAAGTACTGCAAAAACGTTGGGAGGTGCATTATGGCCACAGAAGCCGATGCGCCAACAACTACCAAAAAAAAAAAAAAAAAAACAAATTAGTATTAGTATTAGCAATACATTGCAAGGAAACCACAGGTTTTTGCTGCACTGTCCAAACAAAAAATAAAAATAAAATAAATAAGTAAAATTATATGAAATATAATAAAAAAAAAACAACCGTGTGTTTTTCTCCTGGCGCAGCTGACCTTTAAACATTCTCAAGCTGTTAGCCTAACTACCCACGGAGGAAACTTTATTCCAGTAATTAACAACAGGCTAAAAGAAAACTTCATATAATCGAGATTAAATCTTTCCCCGTAATTGGATTTAATTACAGGTCACATCAGTATTCTGGACTGTTGGATTTTAGGAGAATCAGCAACTAAGGCCATATTGCTCCGTATAAGCTTTCTGTAAGTTGCGTGTGTTCTGTGGCCAGTTTTCTGTTTGCTGAACAAAAAACACGAGTTTACGGGAGAAAAAACAGCGTGTGTACCCTCTAAGCACGAAAGATGTTTTATTTTATGTAAAAACATCCTTAGGAAATGTACACTTGAAATTGTATTTTCAACACTTTTTGCAATTCGACGAAATAAAATCGGAGCCGTTTAAAATTTTTAAAATCGAACAGCTAGAACCGAAGTTATGAACGATGTAACGTTTTATGCTCATGCCCGCTACTTACTCTACCGAAAAAAGTTAGTGGCTGAATTAGCGTCATTAGCGTAATTTAAGAAGTGATCAATCGGATTTACTTCAGTCCGAAAAATTTGGTAGGTACCATCAAAGATGTTTTCACATCAAAACCATGCTATCCTTGCCCGAGACCGACCAACTCAGCCACGTTGTGAAAAAGGCACATAAAAGTTTTTTCGATTCTACAAACTTCGATTCTACCCACGAGGGCTTCTATGATGGATGAAAGACTCCAATTTCTGGAAAGAAAAAAAAAAAAAACGTGTAACCCTAGACTCAGACCGACCAACTCAGCCACGGTGTGAAACATTCTCGCGTCATCCACAGGATTCGAATCAGGGCCTTTTCCACTCGGTGGGGAAGAACGGTGCTTATGTACACTATGCTATCCAAGAGGGCCGAAGTGCTGGACTGCTTACTTTGGGCGAAAGTGTTAGTATGCTATCTGATTTATAAACACTAGATGAAGTGGAGGGTGATCAGCAGGAGGGTGGAGGGAGCTGATAAGGATTTAGAACGTTTTCGTGGTCGTTCAGCTTTTGTAGTGTTGACCACACATTTGCTTTGTAACAAGACAGGCCATCTGTTGACCTTGGCAAACTAGCGGCATCAGGTGTCCACCCTCTCAAAGGCTGCTGTTCCTTTGGTAATTTCCTTGAATGCTTCAGTCATTACCTTTATTGTACAGTGCTTTTCTGGTTCCACTCCATCATCCCTGGCTTGTAGCCGTGTAGGGCACTGTGTACGGCATGTGCGTTTTATATGCAGTAAAGAGTTCTTCTTCTTCTTCATCATACTGCCTTCTGTAATTCTTCACAAAGTACCATGGTGCAGATGTGGGAAACCACCGGTAGCGCCTTCCACAAAACACTGTGCCTTTTGGCTAGGGGCCCCTTTACTCAATAAATGAAATGAATGAATGCCTCTCCTCTGCAAGTAGGCTTCCAGCTCTAATCCCTAGTTTATTAGTTTCTGAAGTGAATTTGTGAAGACAGGATATTTTTATCATCTTCAGCATCACACTCAAAGTCTAGTTAACGAGAAAATCGACGACTTCAGTGATTTCTTCCTTCTCCGTCTGTATCCTGCAATCCTTGAAAACTCTTGACAAATTGAGGAGACAGATTCTTCTAAACGCTATTTATATTAATCAGATTTTATTACCTCATTGCAGGCTGCTGCAATGCTTTTTATTGCGTCGTAGACGTTGTAACTCTTTAGAAATGAAATCCTTCAAGGTCATGCCATTCCTGTTTGTAGCTCGGATCGCTTAAGCAAATGTCCTCCTCTAGACAGTACACTCTGAAGGTCGCTATAACCACTGATGTTGCCAAACCGAGTTGGTGGGAGAAATCTATCAAGGAATGAGCAGTATTACTCAGCATCCTACGGACAGTCGACATACAGACGGATGATACTGCGGCCTTTTGAATCTGTGGCCTCGTAGGTAGCACAGTTGCATTAATCATCTTCCTCCCCACACCGGCTGGAAACTGAGTTCGAATCCCATCAATGACGGGAGGAATTTTTATGGGCCTCTTTTCACAACGTAGCTGAGTTAGTTGGTCTCAGGAGAGAGAATCGTAATTTTTTTTCTCCCAGATACTCGGTTTTTTCGTCCAGAAAACAGGCAAATCGATCACAGAAAAACATGATGCAGCAGTAGTGGGGCATTACGCGCATCAGCAACTTAGGCCATATTGCGCCGTATACAGAATATGTCTATAAATTGAGTATGTTCTGTTGTCAATTTGCTGGTTTCTGAATGAAAAAACCCGCGTTTCGGGGAGAAAGACCATCTCGCCTGAGCCTGACTAACTCAGCTACGTTGTGAAACAGACCCATAAAAAGTCCTAGCGGGAAAAATTAATTGAGAGGATTCGAACTCGGATCTATTTCATCCAGTGTGGGTGAACGGTGATTATACCAACTGTGCTACAAACGAGGGCAGAACATACGAAATTTACAGACAAAATATATACAGCACAATAATGCCTAAAACCCTATTACAAATTTGTTGGAAATTTGTTAAATCCTTAGAACGTGATATCACGGGCCCATAGAGAAGAGGTTTTTAAATTTTTAAGAAATTACAACTAGACACAAATGATCAAATAAAAACCAACTCCATCTCTCAAGCAGAATAGAAGCAACACTATTCCAAACTATGGTAAAATCCTGGCACTAGGGAAATGGAAGATGAATCTGTGGTAACCAAAGATGAAGATTGGAAGATAAATCAGTGGTAACTGAATATGAAGAAAACATAACAATGGAAGAACTAGAGTTAATATTACAAAAATCAAAAAACCGAAAAAGCCCAGGCATAGACAGTTTGAATGTATTTAAATATGGAAATATTTCAATATGGTGGAACTATTTAAATATGGTGGCACCTTATTAAAAAAACCACTACTAAAATTATTTAACATCATATGGCATAAACAACAGATACCCAAAAATTGGGAAACAGGAATAGTAATCAATTTACACAAAAAAGGCTCCAGAAATATCCCTAACAACTACAGAGGGACGACACTGCTATCAACTGCTTCAAACTATACTCTAATATACTAAAGAATAAACTTAATAAATACAGTGAACAATTCTAGAAGAACAATGTGGGTTCAGAAGAGGTAGGGGCACAATAGATGCCGTTTTCTCATTACAACAAATTTTGGAGAAAAGAAGAGAATTCAATTTACCAACATTTCTGCTCTTTATTGATTATGCAAAAGCATATGACAATGTAAACCGGGAAAAATTTTGGCAGATTCTAGATGAAGAAAATATCCGAACCCAACTCCGGAAAGCGATGCAAAGCCTATATAAAAACTCAAAAGTCTGCATAAAATATTCTAATGGCCAACTATCAGACCCAATTAACACCAATAAGGGAGTGAAACAAGGATGTGGACTATCACCAAATTTATTTAATATCTACGTCAATAAAATTATTAAAGAATGGAAAGAAACAATTAACAACGGAATACAGTTGAACAACAGGAATAAAATCCAAACTATATTATATGCTGATGATCAAGTTATAATTGCAAAATCCGAAGATGAACCACAGATAGCAGCAAATGAACTGAATAAAATAGGCAAAAAGTACGAGATGAAAATCTCTACCTCAGAAACAAAATCAATGGGATTATGTGGAAAAAGCATACATAGAGTAAAAATCGTTATTGATGACAAAATAATAATAGATCAAATATCTGATTTCATCTATTTGGGAAATTTAATATCAAATGAATGGAAAGACATCCACACTAAACTACAAAAATATAATAAAATGAACGGAACGATTAAACGCCACTTCGGAAAACAAATGACAACTGAAACAAAATTACGACTGCACAACATCACTTCAAAGCCAGCCCTCTTCTACAGCTGTGAGACTTGGGTCATAAATAAGAAAGATGCACACAAACTAGAAGCAGCACAAATGAGATTTTTAAGACCTTTATTAGGCTTTACAAGACCACCAAAGAAATTTAGATATCCGTGAGAAATTAAAAGTAGATGACATAGTAAATGACATAAAACGGTATCAGAAAGAATGGATCAGCCACATAGAAAGAATGAACCCAGACCGGATCTCAAAATTAGCCTTTAACTACAAACCTACAGGAAGAGAGATGTGGATCGACCAAGACAACGATGGTGACATTAAGACCACCTCCAAGAGCTACAACGGAACAGGTCTTAAAAGACCTAAGCCGTACCAAGTTCCTGACGACCCTATAACAACATCATGAATCTGTTCCAAGTTGTTTTGCGCAAACGACAATACTTGAGGTACAAATTACTCTCCTTACGATTATAATTTGTCACACACGTTTGATGAAATTATAATGGTGTCAAGATCTTTTTTCCGCGGAGTATCACTTAAGGTTTACCATCTTTCAGGAACTCCTTTTAACCTACCAAAAGAAAGGTTAAGAGGAGTCGCAGTTTTGCGCACAGGAAGGTTATTGAAATCGCATCCAGCCACCATCCCATGTTGAAAGTCTACAAGTTTCACGACCAGTACCGGTTTCTAATGTACTGCTGCTATGCAGGCAGACCCACGAGATTTATATTTGTATGTCTGAGCCAATACGCATGTGCGGAAGACTTCTGGCACAATACAAAATATTTGTAGACGGGTATCCGAATACTTTACTATTAGTGTTATAATGGCTAAATGATGCAGGGAAGTGAGCGTATAGAGTGTGTTTAGTGTCAAATGGCACCAGGAGTTCCCCCATGTCCGCGTAGTATACATTGTGGGTATGAAATAGAACACTGTCAATGCCAGAGGTTTAAAGGTGTATGGATTTTGATTTTGTATATGTGTAGTGTCGTGTACCGTTATTCCTTTGGTCATTTAGCCGCTAGGCCCTTAATTGGACCCAACGTTGCCCACAATCCGCCCCGTGGAGGCAGAGACCAGGTATACCAGTATTATAGTTATTTACTCTGGCAGGTCCTGCCACCTAATTTCCTGAGATTTCAATAGCTAGGACCTAAAACAAACAAACAAACAAAAAAAAACGCTATAGATAGGAGTCAGCCAAAAGGAGTACTAGTTATGCGATTTGATGTTATTAAGTTTTTGGGAGTAGGGCTCAAGCAATTTAGAGACGATTCGGACGCTAGTAGTTGTAAGTTAGAGAGGATGGAGACTGAAGGCTGCGGGAAGAGACAGATATATGGAGTCCATAGAGAAGATGAGCCCCAAATCAGTGGAACGGGCCCATGCCCAACCAGAGGGGAAAGAAGGGTGGCGAGGGGGAGGAGACCAGGGGTTACCTCCCCCTCTCGCCTGGGGACGGAGGTAAAGGACCACGCAAAGGAACACGGCTAGGAAGGCCTAATGGCAGCAGTAGAACTGTGCTGGTGGTTATGTCACACCTGGGACAGAATCCCACACCATGCTGGCTAGGAACAGCAACAGTATGGTTTCAGCATGGATGACCTTGGGGTCCATAACGTTCCCATGGTCATCCGTCCATCTTGTAGAGAGAAGCGGACTTTTTCTGCATCTGCCCCCAACTCCCAAAAAGAAAAAATAAATAAATATTCTATCATTCATACCTTGCTCCTCGCCAAGAAGAGGCCACCAACTCATTTCAATGATCTACAATACTGCCTGAAAGTATCAATGAAGGACTGGCTGACACGGAAACTCGTTTTCTAGTTGAATTCATTTTCGGCAAAAGGAAGTTGCCACCCGAAGATAAAAGTGTATCCTGTGTGTGTGTCAGTTACTTTAACTTTACTTGCTGCTATTGCGAAAGTTGCCGCAAGATGTGCCTGGAAACACCTACTTCCGATTTTTGATGGCTATACCACCCACACGTCATCAACGCTTCTGCATCAGCTGTGGCAGCCCATTGAGGGAGGGATCATTTGTTTTAGTGGGCATTTATACTTTTGTCAAGGTCACAGAATATTCCGTTCTAAGATAATGGCTAAATCTCAATCCGCCCACAAAAGTTAGCCTCGAGTATGCCGCGAATTAATATTTGAAATGCAATTTTGGCTTTCATAATTATCTTTTGCAAAATGTTCATAATGTGCGCTAGCGAAGTAAATCTTCTGGTACACCTTAAGGTGTACCAGAAGATTTATGCGCATATTCTGAAGATTTGCGCATATTCTGGTACACCTTAAGGTGTACCAGAATATGCGCAAAATTCTTTACGTACGATTTCTGTTAGACATATTCGATTTTGATGCATCCTTCATACAGTGAATGAACCTGATGCTAACAAAACGAGGTAAAATGTGTTTAAATTTTTGTAAAGGAATTAACAAATAGTGAACTTATGTCCTTAAATTTTGAATTCAATGACTTTCGTATGACTTTTATTATATTTAAACGAACTAAAGCAAAAAACAAAAAGGCGAATATAAAATTTGCTAACTGAAATTTTAAACTTTTCTTTATTACAACAGTAATGCATTCATTGTATGAATTTTTGACAATTCTATATACGTTGTCCTATCAAAAGTCGCGGGTCACACACTTGAATGCAGGATTTTGTACTTGACTATAAAATATGCGACACTCGCGGACAGCACAGTGGTTATAATCGCAGTCTCCCAACCTCGTAGAAAAAGCGAGAGTTCAGGAATTTTATAGGCTTTTTATATATATATATATATATATATATATATAAAACTCGATCTCAGACGAGAGCTACATTATTTTCTCTTCCGAAAACTCCAGTTTTTCCATCAAAGAAACAAACAAACCGAAGAATACACACAATTACAGACACAATATACTGACATCTATCTGAACTAGACTTCTATATTATACTTCGCAAAATGTTCAACATTATTATTATTATTAATATCAATTTAACGTTTTCACAACGCAAATTTTAGCCTTAATTGGATTAGAGCTTAACAAATACACGCATGCACCTTTCATCTGTATAAAATATATATTATATATTTTATATATAATATATAATATTTTTCTTATCTGTTATAATAAATATAAACAACTGAACAAAATAGAATATTTCGTTCAATTAGCTTTTGATCGGCTGCCGTAGCCAAGTGACCAAATCTGATGGTACATTTGTATAAGTATCAGTTCACTCTGGTGAGGTTCTCGTATTCATTCCTGTTGTGAACTCCCCTGATTCTATGTGGCCATTCCGGAGCAGAAACAGAAAATATACATAAATAGTTTAGCCTGTAAAAGTGAGCAACAGTTAGCCCGTAATTCCTTTCAGACGTGTACGTCGAACGATGAGCAAATAGGAACGAGCTAACTGAGTTTCTGAGGGAAATGACAGTTCGATGTCATGGTTGCTTGTTGGGTTTTAGGAGCATCGGTGACTAAGGCCATGTTGCTCCGTGTATATTGTCTGTAAATTGCGTGTGTTCTGAGGTCGATTTTCTGTTTGCTGAACGAAAAACTCGAGTTTCAACGAGAAAAAAACAATGCTACCCTCGCCTGAAACCGACTAACTCGGCCACGTTTTGAAAAAGACCCATAAAAATTCCTCCTGTCATGGACGGGATTCGAACTCAGGTCTTTTCCACCCGGTGTGGAGAGGACGGCGATTCTATCAACTGTGCTACCCACAAGGACGTTGAATGCCATGCACGGAAAATGTCAATGAGAGCATTCGCAAGTGGACAATTGGTAACGTGCCGAAGAATCGGACTGACCGAGGACCCAACTTGCACCTGTGGCAATATGGAGACGTGGCAACATATCATGCACAAATGTGAATGCTATGAGGAACAAAGATCAGTACTCATCACCAGTATAAAATTTGTACCAAAAGACAATGAGCATCACCTCCTGGATTCGGAAGACGAGTACACCGCGTTCAGCCGCTACGCCTAGGACATCTTTAACAGAAGGAGAACAGAAATCGCTATCCGCAACAATATGGAAACATCTGAATAGAAGAACTCCATTGAAACTAACCAAGGAGGAGACTACAGCATGAACATACCGCATGACTACAACCGATCAGAAGAAATTACCAACAAAGATAACTCTCCATTCATGACCTGGTGCAAATGGCCAGGACTGATGCTCTCAACGAATATGACTATCTGAATTGACATCAAAGCAGTACTACAAACTGACCAGAGTCATCACTCCTCTTCCTGATCCCATAAGATGAACACGAGACAAGTGAGACTGAACCAAGACTGTGACCTACCTGAAGCGACACTGAACTGAATATCCAAAAACCATGACTGTGACTGCAGCTACGCTTGTTGCCTCGCCTTTTGGCGATCTGGGTTGGACACCTAGTCTGGCCCACTTTCTCTCCATATCCTAGCGGTGGGAGGGGCCGGGACCGTCCCCTCCCCCGTCTCCCCCGTTTACTTCTCCTGGTGCGGCATGGGCATGCCACACTGATATCTGGGGTCGTCTACCCTATTGGCCTCATACTTCTGTCTTTCCCCTCCAGTCTTCAGTCTTTCCCCCCACTCTCTCTCTCTATACATCACAGTGTACGCCCCACACGACAAAAACTTAAACTTCCAAATTATAACAGCCAAATCGTGCATCAATTCCGAAACTTAACCTCATTAGCGAACCACCCCTTAAAATCGCGTTATTATTATTATTTTTATTTATTTTATTTTATTTATTATTACTATTTTTATTTATTTTATTTTTTTTTTTTTAGGCCCTAGCCACTGAAATTTCAGGAAATTAGGTGGCAGGGCCTGCCAGAGTAAATAATTATGCTGGGTGTACCTGGTCTGCCTCCACGGGGCTGAGTGTGGGCAACGTTGGGCCCCAGCAGGGGTCTAGCGGCTAAATGGCCAGAGGAACAACGATACACAACACAATACTTCCAAATCCCATACACTTTTAAATCTCTGGCCTTAACAGTGATCTGTTACACCCACAAAGAAAACCACGCGGAGATGGGGGAAACCCCTGGTGCCGTTTGACACGAACACACTTTACACTTTACACTTTAACGTGCCGAAGTAAGGGAAGTCCAAAAGCGACACTACCACGAGCCCAAGAAACGATGAGGTATCCTTAAAGTACCGACACCGACAAGAACCAAAGCGAATTTAGCCGACTGGTTTATCTCATCTCGCCATTAGACTCAAAGAATCACATCACACTTCAACACTGTAAATCGGTTCTGTGCAGCACCCGCGTCACGTTACGTTATGAGGATTTGGTTTGTTCTTAATTACACGAGTTTCCTGTTACAATTTGTAGGACAGTGGTTTCGCCAAATCACTCGTTGGAGAGATCTGGATTCGAAGTCATTGCCTGGAGGAATTCATAAAGGTCTTTTCCAATGGGGATGAGTTAACCAATCTCAGATGGAAGGAGAAGTGGAAGCCCTAGGATATTTGGGTTTTATACCCCACGTAACATGTAAATCGACTTAAATATACACTGTGCTACCACTTTATTAGGTATACCTACATAGTAGCGTGCTGAGCCTCCTTTAGCCTTCAAAACACCTAAATTCGTCTAGGCATGAATTGAACAAGATGCTGAAAACGTTGTGCAGGTTTGGAGTACCATGCAGACATGAGTGTGTTACGTAGTTCCTTCAGATTCGACGGAGGTGTAGACCTGCAGCGAACAGCCCTTTTCAGCTCATCCCAACGATCTTCAATAGGATTGAGATCCAGGGACTGAGCAGGCCACTGCAGCAAAGAAAAGTCATTGTCATGTTCTTGGAACCATTCCATAGTGATCCGGGCTTTGTGCACCGGCGCGTTATCCTGCTGGGAGTAACCATCTGACTGAGGATAAACTGTCAACATGAACGGATGCACTTGGTCAGCAACGATGTTTAGGTACCATGTGGCATTCAGATGTGAATCTATGGATATCAATGGACCCAATGTGTACCAAGAAAACATTCCGCACACCATAACACTGCCCCCACCAACCTTGCACAGCAGTCGTCAGACATGACGGGTCCATAAATTTCACCAAACTCTGAGCCTTCTATCAACATGATGCACCAGGAACTTCGACTCGTAAGACCCAGCAACTGTTTTCCAATCCTCGATAGTCCAGTGTTGGTGTTGCTGTGCCCACAGGAGTCCTGCTCTCTTGTTCTTCATTAATAATAAAGTACACGATGTGGCCGTCGGCTGTTATAGCCCATTCCCGACAAAGTGCGACTAGTGGTCCGTTGCGATATTTTGTTCTGCGCACCAAGGTTGTATTCTGACGTGATGTGCGACATTGTGGCCCGTCTGTTTGCTTGCACAATTCTAGCCATCCTCCTCTGACCTCTCTCATCAACACGAGATTTTATTCCACAGGAATGCGTTGTTTCTGTTCGTTGCACCATTCTCGATACACCCTTGAAACTGTGGTGCATGAAAAGTTTAAGAGAACTGCCGTTTCAGAGATGCTTTGTCCAGCACGTTTTGCACTTACTACCATGCTACGTTCGAAGTCCGTTAGATCACTCCTTTTCCCCGTTCTTGCTATGGTTTGTACGCTTAAGTGATACTAGAAAGGTTGTTCTGCTGCATTTATATCCACAACTGTGGTCATGTGACTTGCAACGTTGCGGGACAAACCATTTGTGTGCACAGGAGGGGTGTACCTAAAAAGTAGCAGCACAGTGTATATGTGTATGCATTATCCCGACGTGCCTGGCCATCACGAGAACGTAACCAATATCCCCACCGTATTAGAAAACCGATGGTTCTGCAGGGAGCCAAAAATGGGTTTCAGTTTAGGTGTTCTTGTGTACGCTGAGTGGCCATTGTATTAGTACATCTGAATAATAGTCAGTAGTTTTTCCTTTATTCCACAGAACAGCCTGAATCTGACATGGCAGACACGTGTCGAAAGCTTGCCACACGGATGCTTAATTGCCTCCCACTGTTGTTGCAAATTAGATTGTTACCGATAAAACAGTTCGCTGCTGTAAAAGTCTAGCGTTGTGACACGGCTCAATATCCTGCATTGTGTTCGCCTGAATGAAAAAAACCTATTCGCGGATAGACAGTACATACTATAATCATGTTGTTTTCTAACAGCCTGTTATAAAACGATGTTCACCACGAAAACACTCCCGACACCCTTACACTGCCACCACCAGCCTACATTCAACTGACAGATGGATCCATGGATTCGTACTATTTCGCCTATTCTCATACTCCTACCGGTTTGAAACAACAGGAACTAGAATTGGTCCAGACGAGGGAACATTTCTCCAGTATTGCTGTTCCCGGGCATACTTTAACCGTACCTTTTTATTCTTTGCTAGCAAGAGTGGAACCGAGTTCGGTAATCGTCTGCGATATCTCATCCGTGACATGGTTGTAAGACTTGTGATTTTTCTGAAATGCCTCTTTAGTTAGGACTGTTGTTGTGGATTGTTATTTGACTGATTATAGCCTTTCTATTTCCCCGCATAAGTCTTTTCAGACTCCGTTGGCCTCTCGCATTGTTATTGGTCCAATATCGATACACCTGAGACAGTCGAATGTGAAAACGCCCAGCAGAGTTGTTTAGGTGTAGGTGTCTGTTAAGCGCCAAATCAACTAAGGCTATTATGAGTCAGTATATTGCGTCTGTTACTGAGTGCTCTTCGGTCAGTTTGCCGTTCACTAGAAAACCGGAGCTTCCGGAACAAAACAACGACGCAACCTTCGCCTGAGACCTACTAACCGAGCCACAGTGTGAAAAAAAAAAAAAGAAAAAAAAATCCAATAAAAATTTCTCGCGTCATTAATGCACAACACAGAGGAACTATTATAACCACCATGCTACCCACGAGGAGCAGCGTTGAAGTTTCCGAGATACTCATAAGGAGGTGTTTGGCGCCGAATACCATGCCACGTTCAAATCACTTAAATCTTTTATTTGCTCGTTTATTTGCATACTGGATTGTAGACACACAACATACATACGCGTCTGGTTTACGTACCAGAAGACCTGCTTTATATCGCATGATAAAATCATCTGATGCTATTACTGAAGGAGTGCTCCATTTTGTAGAAAGTTGGTTGTAGGGATTTAGGCGCCTCAGCAACTTAAGCCATATTGCAAGATATAATGTCTGTAAGTTGTGTGTGTTCTGTGGTCGGTTTGCTGTATGAAAAAAACCCGAGTTTCCGGGAGAAAAACATTTGCTATCTTCGCCTGATATCGACTAACTCATCTACGTTATGAAAAAGGCCCATAAAATTCCTCTCGTCTGTAACGGGATTCGAACTCTGGTCTTTTCCACCCGGTGTAGGAAGACGGTGATTATACTATCTGTGATATCCACGAGGGCGGAAAGGTAGGTGTACCTAATAAAATGGACATTCAGTGTATTGGAAGTATAGGAAATTACTCCTCTGAAAATAATTACTGTGTCATATTTTATATTTGTCTGACAAGCATAAATGCCTACTTGGATTCGAATTACGCTTAAATTTAGCCTATTATTATTATTATTATTATCAGCCATATGGTGCAAGGAAGCCTGAGGCTTATACTGCGCCAACCAAAAAAAAAAAAAAATCCCAATTACCCCGAGAGAGAGAGAGAGAGAGAGTCAGAAGTAGAAGGGAGAAGAATGATGATATCCAGCTCAGGACCCTGGGTGTGCCAAGCCCATACTCACCAGATGTGAGCCCCTGGGGCCTACCATCTTTATATACCAGCGCTGGAATTTAAAATGCTACGAAACAGAATGAACATCAATAAAATATCTTATTTTAAAAACATTAAGTATAAATTGCATTACTGATGCGAGCGACGAAGCACAACTGTTACGATGAGTTCCATTCCATGCGAAGCCCTGTTTCTGACCATTGGTACGTTCATAAATGCTTCGGACTGCTACTACTATCTGTCCACGAAGCATATCATAGAGCTCTTCATATAAAATATAATTAATTTTATCATTGACTCTCCTTATTTGCACTCTGTCTACAGTTACCTGTTCCAACAAGTACAACAGGTATACATGTTACTATCGACATTCCTGTAAGTTTTTCCAAGTTATTGCTAAAGAGTTCATCTGCTGTTGTTAGGTTTTCAGAAACATCAGTGACTAAGGCCACATTCCGCCACTGCGTATCATGTCAGTATAGATGCATGTTTACGAGCCGATTTGCGTGTTCTGCGGCTGAAAAACCTGAATAACTTATTGGGGGGGGGACCGTACATCCTCCGCCTGAGTTTGGCTAACTGCAGCCTCCACTCAAGAGTATTTTAGAAATTCCATCCAACCACAGACGGGAATCGAAAGCAGGTCTCTCCAAACAAGTGACAATTGACGAAACCACCTACGCAATTTCAACTTCCGCAATGGACAACAATCATGAAACTGACGTCTTTATACCCCTTCAGTTTTGTAAAATGGGATCTATCCAGTTATATTAAAGGAAGGAAGCAAACATTTAGCCATAATTATTAAACCTTCCTTGGACTCAGGAGAGGTCCCCATGGACTGGAGATGTGCAAATGTATCCCCAATTCACAAAGAGGGGTCAAAGGGTGACACGAGTAGTTACACACCAGTTAGTTTAACTTCTGTTCCAGGAAAAATAATGAAACTGGTTAAAGAAGCAAGGCAGGATCATCTAGACAAGACTGCAGTTATAGTTGAGACACAGGATGGATTTGTTAAGGGGAAGTCTTGTCTGACAAATTTGATTGGATACTGTGATGTGGTCAGAAAGGAAATGGATGCAAAAAAAATAATTTTGATATCATATACTTGGATTTTAGGCAAGCTTTTGATACTGTTGCACAGGGAAGACTACTGTACAAATTGGAGCAGTATGGTATTAAAGGCAAGTTGCTACAATGGATAAAAGAATGGTTGAGTGGGAGAACACAGAGTGGTAATAATTGGACGCTGCCTTCGTGGACTAATGTTATTAGTGGAGTCCACCAGGGGAGTCCGTGTTGGGCCAATTGTTGTTTTTTATATTTATCAAATATAGTGATGAAGGTTAATGTCTAAGTTTGCAGACGATAAGAAGGTTGGTAGGGTTGTTAATGATAGTACACTACTGCACTAGGATCATAAAATGTTAGGCAGATGGGCTAAGAAGTGGCAACTGAAGCTTAACATTGACAAATGTAAAGTACTGCATATTGGTAACCGTAACCCAAGAGAAATGTACCTACTGTGTAGTACGATGAGGAAGACCTGGGGGTAATTGTGCAGTCGAATATGAAATTCTTTGAGCAGTGCAGATGGGTTGCCAAAGCAGGTCACGGAGTTTTGTCAATGATATATAGGAATTTGGCTAGCAGGAATAAGAAAGTGATTGTCCCCTTACACAAGGCAATGGTCAGGCCACATCTTGAGTACTGCATACAGGTCTGGACGTCTTATTTTAGGAAGGATGTAGAGTTACTTGAGCGTGTACAGAGAAGGGCAACAAGATTGGTGAGAGAAATAAAGGGGTTCTCTTACCATTAGTGGCTTGGATGCTACAGGTTACAGCATCTGGAGACTAGGCACCTGCGAAGTGATCTGATTGAGGTGTATAAGGCCTTGAATGGTTTGAGCAAGCTCAGTGCTGATGAGATTCTTCACCTTGCTCAGATTACGCACCTGAGGGGACATAAATTCAAATTGAGGAAAGACAATTGTAGAACAGATGTGCGGAAATTTGCCTTTAGCCAGCGGGTGGTTGATTGTTGGAACAAACTTCCATCTGTCGTAGTGGAGGTCAACAGCTTAAATAAGTTCACTGCAGAACTAAACAAATATTTCGAGTGACCGGATGGGTGAAATGGGAAGGGTTTTTTTTTTTTTTTTTTTTGGCTGGTGCTATATAAGCTTGCTTTCTTGCATCATATGCCTATGCTAATGCTATTCTATAAATTTCTTAAATATTTCTTAAATGTTATTTTCCTTTTTGATTTTTATGCATAATTGAATATATTTTAATATAAACAGTTATACAACTTGGTCCTCTTTTAATAAAAACTTTGAAAATTAAAAAAAAAAATGAAAGGTGATTCTAAACTTTTAGGTAGGAGTTTATAAGCAAATGAAGTGCTCCTCAATCATTTTTTAAACTCAGATACCGTATGAGGCAGCCATAAAACGTTCTCTTTTCCTTTCGCTAGTCAAAATGATTTAACTCCTTTCGGCGCCAATTATCATGGCAGTTTTTATAATTTTATCCCTCATTCTATTATTAAAAATACAGTCATTATAGCCGGTAGGTCAAAATGGATGTGTCTCTGTTTTCCGTATTGTGTATTCATTTATCTATATGCCCAACACCGCTAGCCCAGTTAATGGGATTGCCGTCTTCTCCACACAATCTTCTCTTATCTCGAATCCTGTCAATGACGCGACGAATTTTTATGGGACTTTTTCACAACTTGGCAGAGTCAGTCGGCCTCAGGTGAGGGTAGCGTGATTTTTTCTTTAGGAAACGCGAGTTTTTCGTCCAACAAACAGGCAAATCGACTACACAACCCATCCAATTTACAGACATACTAAATACAGCGCAAAATGGTCCAAGTTGTTGGGTGCCAAAAACCCAACAACTGTTTGTAAAAAAAAAAAAAAAAAAAAAAAGCCTTAATGATAGGTAAAAACAATTTGGATGTTTAGAATTATCATTAAAAAATTTAATTGAATTTTAGAAACAAAGATCTAAGTAGACTAGTGTTATCTATTGTTATTACACATTGTTCGCTGAATCTAATGTATTTTTTAAATAAATATAATAACTACCGGAACGCAGACACTCCCATACAATATTCATTTACTTTTTCAAAGTAAACTACAACGACACAAGTCTCTGTCTTTCTTTCACTGTTCAGAGAGCGCGATCGGTGTTTAATTGTGATCTTCAAGTCGTAGACGATTACAGATAGTTTCTACACCCGGACGTTTATCTAATTAATATTCCATCCACGTCGAAACTTCCGGTCCCCACCTAACTGATTGTTAGAAGAATTAAGAAATAACACATTTCTGTAGTTAACGAGAGCCGGTAGGCAGCGCCTGTTTTCCTACCTCGTTTCGCCTTCTATCACTGGTTAAAAATGAACCCGCCACACCAAACCTTCACTCATGGGCGTGCAACTCTTGCGTACGTCGGCAGGGAGTAAAGCTCCTCGTCTTCTTCTTTTGAAACCTGTTTTGCGATTCTGCCGTCGGTCTGGAGGTAGTAGTGGTGAGGGGAAGGGGGAAGAACTCGCTCAGTCCTCTTTACCGCTACTGATAAACACCGACGGGCGCCGGAAGTATTACGACAACGACCGGTTGCGTTTTTTTTTTTTGGTAGAGAAGGGAAACATAACGTCACGCGGCTCACAGATACTTTCAGGATGTGTGGGCCGCGCTTAGCGAACACACCGAAGTCAGAGATATCATAAAAAGTAGTTTAGGATACTACAGTAAAGTGACCAGAAAAAGGCCGAGAACAGTAGTGACATCACTTCGATTTAATTCGAATTTGCGCGCGTGTGTCAGATACACGTTTAATTCGGACAATATTAACCCATCTTAGTGTTGAGCTCCCCTCTTTATCTTCCTGCTGGCGATGCCTCTGGCAAGGAATTGTTAAAAAAAACCTCTTGAACCTATTTTTATTGACATCACTAATATTCACTCGCTAGTATTCGTTCGGAAGTGAACAGATTAATAGATGAAGTCAAGCAGATTTTAATTACTCTTAGCGTGTTGCATCTAGAATTTGTCAGGAGTTGGTAGCGTTCTAGTGGTCGAGCGACTTTGGAGTACTGTTTGGTGATGTATTGGTGTTGGCTGAAGTAATGGACCACAGGTGCTGTAAGAATATCCTCTTCAAAAATCATCGGAAAGTATAACCCATAGATATTATAATCTTCGCAGCACCTCGGATGTTGTTGGGTTTTAAGAGCATCAGTAACTTGGACCACGCTGTGCTATTGTGTATTATGTCTGTACAAGTGTTTGTGATCGCGCGGGTAGCATAACTATAATCACAGTCCTTCCGAACTGGGTGGGGACTGTGATTACAGTATAACTATATAATTCCGGGGTTCGAATCCCGTCAACGACACAAGGAACCTTTATGTACTTTTATCACTCAATCTAAGTTAATCGGTCACATGCGTGAATATCAAGGTCCCCCCCCTCCCCCCACGGAAACTCGGGTTTTTCGTCCAGCAAAACAAGGCAGCTCGATCAGAAAACATACGCAATTGATGGATATATTACAAATGGATAGATATACGAGTTGTTGGAGTAGGATTTTAGGTGCACCTAAAAGTCCATATTGATCCGTGTTGTTGTTGTTATTGGGTTTTAGGAACATCGGCAACTAAAGCCATGTTGCTCCGTATATATTGTCTGTAAATTGCGTGTTTTGCGAGGTTGATTTTCTGTTTGTTGGATGAAAAACCCCAAGTTTCCGGGAGAAAACCATGCAACCCTCGCCTCAGACCGACTAACTCAGCCACGTTGTGAAAAATATCCATAAAATTTCCTCAAGTCATCGACGGGACTCAAACTCAGATCTTTTCCAGAATGGGAAGGATTCTATCAGCTGTGCTACCCACGAGGGCATGAATTTATAGCCTTTAATTCGGAAATTATAACATTGACACTTCTCCCTCATTCATTCATTTTCCTTTCCCCTCGCAGAGCTTCATACATCTCACTCACATCACCTTTAAGCTACCTAGTTTCCAATTCTGTAGCACAAATATTTGAAGTCTTTATTCGTATGGATACCGTTTCACCAAGGAGGTTGCCCATCTTTGAACCTTTTCAAGAAGTGAGAACTCTTTTTTTTTTCAGGTGCGATCTCCATACTTGAACGCAGTATTCCAAGTGTGGTCTTACAATTACACATGTGGATATGTGTTGTGTCTTATGTACAGTGGCACCTAAACGTTTTCAACTCCACCATAGTACACTGTGATGAATATAGAACTCTAAAATGGCTAGAAATGGGTATGGTGTTATGTCTGCGAAGTGTCTTGTGGTGTTGTTTTGTTTTCTGGCCACTTAACTACTGGGGACAGCGATTACCAGGAAAGCTGTTCCCCATTTCCCGTCCACGTCAGGAGGAGGCGGGCCACAACAATACGCGCAATGTCAAATGAAAGTGACAAGGTAAGATTCCCGCATACACTGGAGGAAGAATCAATTCCAGTGGATGTCAGCAAATTGCGTACAACTGGGAGTCCAAACCGGTGGTACAAACAAAAAAATAAAATAAATAAATAATAATAAATAATTAAATTAAATAAAATAAAAATAACAAATCAATGCAAATAAATTAATTAAATTGGCAAAAAAAAAGTAAAATAAAATAAATGAATGTTGAAAATACCGTAAAAAAGAACATCACGGATACTGAAAAGAGAAGTGAAATACGGAACAAGTAAATTTATCCAGCAGTCGTCATGTAGCCTAGTCAGGGTGTTCCAATCAGAAGCCTTGTCGTTGGAGATTATCAGAAGGCAAAGCCTAGTAGCAGTTGTTGCGTAATAAAATTTCAGATAGACTTGGCCAGGACAAAATTGGGAGAAGACTCAGTCGGGTTGATGGCAGAATCACACGAAGAAGGGAAAAACAGATATGGTCAAGGATGACAGGTACAGATTAGTACAGATACCAAGTAGGGTACATAAACGCTGATCAATAATAAGTTTTGTTCGAAGCAGGTAACTAAATCGTAAGAGATTGCATTGAGTTATATACCTATTAACTGGGCCGTCTGTTAGAGATTTCTTTATCAAATTCTTGGAAGGTTTCAAAGGTTTCCTTATTTGCAGTTAAATCATGTTTCTTTCCAGGAGCAAAACGATGAGATATAGTTGAGTAGTTAAGATTTGTTGCCAAAGTCTTACAATTGTCTTATATCAAGGGATTATGACCACTTTATCTCTACAAGCAAAGAAACGATAAATCATGGGCGCCATGGGCATTCCTCTCCGCCTGTCTACACTGCTCTGAGAACTTCACGTCCAACCGTATTGTACTTACCAAATTCCTTTCTTCCTCTTTTGTTTTTAATTCAACCCCACAAAGTGTATAGGTTACTTTGGGGTAAGTATTCCCCAGGTGTAAGATACCTTGCATTTTGCTGCATTAAAATATAGTTTTCACTTTCATGACTGTCCCTGAAGTCTACCTACGTCGACCTGAAGAACCGGCTACTCCAATGATCTTGATATCACCTGCAAATTTTCACATGACGCCCCTTATCCCTTTGTAGATGTCATTTAGTAAAATTAAAAACAGCAGTGATCCCAGTACCGATCCTTGGGGAACCCCACTTCTTAGGTTAGCCCAATATGAAGAATAACCGTTAATTACAACCCTCTGCCGCCTGCCCTGCAGCCATCCTACAATCCATATTAAGAATTTTTCCTCTGATTTCAACATGTTCCAGCTTGTACTGTAACCTCTCACAAGGTACCGCGTCAAATGCTTTGCTGAAATCAAAGTAAACAATGTCGAAATTATATCCTGCACCAGCTAACTAAACATAAGTTTTCCCTTACAAAACCATACTATGTTCAGAATTCCATTTCTGTCTAAATAATCCTGTATTGCATTCTTGTTCATTGCCTCCATGATTTTCCTACTACTGAAGTTAGACTAACCAGTTGATAGTTATCCATTTCACTCTTAGAACTGTCTTTATATATTGGCTATACATTAACACTTCTCCAATTCAAGGAAATCTTTCCAGAATCCAGTGATGCCTTTATAATTAAACTTCATGTTTCAATGCACTCGTTTGCGGGCTTCCTCAAAATTAGTAGGTAAAGTAAAAAAAAAAAAGTAAAGTGCAGCCATTATCAACCCACTGCAGGATGGAAGCCTCCTCAACAATTCATGTTGAGGGAAATGGACCATAATCTGCCACGCTGGTCCAGTGCGGGTTGGCAGATCTACCGTATTCAGCAGTCAGGGGCTTGAACCCCGGTCTACTCAAAGAGCGTGTGCTACTGCACACGCTCTTTGAGTAGACCGGGGTTCAAGGGGAGAGGTACCGTCGTCAGCAAAACGAATGGCCACTGGGATTCAATGGAAGTATGGTAGTATAACTGATGAGTGAAGAGAACAATGGTTGCAGCAGCAAAAACAGTTATATGAACTTTTTCACGTTGGATGGAGGGTTCACTGTCATAAAAGTACGTGCTCCGTCTATTGAAGAGAACCATAAAAAATACTGCACTCCCGCTCCTGCCCACTTGGCTACGGAGGCCGTCTTAGTAGGTATATGCAATCAACTCAGAACTACGTCAAATGGAATAAAATGTCTCAAAAATTGTTGAAATTTTGAGAAATTCAAAAAAAATACATTATATATATATATGTGTGTGTGTGTGTATTTTTAAATATGTATTATATATATATTTTTTAAATATTAAATATATATATATATTAAAAATAATAATTTCAGCACAATGACTTCTATTCCTCAGTATCGAAATGGAAAGCAATGTGCCCTAAATGAGATAGAAAATCCTATGTTGGGGAGCCCAGGGCTCTCTGGAGCCGGCAGAAATCCCAACTCAATGGCGAGTCCATGGAGATCAGCAGCGGTACGCAGTGGCAGTTAATCCCAAAGGGGGGGGGTTAGCATATCCCACGCCAGGTGTAGGTGCCAAAGTGTCAGCAGGAAGACAGAAGTCCCACCAGGTAAACACAAAGATCCAAGATGGGGAGAGGTACCGTCGTCAGCAAAACGAATGGCCACTGGGATTCAATGGAAGTATGGTAGTATAACTGATGAGTGAAGAGAACAATGGTTGCAGCAGCAAAAACAGTTATATGAACTTTTTCACGTTGGATGGAGGGTTCACTGTCATAAAAGTACGTGCTCCGTCTATTGAAGAGAACCATAGTGAATATAGAAAATACTCGCACGGCTTCTTTGAATTTCAGAAGAATGTTTTCTGGTTGGAAAGACGCTAGGTTAAGGTCTGTGAGTAGCTCTGTCCTGATCTCTAGACAGATGTTGCAATCAAGCAAGATATGGGACCAGTCTTCCTATTCTCCACAGAAACTGAAGGTATTGTCTGTGAGGCCTATATCAATTAGTTTTTTCTTTATAGAACCATGTCTGGTAAAAAAGGAACATAATTTGAAGGCCCAATATAAACCAGATTAAAAGCTGCTTGTCCAAAAATATAACCGAGGGAAAGAATACCGACTGGGATTTACATTTATAACAACCTCCGTCCAAACGTTGCCTCATCCACGTTAGGAATCAATTTTCTTTTCTTTTTTTATCACACTTCAGACTGGGATTGTCAAATGGAAGTAAGCTCGTTTCAGAATTGTTTCCACTCAGCTGTAATGGTTGTGTTAAGCGGGTGAGGATTCCAGGCAAATTTATTTCATCATGATCCAGTAGAAGAAACCACTATAAATGAAGAAGTGGAGGTAAATGGCAAATAACTGGAAGATACCTCACTAAGAACATAATATCTAATAATCTGGAGTGTTGATGTAGATTAGTCCTACATATCCTGGTAATCTGGAGCAACTTAAGATATCTATGTAAAGATGATTTTTGCAGATAGACTTGGAAAGCAATGTGCCTTCTCTATCTAGGAAAAAAAGGCCTAATTCAAACGGTGGTAGCGGATGGCTGCGCCTTAAGACACAACACATATGGACAGTAAAAATAATTTCGTCGATAATACATGGAACCGATATTCGATAATTATGGGCATTCACAACGCCAATTAGGTGGAAATTAGCATGGTCGGCCCATAAGCTGTTCTAAGGGCATATGTCATTTTTAATTAGACCGAAGTCGATGAATTGTTGGGGAAGAGCAGCTCGTGGTACGTTTAAGTAAATCACTGCAGGAGGGGTTGAAGTACTTTGCATTGCTACTTAGGGAATACCCAGTTGTCACTATTACCGCTCTGGAATTAGCAGAGAGGTACGCATTTTGTATGGCACAGTCGGACACAGCAACAGAGATTTCTTCCAAACCAGCTGTTGCAATTGGGTGGAGTCAGAGGTGGACTGGCCGTAAGACTTACCAGGAAAAACCCCAATGGGCCGGAGGCCGATGAAGGAGCTCCAAGTTTTCCCCAGAAAGAATTTTTGACACAGTCCGCCTTTGGGGGAGTCCTCTGCTGGGAGCTACAGCAAAGCACTTGCTCTTCAATCCATGGTAATCCACCGTCCTTCTACACCGTATGATAAATATATGAGTTCGAATTCTATCTCGACGTTAGAAACTTTTGTCGACTTTTTTCACAACGTGGAAACCCAAATAAAAGAAGGAACCCCCTTAGATCCAGCAAGGGAAACTGGTGTCCCCAACATTAATTCTTGCACCAAAGTTCCAGGAATTCTAGAACCAGCCATGCTGATGATCATGACCTAGATGTGGCAACGCCAGCAACCAATAAACTGATTAAAACGGCCTAACCAACCGACGACGTGTCTAAACATGCCTCTGTTGCACAGCTAGTATGTATACACTCTGCTTTTCATATGTACAATTTGTCCTTGTACGCTTTATTGTAATATATAATATTTTAATGTCCACTCTTTATTTTAATACTATGTATAAGTATTAAAATGTATAAGTATATAGATGTAGGTACGTCTATGTAAAACACCATAGTTGTTGTTTTGTTAAATCCGTAGTGCACACCTATGAGATACGGTATGATGCATACGTATAGTCTCTACATTTCTCCAACAATGATTCTGATATTTATGGTTTTAACAGGAATATTTCATGTTGCACTCTCTATCTAAATTCCTCGTTACGTCACTGTAACGGCATGCACTGTAACGCCAAAGTTATCAATTTTCACACCTGATATGATGGATAAGGGTAGGCTAATTGATACACCTTAGCATTAAAACTAAAGTGTTGCCATTTCCCAAATGAAATATACAGACTAATGATTTATTTACTTGAATCCAGGTCTCAATTACGAATATATGAAATTCGCCCTTTTCCCAGTTAAAAGAAAATAAACAAAACCATCATGCTCTCGTGAACCGCAAATAAATTCTTTAAAAATAATGGAAAATTGGTGAGCGGAAAGCTAAAAAATTAAATGGTTTGGCTAAAAATGATGCCGAATAAAGTTGGACACTTTTTTACGCATACAGCGAAACATAATTATAAGTAAGGTGCGAATTCTTAGAATTTTGCATTACTTATAACCGGACTTAGGTATCAAAGGTTCAAGGGTCAAGCGTAGTCGAATGACTTCCCCTATCCTGCTCCCACCAATCTCATTGGTAGTTTCCTTTTCATTCTAACGCAGTATCTTTCAGGTTATCGTAGGGGGGGGGGAGAAAGTGTAAACGATATAATTATCCTCAAAAACGTATGAGTCAACGAATGTAGCAACTTCTTTCCGCTCTTCCTGTCAGAAGACGTGACAGATGAAGAAGAAATTTACACAGTTAATACCTGCAGCTGCCAAACTGTATTTGATCACAGCACAGTACGAGACTGTTTTGATGTTGCCATACCTTTCCTATCTTCCTGATTATTTAAACGGGTCTAGATCTTCTCTGACAAAATCCTCTATGCTGTCGAAACGCTCTATTTAAAATATTAAGGCACTGTATATTCCGACCCTAGTAATTAGCTTAACTAGGAAAGAGTTTCAAAATCTAATTCCATATTCTCAAGCGAGGGATAGAAAATACTCGCTGTAATAACACTAATTCACTCTCCTTAAGCCTCTGAAACGTTTGCACGAGTTACGGTTGCTACCGCCGCAAATTTCGTAATCTTTCCGTTTATAGATTGATTTCCTCATGTGACTACATTTCACTATAACAACTAGCACATCCTGTTTTAATTCTATAGACCGTAACTTAACTGATAACAACTTCAACGTTTTCATTGTACAAAGATTGCGGGTAAACAAATATGGCAAAGAATTTGTACAAAATTCTAAAACAATTTAGTTAAATGCAGCCTTCATACTTGCCTTTTACTGTAAGCGCTGTATTTTGGAATGAAATTCGGGAAAGCCTTATTCAAAAGAGCATGGGGCAGTTACAGATAATCACGTGATTCCGACGTGTATGATAAATATAAGAGTAACACTGATGGTGTATGATAGGCAAATTCCATTATAAAAAGGCATTATAAAAGAGAACTAACTATAGAAATTGGGAGTTCTCATGTGTGAATACATCAAATGGAATAAATCAAACTAAATCAAACAAAATAAATCAAATAAATCTCTTAATTGATGTATGTATGCCCTCGTCAAGCTCTAGGTGGACTTCTCGATGATGCTGCTCTATCCACGTATTGTTGTATTTATGTATATTTTCCAGTGGTTAAGGCCATGTATTGTATTAAGAGTGACTAATCCATTCTTTATAATTATTGCACTGCTCTGTCCTTTCAGTTAATGTAGAAATTCATCAGCTGTCAACTCACCAACTATCCCGAAAGCTTCCTCCATCTGATTAACGACTGTAAGGGTTCTGTCATTGTGGATTCATTGATGATGTATTGGCTTATGTTACTCATTTTTCACCAAATTCGATGAAAAATCTGGTGAAACTAAAGCAGTTGCTCTTGATATTTCCAAAGCTTCTAAATCTTTTGATTATGTTTAACCAATGGCTTGTAGACGTGAAGGTAGTTGTATACAGCAATGTGCCTTCTGTATATAATAAAGGGTTCTAAAGAGTTCTTCTTGGCATAACGGTTTTTTAAGCAAAATTTGATCTTACAGATTGCCGACTGTTGTTTGCAATTCGGTATCTAGTTTTCTTTCTGATCGCTCGCTGAGGTGATAGTCTCTGTCTTCTAATAACTCTCTACTAATGCTGGTGTTTTCCAAGGTCCAGTTCTTGCTCCTACTCGTTTCCTCTTATATTATTAATAACCTTCTTCCATTAATTGTAAATTCTATCCATAGTTTTGCTGATGATAACACTCTGCGTTCCAATTCTTTAAATACCAATCTTTAGGTAATTATTGAATGGAACGAAGACGACTTACTTGATTTCAATCCTCCTAAAACTCAGTCCTGTCTTTTTTTTTTTATTACGCAAAAAGATCTGCTTCTCCCATACTCATTTTCGATGACATTCAGATGTTTCTGACAACATCACATATCTCTATTAGGGATTAGCTTGATTTCTAATCTCTCTTGCATAAACACGCTACAAATATTTTTCTTCGTCTGCATCAAAAAACGGGTTTTTTCTTTTTAGCTTCCAGAATCACTTTTTTTTTTAGCTTCCATAATCACTTTTCTTCACTATTCACTCTGTACAAGTCCCAAACCTATCCTACCATGGAACACTGTTCCCATATCTGGGACAGTGCCCTCAAAAACTGCTTTCAAGTTCCTAAGCTTTACTGAATCGAGACCAGTCAGATGAATCAATGACTTGAGCTTTTCTCTGTTGCATGCCTTTTATATAGATGCTTCCACGACACTATTTCTCCGAATCGATACCTGTAATTCCGCTGATCATTTCAAAACAATCCAACACGTACCTCAAATAGGCACGTGTTCGGACCTCAATATCCATTCACTGTCGAACTCCAAACTCATTGAAGAAATTTCTCCCTTTTTCTCCCCATTTATCTCTTCTACTTCTGTGCCTCGGAACAAATTTTCTTCACATGTACGTCCCGAAAATGACAACCTACAGAAATTCAAGTCTAATGAAAAGTATCCTATATCTTATCAAAATCCAAATCATGCTCGGTACTGATTTCCTACAAATTCTAATACTTTCGTGTTTTGAGGTTTTCATATAAAAAACACTGCCAATTGAAAACTTAACAATTCCTGAGCAACAAATAACAAACACAGTAAATTTCGACAGAAGACATCCAAGAATCACTGGCTCTCAAACTCCATTAGCTCCTTCGGTGTATTCATGTTTGAGCGAATTGTGGCTTATCACTTCTATAGGCCAAAATGGACTTATCACTTCTATAGACCAAAATATTTCGATACTCGCAGTTACACACAATTTTCTACAAACAGAACCGTGTAACATAACCTTTAGTAGGATACGGTACACCTAATTGTGTTCCATATTAGCTATAGTTCAAACTTCATTGAATCCCTCATGTTTTCACAAGCGAATGTGCACCACGAAAACACTCTGGACACGATTACGCTGCCAATCTGCATTGTTCACACCTGGCACTGGTATCATATTAAGCAACATTTCCCCAATCCTCCACTGTCCTGATAGTGTTCCTGAGCCCACTGTAACGGTACCTTCCTTGTCTTTTGCTGACAGGAGTGGAACTCAGTTTAGTCATCGGCTGCAATAGAAATGCTTCTTTGTACTTGGTTGCCATTTGACTGACGGTAGCCTTTCTATTAGCGAGAATAAGTGTCGCCAGCCAGTCGTTGGTCCGTCTCACCAATGAGCTGTTTCCGACCGCAGAATCGCCGTTGACCAGATGTTATTTAGTTAACAGACCTATCTCAATACACTCAAGACAGTCTTACATGAAATCCCAGAAGATTTGCAGTTTCCGAGATTGTCATATTGGCGCCTATTACCATGGCATATTGAAAGTCACTGAAATATTTTTTTGTCTTGCCATTCTCGCATTGAGCTGCATGCATGCAGCAGCCCTACATATCAGCTTTGTATCGCATGGTACAAACACTTGATGCTGTTCTTGATGGAGCGCTCCATTTCGCTATTACGTGAAAAGGGGTAGGTGGACCTAATAAAGTGGCCACTTTGTATAATATATAACCGTTAGCTAAAACTAACTGTTTTCTAACTTTAAGCCTTCTACAGAAAAATAAAAATATGCTGTTGTCAGTTTTATTTACAATAATTATTTATGGAGCATTTCGCATATGACGGTGGGAGTGGCATCATGGGCAACTTTACAAGAAGGATGCAAGCACGTTGCCCGAAATGTACAATAAGAGAGGTATCAAAAGCAATCTCGTTACTGTGTAGAAATCTTCCTTTTTAATGTTGTGATTCTGTAATAATTCTGCTTCATTCTGTGAATAAAGTTTTAAGATATGAATTTATAACAAAGGAGCTATTACGAATTGAATTAGTGTTTTGACTGAGAATTTTCATTTATTTTTAAGAAAATAAAACGTGGTAATGAGGTGATTTCCCCCCACTCCATTATCCCATTCTGTTTTTCGTTGATTTTACGAACTGTTGGTGTTTTTAATGTCGACTGTAACCCTGCAATAACCGTGCTCGAATGCATTATACCACAGAAAGAAACAACCGCAGGTCAATTGTGTAATGATACTCTGGCGTACGTCCAGATTACATTATTTGCATTCGTTATCGCTGGTTTTGAATTATCTTATTTTCTGCAGATCATTATCGGGTGAAGTTATTTCGTTACCTAGATAATGGAAAGTGAGGTGTGGCGTAAGACCACTTGCACACGGTTGGCCACTTCTGCTAGTTTTACTCGAAATGGAACAGCAAACACAAACTATTCATGCTATCCCGAAAACAGCGGCGATAATTAAAGGAACGTTATCACTCATCACCTGGAAACTGTGGCGAAAAAAAAATAATAAAATAGTCTCAGTTGAGTAATACGGTCAGAGTACAGTCAACTTCTACGCTTTCACTAGATAAAAACTCCTGTGACCGGCCCGATATGGGAATCGTAAATAGAATGAATAACATAAAAAGATAAACGAAAGAAACAGAAATAAAATAAACAAGCTTTAGCATTATGCTTACTCGTCAATTCAATTTCTATCCCTTTCTTTATTTTTGCCGTTTACGAAACAAAATAATGAGATTGGAGCTTCTTAAAAGTACTATATATTGTACTCAAGCTTCTTAAAAGAGAAAAACAACGCCTGCATGTTCAACTTCCATATTTTTAAATAAATGCAGCTCGATCAGTTTGTCTATTTATAGTGATAAACGAGGAGTACTCTGCAGAAGGTTGCTCTCCTCAACCTGTGAATAGGCAGTGATGGGAAAAAACTCAGATATTACCCTATAATATAATTATATAAAGCGTGACCCTTAATTAAAGCATATTTCTTGAGATCATCCTTTTCAGGATGACCACAGAGAACAAAAATTTTAACTGAGACTGATATCGATGATGAGAAAAGACAATTTTTGAGTGACAGGCGCAAAGTCTATGGAGCTGGAAGTTAATGTAGCCGATTTAAAAGCACAAGAGTTAACAAGGGACTCTGAACTTAGGGCTGCGTATAGGTTCCATCTCACAATGTGCGAATCTGCATCCACACCAGTATCCACCTTCGAAAAATAAGCATCGCAAGTTGCAAATTTTACACCATTCATTGTAGAGATTTATGTGGACTGTGGTATTCCAATCGACGTGTGCCAAACTACTTCATAATATACGTGCACGTATATTATGAACATAGGAACCATGGAAAGAATCCCGAACAGTCTTTATGCAAAGAAGAAAGCACCAGCACACATTAGAGAAAGGAATTTTTGAGAGAATTCTAACTCTTCAGATCTTTTAGGCATTACTAGCTAGGCAAAAGATCACTCACAAACCCTAAGTTAAGTAAGATATGTGGTCTATTTTCATCATTATGTGGTCTATTTTCTTGGGTGATTATTTATTTTATCCAGAAGAGTTTTCTGCCCATTAAACCAGTGATGCAAGCCTACATTTCCTTAGTACAACACTACCCAAAGCTCCTGGAAGATACCTTAGTGGCTACGAGCGCCAATTGCCAATGGAACTTGTATAACCAATTCGAAATACGTGGTTCGCGAACTGAACACAAACGAGTCAAAATGTGTACACATGGCTCGATCAGCAATTTTTTTTTTTAGTGGTGTATTGAACGTTCATTAATAATTTAAAGTAACTAAAGATGTCTGGGAAGATCCATTTGTACCCACCCACAAGGGCCTAGATGATCAGATTTTTTTTCTTTCATCAATATCAGGGTTTTGTCGCGCCTCGAGTAGTCAAACCTTACCGGCTTGGGGCTTGTTCGTTACATTGCTGAGTAATCCTTGTTTTTGAATAGATGAAAATCAAACAAACTTGCTTCCTTACCTGTCATGTGATATCCCAGAGTTCCACTAGGCACGTTGCATTGTCTAGCAGTAGCAACTGATAATTCTGATGTTGTTCTTAAAAGCATTTTTCAAGTTATTTTCCATTTGGCCAGGGATAATCGAGAATTTCTGTCCCCACCTGAAACAAAATGAGAAAAGATGTAATACATAACGTTTGGTGAGTACCTATAAATAGTTATCCCTCCTCCTTATTTCTTAGTCATCGAGCAATGAAAATTAAAATTTAAAAATATCACATAGCTGTATAGTCAGCTTGCAAGTTTAAGGCCAATGTCATAAAATATCAGATTATAATGGTATTTTCTTAATTATGAAATTCATTAAGAAAATGAATTTGAAAGCATACTCATTATCTATTAATCAGAACTTTAAAAACAAGTCCAAATAACTATGGATATTAAAGCCAAAACAGAAAGAAAGAAATGTAATGATATAAGTGAAAAATGTTCAAAATAAAAGTAAAGCAGAAAGGGTTGAATTAGCATTCAAATTAGAATTAATTAATTAATTAGAATTAGGTTGAATTAGAATTAGCATTCAGCTAATAGAAAACTAAAAGGAAGCACGCATCGCAGTTTTGACAATAAAAACGTATTTCCACTCCGAAGCTTAACAGTGCTTTTCAGATTATTTTGCCATTCCTTGATTGATTATTGTGGCAATGTTTTTGCCTTAGAATTCACTTTTTGATTTTTTTTTAAATTTAATTTACTTATCACTGCAAGTTCATTTCATAATTTGGCTTTAATATCGTTGGTTATTTGAAATTCTTATTAAAGTTCTAATATAATGTATTCGTCAAAATGTTTTATTTGGTGTATTGTTGTATGTTATGTGCCAAAGCAAACTAAGGTACAATTAAGACATGTTAGTATATTGTGTTTGTAGTACATATTCTCAGTCATGTCGCCCGTTTCCTTGATAAAAACCCAAATTTCAAGGAGCTAAATGATAAAAACTCTCACGAGACCGGCTAACTCGGCCACGTTTCATAAACGTCGCTAGTCGTTTCTCCCGTCGAGACGAAATTCGAATCCAAGCTTTTTCACATGGTAAGAAAAGACTGTAATCATAACTGCTGCGCTAACTGCGAGGGACATATATGTTAGTTCTTCAGAGTAGTATCGAGATGGTCTGCTTGCAATACGTGTTATTTCTCTTTCCATCAGAGTGCGCACTATGTGTGAGTAAGTCCTCAAATTGCTAGTGGAATTTAAGTTTATGACCAAAGATAATTATTAGGCATTATGAGCTCTGGCCTAAGAAGCAAGGGTTCCATAATGGGAGGATGCACTTTAGATGGCTAATAGAGAAAATAGATGGGGGGAGAAAGAGAGAGTGGGTGACTGTAACTGCTTGGAAGGATCAATTTTCCGTGAGAAGTAAGCAAGATATTTGCAAAGATTGAAGATTATTTGTAGTGATCAGCGGTTAGTGTTATATCCGAACCCGAACAGTTCGTTGACAAACAGCAGGATGACAGAACAGTAAGTTGACAGGAAATTTGATCGATAGTACTTGATATTTACACACATAGGGGAAAACAGTGTACGATTGGTTCTAATACCTTTCGTTTTGGGGGTTTCATAAAAAAAATTAAATAACGAGTGGCTTTTATTGTCAGGCTATAATGTGACTTGATTTCTTTTTAAACAAAAGGAAAAAACTTGGATAAAAAATATCTCGATGCTGTTACTTGTTACTTGTAAGAAAGGCAGCACGGTTTCTTACTCCTTACTCCTTTCTTACTCCTTGAGACCAATCTTTTAAATTGGTCTCAAACCTGAAGTTTGAGACCAATTTAAAAGATTTATATGGAGTGTGTGTTACAAACTTCACATCATCTCTGATTATACAACAATTATTATTACATGTTTAATTTTATTATTTACTTTTTCGTTTTGTTAGTCCAATTTTTGCAATTTTGTTTACCAGTTTCTGTTCATAGGTTATATATCTTTGACATTAATAAATACACACCGTGTTTTCGACAGTTTTCTGTTTTTAACCAAGCCCGCTGCTGATAACGTGCGATAACGCTGTACTTTTTCATACAGTGAGTAAACATCGACGAAATAGCTGATAACACTTAAGGACTCACTTTTACTTTCAAGTAAAATTATAGGGATATTAACAGGAATTAACATCCTAGTCATTTAAAAACTGCGAAGCAAAGCTACAAAACAGAGAACTAACATAATAAAATGATCACTTATGAAAATTATACGCATTTACATGGTTGCTAGGTGGAAGAAGGTAAACCTCCGGTGTTTCTCCCCTTATTATTAACTCTTGGTATACAAGTCTCAAGTTTGTAGCACCCTTATCACTCAGAGTTGGCTGCACAAGAATAATACTGCTCAGACCTCCTCCCACGTGGAAACACACCACTTTGAAAAAGACACAGAAGAAACTGCATGCAGGAACCAAGATGCATCTCCTTAGAAAAGAAGTGAAATGCATCTTGATAAGATCACGCAGTCATTAAGAAGAATGGTAGTGTTCCATGCCCAGCTCTCCTTTCGTTGCCTAATTTCCCACCAGTTGCCTTGTGGTCTACGACAGTTCAATTCGTGAACCAATCCAAACAGCCGTTTTATGATTTGAACCCTTTCAGTTTGAAACACAAGGGTTTCAAACTGTTTCGATTTCTTGTGCCATTCAAAACTTTACTTACACTCAGTTTCTCACTTTTTCTATTTTTAAGCTTTCTTCCTGTTGAAATTTGATAAAATATTCTCAGCTTCAAGCAGAATTTATGACATTTGGATATGATAATTAATGAGAGCCTCGTGGGTAACATAGTTGGCAAAATTGCCGTACTCCCCACACAGGGCGTAAAAAATTCGGGTTCATATTTCGTCAAAAACGCAGCATTTTTTATGACGTCGCTGAGTTAGTCGGTCTCAGAAGAGGGTAGCATGATTTTTTCTCCCGAAAACTAGGGTTTTTCAACCAGCAAATCGACCCCAGAACACATGCGATTTACAGACATATTATATACGGTGCAGTCTGGCCGAAGCTGCTGATGCGACTAAAAACCTTACAACAAAAACAAACAATCAATGAGGAGTCCATGCCGAACTGTTTTGTCAGAGATACGTGAAAAATATTTCGTTTGGATCTGTTTCTATTTATTGAATGATGCTCAATTTCTCTTTCAAAAGATATTTCTTCTCTCTATTAGTTTCACACTGCTCAGAAAACTTCATATTTGACTGTAATTGTGCAGTCAGATATGAAGTTTGCTGAGCAGTAGACTGCCAGAGAACCTTATGGGGTCTTGTCAATGATATACAGAAATTTTGCTAGCAGGGATAAGGAGGTAATTATCGCATTGTATAATGCAATGGTCAAGCCACGCCTTTAGTACTGCATACAGGTCTGGAGTCCTCAATTCAGGAAGGATGTAGAACTGTTGGAACGAGTACGGAGAAGGGCAACGAGATTGGTGAGGGGAAGAAAGGGCTGCTCTTACCAAGAAAGGCTTAAATTTTGCAAATTGCAGTGTCTGGAGACTAGGCACATGCAAGGTCTTGAATGGTTTTAGCAAGCTCAATGCTGATGGGATTTTCCTCTTGCTCATATTACACATTTGAGAGGACATAAATTCAAATAAAAACTTCCATCTGTCGTTGTGGAAGTTGATAGCTTAAATAAATTCAAGGAACAACTGGACAATTTTTTTTTTTTTTTTTTGGAGCGAATGGATGGCTGAAATTGGAAGTTTTTTTAGCTGATTCTCTATAAGCTTGCTTTCTTTCATCATATGCCTCTACTAATGCTAATGTTAATTAGAGGAAAGAATTAAAAGCAACTAAAACTACATTTTTAATTGAAATTAGATAGTATGAAGGAAAGTGCTTTCAACTGAAATATTTTAATGAGGTTAGTCTCTTCTTCTTCTTCATTAATTAGATGTAATATCTGTTGCGAACAGGATTCTAATTTCTTCTTCCTCTTCTACTGTACCTTCTGCATTCCTAGGTCTCCTACTTTTTTTCATTTATAAATTGATTTTGTTAGTCAATTTTCTTTTCTAGATGTTTCAGCACTTTAGTCGTCATGTCGCTGTCCATTTTGTTATGTCCTACACATTACGTTGTGTTCTGATTTCTGAGTTTCTTATTTTATCCAGCCTGTTATCTCCTTTAAATTTTAATCTCACATCTTTGCATTTTTGTCTTCTTTTTATTAATTAATCGTCTTGTTTCCAATGTCAAATAAAAACTTCAGCACAGTTCTTATAAATCTTTTATAAATTCTAGATTTTATATCTATGATTAATGAATTATACAAAAAAAATTTTAGCGCCGCGCATTTAGTTTTGTATATTGAGGAACTAATGAGGAGAGTGCATGCTTTTTTTTTTTTTTTTTTTTAATTATAATCTTATCTCCTTGGTGTTTTCATTTCTTACGCTTTCACATACATTGTTCTACCAAAGTCGGGTTACCTTTTGGTAAGGCAGTATATGTGAAATTGTAGTCACCCACAATTTCCGCATTGCAGAAAATTGTGCATGAATATAAAAACACGCAAATTTTCAGAGGGGAAAAGTATTTGGATGCCATATGCGGAAAATGTGTGCATGAATATGCTCAAGAATTACATACTCCAAAATCGCAATCTACTGGAAACATGCTGGATGAAAAAGGGAAGTCTAGCAGTGACATCAAGTAGTCGTACAAAACTGACAGAAGAGGACACGCCTTGAGATGGCCAGTACCTCATCTCACCATTAGACCTCGGAGTATCTGAGGCTGGAGCTGTAAGTGGTCACAGGCAAACTTGTGTTTTCACAATACGTAGAGAGTTGCGGCGCATGCATTTTTGCTGAACTATAGAGCAGAAGCCTTTCACAACAAAGGCGATTGCACAGTCAATTGGTATGGTGCAACGCACACCGAATCTGGATTGTGAATATGTAGTGAAAACTGGTCTCTACGAGACGAGTTTCCATTCATTCAAAATCCAGGTTCAGAACGCACTTAGAGCACGAGTCACGCTACACGCATTTCTCGTCTGATAAACATGCTTTGGTATGGATGATGCCTGAAGGACGCTTAGCACCTGAATGTGTTAACACAACTATGAAGTTAGGAGAAGGAGGTAGAGAAAAGAAAGAACCATCGAGATGTCTTACAACCAGGGGAAGTTTTTTTTTTGGCTGATGTTGTATTAGCTTACATATAGCGCGTATGGTATGGTAAAGGGTATATGCCATATACCCTCTGGATTTTTTTTAGGTGAATAGCGTATACCTTCTGGTTTTTGAAAGACTTGAAACAACAAATATTATTAAAATATTTAACATTCATTAATAACATTCACCTTCTGCTAAAGGCTGCGGTAGCCTAGTGGTCAGGCGTGCGGATGCATAAGTACACGTGCCCTGAGTGACCGGGGTTAAAACCCGTGACTGCTGAATACGGTGCTGTTTCTTGTATTCTGTCTATCTTGTGAACTCCTCTGATCATTTGGTCGTCCCGGAGTATAAAGAGAAAATATATATTTTACGACTACAAAACTGCTTACAACCACACCACCAAGTTCTGTGAACTGAATTCTGGTGTTTCACAATGAGGGGTACTAACAGGAATATTGTTCGGCAATAGCCTTCGTGCCCTTTGTTTTGAATAAAGATTTTAACCGATATGTCGTCAACATCAAATGACTCATGACGATAGAACTAGGGGCCCACATTAACCAGATGAACACATTCATCAGCCAGGAGCTAGAAAATCTCCTCCAAAATTACCTGATCTGCTTCAAACTAAGTATCATTTCTTCCAAATCAGTAGAGATGATGCCATTTGACATTTTATTAGGTACACCTAACCTTTTTATGAAATCGATGCTACTCCAATAACAGCATCATGTGTACATGCCATGTGAAATAAAGCAGGTGGGCAGATACGAAGGGATTCTGTATGTGTGTGTAGTTCAGTGTGAGAATGAACAAGACAAAAGATATGAGTAGTGATTTAAATTCGGCATGGTAGTCAGCACCAGATATTTCAGTATGAATATCTTGGAAACTGTAACCTTGCTGGAATTTTCATGTACGGATATGTGTCTGAATTAGTTCCATGACCAAATCACATCCAGCAAACTGCTATTAAAAAAAAAAAGATAACAATTACAGTGGGCTCCAAACACCAAAGATGGACAGGTAGGATTGGAAAAACGTTGTCTGGTCTGCCGAATTTCGGTTCTTTCTGTTTGGAACTGATAGGAAGACCCCAACACGGCGAAAACAGCACGAGGCCATTGACCTATCCCACCGGATGTGAACTGATGGTAGCGGTGTACTAGTACGGGGGGTTGCAGTTCACATTGCGCTCCTATTAAGGGGCGCACTGCTGCATTGCAAAAGTTGTTGCTTCACTAGTTAAGCAACATTTAGATGGCCGTTATCCTGAAAATTGTTTCTGATTAGGCGCATTTCTTCATGGCTGCAGTGTATCCATCTGCGAATGGATTCTTCCATTCATACAGGATAACGCGTAATGTCAGAAAGCCAAAACTGTATAGAACTGATTCAGAAACATGGAAGTGAATTCGTCCTACTGAAGTAGTATTCTTTCCTGTCACCAAATCTCAATCGAACTGAGCACCTCTGGGATGAGGTGGAACGAGTTCTTCGGAGTAGAGATCCGTAACCATCCAGTTTGCAGCAACTGTGGGAAGATATTAATTCAACATGGACCAGCAACTGTGTGAAGATATTAAGTCAACATGGACCAGCAACTGTGTGAAGATATTAAGTCAACATGGACCAGCAAATGTGTGACATGCTTTCGACACCTTTCTGAGTCCGTGTCACGACGAATACAGACTGATCTGAGGGCTAATAGGATACCTACTCGCTGTTAGATAGGTGGAAATTAAAGTGGACACAGTGTATATGCATACAGTATATTCAGTGATCTTTTGCGGTATTGGTAATTTTTCATGTTGGAGTTTTCAAACCTTCAGAATATGTGTAGTATCACAATCTACATGAAAAAGTGGTCTTTTCTTTCAATTGTAGTTAAACAATATTGTAACATTAATAAACAACTTTGTGAAGCAATCTCCTCAGTGTAAATTCTAATCCAAACAATCACACCTGGAGAGTACAATTTCTTTTCAGTTTGGATGACAGGGTTCTCGGTGGTCCAATAAAAAAGACTGTGTAGAAGACTTGCTAACATGTCCATTAATCTTGAAAACTGCCTCATTAAACCACATGATTTTACTGATAAAATTTCCATTATTTATTTTGGCATATATAATAGAGAAACCTTTCTGCGGAATTCCATTGCATAATTTCATTAGGTATTTACGCTCTGTTTGTGCTTGGATATAATTCATATAATTCTTTTTTTAATTTAAATTTATTTATTTACATACGTCTCACCAACAAGGCACGCAGACCCTAAACTCTAGTGAGAAAGCATAACATTAGAGTGAATCAATGCAAAGCAGTCGTATGTTTAAAAATGTTATGTTATAAAGAAAATCAGGATTAATGAAACACCGTCCTCCCCACACCAGGAAAAGGCTAGAGTTCGAATCTCGATGATGCCAGGAATTTTTATGAGTTTTTTTCACAACATGGCTAAATTAGTTTGTCTCAGATATAGATTTTTAGCTCCATGGTTTTTCCAGGAATCTCTGGTTTTTCGCCCATAACAAAAGAAAGTCAACAAAGCAAAGCATTGGGTCGATAGGTGCAAGACTTAGTTAGCTTTAAAACCCTGCTTTTATAAATAAGGATAATATAGGCTTCTTTGAAGGCCGAAGGGTAACAATTATGCAGAAGACTGTAACTGAAGAGGTTTGTAAGAACTGATGCTAGACAGGAACTACTTTCCTTGAAGAAAACAGTAAGGAAGGTGTCAGGATCAACAGCAATGAAATTTTTAAAACGAGAAACAGCTAACTGGAGGTCATCAACAGTGACGATATCCACCAAAGCAGTGGTTTGTATTAGTCAAACTAGTAAATGGAGACAGAACGTGGCTGTACGGAAGAACCCAGTTTCAAAAAATGGACCACCAAAGATAAGCTATGCCATGAGAAGAGCTGATCGAGATATGAGAATCATCAGTTAACGCTGGAATTTTATTGAGGGAAGATAATAATAAGAAAATTGGAACTGCATTACTTTATATCTAAAGGAAAAGAAAGAAAAAGTACCTAACGTTAGTTTTGAGTTTTAGATACGTTTTGTGACAAATTAGATACACTAGCTTGTTTGACATCCAGTGAGGGAGGTCGCCATGACTACAGTACAGAATTTGATGGAATTGAATGCAGAAGCTGCTGAATGAACGGTTAAGTAAATGCATATCTTGTGCACACGATTATATTTCATTTTTCTGTATTCATGTTAACCGAATCTAATTATAGTAGAGTTACAAATAATGATATATTTTCATATACTTTGATTAGAATATAGTGGAATAATGATGTTAATCATTATTTGAATAATCAAGTCATCACCCACTTAGGATAAAGCTATCAAACTTGGACTCCCTAAAAGAAAATGTTCCCACGTAACACCATTGAGCACTTCAACACCTTCTCCATTGATCCGGTAAAGTTTGAAGTCAATAAAACCTACAGAAGCCAAATTACAGACCAAATCTGGACTAAATCAGGATCGCTGTGAAAATTGAGCAGTTTTTATCAGAAATTTGTATGATATGAACAATTAAATGCAATAATATAATGAAAATCTCATCATCTAATTGCAAAATGTTCACAATGATATAAGTAGTGATGCTCTTCGAAGTCTTCTGTAAAGAAATGTACAAAAAACTCCAATTTATTTATGTCTTTTCTGTTGAACATTGCCTGTACAATTTCAGAACTGTATATCTTTCAATTGTATATTCATCGATTTTTAAGGGAACACCCCCTAAAAAGCTATTGGCTTATGTGTTCTCCCTCCCTTTTTGCTGTTATCTCCCAAAAAAGTGTAACATAAAATAGGGATAAATAAATTATTATTATTATTATTATTATTAAAATAAATAAATCTGTTATGTTGGTTGCTGATAAAGAAGTCAACCTGTGTATTTAACTCTTCAATTATCAAGATCTATGTTATTTCAAAGTGAATACAATTAAGTAAATGTATATATCTATTTTATAATCATTACTATACAATAATTATATTGTAAAGATCTGAAAATTTGTATAAAAGTGTATAATGTATATTTCAAAATTTTTGTACACCCTCCTAGCCCACTTGCTGTACAGGGGGTGAACCTTGTGTTAATAAACTGATAATAATAATAATAATAAATTGGTATATTCTTATATTGAATGATGCGAACCCTAATGACCTGCGTTATGCAGGATATTGCTTGTTTCTGTAACTATGCATTATACGAATAATATAATGGGAATTATTATTATCATCACTGTATGCTTATTGGAAATTGCTTTTCATTATCAATTTTATCGAGCGTTATCGATTTGAGATAACCACGTAATTAGCTCATTAATTTTGTTGTTTTTAAGAGGTTATAATTCAAGAGTCATTAGGCAATATCATTTATCTCAATAGCATATGCACATAACAATTTCCTCAAAACAAGAAATGGAGGAAGTTAAACGGATTAGTTGCTATGCATTTCAGTTCCTACAGGACCATCGTAATCAAAACTACTTCTAGATTACAATACTGCCATTACTATACTCAGGAAAACTCTTTTCAATTGCCTACACATACGTGCTACAAATGATACCTAGCTCGATAAGCAGGCGACACCAAGAATTAGCATATCAATTAGCTACGCTGTTGCTGTGTATGCAATTGAGCGATGTTTCAGTATGGTAATTATTTCTGGTAGTTAATGGATTTAGAACCCCTATCATGCTGCATAACCATAGCCAAGTGATCATGACTGTATTTTACAGAGTTAAGAACGTCGCGTGTTCGAATTCACAACACGCACACACACGCAAATATTCCTTGTTAATCATCCAATTGTAAACTTCTTGGATCGTAAGTTGCCATTCTATGTCCTGATCTTCTCCCTAGGTTGCCTTTATGCATACATATTATGCGAACAAACTTTATGCGTACATGTGCGTGTACGTTAACAAATCTACAGAGGGCTTATTGACGTAAATGTTAATTCTCAGAAAGAAATGAAGGCCACAAACTATTTCTCAAATACTATCATTAAAGTGTACATAACAGTTATTTGTAACTACTTAACTTCTTTGGCATAACTGGTTTAGTCAAATGCCGTAAGTTTATCAGCTCTATCACTGTTCTGAAATGAATATACTGTAATTGTGTTCCATATACAAAAGCTTTTATTGTAGTACACACATATCGGAGCTGATAAACCAAAAAGCGGTACTAATTTTACTCTTGAGTGTCTCATAATTGACATACACTTCCCTAGCATTAATATACGGACAGTTGCATATCTACAAATAATCTTTTTTGAAGGAAAACTGATAACGTGTACTAAAACCTTTGACCTTTATGACAGCGTCTAGTCTCCCTAAAATACTCTCCGCCATTTTTTTTTTTAATTGAATTTTATTTATAAATGTCCTCAGACATCTTCTGCCATTAGCCTTCAAAGGGGCGACCAGTTTCCTATCAGTTTTTTGGGCAGTAACTCCTCACACGCACTCGGCCGGCGATCCAATTAATCCTAGAGATTCTCTACACGACTGATCAGAGCTTTGGGCTAGCCAGTCGAACTTATTGGCGCCCCTTGTTCTCAAAGCAGTCGTCATAACGCAAGCAGTATGACATCAGACGTTGTCCTGCTGATACAGGTATGGGACTACCCTGATGTGCTGCCACAAAGTAGGTAACGTATTATAATGTCCGGGATATCTGAACAGACCTCATTAGTCATGGTTTTGTCCAAAACAACCAATGGTCCAAGGCCAAACTATGAAAAACAGCCCCAGATCATCACGCTGCCTCCGCCAAACTTCATTGTCAGGACGATACAGTTCGGCAAGTAGCTTTCTCCAGGAATCCGCCATACGCCACAGTCGTCAGACTGGTAGAACATGCACCGTACTCATCACTCCAAAACACACCTTCCACTGCTCTACAGTCCAAGAATGGTGGGCCAAACAGAAAGCTAGTATCACATGTCAGAAACTGACATGTGGTGCTATCAACAGAGGCGTGTCTGAATATCAGTGTTAGGGCAGTGTTGTGGCAAGTTTAATGTGGGGCTAACGGAGTGATTTGTTAGAGGGAGACATATTATGATGGTGTGACGTTGGTAGAGTTTAAATTTGTTACTAAATCGGAGTCTTTGGGAATTGCATTCTACCTGGACCCAAGAAAGCAGAAGGTTGCTCTCATGCGACGTATTTCAGGAGCATGAAGCAAATGAAATCCTCTGTAATGGTTGACCTTCTGCAGTAGGTCTTGTACAAGTAAGCAGTCTGAGCTATTTACTTGTACCAGACAGTATTTGGGATGATTTTCAGGGATAATTTTCATACGAAGGATCGCAATTAACCAAATCTACATCAATTATGTTTATATTTCTTTCCCTTAGTTTTATAAAAAAAAAAAAAACACCCCGTGACACTGTATGACCTTTACGTAATACAGCGTTACAAGCTCTCCAGTGTGCCCTCGCAACTCTCAAAAGCATGTTAAAATTGTAAAATTGACACACTTAAAGACCTTAGCACTCATCAGCTGTATATTTTTGCAGAAGAACCTGTCAATAATGTTTCTTTATTTTAAAATGCGAACCACATATCCATTTTGTGCGTTTTTTTTTTTTTTTATAACAGTAAATGCTAAACGCAAGATACTCTTATGTTTTGTAACACTCTACACCAACGTTGACGCTACTACTAGGTTCCAAACTGACAAACTGCTCGATGACAAACGTAGTCTTTTAACATCACAAGCACGTGGAGATTGCTCTCTTGCACTGAACTGTGTCATAATCCGACACACTCACTTTGAGCATAAAATTATCTCGTCACAAATATTGCTCTTTTCTAAAATAATAATTCTGGTCTATGGGGTACCATCACGTGGGATTTAAGTTATTAGGAAAGTTGCCTCAGCATTTGATGAGGTTGCAATATAAATTGTGCTCAAGCACAAAAAGTGTTGGCGATTATTAACTGTTCTTTCTGCTGAACCCAAAAACTTGTTCCTGGTGATCAAGTGTACTAAATTTTGTACAAGAGTACTAACCATAATTGTGTTTAATCTACAATAACGAATTTTAGTTCTGTTTTTCAAGTGTATTTATCTGAAACAAGCAGCTACCAGTGTAAATCCGACTGTCAATTTCCACAGAAAGTTTTTGTTTTCGCCTAGCTATCTTCGGGTTGTTTTAGTTATTTCTCACAGTCGTGGTACAAAGGTAACAGCGCATAAACTAAGAAACGCCGCTAAGTAACAGCACATACATTCAAGGTCTTCAGGAGGACCTGAGTGCCGCGATTATTCTGTGTACGCCCTCACACAGGAATTTTGTATGTCCCTCTGCTGTTAGCAGCTGGCGTAGCCAAAACTCTCAATTTTTAACTCCTTCGGCGTAATAAAGTCGGTCAATGTGACGCGCAGTTGGGAATTTGACTGCTGCAAAATCACAACGCACAGAAACCGGACACAAGCCAATTTCTGAGATTTGTACTGGAGGGAGCCACAACAATATGGCCGTTCTATAAGCAGAAAATAATTCATAAAAATACAAAAAAGTTATTTGGAAATCTCTAGCCTTCTGCGCTCTGTGATCTTAATTAAATTTATACAGAGGGATCTAACGAAAATAAAAACACCGACGTACGATAAATTAACGCAGTCCAAGTCAGCAATTAATTTTATTTCTCAGGAAAAAAAAAAACCTGAAAGAAACCAGACATAAAACACACCTTACTTAAACGTTCTCAGCAGCAGTGCGTGAAATACTTCATACTTTCACCTTCACTGTCTCCTTCGTTTTCTTACTTTTTTTCGCAAACTTTCCGGTCGCAAACGACCCTATCAGAATGATTTCTCACTCCAGTACTTCGTGTTACGATATTCTACCTGCATAAGAGCTCGGCGAAGTGTACGGTGACTCCGACCGTGTCTAACGACTAAGTGTTTGCGCAGGATTGACTTAGCACTCCCCAAACTTGTTTCCGTCAGGCGGTGGTACGAAAGCGCAGGAAATTATTGTTATCTACTACACTAATTAACGTGTTTATTAGCAACCAGAGACGAAGTAGAGCACGAGGGAGAACTTCCTTCACTAATCTCGAAAATTATGCCGCGATATCGCCTGCTTATTGATGCGAAGAGCGGAGTGCATCTTGGCAGCGACGATGTCAGTGACTATCAGGTCCAGTTATTAACATAATCCGGTATTTTTATTTCTTGTTTAGTTACTCGCGGCGTGTCTTATCACATCCCCTCCCCTTACCGTTCATACAATCTACTAGTTGCCCTTCCTGCGGTGTAAATTTCTTGTACACTTCTCAAATAAAAACGTTTCGGATAATACCACATTTTGATAATTATCATATAACATTTAGGTAGAATCTTCTGTTTTGAACTAGTTTCAAGTAATGTGTTTCTGATACCAACACATACAAAACGCAAAATGCGTTCAACGTCTCTTAATTTTAAGGAGGACAAACCCCCAAAATATACAAGTCTTTTTTAAGACCACCTTTTCCTAGAGAGACAAGATGGGGGAACCAAACGAGCGTAAAAAACTCACTGCTGTAGCCTATGTACATATAGTAAAAAAAGAAAATACAAATTCTGTAATACAGTAATCTAAGTTTATAACATCACAAGAATCAAGTTGAAGTGCTTAGAGTTTCTCAATTTTCAATTTCGATTTATCTGCGCGCTACATGGTTAAAATAACAATTAGCTGCTACTGTTTTTGAGGGAGAACTAATAAGCATATACAGAACTGGCCCCAGTCTATCAGTGCCCTATGCGAGATTTTTTGGTGCGCCCTCTCCAACTTCCTATTAAGATTATGCATTATACTTTAACTATTAACTGAAAAATACTTACTTTTTATTTTAAAAAAAGAAACAATGTATGTTTCTTTAAAAAAAGAAACAAGATAAAATTTGTTTATTCATTCGAATTCACGATAACTGAAATGCGAACTCTTCAGAATTGCTTTAATCTAAACGTAAGATTTTCTGCCATTGTTAATCAAGCGATTCGATTATTTAAGGCACCATCCAGATGGCCGACATCATCCTTGCATTATAGCATACACTTGACTGGACATTTGTCGATCATAGCCATCAGATAATTCAGCCATCAGCCATCAGACCTTCAGCCATCACATAATTCTGCCCTTCAGTCTGAATACAGAAAACTATGCGTACAGAATTAAGCATTTCATTTTGCTTATTTTACCTCAAATATAAAATACGGTCATTATTTTTTTAACTCTTAAATGGAAGAATGTATAGTAATATCTTTTGTGGACAACGTTATATTTTCAGGAAACTTTTAGGCTATCGCACTATGTAGCATTACATTTGAATAGAATAATAAATAAAATGATCTAGTTTATCCTCCTAAAATTTTTGCAAATTGCCCTGCATGCCGAACGAGGGGAGGGGGGGGGGCATCCACGACTCTTCGAAAGAAACGTATAGCCGCGATAGGCCCACGTAAACTTCGGAAACTGTCAATGCACTTCTAATGCTCCGAGACAGAAATAGCACTATTATTCAAAGGCAAGTGCAGACGCCAAAAGACGGAGAACTTTGCACTTTAAATTCCACTCAGAACTCTGTGATACGAAGTTGATAAAGAGGAAGGTGACAAAGGCTAATGTTCAGTTATGTCGTTAACTACAAGGGTTTTCTCACTAGCAGTATAACTTAACATCTCTTCAACTATATGATTTTAAACCGAACTACTTTAAGACCTAAAGAAACGGACTTAAAGATTTATACCAGCATATTTAACGTAATCAGATAAGTCACCCACCCATAATTTTTTGAGAGAAAAAAGATATATTAATTAATTATAATTATATGATAAATATAATTACAATTATAATAAAAAATTGTAATTATAATAAAACTATAATATAAATCATAATTCTAATTATACTAAAACCACTGCATTAAGTGAATTTTCTGAGCAAAAATGATCGAGTTGATTGAAATAAATAAATGAAAAGTAAAAGAACTTTACAAAAGCATTTCAATGACCTAACCGTTTTTATATGCCAATTTTGATGAAGTTTCGAATTCCCTGTGGATACTGTTGTCAAGCCGAGATGTAATAGAGGGACCGTTAGAACAGAAGAGTTCTCTCCTAATTTTCAAATAATTACTTTAAAATAAAACAGTGCGGCATTTATTGTTACTAGTTCTTTAATAACTGTTCTAAAAACCAATTTATCAGTTCTAGATTTAGTAACGATATATACAAGGATTTCGAGAAGTGGGCATTCATAATGGAATATTGAGTCATTGGAATGCTTTTGTAAATTTTTTTACTTGCCAGCTTTTTCAATAAACTCAATCATTTTTTCCAAAAATGAAGTGGAGTGGTTTTTTTTTTTTTTTTTTGTTAATCTATAATTAGAATCACCTATAAATTTTAAATTTTACCATCATTATTAAGTACACCTATTGTTTTCATGAAATCAAGAGCTTCTTCAGTAAAAGCATCAAGTGTTCGTACCGTATGATATAAAGCAGGTGAGTGGGCAAATAGAGAGGAACGCCGTGCAATTTAGTGCGAGATCGGGCAAGATGAAAGATTTAGACTTTGAACGTGGCATGATTGGCAGGCCAGACGCACCGGTATGAGTATTTCGGAACTGCAAACCTGCTGGGATTTTCACGTACGACTGTGCTTTCAGGGTGCATCAAGATTATTCCGATAGCCAGATAGCATCCAGCCAAAGATGAGCAAGTGATCGAAAACTGAGAGAAAGAATCTACCAGAGGCTGACATGACTGGTGCATGATGAGAGAAAGACTACCGCCAGTCAGATAGGAGGTAACCAAAGAGGCATTTCCAAAGACATAATTCATTGTACCTTGTCATGGATGGGATATCGCAGCCGACGAGCTGTTGTTGTTGTTTGAAGGTTTAGGCGCATCACTGACTTAGACTATATTGCGCCTTATATATTATGTCTGTAAATTGGGTGTGTTCTGTGGTCAATTTGCTTGTTCGTCGAAAAACCCGAGTTTCCGGGAGGAAAAATATCGTTCTATCCTCGCCTGAGACAAATAGTCAATGACATTGTGAAAAAGGCCCATAAAAATTTCCTCTACACAGCCAGAAGGCAAGGAGAGCATGATACAAATTAATATGCATCTATCTCAGTGAGAATATTAGAGCTGGAAAAGGAATTAGAAAATGTGAATTGGAATATCATCGGTTTGGCTGAAACAAGAAGAAGAAATGAATCACTTATAACTTTATCAAGTGGAAATCTGCTGTACACCAATGGAAACAGTGAAAGGAGTGAAGGTGGAGTTGGGTTTCTGGTCCATAAAGATTTTAAAAACAACATTTTGGAATTCAAAAGTACATCACCAAGGGTTTAAAGACTAATATTCAAGATTTCTAAGAGGTACAAGCTAAAGGTTATAATGATTTATGCACCAACATCGAGCCATGATGATGAAGAGGTTGAAGAAATGTACACTGAAATTGAGAGTCTTCTAGATGAGCAGAAAACCCACTACACTATTATAATGGGGGACTTCAATGCTAAGGTTGGAAAAAGGCAAAACAGCACAGAAAGAGGAATAGGAAATTTTGGAATTGGTGAAAGAAATAAAAGAGGTGAAAGACTTGTGGAATTTGCAGAATCTCAAGGACTGTCAGTAATGAACACTTTTTTCAAGAAAAGGGTGAACAGAAAGTGGACATGGAAGAGTCCAAATGGATTAACAACTAATGAAATCGACTTCATCCTCACTAACAGAAGATATATTGTGAATGATGTTACCGTGCTGAATAAGGTAAATGTTGGAAGTGATCACAGAATGGTAAGATGTACACTTGATATAGATGTAGGAAAGGAAAGGAAAAAACTGACTCGAGTAAATAATACAAAGGTCTTTGAAATAACAGAGGAGGAGAAAAAGCAGTATGTACTGGAACTTAAGAACAAGTTTGAGCTTCTGCAGACTGCTCAGGACCAAGATATCGACGAGGAATATTACAACTTTCTGAAAGTGATAAAGCCCAAGAAACCTATAGGGAAACAGAAATCCAAAGAAGAAAAAATTAGTCAAGAAACACTTGTCATGATGAACCAAAGACGACAAATGAAGAGCAAGAAAAACACTGACAGGGAGAAAATTGAGTATACTGAGTTATGCAAAGCCATTAGAAAGAGACTCAGAGAGGACATAAGAAGATTTAACACAAGAAAAATAGAACAAGCATTAAGGGAAAACAAAGGATTTAAATCAGCAGCCATGAGCAGTAATACAGAAAGACAAATGATACTGAAACTGAAGAATAGCGATGGTGTACTTATAAACAGCAGAGAAGGCATAATTCAAATAGCAGAAGACTACTATAGAGAATTATACAAGGAGCAAGGGAATGATAACAGCAGTGGGGAAGATGGATTGCAAAGTAGCAACACATACGACATACCCGATATTCTTCCTGATGAGGTAGAACATGCATTGAAGAAAATGAAGAATCGGAAAGCCCCGGGGGAAGATGAAGTTACTGTAGAGTTGTTAAAATTGGGAGGAAGAGACATAACACAAAAACTGGCAAGGCTCTTCACAAAGTGCATTAGAAAAGGTGTGATGCCTAAGCAGTGGAATAATGCAATCATAGTTTTGCTGCATAAGAAAGGAGATAAATCAGAAATTGGAAATTATAGACCAATTAGCTTGTTATCCCATATCTACAAGTTGTTCACAAGGGTCATTACTAACAGATTAGAAAGAATACTTGATGAGAATCAACCGAAAGAGCAAGCTGGCTTTAGGACAGGATTCTCAACTATGGATCACCTTCACGTAATATCACAGCTAATGGAGAAAGCAAATGAATATAAAACGCCATTATGCCTGGCATTTGTGGATTATGAAAAGGCATTTGACTCCATACAGCATAAGGCAATGTTTCGGGCACTGGAAAGACAAGGCATAGATACTCCATATATTATGATTTTGAAGAAAATATATGAGAGTGCTACATCCTTTATTAGACTAGACAAAGACAGTAGCAAATTTAAAATCGAGAAAGGAGTTCGACAAGGAGACACAATATCTCCGAAGCTGTTTACTGCTGCCCTTGAGGAAGCTTTCAGAAGATTAGACTGGTCGCAGAAAGGAGTCAATGTGAACGGAGAGTACCTAAACCATTTACGATTTGCAGATGACATTGTGGTCATAAGCCACGATCCCAAATAATTAGAGGAAAATCTTAATCAGTTATGCACAGTTAGTAAGGATTTTGGACTAAAGATGAATATGGCTAAAACAAAAGTAATGATGAACAAGTATGCCACGGAAAGGGAAATAATGATTGAAGGAACAGTAATTGAAAAGGTGGAGTCATATACTTATCTGGGACAAGTTATTAGCTGTAATAATGATAAATGGCTGGAAGTCAAGAGAAGAATAAATTTTGGATGGATAGCATTCAGGAAATATAGTCACATACTGAAGAGCAATATCCCTGTTTGTCTGAAACGTAAAATACTGGATCAATGTATACTCCCCACCATGACTTATGGAAGTGAAACTTGGGCACTCACCAAAAGAATGGAAGAGAAGCTAAGAACTACACAGCGAAGAATGGAACGAATTATATTGGGAATCAGACTGTTAGATAAGAAGAGAAACACATGGATTAGGCAGCAAACTCAAGTAAAGGACATTCTTATCAAAACTAAAGAACTAAAATGGTCTTGGGCAGGACACATAGCTCAAAGACATGATGACAGATGGACTAAGAAAATAACAGAATGGTACCCAAGAGGAGCTAGAAGAAAACCCGGAAGACAAAGGCGGAGATGGATAGATGAAATTCATGAGTTTTTGAGTAGTAAATGGATGGCCAGTGCTCAAAACAGAAGGAACTGGAAAGTTGCTGGAGAGGCCTTCATCCTGCAGTGGATTGAAAATGGCTGATGATGATGATGATCTCAGTGAGACCCTCGTGTGTAGCACAGTTGATGTAATCATCGTCCTCCCTAAACTAGGTGGAAAATACCTGAGTTCGAAACCCATCAATGACGCGAAGGATAACGCAACGTGGCTCAGTTAGTAGGTCTCAGACGATGGTATCGTAATTTTTACTTCCAGCAATTCGGATTTTTTCTAGCAAACAGCAAATCAACCACAAAATGCACGCAATTTACAAACATAACATATACAGCGCAATATGGCCTAAGTTTCTTACATGCCTTCTCAAATAACTTTCGAGCCTTACTCACCATTAGGCTGGAAAGCTCTTTTCTAATAAATAATCCAATGAAATTTCAATATCTCTATTTTTTTGCTTTTCAGTTTCACTCGCACAGTTCCTCTTCTCCGTTAAGGATCTTACTTCTGTAAATATCGATTCAAATTACGTGTTCAATTCATCTACATTATCTGGGTTATCTAAGACTTTCTCGCACCCAAGGGAAAGTGAAATAGTGTGGGGGTGTCTTCGTGTTGTCCTTTGCGCCTCTTGATATCAGTAAGGCAACTTTGGATTCCACAAGTTATCTGGAAATCGCTTCCAAGCAAGTGCTCCCTTCATAGCTGGAGACAGTCATCCGCGAATGAGTTCTTCCACTCATACAGGATAATGTGTCGTGTAGGTGTATTATCCTGTATAAATGAAAGAACCATTTCGCAAGGGGACCTACTCGATATCAGGAGGGTGAGAAACTATGAAATCAAGAACCTAAAAAGTGGCCGCTTAGTTTATAATGTCTGTTATTTGCAATGTTTCCATAAAAGAAGGCTGATATTTCAAATATTGGCAATTACCTAAACAATAAGTACTGCTTCTCGATTCAAACACTTTTATGCAGATGTATGCGCAAATTTTATGGATGTGCTGCTAAGCGTTATGTTTCAGCTACTGGGTGATTCAAAATTTACGCAACCCAGAATGTAAAAACTATTTTCTCTTATTTTGGTAACCGCGTGCAACGCTCACAAAAAATATATTGCAACATTGTATACAGCCGCAAGCAGTAGTTCTTAGGTTGCACTTGCAGAAAATAAAAATAAATAAATACTGTTATTAACAGTGCTCATAACGTAAGTGTATTATGTCTGTAGAAGAGTGCATTGAAGAAACGATTTGCATACTATGGGCTAGAAAACGCGAAATAACTCATTGGGGAGAAGGACTCTACATCTTCTGCTTAAAATAGGCTAACGGTCGAATAAATAAGACTTGACTCGAACACAGACTTTCCAAAGGAGTGGTAGACGTCGATGTATCTTGCTGACTTGGGCGCCACGAAGAGTCGTTATACACACAATTCCATGAGATTTATTTGTGACGAAGTCTTCGTGACATTTTTCTAAAAAAGAAAATTTCAACGGAAAACAATGTTTTATTATATGTGAAATTTGATCTGCAATTCATCTGCTGTGCAAAAGATATACGTATCAGCTAGTATAGTTTACTTGCAATATAGCGGTGCCTGAACTTTCATGTATCAAGTGAATGATATGCGCATCAAGCGGTGAAGTAATAAATTTAGAGTCTGAAAGCGTTTAGATAATAAACGCTTTCTGTCTCCTTAATTTAAAGATTTCCTCGGAGGAAATCGTTGACCATGCTTGTGAAACATTCTTAAGCAAACCTACCTGTGCTAACTAGAGTTGAATACTTCGGTTTATCGTTCATAAGATGCCTCTGGATAAAAAAACGACACTAGCTGCAGATAATAAAACACATCACCGAAGGTGCCAGATAATCTCACTCTGAATTTATTCGTTGAGCTGAAGCAAATTCATATTTTCTGCCACGACAACATTCCGCGTGCTACTGATTGTAAACAGGCGCAGCTGTCGAATTTAAGTTGCAGTCCAACCGACAAACCCCTACAAACGGATATTCCTAAGGTGAGTTTTTGGTGTGCGCTCATAAGCACATAAGACCATTTTTCTTTGCAAATATAAATAAAAAAAACAGTAATATGCATTTGGACATGCCAGAAAATTCCATTTTACGATTGCTCTACGGCAATTATTGAATGTCCAGTTTTCAAAATAGGTGGATGAGTAAAACGGAATACCGAATTCTTCACTTCTCCATTCTCGATCGATTAAATTATTGGGGTGTGTGGGAAGGGTAAATAAAAGATAACGGATACTCCTTACAACTAATGTCGCTAAAATTAAATAGATACCTATCGAAAGCAAAGGTTATCTACCGGCAATACAAGATGTGTTGCTGGACACCATAAGAACAGCCGAATGTCTCCCATTTTGAATTTCACAGTTGCTTAAAAAAGTATTTACCAGTGGTGTGTATAAGGTGAACTGTGGTTTGCATCTATTTCAATGTGTCTTTTATATGCATATCGGACAGAGGAACTCACGGAGATGGCGCAAGTGAGATTTTGCTCATATCACTAAATTGCATTCAATCTTCCCCCCCCCCCCCCCCCCAATTAGCAACTTTTAAGTCTTTCTCAATTACATTAACAAAATCTCTTAATTAAACCTCTTCTTTTCAAATGAATTCCATCTTTACAAATATAATTTACGCGGTGTTGTATTTTATATTTTTGCTTTCATTTCATTGCATAATTCTTAACTGTTTTACATTATTTTCTTATTATAATCTATTAACCTACCTTTTATTGTTAACCCCTTGCGTTCTTCTAGCTGTGAAGGGCTTGTTCAAGGGTATTACTCTATTTATTTCGTTGTACAACAAAGAGTGTCTATTTACTTCTTCTATTAATTAGGGCACGCCATACTGAAAAAATTTCCTTCAAAGTTTCATCCTTTCTTGCGACATTTTTCCAGCATGACCTTATATTTCTTGATCAATGTTACCAGGCTGATGTTGTTGTGGCGCTGGAAACCCCTGAATAATTCACAGGAGGAGAAACCCTCCACCTGAGATCGGCTAACTACACTCTCGATTGAAATGGACTTTAGAAATTCCTCCAGTCGTCGAACCTAGACCTCCCCAAATGGGTGCCTAATAGCGGTGTATTTTACCAACTAAACCACCACAGAGGATCATTTCATAATTATAGAAATGACAATTTTCATGATCCGCTATTCTAGATATTAACTTTGGCTGTCAATAAAAGGTGTTTCCCTTAAAGTGGTTTCCCTACATGAAAGGTTTTTTGACTTTGTTAACGCTTTCCTACTGAAAACAAGTTTTGTAAGGAAGATATGTTTGTTGTTTCTTCTTTCCAACAGTTTATTACGTGCCCATCCTGACACTGATATATGACTGAAGGTGGTTTTGCAACCGGATTTATCTGTTTTTTTTTTTTTGGTCGAATTTCTAAGAACAGTAGTCTGCGAGAGGAGTGCGCTGGCGAAATACTGTTCGAGAGACAAAATCCGTATACTAAGGGAAGTTACAAATATGAACGAAAGGGGAAGAAGTAAATATCAAATCTCCCATTCCTTCTTACTTCTCAACGAATTTCTTTGGAGTCCTCTAACGTCCAAATTTTTCTACAGACTGGTTGGAGGTTTTCGCATCTGAAAGCTATGTACTGCACATAGGTTTGGAAACCTCATTGCAAAAGCGGCAGATAAAATTATTATAGGATTATTTGGGGAGGTGCACAAAAGACTGTTCTTACCAAGAAGGACTTCAGTTCTGGAGATTAGGCATCCCTGACAGACGTTTAGGGTATCTTCAGTCTTTCTAAGATGACACACACACAAACACCAGGAGGGGCATACCAATTTAAACAGCTACAAACGAGTAATTGATTGGTTGGAATGAACTTTTACTTAGTGTTGCGAAGGGAGAAAGCTTAAATTTAAAGGACTGGACATTATCAGAAGGAATGAGCAAATAAAGTTGGCAAAAGATGTATATATTTTTTATGATGTATAAGCATGCTTCGTGATCGCCTAATAAAGAATAAATTATGTGAAGTTCTGTTTTTTGATCAGCTACGAATTCCATGAACATTAATCCAACTAACATTTACATTCTTAAAAGACTGCAGCAAGTTAGCAAAAGACACGAATTTATGTGTTTTACTTTTCCGTAGCTCAACTTTGTATTTTAGTAACTAGCAACTTTTTGGAGAACAACACCAAACTACATCAGAGATTATCAATCCTTTTTAGCTTGCTGATTTATTCCATTTTTGAAGGATTCTGATTTGTTCTTGTTTATTGCACAACAAAAAGATTTATATTCGTTTCAATAAAGACTCACATGTATACCGTGTGTAAAATTGCTTAAATGCAATCAATTGAAATTACTGATTGAAGCAAAGAGAATCTTTGCAGACCTTTTCACAGTAATTTTTTTACACTGATATTGCATAAAATACTTATACCATTAAAGCATCTTGCATACCAGGGAAGAAGAGGTGAGGAGTAGCTCACAAACTTAGTCCTAATTTAAAAAAATAAATAAAATGTATACATTCCCAAACACGTGGGGCATATCCAGGCACAAATTTAATATCAGCTTCTGAGTTTGACTTCTGAGGGTTAAAAAAAAAATCACTTTACTGAGAAACTAGTGCGTTCGAATCTTATTCGAACATTTGCACCCATACCCGAATAAACAGTGATTAATATGTAATCGTTCCAACTCTTAATGGACAACTGGCACCGAGTGTCGAACTTTCGCTGGTGCAGTCGTCTTTATTCAGAAAATTGGCCCAGAAACTTTATCATACTGCAAAAACCATGGAATGCGGCTGTGGGAGAAGCAGAGTGAAGGAAGCAGTGACCAAGGAGAGGGGCAAAATGGGCATTTGGCTCAAATACGTAATTTAAAACTTCTGTGGATGTCCAAAAATTTGTCGCTGTTCTTCTTAATCAGAATGATGCTGCGAATACATAAATAAACCTAACAAATAACTGACATGAGAATGAAGCAATTTTTTAACTCTCCAAAACTTAACCACTAAAACAAGTAGAAAAAGAACCTTATGAATTTTGGGTTAGACATCAAAAACACAAGTAAAACTGAAAACCAAAAACTGTAGGAAATCTGCAATAATGCGAATTGGGTGCTCTCACGTAGAACGCAGGTGACCATTTACTTGGGACCAGCAGCTACATGTAGGCTAAATGAACAATGTAAGTCAATGGGAGTGCGTACAGTAACAGCTTGTGGACAACGGCATCGCTTCTTGTGTCAATCCTCCAGCTTACCTCAACAAATTAAGCTAGCTGATTCCCAGGGAAGTACAGATATCACTCAACTGGGTACGCGTTGCTCGCACCTCTGGCCCTTGGGCAATTGTTAGCAATACTGTTGCTGTAAAACGCAAGAATTCATGGTAACATAAAGAAAAAGGTAAACTGCAGCCATTATCAACCCACTGCAGGATGGAAGCCTTCTCGACAATTCGTGCTGAGGGACATGGAGCATAATCTACCACGCTGGTCCAGTGCAGGTTGGCAGATCGACCGAATGTAGCAGTCAGGGGCTTGAACCCCGGTCTACTCAAAGTAGCGTGTGCTACTGCACTCCCGCTCCTGACCACTCGGCTACGGAGGCCTACATAAACCAATCCAGAAGTTTTAAGCATGGATACTGAAATTGATTTCAGACATTTATGGATTTATGTAAAATGCGCAATATGGAACAAAAGTGTCAACTGGGTACGCGTTGTCTGTAAAAAGGAATACCATGGAGAAATGTTAGCAAGAAAAAATATTAATACCATTTATTATTCGAATTTGAAATATAAAGTTTCTTGATTTGTTCTGATATATTTAAAAATTGCCCTTTATAATCATCCAATTCGTTACATAAATTATTATATTCAAAATTTGTCTACTATAATGTACAGGGATTGGGTATACCCATCAGTTCCTTATTGTTTTCAAATCTTGAAAGGAAAAAAAAAAAAAAGAAAAAATTAATCAGTATGACAACGAAGAAATGGTTTTGGGATATGTAAAATAAACTTTTCATTGCTTCACTTTTTAGATTTATTCTTATTCTTGTTTCTAAAATAATCACATTGAATGTTTTATCATTGATTTATAAATAAATGTCTTTTTTTCTTTTTCTTTTTCTTTTTTTTAAGTTTCTTACTGTTTTCCTTTGTACAGCAAATTGCAGCCTACACGGTGCATAAAATATTCATAAAATATTCATTAATCATGGCCTAAAAAAATACAGCGACTTCTAATACCCATCGATTTCATATATCCTACCTGACAATTAATCTAGGTTTTCCATCTGCTGTTAACATTAAATGAAACTTAATTATTTTGACAAATACATATCGTATTTAGCAATAGAAATCATAAATGTCTTTACAATTTCTATCTTGCTTTCTTAAAAGAAAATGTATGAATTCTATTACTATTCTATACCTAAAAATCACTGGTAATCATCCAAAATTAATCCACGGAAAAAGTGATTCACCCCCTACCCTCTCCACCAAGTCACGCGTACATAGAGGTGTCCGCAAAAACGTATCGGAATTGCACTAGCTGGTCGTGCTAATCCCCCAGCTTGCTTAAAAGAATTTTTATTTAAGCTCGCTGGTTGTCGACGCCACACATTTATTTCAACATGGATATAGAAGCTTCGATTTGACGACCAATGTTGGGCTAAAACAGAAAAACTACATTCGAACAGGAATGTTAAAATTTTATAACAGAAACTCACAATTACAATTCAAAATAAAAATAAAAAAGGAAAATAATCTTGGGCTGGAGAGTGCTCATCTTCTAATAAACAAATGTGATGCTTGCCAAAGAGGAGTCTGATAAACAGAGACCAGTGTATTGGACTTCTGCGGTAAAGAAGTTCATGGAGTCTGCGGTAAAGGATACGAATCAGTAGTATCTTAAATAGATCCCAGCATGGGTTCGGTAAGGGGGAGGTCATGACTGACTGATCTGGTAAATTACCATGATGAAGTTATTAAGCAGTTTGGATGCAGGTAACAAGTTTGATGCTGTATATCCCTACTTTACTAAAACGTTTAATACTGTCCCTCATGGAAGACTGCTATATAAACTACAACTGGGATTTCTGGTAAGATTCTAAGCTCTATCGCGGGCTAGGAAACAGGGCGTTGTCACAAACAGTCAGCTTTCATGGACCATAACAACAAGCGAGGTCCCTCAGAGCTTGAGCCTGTCCTAGTTTTAATTTTTATAAATAGTACAGTACTGACAAGGGTATTTAAGAGAAGTTGTCAAAGGTTACTGATGATTTGAAGGTGGAAAGGATGGTTAACAATTCAATTCACACTATATTGCATCAAAAGTACTTGGATCGGTTGCATATATGGTCTGAAAGATGACAACTAAAGTTTAATTTTTCTAAATGTAACGTTATGAATTTGGCATACAGAAATCCTGGGGTTATGTATAAGCTAAGGGGAGAAAGGTAAAAGTGGTTTCAGACAAAAAATACATTAAGATACAATCTGATATGAAATTTTTTCATGCAGCGTAAACAGGCTACTAGACCTCATTTGGAATATCATATTCAGGTCTGGAGACCGCACCTGAAAAAAGGGAAGAACTTTTGGAGGGATTCAAAGAAGCGCAACCAAATTGGTGCAATTTGATGCATATATGAAGAACCACTCGGAAGGTTAAAATTGCAGCTGGAGAACTAGATATCTAAGGGAAATTTGGCCGAAATGTATAAGATGTTGAAAGGCTGCGTAAAATGAATGAAGAAGGTCTGTTCTCCCTAGTAAGCAAAACAAGAATCGGGGCAACAAATACAAACTCAGAGAATGACAGAAGAATGGATCTCATGACGTTCACTTATGGCAAGTGGATTGTCGAACACCGGAGTAAGTTGCCTTCTCAACATTGTAGAGGCAGTGAGTCAGACTAGTTCAAAGTACAAGTGGATGGTTACATTGTGGGAATGGAGAAGTATGAATAGTCTGTTTTGTTTCATTATTTTATTATTATATATATATTTTTTTCGACTTATGTAGAAAAAATTCCGCTTCCATGCATCATTTGGCCTTACTCCATGCATGTTATGTTATGACATGCATGGGCTTAGTATTAAACAAATTAAATAAAATAAAAACATGCAAGAATGCGGGTGTTCTTTTTATTTAATTTTTATTTTTTGTTGTTAATTTTAACATTTCAAACTCTTGGAAGCTTAACTTGAATTCGAGAAGAGACACCGATCACTGCGTTGGCTACTTTTAGAACGCACTGTTTTAATCTGTCTTGCACAATTACAATATCAAAAAAATTAAGAGTAGGTTAGCCCCTTTAAAATAAGTAAGGAAGGTAGGCAGAAAAAAATAGTACAAAGCGTAACTTTTCAGCCATTAAGCCACAGCCTTTGACAAAGGAAACAATATCGGAAGTTACCAGTGTCTACAAATGGAATGCCTGCTTCTCATTATCTTTGGAAAGCCTAGGATAAGCCTGAGAACCAGATTATGAGGTAATTCAGCCATCATCTGGTCGGCAGGTCTATGATATGACTGAAAGGCAACTCCAGTACCATTGATGTGAATTAAGGACTACTATTAGGCGGAAATTCCGGGAAGGGATTATTTGAATGTAGGTTGGTTGTGTCATGTTCTGTAGTTATGTGAAACCCTTGGTCACTGTATCCTTGAAGATTCATTCACATTTTATGTTGATAGGCTGTCAATTTATAGTGACTATTAAATGGGTGCTATAAAAGCGATTCCTTATATGGTTCTCTATGGTTGTTGTATCTGTCCACAGAGAGTAAATGGGGCTCTTCCAGTTTAACGTGGAATGTCTCTGACCATAAATGGTTCTGGACAGATATTCGAGTGCCAAAGTTAGGAATATAAGAAATCATTTTCAAAACGTCTCTCCCCAAGCTATAGAAATTGAGGACCTATCAACATAAAATCTGAATGGATTAACATCGTTAGTTATATCAGATGTCCAAGAGAGTTTCGAATAATCACAGAAGGGGAAAATCAACCAGCATTCCACTAATTTCACCTTATCCCAGTCCGTAAGCCCGAGCATCAGAATGACTTCACTTCTCTGAGTTCTCAGCAGCATAAGCTTATCCCAGACCAAGAAGAGTCTGTGATTCTTTTCGTAGACACCAATGACTATTGATATTTCCGTTTGTCAAACGTGGCATAACAGTCGAAACTTGATAGTTTTGTAGCAGATTTTTTTCTGTATTGTACTTTACTTATTTTAAGTGAACAAGTGTCAATTTTTTTTAATATTGAAATTGTTTAAGATAGATTAAAATATCAATAATACAACGCCACTTAAAATTAAGCAATGCATTGTTCGGTGTTTCCTCTAGAATTCAAGTGTTCGTTACTTGAGTGATGTTACAAAAATCGTAATAACCAACTGGAAGCTTAAATATTGCATTACAGTATTCTAGTCTCGCCAGTATCCAACAGAATATTTACGTAATATAAATTATTTAGATAACTTCAATTTTCAAATCTAAACTACCTACATCTAAACGTCAACTATGATGAAACTAATCTTATCTAACAAACTAATCTAAAGAAAACTATAAAGTAATAATCTGAAGGCCAAATTAACACTTTTAGGTTGTGACAATGACCATAAAAAGGGTAACGGGTTGGCTGGCTTAGCTACAATCGGTATTATATTAACGACGATAAATGATAATATGTTCTTTGGAGATAGATTTTATATATATTTATATATATATATGTTATGAAATAATGGAATGAATGTAAAAGGTATATCAAATTAATGCCATCAATTATAGATAAAACATTACATCAGTCTGTAATCTAATTACCACAGAATGAAATACGTTAAGGGCTTTAACCTCAGGCTGCGAGAGATTTAGACAACGTACAAGTTAGTACAAACGCATCATATTAGTACGCAGCTAAACTCTGAATTAGCAAAAATATGCAAATGCGACATCGTTTAAGTTATATCTCATATTGTGAATACCTTCACAACGAGTTGCCATGGCATTGCACTACTTCGAATAAATAACAGCAGTTTTCACCAAAGGAGAAGACTGTTGTTACTTATTCTCAGCGGATAACACACCCAGACGGCACCGTTTCAGGGTTATTTGGCCCTTCTTCGGTGGGTATGAGAGATGCCTCACCATCAGGCAAAGCTGTTTCATAACCGGCGATCGTAAATTCCTCTAATCTCTATTAAATCGGCGTAATAACTATACCATTCGGGTATAATAAGAATAGGAGATACTGGGATTTTTTTGGAGTTTATTTCGAGTCCGACCTGCTTGATCCAGCAAGCCCAAGCAGGATGATAATAATGAGTCCAGTGACATATTTCATGTTATCGACATTGGTGATGAAGTGAGGCATAGTATTTAGGAGTGGCCGGAGCGTTATTTATGAGAAATATGAAGAATAGCCTAGAGAGAAAATGATCTTATGGATTGCCAGCGAAGATCTATGTGGTGTGTCTGTGGTCATTGGGCCGAAAAAGGGAGAAGAGAAAAATCAGGGCATCTCCATTCATGTAGTAATGGGACACGCTAACAACTTGAAAGGAACTTGAACGCGACTTCGGCATAGGTGACTGCCAGTCAGGCATTTTGTTGGAAGCAAGTTTTCGATTACAGGTTAATGTGGGATGGACTACAGGATCTGAGAAAGCGAATAGGGGCGAATCTTCTTGGTCAGACAGTATATAAGACGTTTCCTTAGAACAGATAGCGAACCTTTTCGGGGTTATGGCAGAAATAAACTGAAACAGAAATATAATAATATTCGCCTGCTATATAGGAAAACGCTGGATAAAGTTAGGACAGACCATAAAACTAAAGGAATGAATTAATCACTATTTATAACAGGGAGTATGCGAGATAGGTCTGAAATGACTGACAAGTGTAAGCGAGCATCTTTTAGTAAATGATCTTATACTATAGCTTCTCTACTTGGGAGGAAAGATACGACTGATGAGCAGGAGAGGATACGAAATGCACTGATTAATACATTTTGTTATGAAATGTGGGTCTCAGTGGCACTGAGAGTCTCAGTGTCACTGGAGACGGGAAGACAATTTACAGTGGTAGGTTTTCTCCTTCACGATCGCAATAGATTCCCAAAAGGTCTGAGCTCCACCAGAAGGAAATCCGCCGTCGCAGAACGATACACCGCTGTCATCCACTCGTTTGAGGTCTGGGTTCGATTGCCGTCGAAAACTGGAAGAATTTCTAAAGTCCTCTTCAGTCTGTAGAGGCTGTAGTTAGAACCCTCGCGAGTCGATAACAATTTGTAGATAAAATCGCCATTCCTTCGCACACCGGGCGGAAAATGATCCACTTCGAATCTCGTCAATGACGTGAGGAATTTTTGTTTAGTTTTTCATAAGGTGGTCGTGTTAGTCAGGCTCAGGAGAGAGTTGTCTGTTCTCTCTCGGAAACAGGCAAATCGGTCACAAAATGCGCACAATTTACAGCCACAATGCACTGTCGCTTCATAGCTTTAGTTGCTCCCCCCCCTTTACACACGCTCACTCAAGCTGCATTTTTCCGATATCGGCCAGAGGGAGTAGAGTTAAACTCCATGAGTTATTCAGGATTTTTCAGCCCGCACAACATGCAAATCGTCACGTGAACACACTTCTATAGACAAAAATAAACTACGGATATGCGGAAGCTTAAGCGCCGTTAAGAACAATAATCAGAATTTTTTTTTTTTTTTTTTTTGACCTGAAAGAAGGGAAATTGTACAGTTTCAGTATTTTTATATTTTTAGTAAACCTAGCGATGCGATCCAACTCAGTGACGTAATAATTATTGCGGGAAAGAAATCCGTCCATCAGTTTCATTGTCTCAAAGCTGAAGCGGATCTTGTTTTAAAAACAGTTTAGAAAACTGTGAGAAACAAGTTTCATGATAAATAAAATCCTTTCTAAATATGTATTAAAAACCACGACAGTAGACAGTGTAACGCGTGCAAATTTTGTGTCTAAACGCACGATCCTGTGGATAAGCAACACGAAACTATCTATTCTGTGCACCCTGCAACGAACTTCTTTTTTTTTTTTTTGAACACCGAGTTTGAGTCTTTTGCTAAGTGCACTATTTGCAGTCATTATTTGGTAATTCTGGGTGTGTATAAAACTTCAAACGACTGAATATACCATCAGAATTTCCCTCGAACGTTCATTTAAAACGGAAATTAGGAATCCCAGAAATAAAACGAAATACACACGCAGGTATCGGCTATTAAAAAACTGTCAAAACTGAGACAAAAGTTTTCACCTGTTGCTGGTCCTTCACGATCGATGCTGTTGTTCGAAAAATTTCCTACCATAAAATCTAGGAATGTTTTAATGTAGTGCTAATACCTATTACCACATTATGTATTTTGCTTTAACATTTCTTTCTTTTGCAGGCCTGTATTCAACTATTATTCTGATGCTTTTTTTATATATTTTTTTATTTTAAAAACAGTAAGGTATCGATGGAGAAAAATGCCTTTATAGGAGTAGCTAAATATTTAATTTTTTCTTTCTAGTCTTTCGATTAAAATGGGAAAAAAAGCAAAAAACAGGAAGTGAAGCATTTCACCTTCTTAATATAGCATTTCGGCAGGAACAATCCTAAGATTTTCTAAAAGGGGAGCGAGTAAAGGAGTGTTCCAGAGAAAATAGCAGCAAAAAAATTCGCATTATTTTGATCATAAGGGGGAGGTTCTACAGTCTCTTTACCCATACCTGGGATCGTCCCTGCATATATGTACTCCGCAATGGGTCTTATAAAATTTTTCGACTGGCAGCATTTTCAAAGAGGGTAGGGAGCCCTCGAAAGTGACCCACCATTGGGGACAGCTCATAACGAGCAATGATGAAATTGTGTCTCAAAAATACAAAATCACGGAAAAACTTGTATCTCGTCGGGGTCATCCCATCTTAAAGAAAATTTTGACATAAGCGCGTTTCTGCCAAGTTCGTGCCTCGGCTATCAATAGAGGAAACATGTGAATACCGCAAGCTCGCTTCCGGTTTGTTTGAACATATGACTAATGACGAGGCAATTTTGAAACGTATCATACCGGGAAATGAAACGCAGGTTTACAGGTATTATTCTCGAAACCAAATAGCAGTCAGTCCAGCTGAGACCTTTTCTTAAAAGTAAAAAAAAAGCGTGGAAAGTGAAAAAAAAAAAAAAAAAAACGAAAGTCACATTGCTAGCATATTTTGACTGTAAGGGACTTGTTCACCACGAACACGCTCTAGAGGGGCAAACAATTAATGAAAAATTCTATGTTGAAGTTTTGAGACATCTTTAGGTGCAGTGAATCAACCTTCGAAGAAAGAGACCGAAAAGTAGAATTCCAGATAAGATGTCAACTGTGTGGTACTATACTCAAGGTAGTATAGAACGAAAGACACCTAGGGATAACTGAGCAGTCTAACATAAAGTTCTCTGAACAGTGCACACATGCTGCTAGGACTGCGCATGGGGTTTGGTCAATTATATACAGGAATTTTTCCGGTACAAGGAAGCGATTATTCTGCTATATAAGGCAATTCCACTGTATAAGACCTCACCTTGAGTACTGCACACAGGTCTTGAAGCCTTATTTTAGGAAGGATGTGGATTTGTTGGTGCAGAGAAGACCAATGAGAAGCAAACTTCGGTTCTGTAAACTTCAGCGTCTGGACACTACACACCTGTGAAGAGATCTGATCGAGGTGTTTAAGGCTTTGAATGGATTGATAATGCTGATGGAATCCTTCCTCTTGCTCAGACAACAAACATAAGGGGGTATAAATTTAAATTTCGGTAGGATTGTTTAAGGGCAGATGCGTGGAAATCTGCTTTCATCTAGAGAGTAATGGATTGTTGGTTAAACTTTGAAAGGTGAAAACAAAAATACAGAAAGACTTAACGAAGTAATTGGCAAAGAGGAAAGGGAAATTAAGCACTGATTGTAATAATCAAAGATAAGTTGAAAATAAATGTTGTAGGTAGGGATAATTGGAAAATAAATTTCATTAACAACACTGAATGAAACAGGTCATTAGAATAGAAGATAATGATTGAATAACAGTCCGTCCTTGTGAATGACTGGTATTATGGCGGATTTAGGGACTGAAGGAATTATCTAAGACAGTTATTTTAAGTGACAAGTTACGAATAATAGATATCACATAAGATAGGTATGATGTTATATAGTGAAATAAGAACTAAAACAAATGAGAATTCATTGTAAAATTTTAGTATGGAGTGAAAACGAATCGCATTTGTTTAGAAGGCATTTTATTAGTCGTGATTTAGAGAGCATTATATTGGAAAGAATAGATGCTATACAGTTATGGGAAATGGATTTCGAATTGAAAATATACCGTTTGTAATAATAACTGGGTTCATTAAGAATTAACAGGTAAAATGCGATAGGGATTACTGTTTTAAGTTTGGCTGAATTCGGGGTCATTAATTACGAGGTAATTTGTACGTGTTAAGGCGAGGAGAACCGTTGTCTGAAAGACAGACAATTATCTGAGAACAATACTCAGGCAACGAAGGTACACAGATATATTAATACTAAGGTGTAGGATGCAGAACAAACTAAATTAAAGGATGATAAAAGGAATGGAAGTAAACGTAAAAACAAAGTAGCTCGCATGACTGTTAAATACAGTGATGTTCTTCTTATATTTTCTCTCTCTATCTTGTAAACGCCTCTGACCTATGTGGCCGTAATTATTTATGTTATTTATATCCCTTCTCCTCCCCTCCCACAGTCGACCCACATCATAAGTAAGGTTAATGCTGTTATGTTGTATATTGCAGCAGTTCGGATGAGTTTTGAACAGATCTTATTGCCATCTCATGCGATTTTCATATTACTCAGACCGACAGAATCACTCGTGAAGATTTTAGAGTGTATTCTGACAATATTTCAGGAGAAACAAAAAAAAAAAAAAGAAAGAAAGAAAATAGCCTCAAGGAAACAAGTGTCAGATATTCCTGCCCTCTCTGTATGAGATTAATCGAATCGACTAAGATGGTTGCAGCGACATGGAGACAATTTCCTTCTTTGTGATACGTGTGGAATTTCCGATACTTTATCTCTGCTCTTTAGTCTGTCTTATCGCTGGTAAAGATAATCGCCTAGACCCAAGGCGGCACGCGCTGACAGAGTTTGCCGTATCATACCTTAAAGACTACAGCAGGATATCGGAGTTTATTTAAAATACAATAGTAGGGCATGGCTGTTGGACAGGGTTACCAGGCGTATTCTTTAAAGAGCGCCTTGCTATTTTTCATGGTTGCTACTTTTGTACTCTTAAACTTTTTAATGTGTGTTAGGTATTGTATTACTCTTTTTCATCTTTAAAGTAAACCAAATTTGCTAGCTTCCCTGAAAAGAAAAGAAAGAAACTTTTCCATTCGGTGATAGATCTTGTGTCACTTCGATAGAAGGGAGCGAAATAATGTAAAAACAATTACAATATTAAGCTGTTTACATTTCATATTTAGGTTTATGCGAATAGTGTTAAGTATTCTTGAAGAATTTTCCTAGTTCCCAGCAGGCGCTTATTTTGTTTTAATAAATGCTTTGTAACATTTCGGTTGCATTAAAAATTTTGACAAATCGTTTTTGATGTACTCTTTTCGCTTTCTACAAATCTGGCCACAGTAGCTGAGTGACCGTGGTTCAAGCTCTCATGACTGCTATAAACAAATAATTAGTTTGTTTTTTTTTCTTACACCGTTCTAAATAAAAGAAGAGCGAGCTGGTTAGAGTATGAAAAACAAAAAATAAAAAAACATGGGAGGGGGGAGATGAAGAGGAAGTTACTTCAGCAAATCAACAAGAACAGTCGAGTCACGGATGAGAATAATAAAAATGCTATAAACTTAAAACGTATCTCAAGGGATACAAGAGGTGACGTATTCTGTGCATCTCAATTATACCATTTGAGCGCGACAAGATTCATATTAACATAATAACATTACGAACATGTAACCCAAGTACTAGCCACCTTGCTCTACAAACTTTAAACTTCCTGGCGCATAAGGGATAAGCACATATAAATGACGCATGCCTAAGGCAAGTAATTGGAACCATTACCAAACACATCACTCCCGAATGGTAGTCGGAATAGAATCTTAATTCTCTAGTCTAAATTTTAAACAGGACGTTTAGCCAGTATAGCGCGGGTCTGATTCATCGTTGCACATCGCAGAAGGCTAAAATTGAACTCATTAAAGTAGCGGCAATAACGCATGTTATCATTAAATGTCATAATTATTAATGAGGCTACCGATGTAAAAAATAAGCAAACAAAACGGAGAAAAAAATGGCTTGTACAATCCAGAAAGACTGAATATAACAAAGGGAAGGATCATACATTGCATAAAAACGCACATTAAAATAATGAGAACTGAAATACCGGGTTTATTTTCCAAAATATCAGAACGGATATTCTTCCCAATGCCGAATTCATTAGTGATGACCAGTGAGCGAGTGAATCAAGTCATTGAGCAGAGATGTAGTCACTGAACTGTCATTGCGCCGATATGGGGATACTCCAATTATAACAAAATAACAACAATAAATAAATGTTCTGTTACCCCAGACTGGACATATAAGGCTAAAGGGGTTTAAAAGATTGAAAGCACAAGAACATAACATATTTAGCGGTTATGTGCACTCAAGTCACGTTCAACTCAAAAACATGTGTATTAATAAACTCCCCATTTAGCCACTCGGCTACATCAGAGACAACATAACAATCTATACCATCTCAAGCTACCATCTTCAAAATGAACAAATCCAACTCCATTTGGAAAGAATTTGATTTTACTGTGGAATTTTTTCTTCCGGAAACTCGGATGTTTCGTGCAGCAAAACAGGCAAACCAATCAGAAAGAACACGCAATTTATGGACATAATACACACAAGTGGATGAAATTGTTCTAACTCTTTTTGATACTATGGATTATTGTTCAGATAGAAGATCATAGAGCAGGGACGTCCAGCCTTTTTTGCTAGAGACATAGACGGATAAAATACTGAAGATCACGGACCTACGATTAGCTATTGCCATACCTAAAAATCAAGGGCATATCTAGCACGAGAGAGAGAGCGATAATCTCTGATTTCCATAGTGTGCAAAGGGGGACAGATTTCCATTTGCTGTTACTCCTCCCCAAAACATAAAGGCTGTAATCCTTTCCTCTCAGCAAAAAAAAAATATATATCAATAAACGAAGTCTGGATTCATTCAGTGTTTCGCAAAGAACTGGAAGCTCAGCGAATATAATTCGCTCAGCGAATATATAATTCACTCTTGCAGATGAGAATAACCCGTTATGTGACGCGACAAAAAAAAAAAAAAAAAAAAAAGTTAAGAAGCGCCGCATTTAATAAGTGAGAAGGATTTACAAAGGTAAAAAACATAAAAAGGCCTACTTCTTGTACTTTCGGTGTAAAGTAGGAGACCAGAACAAGAACTGGGCTCCACTCATATGCTGCGCTACCTATTCATCAAAACTCAACGCGTGGGTAAATTGAAAAGGACGTTTTATGCCTTTCGCAGTGTCCATGATATGGAGGGAGCGAACAAATCACATCACAGACTGTTACTTCTGTATGGTCCCTCCCATTAGAAAAGAGATGAAAATGAAGAAAAAGTGGACAGTGATGTACCCAAATATACCATCTGCAATTCGTCTCGTACCTCACTCTGAAGTACTACTTATTTCTGAACCATCCGACCGTTTTTCTGTACACTATGATAAAGGTGAAGACACTGATGAACGTCAACTGGATATACACGAAGAAGTACAGCAGCCATCTATGTCAAGGGGATCCACCATTTTGTCCAAACCTTTATCCTTCTGAACCACATAAGATCAAAGAAAGTGAGCTTAATGACCTCATCAGTAGAATCTTCTAGATCATTGTGTGAAAGTGACAGCATTTCGTACTCATAATAATGACTATGATATATTCTATCAAACAGAAGGTGAACTCACTGTTTATAAGGATGTTGAGGGTCTAACGGCAGCAATGAACATGAGGCACGTCCCGAAGAATGGCGACTATTTATAGATGCTTCTAAGGGTAGCCTTAAGGCTGTGTTATTACACAATGGAAATATGCTGCCTTCAATACCTCTTGCGTGTGCCGTCCACAAAAGAGAAAAAAACATAAGTAAACACGGAGAACATGCTCTTAGGTGTACACTATCAGACGTATGAGTGGTAGATCTGTGGTGATGTAAAGGTAATCGCCATGTTATTAGGACTACAAAAGGGTTACACTAAGTATTGTTGCTTTCTCTGCGAGTGGAATAGTCGTGCCAAGGATATGCACTAAGAGAAGAGAAGTTGACCCCAAAGAAAATCATTAACACCTGGAATGAAGAACGTAGAATTTGAATCTCTGGTAGGTCCAAATAAAGTTTTTCTTCCACCACTCAACATCAAATTAGGACTCATTAAAAATTTTGTGAAGGTTTTGGAAGTGAACGGTCCTGCATTCACATACTTGCAAGAGAAATTACCAAGACTTAGTACAGAGATTAAGGCAGGCGTTTTCATCAATCCACCACAAATAAGGCAACTTTTCAACGATGAACAGTTCGAATGTGTCCTTAGTGAGAGCAAGAAATCAGCGTGGAAAGCCTTCGAAATGTTTCGACTGGTTTTCTATGAAATTTTAAAGCCAGCAACTACAGGGAGCTTGTGGAAGATATCATTACTTCTTACAAAAAACTGGGGTGCAACAAGTCATTGAAGATGCATTCCTTGCACTCACACCTGGATTTCTTCCGGCCAAACTGTGGTTCTGTCAGCGACGAACGTGGTGAGCGCTTCCATCAAGACATCGCAGTGATGGAACAAAGATACAAAAGCAAATGGAGTGCCGCCATGTTAGCCGATTATTGTTGGATAGTGAAAAGGGATGCTCCCGAAGCTGGAGCAATGAAAGGCGAAAAGGAATCTTACTGCCATATAAATAAAAAATACCTTGTATACATATACAAGGTATTTTTTAAATATACAAGGCATTGTATAAATCTGTTTATTGCTCTTCGGCAGAGCAATAAACAGATTTAATAATAATAATAAATAATAATAATAATAATAAAAACTACTTTTTTTCGAAAACAAGAGTGAATTTGCCATTTTAAGCACTATTTCTGTGTTTAGCACCCTTAAATCTATAAAGTAAACTTAATTTCAATCCCTGTAACAAGATATGACCAAAAATTTGTTGTTTAGTAAAGAAGACCGACAAACGATATGGATAGTTTTTTGTTTTATTTTTTGCTGATGCTCTGTAAGTTTGCTTCCTAGCATCTTTTGCTATTACTAATACTAACAAGCAAGAGATGAAAGTAAGAAATGAGCATATAAATTAAGTAAAGTAAATAATAAAGTGAGTATGAAACTCCTTCTAACCAGCACTTTGGTGTTTATATTGATCACCCCTGGATATGGATTTAACAGTAATAATATTTTATGCAACATATCTTCAGATTACGGCTGTTTTTAAAACAGCCAATGAGCAAGTGTTCACGCGTTAAGCCGCACGTAAAATTCATTAATCTGTGCATAGTGGTTTATGAGAAATAGAAACGACCGTGCGAATTTATGCAAATTATTCATCATTTGCAAACATGCACAACAGGCAACCAGTACGAGTAGGAACTGACTTTGTTTATTTCTCCGTTGGAAAAATAAACAAAGTCACACAAATACACGCTGTCAACTTTGAAAATGTCAAGGCAACATTGGAAAAGTATCTGAGATGAAAGCAGGATCATCGCTAATTTATTTTTCGTCCTCAGGCAAAAAATTATAATTCCGCCCCTATGTAAAAAAGAAATATGTTACGTTGGTTCTGAATTTTACATATATTTATTCATTTCACCTTATATTTATTCCATTTCATTTATCTATGTTAGGTCTCTGAAAATGGAAATGCATTTTAGAATTTTCTAAAAAAAAATGACAAGAATTTTACTTGATATGACAACCATGCATGAAGTATCACTGTTAGCTTAATGAACTTGTCATTAACAGCATTTCCATCGTACCTACTATCCGATTTTTTGGTCTAACGTTAAACAAAAAAAATTGACCTTTCTTGACAATTATCCAACAGCTTCGAACCACCTGTTTCAAGGTGATTCTCGTCCTTCTTTGTCCTGGGATGCTGATCGCCATAGTCTTGCTCTTGGACCTCACCACACATCTCCTGTACAAAGTATTTAGCCTGAGACTCACGATCTTCCACTCTCTCTAAAACTACAAATTGACTATTAAATTACGCTATCCAAATCAAAAGTTCAATCCATGCATCCAACTTGGATGTATCTATTTACTTCCGATTGGGAGAACTTGTACGCCGCCTATCCATGAATGAATCAGCAGGCTGGCTTATGTCTTCACTCATTACTTGAAACGCGCAGCTAGATCTTTCTAAATTAACCATCACAGCTAGTTCCATTTACAGATCACTTTCTGTAGGGTTTACTTTCCCCACAGTATGTGATCTGTCTCTTGAAGAATTGGGAAAACAACCCTTGCTCAACAGAATATCAAACAGAGAGCTTCATAAATTACTAACTACAAAACATGAATCATACAAAACATTCTTAGACATACACGGATGGCTGCAACTCTGATCTCTATGTCGATGCTGCTTTTGTTCTTCAGTTTTCCATCCAATTATCTTTATATAATGTAGTATCTTCACTGCTAAACTTCGTCCAATAGAAAGGCCTTGGAATCTATGGTATTGCATCAGTTAGTATCATAAACACTTAGTACCCACCTTGCAAAAACAAAGAAAACATCAAATTATCCTACTTAATGATATTCAGAACATGCTGGCCTAACTAGCTGAAGGTTGTAAAGTATTGTTGGGTTCCTAGCCATGGTTGGCAATGAGAACGTTAACCTTGCAGTTGAATTTACTGTGAGACAAACTGACACTTCTTTTACAGTTCCTTTTAAGACTGTAAAAGCCTTGTAATGATTCGAAATATAAATCACTAACAGACCAACTGGCGAAGTCAAGAAAACGACAAACTCCTTCGGGTTAAACGTAATTCTTCAGCCTTGGCCATCCAGTTTTCGCTCGAATTGAAAAGAAGAAACCACGCTTGCAAGACTAAGGATAGGTCATTCACACTTTACTCATTTTTAACTAATGTCTGCCTCGGATCCACTTTTTTTTTCTTTTTTTTTTTTTGTGGCTGAACTGTCATATTTAACTTACAGTCCACCATATCATAGCTGACTCCCAACTTTATAATAGAGTACGATAAACTACTCTATTATTTAAGCATGCTGTCCAAATCGCCGCTACTAATCCCACAGTATATATATACTGTGCTATGACAGTATTTCATTCGACATTCTGCATAATATATACATCTAACCATTAATAACACCTGTTACTTCAAAGGGTTTTTTTTTGTGCATTACCTGTATGTGTTATATGTAATATATAATCGATTTCCTCGCCTGCTGGAAGAATTGATTATATATTACAAGTGTATCAAAGAATTACGGATGCCCACATAAATTTCAAGAACAGAGGCCACTGCGCAATTTTTCAAAATTTTTTGCGATATACAATATAATGATTACCACTTTCTGCGTGAAGAAATTTACTATAATTTGATGTATATCTGTAATCTGACCGGTGAGTAAGCCAAGATTCAATAATGAAATTATACAGTCTAAAACATAAGCGGCTCTTTCAGAAATTTCATTAATTAATATAATTTATTTTATTAAGTGTTTTATAAGATATGGATATTTATTTTGGGTATTAAATTATGATGCAATACTGTTTCTTTTATTATGATATTTTTGTACGATGATTTTATTATTAATATCTATCAGAATTACATCGTAATTTAGGCAAAAGCCTCAGGCTGCGTGCGTAGAGTTAACATGAGTAGAAGTTAGTTAACATACATAATAACTTGTACGCATGTTAACTATTAACGCAACCTGAGGCTTTTGCGTTAAATTGCGATGTAATTCAAATTACTACACACTATCAGGCATCTCTCATATTGTGGAGTTATACTTCGCAACTGCTTTGCTATCATTGTAACACCAGGGTGCCTGCCCACCCACCGAGGAGGAAGAGGAGGAGCCAATCAGCTCCGAAACGGTGCCGTCTGGGTGGTGGCATCCACCGAGAATAAGTAACAATAGTCTTCTATGGTGAAGAGTTACTTATTCGAGGTAGTGCAATATCATGGCAACTCATTGTGAAGGTATTCACAGGGATATACATAATGATGCCAATCGTATAACTATTTAGTAGTTAGCTACGAACAGATCTGATGTAATTGCACTAACTTGTACGCATTTATATCTATCCATAATCCTGAATTTCGCCGAATTTGTTAATTTAAATTCTTTATGAATTCTAATTTAAATCATAACTCCAAATTTAAATTTCGTAAGTGTCATTGCAAACTTCACACAATGGGAGAGTCTTCCGAGTTAATTACTAGAAGTTATTTTCAGACTAACCGTTAAGGATCGTTGTCTGCCATTCATTTGGAGACGTCTTGGTTCGATTCCCGTCGACGATTGGAGATATTTCTAAAGCGCTCTTCAGTCGAGGCTGTAGTCGAACGATCTCAAGCGGAGGGAATGGGGTTCCCCCCGTGAGTTATTCTAAGAAGGCAAAGAAGAATGAAGATGGAATGGTGATCTATTGGATCCTAAACCCGACAAGATATACTTAATGGGAAAAGAAGACATAATGTAGCCACTTTCCTGTAGCAGATTCTGCTATCGGTAGGTGATTACATTATGTCTTTGTTCTTAGTTTCCTTAATAGTGATAAAGTTAACGAATGCTTTTCTTTGAACCTAGTAAATATTCAAACACAGAAGGACCAACCCACACTATTTGGTTGATACATTTATCTCTGAAGATAGCAGCTTTCCGCTTCATTTATGGACATCATCAACTGCGACTCGGTCGAGCAATGGTTGTGAGCAGGGCCTTCGGACTTTCGCACACCGTAACGCTGTTTCAGTTCTTCACAAGCGTCAGTAATTTCACGTATTTTCCATTTCGACTTCTGCTTGTAAGTTGTTTCACTTTTATTTTAATTTTCATTTTACTCATATTTTTATTGTTTTATTACATTTTATTGTTTTATTACATTTTATTGTTTTATTAATGTTTTATACACATTTTATTGTTTTATTACAATTTATACACATTAATTATTACGTATTAACTTAAAGCGTAATAATCTAGGACGGAAAGCCCCAAGACTACTTATACTCAAGACAAGTATGCATAGCATCAGTTTGTATAAAGTTTAAGGCAAAATAAAGATTGCAAAAAGGATATCATCATCTAGTACACGAACTACATATATTATGAAATAAAAGAAAAATCACAATTTTTATGAAGTAGATTGAAAAAAAAAAAAAAAAACTCGAAAAATGGCACTGGATTCTTCAGTTCGGTTTTATGTACAGCAGGCAACAGAAGAACAATTGGCAAGCCTTATTTGTAATGTGAAAATTACAAGCACAGAAATTTATTGAATTTTCGGTATTCTTGAGAATCTGCACAAAGTTCCGAAAAGCATTGTGAATTATAAGAACAATGGTTTCAAAAATGTAGACCAACGTGTTTTTTTTTATGATTTTATTAAAGAATCATTCCTAATTTTAAGAACACATTAATATTAAAATTTATTTTTTCCTTAAAATGAAAAGAAACCCATTTTAATGAAATCAGGAATCCTCTCTGTTCGAGATTAATCGACTAAGATGGTCGCAGCGACACGGAGACAATTTCCTTCTTTGTGATATGTGTGGAATTTCCGATACTTTATCTCTGCTCTTTAGTCTGTCTTATCTTTCCCATGAGCTCTTTTTGCACTCAAACCAAATTTTAAATCATTTAATGATACATAAATGTCCAGTCAGTGGCGCAACAAAAAATTTTGTTTGGGGTGAGGGGTCATGCTTTTCATATCGATAGCAAACTCCCAAAAATTCTTGGGAGGGCGTTTTACTTCTCAGTGCCCACGTGTGTTCAATTGAATATGCATTATGTGTCCAATTGAATAAGCAAATGCAAAGAGGTGCAGACAGGAACTCCTCACTGAAGCTTACCAGCACTACCACAGGATTCCTGCCATTGTGAAATCGGTGCCAAGAAGCGTGCGGGCTGTATTACGGGCAAAAGGTGGCCCCGCGAGGTATTAGGTAGGTGTTGCTAATACAAAATTAACTCAGTGTGCATACGACGCTACATGGTCTAAATAGCTGATGCGCCTAAAAACCCTACAACAACAACAACAGTACATCCAGACAGGGGCGTATTCAGGGGGAGCAGAGAGGAAATATTCCCCCTTACCCAAAAATTCGAAATTAAAGAAAAAGCTCCGTATGTTGTATTGCCAAATGTTTGGAAATAATATATTATTGTCATTTTTTTGTGTTTAATGCATATAAAAAAAAAAATAGTTAAAAACCTGATCGCCATTCACCCCCCTCCCTTACGATGATACCTGGATACGATTTTGTATCCAGAGGTGCCTTATGCTCGCTCTACTTTATGTCTCAATTACTTGGTCCTCGACTCCGACACATATCTGAAGTCTCGCGTTGGGATTCAATATTGCATTCATCGAAGGATGAGCAGGGTTACTGACTAACCCTTCAGCTCTTTCACATGCCACTCTCCATGTCAACTTGAATACGATACCATGGAAGCAGCAGGTGATTATTAAAAACCGTGTTCTCACTGCACAGCTCATCGCAAAATGTATCCATTTTGTGATGAGCTGAGCAGATACATCCCACTTTTGACTTGCCACGGTACGAAAGATGGAAGCATAGCAGGAATAACCAATCTCCTTGAAAGGATATTTCTATTCCATTCATATTACAATTCCCTTGACATATTTAATACCTTAGAAATTGATGATGAGATGGTTTATTGCAACAAGTCATATCATCGGAGAGGATCCTGTACAAGACTTCCTTGCATTAGAAATCCAATAAGTCAGCAGGTAATAAGGAGAGGCTGTTGTAGCCTCTCCTTATTACTCCTGCTCTTCACTTGGTATCCGACTACGTACTTCTTAATAGGTACTGACAAAGCTGGGGTATTCTGCAATGGTTCCAGCTCTATTTGTGACCGATTGAGTTGCTATCGTGATGAACTTAGGTTCACTTGGAACTCGGTGAAGTGGTGTAGGAACAATGCCTGGATTTTATTTCTAAATGTCAGTCTATGTTGTGTAATTTATCCGTATTTAAGGGTGCAGCCATCTTTAGATAAACGTTGATTACATAAATTAAAAAAATAATAATAATTAAATACAGTGCAAAATTACCCAACTCAAGTGGAGTATTTTAATATAGAAATATCCCGAAGTTTGTCTCTGACGAATTCATAGACAAATGTAATATACGTAGCAATACGTCAATGCATGTAAAATGCGCAATAAGTTTAAAGGTCTCTTCAGAGCTGATTGTGATGAAATCAGTTTTGAAGAGACCTTCTCAGAATCAGCAGTATATCAATCACTGCTGATTGTGAGATAATTAATTAATCGAAACTACACTATTATATATATATCCCGTGGTAGATTTAAGTAATTTATTATTGAAATGCTACAATTTGAACAACTGAAAAACCCAATGCTAAACACATAAACAATTCTGGCTACGTTTCGGGAACTTACTGTTTCTCGTCTTCAGGCCTCTTAAGTCTACCACGTGATATAATAATGTAGTCTCAATTAATTATCTCACAATGATGAACAATCACGTAGATCCCCTCTTCCAATTAGTTAGATAGTGCTAATGTTTTTAATGCCGTTTTCTGTTAATATTAAAAGCGGTGACTGATTTCAATTAGAATTATGCGTGCGATGCTACGAAACAGTTTTAAAGTAAACCTTTCCTGTCCACCTGGATATCATTTTCCTCATTATGTAATTATATAACTTTATGACAGATGACAAGAAATAGGATCATTATTATCTTTATTATAAATTTATAATATAACAACGCTTACAATACTTACGAACTCAGTAAGTATTAATACCCAAATACACACCTTTGCCAAAACGATCGCGGCCTTCTCACACACATTTCGCAGATTAAGAAGCACAACAAAATCTCTAGTCATTTATCATATTTTCAAAGGTTCTCTAGTTCTAAAATGAATCCCAATCATATACTTTACAAGAAACATTTACGAGGGCATTTTATATATTTTTAATTTTAATACTGACAATTTATAACGCAAATTATTATGAAATAAAAATTCAAACGCCTAAATTTGGACAATCAATTATGTTTCCAAAACAAAAAGAAACTAAACAGCGTGTTTATTTGAAAAGGCATGCCTAACTGTTGTTGTAACACGATAGTAATATCTAAAAATAATACAGTAGTTGTAAAGCCTGATAGTTATTCTGCGATGGTTCTCCAACAGAGCTTTGCCAGCGTCTACCTGGCAGAACAAGTTTAGGCAAGATTCCCTTATCACGAGTTAATGAGATGATTTGATGAATCATCTGTTTATATATAAATTCGGTTGTTTTCGAGCGGCCCCTATCGCTAATAGGTATCCCCAAGGCCATATTACGCAGCGGTCCTGCAAATTCGGTTATCAGATACATCTAAATTCGATATCGTTTTATTTTTTTCCCCATAAATATCAGCAAAACAAGAAGAAGGTTGCATCATTTGAGCATTTACAGTGAGGAATAATTGATTCATTCTTGACATAACCTAAGTTGTTTTTTTCAGAGCCAAGAGAGTATACAATTTTCTTGTATACTCTCAATACAATCAATTGGCCTGCTGGACAGGCCAATTGATTCATCCTAGAGTATTGCCGAATGTTTGTGAACTCTTTATCCAGAATAAAGAGGCAAAATCTCCTCATAACAATGAACACTCAACAAACTTAACTGAAACTGCCCAGAAATGAAAGGGGAAAAAAATCCAAATGGACGAATCTAGGAGAACTAAGTCTGTGTCCTCTATTTAACACTCCTATCAAAATCCATATTTCCAACCGGTATGTCAACAACAGTAAACAGTTGTTGACATATACCCAGTAAAAGTTCACAATAATTTCTTTTACGATTATCTTATCTTAGTAAATATGGTTATCATTTGAATAGCCAATAACTTAGATTTCTCTGTTTTCAGTGTCAGAACAGTAACCGCGTTATCCAACACGTAACAATGGAAATAAATATATTTAATACGTTGAAGTTTAATCCTCCGGAAATGAGAGTAGGAAAAAGGATCGCCATTTACGGCTAAATCGATTAATCTGAAAAGCGAACTAAAGAGTAAAACGTATATCCTAAAAAAAATCATTTCCGTTCATTTAATCTTACAGTGTTTCCGTATAACCCTAAGGCTGAAATTCGTAGAAAATGCCAGTCTTTCCCCATAATGCAAGAGTCGCGAATACTAACGAAGCGCGGTTTAGCCATCAGCCCACACGTATACACAAAAAACTAGTCAAGGACAACTTTATATCTCTTTCCGGTCTCCCTAGGCGCAAGGATACAGGTCTAGTAAAGCCTCATACGCCCCCATGATTGCTGCACCCACCGGAAGTAGTGGTTGGAGCATAGGTTGCAACGTCACCGTTCTGAGTAACTGCGGTGCTCCGGAACTTAACCTTGGGTGACGTAGAGCTGGCTGTCAGCCAGTGAAACGAGGGGTAGGTGACATCATCCCCTCCAGCACGATGAGTCACTATATAAGGAAGCCAACCAGGCTAATGAGTCATACCCGCAGTCGGCAAAAGCGAAGCAAGCCTGAGTGACGACGTCGGTCGGCGGTGTTCCTAGCCAGCGTGTGTTTATTGACAAGAGCGGCCAGTGAGTCACCACAGTGCATGTGTTAGTCGCGAGGTTCGGGCCTACCTCCTACACGCTTAGTCAAATGATGGATACAACGTTTTATGACGACTCGCACTTCCCAAGTCGGGAAGAAATTCGACATCTAAAAAATACCATGACCCTAGATCTGAATTCGAGTGCGGTGTCCAGCAACAAGCAAAGTTTTAATGCGCTCCTCACCTCCCCAGATGTGAACATGTTGAAAATAGGAACTCCAGAGCTGGAGAGGATTATCATCTCGCAGAGCGGTCTCGTCACGACAACACCAACACCTACAGAGACTCATTTTCCCTTCCAGAAATCAGCCACCGAAGAGCAGGAACAGTACGCACGAGGATTTGTGGACGCTTTAGCACAGTTACATCAGAACTGCGATCCGAATCAGGTAATGGTCATAGCTCAGGCCCTTTCTAATGACAATATTCCGCAGAACACCATCGTGCCTCATCCCGCAGTGAGTACAAGCACCACCTCGTGTTCCGTCCTACCTTGTCAGCCGCCGCCCGTTTCTCAACACGGACGAGTTGCTTTTCCTCCGCAACATATGCCGTCCACCGCAGTCCCTGTCCTCAATACTCTGACTCCGGTGACATCGTCTGTGTGCAGCGTGCCAGTGACCTCCTCGGTAGGAGGTGGCAGTTATCAGTCCATTACAAACGGCTATATGCCGATAAAAGAGGAACCTCAGACGGTACCGAGTGTCGTCGTCAGTCCACCCCTTTCTCCCATTGACATGGAGGATCAGGAGAGGATAAAGTTGGAACGAAAGCGACTGAGGAATCGAATCGCAGCCAGCAAGTGTCGACGGAGGAAACTTGAAAGGATATCCCGATTGGAGTCAAAGGTGAAGCAGTTAAAGGGAGAGAACACGAACCTCGTCGCCCACGCCACGAAATTGAGGGAACAGGTGTGCAGCCTGAAACAGGAAGTTCTAACGCACGCCAGATGGGGATGCCAGATCATGCTAAGTCAGGCCCTATGACCAGCTGATGGTTGGACTAGAAGAACTACAGGTGTTTAGGAAATGCTTCGAACAACTTCGTAGTTGCCAACTATGGAAACTCCAGGTTCCGCTTAAATTGCGCGGTTTATCCACTAGCTGGTATCGCTGTCGGTGGTCCCGTTGCCTGCAGTGCTCTACAGGGATGAGTGAACGGTCACCGCGAGTTGTAGAGGTTGTAGCAGTCTGTGATGTGAACAAATGTAACGCAGTTCAGGTGATTTTTTAAATGAACTATGTGTTGTGTGTGTGTGTGATTTTAGTAACAGCGAGTCTGTTAGAACAAAAGCTCGAGAACTGTGCGCATTATGATATTTGTGCCACATAGGTCTGTAAGACAGTATAAAAGCTCAAATTAATGTATATTTTCCTTGTAGAATTTAGGCTGATATAGTTTCTAGGCTAAGGTGAATCTAGACTGATACAGTCCATGCCGTTTTGACGTAACCATTTTCAAAATCGAGGTTTGTTTAATATGTCAAACAGAAATATATATTTCTTTAGACTTAAATTAGCACAGCTAAAAATATATTTAGATTAGATTAAGCAAGAGACACCTTAATAATTGAAATTCGGAATCTGTGCCGTTACATATATTCATTATTCCTTAATTATGAAACGATTGCTGAGCTAAATTATCCTCGTACACCTTACGTAGCATATTACGACATTCTCAAACGGGCAGTCGAATTACTCAAACAGCATACATGATCCTTTTGAATAAAATTTCATAAAATCATAGCAGAAAATTAAATACTTTTTGGGCATTCAATTTTACAATTAAAGAAATACTTTTATGTCAACATTGAAGTGCTCGATGAAGCAGATAATGATGGATATACAAAAAGAAATGTTTATTTCGGATATCTTGTTCATTTGATATGCACAGTGAATGCCCAATGTTGTACTACTTAACATTAAGCTTAAACGTACATCAGTCCGTGGAAAATATTAACTAATTCGAGTGAGGAAACAGAGATGGATGTTGTAGTATAATTTAAAGACAATTTACAAATATAATCATCTGCAGGATGTGGTTCCACTAGTCTTATCATTTCGCTAGAATAAGTAGCGCAGCGAGGAACAGTAGAGTATTTGTTCCAAGAGATGATTATTTCCTAACTTTGACAGTAGCTGATTGCATTTCAAGAAGTACTCTCCAAATATGGAGCAACTCTCCAAATATATAGTCAGCTGTTTTGAATTTCATTTCTGAAGTTGCAGAAAAGTTCGGTCAATAAAAACTGTTTCCAAAAAAAGTAATGGCAAAGTCTGTCGACCAATCAAACGTGAAAATGAAGTACATAATCATTATATTTATGTTTATGACACAGCGCGGGTATAGAAAGTTTTCAAAATATAGCAGTATTATTTCCAGACACAGGGAGTATTTGATACTCAGAGGTGACCGCCAACTACGTCCCCCACATACTAGCAACTTTGCCTTGGCAAAATCCCAACCTTCCCTGCTATGTTTCTTCTAGAATAATACCCACCCTTTTTTTCTCTCTCTCTAGAATGTGCCTAGAATATAAGTTTCCAGCAGTCCCATGCATCTATATTCTGAAATTTATGTCCACACTAATTGAATTATAAACGCAATAAGTCTTTCTCCCTCTCGCTCGTTTTCTCTCTTTTTTTTAAATTTTATTTACTATCAGCATTAAGCGCAAAATATTCATTAGTAATAATAATTCTCGCTAAATTTCTGATACTCTTTTGCATCAGTTATAATCACTTAAAAAAGCACCTTCGATGAACTGTACAAGTGGACATGCAATAATGGAGGATAAACAAGAATGTATTTTCATTATGGATGTGCAATTTATGTGTATGTATAACGTAAACTTTATCTTAGAAGAAAACTCTTAAAATGAAACTGGCAATATAATTCTAAAACGTGCTGTAGTTATTAATTCTACTTTTTATAATTAAACAATTGTTCGTGATGTAGAGATAATTAATTTTAGAATGAAAATAAGATACACAGAATATTTTCTGTGTTAGAGAAAATTTGTTATATAATTCGCAAATTAGACACTTGTTAAATCTCATGAAGAATATTTTGATAACTTATACAAATACCAGTATGTTTTATATCTGTCCAAGTTACGAAGTAAATATATATATAAATGCTTAATTAAGTTTGTTACAAGTGCAATAATGATTAGCTTTTTTTTTCTCTCGCTATAATAAGTGTGATTCCTTGATAAACAACATGGTATATAGAAATATTCAATTCGATTGCATTCTCTTTTTGTACTTAAGTTTGCACAACAGCTCAAGCTTTATCATTAGATCCAACCAATGTATTCTGAATTATGTTCGGCAGCTTGCTTGATAGTGAGAATTAATGAGATGGGATTATTATCATTGCTTGTTTCCAGAGTACTGTTTTTTTGTCCTGTTTTATTTAATTTATATAGATTTCCCCATTTTTGCTCACTAATGCTGCTTTATTTTATTTGCTTTCTGAATTATATTCAGGATTATACACGCACACTCATAAATGGAAAAGTCCTACAGCAAAACAAAACTTTGTACGCTTTTATATTTCACGATATAATTTAATTATTAGCTAAACTATTGAACCTCACTGTTATTTATTCAGAACACCACGAGAAGTACCTAACGTTAAATAAAGTAAATGTATTTACTAAATGCTTATTCATTCGTAGATAATATTAAAAGAAACACTAGAACTTTTATTCTTAGGAAGTTATTCAGAGCACTTACTAACATGATTTTTCAGTGGAATGCTGTAACTGTGTCTTTTCTTACATAAACGTACTGTTATATAATGTCTTAAAGTGTTATTTGGAAGGCAAATGTTTTTGTACCTTATATTTGTAGCCAAAATGTTATGGTCTCTCAGATATAAAACCGTCAGGACCTTAAATGATAACAGAAGAACCGCTTACAAGTATTTCACGCAACTTACTCCTGTCCAGTGTATGTATTGCGGTCATCAGGGTAGGTCTAGGCTGTTGAGAACGGCAAACAGTTTCCAAATATTTTTGTGACAGAGTATTTTCTATATCTGTAAGCTAATGAAAGCTGGTATTTTTATAAACGCTGTATGTTCAGGCTTGTTTCTTCTGTACTAAACACGATCAAGATTTCTGCAGCAGATGGTGCAGCAGACAGAGGAAAATGTGTATTTTATAGATTTCTGACCATCTCAAAATGGTGCAGCTGCGGTTTGCTCATCAAATAAATTAGTTTTCTTTCTTAGTGTAAGATCTTATATCTTAGATGTACAGTCATTTTTGGACATATTTTTATACCATGTGAAGACAGAATCATTCATCCTGTAAAGAGAAGAAAGTACTTAAATTATGCTTGTATTTTTCATGAAATCATCTGTCAAGTACACACGATTCATTTGAGTAGCGAGTTGCTCTAGAATTTCTCTAGAACCTAAGTCATTCTCAGCTGATCTACTTGTCATATTTTCTGTAAATAAACTATTTTTGACACTTGAAAATGTTTTATTTTCTTTTGTACATTACTGGGTAGGCATCTCATCTTATATCAAATGTATCAGTATTGTGCTTTTCAGGGAGCAGAATGCATTTAAATTGAAAAAAGAAAGATGCACTCGAGAGAACAGAACACCGACTTCAATCAACTGCTAAAGAATTCGTCTATTTCTAAACAATTTCTTGTATTAATTATTTTACGCTATTTATGGTTAGTGATCATCCTTTGAATTTTTAAGAAAATATTGTATATTACTAGATAAAACCTGAAATCACGATACACGCTATAAATAAGTTTGAAAAATTAATGTTCGTGGCAGTTATAATGATTTTATTTAACTTTTATTCCTCTAATAACTAAGGATTATATTTTAATCTTTATAAAAAAATAGCAAAATAACATCCCTGGATTTAAATTTAGATGCTATATTTTTTATTTCTTCAAAAATTTCCTGAGAAAGTTTTGAAGAAATAAATTAAGCTGAAGTACAGATACACAAAGATTTTTTGTTATGAATCAAGTAGCAGATTTTATCAAAGAAATAATATAAAACAAGATGAAGAAACTTGAGGGAGCCCAGAAGAAGAAGAAGAAGGAAATTGATCTGCAGTCTGCGTAATGATTGCATTACATCACTTGAGTAAGGGCTACTTAACACAAACAAAGCCATGCCCCACTAAGTCCATGGCAGAAATTTACTGACCCATGATAGTTTTAATAAATATGGTTTGCGAAACTACTTTTCTGCCTTACCTTTTCTTACCAGTGGCATTCCTGATTGACTGTTATATTTCTTCGTTTATTTTATATTTTAACAAACGCTTAATATTCTACTGCATTCGATGTTCAAAATTCTTGTCCACTCAGAGTGATTCAGTATGCAACGGTTGAGGAATATCATAATCGTTTAACATTTAGTATTAGTAGAACAAATGATGCAAGAAAGCAAACTTATAAATTATCAGTCAAAGGAAAAAAACAAGAAAAACTACACACTTCATCCATCCATACCCTCCAAGAATTTGTCTAGTTCTTCCCTGAATTTATTCAAACCACTCACTTCCACAGCAACAGATGGAGCTTTGTTGTAACCATGAAACACCGGCTGGCTGAAGACAAACTTCCGTACATCATTTGAGCTTTCTTAGTTTTAATGAAATAAGAAAGTTCAAATTTTCAAAATTAATCTGAGTGTAAGAATAACGGTTTTAAACTTCGATACCTTACACTATTTCCTAGGAAAATTAAGCCGTGAAATGTAGCCTTGGTATGTGCACAGAAATTGCAAACGAGAAGTCATGTTTCAAGACTGTCACCATAAACAGCAGGATTACCGTAATAGCCAATAATTACTACTAATAAAAAATTTAAATCCCAGCGCTTTTTTTGTTGTTGTTGTAGTTAATATTATAACGAGAACAAATATATTCTCAGCTCATATATCATCGTTTACTTATAACACAGATTTAAACTGAGAGAAACTTAAAAGAGTGCGAAGAGCAGTCTAAAGTCATAAATTCCCGTCAAAAGAATGAAATATTGCACTATAAATAAGTAGCAAAATATATCGATGTTTTATATGTAAAAAATGTAACAAACAACCTTTAATAGAGAGTGCTGGAATGCGTATTATCCGGCGTACTATTTTACGATTAATAGTTTCTAGTCATATTAGTAGTTTTAATTTCTTTCGGTTTTTCAAATATAATATACCAAAATATTGCTCGAATGAAAAAAGGTATTAATATTATTAGTATTGATAAAAGAAAACAAGCTTAACAGCATCAGTCAACAAAAACAACTATTTTTACCCACTTCATTTGCCTAATAACTTATTCAATTTATTAAAACCACCTATTTTAATAACACTAGGTGTAAATTTATTCCGATATATTAACTATCTTTCTGAAAGCAAATTTCCACACATCTACAGTGCATCTCGTTTTTTTTTCCCCCTATCAAATTAAACTTTATGTTCCCTTGTGTGTTTTGTCTGAGAAAGAGCAAAGATACGCTAGTGTTTTAGTTCACTCAACCATTTTATAGCCTTGAACACAGGTTTCCACGCAGATACCCAGTCTCTTGGCTAGTAATAATACCTTTTGTGTAGGCAACTAATCTTGCTATTCCTTCTCAACACCGCTCGTTCCAATATGTGTATGCCCATCTTAAAATGAAGATTCAAAACCTGTATGCAATATTCAAGATGTAACCTAATCTCTGCTTAATCCAGTGGGATAATCGCCTCTTTGTCCCTACTGGTAAAGTTCCCATTATCACTGGCCAAAACCATGAGTTGTCCTTTGTAGCAGCTGCACTCTTCAGGAAACTTTTTGTCGCTCTGTACAATTACCCAAAAATCCTTTTAATTAACGACTGCTTTAAATTTGGTGCTAGCCGAATGGTATGTGATCCTGGGATTACTACTACTTCTCAAATGCCTTGCATTTGAGAAGCATTCCCTGTTTAATGCCTTACCCACTTTCTGCATGATCAGAGCAGATATTAAGCATAAAATACATATATCATAAACAGTAAGGGAACTAAAAAAAAAAAGAACTATAATATCCTGCTTATCACATTAATCCATGAAGAAGAGTAGCTAGTTATAATCGCTCTTGATCTCTTGCTACTTAACCATTCCTTTACCCAAAAATTCTTTTGTTATCATATACAGTACTTAGTTCTGCACCGAATTTCTTTGTGACAATTTCTAGTAGCTAAACAGATTGGTACCAGGCATGATCACCCCCCCCTTAACAAATCCACGTTGTAACTCCAATATAATTGAGACAATCCTGCATTTAAGTACGACCCCATTATTTCCCTGGCACAGAGTCACTTCACCGTTTGAATCACCTTTTCTCCTATTAGGTTGCGAAGTTTAACAAAAAAATGAAAATACAGTATTTGTTGGCGCATCAGGTTTTGTTATTTGTGGAAATAAAACTGAATTTTACACAAAATACATCGTTTTGATCAGTGTGATTTAACATGGCTGTTCTAGGTTTAATTAAAAAGAAAAAAAGAGAGTATAAACTATACACTCCACCTAGTTAGCTTTAATATTCATTTATGATTCTGATTTAAAGTCTTCGTTGCTGAATGCTTGAAACTTTCTAAGTTTCTTTTTGAGTATTGGAGAAATGCCGCATACATTTATACAATAGACATATTGGTGACAATTAGTATTTTAACGGCTTTGTGGTACAGTAAATATTTACGACAATCAATTCAGAAGGATGCAGACAGCTTATTTCAGTGGCTTCTGCTTGGAAGGTCAGTTTTAAAGGCCAGTGAAAATCTGAATTTTTTATTTTTCAAAATTGCAAAAGACAGAAGTCATCTTGAGAACTTACGTTTAGCTGCTTTCACATTTAAAATAGTTCTCTCTATACATACAGGTTGCTTTCTCTCTATAAATACAGGTTGGGGTAACAGCTACTTTGAGCCATAATTACAAGCAGTTTGCAGAACCAACTTATCCTTGTATGTATTTTTGCGGCAAGCAGGATTTGGACTGCTTAGTTCAGTGTTTCTCAACCTGTGTGCTGCGAGTATGCTTCGAGTGTGCCGCGGAAAATACAAATTTTAAAAAAATAATAATAATAAATTCAAGTTTTATAATAAAATTAATTCAAACAAAAAAAAATTCGTTTATTTACGCTGCCCTGATCCGAGCGCCTTCCGGCGGCCAATGTGATGTTACGTTTTGATTCCTAGTACTAGATCTGTTCACCTATACTACGCAAATAATAAGCGTATTATTTAAATATACCCGACAGAATAACTTCCTGTTTGTGCATATATGAATATAGTAGTGACTGTAGTGTGGCGCACAATTCTAGCCTCTTTAAAAGTGTGCTGCAGCAACGAAAAGGTTGAGAAACACTGGCTTACATAATGCAGATGACAGAAATTTGATGCAAGAGAAGTAACCTGTCATTCAAAATACAGCGCAAATAATCACTAATTTTTACCGCAGAGTTGCGATGGAGGGAAACGAATACAAACAGTTGCCACCGAGCTAATCGGCAGTATAATATCCATGTACCTAATGTTACTCTACACTTGTTTCAGTGCTCGTACAAAGGCACTGAAATTCTATCAGACAAAATTTAAAAAAAAAACCCGTTACCTTTATTTAAGGTGTAATTTTTAAAATTGAATTTATTTTTTAAAATTTGTTGCTTAAAAACGATAGAAGACTTCATAATGCAAAGCAAAAACAATACAGAAATAAATAAAATGGCTTAAAAATATAACTAACAACCAGTGACTGCATATAATAAAATTATAGGAAAAATAAAATTAAAATTAATACCAAAAATAGCATAAATAAAGTACTTTGATTCTCGGTTTTTATTCCGAAAGTAAAGCGCATTTATTTAACTGTATTCTAATTTTAGAAAGCAAAAACGATTCTAAAAGTAAGGAAAATACAACACTAATTGCCGATATAAAGAGAGTTTGGTTGATTAGGTTTGTAAAGGATATTAGGTGAACTATTAATTATAAATATAATTAATAATTAATATAACTTTTAATAACTTTTCATAGCACGTATAAAATATCAGTAACAATCAACTATTATTAAATAGTTTTAGGGTGGAGCCACTTGTTGTTTTGATGAAGCACTTTTTTAACGAAAAATGGACAAAGTGTTTTTTATTTATTTCTATTATTCGTATTTTATTCCTATTTTATTTCTTTGAGGTTAAATGCACCGAAGTACATATCTTTTCGGTCTTTTAGGCAGATTTTTCGAGTCATTCAAAATTTCATTAAAATGCTCTACAAGGAAAAATCAAACTGACATAAAATTTTCAGAATATGCTCTTTCCGACTTTCGGAACGTTTTGGGATCGATTGGAAAGATCCCACCAGTTCCCTATCCCTATAGACAAATGCAGTAGTTCTCCACCATCACTTGAGAGGGAGAAGTCGGATCAATACGTAACTTTCTGCATATGTTTCGTTGGACCCAAAATTTCGAACAGGTGTTGTTCCAATCCTTTTAATGACTTCAGCACTTATTTAGAATACAACTCCCGGTCACTGGCTGTGAAATTGTTACTGCTTTGCAATAACCATTGTTTATATTCTTATGGACCTTTGTACAGCATTTTCGGTCTCGAGCTGACCCATATACCTGAAACCTCCGGTCCCAAAAAAAAAAAAAAAACAGAATGTAATATAATGTTCGATTGATAATAGATTTGTTCCTTCGCTTATTATTTTTACGGATTCGGAAAACCAAACCCCGAAAGAGGGTGAATTTTTGTACATATACTGTATTTTATTTTATTTTATTTATTTATTATTTTTTTTTTTGCTCAAATTTTCGGGCTATATTAATTATTTAAAAATGTATGTATCATCATCTTTATCCGCTTACACTATTTAACCCTTTTTCAAGAGTGTTTTTTTTTTTTTTAATCCATATACGGTGCAAAAAAAAAAAAAACAATTGCCGCCGAAGTTTCTCCATCATTCGAATTTCCAATGAGCTTAATAACGAATGAATATCTCGATTATCGAAATCTCTTGATTGCTAATCATTCGTATGGAAATCATTGAATTATGTGCCCATCACTCGTTTCTACCCCTACGTCCTCTGAGATGCAAATTCTGCTGTTGCTACGGTATTATTTCATTCAGGGCGGCTCGTTGTGGCAGCCTGCAACTCTCTCTCTCTCTCTTGTCGCGTCATGGCGACTTTCGGTTACCCACGCGGCTGTACCCCAGACGCGAAACGGTCCTCTTTCAGCATACAGAAAAATTCCCCCGCTGTACGAGTAAATAACTGGGCAACAGCAAGGTCTTGCCAGCTGTGGAAATACGCTGTGATTAAAACGAACTAAAATGAAAACACATATATAGCTGCTGCACACATATATGCATCTAATGCTGCTGCGCAATATACAGTATAGCTCATTGGAAGATCAGTTTAAAAAAAAAAAAAAAACGATTTAAATAGGGACCCGGTTATCATCCCTTATTAACATCTCAGGGTTCGTTCAATGACCCACATTAATTGGTAGTGCATGGCATACTGCGGAGAACTTGTAATTATCGCCGGTGCAACGAACGGTGCTCGTTAAATAGGTATTTACCAGGCATCACGTGAGCTAGACACGTGCTTTTTTTTTGTTGTTGCTGTTATGAGGCGATCACGAGATCAGTGTCCCAACAGATTATTCAGAAAAGAGGTGCCCTGTAGTGAAGGGAAAGCTGATTTTAATGAGAATGACATATGCTTATTTATCGCTGCTTAAGACATTGCCCGTTCCATGAAGAGACGTCACTGGGGGTGTAATGTTCTGTTTCACCATACCTTTCTGTTGTAACCGCAAAAAAAAAAAATAAATAAATAATAATAATAATAGAAGGACAACTGTAGAGAACTGTGCAGAGAACCTTGTTGAAACTTAAATGGAATAGTTTAAGAATAATAAAATAATTGTTAAATGACTTTTAATTTGTTCGTATGCGAATACCGATTATGATAAGATACTCCACTGAAAAAATTTCGCTAAGCAAAATGCAGGGCAGGAAATATCAAAGAATCTGTGTGGCTCAGTCCCTTCCCCCCATTTTCTGAGTGGAATTAAATATTTGCATTATTTGGAAGGCGATATTTCATTCTGATACTAAATTCATCGTTTGAAACTACGCTTTAAAACTGTACAGTTTTAAGCAGACCACATTCGGGCTCCGGTTCTGTTGTAATTTTTTTTGTAATTGTTTATGCTATATTCGGGCTCCAGGTTTTGCTATTATTTTTCTGGATCGTACAATGATAAAGAGAGAAAATAATAATAAACTTTACACTCCATTTTGAGGCGAATGTAATACTACTGTATGTTATCGTATGCTTTTGTATACAACTTGTCCACAACGTTTTAAACCAAAGGCCAGTAACTTTTCCACTTTAAAATGCTTTATATATAAAGCACTATAAAGTGGAAGAGTTTGTGTATTGATGCGAAAAAATAAAATTTTTCGCATCAATACACAAACACAAGAACAACAAGATGTTATAACCAGAATAAAAACTTTTGATAAACAGCCTTTCCTGTTCCAAGAGAGAAAAGGAACAAAATAACTTTCTGCACAACAATCAGAAAGAAAACCATTTAAAAATTAAATACCATTTCTCACTAACATTGCACAATGCGATCATGTGAGCGCTTGAATATCAACAAAGTGTATATCTACACAGTAAATATGAAACTAAAAGCGTTTTATGATAATTGCACAAACAACAAAAAACAAAACACTTCAGACTTACGATATTTTATCTGTTGAAACGGGAGGGACAGAAATAATGGATTAGGAAAAAGAAATACAGTAAGTAAATTCTTTGTTTATACTGCAAGAGAGCCAAAGAGGCAGATGGAAACTAAGAATGAAATATATTATACACTCAAAACATAACACAATGCAGACTGAAAATTTTTAACGCAAGAAACAATCGGGGGCAACGAAGCATGTAATATCAATGGGATTTTTGTACTTGGGGTGACAGCGAAATGAACAGACCACTACTGGGACCTTTTAATGCAGTAGGAAGGAGGAGGACGAGCATTTTCTTGTTTACATATGGTAGCAGCAGCTATGATCCGTCCCTGGTAGATATATAAGTACAACAGCATCCGTCCTTGGTAGATATATGAAGTACACTTGCACTAGTCCAAGACAAAATCGGCATACATATATAATCGCCATTAATTTTCGCTTCCGAATCTTGGAGGTTGGTGGACTTCAAAAATCAGCCTAAAATATCATTATAGGGTAATTCATTCATAATGAAATTTTGCAACGAATATCTTTCAGTGGTTCTATTGACACCTACTGTCAACCTACGTCTGTTGACAAGACAGACGTACGACAGCACTCGTAGAATAAAAACAGTTGCTATAAAATTTTATGTATAGAATTGCGGTTATTTGTTAAATAATTCGAAAGAATGAATGTATTTAAACTTTAGAAAGTAAGTCGCGGTAAAAGAGGTATTTACATTATTTTATGGATGAAAATGTCGTAAGAAAGAGAAAGTGTTATTCAGGAAGTACCATTTTTGGATGTAAAAAAGCATTCTGAGTTTCCTAGCGTTCCAAAAAAGAAATCGGGTTATGTCTTACATGCAAAAAACGCCATAAAGACGTCTTCATAATAAAATATAGTACTTCAAGATAAAAAAATTACATCTGATACACTTCTAGTCGTCCAACACTTCGGATAACCCCAACAGCGTGTCATATCGAGGAAGACAGCCGAGGACAAATGCTGTTTTTGATTTCATCTTTAATATATTTCTTATTTGTTATAAATAAAAGAAGGTAAGATGTTTGACCACAGTCCGTTTTCTTATTGGTTCTCATTACTAATTACACAACTGATTTCCATTTGGTCACGATAAAGCGGCTTCTCAGTAAAATGCATTCGAATTTTTTAAGAAACAGCGCTGAGCTGCAGGTGGTTTGCTGCTATTCGACAGAACCCGTTGGTAAGAAATCCTAGGTGCAGCGAACCTTTTGATCCATTGCTGGGTTCAAGCATTTTAGTTCCATGGAGAAATAAAAAATACAAATAATGTTTTTTACAGATGACTTAATAATTATCATTAAAGAACACCATCTGGACTTAATCTACAAAAAAGAGCCCGTACTTCTCAAGACAATACTCAGTGAATGACCAAAAGTCATTGGATTCTCCTTGTCCTCTCATGTTGTCGTGCGTCAGTTCATGATCCGAAAACAACCATTATTATATTAAACGAGGATCTAGACATTACCATCATCACAAGTATATGTGATTAGTTTTCGACCTGTATTCTTTTAACTCTGAGCCTTTCTCTTTATACATTATATCTCTCTCTTCCTTCTGCAGACCTGAACTCTTCCTTATTTTACTTCGAAACCCTCAAACCTGCCAGATTATTAATAACAATGGGCAATTCCAATTCCCATTCATAGCATAGCAGCTTACTAGATAATTATATAGGAAGGTCATAATACCACTGTATGGAGACGGCACTGTATAGCAAATGCACAAGCCTTCCTTGCACCATACGGAAAATACTAATACTAATCAAAGAAGATCGTTTGAAGAGTTCGTCTTTGCACACAACAGTGCTATTCATAATGTGCCAATTCGGTTATATACTTTCTCCAATACTCTAGGAGAATCTAATATTGATCTTACCTTGTTTCCTGTCTAAAATTTCAGACCTTAAAAATAGCGATCGCAGGGCTATTATCTTTAATATCTCTCTTAGATTTTTATTAGACCCAGTTGGTCTTTCCCACACGATAGATAGATAATCAAAACCATCAAGCGGAGGAGTTACTGGTCATCTGTATGGTATGGCAGATACCATTCTCTTCAGATACAATTTCTTACCTGGACTTCTCTTATTTTTATTTATTATTTTTTTTTTATAAATGAATAGATGTTTGAAATTTCGTGATAACAATAAAAAAATCTCGGAGAAATGAGCATTATTATTAAAGCATTATTAAATGAGCATTAATTATTAAATAACAGGGTATACCCAAGGAAAAAAGACCACAGAAAAATACTTGAACAACATAAAGTCACACAACACGCATCATGGATTTATAAAAGAGCACTAGTAATAAAAATACATGAAAGGTATTGGTGAAGAAACAAAAATATCTGTTAAAATTAGGGGCTTGAAGTAATCTTTAAGCCGATTAATAAGATGGAGAGTTGATTCAAAGATTCAACACCAGAGCATAATAGAAGGCATACGATATACAAAAGTATGCTTAAGTATGACTAAGTATGACTAATACATAAGCGAGACCGGATTAAAGATTTCAAACGCATATAGGTGAACACAACAAACAAGTAGCTAAAGGAAACGAAAAGAATCGAAATATGTTGGAATGCATTCAGGCATATATTGGAACTCATATATTGGAATGCTATACACTGGATTGGAGACGCGAAATAAGACATGAGTTTTTTTGTGATCCTTGGTAATGGGGGAAAGAGAAAGAGACTAAAAAGGAAAATAAAAGAAGCCTTTTACATTAAGAAATTCTTCCATATGGCTTTAAACAGAATGAAAAGAAGAAATATAGGGGATTTATGGAACGGGCTTTTGAACAGTAAAACTAAGCAGGGACTAATGGAGCATGGCGAAGAGTACAACGGAACGAGATGATGTCAGAATGCTATACACTGGATTGGAGACGCGTAATAAGACATGAGTTTTTTTGTGATCCTTGTTTTGGCTCATTATGCATATGAACTTGGTAAAGGGTCTGTAATGAGATGCTCATTTATTAAAGTTATTTATGGTGTGTATAAAATATGCTTGAATAGTTTACTTCTTGATTTATTTTGTTTTATTATTATTTTTTTATTTTTTGATTCCGCCTGTTCACTCTTGTGCAGGGGAGGAATCTTTTTGCTGTTACCAATGGCTGAGCCTCAATGGTACGGAAATACTGGCACCCACAGGACTTGCATTTCTGCCTGTGGGTGTGGAATTTAGTCTATTATGGAAGTACGAATAGTTGTGAGCGTGAACGGGTACTGGTAAGCAGTCTTCCCGATGATCGCTGTTTCTTTGTAGCGAAGTGGACAGAAACAACTAAATAACACACACGCACATTCATTTCTGGGCCTTTTATAGAGCTTTGTATCATCGCAAGGCTGTACCAAGGCAGAATTTTTTCCGCTATAGGGATTGTTGGTTGGATTAACTGTGGAAATGTCTCCTGTTCTTAAGATTATTTAAAGTATTTTTAAGCCATCCTCTGCTATAACATTATGTACTTCTTAAAGATGAAGTGTTGGAGTTTCCAACTGCTGTTTTTGCAAGAAGAACTGTTCTCAGAGCCTTTCTTTGAGAGGCAAACCTGGTGACTGGATTGTCTTCATGGAGTTTCACTATTGGTTTCTACCTCTGGCTAGCAGCTGGTGTGCTAGACCTGATTCATGGTGTTGGGTCTGGTGCTCTGGTTAGTTGTCTTTTATGCTGCGATCATGAATACAGTACTCCCTTTTGGATTCTGGGGTGCTGGATCTGATTCATTGCATCGGGTCTGGTGCTGTAAAGGTTGTATTATCCATGGCATATAGTTGAAGATTTTCTGGACAGTACCTTTATTGGGTTTAAAGGTTCCAGTGTATGTGGAACAGCAACTGAGGAAATATTCAGTTGAACTGTGATTTTTGAAGTTTATAGTTGTGCCATCCAGACTATTGAATATTATTGTTGTTTTATTATATATATATATATATATATATATATATATATATATTTTTTTTTTTTTTTTTTTTCCCTGCTGGCTCCTTGGTATGGGCAACCCGGAGAGCAGGATTGCTGGCACTCACTGGTATTGCACTACCTCCAGTGGCTGCGGGATTCCATGCGCGAATTGCGCTACAGTAAAATCAGATTCAGGTAATTTAACATACTTTTTCAGGACTGCTTTGTAAAGACTATATAATTACAAGTTCTCAAGGTAGATTTGGGCTTATGCCTGGGAGCTACCCTGATTAAAGAACACACTTATACGAGTGTTTAATGATATGTCAGAGCATATAATTATATGTAAATATATCTTGTGTATAAATCATGTATATACTTTTATGTACATAATCTTGAGACTATATTGTGTGTAATTAATAAATGAATGAAAAAAAATGTACCAAGGCAGACTTAAACTAACGTTTAGGTGCTGCCCTACATAAGATAAAACACATATATCCATAATTCTTCTTCTTTTTCTTTTTTTTTTCCCGGAAAAGTAGCAGACCGTTGAACAAAAAAATAACAGCTAACCACGTAGGATGAATATTTTTCTTTTTCACAACATTAAAAACCCATTTCTACTCGTTGCGTGGGCCACACTTCATTGTTTTATGTACCTTTAGGATGCCGAACAGCTGAGTATTTCTTTTAACTGTAAATTAGAAATAAAACTTTTTATCTTTTTTGGTTTAATACTTTGTTCATTTATTTTACCCTAATCATACGAAACAGTTTCATTATATTATTGTAAGATTAGGGAAATCTGGGAACGAAAAGTCTGCAATAGAGAAATAAACGCGTGACAAAGTTGTCAAAGCGATAGTATCATATAGAACGGCCCAATATGATCTAAGTCACAAATGAACCTAAAATCCTACAACGACAACAACATACAGCTTACTTACGCTTCGACTCTGAAAAACACAGAAAATTGTGATCGAGGGTGCGGTACATCTTTAAACTACAAATTAAGAATAAAAAAATTATCATATTTCAGAGTAAGAGTACTACTTTAATGATAACCCAATCGGATACATCACGTAACACTTTCATTACATTACGTTAGGTAAGAAACATTTTGAAACTAGATTGAAAATAAAACGATTATCATTCAATCGTTCAATCATGTCGTCATTTTCGAAGCAAATATGTGATCTAGTATACGATATCTCATGTAGTGAATATGACCCAACCTATCAAGGATCGACAAGTGTACGATGGATGTGCGAGTGAAACACCACTTGGCCTCGGTTCGTGCTTCTAGGACAAGAGCCTCGGAATTAGCTTTCCCCGTCATCAGCGAAAACCACACTTTTTTATTTAACGAGTCCAAAATACTTAGTATACGGCGTAATTACACTAAATTATTAATCGCCGAAATTTTGAATTAATTTTTCATTGCTTAAAAATCTCACATAGGCTACTAAAAACTGTTTTTCAATACTACCTATAGAGTTTGAGTGATTCACTTTTAAAGGGGAAAAGAATTTCATAAACACCTTGTAAAGTGTTCCATTTATATTTCGGCACGAACACCAGGTCAAAAGAGATTACAATTAATAATTTAGCTAATAAATACAATCGTTAACCGTATTTAACAGTCACGCGAGCCTGAACCACGGTCCAATCATTATTATCATTGTAACTCATCGTTACTATTAATTATTATAATATGTAACAACTTATTATAATCCTCTAAAATATTTATAAACTATTTCCTATTGCTTTATAACTTATATTTCTTCTAGAATGTGCTGCTGTCCAGGGGCGAAGTTCGCAACTTCAACAGAACTAAATAAAAAATAAAATAAAATATTATAACGGAAACTTGACTGTTTCAAACAGCTGTAGTGAAACAGCTCTAAAATTTCAAATTACTTTCATGCAGAAGGCCCAGTTGAAAGGCAGAAGGAAAAAAAAAAAAAATCTGAAAAATCTCGATATCATCTTAAAAAGACATTCGTATCTCAGTACATTCGTTTCATATGAATGTAACCTCCTCTCCTTTAATTCTCTGTTCCATTCTCCCTAACGCCTTACATTTTTCTTATCGATTTAAGTATCTGGTGGCTAAGTGACGGCAGTTACAGTTTTTCTTGAGATGTACCATGAGTGCAGCGATAACTGTAACGCATTAAGGTGACTTCTGAGATTAGCAACAACGAAGAAAACAGAAAATAAAAAGATGAACAAATAGGGGTCTTTTTGAACGTCGTTCAAGATCGTACCACAAAATGCAATCTCGCCGGGAGAACTTATCTGAGAATTTCAATCTGTTTCTAACTGCTGGTATCAGATTTCTCGTAAAGATTTCTTCGAAATTATTAATGACTAAAATGCTTGCTGTTCTCCGTTTTATAATTTTTTTTTCACATTCGTTGAGTGATCAGTAATCATTTTCAAAGGGGGAGGGCTATCGGTTGAGCGGTTTTGTGATACAGATCAAAGCAGAGTCGAAATTTCGTAAAATGAGATATGAAAAGTTTTATAAAGACTTTTACAAACAACAGCGTGTTCTCTGTTTGGAGAACGGTCAAGCTGTGCTCAGTTTACGATGTTGTGAAATACGAGACATATTTTGATGTTGAAACTATCAAAAATTTAATTAAGCGCTGTTTACATGACAACATAATTTATTATGACGTCCGAATTGCAGTATAATGGAGTAATTAATGCCATAAAAGCCACCAAAGTACACGAAATGAAACTAGCGGCTGTTGCTGAAACTTAGAGACTTGTCGGGACGTTACACAAGACGTTTAAAATGTTTTTATCAACGCTCGTCGTTGGTGGTACCGAAATCTCAAGCAAATCATGATGTATAACAGTGATGCGCAGGCCATGGACCAAGAACGGCCTGCCGAAAACTTTATGAAGCCCCGCGAGAGGTTTCAATATATTTACTTTTACTGCGTAATTATCTAAATATACTGTTCATCTGTCAGTTCTCATAAACAGTTTATGCGGCAGAAATTGTTGCGCCGAACCCTATAAGTGCAGGGCAAATATCCTAATCTACTACAGAAGCCAGCAGTTTGTGATATGCTGTGCTTCGAAGTAAAATATATCTGCGAACAAGTGACAGTAAACAAATCAAGGCACCGGATCTGAATTTAGAGATGAAAATCAATTGAAAATTGATCTTTATCTGTAAATTCGAATTTAATAGTGTGATTGACAATAACAACGATTAATGCACCTGTTATTAAACATTTAGTTTCTGCTACACAAGCTGGATAATCATATTAGTGACGTAATACTTTTAAATGTTATTTTACGTTCATTATTAAAAGAACTTTATAGGTGTTGTTTCGTATAAGCAGATGTTATAACAACTGGATGCCACAAATAAAAATAAATGTTATATTTGTGGATTTCATTAAGCCAATTCATTCTGCTGCTCTTCGATGAAGAGCAAGATGATAACATTGATGTACAGCACGCTAGACTTTTCGTTTTTTTATTTGTAATGTGGTTAGTTGTAAAAGTCATTAATGACACGATCAACATAAAATAAATAAATAAATACATTCTCTGTTTATACACCGGAACGCCCATACAAAGTCAAATGAGTTACAAGACAAGAAGAATACAGGAACATCACCGTAATTGGTAGACTCGTCGGCGGGAACCACCGACATTGAGACACGTGTAATACTCTGCACTGCAACCTTAACAACTCGGCATCGGCGGCCATGATAAAGTATTAAGTTACTTGCCCTATATAGCATTCACCAACTAGCACATGTCCCCATGATATACAAGACTGCAAATTACACCGCTTGGTATTATCGGAGTTGTACAGCATGCAAATAAAATATAATTACAAATTATTCAATAGTTTTAATCGGGACTTTAAAAGGGTCATCTTCTTCGTGCAGTGCAAACTCCAGTTTGTAAGTGATCAAGACTCTGGTAAAGGTGCTGTTAAGAAGCGCTGAATAATAAATGATTTTGTCGCTGCGTAAAAATAGTGCAAACAATTTGAATCAATCTGTACATTGTTTTAGCCCTGGATTCAAAGCAAATCAGTTGCTTTAACCTGGAAATTGGATTTTTCGGTAGTCATCGAATTCTGCTAAATTTTCAATAGTAACTTACTGGACGAAGCTGTTGAATTAGGTAATTAACTTTCAATATGCTACCGTAGCCGAGTGGTCAGGAGCGTCGGTGCAATACCACACGCTCTTTGAGTAGACCAGGGTTCAAACCTCTAACTGCTAAATACGGTCGATCTACCAACCCGCACTGGACCAGCGTGGCAGATTACGGTCCATTGCCCTCAACGTGAATCATTGAGGAGGCGTTCTGCAGTGGATTGAATAATGGCTAACAGTTTAGGTCTTTTTTTCTTTTTACCTTTATGCTGCTTAGGCTTTGAATTCTCGAAACATTGCATAGACTGTGCAACTCAACTTGGGATTCATCTCCAGATCAATATTTTTACTCAGAAATAGATTAACAAGAGCAGTAATAACGATGATGATGGTGAAGATGATGATAAGAAGAAAAAAAAAGAGATGTGTATGTGAAATATTTCTATGATAGAGAGAGAGAGAGAGAGTTTTTTATAAGCGGTTCAAGGTCATTCACTAGCTATTCCGCCATGTTACATTTCCACCCTTCTCATCAACAAACTGCCGGTCTAAGAAGAGCAATGCTTATATGAGCATTCGGCACCACCAATTATGGGTAAAAAGTATACGGAATAGTACAGAAGAAGGATAGCTAACAAGTGACCTTCAACCTCCAACAGAGTTTTTTCCTACTACTAACCGCTTCATTACCACAATTCTCTTCACGTATCTTTCAAAATGTTTGTTTAGAACCAGTCCATAGTTGAATCAGCCCAATGACGGATGCGCTACTATGCACATTACTAGTTCTGCTCATTCCTCGATTTCAAGAAACTTAACTGCAGAAAATCTGAATTCGAAAGTCGAAATATCGAAAATATCATCGATGCTCAAGAGGAAATGGAAACTGAGACGCGCGAATTCATTTTCTTTCAAGTGCGCACTCTAAAATAATTGATCTATCTTAGAAGCGAAAATGATTTTGGAAGAGGGAATGATTTTTTAGATATTATAATATTTTGAAACAAAATATTATAATATCTAGAGAGTAAGCTACTGTGACTCTTTGCCGGCATAGAATTTATTTCTGTAGTTGTTGTTTTTCCTTAATTTTATATGTGAGATTATTTAAAAAATGAAATAAATAATATTAATTCATTAAGAACATTAATCACTGTTTTCCAAGTATCTGTAACATCAAGTGGTGTCGAACAAATTTCCTGAGCCCGAGGACACCTAGGTTAGACTGGAATGTAGTGGATTTATGGCCAGTGAAACAATTGCTGGATATCGTAACAACTTCAGGAGCGAGTCATCCAGTCCTAGAAACTGGGAGGCCCGTTGGGTTAGTGGCAGACTAAACGATAGATGAATATATGATGAGGGGTAGTAGACATTTTTGTTCGTTCTGAACGATCCACTGAGTATTGGATACTCCAAGAAGCTCCTGCCAATGTCCATTTCTTGGCGTGTCAGAGCCAGGAGCAGAATTTGTAAGATAGCGATAGAAAAAAAGTTGTCATTGATTTCACAAGCAGTGTTCCAGAATGCGAAGGAGAACAGGGATTGTAAATCTGTTACCCGCAGACATTATACAGCAGAAGGCGCAGAATTATCTAAATCATCGATTGACGATGCAGTATTCATGATTCGACGCACTGAAAGTAATGCTCTGTTCGCAACACGATAAACATTCCAAGGCCATGACACCTCCTCCTCCTCCTCTCAACTTCATCGTCGGGATAATACACTAGGGCAGTAAGCATCCTCTGTACCCAAACACGTCTCTCTGAGCGGTAAAGCACGTAGCGTGACTAGTCGCTCCACGTGACCGATTTCCATTGTATGTTTGGTGTGCCTTGACCATGCCGATTGACGTTTCATTTTGTTTACAAAGGATAGGCTGCTGCAGTTCTTCCGTAAAAGTTCGTGACATACGGCTCTTGCGTGTCGTGGAAACACCAACACGCTCGGAACTCTGAACTCTAGGATTTCTAGGTGGCGAGATGAGGTAATCAGAAGTATTGAGCCGCGTCTGCTTCTGTTAGTTAGTATTTTAGTCCTACCTGATCGTGAGCTTATCGTTACCGCTGGAATTCCACTTTTTAACACGTTGACAATTGTTGAAACCAGAATGTTTAATTCCCGAGTACACACATTTCACCCATATGACATTCAATTATTATTGCCTTCTTAAACTGTTAGGCTCTCAACGTGCGGTTACCGTTCGGCGTACACGTTTGAAATGAATTCCGAGCTAACCCACACAGCAGCTTTATAAGGCAAAATGTTTGCATATTTCGCAGTAACACATAATTTCAGGCAACAGAGGGCTGTAATGGCTATTGGTAAAGATATAATTTACGTTATATACGTTTGCTTTACGGTCAAGCGCAGTGCGATAGTTAAGCAATGAAGCGTAACTAAGTATATTACTTACATGTACACTGAGTGATCACGGAATTATGACCACCTACCTAATACCGTGTTAGGCCACCGTTCGCACGGATAACAGCCGCTATTCGCTTAGGTATTGGTTCCACTAGATGTCTGAAGATGTCCACAAGAATCTGCAGCCATGCTGCTTGCAAGACTTTCCACAGTGTCGCAACAGCTGACAGTTGCGTGTCCATACGCCTCGCTTCCCGTTCCAAAACGTTCCACATGGTGGTCAGGCGAATTTGGACGCCAATCAAGATTGACGATATCTTCACTGTGTTCCTCGAACCACTCTTGCACAGCGCAGTCTCGATGACACGGCGCATTACTGTTTGGAAGATCCCGTTTCTGTCCGGGAAAAAAGGCAACATGGCAGGGTACACATGGTCCTCTAAGAGCTAACAGCAGACTCATGTCCATTTGCCTTAACAACAGAAGCCTCATTGTCAGAACCACCCACTCCCAGCTAAACAGGCCCATTACCAGAGGATGCCCTCAGAGCTCTGTCCTAGGGCCTCTCTACTGGAATGCTGTTTTTGATAAATGGCTGAAAAGAACTCACATCAACACTGTCAAGCTGGCTTACGCTGATGATCTTGCCATTGTAGTGTATGGAAACTCCAGATTTCAACTTGAGACTGCTGCCAACAGCATATCTTGGATGATCTTTCAGAGTGGTGTGAAGTAAGCAAACAGTCCCATCCACCAAGACCTGACAAATGGTCATCAAGGGTACAAAGAACACCAGGCGACCACTGACAGTAAAGTACAGACATGCCCAGATCAAATACACAGGAATATACAAATACCTAGGAGTAGTACTGGATGACAACTCTTTCATACCGCATTGTGACTTCATCAAAGAAAAAAATCAAGAATATAACTGGGAATATGGCTAGAATCACGCGGAGAGACTGGGGTCTTAAACCACGTACGCTCCGGATATACTACGAATCTCTATTCCTGCCTATCTTGGATGATCTCAATGTGGGATTCCTATGCGCCAGCACCAAAGGTGCTGGCGCATAGGAACCACCACCACCACCTGCCTGGATTGTTGGCACCGTAAAAAAAAAAGGTAAACTGCAGCCATTATCATATGATCATAATCTGCCACGCTGGTCTAGTGCGAGTTGGCAGATCGACCGTATTTAGCAGTCAGGGTTAGAACCCCGGTCTACCAAAGAGCGTATGCTACACACTCCCGTTCCCGACCATTCGGCTGTGGAGGCCACTGGTTGGCTCCATATATGACGCCAACCCACAACATCAATATGATACATCAACCCATATATGATGCCAACCCACCAACTCGTGTTGCTTGCACTACACACGAAGGCGTCGTGCGGCACCATTAATTTGGAGTCATCCGACGAGCATAATCAATTTTGATTGATTCTCCAGTGTCTAACCAGGGTGTTGTTGACACCACAGTATTCGCAGCGACGATTATCAGCGATGAGGAGAAGTTGTCTCTTCGGTTGTCTGCTGTGGAATCCGATACGTCTGAGAGGGTACCCCAGTCTGGGAAAATGTGTGTGGGTATGATTTTATTTTATTTATATTTTTCCTTTTATTTTATTTTATATTTACAATAATTATTTTATTTATTTTTTATTTTTTCCCTTACTTTTATTTATAATTTTTATTATCTTATTTTATTTTATTTTTTTATTTTTTTTAACTTTATCTATATATTTTTAAAATATTATTTTATTATTTTCTACTCTTATCTATAATTTTTTTAATCTTATTTTATTTTACTTTCATTTTTGCACCCACTGGCATAACATTACCTCCGGTGGGTGCGGGACTTCGCCCTCTTCAGGGCAGACAAAGATTGTAATAGTCTATCTCCACTAGGGACATATCTAATTGTGGTCTTCCTCCTCGTGGTGTAGACGGTAACACGGGGCACACTTTCCAGGAGATCGCCTGCCCGGTGGCAAAGAGGCCAGAAACAACACATAATATACGCAAACACGTTTCTGGCCATTCTCCAAAGTTTTGTAACATCAGAGTAACATGGTGGAGATGAACTAATATTCTTGGAGTCGCTGTACAGAAGATACTATAAATATCTACATGCGTCTGAGAGTCTACGCGGGTAACACAGTGGTATCGTCACCGTCCTCCACACACAGGGTGGAAAACACCCGAGTTCGAGGAATTTTTATGGGCATTTTTCACAAAGTAGCTGAGTTAGTCGGTCTCAGGCGAGGGTGGCATGGTTTTTCTGACGGAAGCTGAGAAGAAAAACCATTTTTCGTCTCACCAAACCGATAATCAAGCTCAGAACACATGCAATTTACAGACAATACACATGGAGCAATATAACCTTAGTCGCTGCTACTTCTAAAAATCCAACTACAACAACTCAGTATTTTTACTTCAGGCAGAGACCGACCCGCACCTGTCCCTGCCTGAAGTAAAAACATTGAGTGTAAGAGTAAAAAAAAAAAAAATTGGTTTAAAAAGGAAGACTCTGGAGACAGAGGGTGAAAGTGAATTAGAAAATGAACAAGAAAACGCGCAAGAAGTGATTGGTGAATCTCAGTGTTCGGGAATAGATGATTCTCCAGAAGGAAGTCCATCAGTTGCTTTTCAGGATATTAAAAAGGAACGTCAAAATCTACGCAACTTTTTATTTTGTGAAAGTAATTAAGTAACACGAGCCGCAATTGAAAGAAATTCTGAATATGTGGGACATGCTAGAATCAAAGAGTTTAAAACTCTTTATGGATGATCACAGCAAGATTCGAGAATGTCAAGTAGCTGGATGAGTAAAGGAGACAGCTAGTGTGGTAAATTCTACCAAAGCGAAGGGAAGCTTTTTCGGTACTTATAAAATCGGATAGTCACAATTTAAAAACGAGTGAAGAGGTACAGCAAATAAAGTTTAAATCAGTGACACCAGTTCTCGAAGAAGTAAAGGTGAGAAGGATGAGAACAATCCAAGATAAAGGAGTGGTTATTGAAACTCAGGCAAATGAGGATTTAAAGCTGTGAGAAGATAAAAGATTTCGGAATGAAGATTGAAGTGCCAAGGAAATTAGGATTAAAACTTATAGTCAGCGCTTTTTTTTTTGTAAAAAAAATAGGTGCCGGTACTCGTTCTTTGCTATCAGGAAAAACTGAAAATTAAAAGGATATGAAAAGTACTCTGAAAATTTTTTTTCTCCTCATATTGTTACTTTAGTAGTAATGTTTTCAGAAGAAGAACAACAAATTAAGTGTATTAACACACAGTTTATTAAGCATAAATTTATTATTCAAGTATATAAAAAAATAAGTAAAAAATAATAACATAAGTAAAAATAATTTCATTATAATGTTTTTGTAGACTATTCCAAATTTTTATTACGATCTCATCGGACACCCTATGCCAGGGGGCGGCAACCTTTTTTGAGTGAAGAGCCATTTTTGATCTAATTTAAAAAAAGAGAGAGAATCCGAAGAGCCGCACCTCAGCTCAAGCTGGGAGGGGGGGGGCGAAAGTTGTTTAAGAAATGGAATAGAGTGGGAAGGTGTTTATATTAAAAATATATATATATTGAAATATTATTAATTAATACTGAAAAAACGAAACAAACATCCAATTAGGTACAAATTAATGTGACTTTTGCTGATGAACTTCTTGAGCGTTTTTTTTTTTTTTTTTTTTTTTTTGTCTTCCAACATCATGCGAGTACGTCGTAATTAAACATGCTGAGCTTTAAAATGCTCGCATTGTTCAGACGACGGTTTTTTGATTTATTTTTAATATAGTTCATGTTCAAAAATATTTGCTCGCAGAAATACGTCGAACCAAAAACTGGGAGAAGTCCAAACGCAAATATTTTCAAATTTATTTTTATTTTATTTTATTTTTAACATATAATATACACAACAGGCATTAGCCCAGTTAAAGTGTATAACAGAGCAAAGCTTGTACAAAACATAATATATTTTGTACAATGAAAGTTAATTCAAACTGGAAAAGTCCAATTCACAAAAATAAAAAAGATATTCATGACGTCAAGTCCAGCGCTATGTAAACTCGCAGAAAGCAGTTTGCTGCAGGAGACATCATCACACACACACGAATAATGAGGACATCTTTAGCCCAGAACTCATCCGTCAATCGGTCAACCTACTCCAAATAGTTCTGTGAAATTGTTTCTTGTTCACAGCCATATCCAAGTCAAACTTGTTCATGAGTGCCAATGTTCTTTTGAAGAAGGAGTTCCTGGATATCTCTAATCTAGAATTACCGATATGGAATGTAGTCTTCTGTCTAGTAGCCACGGCTGGAGCGTGAAGGCGAACTGTTCTTTAAATCAAGAACAGTTCGCCGAGTTTCCAGAGATTGAAGCTTGAAGTAGGAACAGAGATTCCGGTAGAAGATTCTGTGGTAAAACATGGGGTTACGTCTGGAAAGATAGTGGATAAATTTCATCTGGAGCGATTCTATTTGCTGTATCAAGTATGCATAGTGTGGGTTCCATAGAGGAGAAGCAAACTCCACTATAGGGAATATAGTTGTCTTAAATAGGAGCACAGAGAACTGAGGATCTTGAAATCTGTACGTCTGCCGTTTAATGAAGCCAATTTGTTTTTTCGCTTGGTTTAATATATTCCTAACATATTATACAGGGTGTCTCAAAAATATTGGTACAAACGTTTAGGGGAGGTAGGTAACATCTAAAGGAATGTGAATCGCATAGCAACCCATAACCGGAAACGTCACCGTAAGTCGGTACACGGCGCTGTTCATCAGTTCGCGAGAGGGAAAATTTCCGGTTTACTCATTCAAGCAGTAGTCGCCGCACGAAGAGCATGCTTCGATATACAAACTGTGAGCTGGCAGACATGCACCTAAATTATGGATTAGCAGAGCGCAATGGACGAGCCGCTCAACGAATTTATGGAGAACGCGTTCCAGACAGACATGTACCGGACCACCGAGAGCGTCAAAATTTGTGCGATTATGGGTCATTTAGAGGTAACAGGAGTAGTGCGGGCAGACCACGTTCGACGCGAACTCCCGCCATGGAAGAAAGTGTGTTGAATGCAGTCCAGAATAATCTTACTACCAGCACACGTGCCGTTGCCTCTGCCTTAGGAGTGACTCGTTGCAGTGTACAGCGTGTCTGGCTCGACGATTCCTTACACCCCTTTCATCTCCAAAGGGTTCAGTTACTGCTCCCCCAAGATCATCCTGCACGTGTGGCTTTTGCGCAGTGGTTTCTCCAAGAAAGTGTTCAAGACTTGAGTTTTCCAGCCTATGTTTTGTTCACGGATGAGGCTTGTTTCACTCGGGAAGGCTTATTCAATCAGCACAATGCTCATGTGTGGGCTCACGACACGGCGTGCGGCCCCATGCGGCACAACATCGCTTCGCAATAAATGTGTGGGCAGGTATGGTTGGTGACTGCTTAGTCGGCCCATACCTGTTATCATCCCCCATGAACTCGTCTAAATATCGGATCTTTCTTGAACAAGTTCTACCAGGGTAACATGACGATGTTCAAGCAAATGTGAGACGCAACATTTGGTTTAAACATGACGGGGTGCCTGCCCATTATGGAAGGTGTCTTCGTGACCATTTGAACAGGCGTTTTGGGCGTCGATGGATTGGCCGTCGTGGACCCGTTTCCTGTCCCCCACGCTCACCTGATTTATCGAGCCTTGATTTCTTTCTGTGGGGGCCCTCAAATCTATCGTGTATGAATCACCTGTGGAGACGGAAATGGATCTCGTGGCGAGACTCGTCTGCGCTGCTGCTACTGTCAAAGAAACTCCAGGTGTGTTCGACCGTGTCCGCCAATCCATGCTGCGTCGGTGTCACGCATGCATCGCGTCTCATGGTGGAACCTTCGAGCATCTGTTGTAACATCATGAAATGCATCCATCTCGTACTCCATGTTAATATTATGTCAAATAAATGTTTGCCACTAATTACTGTCTTGTGTCATTTCTGCTTCTTGTGCCTCTGCTACTACTTTCCCGTGACGTTTCCGGTTATGGGTTCCTATGCGATTCAGATTCCTTTAGATGTTACCTACTCCCCTAAACGTTTGTACCAGTATTTTTGAGACACCCTGTATATGGGTCCGCCAAGCTACTCCACGCGTCGAACACAATTTGGTCTGCATTTTAAACTCATCTATCGCCGTCCATTTGTGTAGAATTGCAAGGGCACCCTTTTGCTTCTCCAAATCCTCAATTTCAGTTTTAAGGCATTTTAGTCTTGCACTTTACATGCCCTTGATTTTTAAGCCCTCTAACTCCATTTCAAACTGTGCTTCATGCGAGCTGTAAAGTTAAAGAGCGGCAGTTACATGTGAAAAGAGCTGCATGCGGCTCGCGAACCGCAGGTTGCCGACCCCTGTCCTGTGCCGACATCTTTTCTTCCTCTTTGTATGTGTCGGTTGCTGAATGACGTTTCCGAAGCAGCCACGAATCGTCATATTTTGCTGGATCGAAGCGGGTCAGCGGTGGTCATACAATTTTAAAAAACAGCAGTGAAGAAACTGTTTTTGTAATCAACGAAGTGTTGGTTGGGCTGGCGAACAGATTCATTTGTGAAAATCCTCGTTCACATTCAATCCAGAAAATTGGTATCGTACTCAGAGCGTTCATCAAATGCTTCAAATTCTTCCGAAACCTTCTTATCAATTAGGTATCCCCGAAATCCACGAATTGCATTTAACTGTAACCTAATTGACAATTTTCTAACTTCATTTTCACCAAATGCCAACAATTCATGTTTAGAAGGATTAATACCTTCGTTGTCCTCGTTTTCCTTCTCTCGTCATCGGTATTGTCACTAGTTCTTAAATTTGAATTTTTTTTTTTTTTAACCTATCCAAAATGTCGGTGTCATTCGGATATTCAGGTACTGTGACCATGTAAACAGAGATAAGGAAATTTTACGGAAAAAGTGTGGATAACGCACGCGAAACAACAGATGATTTGTCGGGATAAAATAAAATCACTTTTCTAATTCTCGAACGGGGCGCTGACGGTTGATTCACAAAGGTGTCCAACATACGGCTCGCGAGTGAACTAAAACATTTTAAATTTTGTTAATTATCAAAAAAATTTCCTCATTAAATGTTTTGTTCAGTAAATGTAATTGTGTATTGTACTTAATAAAATTTTCGAATATTTTCAATTTTACTTTTACACGCAACAAGATATGGAAAATGTAACACACTTAAAGAAATCTAACTTTGAATTTTTTTGAATATGGCCCCTGTACGGGAAAAGGTTGGACACCACTGCAGTAGAAGGTGGACCAGAGCCCGTTGGAAATACACCTTGAACTGCTCATTGTTGACCAGCGCGACTTCTCCGTATGTGGGACAGGTGGTTGGATAGGTTTTAAGGGATTACTATTCTACAGTTGTAGAATGGTAATCCCTTTAGCTCTCTTAATTCGCGAAGCAGCACTAATTGCCTAAAAAGGCCATAAATGCGAACAGTGCGTACCGAGTTAATTCTCCTAATCCTTTCGCTATATGAAAATTGTCTTCACTCAACGGAAACTATTTTAAATGCAACTGCCAAGGGGATTTCAAAATAATTCGCTATAAAAGGTTGTACAGTTTAAATACAGTATAAATATTACGCGGTATAAATGGTTAGACAGTTTTATATAGAAAATATCTTAAAAATAGACAGTTAAAAATGCAAATTTAGTTAAATAATTTTAAGCTTATTTGAATAGTAGGTAAACGAGTGAAAAAAAATTACGGAATATTACAAATTTCGAAGTGCACGCATCCAAATGTCACTGTTAATAAAAGGTGCCGTGCCAAAACAAGCACCGCTTATAGTGTATGACGTTGATGAAGCAATTGATAAACAGTCACTCCTTGTCAACTGTGGCAGAAAAATGGAACAGAAATGGAAAGATTGAAGGAGAAGTTTTAGAAGAGGTGATTATGCGATCGTGTAATAAATCCATGAACAAGAATTAGGATCTTAGAAATGACTGTGATGCGAGGAGAGCGTTCCTGCAATGTTCTTCGTATGGAGCTACAGATATAGTGTTTCAAATTATTCAAATTATTATATTAGGGTCACCCTTAATTCATTACATAAACCCGTATTTGTGTCTGTAAATTGCGTGTGCTCTCTGGTCGATTTGCCTGTTTTGCTGGACTTTATTCTAAAAAAACCAGTTTTGAGACCTGAGACCAACTAATCAGCCACGGAGTAAAAAAAAAAAAACCATTAAAGTTCCTCGCGTCATCCGAACCCGGGCCTTTTCCACCCGGTGGGGGGGGGAAACGTTGACAATACCACTGTGCTATCACGCAAACAGATATAATATTAGTGACCAATTCTTTTAAGTGTTTGGATTTTGGTCACGTGACAAGAGGCAGTAGAGCGAGGCCGAAGCAAGGTGTAGGCACTGCCCCGGTGAGGGGGCATCTATTTAAGGATTGTCATTTAAAACAAGAACAGGCAACACGTATAAATTGTTAAAAGAAAGATAAGAGAGCTGACCATTCAGTTCGTAATCGAGTGTCCCGTGTATAGAGAGGATATGGAACTGGTGAAGAATGGAATAAATTATGGATAGAACTGAAAGTTTGAAGATAGATCAGATTTTGACAGCGATCTTATCAAGCTGCCTTACAACTTGTACACTTTAACCCCAGTGGGCCGTAAGCAGCCGACAAGACACCGTTTCCGATATGGAAGCGCCCGACGCACGAGCTCCCATAACCACGCCCTTTTGAAACACCGTGATATCGTTACTACGTCGCATAACTGCTGTTTTATAACTTTCACTTGCACGACCAGATGCAACGTACCACTGCTCTGGCGTTCGCTTTTTATACTGCGATCTATGAAGCACAGTTCACTACGGACGGGGTGGTCATACTTCGGTGATCGCTGAGTGTATAGGTGTGTGTTCTACAGTTTTTATTTTTTATTGTTTTTTATTATTTTTTTTTTTCCTTTCCGCCTTTTTAAGGGATAGGATGATGTTTTTACACTGTTGTGAAGGGGCGGGATTTTTTAAATTAATTAAATTATTGATTTTTTAGATTGCTTTTCTACCATTCCGCACCAATTACTACGCTCTTCTCCCCTTCCCCCCTCTAGACAGCGGAGACACTGTGTGCAAGATTCATTCGAAAAGTTTATAAACATAAGTGAGACAACCGTGCTGAATAAGGAACTTAAACACAGCCAGTAATGATTAACAGTGTGGAAAAAAAAAAAAAAAAGGAAAAGTGCAGCCATTATCAACCCACTGCAGGATGGAAGCCTCCTCAACAATTCCTGTTGAGGGAAATGGACCATAATCTTCCACGCTGGTCTAGTGCGGGTTGGCAGATCGACCCTATTCAGCAGTCAGGAGCTTGAACCTCGGTCTACTCAAAGAGCGTGTGCTATTCCACTCCCGCTCCTGACCAACTCGGCTACGGAGGCCGTTAAGGCTATCCAAAATTATCTGTAAAGAAATTGAGGCAGTGGACTGTTCGGATCACTCAAAAGAAAAAAAAAAAAAAAAGGCTGAATATATTAGAAGAAATGTACAATACTCTCCAAAAAGCATAAAGACTCAAGTCAGTGTCACATTGATGTTATTGCCACTCGATAGCGTGTTGGTGCCCCCCCCCCACCCTTTTGGATGCTGACGCACTCCCATCCTTCTGGATTGGATTTCCACAAGCGAATAATAGACTGTAGTAGTTAAAATCTTCCACTCCTACTGCGGAACAGTGATCAGTTGACTTATGACGTGGAACATGTTGGTCTGGCCATCACCCCGACTTTCCAGTCCATCCCACAGACATTCAGCAGGACTGAAACCGTGACTCTGCGCTAGACATTCCAAGTTTTGTACATTCATGTTCATGAGTCCTGAACAGCACTATTGCATGGGGCATTATCCTGTTGAAGAAAACACGTGTCTGTAACAAAATACTGCCACATCGTAAGGAGCACGAAATTGTCCAAATTGTTAAGGCAGATGTCAGCATTCATGGATCCACGCACAACCACCAAAGGTCCTTGGCCATACTATTGATAAGCAATCAACTGTTTATAGACCGCAGACTTCCTCAAGCAAGATTGATAAATCTGTTGAAAAAGTTAGTGCGCTCAGCAAAGGGAAGAAAATATCGGATGTTCAGGCTAAAGCAGAAAAACAGAGGAAACCACAACAAACTGGCTCTGTAGGCGAAGCCAACATCAATAATCTCATACCTATTGGTAACAAGAGATCAGAGTCTGAGGTGTCTAAAGTTCCAAAGGATAAGGCACTGCAGGTGGATTTCGACGTCGGCAGCTTAGAGGACAGAAACATCGAAACCGGTAGAAGTACTAACGAGAATAATAACAAAAAATCCAGTAGAAGAACTCATGGGAATGATAACAAAAAAACTGGTGGAAGAACTTACGAGAATGATAAGGATCTAATTGATAGCAACACCTCTTCAGCCCATTATGGTGCAGCCAATTATCTCTCTTCGGCACACGCACCTTCTCAATGTGAGGATCGCCTATTCAAAGGCAAATACAATCTCACTGTAGTACCTCGCAAATCCAAGTTATTTATTTCCCGGCTCAGTCCACACACAAAAGTGGAAGTCTTACATGAATTCATCAGAAACGAAATCGGAATGGTAGCTGAAGTTCGTGCACTTAGAACTAAACATCCATCCTACGCTTCTTTCCTGGTGACCTGCAATACATTGGATGAAAGAAAACTACTGGGTTCCCTGTATTGGCCTCCCGGATTAATAATCAGACCATTCAAAATCTACAACAAAAGTACTAATAATGAGGAGAAGAATGATAGTTAGCAATCACGATGCACAAACAACCCTTGTTCTCTTCATTTCCAGGCCTCTATTGATTCTGTACATACAGGGAGAACCGATGATGCCTGCCAGCAATCTCTTCACATATATTATCAAAACTGTAGGAGCTTAGTGAATAAAATTGACAAATTTAGAATCTCGCTTTGCTCTCTGGAGTTGTATATATCTTCACAGAAACATGGCTACACGATGGGATTCTGGATTCGGAAGTGGCAGCAGTAGGCTATACTGTCCTCAGAAGAGACAGGGGATCTAGGGGCGGTGGTGTCGCGATTATTATCTCAAACCAATTTGCAGTTACAATGCACAGGACTTTCTACAACATTGAAGGAATCTTTTGTCAGCTGAAGGTTTATAATAAAACTGTTCTCATTGCAGCTGTCTACCTTCCGCCCCCGGTCGATCTTCTTCTTATGGAGAGGCTGTCGCAAGCACTCTGGGAGTTTGAAACGTTTTTTCACCAGTCGGATGAGGTGTACTTGTTTGGAGACTTCAATACTTAACACTCTCCACTAGGCATTGAGGAGTCAACCGCTACAACTAAGCTGCTATATGACATCATGTCTGAACTGGGTCTCAAGCAGTATAACAATACTTGTACTAGAGGCAAGGCGATGCTGGATCTCATTTTTTGCATCCAAGCAGATCCTTATTTTAGAAGCAGTTTCATTTCTGCCGTCTGATCACAAGGCTTTAAGCTGTCAAATAAACATATCACAGAAGAGTAGAAGCACTACTCCTGTCCCAGCCAAGCTGAACTTTAGGAGAGCAGACTGGCAACTATTAGGGCGGGAGCTCGATTGCATTGATTGGTTCTCCTTCCCACGGATTAATGATCTTGACGCAGTCACCGATCATCTTATTAGCACAATCTCCTCTATCATTCAAGAGTTCGTACCTCTTAGTAAAAATTACAGGAACTGATTCCCTCATTGGATCACGACAGACATAATTGCGATTATCCGAGCCAAAGAACAGTGCAGAAAACACTTTAGGACGTCACATGATGAAGCATATATGGTACTGTTCAAGGAACACAGAAGTAACGTTAAAAGGATGATCAGAAATCAGTACGCTCGTTATATTAAATCAATTCAACACCGTTTCGCAGTAAATGGAGACCTGAGGCCATTCTGGAACATGCTAAAGAATTCTAATAACTGCTGAACAGGAACCAGGATCATTGATTCCGATGGCAAGTCTATAACCTGTGACAAAACTAAAGCAGATCTTTTTGCGACCTTTTTCTCCTCCTTTTCAGAGAAAACAGCAGCTACTGCTGCTTCAGCTTATCAATTTCAAGTCATTAAGGATGATATACTGAATAATCTCTCGGTGGACACAGACGATATCATTCAAGCGCTTCGGAAACTAACAAAAGATTTTTCTGCAGGCCCAGATAAGATTCCACTTATCTTGTGGAAAAAATGCTTTCCACAACATAAATATATAATATTGCATATATTCAATCTTTCCGTTAAGTCTGGTATCTACCCCACTCACTTCAAAACTGTTAATGTTATTCCTATCCCAAAGAGAAGTGCAAACCACTCACTAGAGAATTACCGTCCCATCTGCCTTATGAACTCGCTGGCAAAAATTCTGGACACTGTCATTCACCACCGATTAATGGAATATTTTCATCACTTTATCTGCGACTGCCAACATGTCTTCACCAGGGGCCGATCAACTACCACTAATCTTCTCACTATCTGGCAACAGGTTCTAGACACCGTCATCGCGGGGTACAGGTTGAAGTGATCTACACAGACCTTACTAAGGCTTTCGACAGTATCCCGCATAATCAACTTGCTCAAAAACTAAGCCACTATGGAATACTTGACCCTTTATTATCCTGGTTGATGAGCTATATTTCATATAGAAAACATAAGGTGATCATCGGACAGGAAGTCTCAAGGGAATTTTTTCCATCGAGAGAAGTACCACAGGGATCATCTCTTGGGCCTCTTTTGTTCACCATCTTTATCAACGATCTACCGCAATTTGTTGAGAGAGGTGGTATCAAGACACTAATGTTTGCCGATGATGTGAAACTATATTCACGTATCAGCAGTCAAGATGATGCAGTTAACCTTCAGGCTGCTCTCAAGTCTTTTGCTGATTGGGTTGCTTTGAATCGTTTGGAGGTTAATACTAGGAAATGCAGCTTTATATCCTTTGCAGCTTTCCTTTGCGAGGAAAACTAAGACTTTAGTTAATGAATATTACATCAAGGAGATGCCGATTTCCAGAGTTGATGAAGTTAAAGATCTGGGAGTTACTTTTACCACTACATGTGAGTTTGATAAACATGTTAGGAATATATTAAACCAAGCAAAAAAAAACAAATTGGCTTCATTAAACGGCAGACGTACAGATTTCAAGATCCACAGTTCTCTGTGCTCCTATTTAAGACAACTATACTCCCTATAGTGGAGTTTGCTTCTCCTATATGGAACCAACACTATGCATACTTGATACAGCAAACAGAATCGCTCCAGATGAAATTTATCCACTATCTTTCCAGACGTAACCCCATGTTTTACCACAGAATCTTCTACCGGAATCTCTGTTCCTACTTCAAGCTTCAATCTCTGGAAACTCGGCGAGCTGTTCTTGATTTAAAACTGTTATACCACATCTTCGCTGGTTCAACCTACCTGCCGGATCTTCTGTGCCATATTGACCTTCACGCTCCAGTGGTGGCTACTAGACAGAAGACTACATTCCACATCGGTAACTCCAGATTAGAGATATCCAGGAACTCCTTCTTCAAAAGAACATTGGCACTCATGAACAAGTTTGACTTGGATATGGCTGTGAACAAGAAACAATTTCACAGAACTATTTGGAGTAAGTTGACCGATTGACGGATGAGTTCTGGGCTAAAGATGTCCTCATTATTCGTGTGTGTACGCGATGATGTCTCCTGCAGCAAACTGCTTTCTGCGAGTTTACATAGCGCTGGACTTGACGTCATGAATATCTTTTTTATTTTTGTGAATGGGACTTTTCCCGTTTGAATTAACTTTCATTGTACAAAGTATATTAGTCTACCATTTATTTTTATGTTTTGTACAACCTTTGCTCTGCTATACACTTTAACTGGGCGAATGCCTGTTGTGTATATTATATGTTAAAAATAAAAAATAAAAATACTATGAGAAAAAGTACCATACCATAGCTCCACCTCTTCCAAACTTCATTGCTGGTGCAATCATTTAGGGAGAAGACCTTTCCCAAGCGTCCTCTGAGCCCTCATGTGCCCATCTGATAAGGGAGCAATATGGCCTTAGTTGATAATGCTCCTAAAAGCAAAATAACAACAATAACAACAACAGCCCATCTGATCGGAATAGGGAAGTAGAGAAATTAGTTACTTCACAGTTCAGATTTCTCTCTTCTATGGACAAATTGCGGCATTTGCACCATAAAAGACGAAACTGCTGATTGTGGTTGATGATATTTGGCTCATGCGCCGCAGCTCTCATGAAAATGAAAGTAGGTGGAATTCCGTCTGGAGTGTGATCGTCTAAATCTCGCCCTTGCTTGATATTTTGACCGGATGTTTGAGAAGGCTGTAATGCTACCCTTCAGAGTGTCTGCGCGGTAGCACAGTGGTATCGTCACCGTCATCCCTAATCGGGTGGAAAAGGCCCGGGTTCGAATCCCGTCGATGACAGGTGCTTTAATGGGCTTTTTTCACTCCGTGGCTGAGTTAGTCGGTCTCAGGTGTAGATAGCAAGTTCCCCCCCCCCCCCAGAAACTGGAGTTTTTCGTCCAGCAAGACAGAAAAATCGACGATAGAACACACGCAATTAACAGCCATAAGACACAGCACAGCAGATGAATTTAATTATTCGGCATTTGCACCATAAAATGGCCTAAAAATAATAGTTAATACAAAAAAATAATAAATCGGTCAGCTACTGAGTGCCGGGCACTCAGGTTGAAGGGTTCGTAGTCACGAATGGTCGTTAGTGTAGTATCTCAAATAGAGAGCTTTATGGTAACTGGAAAAAAGTTTCTAGTACCCCGGCTTGGCCTAAAACTGAGGAATTGGAAAACAACTGGAGAGACTCAAACAGACAACGTTTTCGTTGTCTATTTGAGTCTTTCCAGTTGTTGTGAAAAACAAAAAGGTGGGAGAAGCGACTGGCAGGTGAGGGCCGTGTAAGACTCCGCGCAGGCGTCTCCCCACCACCGCCGCCTCAACACTGGCTCTCTGAGTACCTTCTTGCCAGGACAACTCCAGCTTTGAAAATTGTTAAAAAATACTTCTCGTTGCAAAATTTATAAATGACCTTTATAGAATTATTAACTAACTATTTAGCAACTTTTTAATCACTAAAAGGAGAGTTACTTAGTGCAAAGAAGCGCGCTATCGAGGTGCAATAAAAAATTGTTTTTTTTTAATTTTAACACAAAAAGTAAATGATAGATTTCAATCGGAATAGTTTTCTCTTGATAAACATCGAATAACACATAGCTAATATGATTTTTAAATTTTTAGCTCCATTAGCGACGGAAATAGAGGGGGGATACGAAAATTGCTCACATTTTCCTGTCTGGCGCCGCCATTTTTAATTTTAAAAATATTTTAAAATTATATTTTAACTTACTCGTTGAATTCTTTCCAACGGTGTATAATAAGCTACAGGTTGTCGACAATAATTTGTCCCCACCCCTTTCTTGTCAAATTTTTGTCAACAACGATCAATATGGCGTTATGTTGGCCCACATAATGTACAAACCCATGAAAAATTTCAGGCCAATACGTTGAGTGGCTCCAGAGATACAATGCTGTGACAGACGGACAGACAGACAGACAATCGAGTGACATTATAAGGGTCCTTCGTTAGACTACGGACCCTAAAAATACCCTTCAGCGTACTCTCTGGTCACGTGGAGCGTGATTCCTTGTTTTTCGTGTGCAATGCACAGTAAGTCACGTTTCCATTACACAAGAATATTAGGACATTCGACTTTGTATGGTACAAGCCATCAGCAACAAGCCAACAATGTGAAATCCAACAGTAGTATCCCTCTCTAAATCCTTCAGCTCGCTCTACATGCCATGAGAAAAACAACTAACTTTGGTGACTGATACTTATATCCTTGTATATTGATCTAAATCACTTGTTTATCTGTAAAGGGCGTGGACTATGAAAGGGGTACCAAATATTCTTTGATGATGAGTGCAGAGGTTCGGTTTATAATTTGCACCAGATATCGTCGATCCCGATTTTGAGGAAGCAATTCATAACACCTTCAGAATTTTTAACTGTCAACTGAAATTAGAAGCTGCCGTTTCAACTTCATGTGAATCAGACATGTCAGCTGTATTCACGTGTAGAAGTAGCAAAGAGTTTCTGTGGAAGATCTGTTGTCGTTTCAGCCATCTGATGATTGAGTACAGCGCTCTCGGATTATTCGATGGAGCATGATACTGGGAAATTTCCATCGTATGTTTGGCTTCCTCTAATGTTTTTGCATGTATATCATGGATACAAAATTCAATAAATATTTCACTCTCAACCTATTGTAATATATTTATATTTGCAGATATGTTGGTGCTTAATTAAGACATGTGTATCCAGTTGAAGAAGCATTAAATATACATATCTGTATTGCAATCGGTAGTAATATATAATTACAAAGAGCACCGATGCAATACACGTAGCAGCAGTAATGCTAAGGGTGTAACATATCGTTAAAAAGAATAGTTATTCACGGAGACCAGTTATTAACAGTTTTTTGTTTTTTTCCTCAACAGCAGAATTGGGATCTACTTTGTACACAGCCATTATGCTCACTTGGCATCAGTCGGTTCGCTGTCATTCCAGTATCACAAGTTCTTTGTACAGTTTGGCGTGGAAATACTGTTTGAAGGCCGTTATGACGAGAACTGTTCGCTGATTACACGCCTTCTATAGGCTCTGTCTTCAGCAAACTTCTTGTAATCAGCATCAATCTTCTCTACGTTGGGGAGCATTTCCATTGGCAGGAACTTGTCAACTTTTCTGAGCCTCTGTGTGACAGACTGTAGAGCAAAGCAGGGAGGGCTCTTAAGGAGTGCAGGGGATTTTCCATTGGCACAGTTGCCAAAAACTGGGCGTATTTATTTCGCTAGCTGTCATTTTTATTGTTGCTTATAAGCGGAGGGCAAAGATTCGTTCTGAAACTTTCCTAAAGTTCAGTATTTCTTCTCTCTCTCTCTTTCTCTCTCGTGTGTGTGTGTGAGAGAGAGATTGAAGTAAGGTTATATTTTTAGAGGATCCATCGAAGTAGCTAGTACTCGTCAGACGTGATGATTTTCAGCATCGTTTTTGGAGCAGACGCTAAGATTTATTTCAGTTCTGTAGGTAATGACAGGCTAAACAAACCGGTAAATGTACTGTAGCATAATATCTCACACGATGACATGCAAAAGGTATCGCTTGGCAAAACCATCTGGATCTACAGATCTTGTCGTGGATCTCTGCTATATGATGTTTAAAGCTCAGTTTTGATTAAAAATTATCCCAAAATCTCTGTGCTCAGTTACTGGTGGGATGGAAGTTCCATGGTTTGGTTTGGTTTTTAATGGCGCATTGGCAGCTAAGGCCATAATGCGCCAAGTCAAAAAGTTCCATGGATTTTCAGGTTCAGCTGGATTGAATGTGATTTTCGGGAGAATATCATTAACGCAGATTTTGTTCACTTATTTTTTGTGAGAAGTACGTTGTCAGATTCCGGAGGCTGTTTATGATGGCATTTGATGATGAAATGGTGTGAATACCCAAAGAAAAATATTAATTTAAATGCAAGAAGACGAAACACTAGTTTTACAAACTGAAGAAAAACTTTAACAAAGAGAATTTTATCCTAATTTTCAGTTTGTTAAATGTACTTCTTATCTGCCCTCGCGAGTCGCACAGTGTACATAATCACCTTCCTCCCCGCCCCGAGTGAAGAAGGTTTGAGTTTGAATTTCGTCAATGACGCGAGGAATTTTTTATAGACATTTTAAAAAGGTGGCCGAGTTATTCGGTATCAGGCGATAGTTGCATAATGTTATCTCTCGACAGCTAAGGTTTTCCGTCTAGCTTACAGGCATATAGACAACAGAATACATGCAATTCACCAACACAATATATTGGCGTTTAATAGCCTTAGTTGTTTTGGCGATTATCACGCACCCAATTCCACCCCACTTCTTATCATTATAAGAACAAATAAATTCTAATACAACATGCTCATAAAATTTAGAAAGCTTTTTTCCAATAAGATAAAAAAAATCATAAACAAAGTACTTAATGTACATTTTCTGATGTAACTGTTCTCAAAATCAAAATTTATGTTTTAGGAATTTGCAGGTTCCCGAACATACTGAAAACTCAATTGTTCTTTATTACAGCCGTGTCAGAGAAATTGTTGAAGCTAAAAGAAAAAAAAAAAAACACACTTGGGGAGGATGGGATCTATCCAGTTATATTAAAGAAAACAGCAAAACAGGGAAGCAGGGAAGCAAACTATTAGCCATGATTATGAGAGCATCCTTGAATTAAGAGGTCCTTGGAGTGCAAATGTAACCCCAACTCAGAAATGAGGATCGAAAAGAGACATGAATAATTACAGACCTCTTAGCTTGACTTCTGTTTCAGGGACAATAATGGAGTCGCTGGTTAAGGAAGCCATGCACGAACTCTAGAGAAGAACGCAATGATACTCACTGAACTCAAAGCATTTAATTGGAATAATCTCTGCTTCAAACCAGTGGAAGAGGCAATTAATGCCTTTTATAACGAATTGAGACAGATTGCTCTCATTGGTGCGTCGAAGACAATTAAAATCTCCTCAAACACTAAGTGGTGGTTCAACTCTGAAACAAAAGAGGCTTTTAATCTAAAACAAAAAGTCTACAGAACCTGGAAAAAGTCTGGCTCCATGCTCACATCGCTTACAACAAACAAAGAGCGAATTTCCTGCGCGTTCGGAAAAAGGCACATCGTATATATATATATATATATATATATCTCCAGAGAAGACTTAGGCATTCCAAGCGTATCGTATCTACACGTGGTCGTCAGGTGGAAATGGATGAAGAAACGATAAAACTGTGGACACCTTCAGTCAACCTTCCACTCTGACCAGGAAAAACATCCGCCCCTCCCTATAGCAGCCATCACAGATAATGCCAGGACCGAGCTTGCACACGTTAAGGTATCAAGGGAAATGATTATGAAAACAATAAACAGCCTTTCCAATAAATCTACAGTTGGTCCTGAAGGATTTCCACTCTTTATTCTAAAAATATGCAGTTTCTATGTGATTGTCTTCGAGACTGGTATCACACCGATAATATGGAATGTCTACCATGCTTTACCAGTTCCAAAAACTAATAAACCAAACGATCCCAGAGACTACAGAGCAATATCTATTTCCTGTAGACTATTAAAAGTATTTGATAAAACGATACAGTCCACTTTAGTCGATCACTGCTTCAATGGGCGTCCACAGCATCTTCATACTGTTATTCTTAGGAGGCCTACGCTATCAAATCTATTAATGACCAGCTGGGCAATCCAAAAAGCCCTTAACTCAAAGAAACAACTTGAAATTTTATTCCTAGACATACAAGCAGCTTTCGACACAGTCAGCACAACAGAGCTAGTTAAAATTCTGAAGCATTATTTCAGAATCGAAGGTAATCTTCTTGCTGTCCTCCGTCAACAGGCAAATATTTATCAAATATGATCACAGATTGTAGATGACCACCACGACCTCTGTAGGCATCCCTCAAGGGGGAGTTCGCTCATCATAGTTTTTTTGCCGCAGCACTAGAGCCCTTCCTTGCGAAGCACCCAAACTTCATTTCATACGCTGATGATCTTAATATTCTGGTCACATCCGATGATCCAGCAAAAGCTGAGGCAGTCGCCTATGAAAATCAGATAGTACTGTTCGAGCCCTAGGACGTCTGGGACTTAAACTGAATCCTCAAAAAGCAGCTCAGATGACTTTCACAAAAAGGAGGACTGTTAATGAAATTATGCTCACAATAAATGGCACCGCCATTAAAAAGGTTCACTCTCACACGAACTTGGGGTTAAAGTGGGATGATGGGCTTACTTTCAAAGAACACCTCAAGATCGCTAGGCTAAAAACGCTCGCGGCGTATTGGGCAATCCGGCAGGATTTGGTCGGTCTTAGGCCTCGGGAGTTCCTCTTGGAATACGTCCGAAGAAATTTAACACCCGTACGGCTCTACACTTCGGTATTCTGGTCAGGAGCTTCCTCTACTCAACTGAAGAGATTCCTGGGGGTTGAATATTGGCTCCTGAGATGGCTAAACAGAGAGATGAGCTACCCTTTTACCATCTCTAGGAGTGTGCTCTATACAAACCTGGGCATGAAACCCTGGGAAACCATAGTTAAAGAGAGGAATCTACACACCGTGGCAAAACTTCTATGCGGTCAAATGGGGCGCCTCCGTAGCCAGGTGGGAAGGAGCAGCAGTGCGTAGCACACGCTTCTTGATTAGACCGGGGTTCGAGCTCGTCACCACCAAATACGGAAGATGCGGAAAGGTCAGGCAATGACCACCGCATATTCCCGGAGCAATATGGCCTTAGTTGCTAATGCTCCTAAAAACCAAACAACAACAACAACAGCGGTCAAATGGATTCGCCTGATATCTGGAATGTTTCTGCATACCCTCGGACCTAACAAAGAACCCGGTGCAGTTCAACACTTTGTTACAGTCTTGTCTGCAAAATGTGCAATACCTTAGGTCAGTGTTCTCGGCAAATACGTTTGGAATGTATAACTCACTGGGAATTGATGCCTCATTTTTATTTTATTTTTATTTTATTTTTAAAAAAATAAATAAAATAAATAAAATGTGAAAAGAATTCCCTGCAAAGGCTTCCCTGGATTCACCGTTGTGTTTTTTATTGTTTGTTATTTATTTATTTTATTGTTTATTATTTTATGTATTGATTTTTACCTTGTTATGTATTTGCAATCTGTTTTGATCTCTTGCAATTCCAATGAATGCATTCAACTGGAATTTGCGTAATGTAATGTACACCCCTCTAGCCGAACCAGGCTGTTCCAGGGGTGCCCACTGATGTGGAAATAAAATGATATTAATAATATTAATAATAATAATAATAATAATAATAATACTGCAATTAAAGCATGGATTTGTTAAGGGGCGATCTTGTGTGACCAATATGATTGGTTATTATGATACAGTAACAAAGGAACTGGATGCGAAAAATAATTTTGATATCATATACTTGGATTTCAGGAAAGCTTTCGATATTGCTTCACATAAAAGACTGCTATACAAATTGGAGGGAAGGTTACTGCTATGAATAAAGAGATGGTTAAGTAGGAGTAGTTATCAATGGACACTGCTTTACTTGGACTAATGTTTTTAGCGGAATCCCCCAGGGTTCAGTACGGGGCCCGTTATGGTTTTTTATATTTATTAATGATACTGATGAAGGCGTATAAGGTTTAGTGTCTAAGTATGCAGATGATACGAAGGTCGGCAAGGTACACAGTAATCAGGGTATGCCACTGAAACAAGAGATAGACGAATTAGGCAGATGAACTGAGAAATGGCAATCGAAGTTTAATATTAATAAATGTAAGGAACCTCATATGGGGAGCAGTATTCTTAGATTAACGTACCAGCTATATGGTACCACACTCAAGGCAGTGGAAAATGAAAAATACCTGGGAGTAATTGCGACATTAGATATTAAGTTCTCTCAGTAGTGAAGAAAGGCTGCCAGGACAGTTCACAAGGTTTTGACAATTATATACAGGACTTTTGAAAGCAGGAATAAAGAAATCATTATTCCATTGTACAGACAACCATTGGGCAGCTGCAGCTTGAGTACCGCACACAGATCCGGAGGATGTAAATCTGTTGGAACAAGTGCAGAGAAGGGCAACAAGATTGGTTGTTTGTTTGTTATTTGGCTATTAGGAGCATTAGCAACTAAGGCCATATTGCTCAGGGAATATGCGGTGGTCATTCCCTGACCTTTCCGCATCCTCTGTATTTGGTGGTGACGGGCTCGAACCCCGGTCTAATCAAGCAACAAGATTGGTGAAGGGAACAATATGGTGGTCTTGCCAAAAAAGGCTCCAGTTCTGAAAATAATAATGTTTCTTTATTGACTAAATTGTATTCATACGTGATTCTGTACACAGATACCAAGTGGAATCTAACAACGCATTGTCTAAACAAGTAACTAAATGCAGAAATAAATAAATTTTCTGTTTATACTCCGGCACGACAACCAAGTCAGTAGAGTTTACAATAAATCGTCAATACAAATATTTATCGTATTTAGTAGTCACGGGCTTGAACCCCGGTCCACTCAACGAACGCGTGCTACGCAGTCTCGCTCCTAACCACTGGGCTACGTTATACAAAGTACAGCTGCATTACAAAATTAAGCTAAAAAAATAATAATAAAATAAATAAATACACAGTAAAAACAAGTCAAAAATATTAGAAAAGAGGATCGATAGGAATTAGAACACACACATGATTACAAATTGAGCAGCACATAACATGACGTCAGCATTCTAGGCCCAGCACTTACACACCTGTCCTTTGCATACAGAGAGATAGACCAAGATGCCATCTCGATATGACTTGTCAATAGACCATAGGTTAATGTCTACGTTGAGCGAGTTGAAAGTGTCCAGAGTCACATTTGCAAAGTGTCTGTTGAAACTCTGTAACCTCTGGAGCTTCGAGCACAAGGAAGGGGTACTGCGGAGGTGTTTTCCTGGTAAACGCCAACCAACCGTGTTCCAGATGTTGATGTGATCATGCTTAGATGAGCACAGATGAAGGAATGCCTTTATTTTTAGCACATGGGCTCTATGGACTGCGGGCGCGTATTGCAGGTTGGAGCAGAGTGTAGATTTAGACGTCGTGTTGGTCTGGTGAGATCCACTTCGGCACCCAGAATTCGAGGCCCCATAGTTTCCTGAGGTGGGTGGTGCAGCAGATGATACTTCCACGGCATAGGAGAGCACACTACTGAAGTAAGTTACGAGGTATTTCTTGATGATTTGTTTATTGTGAGTTTTGCACAAATCATAGTCCAGAATGTTCTCAAGGCTTTGGAATACTAAGCTTGGATTTGCTGTTTATAAGTGAGGTTCGCTTCCAGGATTACCCCTAGAAATTTGACACTGTCTGTGGGAGTCAGAACATTTCCTGCTAATTCCGGAAGTAAGGATGATGCAGTATCAACATACGTCATCCGACTTGGAGTAAAGATGAGATAGCTTGACTTCTCTGGGTTCATTGACAAGCCAAAACATTTAGCATACTCGCAGAGTGTATTAAGGTAGCTGTTTACAATTTCTGAGGAGGTTTGGCTTGCTGTGAATCACCAACCTGGAGTTTGCATGGAAAGTAACACACAATATCATCAGCATATGATAAGAACGCTAGAATTTGATCCATGAGTGGAACAAATATTGCAGCAAATCGTAGGGCTGAGAGAAGCCTTGTGAGATACCTACATCCACGTTTCTACAGAGTGTACTGTTATTACCTGTGAAGTGGAGCATTCTCTTAGAGAGGTGATTTTAACGGAACTCGAGTTTATTTCCGGATAACCCGTAGAAGCTTTCGAGTAAGGCAATCAGAGGTGTGCTTTGAACTGAGTCGAAAGCAGATTTCATGTTAAGAAAAATGGTGTGGAGATCTTCATTGTCATTCCAGGTGTGAAGTATTTCGCAACGTCTAATCTTTACTACTGTAAGATTACCTGCGAGGTGATCTTATTGAGGTGATTAAGTCTTTTACTGGGTTCAATAAGCTCAGTACTGATGGCATTCTTCCTCTTGCTCAGATCACACACGAGGGGGGCATAAATTCAGATTGAGGAAGAATGGTTGCAGAATAGATGTGCAAAAGTTTGCCTTCAATCAGCGGAGGTTGATTGTTGGATCAAATTCCCATCCGGAGTAGTGGAAGTGGATAGTGTGAATAAATTTAAGGAAGAACTAGACAAACTATTAAAATTTGGAGAAGTGATATGGGAAGTGTTTTCTTTCTTTCTTTCTTTTTTTTTTTTTTTTGTATGATGGATATATAAACTTTCTTGCATCATTTGTCCCTATTAATACTAATATCAAGTGGTTAGTTTGAATGAATTTAAGGAACAATTAGATATATTATTAGAGGGGATAGTCAGGTGAAGTGGGTAGGTTTTTTTTTTTTCTTTGCTGACGCTGTATGAGTTTGCTTCCTTGTATCATTTGCCAGTACTCCTACTACTAATAATAGGAGCACTTGAGCTCACAAACTCTGAAGACTTCGCTACCGTTTCGTTCTAACAGATATACTCTACCCACACTCGAAATTATCGGAAGAAAAAGTAAACTACAACAGTTTTATCAATAAATACCATTCACATATTAAGCAAAATATCCAATTTTTTTGAGCGAAAGGGACTTTCAAGAAAGAAAATTTAAACTGGATCCAGCACGGTTCAATATTTTCTTTAAACATTTTTTTTAGTGTCGTAGTCGAGGACTAATAATTATTATACAGAGAAAAAAGGAGAAATAGCAGATCACTGCTGTTTCCATCGCTGGAACAACAAGGATGACCTACCATAACAAACCTTGAACCTCTTCTAGACCTCTAGGAAATATATATATATATTTTGTTTTGAAACATGCAATACCCACGGTACGCAAGTTTCCACAGCTACTTTTATCTTGTCAAAATTAATCTTTACCACGGTAAGTTTCTGATTTAGGTCATTCTTCCCTTTACAATCTTGAGTTTTCGCAAGCATTCTCGATATGCTGAAAATGAAGCCGTGAAGGTAGGGAGATTTGGGTCAGGGCTTGTGGCAATTCGCTTACACATACTTTTTTCTTCCATGATGTTACTGAGGCCTGGCCAAAGAATGCGAGGGTCAGGAATCATTGGAAATTATTTGGCGTGCGTCTAAGGGCTGACTTAATAGTCGCCATTCGTGACAGTGTCAAGGAAATTAGTTAGTTGCATTGTTAGAAACTACTTTTCACGAATGGGATGGAGAATTACTGGCCAAATGTTATTAACGTCTAATGCGTTGGCCTATATAATTACATGGTTGGCAGCATTATCTGCATAGAAACTTACAAAAAGAAAAATGTATAGCTCCTGATGTGCAGAAAGCTAAGAAAGGACCTTCCACAAATTACTATGCGGATCCTAATAAACATAACTGAACCAGATTTCATTTAGCCTATTTTGTACGGCATACTTATAAGCGATTTAAAAAATCTTGTGCGTTTGGGTGGGGGAGATATATTATTATCCCTGCCACAACACTCCAAAAATTACAGTTACACTTTTACTTTACAACTCTAGGCAATAATTATCCAAGTACACCCTCGATTTTATGGACCAATAGGGAATAAGAGGTGGCCATTATTTCAAATGAATTTCAAATGGCTATTAAATGATTATCTCAGTGTTCACATCCCGCTTCTGAATTGCAATACTCAGACAACGTCGGGTCGGGAAACAGTCGAATATAAAAAAAAAAAAAAAGGCTCTAGAATATTAAGATAACCAGCAGAAGCATTGCGGTTAAGGTGCGGTAAATAAGTTTGTTCACAGCATGTGGTACAGTATAAACCGGGCGAAACGCTGTGAACAAACTTATTTTTGCATTCGTTTTTCGCTTAATGTTACCACCTGCATGTTCATTTCATATATTTTTTAAATATTCGTATAGCACGAAAGATGCAAGGCAGCCATGCTTTCACTGCATTAGTGAAATCAGGGAGGCAGTTCATTATAGTCGCCGAAAACATAATTGCCAACCATAAACTCCATGTAGTCTACATTTTCGCACAAATTGGTATGTCCCCTGGCGTCACAAATACAAATTATGGTAAGTCCCAGAATCGCTGCAGGCTGTAATGTTCCCAGAACCAATTCCATACAATTCTAGCCTTGTAACGTGGGACAATATTCTGTTGGAAGAACTCAGTCACAGATGGATACGTAGCCGAGTGGTCAGGAACGCGAGTGCAATAGCACACGATCTTTGAATGGACCGAGGTTCAAGTCTGTGACTGCTAAATACGATTAGCATTTGTATTGATTGAGTTATTGTAAACTCCACTGACCTGGTGGTCGTGCTGGAGTATAAACAAGAACATTGTATATATTGCGTCCATGAAGGGATGTGCCTGGTCGGAAACAATTTTCAGATAATCTGTAGATTCAAATGTTGTTTCGTGATATCACGGGGAGGTCAATGTGTGCCATAAAAACACTTCCCATATACCATTATACCGCCATCAATATCCAGCATTTTTGACATTTGGCAGGACGAATCCATGTTTTCTCCATATTCTGGTCCATGCATCAGTGTGAAACGGCAAGGAAACGGGATTGGTCAGAGCAGACAACGCTTTTCCAATCCTTCACTGGTTTTCCTTAGGCCACTATAACTGCACCTTTTTATTTTTTGCCGATAGCAGCTAAACCCAATTAGATCGTTGGCTCGCACCCATGATAAGCTAAAACGAGTTGTGCATTTTGAAATACCTGTTTGGTTATCACTGTTGCATGGGTTGTTATTTTACTGCAGTAACCATTCAATTACCTTGAACAAATTGCGTGTGTTGTCTCCGTTGGCTGCTCACATCAATGAGCCGTTTCCAAACGCAGGTTGCCGTTGACTGGATGTTATTTGGTTATGGGAGCAATCTGGATAAGCCCGAGACAATCGCAGCACACGAAAACACCAGCATGGTGCAATTTGTCAGATACGCATACCGGTACCTCTAACGCTGACTACTACGCCATATTTAATGTAGTTTAAATCTTTTGTCTTGCCCATTCTTGCACTGAATAGCACACATACAATATCACTACGTATCTGATTTATACCGCATGGTACGAACAAGTGATGCTGCAACTGAAGCAAAGCCCCGTTTCAAGAAAAGCGTAGGTGTACCTAATAAAGTGGGCACGCAATGTATAATAGAATCTGCACTTTAGGGATGTAAAATCGTAATGCTCAATGCTGTTTTAATTCTTAGACTAACCAAAATCTAACCTGTAAAGACAAAACTTAATCCCTATTAACAGAAAGTCACAATTTGTTAACGTAGCCTGTAACTTTGTTCATGGCATAGGCAAGTTGGCCTTATAAATAACTACAGCAAAGGTTAAGTAAGGCAGAGATTAGTTACGCTTGGCCACAATAGAAAGCTTGAAACAATGTGGATGACTCATACAAAAAGGAATAAAACCGGCCAACGAACTATAACCCGAATAGGAAATAAGTAGAAATCTCTCGTTTCCTGAAATGAAAAAGAAAAACTAAAACAACAGATCGGGAAGAGTTCCTCCTAAACAGTGTTTCTAATCAAGTTACTTAACATAAGTAAATAACTGAAAATATCGATAGCGCTTTTAAATGTGTTCCCACAATGAGGACGCTCAAAGATTAAAGTCCGACTTGCTTTTAGGTTTATTGGAATGGCCTGTTAGTAAAATGAACAGAGGTAGCAAGGTCACCAAGGATGCATCAGTATATCTTGCCTGTAAATTATATTTTCCAACATCAACCAACACACCCTAATCTCCCACAACTAATTAATATTTTATCGTGGTCACTTTGGAATAAAGCAGGCACACAGATCACAGAATAGGAGGAAAAGAACGTATAACCCTTGTTCAAGAATGATCCCAACTTGGCCATGTGGAAAAAAAAAAGCCCATAAAAGTTCCTTCTGTCCAGACGGAATTGAACCCCGATGTTTTACACCATGCAGAGAATAGCGTTTGCATTCATTCCGATAGCTGCAAGGTGCGGTATGCTTTCAGATTTTTGTCATCTGTGAAATATGGTATTGATGCAGATGTTTTGGGATTAGTTTTTACAAATATGTTGTCTTTCTTTGCTAAGTGCTTTGCAGCATATTTTCTTGAAGTAAATTTTGAAACAGGTTCTGCTTCTGCTGGTGAAATTTGCAGCAATCGCTCTTTTAAGCTTTCTGAAAACTACACTCGTGTTAAATTTAAACAGCAAAACAACGTCTTAATAACAAGATTTGAGAGCTATTTAATGCATTCAAACCATTATAGAAGCTGCTCCTACACCTAATGTATTATTTAGCGTGCATCCCTTTCAGATTCCAGAGGACGCATCTGGTGTGGCTTGAAAAGGAAGACGAAAAAATTTGTGTAAAATTCAGTGTAATACGTCGACGATTCATAGAGACGGGTTTACTTAACATACGACAAACGTGCCCGAAAGCTGAGCGCCAAAAGTTTTTGTCCGGCCCGCTACCATTTCATAATTTTCATCAGGAAATTAGATTTCACAAATAAAACTATAAAATTTAAATAGAGCTAAATTAAAAGTACAAATTCTTAAAATTAAAAAGTTCTTTTTAGGAATACATTTTTAATTATGTATATCAAAAAGTATAAAATAAATCATATCATGAAATAAAGTAGAAAATTTTGATACAGATCTAACTGATCTGCTGCACGCCCAAGTAATATTCTCAATATGGAAGTTAGAAATTTGAAACCTGTTTTATTCCATTACATCAAAAATCAGTATCACACTTCAGATTACGCTCCTGATTATGTAAATTTTATCAATAAATAGACGTTAAACCCTTTATTTTCGTATTAATTTGTTTTACTATCAAGTTAATACGTATTTGCAAAAATATAAATATATTTATACGAAGCTGATGATTTGAAACTATTGAGCCGAGCTCACTAGCTGATCAACCGAAGACTGCGGCCATGGACAGTGCAAAACTGATAGTTCTGTCGCAGTTCTTGGACCACTTTTGACCCCGGTAACAGATAGGCCCACCTTTCGCCCCGATAAGGGCAGTCACACGGCGAGCCATTGAGTCCACTAGTTTCCGAACGCGTTCCACGGATATTTCCATCCATGCTTGCTGCACCGCTGTCCATAATTCCGTCGCATTCCTGGGTGGAAGATCCGAAACCCGAACGGACCTTTCCACAGCATCCCAAAGATGCTTCACAATGTTCATGTCCGGTGAACGGAGAGGCCATTCCATGGTGGTAAAATCTGCGGAATGCTCTTCGAACCATGTTCTAGTCACCACGGCTCTGTGGGGAGGCGCATTGTTCTGCTGGAAAAGTCCATTGCCCTCTGGGTGCACGATGACCATGAAGGTATGCAGATGGTCTGCAAGGATGGACACAACCTGTACCGTTCAGAGATGTGTCTAGACGTACCAGAGGTCCCAACGTATGCCAGTTGAACATGCCCCACTCTATTACCAACTGTCCACCTGCCTGAACAGTTGCTTGTTGAGATGATGGGTGCATAGCTTCGTGCGGTTTCCGCCAGATACGCATACTCCCGTCAGCTCGAAATAACTGGAAACGGGATTCATCGAACCAGGAGACCTGTCTCCAATCATCCAAGGTCCAGTGCCGATGCTCTTTCGCCCAATTGAGGCGTAGTCCTATTTCGTGGTGTCAGCAATGGGTGGGTGGGCGGCTCCCATAACTTATTGTAGCTAATAATCGCCTGATAGTCTTGGTGGAGACATTTCTCCCTCGTTGAAGTGGGCGGTGATTTGTGCCACTCGCTCTCTGGTTGGCTGAAACGATGCGAGACAGAGACAGACGTTGACGGCCACGTTCATCTACCACCTTTCTCCCCACACAGCGCTGTCTACGATGAGATGTTATTCCGGAAATGGCGTATTCCCGATACACTCTTGATACTGTCGAACGGGGATAGTGCAATTTCTGTACCACCTCCGCGAAAGTGACCCATGCGTCGGGCACCTACTATCAGCCACCTTTCAAAGTCGGTTAACTCACGTCGTTTATCCATATTGATAGCGAATTATCGTCTACGTGAATGCAGTGTACCTATATACCTGCCAAGCGGTGGTTTCGTCCACTAGTGAGAGGGGTGGAAGCGTCGCGTTGCTCAGGTATCCCATGAAATCTGTCCTTTCAGTGTACTCCTTCTTATACTGACCTCGTAGCCATCTTTGATTCTAAACTAGATTTCGCAATCACGTGGAATCCCTTTAACTGAGGATGAACCTTAGCTAGAGGAAAGGTTAACGTGATACTCAGCTATCAAAACAGTATGCGGTATCTAAACGGCAAAAGAAAATTCAAAATATCTCTACCTCGTCAAGAGGATATTTTTCGCCGTCATCCTCATACCGATCAATAGCAGGAAGAATTTTTATGGGCTTTTTTCACAATATGGCTGAGTTTCGGTTTCAGGCGAGGGTTGGGTGGGTTTTTTTCTCGCGAGACTAGGGTTTTTCGTCCAGCAAACTGGAAATTCGAAGCAGAATATACAATATACTGTCGACTCGTAGCCTTAGTTCCTTTGGCGCTTAACACACACACACAGTGCTCATCAAGAGCTTTCGAATGAATATACTAGTACATACGCTCACTGGATAAAAAATTAGAAACCTTTTGAAACTGGCTTCAACAGATAATTAAACGTCTGCTATGCAGATATAAGATGTCACATGAAGTGTCTGATACTTCATGTGACATCTTATGATACAGCCTTTTCTGGTATGATCCAAGTTCACAAGCGTACAGTATCTGATACCAAGTATCAAATACTGTACACTTTCTTGGAGCTTCTTAATCGATCCGGTCGTGGGGAGGACAGGTGATTTTCGCGATTTTCAGAACAGTGTTATCGTTGAAGTACGTTTAGCAGAGCCACAATGAGAAAGTAAAGTACTCCATTGGTATGTCGAAAGCAACCATCTCAAACATACACATTAAGTGGAAGACGAAAGGAGAATGCAGCTCTTTTTGCTGCCGGTGCAAAACGGCGGCACTCCAATTACGAGACTAGGAATTTGAAGCAAGCGAATTGCGCGTCGGAAAGAAGGTCCAGTGCGCAAAAAATGATTGAAAAATCCGATTCAGACAAAGAAAGACCCATTTCCAACCAAGCCATGCGGCGGGAGTTGAAAAATCAGGATATTTGTAGTCGTGCACCTACACGAAAGCTACATCTTAAAAAAATCTTAAGATTCGATTGGAGCTGTGCAGCAAACACCAAGGCTAAACAGGACTGTGTAACAGTGAAAAAAGGATCATGTGGTCTGAAGAGTCTATTAACAATTTTTTCATCAAGGGTAGGGCGTGAACCCCACGAATCCATACAGTCTCGTGTCCACCACTCAAACGGCAGGAGGTAGTATCATGGTACGGGGTCCGTTCACACCGTTAGAAGGTCGTGTTACCTACAATGCATATCGAATAGGATCAACTTTACCCTGAAATACTTCATTTTTATCCGGATTGTGATAGATTCTTTCAAGATGAAAACTTGTCTCGAAAAAAAAAAAAAAAAAAAAACTGTCATTAGACCACCCCAAGAACTATCATACATGCCGATGTGTATTATGTCCTTAAATTGCGTGGGATGTTGACTGTTTTACTGAAAGAAAAACCAGAGTTTCCGGTGGGGGGGGGGAGAAACCCAAGACCGACTAACTTAGCCACACAGTGAAAAAAGTCCATAAAAGATCCTCTCATCACTGACAGGATTCGAACCAGCACCTTTTTCTCGGTGTGGGAAAGGCGGTGATTATAACTAATCCACTAGACCCGTGACCGTATCGCGAAAGAATCCATTGATGCATCGTGCAAAAATTGTATCTGAATGATTCCATGAACATTTCGCAAGATTTCAAACATCTATCCCGGTTGCCTAATTCTCCAAATCTGAATCCATTCGAGAATGTCTGGGATATGTTGGAATGGATAGTTCGGCTTCGCAGTTCTCTACCAAACCACACAGCAGCTGACAAATATCCTGAGTGAAGAATGATGAAATCTGGAAATAGACTCCCCGGAACACCTAGTGGAATCCATGTCAGGAAGCGCACCGGCTGTAATTCGGCAAAAAACTGGCCCTACTACATATTGAATATAGACTTTTGATTTTTAGCCAGACAGTAAGTGTATGTCTTTACGGATGAACAAGTCAAGAATATCATCGTTGGACAAACACATTATGAAACACAAATAACATGTTATTAACTAACTGCGAATATACGGGCGTCCTTATCTTACATAATAATGAGCACTGTGATAACACACACTAAATTGCTACTGTAAATGATTGAGAGGAAAAAAAAAAAAAAAGCGAAAACTTAACAGTTAAGTGATTGTAATGTTAAAACTAAACTCAAAAATTGCGTTTTTTTTTTCCTTAGGTATTTTTATTTTTCGTGCTTTCATCAAAACACTTAGAAATATGTCCAAAAATGCTGTTTAATAAAGCAGTATATCGTCACCTTTTGTAACACGATTTAATTATTAGCATTAGCATTAGTAGAGGCATTTGATGCAAGAAAGCAAGCTTATGCAGCATCAGCCAAAAAAAAAATAAAATAAATAAATAAATAAAAAATAACCAGTTCCACTTCACCCCTCTGTTCGTTCGAAATAGTTGTCCAGCTGAGTCTTAAACTTATTTAGGCTATCAACTTCCACGACAAGCGATGGAAGTCTATTCCACCAACGAACCACCCGCTGGCTAAAGGCAAATTTCCTCACGTCTATCCTACATCTGTCTTTTCTCAATTTGAATTTATGCCCTCTCAGGTGATTATTCTGAGCAAGAGGAAGAATCCCATCAGCATTAAGCATGCTCAAACCATTCAAGGCTTTATACACCTCTATCAGATCACCTCGCTGGTGCCTAGTCCCCAGACACTGTAATTTGCAAAACTTAAGCCTTTCTTCGTAAGAGCACCCCTTTGTTCCATTCACTAATCTTGTTGCCCTTCTCTGTACTCGTTCCAGCATCTCTACATCCTTCTTGAAATGAGGCCTCCAGACCTGTATACAGTACTCTGGGTGTGGCCTCCAGACCTGTATACAGTACTCTGGGTGTGGCCTGACCATTGCCTTATGCAAGGGAATAATCACCTCCTTATCCCTGCTAGAAACATTCCTGTATATCATTGACAAGACACCATGAGCTACTCTTGCAGCCCGTCTGCACTGCTCAAAAAAACTTCATATCTGCCTGAACAACCACTCCCAGATCCCTTTCATTCTCTACCACTGTCAGTGTAGTACCACAGAGTTGATACGTTGCTCTGGGGTTGCTGTTTCCCATATATAGTACTTTACATTTGTCAATGTTAAACTTCATTTGCCACCTCTCAGCCCATCTGCTCAACCTTTCCAAATCCTGTTGCAGTAGCATAGTGTCAGTAGTGTCCTTGACAACCCTGCCAACCTTCGTATCGTCTGCAAACTTGGACATTAAGCTTGATATACCATCATCAATATCATTTATAAATACAGAAAACAATAATGGACCCAATACTGAACCCTGAGGGACTCCACTAATAACATTAGTCCACGATGAGCAGTGTCCATTGATTACCACTCTCTGTCTTCTCCCCCTCAACCACCCCTTTATCCATAGCAGCAGTTTGCCTCCAATGCCACACACACTGCTCCAATTTGTGCAGCAGTCTTCCATGTGCAACAGTATCAAAAGCCTTTCTAAGATCCAAGTATATAATATCAAAGTTATTCCCTGCATCCAGTTCTTTTGTGACTGCATCATAGTATCTAATCAAATTGGTCAGGCAAGACTTCCCCTTAACAAAACCATGCTGTGTCCGAGCTATAACTGAAGTCTTGTCTAGATGATCCTGCAGTGCCTCTTTAACCAGTGCCTCCATTAATTTTCCAGGAACAGAAGTTAAACTAACAGGTCTATAATTACTTGTGTGGCCCTTTGATCCTCCTTTGTGAATTGGGGTCACATTTGCACATCTCCAGTCCATGGGTACTTCCCCTGAGTCCAAGGAAGCTCTCATAATTATGGCTAAGGATTTGCTTACTTCCTTTGCTGCCTCCTTAATATAACTGGATAGATCCCATCCACCCCAGGTGCCTTTCTTGTATTTATCTTCAACAATTTCTCCTCCACTTTACTCTCAGTTATTACAAGATTCTCTAGCTTACTGCCAGAGTTGAATACACCTCTGGCATTCCCCTCGCTGAATAACTCCTCATGTGTGAATGTCAATGCAAAATATTCATTTAGTTTGTTAGCTACCTGAGCAGGATCATCAACAGTTGACCCACCGATATCAAGTGGACCAATCTGATTCATCCCCTTCCTTCCAGAGTTTACATAAGTAAAGAACTCTTTGCTGTTTTTCTTTGCATCCGTTGCCAAAGATTTCTCGTAATCTGCCTTCGCCTGCCTAACCTCCTTTGTAACTTGGTTACAGATCAACTTGTATCTATCATAGGCTTCTGCGTCATGTGTTAATTTGTATGTATCCCATGCATTTTACTTCTCTGCCATATGTCTCATTAGTTCATCTGACATCCACTTAGGCCTAAACCTTGAACAATATTTCTTAGTTGGTATGTAAAGCCTAGTAGCTTGCAAGATAAGTTCTTTGAATGCTTCCCATTTTGAATTTGCTGTTGGTAACATCATTAGTTGGTCCCACTGTATAGAATTTAAATACTGTCTCAGTCCATCGTAGTCGCCTTTACGAAAGCAATAACCCTTCCCTTTACCCCTAATGGTAGTTACCTCTTTGAGTAAATCCCACTTCAGTACACTGTGATCACTGCCACCTAGTGGTTCCTCAATCTGTAGATACTTAATGCATGAAGAATCACTACTGATAATCAAATCAAGAGTATTACTCCCTCTAGTTGCCTCCCGAACATGCTGATGTAGAAAACAATCATCCAATAAATCCACAAAAGCCTTGCTAGTGTGTGAGTGACCAACCCACAAATTCCAGTCAATATCTGGGAAATTAAAATCCCCCATTATAAGACTCTCTGATGCACTGTCCCACTCTATTTCCCTGTACAGTATCTTATTATACTCATCAGAGTCATTAGGCCTTTAACACACTCCTACTCTCAATTTTGATCTCCCAATGCTTATGTCACACCAAACTGACTCGACACTGCACTGTCCAGCGATGTCGACTGTCTTCACTTCCTTGGATTTTATGTGTTTCTTAATTATCAGCATAACCCCTCCTCCCTTCCTATCCTTTCTGTAGACCTTGTACTCCCCAAATATCAGTTCTGCATTCCTTATATCTTTGTGACACCACGTCTCTGATATCCCAACAATATCCGCCTTTGATGCTTTGAGCAATACCTCAAATTCATCAAATTTATTTACTAAACTCCTAGCATAAATGTACACGCAAGTATACATGCACCTGTTCTTTTTCTTAGCTACCCTAACACAACCCATGTGTTTATTTGTACCCCAATGACTCCCAGCAGTCTCTGAAACATCCTGCATCTTGTTTTCCAGGCTTCTGCTCATTCCAATAGAAGCAGTGCAGGAATCACTTTCACCTCTGCCGGTGGCTACTGTTAATCTATTAGTCCTTGTATCCCCCCAATCTAGCAGTTTTCCGACCCACCTAACACTGCCTCGTAAAAGTAATGAGTATTTGGGAACTACAAATACTCATTACTTTTAACGAAAAAGTTGATTAATTATATTTAAGTATTCAGATGTTTCTATCATAAAATGGAAAAATGAAACAATTAATTTCTGCAAATTTAAATTTATGAGACATAAATTGCACGAAACTTCAGCATTATTACTCCAACACAACAAATTAAGTAAATATTTAAGAAAAAAAAAAAAAAAACCCTTAAAATAACGGTTTTTCCAATGTTCTTTTCACTACATGAAAGTTAGCTGGTACTGTTCGTGGCCATAAACCGAATATTTCTGTTATTTTTTTTTATGAGAATACTCATATAGTTGACTGTATGAGTAGTGAATTTGGAGCTTTTTGGATAGTGGAAAACGTGATAAAAAAATTGTGATAAAAAGTAGTATTTCACTACTTTTTAAGTTTGGCGGTTTCATTAAAAAAAATAATAATAAAATAATAATAATAACAACGCTTCTGAAATTCAGTGGGTAACTTGCTATCTATGAACTCTGTTTGGGGAAACCAGACTTTCGACTGCCGTGAAGAAACAAGTCTTAGGAATCCGCGATAGGTCACCAAACTAAAAGTCCATATTTACCAAATTTATTCATAAACTTATACCGCTTTTGCTATTACTGTATTAAATAAAGGGCGAGTCAAATTTATGTATACAAACCATAATCCGTGAATTAAATAACCGACTTGTATTATTTCTTTCTTCAGTTTGGCTGCTGAAACCCATAGAAACGACGGTAAATACGCAAGTAACTTTTGTTGAGAGAAAGGCAATTCCTAAATTGTACTGGAAATTTGAAAATGTCGTAGCGGTTCAGCGTGCATGGGAAAGACGAGAAAGACGACATGGAACAAAGTTCCATGTCGTCTTTCTCATGCGTCTAGCAATAAACTTGTCAACGTAGTAAATTTTAGGAACGTGGAACTGCGCAAAATATCAAGCTGTTGGAGGAAAAGAGCAACAAGAAATATCGAAACGTTAAAGCTGTCATGAATGCATTTGATCATTCCCGATAAAAGCAGCATTCACGAGAGCCGCTAATGAGTCAATCGAGCGTTATAAGAATTCTTAAAGGACATAATTTGAAGTCTTTTAAACCCCAATTACTGTAAATACAGGAATATGATATAAATGAACAAATATAATTTTGTGATTGGTATTTTCAAAAAATGGTGGAATTGGTTTTTGAGGGTGCAATTGTAAATGGGGATTTGAATTGTCGTAACTTTATTTATTGGACCAACGAAAATCCTCACCTCACCTTGCAAAAAGATGCCAACCTGCCAGGGATAACTGTATAGATGGGAATCTCTCGCGGGATTATCTGCCCTTACAGAATCAATGGCGCTGTTACTGGGGGGACGTTATGTTAGGGAATTATGCAGCATCCAATATAAGAGGCATGTTTTCGAATGATACCATGGTGTCTCTAAGTTGCGTATATTTTTATTTATTTATTCAACTGATTGCTATTCACAATCGCCCCTAGTACAGCATGTAAGCCATAGGGGATAAAAAATTTACAACACAGAGAAAAAAATTACGAAAATATTGATAGTTTAGTAAAAAAAAAAATTAAAGTCCATCGTGCTGGATTGTCTCCAAAGAGGAGTATCAACATCATGTTTCAGTTAGTACTGATGTGATTCAGTTGTTTGTTGAAAGATAGTCGTTCTGTAGATCTTACTGGAGCATAATTTTTCAGTTTACTTGAAACTGGTTCAGGAGTTCCATTGTATTAAACGGGTACATTCTGTTAATACTTTTCAAGGAGATTAGGTTGGAGCGAAATGCCTCGATCTAGAGACTGCATGATTGCCTCAGACTTCGTGGATGAGAGATGATGCTGGATAGGACTGGCACGTCATATCTACCTATCAATAACTTATGAATATTTATCCTGATACTGTGATTTTTTAGTGTTTTCCACCAACCATGGAATAAAACGAAAGAAGAAACCAAAATTTTTTAAAATATTTAATATTTACAATAAATTATTTACAAACAATATTACTAATAGTAATTTTAAAATAAAATAAAACAACTGTGATATACAAGATAATAATAAAATGCCGAATTTAAAATGCAATAAAATATACTGGTTAAAATCGCTAAAATACTAACTGAAGCTTTCAAAGGCTTCTGCCTTCTTTCTCAACAGTGTGAACAAACAATATTACTATTAGTAATATTGTTTGTAAATAATTTATTGTAAATATTAAATATTTTAAAAAATTTTGGTTTCTTCTTTCGTTTTATTCCATGGTTGGTGGAAAACACTAAAAAATCACAGTATGAGTATACCCAACCCCAGAGGCCTATTTGAAGAATTTATCCTGATAACAGGATATGAATATTTGCCTGATAACAATAAACATCCAGGGTATCCACTCCATTTTTGCATACAGAATGCCTCTTGATACAGTGAAGGGAAATTGGAAAATCCAGTTTAACTACCTTAGATCTATATTCAGTGCTTAGGAAGGTTTTAACATACGTTTCTGGAGCTGATGGCCAAATGACAGAAGCGTATAAGGCAACCGGAGCAACGCACCTAACAATGTATTCTTTCACCAGTTCAGCATTATGGACCCCAGTTAATTCCCGTCTTGAGCGCCAGATGGTGGAAGGGTCTTCTTCTATGTGGTAGTAAAATGCTCCCTGAAGGATAACTTGTTGTCCCAGGTAATTCCTAAATCCTTGTGATATTCGACTTTCTGTATGGGTTGACCATTTAAGAGTATAGTGATGTTTTGCTTTTATGCTTTCGGGAGAAGAACATCAAAACGTGAGAGAGTTTATTTCAAGACCAATCAAAGCCAGGAAGTTGGCCAGGTTAGTTTACTGCTGTGTGGCTTGTAGAGCAACTTTGTTCTCGCTGTCACTGTTGCTGGACGGAAAGAACATTTTCATGTCGTCCGCGTAGGTTAGGATGTTATTGCAAGTTGAGAGGAACGGATCCAGGGCTGCAGCGAAAAGTGTCGCAGAGAGAAACCTCCCACCTTTGGGAACCTCTCTATTTAGTGTGTAATTGATGTTAAAGTCTTCATGCTTAACAATAATGTGCCTCTCTGTAAGTAATTCCTGCAAGAGAGTGAGTAAGTCTCCTGTAATGCTGTGGGGGGGATAGATGGATGTTAATACTTTTTTTTTTATTATTATTATTTATTTCTGTAATAATAAATCACGTTAACCTTCCAGACCCACCTCTTTTAACTTTGTATTTCTCAATTAAAGTTCCCCCTTAATTTACCCCCCTCCACGTTAACACCTGACTTGTATACTGCACAGAAGATCACAGATTCTGGGGGAATAATAGTTCGTGTATGTCTCCTCTGGACTGGCTGAGTATTCAGAATGACTCAATACTACACATGATAAACATATACAAATTTGTTTATTTCACAGTATATACATTAAAGAATTGTATCATACAACATCAATTGGTATAATGTTAATTACTGGCATTATATGTGTGCTAAGATCTAAAATTAATCACAACTCATATATTATGTCTCTTCGTGTCTTTCTGCCTTTTCTCCTTCTGGTTTAGGTTACATCTCATAACATTCCTTTACTTTCTAACAGTTAAACTTCCCAACTGGAATTACAGCAGTGAACTTAACACCTCTATGGATAGTGTCCTAGATTTATAAATCCCCGCTATAATCTTTCTTTAATTTATCCCTTCCAAAATAATTCAATCTTAATATCTTGTAACGTTTCATGTACATAGAACACCTTTACATCTTAACTTAGAACATACCAGTCTCAAGTACATGTATCTAAATCTTCCTTGCTTTAACTTATCCTTGAGATGAAGTACATACATCTATATCTTATGAACCCTTTCCTTCCTTTTATACTAAACAATACCAAATCTACTATCAACTAAATAGACATTTTCCTAAAGTTCTTCCCCTCAAATCTAGCTTAAAATTATTATCTCGTACTTATATAACAACTTAGGGAATCACTCTTTACACAACCTTTTCTCAGTTCAGGGTGACCATCATCAACAGCATAGGGCATCATCAGGCTCCAACTGGAATTATTCATCGGCAAAAGGAACTGCTGCTCATCTACAGGGATTCTCCTACGTTCAGGAACTCGCTCTTCTCTCCATACGGCTATTAAATAAGTTGCTCCGGCCTGCTTTTTGGGCGTCTGATCAGTTCGACGAAACTGGGAAGCATAATAGAATTATCAGGACTCTTCTTACTGCTTTATCAAGAAGCCTGGCTATGTAGCTCTTCCTTACCTTTCTATACCGAGGCTTTTCGATCCTTTTTACTCAGCTCCAGCATATGTGTTTCCATCTTTCATTGGTTATCTCCTTCCTATTTCAACAACTCTTACACAGCAACTCCCACAACTCATTTCTCTGTCCGCTACTTTCTGGCGATTCTCCCGGCACTTCTCGGGATTTTTTTCCAGCCGCACATCACTCAGGCATCTCCACGGGAACTCTCTAAACTTCCAAACTCCAAAACTCACAATTCTCCCACGAAAAAAAAAAACCCTTCCCTGTCTTGCATCTCCTTTTTGTTTCAGCCGCTCATTCTATTTTGATCCAATCGTCGTTCGTTCTTCATCATCTCATTATTCTCATTCGCTCTCTCCCACTTCTTCCGTTTTTCTTGGCCCTTCCCTCTCCTGGGGTAACTTCCTGTTCACGAAATTTCCAGAAACTTCGATGAACTACTGGGCGTCTAGAAATTTCTAGATATCCTCTTGTGATCTTTCCGAGGCACTTACCCCTTTTAGTCCATTCTGTTTTTTTTTCTACCGCTCCATGAAATTAATAAGTGCTCAAGGAGTCGGTCTGTTTCAACTAGCGGCTAGTCATTGCCACATAGTGTATATCGCATCCAGGGTCTCCTTCACCCTCTTAGTTCTTAAAATCTTCCTCTCCACAAGGGGGAGTCGGTTCCCCTTGTTCTTTTCTTCCAAAGAGCTGCCCATTTTCTGTTTATGCGACCATGAACTGGCCTTACGGTGCTCCCTTTGTACTAGTGTTCCAGTGCTCCCATTGTCTTGTGTACCGTCCTGCTACCCCCCGTCGTTACGTTAATCCTCCCCTACTTGACTGTACGGTACAGAGCGATCGCAATCTAAGCTGAAAATCATCCCATGTGAATAATTTTATTTAATATATACATATATTTTCTTGTTATGTTATATTATTTATTTCCATAGGATGAGTGTAAGAACTGGGTTCTTACAATGCGACAGTGAGAGTCCAGAAAGTGGAGAAGGGATTGAATTGTTATCCTGTTAAAAGCGGCTTTAATGTCCAGGAAGAGAATATCCATCTAACTTTTATTGTTCAGGGCGGTTTGGATCCTGCAACTTGTCTGTAATAGGTTTGTTATAGTTGGTTTGTTGTCGACGACTGAGTGATGATATGAGGGACGGTGGACAAAACATTGATTATTTAATTGTTTGATTATGGATTTCTCAAAGATTTTTAATAAGCTGCATCCTATGGAAATAGGTCTGTAGTCTTGCCAGGTTTGGGGGGTAATTGTTTTGTGTGGTATGTTTTCCAGGCTTCAAGAAGAGTGGTCGTTTCAATGATTCTCTTGAAACTATGAGACAGTAAGTCCAGCAAGTAAGGCCTATATATCTTAATAATGAAACGGAGGGATTTATCTAGGCCTGTGGTGCACTTGTTTGGTAGGCTTCTGATGACCGCTGCAATTTCTTGGCTAGAGATGGAAAACTTCTCCAGGTAGGTCCTATTTGTTGTTGGGTCTATAGATTGTCTTGTGCTAGGTGGAAAGTTACCACAATCTTCAAAGGTGCGATCCGCCCATTCTTTGAAAGCTTCACAAGTCATGTGGAAAAGTTTTTTTTTTTTCGAGTTATTGGTAATTCTTGATTTTGCTAGTTTTACGAAGAATATATTGTTATGGGCCTGTCGTCTAATCCTGTTGCACATTACTAAAGCCTTCAGGGGTTCGTGTTTTTCACCATTCTCGACAGGCTTTTTGCTTGTCATTGAAATATGGTTTCATTTGGCCGGAGAACCAGGGCCTGGTCCATTCGCAGATTTTTTTTCCTGATTTTCTGTTTGCTGAAAGAAAACTCGAGTTTCTGGGAGAAAATATCGCGCTACTCTCACTTGAGGCCGACTAACCCAGACACGTTTTGAAAAAGACCCATAAAAATTAATCGCGTCGTCGACGGGGCGAACCCAGGTCTTTCCAATAGGTGTGGATGGTGATTATACCAACTGCAACGTGAGGTTGATGCGCCGAATCGAGTGGCAACTATGTGAATTCCAACAATAAACATTAGGGGTACAGTTCTTAAAACATAACATATTATTAAGGGCAAAGGAGAATGATTATAAGCATATACCCATGAATTTCTGTGTGTGTGTGTGAATGGTATTAGTTAACAGCAAAAGTATTCGATTCATATAACAGTTCAAATGTTTAATATCTTGGAATATAGTTAAGAGTTTTCAGTAACATGGAGAAACATTCCTTATTTGCTAAATAAATTAAGATAATAGTTAAATTCGCTTTATTTTATCGAAAATAAATTCAACTTCATAACCAGTTATCAATCATATCTAAGTAACTGTCGTTTTTGCAGGTTAAGCGCGTGTATACATTCCCTACTGTCACGTATTGCGTGATAGAATAGGCTAGTCATCGTTCGTGCTGCTGCGTAACAGCTGCTGTCAACGCATGTGTAAAGTGTGGCACAGAAACCTGTGCTGACCAGCGAGCCACTTGTGGATCATCTGGACACGAGTGACTTATTACAAGTTGTCACAAGCAGCCATGTGTGGCAAACGCACGACAGGTGTCAGACGCGGTGAAGCGATGCTTCCTCGCTATTGCGGAACGTAAGGGTTAAATGCGTACTTTTTAAGTCAGAGCCAGAGTTGCGTGAGATTGAAATTGAATGTCATTAGATGTTTATTTATGATATAGCCACAAAATACGGCTTCCAGTTGAATAACTCTCCCTAAATGAGCAAAGGAACGTGGCGCAACTTGCAGTAGCAGATGGTGATTTGGCTATTTATTAGCTTAGACAAGCGGAGTTTATGCAATGAAGTGCAGAAAGTGACAGGTGAAAATCAATATGAGCGCAATTAACAGAGGAGAAACAGAAACTAGTTTTTATATATATTTATGGTATCACAGAAAAGTGATACCATAAATATATATAAAAAAAATTAATTTTTACATTTTGGTACAGAATTTGCAGAAAAAAAATTGTAACACATTTCGGAACTGTGGATTTGTATCAGCTAGTTAGAACATGTATAGTTTGGAATCGGGTTTCTCCCTTCCCTTCTCCTGTTAATTAATATTATTCACACACGACAATTAATAGATATACTTATAATAATATTGCCCTAAACTTTAATAATAGTTTATACTGTAAGAACTGTAAAATGGTGTTCATATTAGTATTTATTGATGCAATGCATCAATAAACTCATCTTCTATCTAGTCTCTATCGTAAAAAAAATTATTCATGCCACTGTGAAACTCATCATCATCCCCCATTTCTCCGTAACACTATATTTCTATCCTATCTATTATCCTATTAAGTGAACCTTAGTTGTCCTAACCAATAATTCGAATTCACTCATTTTACTGAAGCTCCTGACAATTAAGACTAACTGTTCGTGCTTTGTTGACACCCTGAGAGTCCTTGAAGAGTGTGAACACCGCTGCCCTTGACACATTTCCAAAATCTGCTGTTGCTGCAAGTGTTACTTTAACCAATATTATTAGATAAATAAGTCCCCTCAGATAAATAAGTACCTATCTATATTCCCCTATCCCCTTAACTAGCAGTTTCTCTGAATCCCCTTAAGCTATATTCAATGATGTTGACAAAAACCCTTGCACCACCTTTGTTCTAATGTATCCGTCTCTACAAAATACGTTTCTTCTACTTACAGGTGCGATCCACACTGATAAAAATTTTCACCCTTAAAGCATTACACCGTTCTTTAAGTCTTCAGTTAACTCACAAGGTTTTCAGCATACAGTTCCTCTTATTATGCATGCAAAAACTGCGAACTTAAACGTTCTGACCTAACTCGCGAAATTGTTTCAGCATGGTCCTATATTTATACAACAAATCATCAGTTCGCGTGAGGTTAACACCATCGGTCCTCACATAAATAATAATGCTCCCTTAAAATCTGGAAAATTGTTGGTGACATCATCAACTATTGCTCTTGGAAAACACTCTTGTTCTAGCCCATCTATACTTATTACAATAAAATGTTATCCATTTCCCGTACAATGAAATCTCATAATAAATTCTCTTTAGCCAGAGGTCTGAAGACATGGGCATGCAAAAGCTTCAATCGCCCATCCATAGCCCAACCTTAATTTCATTGAACACGCTTGGAGAAACGAAACGCCCACAATCAGTAGATAAATTGACCGCTGCGTTGAGGGAGAAATGGGTCAAAATGCCTCCTCCCTGTTAAAAACTGGTACAGCGTATAATTTAAAGCAAGAGGTGGGCCAACACGTTGTTGAATATTATATCTATGAAAGATTCCAAAAATTGAAACCATTTTTGACTTAATTAGATTTTTTCATATTCTGATATTCCGCAGAAAAAGAATTGTTAAAAGATTAATATTCTTTTAATTTATTCTTGTTAATAAGCTCAAAATAAGGTGAATAAAATTTAATGTTATCTGAATTCACTGATTAATAAGAGAAAATAAATCAAGGAAAACAAAGTAATATCAATATCACAACATGTTTTAATTAATTTTAGTGACTTTGCTGACAATAAATTCTTATTATGTTTCATCTTTCCGATATAAATTCTTCCTTTGTTTATCCAAATAAATTTCTGCATTATATGGTATACAAGCTGTTTGGTATTAGAAAACAAAGACTTTTTGATACAATAAGTAAAACTATTGGAATTATTTTGAAATAAATCATTTCAAGTAAATTTGGTCTTAACCTTTCTTTCGAACTTTCTTATTTGAATGGTTAGAGAGAATGATTACAGAGCTGAATTATGAAAGTTGTTTCATTGGGGAATATCTTATTTAATTGTATTTAAGAGTAGGTAATACTAGATCTCTTTTTCCTGAAGTTAAATTTCTTATTAAAATTATTTGGTCGTGATCTGTGCCATTTGATAATTTCGATCCAAACATTTTAAAATTAGAATTAAGATCAGAAATTTTTGTTCCCTTTAATCCAACCCTTTATTAACTTCCTATAATCATTTTTCATGCTAACTTGATAATCAGTAATTACGACTTGGTTTCTGAAAGAAGATGATTCCAGCAAAGATTTTATATCCTCTATCAAAAGTACTGGACATCGATTCACCTGTTCGTTTGCATACCTTATGCTTGATATTTCATGTGGAGAATCCAATAAGTTCAATTTTCTGAGATAATTGCTGTCGAAAGTTCTCAAAATCAAGTGAAATATCATCAGTACTTAAGTTTATAAGGAAAAGGTGGAATTACCTTGTGTTGACGTTCTTTCTTGTTCAGTGGTTTAAACTGGGATGTTTTTCTGAATCACTGCCTTCTTCAATACTCCTGTAATACTGTTTTTTACAAATAAAGCAACACCATTCCTGCTTTTTTGCTTTACTCACTCATAAGTATTTTCAAATCAACGAACACCTGTAATGAAAGTCACCAGAACAGTCACTGAAACAGTAAATTTCATTGTCTGCAAGTATTCCAAACTATTTTAGACAGTTTATTTTGGATAACAGTGCAATACAAAGAAATGGTTAATAACAGTAAAAACATCGAATATTACAAGGTTTGGCAGAGGATTTAGAGCAAATCATATTCACTTCCTTCTTTATCGCTATCTAGCTGTGAAATAATAATAATAATCTACGCTTTATCAAGGTTCACTGCTGGGAAATATTGACATAAAGAAATCGGTTTTCCGAAAACTTAAGCACGTGGTAAGATCTTGGATTTCGCTTTCAAGACAAGATACAGTATTACTTAAAGAAACAATATTATAAGAATTAATAATTATAAACCAGTTTAAGATTTAGAAGGTTCACAATTTTGGAGCTCCAAAACTCCTATCATGGCTGTTTTTTGTGCTTCTTACTTAAATTTTTAACATGAGGGTATCAGCCAATTAAAAGAGCTGATGGTTGACGCATTTCACTTGGTTATTTTCAACTTCACATGCCTCAGCAAAACAATGAGACGTAATGTATCAAGTGACGACGTGTTTCTTTATCGGTTCTTAATTTTAAAACAGCTGCTCTACTCCCATGGCGACAACCACGAAGGTCCTCAGCAGAATAACCCCAGGGCGAAGCATATGCGGAGGTTATGTATGGTAATATCCAAGCGTAAAGGAACGGTTGCCCTGGTTGTTCTCTTGAAGCGGGATTCCATTGGTGTTTATCTCACCCTAAGGAAGCAAGGTTATGACAATAACAAGTATATAAAGTAACTGTTTTTCTCAGTAATTTTAAAATATATAATCCTACATTCTGAAATTTAAACTTGGATCATGACGTCTAAGAAATATGCTTTCTTTTAAAGCAAGTACCGGAGTAGCCTCCATCCTCTTATTTCCCCCCTCCCAAAGAAGTGTGTGATCAATCGAGATTCACTATTATAGAGGACAGTCCGGCTGTCAACAATTGCGGAGAATGTAAGAACAGAAAAAGGACATCCAGCTTGAAAAAGTGGACATCTTCCCACTGTTATAAGTTTTGGCTATAAGACCGATACCTGAAAGATTTCAATCTATTCAAAAAAATAGCTATGCGAAATCTATAGAAGAGAATATAAAAGAGATTGATTCAAACAAAAGGCAACATGGTCATAAATACAATTCAGGACTCAAGACACTGAATTGTATTTATTCCACTTTATATCTGTTTCGAGAAATCCTCACGGTTCCTAGCGATATGAAGGTAACAACAGCTAATAGATGAACCTTCCAGATCTGGCAATCCAAACTGGCTATGTTTAGAAAAATGAGCGAATCTTGCAAAGCACCCTAAATCGGCAAATTTAGTTCTTGGATTGGATATTCGCCAAATCATTGTTATAGCTGACTGTGCAAGGCGAAAATTTCATCTCAAAGAAATTGAGTTTTTACCATGTTTAAAGGACATCACGAAATTGCTATTTGTTAACAAGGTTATCGACTCATAATAATAATAGATGGGATAAGCGGTTTACCATCTGTTATTATTATGTTCACAATTTGTACACGAGGGATTCTACTAAATTAACGTGGTTAATTTAGTAGAATGTACGAATTTAGTCGAATGTTTAATTAGTGTACGAATTTAGTCGAATTCGACTGAATTCGTACACGAGTCATTCGACTAAATTAACTAAATTAAATTAAATTCCCTGAACGCATCTTCTATTTATATTTAGATTTTTTATTTGTAGACTCCATCGATACTGCAACTTTCATCCATATCAGGAGTCGAAATGGAAATTTTTAAGAAGCAGAACGCCCGTTTGAAATGTCATATTTTTACAAATCAAGTATATACATGACGTTAGCGATGCGGTAATAAACAGGAAGAGCGTTTCGGGTACATTCTGATCCATTCCAAGCCCTGAAAATACGTAGCTCAGAGGACATGTAGCCTTTCAAAGCAGGCACACGTTTCTTGTTGCGGAAGTTATTATATTGTCAAAGGCACCTGATACGCCTGCATTGCCAAAGACTCCTGGGATGTCAGTGAAGCGATTGTGTGCCTTTTGTTTTTCGCTTCCAAATCATACCGTAACGTGTACCATGCAATTTGGAAGGGAAATGATTTTATTTTTACTACAAACACAATATAATATTATGCGTTTGTAGTAAAAAGTAATTACTGCATTTTCTATGTATTATGCGTTAATTGTCTAGCAAAATAGCATAAAAAAACGCACTTGAACAGTACAATAAGTTCAGTACAGAAATGCGATATTTTGCGTAGCTTTTTTTATGATCACGTGAAATCCGGAAAATTCCATGATCCAACAAAAATCAGATCTCCATGGTGCCAGATTTGAAAAGTTCGACTAACTATTAAAATCAATAAGAACAGGAGCCAATCGTTGCCATCACCACCAGCCACTTTCACTCAGTTCAATGGAATCTACAGTATTTGGTCTCGAGGATCTGTTATTAACCATCTCGTTTAATTATTTTCATTAAATTTCTATTTCGCAATGTGAGTTAATTTTATAAAACCGAGGAAAAACAGCTATAATATATACTAATTAGGTTTGTAATGGATAGGACATTTTCCCATGAGACAAATTTGTAGTTTGCCGGAACAGTAAAGTAAGAAAAGGTTTTTACAAATTTCTTAGCTCTGTACATAACCAAATAAATTATTGTGAAACGAAATTCTATAGGCGGTTGAAAGTCACTCGTTAGCTTCCCTCTTCTCTTTTCGTATATCTCTCACCTACATGATTCGTGGTACCATGCGGACGTGGGTATGTAAAGGGGGTCTGTGCGATACCACAGTAGTGTCGTCACCGTCCTCTCAACACCGGGTGGAAACGGCCATGGTTCGAATCCCGTCGATGACGCGAGGAAATTTAATGGGGTTTTTTCACTCCGTGGCTGGCGCCTCCGTAGCCAGGTGGGAAGGAGCAGCAGTGCGTAGCACACGCTTCTTGATTAGACCGGGGTTCGAGCCCGTCACCACCAAATACGGAGGATGCGGAAAGGTCAGGGAATGACCACCGCATATTCCCGGAGCAATATGGCCTTAGTTGCTAATGCTCCTAAAAAAAACCAAAAAATAACTAACTAAATAACTCCGTGGCTGAGTTAGTTGGTCTCAAGCGTGAATAGAAGGTTTCCCGCCTCCCAGAATCTGAGGTTTTTCGTCCAGCAAAACTGACAAATCGACCATAGAGCACACGCAATTAACAGACATAAGACACACAGCACGGCATATCAATTTAAATATTCGAGTGGCTTAATATAATAGTTTGGTTTTGTGTACGTAAAGGCGGCACCTAGAACGTCTGTTCAACTCCGCCTCATGTCGCGGTGAAGAACAGAATCAACTGTAAAGGGCCAGAAATGTGTTAGTGTAGGTTTGTATGTATTATGTGCGTGTTCTGTTGTTCTGTTCTGGCCTCTTGGCTACCCAGAAGCATTAGTTACCTGGACAGATGATTCTGGGGACGCGTCCACACCACGGGAAGGCGGGCCAGTCCCAGTAAAGTACGTATCCATCTCAAAAGAGACTCTGACCCACCTGGTGTTGCCAGCAGGTGAGCCAGATCCTCTGGGGGGGGGGCATTCCAGAGGGACAACAAACAACAACAACAACAAAAAAAACCACCTATGGTGCAGGTTTTGAGAAAAAGGAGGGAAAAACAGAAAAACAAGAAATAGAGAAAGCGAAAAAAAAGCACAAGTAAAAAAAAGAGAGGAAAAAAAGAAATAAAAAAGTACAAGTAAAAAAAGAGAGAAGAAAGAAAAATAAAATAAAAAGGGTAAAAATTTAAAAAACAAGAAGAAATAGTGAAAGAGAGAAAAAAAGAAAAAGTAAAAGTAAAAAACAAAACAAAGATGATGATTAAAAATCATCATCTTTGTTTTGGTGGGATTAATCTGAAGTTTGTTGGTTGCCATCCAGGACTGACTGTCGAGTAAGCACTACGTTTCTTAGACCAAAAGCTTGTTGATGTAGCGTGAATGCATCGCTGAATACCTAGTGAATAACCTTGCCCCACAAAAGAAATTCTCTCTCTCTTTCTCTCCTATGGCACGGATTAGTTATCGTGTAGTCCATAGTAGCAGTAGATGGTTTATTTGAGGGCTGTGAAATTGGTAAATAAATTTTCCCACTTTATTCTTTCAATAAACTACAATTTTGTCAAGTGATAAAGTGTTATGTTTTAATTATATTAAAGTTGTATTGATAGGTTTATTCGGGTTTGAAACGTTTGCACCTGTTTGTTTGGAAACCAAAGCGCCAGTACGTGGTGTCTCTAAATCACATGTATCAGGGGCGTAGGCAGAAATTCATATTTGTGTGTGTGTGGGGGGGGGGAGGTTGTGTGGCAAAGTTTTTGTTTTTTTAATAAATAAATCAATGTGTATATCTGCTATATTAATTTATTTATTATTGCATATGCAAAAAATCAACTACTATTTCAACTTGAAACACTAAAGCGAAGTACCTTAATTTTTTGTAGCACCTAAAAGCAGACAATAATACTAATAGCAAAATATATAAATTTCTTGAGGGACATAAATGAACCTTTACACTCCCCCCCCCCCAAGTTGCTTTACTGGCGCAGAATTATATGATTTATAAATTTTCTTTATTGACTAAACATTAACTGATGGAATTTTTCTATAAATTAATATATTAATTATATTAATGAATAAATTACTAAAAACATTAATTTATGGAATCGATAATGCGATTATATCCCAGGCAGAATCACATTATCGATTTCCCCCTCCCAGTTTTTTTTTTTTTTTTTCTCCATGAAACCCCAAACATCAGAGGCATTAGAACCTATAGTACTTAGTACCGTGCATCGGCTAAAGGTTGAGAAGACGAAAGAAGATATTCGTTGACATTAGACTTGAACTCCTGTAGATCGCAATTTTCGGTAAATACGTATGAAGGAAGGTTATTCCAGAAAACTAAAGTTTAATGAATAAATAACGAAGAAGAAAAGTTGGTTCTGTGAGTTTGAAGTTGGACAGTAAAACGATGTTGACTAGTTGCGGCACGTGTTCGTGCTAGTTCGGAAGAGAGAGAGCGGGAATTATAAAGGGCAATTCAGAAGAACAGTACCCATGGAAGCATCTATAGAAAAGGCATGCAGCACCAACAGAAAGTCTATGAGACAGAGAGTGGAGAGACTCTGTTAGAGATGAGTCATTAATTAACCTAACTTTTGAATGGAATCTAGAAGCCTGAGAGATGTTTTGGGGGGCACCGCCCCAGATGTGAGAACAATGTTCCACAGTAGCAATGAGGGTATTTACGATTTGTACAGCTGTTTGGAACAAAAGTAACGCCGAGGACGAAAGAGGAAACCCAGTTTTATAGATGCAAAGGAAGCAATATTTGTAATTTGTTTATGCCAAGAGAGATTAGAAGTCGGGGTAATCCCCAATAGAGATATATGATCTTGCATAGAAATCAGTGCCATCGAAGTTAAGCATAGGAGCAAAAGAATCCTTTTTTGCGAGATATAAGAGAGGACTGAGTTTCTTGGCATTAAGACTGTTCAAAAACTTTCCGACATCGTTTTTGACAGAAGACCATAGGAGGAATTGAATGGAGTATACTGGAATGGTAGGAGGTGGTTTACCAGGATCATCAATACATGAGTTGGAAGAAAAGTAGGATACTAGCAGGTGAGCTTTATTTTTGGCTGAAATGGCAATAGAACCATCTAGTTTTGACAGAGATAGGAATACATATGTTGCGGCAAAAGTTGCGGCCAATAGTTTTGGCAAGAGACCAGAATACTCGACTACCATTTGGACAAGAAGCAAGTTTTCTGCTCTTAGACCATTCGAAATCCAGTTTGGACTGATTAATAACTGCTTTACAAGTGTTACGAGCCATGGTGTAGGCAGAAAATGAACCTGGAGATTTGGATACATGCCAACTGCCATATGCCACTTTTTTTTTTCTTGAACAGCCTCAGCACATTTATTGGAAAACTAAAGTTTAGGTAAAGGACGAGATTTTAAGGTGGAGTGTGGAATAAATTATTCTTGCAGGGATGGAAATCCCTACAAGAAAAATTTCGCTGACACGATCTAAGCAAAGGTTGACATCAGAAGATTTGAAACAGTAATCTGACCAAGGAAAATAAGAAAAGAAATCTATTTCCCAGATCATCCCATTTTGTATTCTTGTAATGCCAAACAACACGAGGCTAAGAATGATCACGACACAAAGGCTCCATTGGAGAAGAGACCATCAACAAGTAGTAGTAGTAGTAGTAGCAGCAGAGGCATTTGATGCAAGAAAGCAAGTGTATGAGCTTATGCAGCATCACCCAAAAAAAAAATAATAATAAAAAAATAAAAATAAATAAAAATCACACCATTCCCTCCAAATGCCTGTCCAGTTCCTCCTTAAATTTATTCAACCTATCAACTTCCACAACGACAGATGGAAGTTTGTTCCAGCAATTAACCACCCGCTGGCTAAAGGCAAATTTCCGCACATCTATTCTACATCTGTCTTTTCTTAATTTGAATTTATGCCCCCTTAGGTTCGTAATCTGAACAAGTGAAAGGATTCCATCAGAATTCAGCGTGCTCAACCCATTCAAGGCCTTATACACCTCAATCAGATCACGGCGCAGGCGCCTAGTCTCCAGCCACTGTAATTTGCAGAACTTAAGCCTCTCTTGGTAAGAGGATCCCTTCATTCCCCTCACCAATCTTGTTGCCCTACTCCAGACCTGCACGCACTACTCAAGGTGTGGCCTGACCATTGCCTTATACAGAGGGATAATCACCTCCTTTTCCCTGCTAGCAAAATTCCTATATATCATTGACAAAACCCCATGACCTGCCCTGGCAGCCTGTCTGCATTGCTCAGAAAACTTCATATCTGACTGCACAATTACTCCCAGGTCTTTTTCATTTTCTACCACCTTAAGTGTAGTACCACACAGTTGGTACGTTTCTCTGGGGTTACTTCTACCCATATGCAGTACTTTGCATTTGTCAAGGTTAAACGTCAGTTGCCAATTCTTAGCCCATCTGCCCAAATTATCTAGATCCTGTTGCAGTAGCACACTTCCATTACTGTCATTAACAACCCTGCCAACCTTTGTATCATCTGCAAACTTCGACATTAAGCCTGATATACCTTCATCAATATCATTGATAAATATACAAAACAACAGTGGACCTAACACCGAACCCTGTGGGACTCCACTAATAACATTAGTCCAAGAAGAGCAGCACCCATTGATTACCACCCTCTGTCTTCTCCCACGTAACCATCCTTTTATCCATTGTAGCAACTTACCCTTAATACCATTCTGCTCCAATTTATACAATAGTCTTCCATGCGCAAAAGTGTCAAAAGCTTTCCTGAAATCCAAGTAAATTATTTTTTCCATCCAGTTCCTTTGTAACCACATCATAATTTCCTATCAAATTTGTCAGACAAGACTTTCCCTTAACAAACCCATGCTGTGTCTGAATTATTGCTGCAGTCTTGTCTAGATGATCCTGCAATGCATCTTTAACCAGTGACTCCATTATTTTACCCGGAACAGAAGTTAAACTAACTGGTCTGTAATTACTCGTGTCACCCTTCGATTCCACTTTGTGAATTGGGGATACATTTGCACATCTCCAGTCCGTGGGAACCTCCCCTGAGTCTAAGGACGCTCTCATAATTATGGCTAAGGGTTTGCTTAGTTGCTTTGCCGCCTCCTTTAATATAACTGGATAGATCCCATCCACCCCCCAGGTGCTTTTCTTATGTTTAACTTCAACAATTTCTCCTCCACTTTGCTTTCAGTTATTACAAAATCATTAAGTATTCTGCTAGAATTTGATAACCGTCTGCCATTTTCAAACCTTAATAATTCCTCATGTGTGAATGTAGATGCAAAATGCTCATTCAGTTTGTTTGCTATCTGAGCAGGATCATAAACAGTCGAACCATCGATGTCAAGTGGACCAATCAGATTCATCCCCTTCCTTTTAGAGTTTATATAAGTAAAGAAATCCTTGCTGTTTTTCTTATCATCTTTTGCCAAGGATTTCTCGTAATCTGCCTTCGCCTGCCTAACCTCCTTGTCACCTGATTACAGACTAGCTTATATCTGCCATAGGCTTCTGAGTCGCTTGATAATTTATATGCATCCCATGCATTTTTTTTCTCTATTACGAGTCTCATTAGTTCATTAGAGTTATGATCAGAGATGCTTAGAGGACCAATCAACTCGATAATGCCCTTAGAAAGGCTGTTTGTGAGAAAAGGATAAAGCGTGGTGGCTGCGTGAAGTGAGAAGAACGACAGAGGCAACAGATGAATTTGACAGAATATGCTAGAAAGATTTTAAGCCACAGAAGATCGAAAAGAGGAGATTCCAAAATACTAAGTCTCTGACCGGGAGTATCAGAGCGGACATATGCACAAGCGCCACCTTTGAAGCGAATGGAATCATATAGCGAATAATTAGGACAACTGAGATGAGCAATGGTTGAATCAACCGATAACTGAGATTCTGTCAGGAAAAAGTACACGGTGTTTGGCAGACTGTAAGTGGGAATGGAAATCATTGAGACTGGAATTGAGACCATGTATATTTGTGAAATGAACAAGGGAGTGTTTTGGGAAGTTTAGATCTTTTCGCAGATAAGTTTGTTCTATTAGTTTGACAATTCATGATGTATTCAATAGTAAGAAAAGGTGGGGAGAACATGCTACACGAAAAAATTTAAATTTTTGGTTATTGGGTACACAAGCCAAGAAGCCATATACCCAGCTCCTTGATATAACATGGCCTCGACAACGCCCCACGCCCCGCATGCACACTACTCGAACTCCTTGCAGTCACTATCTGGCATAGTAGAGTCAGAGAGATTATACACTAACTGATCCGGAAGCGTCCTAGAGAGCTACCAATAGGTTCCGTTCGGTGGAGTATCTAGCGGTCGTCCTGCGAACACCGTTTTAGAGCTGTACCCTCGAAGTGTAAGGAAGATTGGATCTCACCATGATGTCCATCATTACCTCAAAATATATCGATTATGCTGCATGATGGAGAGGGTGGGTTTCCGGAGCTTTACTCTGGAAACTAAACTTGGGTTCTATCACTTCAAGCCTCCAATAAGCAAAGTGGTGGTATTGCACCGGTTGATGGGAGTCATCTACCACCTAGTATTGCCTAGTAACACAGAGGGGCGGCATTTCTCCGTGTGGTGGTCGGTTCGCACCTTCAGTATGCTAGGCGCCGTATTTCAGGACATGCACATGGGGGTTATACCCAGGGTTACTACAGTCCCACCATCGTGAAGGTGCAAGCAGAGGATTTGGTTGTCTCAGGCCGACCGGAATTAGCTGAAATTATGTCCACTTGACTTGAGTGTCGCCCGAATATAGTTCCATTAACGTTTTAGACTCCAGGTAGCATACGCAGCTTGACATACCTGAGAGAATGTCTGTGATAGCTTCTCAAATTATTATTATTTCCGCGGCACAGATACAGCCAATTGACTATATTTAGTAATCGGTAATTAAAATACATACTAAAGTAACCATAATTTCTTTCTTGGTGTCTTTTAAAGACCATTTAAGAGTAATTCAGGAATTGTTTTCGAATTCGATATTAAAACTATAAAAACCAATTCGATATAAAAACTATAAATAACTGCTCACTATAAAAAGTGAGCAGTTAAATAAGTAAAGTAAATATAATATTAAAAACCATTTTCATATTCCGATTAAAAAAAGTTCCCTCTTTCGGGTCATTTCATTACTATATTCACATTTCATGCCATTTATATTTTACACACGTCATTGCGCCCATTTTTAACATCCTATATCCATCCTACATTAGGCAGTTTAATAAACCTTTTGCCCTACCCTTCGTGTTTCTGCCATTTGGTTGAATAGATCGCATTATCAATTCTACCTCAGGATATAATGCTCAAAATTTCCATACTTTCTCTGCGTTCCTCTTCCCCACCAATTTTTGTAAAAAAGAAGATATCAGAATAAACCTAAGAAATGCAGAATTTCATCACCATTATTATTGCGACGGAATGGATAGAAAGAACAGAAAATATTCCGAATTATTTCCTTCTCTCGTTCTTGTAGGCGTAACAAATGAATGGCCATGACATACTCCACCCAAGCAGCGCACAAAAACTTACCCCGCTTCATCGATAACAGCGGATTAAATAACGATTAAAAATAAATAAAATCACCTTGGCTAGAGTGCCTTGAAATCACAGGAAACCGAGCCAGGAGAAGAAACGAAGAGCAAAATATAAAGATAACGCAGTTAAATGGAATGGTTTAAATTTCATTATGGCGTTTAATCGCTAAAGGAAAGAATGGCATAAAATGACGTAAAACTACCTTTACATCTGAATACATGCATCAGAACTCGTATCGGTCGGCACACCTCGAGCAACTTGTATAAATCGAACTCGTTTGCAAGTGCAGATATCAATTCTAAAATAAATAAATAAAAATTCACCAACTAAGTTGGCAAATGCCATTGTTGAGGAGCACTCAAGTTTGCAAGGGAATCAATATTACTTTTGATGATATCGTAGCGGATGGCGACTCACTTTGAATGTCTCAGACGTTTGCTTTCTCTAACTAAATCTATTAATAATAGCGTTGTTTCGCCCACGTAGTCATTTTAACAGAAAACATAGAAGGAAATGTAAAACTTCAGTAATTCGGACAAATAGGAAGAATAGGAAGCGTGAATTATAGAACATAATTATAAACAAATATTTTGAAGTCGTAGTTCAAAACATATAATTACATCCAAAGAAAAAAAAGTATATTTAATTTATACGGTAATACTCCAGATAACGGTACCCCTTACGCAATGGGGCCGTGAAGAGGGGGAAAGCAGCGACGTACGGTTCGTAACTCCGCCCACTCACTGCGGTCCCCCTCTTATTCTCGACGACTGCACGTGGCGGATGTCACGCGCCATAACAGTACGTCGGAGCTGATAAACAACGAAATTAACGGCAAAACGGCAATTTTTTCGTAGCAACAACTAAAATAAATGTAATTTATTCCGGGAAGACAACGTGTTACGCTACATAACAAGTCAGAGTTAAAATTAAGAAAATTCACAAAAACAGTATTCAAAACAAGCAACAAAAAGTAACATGGCACGCAGCAAATGACCAGTTTTTGGTGAAAACCTCCCGAAGTCGCGTAAAAAGGTAGGCTAAAAACCTAATCATTTTTCTAAACGCAAATGAAAGTCGATGAAAAACATGACTTCTGTTATATATTTTTTTTTTCGTCCAACGACCGGTTTTTGCTTGAATCCCGAAGTCGCATAAAACATAACCTTTTTTCACTAAACAGAAACGAAAGTCAGTGAACAATAAAATTGCTCTTTGCACAAGCACAAAACGACAATATAGAATTTTTTTTTAACGAACGCAACCGACACAAGACTCAACCAACACAATACTAGGTTAAAAAACACAAAAAGAAATAAAGAAAATGTGATGGCAACAAGCGGCAGCAAAAAACAACCAAACATTTTACCTGAAGGATGGAACAGGATAACGACGCAGGAACTCAGGACTGAATAAGTAACCACGTGCCAAGCAGCAATGGGATATTAACTCTTAATTAACAAGCAGCAGCAATCGAACATCACACACCAGAAACGAGCATGCAAACGACACCATACGCGACAAATTTCGCATTTGCCGCTCCAGTGACGTCTTATCACGTGACGTCCGCCTGTAACGAAGAGGGGATACACTGAGTGGGCGGAGTCACAACCTGTCAATCACTTTTTTCCCCCATTCTCACAGCGAATTAGAAGGGTGTACCATTAACTGGAGTACGGCCATTTATACAGCAATCAGTCTGTTACTATAAATCTATCAATTTGTTATTATACACTTTGTCTTGGATTTTACGGACTAATGGGGAAAGGGGGTGTCCGTTATTTCTGAACGTCTGTTAAATAGAATTTTTTTTTTTTTTTTTTTTTCCCCACTATTTGTACCCCACATAATTACAATTCAAATAATTACTCTGTATATGAATGTATTTGCATGTATTAGAAATATTGAAATATTCGCATGTATTAGAAATAGTTAAACTATAACAATGGTTTTATTTACCCTGACTTCATCGGTTGATACACAAAAAAATATAAGGCCGTACTCCAGTTTTTTTTATACAATACAAGCCTACTAGGCCAGGAATGATGAGGTGAGTTTTATTTGTATTTCTGCGTTCTTTTCGCATATCATTAACCTAGTATTGTGTCGGTTGCGGTCTTTAAAAAAATAAAAAAATTCTATATTGTCGTTTTGTGCTTGTGCAAAGAGCAATTTTATTGTTCACTGACTTTCGTTTCTGTTTAGTGAAAAAAGGTTATGTTTTTACCCGACTTCGGGAGGGATTCAAGCAAAAACCGGTCGTTGGATGAAAAAAAAATATATAACAGAAGTCATGTTTTTCATCGACTTTCATTTGTGTTTAGAAAAATGGTTATGTTTTTAGGCTACCTTTTTACGCGACTTCGGGAGGTATTCAGCAAAAACTGGTCGTTTGCTGCATGTCATGTTACTTTTTGTTGCTTGTTTTGAAAAAAAAAAATTACTGTTTTTGTGAATTTTCTTAACTTTAACTCTGACTTGTTATGTAGCGTAACACGTTGTCTTCCCTGAATAAATTACATTTATTTTAGTTGCTGCTACGAAAAAATTGCCGTTTTGCCGTTAATTTCGTTGTTTTTCAGCTCTGAATATACTGTTATGGCGCGTGACATCCGCCACGTGCAGTCGTCGAGAAGAAGAGTGCGACCGCAGTGAGTGGGCGGAGTTACGAACCGTACGTCGCTGCTTTCCCCCCTCTTCTTGGCGCCATTTCGTAAGGGGTACCGTTATCTGGAGAATTACCAAAGATAATTTATCGTGATTGTATAGCAGCGTGGAAAAACTTTATTCAGAGTTGGAGGTGAGAAGCCAAAGTTGAGATAGCAGTGAATCTTCAGAGTCGAGCTTCTTAAAAACTTCTTTCATCTGGCACAGTTTGTTTTTTCACGCCGTATTCTTCACAGACAAGGGAAGGGAAACAGATACACCGGATTATAACTTCTCTAACAACGTTAATTTCTGCGCATACTCGGATGCACACGTTTTCTCTTTTTACCTGTTTTCTTAGGGCCATGATAATACGCTGTAAGTGAGGTTATAAAATGAAAGAGCACAGAGAAGCATTTAGCGATATAATAATAGTTTGTGTATCCATAAACAGATTGAAATGCTCGCTACCGGTTAATCTCGCGGATAGACAATAAATGCCATCGCCGTCCTTCTTACACAGCGTGGAAAAAGCCTGGTTTCGAATCCCGTGGAGCGAAAAATTTCATATTTAGTCTAAGACGATGGTTGCATGGTTTCGTTCTCTTGGAAGCTCGGGTTTTTCATCTGGCAAACAACATCACAGAATTTAAGCAATATTTTACAGACACTATACGCCTCACAGTCTTAGTTGCTTTGGCGCTAAACATGCACAAGGACAAGGTATTCTTGTATTGATTGCGGCCTCCAGGGTTACCCCTATATACCGCTGTAGCATCTGTAGGTTATTTATAGCCGGCAAGTGTGTGTAAGTGTGTGTGTGTGTAAGTATATATGTGTGTTGTGATGGTTGTTGTTTGCCGGCCCTGGAGTCTTAGCAGCCGGGAGGCAGGGAGCAAGCTACCTGCGTCCCGACTCCCGTCCCTAGCCACGTGGAGGCGCTCCAGGAACTATCTAAATTACACTTAGTGGGATTCCAACAAGTGGAATCCCGCTAAACATGCACAAGCATGTTGGCGACTGCCATGAATTCCCAATTTGTCCTATCCCATGAATACATTCAGAATACATTTGGTGCCAGTCAAATTTTTCGCCCGTTAAATCTGGAGTGCGTAAAATCGAGGGTATACTGTACATACAGTTTTATACCACGATTGTTGTAAACACACAAAGCGAAAACAAATGTGCATGAATTCTGTTCCGTTCTGAATAAAGAAGAATTAGCAAATCTATTGAGCTTTTCATTTTTTGCTAGTGAAAAACGGTTAGGTTATGTAAAGCCAAAAGCCAGTGATTCGGGACGGATTCAAGCAAAAGAAGCCACTTCCTCCGGAGGTGTACCCATAAACTGGAAATTAACGGCAATTTTTTCGTAGCAACAACTAAAATAAATGTAATTTATTCCACAGCCCCAATCGAAGAGGTCAAAAGAATTCCTAGGGGCAGACAGGACTTGTTTTTTACGTGAACAGCGCAGACAGGACTGAACCGAAACCCTTAGGTTTCCGTTGAAGTCTTGCGTGTCAAGTCCTGTCTGCGCTTTGTGTAAATACTAGTTAATACCCTAGGGAAAATTAGGACTGGGGGTTCGACAAGGATCAAAGTGTCTGATTTTATACCGAGCAACCCCTTCCTTAGTCCGGTCTTCAATAAAAGATCCTAGGACTTGATGTTTTATGGCAAAATGCATTTGCCATAAAACATCAAGATGTCGTCGTATCTTGTTATGGATACGACGGATATCGCAGTGCAAAACCCGGTTATGCTCCTGTCAGCAAAAGCAATACGGTATGGTAAAAGTGGGGCTCAGCATGCTGGACAGTAGAGGATTACCAAAATCGTTGCCTGGGCTGACGAATTACTGTCCCTTACTATTTTACGCTGATGAGAGGACCAGAAAATTGCGAAAACGGCATGAGTTCATGGCTCCGTTCTGCTAGGTTCCAATAATGCAAGTGGTGGCAGTGGTGGATGCAGTGTAATAGTGTGGGGAGTGTTTTCATTGTGCACATTGAGCTCCTTCATGCCAGTGGATAGCATAGGTGGAAATTGTTCTGACCAGATTAATCCCTTTATGGCTGCAGCGTATCCATCGGTGTTCATCCCTTTATGGTTGCAGTGCGAATGGGAGTCTTCCAATAGGATAATGCACCATGCCCCAAGGCTAAAATAGTACAAAACGGTTCCAGGAATATGCGAGCGAATTCAGCATACTACGATAATTTCTCCAGTTACCACATCTCAATCCAATTGAGTACCTGATGGAGAGGTGAAAAGAGCTCTTCGAAGTACAGACCTGCAACCATCCAATTTGCAACAACTGTGAGAAGCAATTAAGACATGGACCAGCATCCCTGTAGTACGCTATCGGCATCTCGATGACTCCGTGCCACGACAAATCCAGGCACGCTTTCGGCACTGCGCTGATTTCATACCATGACAAATACAGTTGTTTTCAGAGCTTAACGAGAACCTACTCGCTATTAGGTGGGTGTACCTAATAAAGTGACCATTCAGTATACGTATGGATTTTATGCATGTATTACATATCGGGATTTTATATATATATATACAGTATATAGATTTTATTAAGGCTTTTGATACAGTTTCTCGTAACAGGTTATTATGTAAATTAGAGCGTGTAGGGGATAACAGGGAAACTCTAATCAGTGGATTAGGGTTCAGTTCAAAACCAGGACACAGAAGTTGTTCATAAATTGGTATTCTTCAGATTGAAGAATACCAATCTGAAGAATACCAATCAGATTGAAGAATACCAATCATGTAGGTATTGGTATTCTTCAATACCTATATGTATTTTGACACATATATGTATTATTCCTCAGGGATCATTGCTCTGACCTCTCTTGTTTCTTATCTTCCTAAAATCTAAATGATACTAATCAGGAAATACAGCAAAAGCTGTCAAAGTTTGCTGATGACATAAAGTTTGGAAGGTTTAACGATTGGAAACAGACTATGCAACTCGAAAAGAATTTGGAGACCATTTGCAAGTAAGGGGTGCAAAGTGACAAATAAAGTTCATATTGAACTTTAGTTGTCACTTTGCTTTGTCCACAAAACCAATCGAACTGCTTCGATGGGTTTTGTGGGCTGCTATTCTTTCCAGTTCCCTCTGGTCCCACATAATTTATTCTGACCCATGTGCATTAATAATTAAATAGTGTTGATTGTATAATTTTGCGAATTTTTAAAATTAGCAAGGATAAAATGCATTTTAACTTATGAAATGTGGGTGGCGTTATTGCATCCCAATCCTCTATCACTCAAAATGATAGCATTATCGAAAAGGCTACTTCAAAAGTTCCACTACTACATGCGAAAAAGTTTATTACACAAGGAGAAAGCACACCATCAAAGCAGTTATTTTAAATAGAATTAACAATAAAAGTGGCAACATTTCAAGACTGGTGAGGAATCTTCATGTCATTTTTGGGATGCGACGACAACTTCGAAAGCCTTTTGCACGAACGTCAAATCGACTGCTTTCAACAATCCCACAATATCGAAGCTGCAGAAATGAAGCTTTCTCTTTTTCCTTTTTCTAGCAGCTTTCTGAAAGAGCACGTATTCATGGCTGGCATTTCTTCTTCTTTTTTTTTTTTTTTTTTTTTAATTTTTCATTCTTCATTATTTTATTTGTTGCAGATGTGATATTTCACTATATAGACCACGGCATACTCAGATGGTTCCTGCCCCGACATATTTTGTAGCTGGCAAAAATTGTATCATGATTTTTTAGCCAAGATGGCGGCATTATTATTCATCTTCCACGTCATTAGTTTTCCGTCGAAATATGCGATTTTTCACACTTAGGATTTTAAAGGAATATGCGAGTGAAATCCCTTTAGTAGCTTCAAAATTATTACTCTTTTGCTTTTAAATTAATCTTTGTCATTGGCTTTCTTTTATATATATTTTTAATGAATCCCCCCGGCCCAAACATAAAAGTATTAAAATTGCAATTTCTGTAGAACTTGTTACCAACAGTTAAAGGATCACAAAACAGAAGATACTTGTTGACATTAGACTTGAATTTCTGTAGATTTTAATTTTTGGAAAGTAGATGTGAAAGAAGGTTGTTCCAGAGAACAAAAGGGCAGAAACGAAGAAAAGAAAAAAATTATCGCTGTGGCTTTTGAGCTGGACGGTGAATGGGTTGACTGGTTGAGGTACGTGTTCAGAGAGGTTTGAAAGGCAGCGATGAAACTTGTGGTGCCAATTCAAAGAACAACGCCGATGGAAGTATCAATCGAAAAGGCATGCAACAGAAAATAAACGTATCTGAGACAAAGAGTGGTAGGCTTTGCAAGAGACGAGTCGTTAATTAACCTGGTTGCCCTCTTTTGAATAGAGTCTAAAAGCCTGAAAGAGTTTTGGGGACGCCATCCCAGATTTGGGAAACAATATTCCATGGTCAATATTTAATCTATTTCTTATTGATGCAGAGGAAGCAAAATTTGTAATGTTCTTATGCCAAGAGAGATTTGATATCAGGATGGTTTCCAAAAGAGATAAGTGATCTTGTCTAGAAATCTGCCATCGAAGATTAACAGAGGAGTAGTAATTTTTTTTTTTCACTACTGCCTGATGGAAGAGGTGAGGGGAAACCACACCTCGACCACTGCTTACGTTAGTTCGCACCTGGGTAGTCACCTCCTGGGTAGTATACAAGGTTACTAACAATCCTACCATTGTGAATGTGCAAGCAGAAGATTTGGCTGTCACAGTACGACCGGACCTCTCCCAAATTCGATCCACCTGACTTGAGTATCACCGGAATATCAGTTCCATCAGCGTTTTAGACTCCCAGGTAGTAAGTCCAGTTTGATATACCTAAGATAATGTCTGTTACAGCCTCAAAGACCAGTAGTTTCAAGCAATTCCCCTACCCTTGCTTATATCCTAAATTCAGTCTCTTAAAGTGAAAGCCCTTATACTATATTCAGCGAAGGGTGTTTGCGGCAGAATGAAGGGTCTCTGTGGAAAAATGGAATATTTATGGTAAAAACAGCACTTCTACCAGCCTTACGATTAATAAGCTAGTTAACATTTTAGGTGCGTTCGATTTTTTTTGAGTAATATTTATATGATTTTTTAATATTATTTAATATTAATACGATTTTTTTTTTTCATTTTCTGTAATTAATAGAAGTGAAAAGTAAATATAGTTGTCTTTATCAATTAATTACTAAGATTATAACTTTTTATATGACACCTAATAAAACTCTATAGTTTTATGTTCTCTAAACTTAACCGTCAATTTAATTACAACTGTATGCACTTTATTACTCTCCTCCCATATATATTTTTCTGTTTCTCTCTATATGTGTATCTCTTCACAGGATAGACCACGTATCTCTTCACAAGCGACATCACGTTCACGAGTCTTACATAACAACACACGCGAAGCATGCACGGACTACCTAAAGTTAGCAAAATAACATTGCATTAAAACCACATTTAATCTGTGAATTTCTTTCTCTTTACATACAAACTGTGTGGATAAAAAAGAAATAATAATTTCCGGATTTCTATTTGTCCGATTTTAATGAAATTTGGAATGGCTCAATAATTACTTTAAAAAAATTTATACGCACGCAACAAATACTTTTAAATCTAAAGTGTCACGAAACGTCCATTGGAAGTCGAGTTGTTACATGCGGGCGGATGCACAGAAAGACAGACATGCTGAGTAATATGCGAAGGCCCTAAAAAAAAAATGGGCAAACTATTTTACAGAAAAGTAGGACTAGTGTCCAAAAATTTAGAAAAATGCAGTACAAAATATAATATAGAAAATTATAGTAAATATGGCATATAATGTACAAAAGGGTCGCTCAACAGATAAAATTAATATTTTATTGCACGATTAGGAACAAAATTTGAAAAAAAAAATTAGGAAATACAGAATATTTCAAATATACAGGAAATGCAAATGTTTGATTTATATAAATATATAGGAAATATAAGCACTGTAAAAGTAATTTATTTATTTATAATAATCCATCTGAACAGAATAGATAAAAATAAGAGGGCAGCTAGATTGATAACGTAAAAGATTGATATCATATCAAAGGAAAGATATAGTTATCATGATTACTAAGTGAAGCCGTCTTCAGGACGCGGAGAGATGAAATGGTTAAGATATCCATCCCCTTAAGAAATTAACATCCACAAGCTGGTATTCAAAACAGAACATGATGTGTTAAACTTTTATTCAGACAAAAATGTTTAATTTCAGTTAGGGTTAAGGAGATAAATCACTTTCAGTTAGGGTTAAGGAGATAAATCACAGTTTGAACGGTGATAAATCACCGTTCAGACTGTTATAACGTCCACTACAAAGAAGTGTTCATTTTCGTTACAGCGGGAATTACTGAACTTTCTATTGCCACTATCAATAATTAAGTTTTCTGTTTTAATATTTCTCCACAGATCGAAGTAGCATCGACCTTCTTAGTGAAGAATTTACAGGAAAATGTACATAAAATCAGTACAGGTACTCAATATAGAGAGAGGAATTGTAATCCCGCAGTAAACAAAATGCGTCAAGGTAGGTGTAACGGGTATAACGAGTTCCTAACACAAAGATAACACAGCTTTCCGGCATTTGTGCCATTAAACAAAGAATGAGGTTGATCTATTTTATTCAAATTCCACAGTAGCTTGTAGCCCAATCGCGCCACATATAAACAAAAGTTCGATATAACTAATATAAAATTTTTTCGAGGTGGGGGGAGAGAGACGTTGGGGTAGGAGTATATACACCTTGGTGCAACGCGCTAACCACTACCGTTATTAGTCACGTGCTTGTTGGTTAGTGGAAAGCACACTAGAAATTTCGATCCCTTTCTTGGTCGACTCGTTGTTCCACCCTCAATAATCCAACTTTAATAGCTCTGTAATAGATGGTAATCCTCGGCGACTGTTCTTGACTTAGTTTCGAAAATTAACGTTGGGAAAGGAAGAACCAGAGGGCGAACGAGGAAAAATGATGATTTCGTTTGCCGAGCGGGGAGCATAGAGCTGTGGTCCGGAAGGGCTCCCCTGCGAAGCGTGCGCGTCCGGCAAAAGCGCGACAACTTTGCATACAAAGCGATGGACCGTCTCAAATCAGGTTACATGCAGTGGGCCCGAAGCAGTGCGGGATAGAGTAGGATGACTCATCTGAGTTTTCCCATCTCAACAGCCTGCCTCGTCCGTCGCCGTTCATTATTCACCGATTACTGGATTAATGGAAGACTGATGGATGGTAGCAGTTTCAGCTTTTGACCGGTCACGGGGAGGTCTGCAAGTCACGTGGAATACTTGAGAAATGGCACACGTATGTCACACACCAGTGAATCTGGCTGCAGCCACTACAACAGTAAGCCTTTCCGGTAAACGCGACACTGAACGAAATGAAAATAAGCAACTAGCAATGACGTACAATGGCATGTGACCTGATATATTTTTATTTATCTATTGAAGTTCAATAATAAAGTTCCAGTAACAAGTACAGTATGTGTTTGCGCTACTTTACAGGTACATTGCACAGTAATTCTATAGTCTCACTAATATTTATTAAACACGGTTTCCTTAGGGGGAAATCTGTTTGCAAGTAGCGCAACACCGGGCAACTCGTTATAAAGGCAAAGTTTGTTCTGCAATAAGCCTTTAATTGCATTATCTAAGGAATAAATCCTACTGGTCATAAAAATATACGACAGGATTGTTTACAAACTTTTTATAGTTTAAATCCTGTGATTACTAAATACGCATTCGTGATTTTTCATGAATGCGTATTTAGTGTTTAGTAGCGTATTTGGTATAAATATTTACAGATAAATAAGTTCAGTTGTTCTCGCTTAATATTCATTGAAATGTGCTTCTCCAAAACTTCTCAGCTACTAGACAGACCTCTCTAAAATCTGGAAAATTTTAAAATCCCATCCCCGAGGACGCTGGATTTTAAACAGTTTAGTGTAAATCATTGTCTTACCGGGTTAAACTAGTTTGCGTGGGTATTAGTAGAAGATAAATAATCACACTGTGAAAGTCTTCGCAATGTATTCTGCTTATTGGTAATCCAAGCTCTGTAGAGAATGCATTCTTATTACACACAATTCAGTACTATTTTAACACTGATTCATAACTTAATACTACTGCAGTCATTAAGCCTTTGCATAACTGTGAAACTTCAAAAAATTTAGAAAAATTTAAGTTTTAGGTATTTGGCTTTCAGTCAGCAACTGTAGTTAAATGCAAAGGCGAAATGTTACTGCATATCCAATTATTTTATTAAGCTCCTTTATTTTAGGGGGTAACAAATCAGAAGTGCTCGTAGGCAGTAGCAACAAACGACAGCTGCGTCCTGCGGCTTGTGCACAGCATCAGTAGCTATGCGGAATTCGTGAGCAGTACACATGAGTATGGCAATATAGAGAGAAATACTAAGATCGGGGAGACAAACAAAACACACTTTCAATTATGCAAGGAGTATGATGCATGTTAGCAGACAGGCGCCAGCAATAGGTTTGTCATGTACCAGTTATTATATAGTTACTAGCGCATGTGCTGTGAGTTACACTGTTTTGTTCGAGCGCGGGGAGTCTATAGTTTGCTGTACTGTATGCATCATTCGTGGAAAAAGTAAATAACTACACGTTATGTACGCTGAGTGATCACTGAATTATGACCACCTAACTAATACTGTGTTGGGCCACCCTTCGCACGGATAAGAGCCACGATTAGCTTAGGCATTGACTCCACTAGTTGTCCGTAGGGTTCTGCAGCCATGATGCCGGCAAGGCTTTCTAGTGTCGGAATTGATGACGGTTGCCTGTCCATATGCCTCACTTCCCCTTCCAAATCATCGAATTGGGGCCCAATCAAGATGGGTGATATCTTTACTTCATTTCTCGAACCAATTGTGCGCACTGCGGGCTCAATGACACTGCACATTTTCGTCTTAGAAGATCCCATTCCTGTCTAGGAAGAAATGCAACATGGCAGAGTGCACATGGTTTCCTAAGATCTGCCGGTAGGCCTCACCAGCGAAACGTTGGTCCATACGCACCAGGGGTCCTAATTCCTCCCAGCAAAATGTGCCTCATATTAAGCAACCACCAACACCTGCCTGGATAGTGGGCACCTTATATAATGGATCGAACGACTCGTGTTGCTTGTGCCACACATGAAGGCATCTTTCGGCATGTTGCACAACTAATTTGGACTCATCTGACCAAAATAATCGTTTCCAGTCCTCCAGTGCCCAATCAAAGTATTGCGGACACCACAGCCATCGACGATTATCAGCGGTGAGGAGAAGGTGTCTCTTGTGATGCCTGCTGTGGAACCCTATACGTCTGAGTGTGCGGCGCACTGTCATTTGGGATATTGTTCTTGCATTCCCCATATTGCATTGCGATGTCAAATGTCGCGCAGTGACATGCCGTTGAGCCCACACAAGACGCTGCACCCTTCGCCCTCCACCAACATCCACCTTGTGTAATCCTTTAAGTTCTGTCGGTGGGAGGTGGTTTGACACGTTTCGACACCATTATTTGTACACCTTAACCCAACCGACAAGACACCCGTTTCTGATATGGAATCACCCGAAGCACGAGCTTCCATAATCATGCCCTTTTGAAACTCCGTGATATCTTTTCTACGTCTCATAACTGCTACTTTATCACTTTAACTTGCACGACAGATGCAAATTACCACTGCTCTAACGTATGAAACTGTTCCAACATTTTATATTGCGAGCTATGCGGCATAGTCCATTACGGATGGGGTGGTATTTGAGTGACAATTCAGTGATAATTGAGTGTATATTATTGTGTGGCACTCATTTAATGTGGACTAGAAAATGATTTTGAAAAATATTATGTGGCAATGCAGGTGGATAGAAAATTGAAGGAAAAACCAGAAGGCTTCTATTAAGGTCCAGATGGACTCATCTAGTGCATACCCTCTTTTGAAAACAAAATTTGTACTTTGGGTTCTTTTCCTACACGTGATTGTTCACACGATGAATGAAACATGTTTTTTCGTCACTGCATATAAGAGAAAATCTTTCTTTACAATAAAAGAAATTTCTTTCTATAGAAATCAGAAAAATCGGCCAAGAGATTAGTCGTCCTCAGAGAGAGAGAGAGAGAGAGAGAGAGAGAGTCTGAAATGCTGTGGCAGCCGTAAATGATGGTATGGCAGTAAGGACTGCAACGAAGCAGATGCAGTCCTTACTGTCACACCATCACCAACAAAGGAGAAATGGCGAGGAAAAACACTGAAAGACCTAACATTTTATCTAAAGACATCCCTAAGACATTATTCAGACTCCATGTTCCCAATAAGGTTCATGTACTACTTTAAGAAAGCTGTAATTCATAGCTTAAGTATGCAAAATGATTCCAACTAACAGTTTTCTTTAAATTACCATATTGTAACTGTCCAGGTTGTACCAATCAAATTAAATGCGCCTCATTTGGTACGCCCATCATATATAATTTCACATATTGGCCATTCCAAATAAACACCCTTTCTCATTCCACATAAATATTCTCCTGACCAGCAGCACTTATGAAAATTCGTATAATTGCTGAATTTCATTGAAATATTTAAAAATTGGATGATATCTCCTTTAGGCAACTTATTATTACATTGAATTGCAAACATTTTGGTGTTTTTCCAAAATGTATTGTGCGAACAATCTAAAACGCGTGACTTTGTGTGAACAATCTGAATATATTTTGTTACTACTGCGGTTGTGACGAAACGAAGGCGGCATCATTAGTGAAAAATATATATGCCGCATATTTTGGAATTAAATTAGGTGACCAAGATAAAAGCTGGGCCTTCACAAAGTGTGCCGTACATCTGTAGAGGGCTTGCGAAATGTGGTATAAAGAAAGCCATGACATTTACCATTCCCATTGTGTGCAGGGAACCTGGGAATCATATTAATGACTGTTATTTTTGTTCCGTAAATGTAGCAGGTTATGATGCGAAGGACAAGCGGAGCATTGCGTATCCCAACAACATTAGTTCTGCTGTGAGGCTAGTACCCCATGGACCTGAACTACCAGTACCACCTCCACCAGTTGTTCTTGAACATGTGCATCAGATACTGAATCTGATATTGTGATCTACAGGATGATATAGACTATTGTGACTATGATATATGACTATAACAATGATATATGACTATAACAATGATATATAGCAACATTCCTGCAGTTATGAACTTTTCTTTTTGGAATTTTCAACCAAGAGAGTGGAGGCTATTTATTGACTCATCGAAACAAAGCCTAAAAGGAGTTCTCCTTTATAATGGAAACAAGTATGCATCCTTTCGTGCAGCCCATTCAGTAAACTTAAGAGTAAACTACGAAAATTAAGCTACTTTTGAGAAGAAAAAAAAATCAGTACAAGGCTCATATTTGGCTATTGTGAGAAGATTTTAAAGTTATTGATCTGCTACTCGGTAACAACTTTTTACACAAAAATACCTTACTTCTGTGTGAGCGGGATAGTTGAGCAAGGTTGGGAAAGGAAAGAATGGCTACTAAGACAGCTTCTAACACGAGGCTTAAAAAACATTAAATACGAGCCACTAGTAGATAAAAACAAAGTGTTCTTACCTCCTGTGCATATAAAGCTAGGTTTAATGAAAGATTTCGTAGCCCTGATCAAAAAAGGTAACTGTTACAAGTATATTTGTATTAAATTCCCATCGCTTACATATGAAAAAATCAAAGCAGGAATTTTTGTTGGACTTGAAATCTACAAGCTGCTGCTAGATTCTGTATTGGAAGAATCCATGAACCAAACTGAAAGAGACGCTTGGACTGGCTTTAAAAATGTAGTATGCAAATTTCATGGGAAACAAGAAACACCCAAATTATGAGAAGATTATGAATGATATGCTGGAGAAGTTCAGAAAACCAGGCTGCATTAGGAGCGTTAAGGTACGCTCATTAGAGGAGTGGCTCAACCGTATCAGAAGATTCTTGAATGAGGTGCCCATCACTATCCATGTCCCAAATAATTCTAACCAATGTCCTTGATTTTATCGTCATCACTAAACGGCAGCTCTTAAATCGCAACAAAATCTTGCCGTTCTCGGATGCCAAAAGTGCCACTTCATCCTAAAATGTTTAAGCCCTTCTATCTTAAATGTTCTGCTAACACAGTAATAAAGGAAAACTTCTTCCCACAGCAATGGAATATCTATGAAGTCATTCTCAAACGTCAATATCCAAAGCTTCTAGTTTGCTTAGGCTTCCTAAAAAAATTATTTGCCAGTTTTTATGCGAACCAACTACATCCTAAGATGGCTCTCCAAATTCACTATGTCCTCAAGCATAAATGAAGGCACCGACCTCCTCTTAATATCCACAAAAATCCTTCAGGCATTTCAAAGCATTAAGAAGTTTCAGCTATTATTAGCATAAACGCACTGCAAAACTTAGCAACGTTAAGAATCGCTCAAGAAGCTGAATGCTCTTATCCAGCTTCTTGTGGGACTCTGTCAGGTAAAGACAACACTCTTGAATTCCTATAGTTACCCTGATCTTCAGTGTTATGCACATTTCCACTAGATCCCATCTGTTCTCTAGTACATTTACTGCTGGAATCCTAAGGAGGGGGGCTCTCTCTCTCTCTCTCTCTCTCTCTCTCTGGGCTTCTATAAGCTTCACTAGTCTTCCCATCATTTACCGACCCTTACAGGAAAGACTGCTTATGCTGTGCAAATTATCAAATTTCTTATTCCAATAATTTATGCAAATGAATACCAGCTTGTAATAAACAGAACACGCAGCAGCCTTTTTGATTATATAGCACAATTATTGCTAACCATCGACCCTACCAAATCTGAGAATCTTAAGTTTGCTCTCCCAAGAAACAACTTTTACATGATACAGCCATCCCTCTCTCGATATCGCTGCTTCCTCATGTCGTTAAACACGAAGATCTGGGAATAATATTTGATCCCAAACTTAATAATCGAAGATTCAGTCAGCCGACATGAGAAGCAAAGCAACGTATGCATCATGTCAGAGATCTAGAGACGTCACTAAAGTATATTTAAGGATTATTCACTCAGTAGTATTACAAGCATCTAAAATATAGGCTCCCTATAACTGTATGGCCCCTCTTTTCAGATGAGCATTGGCTTCCAAAATGGTTGAACTTTAAGCACCGGTTGCCACCTCAAGTCAGATAATAATATAATGTAATATTCTGTATATAATGTTCATACCAGACTTCACATCAAAATCTACATGAAGAGGCTACTACGCATCACTGTTTAAATTACGACAGACCATACTGGCTCTCCAAACAACTGGGAATTATGCAATTAGAGAATCTCCCTTCACGCTCTCATGACCTCACCAGCATAAGTTAAAACCAGAATCGCCACCATATTGCAGACAAATTCCTTCCTGCTCAAATCCTTCACACAGTAGAAGGCCTTGATGCGAATCTGAAACCCTAACAACTAATTCAAAAATTATTTATCTTGACATATAATCAAAGTATTACAGTACTCCTGTTTGGTTTCAGTTTTAGTTACAATTCTGCTTTTAACTGTTAGCCGTGTTCTAACCCTAAATCAGAGCAAGGAGGTATAATAATCAGAGCTCTATCTGACTGTGCTATAGTCGCTTGCCAGGAGTGTCGCTAGTATCCAGAAAGATTGATATCGCGTTCCTGTTTTGGCGAAGTCTCCAAGGAATTTACACATATTGAAGAAAAGGACTTTGTTGGAATTGGCACGACAAATTAGTGGAATACTACAATTTGCCTCTCTTGCTTATTTTTTTTCTGTAGGATAATATATCATGGGAATACCCAATTTTCTTAAATAATGGACATTTCGTCCCCATTTGTTTATTCTTTATTTTTAATGAGGTATTTTTATATATTCATTGTTAAGTTGATTTCTTTATGTTCATAAGTAAACTTCCAGAACACCAAATTATTATTATAAAAACCCTTAACTGTACGATTATGATGGAATAGTATAGAGAGTAGTACAGTACAGTGTAGTATAGTATAGCTCTACAATAAATATTCCTAAACTTTTCTTTTCTGCGCACCAGCCATGTTCCTTATTCATTTCTCCAATAAACACACAGCAAACAAACAAACAATACCCAGTGCTTCAATGTGCAGAGAACAGCAACGAGATTAGTGAAGGGAACAAAAAGGTTCCCTTACTAAGAGACTTCGGTTCTGCAAATTACAGCGTCTGGAAACTGTGAATTGATAGTAAGGTAAATGTTGATGCACACTCTTGCTCAGACAAAACGCGTAAGAACGTATAAATTTAAATTGAGGAAGGATGGTTACAGAACAGATCTGTGAAAATTTTCTTTCAGCCAGATGGTAGTTGATTGTCGAAATCATCTTCCGTCTGGTGTTATGGAAGTGGATGGTTCGAACAAATTTAAGGAAGAATTAGATAGATTATTAGAGGGGACGAACAGATGATGTGGGAAGTATTTTCTTTTTTCTCCCTACACTGTGTGGAAAGATCTGGATTCGAATCCCATAATTTCTCGCGTCATGGGCCTTTTTCGCACTATTATGGGTCTTTTACACACTGGCTGAGTTAGTCAGGCTCAGGCGAGGACAGCAGGGTTTTTCTCGCGGCGGAATCCATGGATTTATTGTCCAGAAAAAAACAGGCAACCCAATCGGAGAACATATAACGGACATAATACAGATGAGTGGATGACTGTTTCCCCTCTGGTAAACTTTATATGAAATATTTATATTGATATGAAAGGCATGAGTCATGAAGGTCTGTTTTGCGGATTGCTGCCAGCGTAGCTTCGCTATAACTTCTCTTAGTAGTGGGCAAAATTTTAGTTTAATTTTAATTACAATCTAAATTTTTACTTAAATGTAATTGTGGTTTCAACAGGAAAAACTACGCGTGTCACGGATTTTACGAGTAGTGGAGGAATTGTCACTGACAATTCACTTGGGTCTTATGGCATTTTTCCTTCTATTCGCCTGCCGTACTTTCTTTAGGTGATGGTGATTCTTTTCGCCACCACCTTATATTACAACTAGATATACTGTTAAGCGAGAAAAATCGAACTAGAATCTCGACTCTGACCCGAGTAATTCTATGCTGGGCGACGCCTTCCCGAATGTGACTCCAGGAATGGATCTTTCAGTGCAGACTGATCGGATTTCACAGGAAATAGTCTTACTGACGGATTCAATTATAAGGTACACCGGACATATATTCTGCAATAAAGACTGCTGGAACATAACCGTTGTGTGTCTGGGAAGTGTGAGAATGGATGATGTAACACTAACCTTCTATCAGTTTAAATCTTTACTTAATGATGGAGTGCAGGGGAATTTGCCAGGGTCTATTTATGATTTAAAGAGATGATGGGTTATTAACGACGAGAAAGAAGCCATTTTGCTTTAAAATTGCTTGGATAGATTGTACAAATTATCTGAAGAATGGAAATTGAAGTTAATGCTTCTAAATGTAAAGTTTTCCACCGGGAAAATAGAAATCCAAACGGCTGCTCATAAGCTGTGGAATTAAAATATACGAAACAGGTTTTTTTTTGTTTTTTTTTAGAAATGGGAAAGGTATGAGCGATTGAATATATATATATTTTTTTTCCATTGCACCTTCTAGCCATTATAATATTAATACTTATACTAAAGCAGTTTTATAGTAGCCTTGTTTTTGCGAGCACCCAGAGGTTGGTGTTACATCTAGACACGTCGGTCTGCCAAAGGTGTAACTTTGGCAGACCGAGTGTGGAAGAACAATGATTATATCGACTGTGGGTCTGGACGACTCGAATGACAAAATTTTGCAAACCACTAGTCTAAATCATTAGAAGAAGTTATAATTCAATGCCTCCCCAATCCTACCGTCATCTCATGACTAGGCCCAATGAGTGAAAATTTTAATTAATGCACTGTTTACCTATATCAATATTCAAGAATGAGTGTCCTATGAAGTACCAAACTATATTTAAACGCATATTTAAATACACACTGCAAAGAAGTATGCAATTTTTGTTTCTTTAAAAATCTGCATAATTTTTCGAGAAATACAAGCTCGCTTTCTGAACCTCTGTCTATGTAGGCGTGATAACGAATTGCAGTTGAGTTGAGAACCTTGAACTCCATTTGCCGATTATCACATCCTAAAACGAGTTTGGGGGATACATCGCCTGTTGTTTTTCCCCTATAATACTATCCATAGTTATTTTAAGATCACGATCAAAGAAATCATGCTGAAGGCAAACTGACTATTATTTACCACACAAAAAAGTCTGTTTTACATCCGGTTAAGTAATTTGCATAACATAAATATTCTCCCCCCTTATCCATAATAAACGGTTTTCAAATAGTCCTAATATTACAATAATTAGCACCTTTATATGCCTAGCAGAATATTTTATCAGCCGAAGTTATCTGTTAGCAGAACACTCCTGAACTTCACGGATGGGGTGGGTTTCCCCACCCACTCTATGACGAAGAACCAATGGATGTTCAAATAGTGGGAGGAACCAGGTGGGATGTGAAAGCTTTCCCATTTAGGTTGAATGAGTTGTGTAACTGCTCACTCCTAAAACTGAAACCATGATGGATCACAGGTCTGATTATGGTGAAAATTTAAATACCCTGTATATCGGCAAAAATCGATACTTAAAGCAAAAAGCGCCTGAAATTTAAATATCAACTTATACACCGAGTGTAAAATCCTAAGCTTGGATTAAAGGCACATACTGAGAAACACATGAATTGATACCGAAATGCTTATAATTTATTATATATATATTTTTTACACATTATACATTGTTTCGAACTTTTTAATATCCAAATATTTCTTCATCTTCGTCAGACGAAAACAGTTCATGGGATTTTTCGGGAGTTGTTTTTCACCTCATCCGTGCAAACTTTCGGATTTTCTATTTCTTATAGCAAAGGCGCTTTTATAAAAACGCATGGAAAGCAGAGGAACGCGATTTGCATTCCCATTACGTCGTAAGACAAGAGAAGAATGAGTCTACTCGCTTGCAGAAAGGCGATGGCAATGAGCAATACGGCTTTTGCATTGCAGAGGGATAACACAAGACAGGCATAAATGAAAATGAACAAATTAAAGTAACATATGTTGACACTGATATACCAACGAGGCAAAGCTTTGACTGTCCTACAATACCAACTCACAGGCATACAATGCTCTGATAAATCAAGCTGAGCCAAACAGTCACCAGAATCGGTGTCTGTACCCAAACAGAAGTCATTATTCTCTCATCCCCTCCACACACACACACTCCTCAGATGAAATTTAAAAAAAAAAGACATATCATGGTTAGAGGAAGCACTGAGTTAAATGGGCCCTTGCGCGTAACACAGTGGATATCACTTGTCCGCCTGAACGACGGGTTGGAAAAGGTGTGGACTCGAATCCCATCAATGGCGCCACAATTTTTTATGGGCTTTATTTCACAAAATGGCTGAGTTAGTCGGTCTCAGACAAAGGTTTAATACGTTATAGCAAAATTGTGGTATGAAAATACAAGACTGCGTAATCTCAGATCTGCAGTTGGTAAAACCTCACAGTTAGCCAGGATTACTTTATACACTTCGAATTAACGGTTTCTTAAAATTTTAGAATTCTATCATTTAAAATTTTCTCGACAGTTTTTTAGTTTCTTCTTTCGATATCACTGCATTTAATTCCTGCTGTTTCATATAATTTTTAAGAAAAGACAACTTTAAATTATTCGTGTCATATATACAGAATTTGTGGACTTGGTGCATCATGGCCTTAGTCGCCCATGTGCGATAAAATCCAAATCTTCAGAATTGATGCCTCTCGTTTAGATACTATACGAGGGAAGGGTGACTTTGTCCCGACGCATCCACTTTGTGTAGATATACAGTATGCAGGGAATCGTACAAATGAATGACACTCAATAGTAACACCGTGACCAGTATGACGTTACCAATATTCAGTTGTGTAGTTGCATATTAGAAACTCTGAGACTGGTTGGTTAGTTAGTTAGTTGCTGTTTTATGGCGCATTGGCAACTAGAAACTCTTGAGAGAAAAGCCGTTCAGCAGCTGCGACTTTTCTGGTAAGCATGAGATTATTAAAAACAGATCTCGGTGTGATCTGAAAGAACCAAAAAAAATTCGTACGACATTTCCAATCAGAATATTATAAACACACACAATGGCTGGTTGGAGAACCACCCATTGTGTGTGTTTATAAAGTTTGAAAGTAGAGAAAATTGTTCTGCTGAGTTTGTACTTTATTTTTTAAAACAACCTCAGTCTTTTGGTTAAATATGTAAAGGTAACTAAAATAACCTTCATGAAGCCTCTTAGCGTCACGAATATTTGCAAAGTCGCATATCTTCTGTCATTCAACTTGCAACATTTGGAAGTAATCGATGGAAACAGTTTTTGACTTATTATTGAATGCAGTGTCAGAATTAAGAATAAAATTTCGAAGTTCCCCATTTCAACCATTTCTGGCGTTTTATCCCTAAAAACTTAATGGTGTATTTTTGGCACAACTGCTGGGATTTTTCCCTACTCCTTGGCACATTATTGCGTAAAGCCCAATAAAACAACAACCCCTGCTGCCATGATTTTTCTGGCATCCGCTTGGAGGATTAAATTATTTTATAAACTTGAAATAAAACCATTTTTTTGAAAATAATGATTACAAATTAATCACTGAACAGCCCACTAAACCGTATAGACTAGACTATCAAAGCAAAGTTTATTTGAAGACACGGTAAGTTGCAACAGAAATGTGGCAAGAAATTCGCTAGGTTAAAAGTGTTGACAAAGTTTGCGATCATCGTGAAAAGTTGGCACCTTTCGTAAGTGTAGAGTGACGAGAAGGAAAACGACCAAAGAAAAGCCTAGGTTGCTGTTTCACTTTCTTAGCTTGAAGGTTGCAAAGATGTACGTGTAACTTCAGTAATGAAATTATTCGCTACTAAATTTCAGCAATGAAAAAGCCACGGTGATATCTTGCACAGAATCAAAAATTCAATAAATAAGTAATAATAAATAACAGTATTGGTATCAGCTACATGATGCAAGGAAGCCTTAGGCTTTTGCTACACCAGCCAAAAAATAATTAATTAAAAAAAGACACTGTAAGTTGCGACAGTATCATTTTTTTTAATTACGTGGGTTTCCAAAAGTTGTCAGCCTAAACTACCACCCACTTATTCCAGTAAATAATGACTTTCAGGATAAAAGAAAACTTTCTGCAACCAGTCTAAACTTCTTCCCCCGTAATTTGAATTTATGGCCCCTAGTTCTGGAATCATTTATAACGGTGGGATTATGACCTCACTATTTCTACAAGCAAATGTTCGATAGATCATCGATAGGCCTCCATGGGCCTTCCTTGCTGCCTGTATACTTTGCTCAGAAAACTTTTATATCAGACTGTATCGTAACAGTCGGATTTAATGTATTTTGATGCATTAAAACATAACTAGCACTTTTCTGACCATCTCTGAAATCTATTCTGCTTGGCGCTGATCATTAAGTACACTGCCGACCTTGGCATCATCTGCAGATTTTTACACCACGTCCTCTATTTCTTTGTCGATATCATTTAAGAAAATCAAAAATGACTGTTATCCGGGGTACTGATTCATTGGGAATCCCACTTCTTACGTTAGCCCCCATCTGAAGAACAATGATTAATCACAATCTCCTGCAGCCATCCGGCAATCCATCTAAGGATTTTCCCTGTGATTCCAACGTGGTTTAGCTTATACAGTAACCTCTCATGCAGGAATGAGTCAAATGCTTTGCTGATATCGAAGCAAAACATGTCCAAATTATTTCCTACATCCAGTTTAGAAAATACTCTCTAAAATAGCTAATCAGGTTAACATAATTAACTATTTTGATTAGCTAAACATGATTTTCGCTTTAAAAAGCTATTTTTTATTTAGAATTCCATTTCTATCTAAATAATTCTATACTATAGTCACCCACTTCACTATTAGAACCGCCTTTATGTATTTTCAATACACTGGCACTTCTCCAATCCAAGGGAATCTTTCTTGATTCCAGTGACGCCCTCATATTCAAGGTTAATGCCTCAAAATGCACTCTTGCCGCCGCCTTCAGAATTACAAGGTACATCGTCATCATATTAAGCTCGAAAAGCGTTCCCTGAACAATCAAGTTCATCAACTTAATGCATATAATTTAAAATTTCTAAAATTTACCTTCTTCGCCCTTGATGCACTTGAAAATATTCAAGCATTCAGCAAGGTTTACCACCCCTAGACACGAGGCGGGTCACTACTATCTTTTATTAGCTTTGCTCAATTCCTTTGCCTTAAGTTTACATAAAACTGTGTATAAATAAAATCTCTATTTATATTATTTACAAAAGAAATAAATATATTTACATTACTTACTTTATTTACATTATTTACACATTTAATTTTGTATATACTGTATATAAAACGAAGTTCAAAATCTTCTCACTCTAAAAACTTCAGTTAAAAACTCTTAAAACATAATATACACCTCTTTATCTGCCGCCGCAATCCATGAGAAGAGGGATTCCTCACTTTCCTCACTAAATTAAGTCATGGGACTGCACAATATCCACACTCCAATACTATGTGTTCACTTGTTTCAATGGCGCCTCCGTAGCCATGTGGGAAGGAGCAGCAGTGCGTAGCACACGCTTCTTGATTAGACCGGGGTTCGAGCCCGTCACCACCAAATACGGAGGATGCGGAAAGGTCAGTGAATGACCACCGCATATTCCCGGAGCAATATGGCCTTAGTTGCTAATGCTCCTAAAAACCAAATAACAACAACTTGTTTCAATACATTCACATCGACATCTGGAATCCTCAACCTCAATCCATACCCAGTAACAATCATTGTCTGAAACATAGCCTCCTTCGGCAAATTCTTTAACCTTTCTATCGTTTGAACCTCAGGAATAAAAATAAAGGTTATTCTACCTTTTTCAGACAGCCTCCAACAATCCTGCTATACTACCATTAATCCTTGCGAATTCTATTTTTTCTCCTCCTTTACATCATTTCTGATGTATTCCTTTTCTACAATAGGGCAACATCTTATCCCTATTATCTCTGTTGCAATATTCTTTTTTGTCTTATAAATTTAACATCGTTCAGTTATCGCCAGATCTATTGCTTTCTGATAAGCTATTATTTGCAAAGCATCGTTGGAGACAGTCCTACATGCTCTGGTTATACTCAAAAGGGGCAGACCTCTATGCGGCTACAAATTGTCTTTTTACCATCACGTTATCCACTGCTGGGCCCCAAGCACCGCATGCATATGTCATAATGGGAATGAATATGCATTTATATAAAACATTTAAAGCCTTTCCTTTCAATCCCCCATTCGACTCTAGTTATTCTTTTTAGCTATCCGTATACAACTTTTACTTTTTCTCGCAGCATCTTAACATGCAGTAGGAAACCCAGCTTAGGATCCAAAAATCGCTCCTAAGTACCTGACCTCAGAAGCAAAGCTTAACGCTAACCTCCACATCTCACGGTGAGAAACCTATTAGTGCTTAGTGAACCTTTCAGCATCATACATTTAGATTTGAACATCTCTTCCAATGTGAATAACTCTTACTTCATTATAATATTGACCATTCTTCAATCTTATTTGTCTCTGTATCTCCATCTCTCCTTCTCTACTATCATGTGGAAACAATTCTTCCAAGATCACAAGAACCGAATTTTTCCAGGTTTTGTTTACTGAGAGCCTTTCCTTATAGTATATTGAATTTCTTCAATCTTCTCCATTTCCATTGTCAGTCTATATGGTAATCCCCATAGATTAATATTGCCTTATTCTCTTATAAAATCTTTCCATGCCTGACTCTTTCTAATTCTAATTTCTTTGTTATACTGCTTTTTTTTTTATCACCATAACCAATTTCCTCTTATCCGTTAAATCTCTATGCTATTACAGCACAGATTTAATTCTCGTCTTTCTCCTCTTCATGGAACCACCGCAAGCCTTTTGCTACATAACCTCAATAAATTCTGCCCGTTCTGCTGCCAGGCTGAATTCATCTCTCTTCCGCTTCAATTGTTAATTTATTTCTAATAATCTGCCTAAAGGTTTCCCAGTCCGCGATTCTCACCACAAACCTATCTACTCCTCTGCCTTGATCTCTTTTTTCAACTTCAAATCGTATCCCTTTGTAATTACTTGTGGTCCATTAATCTAAAACTCCAATTTCTATTCATCATTGAACAGAGTTAGCATTTGTATCAATGCATATTATAACTTGTTCTCCTACTAATTCAATGCAAACTTTATCTTTATACCTCCAATAGGCTTGTGGCTCGTCCTGAAACTGGGAATATATAAATTTTACCAAAACTTTCAATTACTTCCGCACATGTTCTAATAAATCATCTTCTGACATTTCAATATCGCCAAACACTGTACTCAAGCTGGAACTAAAAAAAAGGTACTTTCATGTTTAACATTTTATCATCCATTTCTACAAGAATTCAATCATATCCTACGACCCTGAAGAACAAAATAAGGAAACGGCATCCTATTTGCATAGCAAACGAAGCGTTACTCCACACATTCCGCTGTTCTGGCCAATAACAATTTCAGCTCTTCTGAACAGACATACCAAAAACCAGATAAAAAGAGGGTCGTTTTTACGCATTTACAGAAAACGAGTATCAGATGCTTCGGCAACCAAATTCTAAAATGTCTCACCAACCACATTCAAACGGTCACTTCGGCAACTCTCTGCACTTTCTGTAAACCGAATAAAAAGAAAGTGAACGCTCCTTTGGTCACTATTTGCTCATAAACATAAAAGTACCGGACATTGTCACAAAACAGGGAATCTGTGGAATACGTGAAACGAATGTCAGCACTCGACCACAAACACACGCGGGATAGAGCAATCTTGAACCAAATGCAAAACGATGTAATTTGTAATTGGGCTGAACTCCAGTATAGGGTACACCGATGAAAGCGAGGAAAGACGGCGGTGATTGCGGCGCCTCCGTAGCCAGGAGCGTCAGTGCGTAGCACACGCTTCTTGATTAGACCGGGGTTCGAGCCCGTGACCACCAAAAACGGAGGATGCGGAAAGGTCAGGGAATGACCACCGCATATCCCCGGAGCAATATGGCCTTAGTTGCTAATGCTCCTAAAAACCAAAATAACAACAACAACAACGGCGGTGATTGACAGGTGAAGACACCTCCCACTCAGTGCTGTGATTGACAGGTGGATGTCATACAAGAGTACGTGGTTGTTTGGGAATGTAGCAGTAAATGTGAAATTATCGTTCTATTATTCTCAACATTGTTGTTTGGAGGTGTGTGGTTTGGTACCATCTTGTTGTTTTGCTGCGTTGTTGTTGTAGCCTCTTTTTCTGTAAAAGTTCTGTGATTGGGTGATTAATGTGAAGGCGTTTTCTTTCTGATTGTTTTGTGTCATCGAGGAGGGGAGCTTAGCTTAGGTAGGGTGTTTATCCCCCCAATTCCGCGTTTTGAATCGGAAAATGAGTTCGCGACCTAAAAACACCCCAGGCATATGAACCTAGGAGGACAGTGGGCGGGGAGTGGGCGGAGTCACAACTTGTCAATCGCTTCTTTCCCACTGTTTTGCTAGCTACCATGTTGGACCGGATACCTTAATCTTGATTTTACCGAAATTTGAAATAATAACGACAAAATAATAAAATGAACAAATCTGAGAAATGGAGATGACTTTTCGAAGGACTGATTTCGCGGAACAACGGGTCAAAATCCAGGCCGTATCTCGCCAAATCCAGAACGTTTTGAGTTTTAAACAAGTGCCCTCCCACCAAAACCCACGCTTCCTGTATGTCACTGATTGTCGACTGGTGAGGGTTTCAATTTTATTTTACACCAGTTCGCAAAAACAAAAAAAAAAAAAAAAATTAGTATTGTTAAATTGAAAATTTCAGATAGCAGCACATTCGAATATAATATTTAAACGAGAGGGCCCGTGGAAAACTGCGGTAAAAATTTATTTACCTCACAATTTAAGCATTGTACGTTGAAGTTGTTCAATAAATTGTGCAGAGTCACGATTATAAGAATTTGACAGGATGTTTAACTTGCTTCGCGCTCATTTTTGTGGTGCAGGAGTATTGCGCATGAAAACAAAACTGAAAGAAAAAATGTTTGACGACATACAGTAGTTCCGCCTCTTAACTGTTGCCGTAAATGGAGTCAAAGACTGAATACTCGGGAAGGAAGGGGAGACGCACAGAGCCGCATCCGTTTGTAGTAGTCATAATAGACCTCGAATCGAAAGGAAATGACATACGTGTTTAGAGATCTTTGCTTAGTAAAAGGAAGGTGGTAGGGCGAGAAGGAGGGTATGTTTTAGGTCACGAGCTTTTAGCTCCTTTCTTTCTATCTTAGCAGATTTGAAATGTACTTTGCGTACATTTCAAATCGTAATCATTGAAAATCAATCGGTCCTTGCCGCGATTTTAAGTCTGAAGAACGCTGCTCAGCATGCTCAGCTACTCTCTTAAACGTTCCCTCTTCAATCTAATGTACTCCTTCAATTTAATATTCGTAATCTAAGCAGAACAGAAAGGAACGTCATTATTTTCTGATTAAAGAGCAGACCAACAGAAACGAGACACTAATATTTTTAATGAAAAGTTTTACCTTTCTAACTTACGGTTCCCAAATGACGCCAAATATTATCTAGCGAGAAATGCCTGGATGAATAGATCAGCATGTTCGCCACTTTTGCTTTGAGGGAGTTTATTTTTGTGCAGCAGAAACTGCGAGTGTTATATTTATTTAGGAAATGAAATAAGCTGAATTGTTTACATAAAGAACTTTTCCAGGAGACGAAACACTTTTTTTTGCCGAATCTAAACTTTCATAACGTAACAACCAAAACAAAGGTGGTGGCCTTAAAATAAGTGGGGTCTAACGAACATTCCCCCTCTCTCTTAAAGACTAGTCAATATAGTACAGTAAAATTCTATTACGATGAAACGTTTTAATGAAAATTTCACTGCAACGAAACTATTTTCAAGTCCCGGACGACTTCTCTTATTATTAATGCTTTGTAATAGGTCTGATTTGAATGTTTCTTTATACAAGGTGTCCAAAAAAATGTATATGCAATTTAATAGTCCATAACTCAGTAACCTTTTTTCTTTTTCAGTTGCAAGTTGGTGGTAATAACGGAAAAGACAAGACTTACATTTGAACAGCCAAAATTCGTGTTGAAGTAGCAATGGAAGTCGGAAAATATCAACGAAGTCCAGAGACAGTTTAGGAGTGAATACGACACTGAACCACCATCGTGGCTCACAATTTCGCGTATTCGTAATAAGTTTGAAGCGGATGGCACTGTGCAAAATGTACACAGGCAACGATCGGGAAGCCTCGCACATCCACGAGCCCCACAAGAGCACAAGAGGTTCTGGAACTTTTCTGACAAACACCAAGGAGATCTGTCCGACAAGCTGCTCGTGAAACGACAATCCCCAAATCCAGTGTGCATAATATTTTAAAGCGTGAAAAATGGAAAAGCTACATGCCAAGATTAGTGCAGACCCTGAACGAAGATGATCCTGATCGTAGGGTCGAATTTTGCGAGCGGTTTTTAAGAAAATCTATGTTTGAAAATAAGATCGTGTGGAGTGATGAGGCAACGTTCAAGTTGAATGATACAATTAATCACCACAATTGTTCGTAATGGGCAACCGCGAATCCACATATTACTGAGAAACAACGTTTGAATTCACCGGGCATTACAGTGTGGTGTGGATTATCATCCTGGGGTTTGATTGAACCATTCTTTTTTGATGCAACTGTTACTGGTGCTATTTACCTCAACTTTACTTCATGAATCAATCGTCCCACACATCCGTGAGCTATTTGAGGATGATGATGAATTTTATTTACAAAACAATGGGGCACCTCAGGGGCGTATTCTAGGGTGGGGAAAGGGGGCATTAACCAAAAATTTGAAATGAAAGGAAAAGAACGCAGGAGGTATTCTAAAAAAAAAAGCTTAAAAGCCTAGTCGCCATGTCCCCTCCTTATGATGATATCTGGATACTCACTGGGGCACCTCCCCATTTTCATCGCGATGTTAGGGCTTTTTTGGATGAAACTTTCCCAAACAGATGGAGTGGACGAAGAGACAGCGTTGAGTTCCCTCCGCATTCTTCAGATCTAACGCCATTGGATTTTTATTTATGGCGATACCACAAAGGTAAAGTTTATGCCACAAAACCAGCAACAATCGCTGAATTACGGCAAGCTATTTAAGCAGAATGTGCAGCAGTATCAAGAGATATCTTGGGTGTTGTTGTTATTGGAGATTTTACGGCGCAACGGCAGCTAAAGGCCATTATGCGCCAGATATCTTAGGTGATGTATGCACTTCAGTTTCTCGACGATGTCAACAATGCCTGGATGAGAATGGAGGACAATTTGAACACTTCCGTTAAGGCATATATTTTTTTTTCACATTTTTTCTTAATTATAAAATTATAAAATTGAATTTATGAAAATAAACATAGAAGTTGTTAACAATCAAAGTGTGTATACATTTTTTTGGACACCCTGTGGTATATTACTGTAAATAATTTCTACAGAAGTGTCTGAAACTTATAACACTGTGAATGACTGAACCATATGAGCAATATCAAATTATTCATACGGTTAAAGATGGAATAAAGAAACACAAAGGATTCATTCGACATAAGAAAAAATTTAAATTTTCAAAAATGTAGTAAAAAGTTCAGCATCACAACCTTTACATACGTAAGTTACTTTTCTTTGCCTGCAGTATGAACCAATACAGTACAGTGGCACTTCATTAGCATAAAAAATAAATAAATGAAAAAATGTACAGGTACTTTTTTGATGCTTCCTTTCTTTCTTTTCTTTTTTTTTTTTTTTTTTTTTTAAATCTGGGAAAAAGTAAATACTGTAATGTTCAAATATGGGACTATAAGAAGAGGAGGCTTAGTGAGATTTCAAGAGAGATTCCATAATTTCAAGTCGTTTGGTCCATGTACCGGAAATCAGCGGCTCACCTATCCTTTCTGAGCAAGTCACTGATAAGCTGAAGTTCAATCAGTCTACAAATTCCAACAAAGCAAAACCACACAGAAACAAGGAACACGATGAAAAGGTTAAAAGTTAAGTCAGCGTTTGGCTTAACTTTTGACAAAATAAAGAAGGAACAGTTACGTTTATATCGAATGTTTGATAATGTGGAAGAAGTGAACACAAAGGTTTTAGCCTAAATGCAGTACGACTTCTAGGATTAGAAAATTATTTATTTAAATTATAAATTTAAAAATTCTTATTTATTTAAATAATAGTAGGAATCAAGAGAAATATTATTATTATATATATCTTGATTTGATAAAAGAGGCTTTAGCTTTGATAAAAGAGGCTTTAGCTTTAAAAGAAATAATGGCACAAAACAAAGAGCAGAAGTGAGAAGTTTAAACTTTTAAAATATAAGAGATAAAAAAAAAGATTGATACAGTCACTTTAAGAAAGCAGTTAGACAAAAAGAAATAGCATCTTTGCGAACAAGTGATGAAATCAATGACAGATGTGATCCGCATAATGGAGAAATATACTGAGAAATCATTCAGAAAAGGAAGACAACCGAACACACGATTCAAGAAGTCAGAGCATTGCGGCAGCTTAAGAAAAATGATGCAGTACAGCCAGCAGTGAGGAAGTGGCAAAATTAACATGACATGAGAAAAGTTTTGATAGGAGAGTAAACAAAAGAAATTATTTCTTTTTGAGCTGTAGGCGAGAAGGAAAGAAAATCAATCTAAAACTGACAGATCTGACTGCACCATTTCGAAATGTGAGCTGGAATTATGGAATTCAGAAGAGAGAGAGATATGCCGATTTTCCAACAGAAAAGAGAGTGGACGTCCAGTTATCAAGGACTAAAGATGCAGTTTTAATGTATGCATATCGTGCTTAACGGGGCACATCGGCCTACCTTAGGCTAAGTAAAAATTAATGTTTAATAGTGAGAGAAACGTTTAATAGTGAATTTTTTTAATGAAATTCACGCTTAATAATATATCCGCTATATAAGTCGAATTTTAGTCATCTTTTACATCACTAATAGTTGAGTATTACAGTAAAATCTGCATTAAAAACCACTGTCTACTTTTTAATACAATTATTTCTGCTGTTTTTTTTTTAATTTTCACTGTGATAATTTATTAAAAGTTTACATTTAATGAAATGTCACAGTTGAAAATAAATTTCTGTCAAATGACGTGAACGCGTTAAGAAATTACATTTTATTGTAAGCGTATACAGTGCTCCCTTATGTGAAAGGTCAAGAAATCAAACCCAGTGGGCATACGTTTTGGTGCTTTAGTTATATATATGAAAAGCATTGACTATTTTCTTCAAATGAAGAACATGAACACATTCTTGAGTTTTAAAGTTTATTTCTAACCTTCAGGCTTAGGATTGCAATTTTATATTTGGGCTTTTTAAAAATATGTCAAACCATTCCAAATTTCACCAACATCGAACAAATAGAAATCCGGCATTTAAAAGATGTACTACTCTAGATATGCTCAGGTCAGTGTGTTTGCTCTCTCTCTCTCTTCCCCCTTAAGCAACGAAGAAGGAGGGAACGTGTAACCTACAACTTAGATTTCAAGTCTGCAGAAACAAGTACAATTCTCATTTACCCGTCTTCTTCAACCTAATTAAAAAAAAAAAAAATGAGGACGTTGGGGAAACCTTTACTGTACTGTAATTGAAATTACAGTACTGGAAAACGAGTAGAAATTATAAACACGGTGTGAGTTTATTGAGCAACCTGTTGCACAGATGGAAAGTCTGAAAATAATCCGATGATATTTACTTATAGAAAAGAAAATAAGAAAAAAAGAAAGAAAATATCTCGAACATTGGTAGAGTCCTACCAATTAATTCATTTAATAAAATTAATAATTTTATTAATAATATAAGACTACTGTTAAAAGTGGACGACGCTCAGCACTTTCACCCGATGTACTTATAACAATTTGGTTGAAATGTTTTTGCTCGATCGATGAGTTTTGATAAAACTCCGTTTTATACACAAGCTGTTTATGTGGTCCCTTTAGGAACTTAAGCGTTCCTTCTTTATTCATAGCAAAATTCCGATAAAATAAGTTATTCTTAGCAAAATATGTTATTATGATAAAACTGGCCCCATAATTAGTGGTTTAATTATGCTGAAAAAAATTAAATTAAGATCCATTTGTGGATAAAAATACCTTTCTCAAATAGCCAGTTTCAAAATAAATAATTTTGACTATGCTTCACTATAAATGGATTTTTTTAAATTTAAATCATAGAAATTTTCTCAAGATTTTATTCTGGAATGCTTACACACACACACACGCGCGCGATCTCAGAGCTGTGCACTCAGCTTCTTCATCATCATCATCAGCCATTTTCAATCCACTGTAGGATGAAGGACTCTCCAGCAACTTTCCAGTTCCTTCTAAAATTTTGTACAATGGTCCACTAACTATCCACGAACTCGTGAATTTCATCTGTCCATCTCCATTGTTGTCTTCGAGGTTTTCTTTCATGTTATTCCATAAGACTAGTCCATCTAGTCTTATAGTAGTTTCACTTCCATAAGTCATGGTGGGGAGTATACATTGGTTCATCATTTAACGTTTCAGACAAATTGGGATATTACTCCTCAGTATGTGACTATATTTCCTGAATGCTATCCATCCGAAATGTATTCTTCTCTTGACTTCTAGCCATTAATGACTTGTCCCAGGTAAGTATATGACTCCACCTTTTCAATTACTGCTCCTTCAATTATTATATCCCTTTCTGTGGCATACTTGCTCACCATTACTTTTGTTTTAGCCATATTCATCTTTAGTCCAAAATCCTTACTAACTGTGCATAACTGATTAAGATTTTCCTCTAATTCTTTGGGATCGTGGCTTATGACCACAATGTCATCTGCAAATCGTAAATGGTTTAGGTACTCTCCATTCAAATTTACTCCTTCCTGCGACCAGTCCAATCTTCTGAAAGTTTCTTCAAGTGTAGCAGTAAGCAGCTTCGGAGATACTGTGTCTGCTTGTCAAACTCCTCAATTTTAAATTTCCTACTGTCTTTGTCTAGTCTAATAAAGGAGGTAGCATTCTCATATATTTTCTTCAAAATCATAATGTATGAGGGGTCGATACCTTGTCTTTCCAGTGCCCAAAGCATTGCCTTTATGCTGTATGGAGTCAAATGCCTTTTCATAATCCACAAATGCCAGGCATAATGGTGTTTTATATTCATTTGCTTTCTCCATTAGCTGAGATATTACGTGAAGGTGATCCATAGTTCAGAATCCTGTCCTAAAGCCAGCTTGCTCTTCCGGTTGATTCTTGTCAAGTATTCTTTCTAATCTGTTAGTAATGACCCTTGCGAACAACTTGTAGATGTCGGACAACAAGCTAATTGGTCTATAATTTCTGATTTATCTCCTTTCTTATGCAGCAGAACTATGATTGAATTATTCCACTCCTTAGGCGTCACGTCTTTCCTAATGTATTTTGTGAAGGGTCTTGCCAGTTTCTGCGCCATGTCCCTTCCTCCCAATTTTAACAATTCTACAGTAACTTCATCTTCACCTGGGGCTTTCTGATTCTTCATTTTCTTCAATTGCATTTTCTACCTCATTTTCAGGAAGGATATCAGGTATGTCGTATTTGTTGCTAATTTGTGATCCATCTTCCCCACTACTGACATCATTCCTTCACTTCTTATATAATTCTTTATATAAGAAGAATAGCAGAAGAATATAATTCTTCTGCTATTTGAATAATGCCTTCTCTGCTATTTATAAACACACCATCACTATTTTTCGGTTTCAGTATCATTTGTCTTTCTGTACTGCTCATGACTGCTGATTTAAGTCTTCTTTTTTTTTCTCCCTTAATGCTTGTTCTACTTCCTTCTATTAAATCTTCTTATGTCCTCTCTTAGTCTCTTTATAATGCATTTGCATTACTCGGTATACTCAATTTTGTCCTTGTCAATGTTTCTTGGTGGAATCTTACTCTTCATTTATCATCTTCAGTTCATCATTACAAGTGTTCCTTGACTAATTTTTTCTTCCTTGGATTTCTTTTAAATAACCTATTGGTAAAAAGAAATCCAATAGGTAGAAAGAAATCTCGGGCTTTGTCACTCAGAAAGTTGTTGTATTCCTCGTTGATATCTTGGTCCTGAAAGGTCTGCAGAAGCTCAAACTTGTTTTTAAGTTCCAATACATACTGCTATCTCAAAAACTTTCGTATTATTTACTCAAGTCAGTTTTTTTCCTTTCTTTTCTTACATCTATATCAAGTGTGCATCTTACAATTCTGTGATCACGTCCAACATTTACCTTATTCAGAATGGTAACATCATTCACGATATATCTTCTGTTAGCGAGAATGAAGTCGATTTCATTAGTCGTTAATCCATTTGGACTCTTCCATGTCCACTTTCTTTTCGCCCTTTTCTTTAAAAAAAACTATTCATTACTGACATTCCTCCAGATTCTGCAAATTCCACAAGTTCTGCGCTTTCTGCGCTGTTTTGTTTCTTCCGCACTGATAGCATTGAAGTCCCCCATAATAATGGTGTAGAGAGTTTTCTGTTCATCTAGAAGTCTCTCAATTTCAGTGTACATTTCTTCAACCTCTTCTTCATCGTGGCTCGATGTTGGTGCAGATATCATTATAACCTTTAGTCTGTACCTCTTATAAATCCTGAGTAGTCTTAGATGTACTTTTGAATTCCAAAATATTGTTTTTTATATTTTTATGTGCCAGAAAGCCAACTCAGCACTCACCTTATTGTAAAAACAAATAATTTTAATTTTTCTTTTATGGAAATAAACATTTGTATATTCATAAGCATGTATGCTCTGTCATGTATAAATTATGTTAAAATAAATAAATATCTTTCTTAGTTGAAAGTCATGACTACGAAGTTTCAGTTTTGAGTATTCTGGAAGAAATACACTTAAAAACTAATTAGCATACATTAATATATTATAAAAACGGATGGCATAGAAAGTGAACAAAATGTACGTAGCTGTTTATAATGAAGGCACACAATTTCTAACCTGAATACTTATATAAAAGTAGGGAGGAGCATGCCTCATAGACATATGTGTTTCCACAAAATACAAGTTTCTAACAGGATTTCCTACATTTAGTAGCTTTAATAGGGAGTGGCTGGAAGGCGTTGGTAATCAAGGGGTTGTATTAGGTGAAATAAATAGGAGTTGAACTACCTCAAAACCTATATACGCAATGGCCTACTTCTTAATACAATGGTGTGTTGCGTCTAGCATTTAATATGGTCATGTGACTAATTTCCGCGTCAGTTTAATGTCGAAAAATTTTTCCCTCTTATAATGCAATATTAAAAAATTACAGACATAATTATGGGTATTGTTCTCTTTGACGAAATAAGTAATTTTTACAGCATGATGTCCACTAAGTGTTCTCACAAAACGTACAATGGGTAATGTCGCTGCTCTCTTAAAAAAGAATGTGGAAAGGAGCCCAAGTTCGATTCATATTATCGGCCGAAGCTGAGAAATGCTTCCTGTCAGGATGTGGAACTTTTGTGAGCTCTATTCACACCGTGTCTGAGTTATTCGGCCTTGGGCAAGGGTCGTTTGTTTTTCGCTGGAATTTAGGCTTTTTATCCCGCAAAACAATTAACTGACTACAAAACACATGCAATTTACAGAACCAATACACCAATGCCGCATGCCCTTAGCTGTTTGATCGCAAAATCTAATTGACCAAACAAACAATACAGACATTAATTTCCTTTCGGACAGCACACAAAGCTCAGAGTGATCTGTAACTTTCCACCAATTCTACTAAATTCTTTTATAAAAGTATGAGAGGTAACAGCATGGAAGGATCGCCAGTTGCCACTCATTTTGAGAGGTCTGGGTTCAAATCCTCAGTGACTGGAGGAATTCTTAACGGACTCCTGAACCGGAGTAGCACTTCATAGGTCTAGCAGAGGGAGAAGGGATTTTCTCTGCGAATTATTCCGGGTTTTTCAGGCAATACCACACGCAAATCAGTCAGGGGGAAATGTACATCATACAGAAAAAATACAAATAATTGGTTTACTACTGGAATAAGAACTGCAGCACTATGACCATTGCAGTTAATGCGCCAAGGTGAGTCATATTCTGGACTCGTGGAATCCTTCGGCTTCCTTCTCAATCTAATAAGTCACAACTTCACTTCGTCCGTTTTACTATCAACAGTTTCAGATCCCTTTTTTCCATGGAGCAACAGGGGATCTCTTAGTTAGATCTTATAAATCAACCAACGGCATCCAACTACATTTAAACAAGTTAGTTGATGGAAAAGGAGAGTTACATTTTAGGCGCATTCGATTTTTTTCTTAAATTACATGATTTTTTCATGTTCTGTAGTTAATTAAATGAAAAGTAAAATAAAAGTAAAGAAATGAAGAGTAAATATAGTTATCTCCTTATAACTGAATAAATTTCAGTTATTATTATCATTTCCAGTTTTAATTTTGCGTCTTCATTGCGTCAACTGTCAATTTTCGCAAGCCATTTTCTGAAAATCACCCTTTTAATTCTAGCAGTTTTAAATCTTTCATTAATTTTAACTAAAAATTTTATTCCCATTTTCATTTTATATTGATAACTAAATTTTATTTTCATTTTATATTGGTAACTAAATTTTATTTTCATTTATGTTTATGCTCTTTGCCCATTGGTTTGTGGTTCACATCAGAAATGAAGACACGATGTTGCTATTTTGCTTTCAATTCCGACCGCTGGCCCCACCTGATAAGAGGCCGATTTTGTAAGTCGTGTGTCAACATCCTAATTTGATCAATTTTTTTTGTAATTATGTATTTTTATTATGCATATTTTATTAATTATCTATTATCTTCTTCTCTGTTTCTCTCACTTTCTTTAACTTTTTTTCCTGTTCTTTTATTTCTTTTACTTACGGTTCTTACTGTTCTCTTATTCCTTTTCCTCTCCCTTTACACTCTATACACACACGCATACTTATACAGGGTGATTCAGGAGGAATAGTAAATCTTTTGGGAGGTTATAGTATCGATCATTCTGAGTAAAAAGTTCATATAAAACGCGTGTCCAATTCTCAATGGATACTGAGGTACAGCTGTTTGAAACTGGCGTGCACAAAGCCATTAAGAGAGGTATTAAAGAACGATAAATGACTTAATGTTTGTATTTATTGGCTTTTTTAGATACAAAACACAAATAATTGAATTTTTTACAGTTCACAATAATTGTTCGAAAATCCCACCGCGAACCTCAATGCACTTTGCAACTCTTGCGTTAATATGATTTGTTTTTTTGAGGTCATCTTGGCGTTCCTCTATGAGGGCAGCAGTATCCAAAATGCGAGCGAGCAATTCGGCTCTTGTATTCGCCTTTTCTTTGTATACTGCGCTTTTCATCAAACCCCACAAACAAAAATCTAACGGAGTGAAGTCTAGAGACCTTGGTGGTCAATGAACGGGACCACCGCGGCCGATCCATCATTCATGGAAAATTCGGTTTAGATATTGTATCACCAGACGGGTATAACGTGCAGGAGGTCCGTCATGATGAAATTACATACCAATCCTTGGAGCCAAGGAACATCCTCCAATAGTAGAGGAAGTTCGTTTTGCAGAAATTCTGGGTAAATGGGCCCTGTAAGGCGATTTTGTAACACAACAGGCCGAATCAACTGATTGTCGGTATACCGCACCACAGAGAAGCGATGTTGAAATTTTGTTTCTGCAGTGGCATGTGGATTTTCGTCTGACCACCTATGAGAGTTACGGGTGTTGTTAATACCGTTACAGGTGAAAGTAGGTTCATCGCTGAACAGTATTAATAGGCGATTAGCATTTGCCCACCGAAAAATTCCAATTGCTGGAAGTCGTCTCCTGGTTGAAGTGTTGCACCCGCTGTATGTGAAATGGATACAAGCCGTGCTCACGTAATGTTCGCCATACTCTTGTCTGTGGAGATACGCGTAGAAATTCTTCGTGTGCTAGTAGTAAGACTACCTTCTACCGACTGAAGAATGTGTTCTATTTCATCCACATTTTGTTCATTTGCACGTTCAGAAGAAATGTGAGCGGCGGGAACTGTACCAGTCTCACGCAATTTGGTGTAAACACTAGTAAACGCTTTCTTATGGAAAATGAGAACAATTATAAAGCACTAACACAGTTCGCCTAGGACCTCTTCACCAGAAGACGGATATATCCCTAACCACAATAGAGATTTTAACCAACAAATTAATATCTACCTCCCACTGCTGGAGCTCCTCAACGTCAGTAATCTGCAAATCTCACCTAAAGTAACAACCAAGATACGGACCAAACTCCTGTCAGACTATATGCCTCAACATACAACTAATGGAATATCAAATCTTCACGGGGTTAAATCCGAGGTTAAAGTCATTATTGGGACAGAAAGTCCCAAGAATGACTTTTACTGGACATGGCCACAAAACTCCAAGACATCGCCACATCCAAGACGTGCTGCAGCTTCGCTGCGAACATATGCTATTGTTCCTAGGGATGTCTTCTCTCTCTCTCTCTCTCTCTCTCTCTCTCTCTCTCTCTCTCTCTCTCTCCAGGGAGGAAGGGAGGGAGAGAGAGAGAGAGAAGACATCTCCATGACAATCCATCTTCTCCCAACATTCATGACAATGTTCATGACAATCCATCTTCTCCCATCTTTACGTGTTATTATTTTTTTATATATATACATAGGTCCTTGCCGCTGAAATCTACGGAAATTAGGCGGCAGGGCCTGCCAGAGTACCATTGCGATCCCTCTACTGCCTGACCTGCCTCCACGTGGCTAAGGATGAGCAACTGGGGGCCCAACCAGGGTCCCACCAGGGGCCCAACGGCTAAATGGTCAGAGAAACTACTTAACATGACACTACACTACACTCTTGGAATAATAAATACACTTTGATATATCCATAAATCATTAAACTGAATATAGTGACTCTGACAGACACGTATTGGCCATAGTTGCCCTTGTGTCGTGAAATTTGCGTAACAATAACTATACAACACTAACACGGAGATGGGGGAACCCCTGGGTCGCTAGACAATGAACACTTTATCCTTTGTACACTACTAGTAAGGGAGCAAGAGAGAATGAATGAATGTAATTGGCTGTATGAATACACAATTAATAATAATCTATTTAGTTTAGACATCCTGAAACTATTATATTAGGGTTACCCATAATTTCCTATATGTATTATGTCTGTAAATTGCGTGTGTTCTCTGGTCGATTTCCTGTTTTTCTTGACGAAAAAATCCCAGTTTATGGGGGGGGGGGGAACCTTGCTATCTACGCCTGGACCGAGTAACTCAGCCACGGGGTGAAAAAAGTCCATTAAAATTCCTCGCGTCATCGACGGGATTCGAACCCGGCCCTTTTCCACCCGGTGTGGGGAGGACGGTTATGATACCACTCTGCTAACAGCGCACACAGTTTACACATACTAACGACACCAACACGCACATTTCACTCCCCCCCGGTCTTGCAAGATATGCAGCCGGAGCTGCACGCTAGCTGAAAAATAATAGTAAGTTGGAGTGCATGGGGAGAGCAGGGCAGAAAGAAAGAGCTGAACAAAGGAGAAGAATGTCAGAAGAATGATTGAGAGTGTGACTGTGACTCTCAAAAAAGAACATAAACCATATTCTGATAAACTTAAGTACTTACGAACTCCTAGTTTTTATTTTTTCCCCTAAACTAACTTCACTTAACTTTAATTATAAAGCATTTAGTATATTTGTGGCGAGCAGACGTGCTTATTACAGCTCTTCATAGCGACATTAAAGAAGCATAGATAAGAGGAAATTAAAGCAGGATTAGTGAATAAGAGCAGGATTTCAAAGGTTTTTTAGTATATTGTAAAGTTTATTTTAATAAGTTTTTTTCTCGTAATAGTTTGATTTATTTTTTATATTATAAATATTTTTTAAAAGTTTCTTTATTTAATAATTAGTAAATTTCATAATGGTTATTACAAGATCCGCCTTAAATGTCAGAAGAATGAATGAGAGTGTGACTGTGGCTCTCAAAAAAAGAACATAAACCATATTCATCAAACTTAACAAAATAAATCAAATTCATCAAAATAAATCAAACTTAAACACTTCGTCAGAGGGTACCATGACTCATATGGAAATAGCCAATGGCGATTTCCGGGTGAGTAATGATTTTATCCTTTGCGAACCTGTGGCATGTATTCCAAGGTCGACATAGTGGATAATCCTAGCTCACTTGGAGATTCTTTTCTTTGTCACCGTTGTAATTGTACATTATTCTTAAATTACAATTTGGTGCACTGATGGAACAATTTTAGTCACTGAAAAAACGGGTGCTTGACCTCAAGAATAATGTAACTGGGAGCTCGTCAGGTACTCAAGACTCTAGCAACCTACCAAGTGATGCACTCCCGATTCGGGACCCAGAACAGAATAACCAAATGCAAACTACTCTGGTTCAAAAGGACTTAGTTCTATAAGGAGACTTCATTGTCAGGGAAACGGGGAATACTTTTTGTAATAAGGACAGTCGGACTAGAACCAAGGTATGTCTGCCGAGAGCAACTATTAATGATGTCACCAACAGACTGTCAGATTTTAAGGGGGGAAAAGAAAATATTATTATTCATGTGGGGACAATGACATTAACGATCTGACGATTTGTTAGACAAATACAGGAAGAAATGTCACGAGTTAGGTCACAATGTCTGTGTCTGCAATTCTGCCCAGGCACGATAGGAGGGATTATATGATGAAAGCCTTGTGGATTAACTCAAGACTTGAAGGACTCTGCAAAGCTTTGTGGGGGGGGGGGGGCAATTTCTATCAGCTTGGCCCGCACTTGTAAGTAGAAGGAATCTGTTTTGTACAGACGGGATACATTTAAACAAAGGTGGGGCAAGAGTTTTTGCCAGTATTATTAATGATACCTTGAAGGTTCGGGGAAACTGCTAGTTTGGGGGGACATGGGTAATATAGATACGCGTTTTTCTGATAGTATTGGTCAAATTAACTCTTGCACATACCTCAAGAGTATTTGTTTGTTACCACAACAGAACATAGTAGCAAGATGTTCTGAGGGCAAAAACGTTTCAAATGAGCGGAAGGAAGGGAAGCGAGCTTAAATAACTTTAAGGGGTGTGTCAGGGTAGGTTAACTATACAAGAACACTGAGTCTTAACTGAATCATAGTGCAGAACCTCGCCATCTTCAGTAACCATCCGTTGCAGCTCCTGACAAACCTCCATCCCAACTTCCTGTTGCTCAGGTGTGAGTAGACTTTCAACCTAGCGTGTACAAACACGTGTCATGTGCAAATGGTCAAGGAGAATACTGTGCGTGCTTCCTATTGACATTGTCAACATCTGTATATGAGTCAAATACAGTTGTTCGTGAGCACGGACTCGTAAGCATGAGTCACATACAGCTAGAATTGTTCACGAAACTTTATGATCATTCTTTATTGAACAGCCCTCGTGTATATATATGCATATTATAATCATAATGTGACTCATAAAATGGGCAAGATTACAATGAAGACAGTATCTAGCAATCTATGGTAAAAGCATTCAAAAGCAAAGAGAGAAATGTAACGAAATGCAACCTTGTTTTGAATTTTGCAACCGGCAAAAAACACTTGACACGTTGCTTATGCCCAATGACAATCTTGCTACAGTCAATTTGGAGGCATAATTGACTACTGAAAATTGGCGAAATAATTATTGAGATACAGCAAGTTGAAAATCATTCTATGTTAGATTTTTTCCCCTGACTTATTTGTTTCCTGTCAAGAGGAAACGAAGAGTGTAAAAATTGTAACATTTCAGAGCCTCATAAAATCCCATCAGGTCAATGTGACCTTCATTCCTCAATGCGAACACTTCATTAAAACTCTAGTTCAATTTATAACAAGTTGATACATTAACCATTCTGCTTCCGTGGCAATGATTACCCACGGTTTTGTTATGGAAACTTTGTGAAAATTGGCGCGAAGCCACTCTCCTTCTGAGAAAGCAAAAATAAACATCTGCCATCGCCTGACCTCCTTGACATACTGCTTATGTAGATTGGCCAAATAGCTGGTGTGTAGCCAGCTGAGAATAGCGAAAAGAAAAAAGAATTCTATTAATTCTTGAGAGGAAATGCAAAGAACTAAATTACTTTTCTAGAATATTGGACATTCTAGGAAGGATTGCACTGTAGCACTGTAAGTAGCTCAATTAAATTCCACACATCAGGCTATCATTCTGAGGACTCAAAATTGAAGACAGAAGTGCAGCAGGCGCGCGGGTGCATAAGTACACGTGCCTTGAGTAACCGGGGTTCAACCCCGTGACTGCTGAATACGGTGCTGTATTCTGTCTATCTTCTGAACTCCTCTGATCATTTGGTCGTCCCGGAGTATAAACAGAAAATTTATTTATTTTATTTAAAATGCTTTAAATATTCCTACATAAGAACAAATTAAATCACGACATGTTAAACTGCGCTGAAAATCGTTATTATCAGGTTTTGGAGGAAAAACCTTTACAACAGCACGTTTCTCTTTTACTCCTATGAGTAATAAATAAAAAACGTTTTCAACCACAGTGCGTCTTAAACGTGCATTTTATTCTCTATTACGATGAATACAGCATATAAAATTTTTGGACTAACAAAATCGGCCACAGCTCTAGTTCTTTAAAGATGGCCATTACAGGTTCGAACGCAAGCGTAATTAATCGTGGTATCTCAATATCAAAACAACGAGAAGTAAAGTATAAACGTTGCATGTCGTGTATAGAATTTTGTTTTTTGTTGCTAAATTATGAGTTCCGGTTGTTTCCAGCGCTTATGCAGATAACCCACGCCGATTGCAAATGGTAAATACTAAGGAAAAGGAGGGTTACGTTTCCAGTCAGTAAGAAAACACAATCTTTGTAACACGACTGAAGTCACTGCACAGATGCAAATAAACGTGAACTGAATTACGAAACTAACGAATTACGAATTTCCGAAAGGAAATCTAACGGAATTTTATGCCGGGCTGCATATTTCAAAGTTTTCTACTGTCGGTGTCTTCCCAAATCAAATGATTACATCGCTTCGCATCATCTGTAAGCAAGCATTCTCAACTATGAACTATCGAAAAAATAAATACAGTCCTGTTTTCAGCTTACTAATGGGAACTTGCGTGCCACGTTTCGCATTTTTTTCTCCAGTTTGAAAGCAGAGATGCCCAAATTAGCCGATGAAACGAATCCCATTAGGCTGATTTCGGAATCCATCATCGTACACGTATCAGTAACACACAATCGCTCTTCAATACAGTAAATATACAGTATGGAAGAGCGATTAGGAAAAAATTAAATAAACTGAATTCTTTCAAATTAAAGCAGTAATATCTGTTGAGAAGATTTTAATATTTTTTTAAGGAAAGGCCCATAGCTTAAAGTTTTGTTTTTAGTATTTAAAACTTGCATAAATATTGTTATTACTATTTAAAATAATACTACAAAATCACTACGGTCTCCAAGGCATTCTTAGTTTATAAAATCAGGATATATATATATTTTTTTTTAAATTTGCAAAATCGACATATTCATGGAATTACATGGAATATACTGTAGTTACATTCTTATAACTACTACTCTAATCCTGTCAGTACACTACTCAATCAAGCGTTGTAGACGTTATACGATGAAATAAATTTAAAATAAAATGGAGTTCATTACTTTCACGCATTTCCTGAATGGTATTCTGCAGCAGACAATATTTTATTTTATTTTAAAGCTTCTTTTCTGTTTCGGCTCTAAAATTGTTATGGATAGCAACATTCTACGCTCTGTTTAAATAAAAGCTGATTAAAACCGTACAACAGATGCCCTAATTACGATCGCACAACCTTTGTGGGTAACGATCAACAAGAAATAGCTGCTTGTTGTAATGGCTCCGATCAGTACAATACAGTAATACGTAAATAGTGAAATCGCGTTACAACAAATACCGTTTTTAGCATAGTTCACTATAATGATAGTATTTATATTTTCAGTCTTATTGCAGCCTTATTGGAAGTGCTTTTTATGCCTCGTTTGAACGAAACGGTTTTGATGAAAAATTCCTTACAACGCTTTTTTCTCTTTATTTATTTTTTGTTTTGTTTTTATAATTCCTTCGATATGCAGCGGTACGGCATGCTGACAGCTTTTCACAAAAAAGAAAAATCAAAAACAAAAATCGGATGATGCGTAATGACGACTTCCGGTTCTAGCAGTTACTCATTTTTTCTTTCTTTCTTTTTTTTTTTTTTTTTTTTTTTTTGTAGAGGAAATGAGAAGAATAAAGAGTTAAAGAGTATTTCTGTTTATACCCCAGACCGGACGACCACACAGGCAGAAGAGTTCAAAAGTTAGAGAGAATACATTAAACAGCACCGTGTTTAGCAGTCACTGGCTTGAACCGCGGTCGTCGTTCAAAGCAGGTGCACCTGTGCGCCCTGGCGTCTGACCATTTGGCTACTTTGAATTCTTTCGATCGAAATTTTAAAGTTTAATTTTCATATTAATGTTGTGTTGGGAGTTAAACAAAAACAAAACTAGCGTGTGAAAAGTAACAATAAGTTATATCCAGTATGCAGTATTTGTGAATGTATTTTGTTGTTTCTTATAAATAAAAGATGCTTTCAAAACGATACTCTTTGTAACAAAATCTATTTACTTTTGTAGGGAATCCATTTTGACATTTTACATTTAAGTAAAAAAACAAGGGGAGGGGATTGCGGCATATATATTTACAGTACTTATTCTTCAAAATGAATTTAATCTGAATCGTAAAGGATTCAAACAGTAACACGGTAGCCACCAAGTCACAGACAGATTTCCACTTGGAATCAGAAGTAATTTTTTCGTGCTTTACTTAATAAAAAAAAAATTATTTATGCGCCGCTGAAATCTCTACATAAGCTTTCACTTAATTAACGTAATAAATTGTTTGATAAATACTTTTAATGGTCCTAATCACGTAAAATTGCTCATTCTTTAATTTAGATAAGGATTTAATAATAGAGCTTTAGTAATTGATAATTTTGGCGCGGACATTGTATTTCGTAACCAGTAAATTGTAGTTTGCGTTTTAAATTTTAGTAAATAAATAGTTTGAAGGTAATAATCGCATAGGTAAGCTTATTTTTGTATTTAGCTAAGCATTTTTAAATTCAATCGCATTATTTAGAAATGTAATACCTGTCGCAGAACTCCGGAATAGTGTAGCGTTGCTATACTCTTATCGCTTGTAGTATTTTTGTGGGTATTCATGTAGTATTTTTTGTGGTATTCCTGTGGATTTTTAAATTAAATTTAAACTAAAATCATACCGCAAGCAAGAGAAGCAAAGCAAAGACCACAAAACAGCATTCCCGAGAAACTTGCTATTCATAGCTACATACTGTACAATGTTCTAACTCCCCCCCCCCCCCCGGGTTACCTGTAGTAAGACTTAACACAGGCAAAAGGGATCCTCCGCAGCAGAAAATGCTCTTTCCACAAGAAGCTATTGATGGTGATTATCAGAGAAACGAGAAATATATTTTGTAAAAAAGGATAAGTAGAATAGGACCAGAGTATGTCGGCCGGGGGAGGGCACAAAAGGTGATATTGTTGTACTTTGGCATTAATTATATTAAGAGTAGGAGATCTAAGGACATGATGAGAGCCTTTCCAATCACTTCAGTCCTAGAGAGACTGTACAAGACTCACGAGAAACACTTTTTCGTAGCATAGTTTGTGCTTGTTGACAAGGGGAAACTGTTTTTACATAGATGGGATACATTTAATTAAAAGGGCACAAGAATATTTGCTGATGAGATGCTTGTGTATTCACTAATACTAGATGTATAGTAAACAAACTTTATGAATATGAAGTACTAGTTAAGTCAACAAACGTGGATATTGTAGGATATTATTTATGTAATAATAAGAATAAAGGTTTTTGCTTTTTTTATGAAAACCCGAAACACGAGAGGTATTAGAACCTATAGTACTTAGTACCGTGCTTGGGTTGGAGGTTGAGAAGACGAAAGAAGATATTTGTTGACATTAGACTGGAACTTCTGTAGACTGTAATTTTCAGGGAATACGTATGAAGGAATGTTGTTCCAGAAAAGGGCAGTTGAATGAATAAACGAGAAAGATGAAAAGTTAGTTCTGTGAGTTTGAAGTTGGACAGTAAATGGCTATTGGAGGCACGTGTTCCGACCGTTCTGAAAGAGAGAGCAGGAATTATAGAAGCCAATTCAGAAGAACAGTGACCATGGAAGTATCTGTAGAAGAGGCATGCAGCAGAAACAGTACGTCTACGAGACAGCGAGTGGAGAGACTCTGTTAAAGATGAATCATTAATTAACCTAACTGCCCTCTTCTGAATGGAATCAAGAAACCTGAGAGAGGTTTTGGGGGCACCACCCCAGATGTGGGAACAATATTCCATGGTAGGACGGATTTGCAATTTATACAGAGTGAACAACTGTTTGGAAGAAAAGTAACGCCGAGAGCGAAAGAGAAAACCAAGTTTTTTTAGATGCACAGGAAGCAATATTTGTGATGTGCTTATGCCAAGAGAGAGAGATTAGAAGTGAGGGTAATCCCCAAAAGAGATATATCATTTTGCCTAGAAATCGGAGAGTCACTAAAGATAAGCATAGGAGCAGAAGAATCCTTTTTGCGAGATATAAGACAAGACTGAGTTTTAGAAGGGTTGAAATCAACTAAGTTGTCTTTGCCCCACTGGAGAATTACCTGAAGATCGGCATTTAAGGAACTGGTAGCAGATTTTCGAGAAATTGAAGCTGATTGAGCAGGACAAGGTTTCTCAAAATGGAAAGTGGAATGCAATGTGCTATCACCGGCAAAACTATGGATAGGATTTCCAGTCGATGGAAGAATGTCATTAATATACAAGAGAAAAAGAGTGGGGGAAAGAACTGAACCTTGGGGAACACCAGCATTAGTGGAGAAGTTAGAAAACAGAGAGCCATCTACCATCACCCTCTGTGAGCGATCAGAGAGAAAACTGGATAACCAGTTTACTGTTAACTAGAAGCCTGAGAGAAGTTTTGGGGTCGCCGCCCCAGATGTGGGAATAATATTCCATGGTAGGGCGGATTTGCAATTTGTACAGAGTGAACAGCTGTTTTTGGAAGAAAAGTAACGCCGAGAGCGAAAGAGAAACCAAGTTTTTTAGATGCAGGGGAAGCAGTATTTGCAATGTGCTTGTGCCAAGCGAGATTAGAAGTAAGGATAATCCCCAAAAGATACATTGCCTAGAAATTGGGGTATCACCAAAGATAAGCATAGGAGCAGAAGAATCCTTTTTGCGAGATATAAGACAGGACTGAGTTTTAGAAGGATTAAAATCAACTAAGTTGTCTGCCACCTGCAACTATGTCCACCTGCCCGACGTCGAACGCAACCATGGATATCAGACGAGTGCCTCGACCTCGTGGACAAACGGAAACAGGCAAAGTTGGTCGACTTTGAACGGTACCGGCAGCTAAACCGAGAAGTCCGACAAAGAATGACAGCAGAAAGAGAAGCATACTGGAACCAAGTGGCAGACGATCTTGAAGTGGCGGCATCCAAAAACGAGTACCGCACTCTCTACCGCACCCTCAGATGTCTGAGTGGAAAGACCAAATTGACTAGTGACAACATCAAGAATGCTAATGGGACCTTCGTGCGATCATCATCCGAACGCCTGCAACGGTGGAGTGAATTCTTCAAAGCTTTGTATAATCACGACCCACCTCAGGGACCGCCAGCAACAGCACTCTCGATCGACCCCCCCTGAGGTCTCCATGGTCGATGTTGAGCCTACAGTAGAAGAAGTGAAAGCAGCCATACAATCCCTGAAGAATGGCAGGGCACCAGGAGTGGACCAAGTCACCACAGAAGCGATCAAAGCCGGGGGAGATGTACTGCTTCGCCGACTACACTCACTCCTCAAAACCATCTGGTGCACTGAACAAATTCCGTTAACATGGAGGAAAGCCATTATCGTACCGATCCACAAGAAAGGTGATAACCGGGACTGCAAGAACTACCGTGGCATCAGCCTCCTTTCCATCATCGGAAAGGTCTTTATGAAGATCATCCAGTCAAGACTGCAAAAACATCGCGAGCAAACCAGTCGAGAAGAACAGGCAGGATTTAGACCCGGGCGAGGATGCTGTGATCAAATCTTTGCCATTCGTCAGCTGATGGAGGAGAGGATCCGGTGTGGACAGCGAACCGTCATTGTTTTCATTGACTTTAAGTCTGCTTTCGACTGTGTCCACCGGCCTGCCTTATGGAAACTACTAGAGGTTGAACATGTACCTCGAAAAGTCATCACACTCCTCCAAACTGCATACAACGGTTTAACCAGCCAGGTGCGCATCCAGAACGATTTATCTGAGGAATTTACCATCCAAACTGGAGTCCGCCAAGGGGATGTAGCCTCCCCGTTGCTTTTCAACATCGTGGTCGACGCCATTATGAGGCAAGCATTCAGAAACAGACAGGGCATACAATATGACAAGGATCACTATGTGACTGACCTGATATTTGCTGATGATAGTGCTATCCTTGCCGGTAACGACGCTGAAGCCACGGACATCCTCTACGACATTGCCCGCATTGCCCGGCCATACGGTTTGAAGATCAATGCTGGTAAGACAAAGGCCCTGACAACAGATGGGTCGCAAGCCACCATCTATCTCGAAGGCGTCCAGATCGAGCAAGTGCAGGACTTTAAATACCTTGGGTCGCTGGTCCAGGAAAAGAAAGTTGCATCCACCATGGAAATCCACAGCAGAATTGGACAGGCGGCCACTGCGTTCGCCTCGCTCAAATGGTGTCTGTGGAAGAGGACCAACATTTCCACAAAGACTAAAATCCGACTCTTCCGGACTTTGATCCTGCCCATTCTTCTTTACGGATCGGAAACATGGATTTGTCTCAAGTTAGATTTGAACAAACTCGAGGTATTCCAAATGCGATGCCTGCGGCAGATCTTGGGCATCTCTCTTCGCGACCGCATCACTAATGATACCATCCGCGCCAGATGCCAACAGCAACCAACCATTGCCGACCAAATCCAGAAGCGAAGGCTCAGATGGTTTGGCCACGTATGTAGAATGGGCACGAACAGAATACCATCCACACTCCTTTGGAGACAACGACCCACCCAATGGAGCATCCAACGGACCGCGCCTAGGAAAACGTGGGCCAAGCAAGTGGAAGATGACTTGAAGAGCCGACGTCTCGACCTTAACCAGGCCAGGTCTGAAGCCATGGATCGTAAGGTATGGAAGAACATTACAGAGCAAGTCCGAAACCCTGCGGCACCTACAGCAGCATACTGGCTGCGTGGCCAACCGCCTCTCCCAGCTGCCAGCTAAGAACCAAAGAAGAAGAAGAAGAAGAAGAAGAAGTTGTCTGCACCATGGAGATCGACATTTAAGGAATTTGTAGCGGATATTCGAGAAGTTGAAGCTGATTGAGCAGGGCGAGGTTTCTCAAACTGGAAAGTAGAATCCAATGTGCTATCATCGGCAAAACTATGGATGGGATTTCCGGTCAATGGAAGGTCATTAATATACAAGAGGAAAAGAGGGGAAAAGAACTGAACCTTGGGGGACATCAGCATTAGTGGATAAGTTAGAAGACAAAGAGCCATCACCTTCAGTGAGTGGTCAGAGAGTAAACTGGATAACCAATTACAAAAAAACAGTTGGCAAACCATAAGATGGAAGCTCGTTTAGAAGACCTTTATGCCAAACACGATCTAAAGCCTTTGAGATTTCAAGAGAGACTGCTTGTGTTTCACCGAACTTTTCCATTCAATTTGTCCATAAATGGGTAACTTTTATTTTTTGTTTATTTGGTTTTTAGGAGCATTAGCAACTCAACTAAGGCCATATTGCTCCGGGATATGCGGTGGTCATTCTCTGACCTTTCCGCATCCTCCGTATTTGGTGGTGACGGGTTCGAACCCCGGTCTAATCAAGAAGCGTGTGCTACACACTGCTGCTCCTGCCCACCTAGATACGGAGGCGCCTGAAAATGGGTAACAACTAAAATATCACCGGTGGATCGACACTGACGGAATCCATACTGGCGATCGTTGATCAGGCGGAAGGTTTCTAGATAGTTTTAAGAGTTGGCGGTTAATTGATTTCTCAATTACTTTAGCAAGAGCAGAAGTAATTGCAATGGTACGATAATTGGATGAGAGCGATTTGTCACCCTGTTTAGGAATCGACTGGATATGAGCGAATTTCCAAGCAGAAGAAAAAACTTTTGGAATAAGAAAGTGAAAAAAGACGGCAAACAACAGGAGTAAGTTCAGGAGCACAGGTTTTGAGAACAAGTGGAGTAATGCCATCAGGACCTGGAGCTTCCTTAGCATCAAGATTCATCAAAATCTTGACATCCTTTTGACGGAAGACTACAGAAGGCATTGAATGGAGTGTGCTGAAAATGGTGGGAGATGTTTTCCAAGATCATTAATACGTGAGTTTGAAGAAAAATGGGATGTTAGCAGTGTACTGAATGGAGTGTACTGGGAATGGTAGGAGCTGATTTACCAAGATCATCAATACATGAGTTAGAAGAAGAATAGTATGCTTCAGGTCAGCTTTATCTTTATCTGAGGTGGCAATAGAACCATCTGGTTTTGACGGCGGTGGGAGCAGAGATGGGCAAAAGTTGTGGCCAATAGCTTTGGCAAGAGTCCAGAATGCTACCATTAGGGCAAAAAACAAGCTTTCTACTCTTAGCCTGTTCAAAATCTACTTTGGACCGATTAATTACTGGTTTACAATTGCTGCGAACTCTGGTGTAGGGAGAAAATGAAACTGAAGAATTGGAAACAAGCCAATTACGATATGCAACCTTCTTCTCTTGAACAGCCTTAGCACAATTATTGGAAAACCAAGGTTTAAATAAAGGACGAGATTTTAAAGTGGAGTGTGGAATAAAGGATTCCATTCCTACAAGAATAATTTCACTGACACGATCTGAGAAATTTTGAGTTATTATAAGTTGAGTTAGTTTAAACATAAAACTGAATTTTTTTTGAGGAAAACCCAGTGTTCATACATATATACACACATAGAAACATATATATATATATATATATAATTACTATAGTAAGAGTATAATTGGTACTATATAGGTACACAAAGTGTATTGAAACATAGGCATAAAAGTACTTTGCCGGCTATAAGGCCAAAAGAACCTATAAAGAATAAGGTAGCCTGTGCTGGTCTACACTGCTGTACCCTAGAAATAAACATATAATTAGCAACATTATATAAAGTAGAATAAAATAAAATAATGATTATGTAGCTAATTATTGATATTCAGATACATTGAATGGAACTTTTTCGAAGGCTAATCCCATTCATATATCCCAAATTATCAAAGGCTATCTCTTTCTGATAACAGCTTGCCCGACAGGTAGCTTTGAAACGAATATAATACAGAAAAAAGACTGCCAACCATAATTTTCGTTTCAGTTGTGATGATTTTTTTATTTATTTTAGACAAGTGCAAAAGCCGACATAAGGAGAAAGGAGGTAAGAATAAGTATAGTAAAAGTAAAAGTAAAGTGCAGCCATTATCAACCCACTGCAGGATGGAAGCCTCCTCAACAATTCATGTTGAGGGAAATGGACCATAATCTGCCACGCTGGTCCAGTGCGGGTTGGCAGATCGACCATATTCAGCAGTCAAGGGCTTGAACCCCGGTCTACTCAAAGAGCGTGTGCTACTGCACTCCCGCTCCTGCCCACTCGGCTACGGAGGCCAGTAATAGTACCTCAATTTCCCTCGAATTACTCTAATAGATCTTGAGGTATAAAATTTTAGGGTTAGAAAGTAAAAAGTGAAAAGCAAAGAAAAAGGTTTTTATAATGCTACTTGGGATATACAGGGAGCGTAACTGCCCGACCCTTTAATAAGGGATCCTGGTATAATTATGTTTATTAAAGGAAGGTATTTAATGGACAAATACAGGATTGCAATAATGAAGAAATATAGAATAACAATTGTAGATAATAATAAGGAAATGGAAGAAATTACTATTACCAAATGTAGGAATATTTAATTAAATTGACATTTGTAGGAATATTTATAATAATTAATATAATTCATCCTATCTGATTTAGTAATAAATTGCAGACCATCTATAGAGAACACTAATTACTGCGAAATAAATAAATAGGAACATGTAGCCTTCCATCCTGTTCTGTACTAAGTAAAAAGTGTCTGCAATTCTGCCCAGACACGATAGGAGGGAGTATATGATGAGAGCCTTGTCGATTAATTCGGCCCTGGAAAGATTGTGCAAGGCTCAAGGGGTAGAATTTTTTTCAGCCTGGGCTGTACTTGTTAACAGGAGAGATTGCTTCTACAGGGATGGGATACACTTAGATAGAAAGGGTGCAAGAATATTTGCTGTTGCTGTCGAGGCAGTGTTAGGTGGGTCGAAAAACTGCTAGCTTGGGTGGATACAAGGACTAATAGATTAACAGTAGCCACTGGCAGAGGTGAAAGTGATTCTTGCACTGCTTCTATTGGAATGTGCAGAAGTCTGAAAAACAAAATGAAGAACATTTCAGAGACTGCTGGGAGCCATTGCGGTACAATAAACACATGGGTTGTGTTAGGGTAGCTAAGAATAGGAACAGGTGCATGTATACCTGCGTGTACACCAATGCTAGGAGTTTAGTAAATAAATTTGATGAATTTGAGGTATTGCTCAAAACATCAAAGGCGGATATTGTTGGGATATCAGAGACGTGGTGTCACACAGATATAAGGGATGCAGAACTGGAATTTGGGGAGTACAACGTCTACAGAAAGGATAGACAGGATAGGAAGGGAGGAGGGGGTTATGCTATTAGTTAAGAAACACATAAAATCCAAGGAAGTGAAGCCAGTCGACATCGCTGGACAGTGCCGTGTCGAGTCAGTTTGGTGTGACTTAAGCATTGGGAGATCAAAATTGAGAGTAGGAGTGTGCTATAGGCCTAATGACTCTGATGAGTATAATAAGAAACTGTACAGGGAAATAGAGTGGGCCAGTAAATCAGAGAGTCTTATAATGGGGGATTTTAATTTCCCAGATATTGACTGGAATTTGTTGGTTGGCCATTCACACACTAACAAGGCTTTTGTGGATTTATTGGATGATTGTTTTCTACATCAGCATGTTCAGGAGGCAATTAGAGGGAGTAATACTCTTAATCTGATTATCAGTAGTGATTCTTCATGCATCAAGAATCTCCAGATAAAGGAACCACTAGGTAGCAGTGATCACAGAGTGCTGAAGTGGGATTTACTCAAAGAGTTAACTACCATCAGGGGTAAAGGGAAAAGTTTTTGCTTTCGTAAAGGCGACTACGATGGTCTGAGATAGTATTTAAATTCTATACAGTGGGACCAACTGATGATGTTACCAACAGCAAATTCAAAATGGGAAGCATTCAAAGAACTTATCTTGGAAGCTACTACGCTTTACATACCAACTAAGAAATATTGTTCAAGGTTTAGGCCTAAATGGATGTCAGATGAACTAATGAGACATATGGCAGAGAAGAAAAATGCATGGGATACATATAAATTAAAGGGTGACATGAAAAACCTATGATAGATATAAGCAGGTCTCTAACCAAGTCACTAAGGAGATTAAGCAGCAAAGGTAGATTATGAGAAATCCTTGGCAAAGGATGCAAAGAAAAACAGAAAAGAGTTCTTTACCTATGTAAACTCTAGAAGGGAAGGGATGAATCAGATTGGTCCACTGGATACTGATGGTTCAACAGTTGATGATCTTGCTCAGGTGGCTAACAAACTAAACGAGTATTTTGCATCTACATTCACACATGAGGAGGTATTCAGGAAGGGGAACGCCAGAGGTGAAGTAAACTCTGACAGTGAGCTAGATGATTTTGTAATAACTGAGAGGAAAGCGGAGGAGAAATTGTTGAGGATAAACATAAAAAAGGCACCCGGGGCGAATGAGATCTATCCAGTTATATTAAAGGAGGCAGCAACGGAAGTAAGCGAACCCTTAGCCATAATTATGAGAGCTTCTTTGGACTCAGGGGAGGTACTCATAGAATGGAGATGTGCAAATGTGACCCCAATTCACAAAGGAGGATCAAAGGCTGACACAAGTAATTATAGACCTGTGAGTTCAACTTCTGTTCCAGGAAAATTAATGGAAACACTGGTTAAAGAAGCACTGCAGGATCATCTAGACAAGACTTCAGTTATAGCTCGGACACAGCAAGATTTTTTTAAGGGAAAGTGTTGCCTGACTAATTTGATTGGATACTATGATGCAGTCACAAAATAACTGAATGCAGGGAATAACTTTGTTATTATATATTTGGATGTTAGAAAGGCTTTTGATACTGTTGCACATGAAAGACTGCTGCACAAATTGGAGCAGTGCGGCATTGGAGGCAAACTGCTGCTATGGATAAAGGGATGGTTGAGGGGGAGAAGAAAGAAAGTGGTAATCAATGGACACTGCTCATCGTGGACTAATGTTATTAGTGGAGTCCCTCAGGGTTCAGTGTTGTTTTCTGTATTTATAAATGATATTGATGATGGTATATCAAGCTTAATGTCCAAGTTTGCAGACGATACAAAGGCTGACAGGGTTGTTAAGGACACTACTAACGCTATGCTGCTGCAACAGGATCTGGAAAGGTTGAGCAGATGGGCTGAGAGGTGGCAAATGAAGTTTAACATTGACAAATGTAAAGTACTACATATGGGAAACAGTAACCCCAGAGCAAAGTATCAACTCTGTGGTACTACACTGACAGTGGTAGAGAATGAAAAGAACCTGGGGGTAATTGTGCAGGCAGATATGAAGTTCTCTGAGCAGTGCAGACGAGCTGCAAGAGTAGCTTATGGTGTCTTGTCAATGATATACAGGAATTTTTCTAGCAAGGATAAGGTTGTGATTATTCCCTTGTATAAGGCAATGGTCAGGCCACACCTTGAGTACTGTATACAGGTCTGGAGGCCTCATTTCAAGAAGGATGTAGAGCTGCTGGAACGAGTACAGAGAAGGGCAACAAGATTAGTGAATGGAACAAAGGGTTGCTCTTACGAAGAAAGGCTTAAGTTTTGCAAATTACAGTGTCTGAAGACTAGGCACCGGCGAGGTGATCTGATTGAGGTGTATAAAGCCTTGAATGGTTTGAGTATGTTCAATGCCGATGGGATTCTGCCTCTTGCTCAGAATAATCACCTGAGAGGGCATAAATTCAAATTGAGAAAAGACAGATATAGGATAGATGTGAGTAAATTTGCCTTTAGCCAGAGTGTTATTGGTTGGTGGAGCAGACTTCCAAATCTTGTTGTGGAAGTTGATAGCCTAAATAAATTTAAGGCTCAACTAGACAGGTATTTCGAACGAACGGAGGAATGAAATGGGAGTGTTTTTTTTTTGTTTGTTTTTTTTTTGGCTGATGTTGCATAAGCTTGTTTTCTTGCATCATGTGCCTATACTAATGTTAAAAAGAATGAATTATTTGAGCACATGTTATCTACTATAAAATAAATAGCGACAACAGCGCCCTCTCGGTTCAGGTAATTTCAAGACTAACTAAATAAATTAAATAAATAATTATTAACCAAAGAAAGCAGCGCCCTCTGAATTCCGTGTAACTGTAGAACTAACTAATAGACTGAAATTATAGTTTAATAGTATACTATACTTTTGAAGTTTATTCAAATAACGTCCTATAAAAATAAGTAGTTGGTTCTCAACTTAGTAACAAGTCCAATTGAAATGAAACCTTTAAATATTTTACAGAGTAGAAATGAAAAATTCCCTTTATGGAAGATGAAATTTATTACTGCCTTAAGAACAAATATAGGTACAACTTTTTCAATGAGCGTAAGCTATAAGTGACGTGCTCTAAAGGTAGTGCCTACTATATTATACATATGTACAAGTCCTCAAAATGACTAATGTGATTTTTGAATAGCTACTATAGAATTGTAACAACAGACTTTATGAACAAGAAGGAGAGGATTATAGAGAACGTTGAGAAATGAAATATCAAATTTTGTGAATGATGAGAGCAGTACAATAGAAATACTTATCTTGAACATTTAGGCTATGATATAATTTGGATTTATATTATTGTGCCATTTATTAATGGGAATAAAAATGGCTTTCTGAAGATGTTTGGCAATAAAATTAGCTGGAAATCCATTATAAATAAGCTTAGGACCCCAAGTCTATAAGCGATCCTATGATATTTTTAGCATTATTACGTATTTGATGGTGTTAGGGTTAAATGTTACTATTTTGTAAGTTGTGCTATTATTCAGCTCGTTTAATTAATAATGCGGAAGTATCGAATTTTTTACATATAATGCTATAGTTGTTGGCTGCTTTGTCTATTGCAGTTATTATGAACTTAGTTTGTATCTTCTTTAATTGCTGTATAATTATAGACATATCAAATATCTTTGTAGGTTGTGTTTTGTTTAGCATAAAGCCTATATGTTTTTCTATAGCTTCGTAGACGAGGGTAATTCACCTGTGGAAAGTTTCCAATGGTGTTTTATGTTTGTATGCCAGTTTTAAGCAAAATTGTATTAGGTCAATATGTATTTGTTTATTAATCATATTTAATCTACTTTTTGTACTATGCCTAAATTTGAATCCATAAGATAACAGGTTTCGCAAGTCTGTGTGTGAAATAATACTCAAATCCCCGATAGTGATGTGTTTATGTGTTTTACATATCTGTGACATGAATATATCACAGATATGTAAAATTCCTGCGCATGTTATCACATATGTTTGATATTGAGGCAGATAGCAAAAACATTCTGCCTCAATATCACTTTTTACTAGGTTGCTAGGTTGCTTGTAATTGCATACTGTTAGCCCTATAGGTTTGTTGTAACTAAAATACTACTATAGGAGTTTGTAATTGGTAGCGCATATTTAAATTTGTTGATAATTTGATCCATTAGTATATTATCCAATACATACTAAGTTGCGGAATTTAAAAATGAGATATTCCTTGGTGACTTTAGACAAATTACCAAAATAATGGCCAAAATAATGTCATGAATATACTTAACATGTATAATAGGTCTGTCCCATGATTTTAACAAATCAGCAAAACTACCTAATTTATTATCTGTGCGTGTTTTATTATTAGTATTTCTTACTCTTTTGTGTTTGGGTGTTAGACTTTTTACCATTTGGAAAATTTTATAGACACAGTGGTCCTGTATATTATTAGTATAACAGTGTCCGCTGGATTTATTGTTAAGTCCATAAGGATAAAGAGATTTATGTCTTAATATGTTCAAATTTTCTGTTACCAATCTTTTAAAATTATTACTTTCTGTTGCTAATATAGTAATGGAGATATTATTGAAGCTGTGAACCTGAAAATGCTACAGTTCAATATCTTTTTTGTTAACGAAATTTTTTATACGAGATCTATTTATTCTAATATGTGATTCGCCACTGGTTTGTCCTACATATTTTGCTTCACATTCATTGTAATTAATAAGTATACTACACCACTAGCAATGGCAGAATACTGGAGAATCTACATTTACTGTGTAATGTTTAGGGTGCATCGCGGGACAAGTTTTAAACTTTAAAAAATTATGTTTATCGTGCAGTTTATGCTTTGTAGTATTGAGCGATAGCGTAGTTTCAGAACCTGGATTATTCGTTATATCGGTAATTTCGCCATTCTCAATTTTATAGTCTTTCTAAGGACCTAAAGCATTGAATGCTGAGTGGCTAGTTGGACTACTTATCGGACCACCCTGAGCCCCAGTTTAATCCGCGGTACAGTCGCATAGGATAAACTTATTATAAATATTCCTACAAATGTCAATTTATTTAAATATTCCTACATTTGGTAATAGTCATTTCTTCCATTTCCTTATTATTATCTACAATTGTTATTCTATCTTTCTTCATAATTATAATCCTGTATTTGTCCATTAAATACCTTCCTTTAATAAACATAATTATACCAGGATCCCTTACTAAAGGGTCGGGCAGTTCCGCCCCGGTATATCCCAAGTAGCATTATAAAAACATTTTTCTTTGCTTTTCAACTTTTACTTTCTAACCCTAAAATTTTATACCTCAAGATCTATTAGAATAATTCGAGGGAAATTGAGGTACTATTACCATACTTATTCTTACCTCCTTTCTCCTTATGTCGGCTTTTGCACATGTCTAAAATAAATAAAAAAAATCATCACAGCTGAAACGAAAATTGCGGTTGGCACTTTTTTTCTGTATTATATTCTGTATATTCGTTACAAAGCTAGCTGTTATCTTGCCTGTTTGCTGTTAAATTTAAAGTCTAGAATAAAACGCCTTTATGTTTATTAATTGGACCTAGCTAAACAGGCAGATAACACAATCAGAAACAGATAGCCTTTGATAATTATTGTTAAATATTGAATGGGGTTAGCCCTAAAAAAATTTCCATTCAGTATATTCGAATATCAATAATTAGCTACATAATCATTATTTTATTTTATTCTATTTTATATATTATTGCTAATTCTATACTGTATTTATTTCTAGGGTATACTAGTGGAGCTCCGCAGAGTACTTTTACGCCTATGTTTTAATACACTTTGAATACTTATAGTAATTAGATTACAGACTGATGCAATGTTTAATTTATAATTGATGGCATTAATCTGATCTGACATATATAGGAGTCCGCAAGCGTTTTTTGATTTTTGAAGGGTGCGAAAACTTTTTGATTTTTGTAAGAGTCCGTACATCTCAGTAGTTTGGGAACCACTATTGTAGGGGATATCAGATACCATGCCCACTCTGACATGAGATGCGATTTTAGAATACTGTATATGGGTAGAGAAAGGACAGACAGGACAGGACAGGAGAGGGGAAGGAGTTATGCTCTTGGTTAAGAAGCACATAGAATTTAAGGCAGTGCACCAATTTGACGTGGGCGGCAATGTAATGTTGATTCAGTTGAGTAAGCACTGGAAAAACAAAAATGACAGTACGAGTGTGTTTTAGGCCAAATGACAGTGATGAGCATAAAGAACAACTACACAGAAAATACAGTAGGGCCAGTAAATAAAAATGTTTATGGGAGATTTTAACTTTTCAGGTTTTGAGTGGAACTTGTGGCTTTGTCAAACATACAGTAGCAAGACTCGTGTGGATTTATTAGATAATTGTTTCTGCACCAACATATTTGAAAGGCAATGAGAGAAAGAAATACTCTTCACCTGAGTGACTTTTCGTATATTAGGAATGTCTAAATAAAAATGTCACTATGCGGCAGAAACCACAGCGTATTGATGTGCAATTTACTTAAAGATATAAGTACTGTCGAAGGTGGACTTTTTCTTTCTAAATGTGACTAAAAGGATCTCAGGAAGTTTTTAAATTATTTCAGTGGGATCAACCGCAGATTCTAAATGAGGATCGATCAGGGAAGTAATAACAGAAGTTAGTAGTCTTTTTATACCAACTAAGAGACACTGTTCAAGTCTTAAACCTAAATGGTTGTCAGGTGAACTGATGAGATTATTGACTAAATTTCACCAGCTAGTCAATAAACAAAATCCCATCCTTGTTACAAAAGAGAGACGCCATGACTTTTCCAGAAGACTTCTTGGTGCAGGGTAGACCACTGTGCCTCCACTGCTTCGACTCTTCTTTGGTCTCTGGATCGTAATGAAACAACCACGTTTCATCCATGGTCGCAGTTCAGCATGAAAACTTAACTGGCATCTAGCTCAAAATGGTGAAGGATGGCAGTTGAAGACATGGCGACACGCTGTCGCTTTTGATCAGCATTTGGGGACCCGGTCTAAGCTATCCGGATAGCAGAAATTCGTCTATTAGACAGTGTCAAACCGCGGGGGTAGGTAGGACAGTGGCTATATTCACTGTCCTTTCCACACTGCGTGGGAAAGGCCCAGTTCGAATTTCGTCAATGACGCAAGGAACTTTTATAGGGTTTTTTTTTTTTTTTTTTACTCCGGGCTGAGTTAGAACAAAGTTCTAACAAACGTGGATAGCAAAGTTCTTCCACCCCGGAAAACTCAAGTTTTTCATTCAGAAAACCAGATAAACAGACCAAAAACATCCGCAATTTATGGACATATTAGCGATGTGCATGTTGGCTCGTGGGTGGCCCTAATACCAACAATTATTATCAGGCAGTATCATAGTGTAAAATGGCATCAATATTTTCAAGCTCTGTGGTAGAAATTGGTTTTCATGTCCTCTGTGCATCCTTATTGTCAAAAAAAAAAAAAAAAAAAAAAAATTTAATTCTGCAATCCACTGGTTGGTTGAGTCGTATGGACGCTGTTCTCCTAACGTTGCCAACATATCAGCATGAATTCCATTTGCTGTTCCCTTTAGAGACTTATTTTATAACCGCTCTGCCTTCATTTTGCTGAAAGTTAAGTTTTGTGCTGACATCCTTTCTTCAACATGCAAAAAATAAAAATGGAATTAGGGTTTTGAGGCATATGGGATATTCATCATAAAAAGATGTGTTCTTTCATAATTTGACACCCATTTGTCAAAAAAAAAAAAAAAAAATGGAAGTAGGTCGGGCCGAGAATTTATCAGCACCCCCTCGTACACGAATAATAACAAAACAAGTCTTATGTACATCATGAATCAAATATAATAATAACATAAAACTACACGGACACACATACACAGGTTAGAAGATAGGATGGCATCAACACTTCCCTTCCGGTATTGGTGGTTCACAGAGAATAAAAATATATATCAAAATCTTCAAAGTCACGGGTTCATGTTCAAATATATTTCTAACACTGCGAAAGAAGTTTAAGATAATCTAGGATTGCAGTATTGTACTTTCATTTCCCTCGATTCGAGTCTTGGCAAGTGAACTGAATAGATTTTCGAAACAGCGACTTATGAGAGAGAGAGAGAGAGAGAGAGAGAGAGAGAGAGAGAGAGTATGAATATCTTTACTGTAACACATAACACAATATAATATATAAACTGCATGATTCAATAACCCAAAAACAATATTTTTCACATCCCACTAATCCGTAAAATAAAAAAAAATTAAAGAAATATCCCCTTTCAAGGTTTCAAGATTTTATGTTCACATTCAAGAACATATAAATCAGCAATTTCACATATCAATATTGTACTTTCTTAGCTGTGAATTACTAAATTTATCGAACGTAGGTTATCTCTCTATACATTAAAATAATTTTCCTCCCAGTGATATTTATTCAGCCAATGGGAAAAGGGAGATGCGGATTACGTGGTAATACTTAACAAAATACGAATAGAAGCTTGTTTTACTGTGGAAAATAAGCTTCTGTTTAAGCATTGTCACGAGCTATGTTTATCAATCATGACCACGCGGTACCATTCTTGATTTCCATATATAACGTATTTATTTAAATTAACTAAATACAACAAGGCATAACATTTTAAAGAGTTTAAGATTATATTTCTATATAATATCGGTGCAGATACACTACAGACAACACTTAAAAAATTATATTATTTTTAGGCCACCCGAATAATGAAATTCATCTGTCGTGCTGCGTGTCTTAGGTCTGTTAATTACGTGCGTTCTATGGTCGATTTGCCTCTTTTGTTGGACAAAAAAACCCCCGTTTCTGGGGGGAAACCTTGCTATCTACGCCTGAGACCGACCAACTCAGCCACGGAGTGAAAAAAGCCCATTAAAGTTACTCGCGTCATCGACGGGATTCGAACCCGGGACTTTTCCACGCGGTGTGCGGAGGACGGTGACGATACCACTGTGCTACCGCGCAGACAGACAACTGTTAAAGAAAAACTGAAATCGTCGTGTGAAAGGCACCCACCGATGAAAAAACAACTAGCTTTGAAACGGTGCTGTCTGGGTGGTGGTGCCCGCCGAGAATAAGTGAAAATTGTCTTCTCTATTAGTGAAGTGTTACTTATTCGAGGTAGTGCAACACATGGAAAACTCGTTGTGAAGGATGAGCACAATATGAGATACAGATGAAATTATGCTTTTCACACTACGATCGTGTTTTTTCTTTAAGAGTTGTCAATGGTGTATCTACACCGATATTATATAGATATAGTAACGTATTTATGTTTGTTTGTTTATTATTTGGTTTTTAGGAGCATTAGCAACTAAGGCCATATTGCTCCGGGAATATGCGGTGGTAATTCCCTGACCTTTCCGCATCCTCCGTATTTGGTGGTGACGGGCTCGAACCCCGGTCTAATCAAGAAGTGTGTGCTACGCACTGCTGCTCCTTCCCACCTACGTATTTATGTATTCATAGCTGAGGAAGAGACACACACAAGAGTCGAAAGCTTCTGTAAGTATTTAATTTAACAAAAGAAGCGAGCGCAGCGAGCAGGGGGGAAACCCCCTAGTAAAACATTAAAAAACATTCCAGAAATGTGTTGAGAGAAGAAAGTAAAGTTGTTTTTTCATAATAAATTAATTAAATGTGAATAACATAATTAAATCACGTGAACTGTTGTTATCTGAATTTTTTTCTGTGTAAAAAAATATGTTAAGTACATTAAGTACGTTAAACTTTCACACAATACTTCTTAATAATTGGCGACATTTCTAGATTCCATATTGAATCCTGTCATCAGGCCTAATTAGGAGAGATATGGTGATTATTCTTAACTTTACTGGGTAGAAGACTACTGTTTTCCAAATTCAGTTAATTCATTATGAACAATCACTTTACGCTCTTCTCTCAACAAATTAATGCCATAATGTTTTATATTTGCCTAAAATTAATAAACTTATTAATTAACAACTAATAAGTACACTATTAATATATCGAATTGCTAATTCCTACATTTTTGAATGTCAAATAGCCTCAAAAGGGGCATTTCTTATATTTTTTTCAGATACACCTGTAACACATGAAATTTTTTAGTTAGGTGGTATGAAAATAAAGTTCCAGGACTGGGACTGTTGCGGTCATGTTCGATGAGGTGGAAAAAAAGTGGAAGTGGTATGTTTTAGTTCAAATTTCTTCAAACAGATGGTGGTACAAGGATCGTCCCTTAGGCTGACAGCTTGCAAGTAACAGCCAATTTTGTTAGTAACATTAACGTTCTGCATCAAGATTTTGCAATGGAGCAAAGAACGAATATCAAATTTTGATTTAAACTAGGGGACATTTGCCTCTGATGGTAGTTACCTCTGATGGTAGTTACATCTTCAATCATAGTTGGTAGAGTCACCGTCTTCCCCACATCGGGTGAAAAAGACCTGATTCTTAGTCCCGTCGATGACGTGAGGAATTTTTATGGGTCTTTTTCACAACATGGCTGAGTTAGTCCATCTTAGGGGAGGGTAGTGTGGTTTTTCATCCCGGGAACTCGGGTTTTTCGTACAGCAAACAGAAAATCGACCATAGAACACACGAAATTTACAGACAGTATATACAGAGTAATTTGGCATTAGTAGCTGATGATCCTGGAACCCTACAACAACAACGTTTTTAATATATCCCAAATCAATACACTGATCACTGCCACTTAATGGTTCTTTTATCAGCAGATTCTTAATGCATGAATAATCTCTGCTGATAATCAGATCTAGAGTGTTACTCCATCTTGTTGCCATATTACTATTTTTACTTAATTTACTTTAATTTATTATATTCTTTAACATACACTGCGTTGGGGCCACCTTGTCCATATTTTTGTGGAAGATCTACTGCTTTATCCTCCTATTTGCTCTCACTTATTTTTATTCTTATATTTATTTATTCAAGTAAATTTCCTTTTCTTTCACAAGTATGGACAAGTATAGAAACGCAGTTTTTGATACGTGATCAGGTGTAGTCCCCTGAAGAAATACCTGATTATGTATCAATATTTATTTTTAGCTAACATCAGATTATAATTTTATAATTTTTCTCCACCTTTCTCGGACTTATAATCAAAATATCCCACCCTTATCTGATGCTTGCTATTACTCCATATATTAATCTAATCATTTTTGTTTTACATTTTTCTCTCTAATTGGTTATCCAATTCAGCCTATATATATAATTTTGCTTAATATCATATAGGATATTCACATTATTTCTTTCTCACACCTTTAATATCTCCAATTTTTGCTATATTTCTATTAGTTTTGGCATTTTGTGTAATTTACGCCTCCATCTTCGCACTTTTCAATAAATTTATTACTTTTATCTCATATACATATATATATATATATATATATATATATATATATACAGTATATATAATTCTAATAAAGTTCAGCTGTAATTAAACTGAACGGCTAAGTTTAGAGAACGTAAAAAATATCATCAAGCGTTTCACAAAATCTTAGTAAATGAATGATAAGATTACTATATTTACTCTTCACTTCTAATTATTAATTACAAAAAAATAAAAAAAAATTCAATATAAGGAAAAATCGAACGCCTCTGGAATCAAAGGCTTTGTGTGCATTAATTAACTTGTTTCTTTTTAACCTCATTCATAATAGATATACTTTGTACTGTAATCTATTCAGAGATATTACATGCAACTTTTAAGTTTCTGAGAGAAAACGGATGGCTTGTGGTGAATCTACGCTTCCATATAGACAGCTCGCAGGTGGTTTAAGATGGACGTGAATCAATGACAAAAGTCGGCGGTCCTGGAACTCCAACCATTGTTGTCACCACAGAAACCATAACACTGCTTCTGTAATCGCGAGAGAAGATCGTCGTATAACAGTAAGGCAACTAGGAAAGCACCATAAACAATATTCTTGACGTGGTCTTTCAACCATCGGCTGAATCGCAGACTGACGATCAGAAGAAAATGTGTCAAGATAATGCGATCTGCAATAACCAAGCAATGGAAATGCCTTTCACCAGGGAGGAGCTAACTGCAGCAGCATCAACTATTAGAGGAAATAAATGCCCAGGGCCAGATCTGCTAGAACCAGAAATTGTTAAAAAGACAGTGGAACATGTCCCTGACCTGATGCTAAATCTTTACAACAAATGCCTCCAGGGAGGAGCATTTCCAACATCTTGGAAGGTTGCCAATGTCAAACTTATCCTAAAAAATCCTTCCAAGTCGCCTATCCTCCCAGACTCTTACAGGCCTATAGCCTTGCTCTCCGTGGTCAGCAAGCTCTTCGAGCGCCTATTACATGCTCGTCTCCAACATTACTTCAATACTGCAGGACTAACAACGCCCAACCAGTTCGGCTTTCGACAGGGTCATTCTGCCATAGATGCCCACCAGCACCTCCTGGGGAAAGTGGAGAACTGCAACAGAAAATACTTCTTGGTGATCTCTGTGGACTTCGCTGGGGCGTTCGACACGCTTTGGTGGCCGAGCGTCCTGGCCAGACTTAGAGCGGCAAATCTTCCCAGCAACCTCTATCAGACCTTACAGAACTACCTATCCAACAGATTCATAGTAGCGAATGCGCCCTATCAGACCCTCTCTAGAAGTATCCACCGGGGCTGCCCGCAGGGTTCGGTCCTGGGACCCTTCCTATGGAACGTCATCTTGGACAGCTTCCTCGTCTCGGACCATGGAGAAGTGGATGCTCAAGCATTTGCCGATGACCTCATTCTCTCGTCTCGGCGAACTCAAGGGCAAAACTGGAAGAATCTGCAAACCTGGCTTTGGGGCTACTGCAGAACTGGGCAAAACAGAATCACCTGAGAATATCACCAGAAAAAACCAACTCAACCTTGCTGAAAGGGAACTTGGACCTACGACGGCCTCCTCAAATTAAGATAAACCAGACGACAATAAAATTCTCCAAACAACTCAAGTATCTAGGGGTCTTCCTAGACCACAACCTATCCTTCAAAGACCACCTACAAAACATCCGAACGAAGATTAGGAAATATGCTGCCCTCGTTGCTAGGGTGCCTCGAAGGGACTGGGGCCTTGGCCGGCGTACGCTACATATCTTCTACAAAGCCATATTCATACCTATCATCACATATGCCTCTGGCGTATGGTATCACAAGGCTACTACCGCAGTCAACCGACGTATCATCAACTCAACCCAAAGATCGATTCTACTATTTACTTCTCGTGCCTGCAGCACGGTGAGCACCCACGCTTTACAGGTCCTGAACGGAGTTCTCCCCCTTGACCTGGAGATTGTGGGCAAAGGATTACTTTACCATCTGGCAAAGGGCACCTCAAGGACCTGTCTCGGACATACAACTGACCCAGCAAATAACCGCACCGCTGAAAAGAAGAGGCTCTACGCTCACCTGCTGCAGGTGTGGCAAGAGAGATGGACAAACTCCCATACAGGGGAGATAACTAGAAAGTTTATACCTGACATCAGCAGGGTCTACCCTAAGTTCCCAACGTGGTTCTCACCTGGACTCCATGCGGCATACCTTCTCACCGGACATGGCGCCATCAATGCCAAACTTTTCCTTTTGGGAATTGAAGAGGACCCTACCTGTGTTTGCGGCGGTCTGGAGAGTTGGCAACATTTAATGTATGATTGCCAGCTTTATGACGACCTCCGCAACATCCTAATAACAGAGATCCTATATTGTCCTAGAGGACGGGAGCACAACATATTGGATACAAAACAAGAGTACCTGGCTTTCTCCTGCTACGCCCAAGAGCTCTTCGCAAGAAGACGAGTGCTGGCTGCAATGGAGCACAACTGAACCCTATACATGACAACCAGGAATAACAACTGAACTTACTTAATAAAGGACAAGAACTGACTTGATTAAACTAGACGGGACCTGGTCCCATGAGTGATATCACAAATAGGAACACTAATACCACTGAAGACCAACTGCAGCTTGCTGCTGGCCATCTTGGCTCTCAAACCATGCTCCCTTGCATGGTCCTATCTTTTCCCCTCTCCCCCGGCAGGGGAGGGGACGGTATTTTCCGTCCCCTCACCTCCTTGCCAATCCTCTCTTCGCCTGGTAGGGCATGGGCCTGCCCCACTGATTATCTGGGGTCGCCTTCTCTATCGTCCCCATATTTCTGTCTTTCCCCCCAGCCTTCTGTCTCCCCCCACTACCTAATACGCAAGTGTATACCCACATAGTTTAAAATTTAATGACTAAATTTAATTGCATTCACACTAAACTCATTTGGCCTTTCTACTCAATTTTCTTAACCCCCACTGAGCGAAAATTTTATTTTATTTTATTATATACAATTTTTTTTTATTATTATTATTTTTATTTATTTTTTTTATTTATTTTTATTTATTTTTTTTATTTATTTTTATTTTTTTTTTTAGGTCCTAGCCACTGAAATCTCAGGAAATTAGGTGGCAGGACCTGCCAGAGTAAATATTTCAATACTAGTGTACCCGGTCTGCCTCCACGAGGCATAGTGTGGACAACGTTGGTCCCCAGCAGGGGTCTAGCGGCTAAACGGCCAGAAGAACAACGATACACAACACTACACTCATACAATATCCATACACTTTTAAATCTCTGGCCTTTACAGTCAACTGTTACACCCGCAATGAAAGCAAAATGGAGATGGGGGAAACCCCTGGTGCCGTTAGACACGAACACACTATACACTATAAGGCAACTAGCAGAGATGTTGATAATATCAGTAGGAAGCGCGCACGGTATTCTCCATGACATTTGCATATGATGCGTGGTTGTGCACGCTGGGTTCCAAGATTACTCACATTCACACGTGAGCAACAGCAAGTTCACATGCAGTTTTGTTAGGAGCTTCAACGTATACTTACTGAAGATGAGGACAAATGGGCCTGTTGTACTGGGATCCATGGTAAATGATGATTAAGTGTTAGCCAGTAAAACAATTTAATTACAAATATATACTGAATATCTTTGATTACAAATAGATATTGTAGCTTTCGAGACAAATCGTGTCTCTTTTTCAACAGAAAAAGAGGCACGATTAAAGTCTTAAGACGTCTGGAGTCATGCGCCAATACTCTTGTCTATGCCTGATTTAAAGCAAAGAAGATTTCTGATCCCACTCGGCGGTTTCTTCATGCCAAGGGCTGCCAACTGTCACAGTTTTATGGGTTACTAAAAATCCATAAGCCAGGTGTTCCTCTTCGGCCCATAGTGTCCTGCTGCAATGCACCTACATATGAACTGTCCAAATATATTTCACGACTCCTCACACCTCTTGTAGGAAATACCACCCACACTGTCAATAACAGCGGCGAATTCATTCGCCTTATTAAAGAGCTCTCAATTTCTGACAACGCTGTTATGGCATCATTTGATGTAGTGTCGCTATTTACATCAATCCCTGTCCAACAGGCCGTACACTGCACCAAGAGGCTCCTTGAGAATGACTCAAACCATCCAAACAGAACATCGCTGTCTACTGACGACATCTGTACCGCCCTCAACCTGTGCTTGTCAAGTAGCATCTTTACCTTTGAGGATTCCGTATATCAGCAAGTACATGGCACTACTATGGGCGCCCCTGTTAGTTCCGTAGTAGCCAACATCGCCATGGAAGAACAGATATTCCTGAACCCACCAGTACCTATTACAACATGGTGCAGATACGTTGATGACATCTTCACCGTCATCCCACGTGGCTCTGAAACAACATTGCTAGAATATCTCAATTCCCTGTCTGTGTTCATCCAGTTCACTCTAGAGTTAGAGGTTAACGGATCTCTCCTATTCCTGGATGTCCTAGTAAAACGCGTGGACCCATATCTAAAAACCTCAGTATACCGTAAGCCTATGTGATGCGGACAGTTCACAAACTACAGATCCGGCCATGCTCCCAGTCATCTCAACAGCACTGCCCGCACTCTATTCTCCAGAGCTTGGAGCCATTCCAGCACAGATGAAGCTAGGCGCAACGAGATTTCTAGAGTGAGGTCAGACTTAATCAATTGTGGCTACCCATCACACGTATTAGACAAGTGCTTATTGCAAGCACAGGAGCTCACAATCCACCCGAGACCACCACCAACTCAGGGCAATATACCTACCGCCTACATTCCCTACTATCCAGGCATGTCGGGCCAGATCTCGAAAATCCTCAGAGAATACCGCATAAAATGCGTGCAGTTGCCTGGTAGAAGCTTACATTCTCTAGTTTCCAGTGTAAAGACCCCTGTTACCCCTCTCTTACGCAGCAGTGTAATATACCGCATATGTGGACATGTGGACATGTGTTTTTGTAAGGGGCGGCTCCTAGAACGTTAGTTCAACTCCGCCTCGTATCTCTGTGAAGATCAGTATCTCTACAAATGGACCAGATATGTGTGTGACGTCAGTTTGTGTGTATTATGTGTGTTCTGTTGTTCTGTTCTGGCCACTTGGCTACCCAGAAGCATCAGTCACCTGGACAGATGATTCTGGGTACTCGTCCACACCACGGGAAGGTGGGCCAGTCCCAGCTAAACACGTACTGTCTCAATACGAGACTCTGATCCACTTGATGTTGCCAAAAGGTGGGCCAGATTCCTCTAGGGGCCCACTCCAGAGGAGAGAGAAAAATAAAATAAAATAAAATAAATAAATAAAAATAATATATATATATATATATTTAGATTTTCCCGTGGTGCAAAAAAAAAAAAAAAAAAAAAAAAAAATGTCACTGTAAAACGCGAAACAACAAAAAAAAAAAAAAAAAGTGACAGCAACCCTGAAGAACGAAAGAAAAAAAAAAAAAAAAAAAAACAACCATGTGACTGATTGTAGAACGCAAAGAAAAAAAAATAAATAAATAATAATAAAATAAAAATAAAATAATAATAATAAATAAATTTAAAAAAATAAATAAATAAAATAAAATAATAAATTAATTAAAAAGGGGGGGGGGAAGAGAGAGAGAGAGAGAGATGGTGTTTTCCTTCCTGAACACAGGCCGCAGAAACAAGCTCCACAGCCCATGTAGCAGGATAGGGGGGGGGGGAATTACATGGTTGGGGAAATACATGGTTGGTTTCAGTTCACTGCTGGGTCCTCGATGTTTGCCACTGGGGGCCTGTTAATCCTTCGTCTGCGCTTAAAGACTTCAGCTGAGTAGGTTTGCAGTGCAGGGAGGTTGTTAGGGTTCTGTAGGAAGAGCTCAAGATGCTCGCCAGAGATCTGTGTACAGCTGACAAGGTTGTGTCTCAGATCAGCATACGCAATGCACTCGAATAGTACATGCCACCAGTTCTCTTTGGCTCCACAATGGCAGAGATCTGTTGGGTGCAGACCCAGATGGTGTAATTTTTCATTCATGGATCCGTGTCCAATAATTAGGTATGATGTTTCTAGTGAAGGGGTGAACCAAGACTGTACAGATTTAGTAGCAGTGTAGGTTACATCAGGTAGGAATCTTTTTGTGACAATGCCCAGTGTTGAATTATGCCATCGAGTTTGCCAAATGTTGACGAGCTCGTTGTAGCAACGCGTCATCTCAGCCTTGGGGTCAGCATCCAGATTAACCTCAATGTTGAGGATCCTTGTTGGGATATTTCTCGTAATTCGGAAGCACAACCCTCGGAAGATAAATAAATAAATAAATAAATAAATTTTCTGTTTATACTCCGGGACGACCAAACGGTCAGAGGAGTTCACAAGATAGATAGAATACAAGAAACAGCACCGTATTCAGTAGTCACAGGCTTGAACCCCGGTCACTCAAGGCGCGTGTACTTATGCACCCGCGCGCCTGACCACTAGGCTACGGCATAGATCGAGCGGAAGTGCTCCCGCAATGACCTGAATAGCAGGAGTGGAGACCGTTCTACACACTCGGCAGATTGCCATTAACATTGATCTCTGGATGGTTCCAAGCTTGTCTCGCATCTTTACAAGAGTTACCCGATGGAACCAGGCTCCGGCTGCATAGGTCACAATTGGTAAAAATACTGCATTGTAATACAACCGTAGGGACCTTTTGGAGAGTCCCCAATCATTCTTGGAGATGCGTATGATGGTTCCTGAGAATCTCTTAACTTTGTTTCGTAGATTAACAAGATGTGGGAGAAAGCTGAGTTTGTGGTCAATAATCACGCCAAGTACCTTGGTTTCTGTGACGATTGGCAGTTGAGCGTTACATATCTTTACCTGCGGTGGGCGCCTGAGATCCAGTCTATTCTTAAATAGCATCATTTTAGTTTTCGTTGGGTTGATATGCAGCTTATTAAGTGCGGCCCAAGTTGAGAGATCTTCGAGGACCTGGTTTGCATTTTCTTCAATGGCCTTCCGTGAATGCCCTGACACCACAACTGTGAGATCATCAGCAAAGGCCACAATTTTTGCATTCCTGAAGGTGCGGGAGAGCCAGTCTTGGAGGACTATATTCCAAATGAGGGTTTTTTTTTTTTTTTTTTTGATTTGGTAGTTGTTGGCGCATCGGCTTCTGTGGCCATATTGCACCTCCCAAGGTTTTTGCAGTACTTTGATCCAAGCCCGAGGTGGGAATCGAACCCGCGACCTTTGGGTTGCCGGGCAGGTACTTTATCCACTCGGCTAGCCCGGTCGGCCCCAAATGAGGGGTCCCAGGACTGACCCTTGGGGACAACCTCGATTTACTGATCTGGTGACTTGCTGGAATTTTGACTTGAGAATAACTGCTCGGTCGGAAAAATAATTCTGGAAGAGGCTGTATAATTGCCGGGGGCAAGCGGCAGTTCGAAGGCGTGCCAAGGCACTATCCCACCAGACGGTGTCGAAGGCTCCCTCGAAGTCTATGAAGATGGCCAATTCGAATTTTTCTTCAGAACTTTCAATATGTAAAACCAAATCGAAAAGAGCTTCTTCACACGACCTTCCACGGGTGAAGCCATACTGGCATGGTGAGACCAATTCACGCATTTGTAGCATGGAGACAACCCTGAGAGCCATGAGTCGCTCGAGGACCTTACCAAGGTTAGCCAGCAGGGCAATAGGCCGGAAGCTGCGGGGGTCTGTTGGTGGTTTGTGAGGTTTCTTGATGAGGCGAATGAGGGCAAACTTCCATTCTTTTGGAAAGCATCCTTCTTCCAAGCATTTATTGAAGAGAAGGAGTAAATGGTGCGGCCGCAGTGTGTGAAAGCGGATGATGAAGATATATTCTATTAGGTCTAGGCCTGGACACTTTTTGGCATTAATGTTTTTAAGGACTGCTCCCAGTTCTTCTAGTGTGAATGGGTCGGCTTGCTCTTTTGCTATATAATTTCTGTTGGCAGCTCTAATTGCTGAATGTTCTGGGTGATCCTCAGAGATGTCATCAGGTGGGGAACAGTTTGTCTAGAATAAGGTTGGCAGAATCCTGCCAACACTTAGTTTCCTGAGCGTCTACTGAAACAGTGTTGAATATTTCTGGGGAGAAAGTTTTCTCTCTCAAGATCTTATATGCCAGGCCCCATGGATTTGTACGGTTGGTTTCTTTTACGAAATTTGCCCAAGTTTCTCTCTTTCTGGTTGCAATTGCCTTGGTATACTCATTCTTTTTGGCGATATAATCCCTATGAAGGCGTTCGACATCAGGAGCTGGCCAATCACGGTGTTAATATACCGCATAGACTGCAAAGACTGTGACAGCTGCTACATAAGAGAGACTTCGAGACGTCTTCAAGACCGCCTTGCAGAACACGAAAGAGCGATTCGCCTTGCTGAGACCGACCAGTCCGCAATCGCGGAACACTTCTGGTCCACCCACCACGACCTCAATCCCAAACGGGACTATGAAATAATTGACCACTCCCGACACTTTCGCCACCGCCTCTGGTTAGAGTCACTCAATATATTGGGCAATTCGAGAGCCATGAACCGCTGCAAAGGCATGAGACTACACCCCATCTTAGAGACAACCGTTTTATGTTTAGACAAGCTCTGGAGAAAAACTGTGCACGTCCGTGCAGCAACAATGAACACCAGTTTAATGATTGAATGACCTACCTCGTGCCCTCGCACGCCTCACTGCACGCATAACTGTGTCCGTTAGAATAATTAAGTTTCAATTTTTCTGTTGAAAAAGAGGCACAATTTGTCTCGAAAGCTACAGTATCTATTTGTAACCAAAGATATTCAGTATCTATTTGTGATTAAATTATTTTACTGGCTAACACTTAATCATCACTTACTGAAGATGGTGAGAATCTGTACAAAGTGGCATGGCTTCATCATTTCGACTCAGAGCGTAAGCAACAAAACTGTTTGGCAGTCTACGTGATCGCCAACACCGAAAAAAAAAATGGAAAAAGTTGTGGCTTCTAGAGGAAAGGTTATGGTCATCTCTCTTTTTTTTTTTTTTTTTTTTTTTGACATTCTAGGAATGATTTACCAGCATGTTGTGCCACGCCATAACACTGTTGCGGGACCTTACTACAGAACTGTACTGCAGTCATTGCGGGATCGCATTCGTCGCAAACGACCACAACTGAACACAGGTGGGTGGTGTAAAAAATGGCTACATCACGATAATGCGAGACCTCACATTGCTCATACTGTCATCGAGTACTTAGCCAGCATTAATGTCAAATGTGTTCCTCATCCCCCCTACAGCTTGACCTTCCTGTAGGTCAAGAGAAGGAGCTGCGAGGAAAACATTTCCCGACGTCAGAAGAAGTTTTAAAGACATCCGAGGCAACACTCAAACGCATGTCAAAAAATGGCTTCCACCATGTTTTTGAAGAATGGCAGAAACGCTGGAGTAAGTGCATTTCATCAAATGAGGCGTACTTTGAAAAGAACCACCAAAATATAGATGATTAATAAACGTATGTTGTGGAAAAAAAACTATGGCCATTCTTAATTGAACAGCCCTCGTATTTTATTACAGTAAAAGTACAGAAACAGTATTTACAGTTCAACAAAACAGGAAGCACGGGAAGAATCTGATTTTTCTTCAAGTGCTACATTATAAAATACTATTATTATTATTACAGACCATGTTCATGAAAGTAAATATATTTGTCAAGAAATTGAAACAATGAATGATATAAAGGAACTTTCAATTGAATTTGTTTTCTTCGCTGAGGACATAAGAATTTTGATACACTTATGACTGCAGTTTACATATTAGCATGTTGAGAAAGAGTCACTAAAACACTTTTGCAGTGTGTTCTTGTTATAGCACAATTATGGTCACTACACCCACTACTGTGTTTAATAAGTTAAACACAGTAGTGGGTTAATATGTGTTTAATGTTGCACATATAATACAACTACATGATTATGCAGCAAACAGGCACATTTCACTCAAGATTCGAAACTGATAACAAAATCACAACGAAATCGGAATAAAATAACATATTATTACATAGTGAATAAGAACATCTCATTCTACAATCGAAACTGGAATCATAACGAGAGAGAGAGAGGTCGCGTGGATGACTCCAGATCAATTTGCCTACAATCAATTGGTCCACTGACCCAGGGCTGATCTCAAATCATAAAGAAACTATGAATAGGGTTAGGTAAGAAGGCACAGGGAGTTCCATACCTGTAGATGCAAGTACCAATCATGGGTAACAGTTTAAATATGACAGAGGACATAATCCACGCGATTAATGAAGGTTTTTAACTAAGCCAACCAACCATGTAGAACAAGAATGTTTCTTAATTTTCTTTACAAGTCTCAACAATGTTTTCACAACATAAATTGCATAAAAACTCCTCAACTTGTCGCGCAAAATTATTTTGCCAGTAATCATAAAAATGTCTTAATTTTTTTTTTTAATTTTGACATTATTTAAGGGTAAAAAGGTTTTTACTTGACGTGCAGAGGAGATGACATCACGTCTGTAAAACTATTACTCACATAGACAAGTTCGATCACGATAAGTTTGTAGTGGGGATTCTATTCGAGCGTTTTTGCCAGTTCCCGGAGACATTCGCATAACGGGGCCGTAACGGACACGTTATGTGTAAGAGATTCTCACAAATTGGATTTAACATCGAAAAGATCAGGAAGTAGGCGTTTGGATAACATATAACAAAGCATCATACGACTGGCGTGCCACAGAAAATGGACAATCCAATCTATCCTTATGCATAAGGATAGATTGGATATCCTTATGCGTGCGTGCCACCTGTGGCCACGCGTGCATAAGGTTGTCGATTCCTGGTACAAAACCTTATTTACGGAAAGCAACAGTCATCTTCAGATCTCCATGACGTTTAAATACAAAATGAAATGAAAACAGTCATCCTCTGTTACTTTAAACATTCCACATGAAGATTATAATAATTACCCTCTACATCATTTAATCGTGAACATGCACACACAAGCGCATAAACCAGTATTTCAGTACGCATTTGTAAAGGGTGAAAAATAAAAACCAACCTACGACCTCGGGTTTCCGGGTGCACACCTGAACACAACTAGATACGGAGACTGGATGAAAACTGATTATTTTATGATGGAAATTAAGGAACAAACGATTAAATATTCGGCTGTTGTTTGGTTTTAATCATTAGGACTGGTGTGGAAGGAATTCGATGTGTACACTGCTAACATATTAAATGTAATTGTTTTCTTTACAACTTATCATTAGCGTACTGTGGTTTCAATAGTCGATGTGCAAAAAATTCTAACAAACAAGAACAGATTATCTTAAAATGAAATAATTTAAGATCTCTTAACATTAAAACAATAACAAGATATTATATAAATGTTTGTAAATATAGATACAGACGTACAGAAAACAAGTTTCCAAAGCTCGAAATGATGAACTAAATGGTGTACTTTAAATTCTGTTTCAAGTTTAGGACAAGCGGTGAAACCTAAGGACTAGGGTCAACGCGTGTTGTTCTACGCCCTGCTCTAACCACGCCTTTAACAATCTTTCATATCACACCCATCTTTTTCCCTGGTTTGCAAAATTTTGGAAAGGCCATAAAAATCTGAAAGATGATGAACTCTGCAGACGCCTAATAACGCTACGAATCCGAGAAACGACCAACCAAGTTCGCACGCTGATTGCATTTGATCGTCGAATGACTTTTTGAATGATGGAAGAACAACTTATTAACAGAGAATTAATTCATCGTGCAGTCAATTCTGTCAGATATGGCCCGATGGAATATCTGCACTAGGTTCGTTCCGCACTCTTTGAGCGATGAACAAAAGCTGCTCAGACTTACCATGCGCACAACTCAATGAAGCTGTTGATAAGGATCTCATCCCCCTTGCTCGATTTGATGATGATGAAACGTAGTGTTTCGAATGCGATCTACAACAGAAAAAAAACATGAAATGACGATCAATACATTCTCCAAGACACAATAATAAAATCGTTTCCAAATCACTTTCTACAGCAAGAGAATTTATTGCACCATTTTGTTCTGTTAGGAAGTAATCTATCCTACCAGGCTTAGTGAATATAGAGCACTAAGCACAAGTTTTGGAATGTTTATTAAAAAAAAAAAATATATATATATATACAATACTTTAATTTACGAGTGATCGATTACGATCACCTGGTAAAATTAAATATAATTGATAACTCCGGTATTTTACAAGAGTTTACAATTATTTTACGAGTGATCTCTCACAAGTGTGCAGCTTCTCAAGGCGATTACTTCGAAAAACATTAAAAACTCTTCTCATTCTAACATCTGGATTTCTTTAAATTTACTAAGTTATGTAGCCTAATAATCAAAACTCAGACCTTGTGCGGTTACGATTACAAGCATATGTGCAGTGTATACAAGCTTTCCTCCTCCAATTAGGCGGATATCGACCTGTTAAGAAACAGCAACTGTAAGAAATCATTTATTACAGTGTAAGCCAGATAGCAGTTGCTGTTGGGAGCCGGAACTGCCTGAAGCCAGGCTAGTTCCGGTCATTAACATTGATAATGTGTCTAATTATTAATGATTTTTCTGCCTTATTTCTTAACACATTCCTTCAAAAGGCTTCAATTTGAAATAGTAAACTGGTAAAATAGCATTATTTAGGAATCAAAAGCAGTGTACTCGTAATTTTAATTAGATAAAAATGTAATTTCTCTTCATTGTTGGACCTGTGAAGAGAAAAGGTAAAATCTCAATGTTTGGGTTATCTGCTTGCTAAATGATCTTCCGAAAGCCGCCTGAGATCTTCACTGCCTCTAATCCCAAATACCAAAAGTAGAGTCCACCCGAGAGATTCTTTTCCCCTGCAGTTGGGTTCGAATCTCGTGGAATCATCGATGGAATTCGATGAGTAGCAAAATTTCTAACGATCTCTTCAATCGAGTCAGTGAGTTATTCCGAATTTTTCAGCCAACAGAACCACGGAAATCAACCCGTGAAAATACATACGTGTTCAGACATAACACGCAACGAAGCAACATGGTCTAAGTCGCTGATGCTCCAAATAATTAACATCAACACTAGATTTTTGGGAATGTTGTTAAAATAAACGTTGCGCTTCTGGTGAGATTTGCACTTTTTTTAATGTATATTTTCAATCGGGATTACATTTTGTTTTCAAGGTAATGTTGTTGCTTTTTTCGTGTGAATAATTAAAAGCTATTTCGTTTTCATTTTAACTATTTTACTATGGTCGAGACTACATCTTGTTCAATTTTTACCTTAGAAGTTGAGCATTATTTAGTGTGCTGTAGGTGTATGTAGTTATTACATGCATATCTTGTTCGCATACAAAATATTTTAATAAACTCTCAAGCTATTCTAACCGCAATACATTGATGACTGAAATGTTAAGCAGAAATTACGCAGTGGTGAAGAGGATTCCCACCACACAAATCAATTATAGACGGATTTACCAACCTTAAATGAAAGGGTATATTACCACTCGTGCCGTTGCCATTTAAACGAAATCGTCAACGCCCCTTTAATATTGGCAGTTGCGCGGCTAGAGCGGAGGTTATCACGCAGAGAGTAAATGGTGTTTAGATCAGTTATTTCAGAGCACTTTTAGAACTAGAGCGTACGTGTGCATCTTTATATACAGTATGAGTTAAGTTTTCAGATGGCCATTATTCTTACAGAAATACCTACAGGAAAGCTACAAAAAACCTTTAAACAAACGAAAACAAAAAGAAGAATGCATGGTCTTGAATTAATGGAAAAAATAGGAACTGCAGAGGGATTGCAAATTCACAGTTATGCTGTGAACATCGCTAAAATGGAGGTGGAAATTCCCAGGAATTTTAATCTCCCTAACTAAATCTGTAGCTAGTCAAGACAGCGTAACATGGAACATTGACATCATAAGATGGAACTCTCCCGTAACAAATAACAGAATGAGCTCGTAAGAACCATATTTCATATTTAATTTTCTCCTGAATAGCCCTTAATGTACATGTGTTACTACAGGTTTATTTACTTGTCACTATTATAAATTTGAATTAAGATTGAATTATTAATTTGTACTATTAATTTTGAATTAAGAGCCGATTCTACAAACTGCTTTTTCTAGAAAACGAATATAACTTCTTTTTACATTTTGACAGCTTGAACAATGCATTCTCAAATACTAATTGGGATTCAGCATACATCGAGTGGCCACTTTATTTACTCTTTTCATGAAACAGAGCGCTCCTTCACTAAGAGCATCATGTGCTCGTAACATGTGATATAAAGCAGGTGGACAAATACGTAGGGATAGTATTGAATTCTATTGTATCGTGTTGTATCTGTATTGTTCCAGAGAATCCCCACAGATTTGCGGTGATGCCACTGAGGAGACGCTCTACTTAAGCAAACAAGTTATTTGTTTTGTGTAGGAAATTGTGTTTTAGTATATATGTTGTATGAGTGGTCACTTAGTAACTGAGCGAGAATTTTTTTATTTTTTATTTAATTCAGATAAAGTAAAAGTTACATTAACCCCTAGATAGCAATCAAACTAGGAGGGTAAACAAAACCATAACGCAGCAATACAAAATCTATATTGGGTAATATAAAAGATACAAGGCGAAGACAGATTATGTTCCACATAAATGCTCAATATACAGTCAGCATCTGCCCAAGGGATGCCGGCAGGATGCTGTAGGCTGACTGGAACAGGAGAAGCACAGATGATTCTCAATTACAGAAGCCACTTAGGACGATGATGAAATGAAGGTCTAAAATTGCAAGATAGCGTAGGCATCTGCAAAAACTTGTTCTGTAGGCCTTGTCAACACAAATTGCCTCAAGGTTGATGTTTAAATCGTTGAGAAGTCCAATCGTGTTTGCTGGAAACATATGACTGAGCGAGCTGATTTGGTTGAGGGCAGGTCGGATCACAGATGTTTACTTATTCTTCTGCACGACCGGGCTAGCCGGGTGGGTAAAGTGCCTGCCTGGCAACTCAAAGGTCTCGGGTTCGAATCCCGCCTCGGGCTTGGATCAAAGTACTGCAAAAACCTTGGGAGGTGCATTATGGCCACAGAAGCCGATGCGCCAACAACTAACAAAAAAAAAAAAAAAAAAAATTATTATTCTGTTATTCTTGGGCAGGATGATGAGGCTATCGATGATGGGAGAGTCTAGTTTACTGGAAATTAACTTAAAAAGGGTAATTATGTTGCGAGTGGTGATGATTTGCTTCCAAGGGTCATTCCACGCAGCGAATGTAGTATACCCCCGAGAGATAGTAAGGGGATGTCCTGAAGTCCTATTGAGGGATTCGCAGAAGCCAATACTCAATCCCCACGTAAATTGAAGGGGCAGAGGACCAGATTTCTGACGCGTAGAGGGTCGCCGATACTACACAAGATCGGATATACTTATTTGTCAGCTTGCTATTGCGGTAACCCACCAGTTCCTGTCGAGCTGACCAAAGGGCTGAGAAGAATTTCTTTCTAGCTTCCTTGAAGCGCTCCTGAAAAGATAGGTTCGAATCCCAGACCAAGCCTAGGTCCTTGTGAGAGTTGACAAGTTTAATTTGATGTCCATTTATAGACATGTGCATTGGGATTATTCTTCTCCTTTTCTTAAACGTCATTCGGGCAGATTTTTCGGCATTTAGTTCAAGACGAAATATTGAAGAAAGGTGCTTATCTCAGATATTTGTTTTGTTGCAGCTCTTTGGATAGAGAGTGCTTGCTCCGGCTGATCCGAAAGAATGAAAAGCTTCAAATCGTCGGCATACGATGTCATGTTTTGGAAATTTGCTAGCAGTGGTTCCAAAGCCAGCGCTGCTGACAAAATGCCACCCTGTGGAACCCCTCTGAAGACAGTAGAGGATCGTGAGAGACCATTGTGCTCAACAAGAAATAGTCTTTCCTGCAATTTTTTTTTTTTTTTTTTTTTTTTTGAGTTCAGAGAGGAGGTTATCGGAGATCTTGAAGTAGTTCTTCAAGATGTTAAGTAAGGATGTGATGGAAATCCTATCATATGTAGATTTAACGTCAAGATAAATTAAGTCGAGCTGCGTTCGACTATTCAAAGTTTCCTGTATATGAAACAATGTCTGAAGGAGATTGGTGGTAGTAGATCTCTCAGGGATAATGCTGTGAATGTGACAAGGTCTGTGGTGAAAACAGTGCTCAATAAGTTGCGCTAGGATTGTCTTTTCAAAAACCTTAAGGAGCGAAGAGCCCACTGAGATCGGGCGAAAATCCTTCGCAGTTTTAGGCCTCGAATTCTTTGGAATAGGTTTCACGCAGTAACGTGTTCAAATTTCAGGCACAGTAGATGTTCCCAAAATTTCCTTGAAGATATGTAAAAGAACATCCACAATGAAGACACTGGATATTTTAATGATAAACAAGGGAAATCCATCAAGCCCGATGATAGCTTTGTTTGGTAGTTGGTTGATAACTTTCATCAGAGTTTCCTTCGTGATATTAAGCGTAGACAGGGGAGTCAAATCACATAAAGGGATGGAGAGGGGACGATTAGATTCCTCCTTTACGAAACTCTCACCAAAAGTATTGTCAGCCCATTCAATGAAGATAGCTTTGTTTTTTAAAGTTAATAAAATCATGTGTGGTTCCAGAACTCTTCCATTTCCTGGAGGCACGCTGCATATCTAGGAACGCCGGCTTCAGGTCTCTTGAGAATCATCGTTTTGTTCATTTGGAGATTCTGCTGGTTTTTGAAGCTCCTTGAATAGCTATTGCTGTCAAGTGGGAAGCAAGACCATTAGTGGCTTCTTCGATTGGCAGGGTGGAAAGTTCATCCCAGTTGGTTGAGGTGAAAAAACTCAAAATGACATCTTGCTTGATGAAATTAACTGCAAAAATGATTTTGGTTAGGACTTCATCATCATCAAGATGCATCGACGGGAACGTAAAAGCAAAGGTGAGTGGCTTATGGTCTGAATTAAAGGAAAAGGTCCGGATTGTGGACGTCAAACTTGCAGTACAGTGAAATTCTAGGTCTAACGTCTGGATGCCCCTTGTAGGACGTGATTCAAGGAAATCTAGCCCTAAATTTTCAATGGAGGTGATGAGGTCACGTCTAGGGGTAGGCATATTGAAGTCCCCAGTAAGAAAGGTAGGTTTATCAGAGGTGAGTCGCAAGCCATGAAAACAATTCATCCCTGGAGTCTTGTGTATGATCAGGTGGAAGATAAATTAGGCAAATTTGGATCTGGTGCTTTCCACATGTAACGTTGGCACATAAAGCTTCAAAGCGTTCCGTACGGCTGATCCTTGGGCAGGAAAGTGAAAAATTGCGATGGTAAATAATCATAATACTTCCCCCTCTTCTTCCTATACGATCATTAGCAGCTGCTTGATAAGATGAGGTTTTCAACAAAGTATCGAGCTGTTTATTGGAAGACATCCAGGTTTCTATATGGCAAATACTGTAATCGCAAATTCCTCGAGGAACAAGAGTGATTGCAGGGAGTGGAGCTTATTGCGGATACGCCTGGCGTTTTGAGTAAAAATTGAGCAGCATCTGTCGGATCCAATGTCTTCCGATCTCTTTAGTTGCTAGAGGCGATTTCTAGGGACAGAGAATCGGGAATTTTCCCGAAATTCCCTGACCCTTGAGCCTAGCGACCACAAGTGAAGGTTAAGAATTGCAGCTAAATCAGAGGTTGAACAAGAGCCATCGATGCATAGGAAGAGTGTCTTGTACGCATTTGGCGGACACTAGCGTACATTCCAGTCTTGCTTAATATCAAATTCCAAACGTCCTGTGGGGATGTATCAGGATTAAACCTTGTTACAAAAACATGCGCTAATCCAGGGGCAGATTTGACTACCGTGGAGCCGCTATTCCCATGGATGAAACCGTCACGCGCAATTATAGCCTCTACTCTGTTATCAACGCAGGAAGCGGACATAACTTCGACGGCAGGCATCAAAGAGAAAGTAGCATCATCAGAAGCAACTTCATTAGGTGGTAATGGAAGAGACCGCATGTACCCGGTCTGTGGAGGGAAATTTACCCTCTCATAATTCGGAGCTGTGTGTAATATAGTTCCCTGATTAGTGAGCAGGTTATGGCTGATTTCTTGGAAGTTGCGCAGCAGCTGGCCAGTAGTATCTAGGATGGGTAGAAAGTGCTGCATTTTGAGCAGATCGAGCAATCACTTGAAAGTCTGCTCCCTGGTTCCCATCACTGTTCACGTGGATCGGGCCAGGTCTGCTATATCTGACGGGAATGCGCACCTTCAGGTATAGCCCGGACGGTAGAAAAGCCCTTGAAAATATCCTTGAAAAGAGCGGAAAAATAGCATAAGAGTAGGATAGGTACAAGGGTGATAGAAAGGGAGAGAAGGGATGAAGGGAATCCCCAGAAGAAGCAACTAGAAGAATGAAACAGAAGACAAAGAATAGACAGCATATGAACATTTTCATCCAAGATGGTCTTGCACTGGACAAAGTTCAGTAAGCATCCCATAAGCTCAAAACTGCAAAAACCCTGTATCAGCTGGGGATTTGAACTCGTTGGAATTGCACTTATACAGATTGTAAGAGTCAGCAATCGAATTACACGATGTGGAAGGGTCCGGACGCAGTCAGTTTAAATGTTCCCACACCGACAAAGGGATTACCAGTGTCAGCAGTTGAATAAATCTATGTCCCTACAACGAGGGGCTTAGATGATTGTTAATCCACAATGTGTGCGAAAATCAACAAACGCCGTCCGTCACCAAAAAATATATCCCACACTGGCAGTAAACTGCCTGTCAGCAGGCATGATGAAATCCAACCCCTTTGCAACAGGGGTTAGCGAAGAAGGTTAATTCCATGGCAGAGAGCGCAGCTTGCCTCTGTCGTCTACAGTGTAAGAATCCTATGGGGTCGGAGGTGACGCTTACGTCAAGGGCGAGTTCATTCTAACGATGCGTTGCTGGGGTCAGCTATATGATACCTCGGCGTAGGAGGGCAGCTGAAGTCAGCAAGGTACAGTATGACTAAGTTAGTCCGATTCCCTAAAAGGAAGAGAGTGGGGAAGACAGTACAAGTGGTGGAGTGGAGTCAAAGTAGGTAAAAGGAGGAGGATGAGGAAATAAGAGGTGGGAAGGGAGAAGTAGGAAATCATCCCTGGTCTGTGAGCCCACCGAAGGCCAAGGAAAGAAAGACAGCTTGCAGAACAAGGGCGGTCTGCAAAGTTGGGTAGGTGCAATGGGAAGTGTCTGAGTTTGATTGCTATCAGTTCAGTGCCGTCATTCCAACGAGGAAGATGTCCAGTTGGATGTTCATTCAGTTCTAATAGTGGCCGGTGATGCGGGAAGAGCAGGCACGAGGAGAGATCATAGCGGTTTCAGGAACGTCTGGTCTGGATGTCTATGTTGTGGGATCAGACGTGGAAAGAGATGATACCAACGCCTTTTGAAGACTGCTGAGGCATATCTGCTTAAAGCTAAAAACGCTTCTTTTGATTTTAACAGGTTGCTTTCCTGACTAAGTGTGGTTAAATTTATATCCAGTAACAGTTCATTACGTAGGTCCAGGTAGATGTTACACTCAAGCCTCAATCATCATCATCATCATCATATTATACTAATTTGTTTCCCGAGCAAACGCTCATCAACAAAAGTAACTAAATTCAAAAACAACCACTTGTCATAAAAACTAAAATCGACCACTTAGCCTGATCCCACCAGCTAAGAATTTAACTATTGTGGGAACAGTTACCGCCCCTACCGCGGGGAGGTGGGTCGTCTACTATCAATTGTATAACCGCCCATAAACTCCAAAATAAAATCTCTCATAAAAACATCAACTTCTGCACCATTAAATAGTTCTCAAAAATCCATTTCTTTAAACATTATACCTCATCCATCATGTTGTACATTTCTAATTTTAAACACTTCATTAACAAAATCTAAAAATTCCCTGTAATTTGCTAGGTTCCTAAGGAGCCCGCACGGCTCCAATATTCCTCCACCAACTTTTTGTCTTAATCGTTCCCTATGCTGCTCATAGAGAGGGCATCTCAATAACATATGCTCACTAGACTCTGGCTGTCCGCAATCACAGCTATTGCTCTCCCTCAATCCCAACTTATGCAACTTAACCCCGAGTCCATGCCCAGTTATCAACATAGCCGGAAACAATCCTAACATAGGCCACTTCTCTTTATTCACCAATGTCAAGGCATCAGGAAGAAACCGGTAAGTATCCCTACCGGCCTCAGACCGTGCCCACCGGCTCTGCCAAACATCTTCTATTTCTCTCTGGAATCGCCTGCGTTCCATTTTCAAATCCTGCAATCCGTAAATTTTTCCCTCTTCAGGACAAGCCCTAATACTACATAACTCTGCAGGAGAATTCCGCTTTGTATGGTATATCAAAAACCGCTTTGCAATCACCAGATCAACTGGCATTTTTCCTGTAATAACCTGCAAAGCCTCAGTGGACACAGTCCTGCATGCCCTAGAAACTGCCAACAATGCCAGTCGTTGTGAGGCGCTCAAATGTCTTCTAACAAATACATGAGCGATAGCCGTTCCCCACGCTCCGCACGCATATGTGACAATTGGTAAATATATGCATTGATATATCAACTTTAAAGTCTTCCCTCGTAAACCCCACTCAACTCGTACAATTCGTTTGATTCTGCCATATACTTTTTTCACCTTCTCACGCAAGTACTTTGCATGGGGAACAAAACTAAGTCGCTCATCCAACATTATCCCCAAATACTTGGTTTGAGTACAATATTTAAGGGACCGCCCCTTCACCCTTACGGTGGGATTTCTATTACCACTCAATCTGCCCTTGAGTAACATACAAACTGTCTTCTCTTTTGATATAGTTAACTTATTTAAGAGAGCCCAGTCATCCAACTTTTCCAAAGCTATCTGTGCCTTTGTTTCCAGACTGAGCCTGGAATCACCTTGGACCAAAATTAATACATCATCTGCGTAAGCCACTATCTCCTCCTCACCCCAATCCTCATTCAAAATTTCATCAAGCACGAGATTCCAAACCACAGGCCCGAATATTGAGCCTTGTGGCGCACCTCGCTCTATGACTTTATTCACCACTCTAAATTTATTCCGCACCTCCACTAGTCTGTTGGAGAAGTAGCTACGCATCAGCCTATATAAGTTTCCTGGGCATCTCATTTGTCGAAGTCTTGCCAATATACTCTCCCACCACAAGAGATCAAAGGCGCCCCTAAAGTCAACAAATAGTCCCAATATATATCGACTCTCGCTATTTTTAACGACTCTGAGCACCTCAGACAAGGCATCCTCAGTTGACCTGCCAGCCTTAAATCCATACTGTCTTTGAGAAGTCAGCCCTGCTTCCCGGTATCTTTTGTTAATTCTACCTATCATCAAACGCTCCAGCGTCTTTCCTAACACAGACAACAAGGCTATGGGCCTATAGGACCCAGGGTCAGCCATATCTTTATCACTATTTTTTAATAGCAACTTCAAGGTCGCTTTTTTCCAGCAATCTGGATATATCCCTTCTCTTAAACAAGAATTAAATACTGAGAGCAACAGCCAGGACCAATGTTTTGCCATTTCCAGTAACACCTCCAGAAAGATTTCATCACCGCCTGGAGCCTTCCCTTTCTTAGCCAACATCAAGGCGTTACTAAGCTCTTCCAGTGTGAAATCGCCCTCCTCCTCACTAGCAACATAGTCCAAATTTGCCTGCCGAGTGCACGCCTGGCCCGGCGAATCGTCCTGAGCACTATCCCCTGGGAACAAGACATTCAAGATTCTAATCATAGAATCCTCCCAGTTCATTGTCTCAGGTCCGTCTAATTGAATAGAGTGCGCTATTTGCTCAACATGGACCTTTTCCATTATAATCTTGTAGGGGAGACCCCAAGGATCCTTATTCCCTTCTACCTGAACAAAATCCTGCCAAGTCTGAGACTTTGCCCTCCGAATCTCCCCCACATAACTATTTTTCCTATCCTGATATCGACGCCTGTATACCATCATATCCTCATATCCCAAGCGTCTTGCATGCTGATACTTATGTCGTAGCCTAATCACCTCTCTCCGAGATGCCTCAAGACTCCCACTCCACCAGGGCACTGACCTTAACTTTTTCTTTTGCTTTATCATGGAGCCGTACGAGGCTCCCCTCAAAACCTTTGTTAACATTTCTGCGCGCTCATTAACTGAGCCACCGGACCACACACAATCCCTCCCCCGCAGTCTACTCTGGATACCGCTAACCAGCCTGTGACAGTCCAGGGACTTCCTAACCAGTCTGCTAGATCTATTATCCACATCACTCCGCACTGTGTCCACCAATTCAAACACTATAGCCCTATGGTCGCTTGTCGTCCATCCCTCTCGCACTTCCCAACCTTGAGTCTTATCGAACATGTTTCCCGAACAGACTGTCACATCAATGTTCGACTCACCATTTACTGTTGAGAACGTACTTAAGTTCATCGGACGATTCACGATCCAGAGCCTATTTGCAATTAAGCACTCTTCCATCATTACTCCCCTTGGATCAGTCTCATTGGCATACCACAGCACAGAGCTAGCATTGGAGTCAATGCCAAACACTATTCGCTTACCTTGGAGCTCTGTACAAATTTTGTCAATGTACCCTAAGTACACTCCTAGGTCATCCCTGAACTGACAATACAGACTTACCAGGTAAACACTATCAAAAGAACCTATGACCTCCACGCACACACCATGCGTGAAGGTCAATCCTTGGATCTGTGTCACCACGAGGTCAGGGTTGCATGCAATCACAGCAGCCTGACAACCATGCCCGTGCTGTGCCACCCTATAATCCAGTGGATACCCTCGCACCACTTCATTTACCCTGTACGGCTCTTGTACAAGGATCAGGTCACAACCCTCTTTTCTTGTCCTAACAGCCAGCTGCAACGCAACCTGATAAGAGCGCTGACCATTAATTTGCACCAATTTTAACTTGTTATATTTATTATTAGAAAGACTTTTATCCATTTCCTGGTTTATTTTTGACTTGTTCTTTATATCTCAAATATTCAGGGCACTCTTTACTCCCAACAGAATGGTCAGCACTCCCACCTTTTCTCTTACAATTAACACACGTTGGTGCATCCCGCTTCTTAGGACAGTCATTAAAAAGATGGCCGTCTCCCGCACAATGCCGACACACCAGTTTGGCCTTACAATTTCGTGAAACATGTCCAAACGCCAGACAGCGAAAACACTTAGTTAAAAACATTATCTCTCTCACTTTATAAGAACACCAGTGAATATATACTCGTCCCCTCTCCACCAAAAACTTCCTAAGTCTCTCTGGAACTTCCAAAATCCAATTCTTAGTGTCTTTGTCTAAAACTCGAGCCACAGACCTCACAGTAATATCCTTTAAAAACCGCTCCTTGTCCATGCCTGTTTCATATCCATTTTTGGAGTACAGTTGCTCAAGAAATTGTTCCTGGTCTATATCAGCTTCAACATCATAGATAATAATTCGACTGCCCGCTTTCTTTGGAATTTCCACCTTCATTCCTTGATCTTTTACCTTCTGACAATTAATCAGACATTGCATATCATGACGGGAGTCGAACTCCATCACCACTCCCTTATCTCGAATTGTCCGAAAGTTTCTCACCTTAATGTCCTGCAATTCCGGGCGTATCGTCTTCAACACCTCAGTCTTTACTTCATCACTTGTCTTGAACTTTTCGGAATCAGCCTTTATAAATAACACATGTTTCTCCTTTTCCACTCTTTCTGGCACTTTGCCTACCACTTTTAATGCTTCAGCAAATGTCTTTTTAACTTGCACTGTACAGTCATTCTCCTTCAACCGTGCCTTGAGAACCTGATTCTCCACATAGATTCCAATAGCCTTCGATTCCAACACATCCCAAAACTCCAGAATAGCATTCATGGCTGCTCGATTCACTTTGTGACTGTCATTAAACATATACTCACGAAGTTCCTTCCGAACAACTTTAATCTCCTTAAACATCTCCCCTACCTCATCCTCATGATCACTGTCGACACGAATTCGCTTGGTTCCAGAACGCTGTCCACCCTCTGTAACCTCCATTTCACCCTCAATGGATGAGCCAGCTCCAGCTCTCTGAGACTGGACAGAAACAGGTTCCATTCCAGGTGGAGAGGAATCAATATACAACACCTCTGGTTCAGACATGCTCACAGGCCAGCAACCCAATGGCAGCACAGCCACGAGCACAGCACAATATATCAACAATAAAACAATATAATACAGACAATATAATAACAACCTGCGTTATTAAGTTACTCGCTTGACTCGCAAGCAAGAAAGTGTCAGCACTCCGTGAAGACACGGATAATGCACAAGTCCACCCTGATAATACCAAAAAATGCAAAATAGCACACCACAAATTGTAACAGAAATTAAAACTAACCTCAATATATTTGGGGGCCAAGATACACTCCTCAATACTCACAAGATTAACACAAGCACTCCGCGAAAACACTGATTGCTCTAGTTCACTTAGCAAAACACAAGAAACCCAAGTCCGTTTCTACCTCAGTTTGGCCGTACTCGACGGCACCGGTTTCTCTTTGCCGGCCAGGAAAACCTGGCCGCCCACCCCGCACAACGTGGATGTGGAAACCTCCTAGAAGATCACAAGCACTGACAAAGTTAGTACAAAAGTTAATAGTATTGTTCTATCACTTTATTAAATCACACACTAACAGACGCTGTGCACCCGTGCCATTCTTCTTGGTCGCGGGGCACTCAAGCCTCAATATGGAATTTCTGTTATGTCTTCACCAAATATCATTAACTTTTTACTGAAAGAGTCATGACCAGTAAGAAGGGAAGTCATATGCAAGCCGAAGAGAACCAGGTCTTCTTTTTGGTAATAAATGTGACCGCCGGAAAGAAAGGTTTAGTGGTCACCAGATTTGCCTTAAGTTCGTGTGTTCATTGTAAATTCTCGTTTTCTCCAGCCCAGTATCTCTGTTCGTCTGGGTTTGGATTCCTAGGTGCTGAAGGTTTTTATTTTTCCTGAGATGACAGGAAAATGCTCTATAAACAACCTCCATATCTAGGGGGCGCTTAAATACTATCTAGTAGCTTAAGATTGTATACTCAAATAGTGACAGCTTATTATTCAGTTATTTTTTGTGTTAGTCTGAAAAAGGTAGATTGTAAACATATAATAAATCAGTTCTCAATATAAATGCTTAATTTTGGATACCTATCTTCCGGACATCCCGTCCGTGGTTATTTTTCGAAGCCAAAAGGGGTCTGCGAGCAAAAAAAGGTTGTGAAAAAAGTTTTGCTTAAATGGTTTGATACACGATTCACGAAAATGTCCTTAGTTTTACGATGTATTGTGTAGGTGTCAAGTCGGGACTATGCTCTTTGGCATTGTGCAAATTTGCATTCCAGTCATTCTTGTTCAGCTTTCTTACATAATTTATATACTAAAACTATACACAGTCGGCTACACTCGGCTACCTCACGCCTAGGAAGCTAGTAGGCAAAAAGCGAAGGGGAATACGGTTTCTGAAATATTAATAAAAATAAAAGTAAACAAACAACACCAGTGATGGATTCCACGTCTTTCGTTTTGTTAACCGATCTGGGCTGACAAACTTTCGCAGGCCGAAAGATCGTGGTTAATAAGCTTTAACATAATCGAAAGCCTACCTAAACTTAATATGGGGAATCTTAATATGGTTTTTAGAATTTACGTGCTTAAACTTATCGAACTGCTTTTTGAAGAAAAGAATGTGACAAAATGATTTCCGTTTATGATGAAAGGGAGTATCTTTCTTAATCTAAATATATCAAATATTAAACATTTCAATTTTTATTTCCAAAAGGAAATAAATTAAATAAAAAAATATGGTTATTAACGTCCCCACCCCCACAAGCGTGTGCTCATAACCGTACGTGCATTATGTCTTAGAAGGGTGTGTATGTCCACGGCCCAATTTGCACGATATTCGAGCTGAAAAACCCAGAATAACTGACGAGGAAACACTGTAAAACTGAATCAGCAAACTAAAGCCTCGTATCAAGAAAACTTTATAAAATTTTCTAAATTTTTTTTCCAGTCATCGAAGGGAAACAAACCCAGACCTCTCCAAATGAGTGGTAGAAGGCGAGGTATCATGCCAACTAGGCTGCCACAGAGTAAGAAATGTATATCTCTTGCTTGAGCGGTACCTGAAACGTCCAGTTCAACTCCACCACACAGTAAGAAATTGTTTCATTTTGATTTTATTAACATGTATACAAATTACAAACACTTTTCTTATACAATCATCCGCTTCAGCAGGGAAACGCCTTCTGATTATAGACCAATCTTATACATAACAATTCAACACTCAAAGACTCTAAAGAGAAACATGTACGCGTGTACACGTGCAACTGTTCAGTGTAGCAGCGGCACCTGGAACAGAGTTCAACTCCGCCAGTTATCGTCGTATTGTTTATAGAATGCTGTCGTTTGGCCAAATGTAAATCACATGAGGTTTGTATGTGCCACCTTAACCGGGCAGCAGCAAGGCGGTACCCATCTTCAGCACAAGGAGGACCTGTATTAACTTAATTGCCCAAAAAGGGGCGGATCCCGCACTCACCGAATGCAGTGCTAAATCGGTGGGTACCAGCAGATTTCTCTAGTTGTCCAAACCAGAGAGAAAAAAAAAAAAAAAAAAAAGAAAGAAAGAAATAGTTCTTGAAATTCTTGAATTTCAGTATTACTAAGGATAATCCTGAAAGGCAAGCAGGATGCGAGAAGAAAGCATCCATTCACAATGATGCTTTGTTGGAATTCGTCGTGGAAATTGTCAGTAACTCCATTCTTCTGTTGAAAACGTCAACAGAAGAATGAATTTAACATCTTCGTTTAACAGAAGAATCTGTTAAAAATGTTTAAAATTGGAGACAGTTTCAATCCACACTTTTACATTGTCAGGTGAGAACTGCAGGACTTTTTCCAGTAGGGAATTTCTAAAGTCACAATGATAAGGGCAGTGGAAGACAACATGCGCCCAGACTTCTCGCTGCTGGGCGCGAGGAGTCTGGACAAAAGCAAATGTCATTATTTTCTAAACCGAACTGAACAAATTTCGATTAAATGGAACCGTGCCCAGTGATGAAAAAAGACGTGTAGATATTAGAAGAGAACCAAGATGAAATTTTCCGATCAGAAGCAAACAGTACATTATCGATGAACTTGTATGTGATTCAGCCCTTGACTGACGCAGTCCAACGATCTTGCCAGATGTTGATAAGTTCCGACCAGATACGACGTTTTCCTGCTTTATATCATTTAAAGAGTTTGCAGTAATACCAGCAACTTCCATCGGCAATGCGTGCTTCAGATGATAACAGAACGATCTAAATATAAGATGAAGATCTAACGGCAATGTCCCACCTATTACTTATAGGGCATCCGTGTCCTGCAGGCACGTAGAATACAAAGCAGCATCGAGCGCAGTTTAAGTAGAAACTACAGATTTAATAAGCTCAAATCACATAGGAGAACCATAAGCGACAATTGGAAGAAACACGGCTTTATAGTAGAGCAAGAGCGTCTTCCTGCCAAAACCCCAGTCAGAATTCGAAATTCTCACTATAGCCATACTAAATCTCTTGACCTTCTCGAGAAGATTGTTGATGTGTAGGGTGAAGTCTAGTCGGTCATCTAGAACGACACCAAGCTATTTCAAGTTACGGAAGTAGGGTATTTGTTTGCCATCAATCTTAATGCCAATGAGGGCGGTCCAGAGGCCGCCGTAGCCTTGTGGTCAAGCGCGCGGGTGCATAAGTAGACGTGCCTTGAGTGATCGGGGTTCAAACCCGTGACTACTGAATACGGTGCTGTTTCTTGTATTCTATCTATCTTGTGAACTCCTCTGAACGTTTGGTCGTCCCGGAGTATAAACAGAAAATTTATTTTATCTTGGTTTTCGCCTGAGATATAGTAAGCTTGTTTTGTTTAGTCCAAGCAATTAGGCCCAGAAGGACTGCAGACGTCCTGGTTTCAAGCTGAGTTCTTGAACATCCAGAAACAATAAGAACCAAATCGTCTCCATAGGCAATTGGGACAGTAAACTCAAATTGTCTGATAAGCCATCTATTTAAAACAATGTTCCAAAACAGAGATGCCAGGACAGATCCTTGAGGGGATATATATGCGAGAGGCCTCCTACTAATTGTCTGATTTTTGGATGATACTTGGATAAACCTGTCTCTGAAGTAATTCCAGATGACCTGATAAAGTTGCATCGAACACTTAGCACACAGAGCTTTCAATACACTTTTCCACCATATAGAATCGAATGCGCCTTCAAAATCTATAAAGATAGCTAAATGGTAATTCGAGTCCAAGTTCTTAACATGTTTCTTTAGTTTTAATAAAGCGTCCTCACAACATTTTCCCTTGTAAAATCCGAATTGGTGAGTTGAAAATGATTCCTGATTATTAAATAAATCAACTCGGAAACTTTGACTTGGTCTGATACTGTTAATAGTATTCTTGATGGCTTGTTTCCTGTCGATGACTGTTCCTCTGATAACAACTTTCAATCATCTGTTCGCAAAATTAATTCTGAATATTCTACCAGCTTGGAAACAGACCTTTTCACATTATCTGAGTTGCAAGCAGCACTGAAAAAAAAAAAAAAAAAAAAAACTCAGCTTATCTAAGTATCCTGGACCGGATTTGATCAAAAATGTTGTAATAAAGAAGTTCCCTAATGTTCTATTAAATTTGTTAACTGTTAAATGTCTGATAATTGGTGTTTTCCCGCGTTTGTGGAAAACGGCCCTGGTGAAGCTCATTGAAAAACCAGACAAGCCACCTGCACATCCAAAATCTTTCCGTCCTATTTGCCTTCTTCCAAACTTAGGCAAGCTATTTATCATAAAATGACAGAGTAAGAAATAAAGAATTAGCAATATTTTCAGCATATCCACGTGAAAGGCATTCCGCGGGCCAAGTGAGAGAAGTTCGTGGGCCGGGTACGACCCGCGAGTTATCCATCTCTAATTTAAATTATACACCTACTTGATTGTGAGAAAAGGAAAAGCCCCCTCTCACTGATTCGCTCGCACGCTTTTTCGCCCTATTTCTGTTACACGGGATAAGTAAAAAGGAAAAATAAAAATTGGTTGCGGCCTAATCCAAGATAAAACGTGGTATGCGCTCTCCTTCGCCTCCGCTATTACCTATTTGCGTATCAGTTTTGTAAGGCAAACTGCGTTTGTCCTTCACTCTGCCAATCAGTGGCCAGCAGAAGTAAATACTGTAGTACGTACTCTCCCAAGAAGCACGTGTTCGAAATGGCAGCCGCACAACTACGCAGTTTTTGTGCCGTTCCAGCAGCCAGCAGGTGGGTCCGACGATAAACATAACCAAGCCAGTTATATTTCAGCCTCTCTAATTATACCCGGCTGTAGGTTCGGTAACTGTCCTTGGTCTGGACATATATTTAGCTACAGATATTCTGGGGACCTACTGTTATAGCTGGATTTCTTCGTGTTTATATATGGGTGTTTAAGATCACGTTTGTCATTCATAGCGGGGGGATCCTCCGCCACATAATGGCTTTACTTCCCCCTCCCTCATTACTCAAATGCTTCCAGTGTCACGGAGCTATTAGAGACATTGCATTTTCAACTTGAAAAGAATTGCCGTTATATAGGACGCTCTAAGAAGTATTATTTCTTATAACTGGCTTCTAGCTAAACTATTAGATATGTACAGTGTATACAGTTTAGACAAACATAAAACTTAACTCTAAAAGCATTTTGGGTACAGCAGTAGTCGTCAAACGTTTTCTTTAATCGTAGGTCAATCTATATTTTCTAACCAAATATAACCGAACAATCCAAAATGTTAATAAAAAATAATTTTATTTGCTCCCTTCCACAGAATTAAAATTTGAATGTTTATACAAATTCCATTTGCTGATCACATCACACTACTTAAACATTTTCAAAACATTCACACCATTTTGCCCAATATAAAAAAAATTCCTTTTGATTTCAGTTATAATTACAATTTATGATCATAAAATATCTCCTGGCCCACAGCCGTCCCAGGGTGGTCCGTGTTTTGTAGATAAATAATGATAATATTAATAATAACAGGCCTCCCAAAGAATACTTACATGGAACTCCAGAAAGCCACGAACCTGTATACTTGTGGGTAGTAAGAGAGTTCTTTGACCAACAGTAACAACAATAATAATAGTAGTAACCGGACACAATCAACCAACCCATGCACTTCGTACCAGTATCCATCACAGAGCAGAAAAAAATCTCATAAAGGAGAAAAGGGTTTTGTTTTTATAATTATAATAATAATTGATTACTTATATTACTGTTACTAACTGATTACTTAGAATTTTCTGATGGCAACATCATAAGTTGGTCCTACTGTACAGAATTTAAAAACGAAATCAAAAACTGCTCCCTTTACCCTTGATGGTAGTTACACCTTTAAGAACATCATATATCAATACACTGTGATCACTGCCACCCACTGCTTCTTTTATCTGCAGATAACCAGATCAAGAGTGTTACTCCACAAAATCAACAAAATTTTGCTAGTCTGTGAGTGACCAACCCACAAGTTCCAGTCAATATCTGGGAAGTTAAAATACCCCACTGTAAGACATTCTGATTTACTGGCCCACTCTCTTTCTCTGTACAACTGTTCTTTGTATTCTTCAGAATCATTAAGCTTATACACACTCCTACTCTCATATTTGCTTTCCCAGTGCTTATGTCACGCCAAACTGACAATATTGCACTGGCCACCCATGTCAACTGGATGCACTGCCACAGATTTATATGCTTCTGAACTAAAAGCATCCCCCCCCCCAATTCTATCATGTCTGTCCTTTCCGTACACATTGCACTTCCCATATTGAAATTCTACATCCCTTATATCTGACTGGTACCACGTCTCTGATATTCCAACAATATCTGCATTTCATGTCTTGAAGCGCCACTTCAAATTTATTTACTACGTTACTTGCATTAGTGTACATACAAGTACACACGCACCTGTTCTTACTCTTAGTTACCCTAACACAGCCCATGTATTTACTTGTTTCATGATGTCGCACAGCACCTGGCTTTCAAGGCTACTTCTCGTTCCAATGGAAGCAGTCCAAGAATCACTTCTGCCTGCGGCTATTGTCAGTCTATTAGTCTGTGTATCACCCCACAAGCTAGCAGTTTTCCGACCCATCTAACTGCCTCTCTAGCATCAGAAAAAATTCCTGAACCCCTTTTGTTTAAGCGTATCCTATCCCTGTAAAACTAGTCCCTCCTTTTAACAAGCACAGACCACGCTGGGAAAAATTCTACCATATGAGCCTTGCACAATCTCTCCAAAGCCGAATTGATTGACATCATATATTATTCCCTCCTATTCTGTCTGGGCAGAATTGCAGTCACTTTCACATTTAACCCTAACTCGTGTACAACAATATCTATCCACAACGTCTTTATCTTTTGTCCCTCGCAAACATACCCTGGTCCTATTCCACCGATCCTTTTTGCTCAGTATATTTTCCGATATTTGCCAATAGCACTTTTTTTAGCCCAATGAAGTGTAATTTTTTTTTCTCCATCGAAGATAAAAACACAATATTGTAAAGTAGTTTTGCGGAACGATGGAAGGTACAGCAAAATTTTGGTGATAGCTATACAGTTTCTGAATGGAGAACACGTGGCGGGTGGATGTAACGCCATCCTGACGCGATGATATGGTTGCCAAACAGTAACTTCCAGAAAGTCTGAAACTGGGGTGATTAACTTTTCCCTAATTTCAGACCAGAATGATTTTACGATAAGACGCACCTGACAGGACTACCTGATTGGACTTTACTGGCTGCACTTACCTGACGATACGAACTTGCCTTCTCCTTCCATGGACACCAAATATGAAGGATGCGGAAAGGTCAAGGAATGACCACCGCATATTCCGGAGCAATATGGCCTTAGTTGCTAATGCTCCTAAAAACCAAACAACAAAAACAACATCCTTCCATGGATCGGAGCTTTTATTTTCTGTTTATCCACATCTCCTAAAGGGGCAGAAATTATGGCCTCACGAGGCGAACTCTTTTGCTGGTATTTGCAGGATTTGGTTGTCCTGTGGTACGGGATTGCTGGCACTCACTGCTTTCTCCATGTGGGTGCGGGATGGTTTAATTTTAATTTTATTTTATATATACTTTTTTATTTTATCTATCTTATTTTACTTTTTCTTATGCAGTATATACATTTATTATTATTATTATTTTTTTATTTTACGAATTTATTTATCTAATTCTCTTTCCTACCCAGTAGCGGATTAAGATCGGTTGAGGCCCAGGGCGCAGAAGAAAATATTGGGCCCCTTAAAAAAAAGAGAAAGACAGGGAAAATAAAAATACATGTTAACCATTTTTTAAAATAAATAAAAAATATGATGTACTATTAATGTTTTATTTCCAATAAAATTTGAATATAATATATGTATAATATAATTAATAATATCATAATAATAATCACAAAGTTTTGAACTAATAGTTGAACATATTAGTTCAATTAATTTGTTGGGGTTTTGCGTGGGCTCTTCAGAAGTCGGGGCCCAGGGAGCGCGCCCGGGGCGCCCGCCGTTAAATCCGCCTCTGTTCCTACCTTATTCGTTTTTTCTTTCTTTCTTTCTTTTTTTTTTTTTTTTGCTGGCACCCAAGGACTTTCATTACTGTTTGTGGGTGCGGGATTTATTTTTTCCTGACCTCTTGCCCTTCGCTCGAGGCGGGATTTTGCTAGTGTCTGGGTTTGGGCTCCACAGGTACGGGATCGTGGCATCCCCTAGTTTGCACTTAGCCAGTAGACTTTGGATGTTTTTATTTTGTTATGTTAATTATTTCTTCATTTATTTTTGCTATTTTCATTTATTTTATTTCTTTTCTTTATTCTGTTTGGATGATCCCAAACTCATTTTGAACATTCAATAGGAGCTTGTCGAGGTCCGCCACAGTACATGCGCAGTGGCCCACCTCCCGTGGTGTAGACGGACATTGGGCAGGCTTTCCAGGTGATCACCTGCCAGGTAACAAAAAGGACAGAAACAACTAAAAAACGGACACTGCACAAACATAACATTACACACATTTCTGGCCTTTTACAGAGTTCTGCTTCAAAGGTGGAGGTAAATTGACGTTCAGGTGCCGTCCTACATAAGATGCTATACATGTCTACATATAAACTACCCACTCAAAACATTATGACCATCTCAGTGTTTTAGGAATCTCCCGTTCGTCCCCGCCTGTTGGCATTCGTGAGGACCGGTAAATATGATACTGCAGGATTGTGGCATGCGGTCCATACGAAGTACCCAACAAGCATCTCTTTTTCGAAGTCCATCTGATGGACTTCGAAAAAGAGACGCTTGTCGGGTACAGATTGAAGTGTGGCAGTATTATGGACATTTCGATTTGTGGGAGGTGACGTATAGGTTTACGCTATTTTATTTTCCTATAACCTCAGTATTGCGGACAGTGGCAACTGTTGCCTATATGTTAAGATAACAGGTTCCTCATGCACCAATTACCACACCTGACTTCACTGGTGATCATAAAATTTTCCAGGAGGTGAAGGTTTTCCCTTACAAAGTATGTATAGGTAAGATGTCTTTATCTGATGAACGAATTGAGTACACAACGTTATACTATTTATTATTTCTTATATTTTATATTATATTATATTTTTCTCTGGTTTGCAAAATATAAGGACCAGTCTGGTTCACCTGTAGCTTCTCATAGAAGTGGCCTGGATATGGGAAAAGCATACCAAAGGAACCTCGTGAGGTACAGAAATGATGAATGAAACAACACCGACACAACAACGGAAACAAAACGGTACAGAGGGACTTTATTCAAAAATTGCACTGCCAAAGATGGAACAAAGGGAAGAGGTGGTCCTCAGTAGGAGATAAGGCCATCCCTAATGTCGATGCAGGCCTGTCCGCCTGTCCATACTCAGAACAATGTTGTTGATAAGTTCTTGCGGTAACATCGTCCATTCCTCTGTCAGCGCCATCTTCAGCTGGTGAACATTTTCTGGTGGGTGTGGATGTGCCGCTAGGCGTCTCCCCAGAGCGTGCCACATGTGTTCGATGGCATTTAGATCCCGAGAACGGGCAGGCCAATCCATACGAGCAATGTCCTCATTTTCCAAAAGCATATCAACAGCTGCAATGTGATGGGGTGTGGCGTTCTCATCCATAAACACGAACTCGGGGCCAATTGCACCTCGGAACAGACGCACATGGGGAAGGATTACCTCAGTACAGTAGCGTGCACCGGTTACACTACCGCTTTCCAGTATCTGGAGTTGTGTACGTCCATCCAAGATAACGCTTCCCCAGAGGAGAACACCTCGACCTCCATATCGATCCCTTTCAGTGATGTTTGCGGGGTGATACCGTGTGCCAACCCTCGCCAGATTACTGACGTCCAGAATCGCTGCTGAGACTGAATCTGCTCTCATCAGTAAAGAGTACCTAAAGTAAAGATTTTGTGGTTGAACCTTTAAAAATAGTGTTGGTCCTTAAGTTTTGCATACCAGTGCACTATATACATAAATAGCATTCATTCTAAATTAAATTATTCGTCTCCTTTATTTAATTTTTAAATGACATCTTTCACCTGCTTTACATCACTAAAAGAATCTCTTAATTCAATTTACAATACAAATTAAATATTAATCAAACTCAATATTTCGTCTCATTTCCTTTACTAAAATTTCTTAAACATCTTAATTCAAACAAATTTGCTAATTCAATAATTTCTAACTCAATATTTTGCCTTCTTTCCTCACAAAAAACTCTCTGTATTCAGACAACAATGTAAATCAAGTACAAATAGAAATCCATATTTAATTCTGCGAGTAACTTCCATCAATTATATATTTAAAACTTTCATCAGACGTATTTACTAACATAGGTAGTAATTTTTTAAACCCTTTTTTCTTTGTTTTTGTTTTTTAATAGGGTTTTAGGATCATGCGACTTACGCCATATTGCTTCTTGCATATTGTCTGTAAATTGTGTGTGTTCTGCGGCCGATTTTCTGTTTGCAGGACGAAAAACCCAAGTTTCCGGGAGAAAAAACCGTGCTACCTTCGCCTGAGACCGACTAACTCAGCCACGTTGTGAAAAAGGCCCATAAAAATTACGTCATCGACGAGACTCAACTCAGGTCTTTCCCACCTGGTGTAGGGAGGACGGCAATTCTACCACCTGTGCTATCCACGAGGGTTTTTAAACCCTTCAATTCTAACTAGCTAGATAAATTAAATTCCTTCCTATTTAACATATAGCAACTATTTGCTCTGCACATTATTCTTTCTCTATTTCTTAATTAAACCTGTATGATGGTTCATGAGCAATTAGCAATCCGTAAATGGCAAATCTGATGATTTACATTTAATTTCTTTACGTGGTCTTCAATCAGCGGATCCGTCCCCATTTTACAAGAAATTCTTGCCTCCGAACATTCCTGGTTGTTCTTTCAATTACGGAGGCGACTCTCTGGCAATATTCGCAGAATCTTCTGCCTAGAAGAATTTGAATTTTTCTTCCTCATATTCATAACGAAGATCACTTTGTGTAAAGGCTAATTCGAGATATTGGGATATAATATTTTCCCAACTAACTCTCCTTTCCTTTCAGGACGGTATTCAGCACTTATCTACCTTTCGTCCAGAACTGGAAACTACATCACTCTCCCCACTCTTTCTTCTCTCCCCCAGATTTCAGCACACCTCACATCACTTTTCGCTTGCCTCTCCCTCCTGATTGATAGGAAAATTGAGGGAATCAATTTTCCTATCTCAGCCTCAGTAATTATAATTTAACCCAATCACGGTGTTATTTCTCCAAACTCCCATTCCCATACGACAGCAATTTTAACGTATTTTAACTCTTTGTTCCCTACTCAACGGACTTCTTTCATCTGTTTTCCTACGGACCTCCCGCTGATGGCGTCTTTGAAACCGCTAAAGTCCGATGCCATACCCGAAACACCTTAAACGGAGGGTACTAAATTAGTGGTGTATGCTACACATTAATATGTCCTGCTGCCGAACCATATTAAGTGCCTTTCAGGAACAAAGGTATCTTGAAACAGACAAGTAACAAGATTTTGAGAGAATCGCTTCCTCTGAAACCTTTTCACGAGTATGAATAACGCCAGACAAACCGAAACTCTCAAATTCAACTCTTTTAATCTAAAACGACGTGTCCAAGAAAGCCATCACACAGGATTTACAAAAATCTACGAGACTATGGAATCTCTATTGAAGACATTAAAAAAGAAATTACGTATGGTTTTAGTCCTCATCTAAAGCCAGGACGACAAACTAGGTCATTGGCTTTCTTCTGGTATCTTGTCAAGTTTTCTTAAAAATGATAGAATTTATTTGGTTGTTGTTATTTGGTTTTTAGGAGCATTAGCAACTAAGGCCATATTGCTCCGGGGATATGCGGTGGTCATTCCTTGACCTTTCCACATCCTCCGTATTTGGTGGGCACGGGCTCGAACCCCGGTCTAATCAATAAGCGTGTGCTATGCACTGCTGCTCCTGCCCACCTGGCTACGGAGGCGCCTGAATTTATTTGGGTTTTAATTCACACAAGTTTCGAAAATTTACTGTAGTAACCAAATGTTTCAAATTCCTATGCTTTGGATATTCCAGTCAGCACTGCTCATATAAAACAGTGTGGACATTGTACTCGTTGTGGTCACTGTCCATATAAAAATGGAGATCCAAAATGCATAAATTGCAAGAGGCGAAATAAGAATCATTCCGTTCGCGATTCTCACTGTTAGAATATCTTCGGGCTTTAAAGATTTCTCGTACGAAGATACTCCATGGATAACTCAAACCTAGCAAACTCCTTTTCCCAAGATAAAAATAATATCTGTCTTACACTCCGTCACAATCATGCAGATCAAAGCACAACGCTCTAGAAGCGTTGCGAATGTGATCGGGCTCTTTGCAACTGAAAACTTATTTGACATTACATGCATTTAGGAACCTTATGTCTCTCAGCACTTTTACGAACAGTCTTCCAAAGTTACTGATATTCCATGACCTGAAAAATCGTTCAGTTTTCTGAAACAGATCATAAATCTGCCAACATCATGTTCAAAGACAAGCTTGATATTAATATTATGACAGATATTAATTTATGACAAAGATATCTAGGTGTTTGCTACTTTATACCCCACAAATTTAATAATTATAGCTGACTCTAACTAAAAATATTTCTTATGGTTCAGCAGTGTCTTGGACAGCAAAGGTAGGATTTTCGAAGAATTTTTATTCACCTATAATCTAAAATTGCATAACTTTCCCAACTAACCGTATGGCTTTTCAAACGTCCATGGAAAATCAAACATTGATTTAACCATTTCAACGCCCGCCATTTCTTCAAGGATTTCTGATTGGACCACACATATTGACTACACAAACAGTGACCACCGAGCAGTCACCTTTAAGGTATCTCTCATTTGAACTACTTCTACTGGTCCCCCTCCTCCACAAAATCTTAGATCCATGCCTCAGAATATGCATTTTATGTACCGGCTGCCTTACAGAACGCTCTGCTAAGAAGAAAATTAGCAAGCCTACTACAGTTCCATGGTGGAGAGATGAACTTTCCACTCGGAGCAAAAAATTCCAAAAAGCACGCAGAGACTTTCAACAGAGAAGGGCCTGGCCAGAACAAGAGGTCACCAGACTAAAAAATATCTATAAAGAACTCCGAAAAGGATAATATTTAGTTAAATCGAAAGGAAATTCTAATTCCTACGGTCTATTATATAAAATTAGCAAAAATAAGTTTCACTCTCATTAACTGTGCAACGCTAGTCAACAACGACACAAAAACCACTAAGTGGAATATTTCAGTTAATCCCATGATGGAATGGATCGCCTGCTTCCCCTAGATGATTTCACTACAGAAACTCTAGCGCAATTATCTATTTAGGAATTGCAACTCAACCTACCACTCCTCATATGAAACGGACCTCTTCACTCTTCTGGAGTTAAAATTGACCCTAAACAAAATAAATATTTATAAAATGTCCAGGTATAAATCTTGTGGAAAATGCTGCAATTCTCAAATTTGCTGAAATCTTTGCAGAAATATTTTTATAACAAATGTCTTATTGGGGGGATTTTTTCTAATCTCTGCAAGACAGTTTTGATCAAAATTAGTTACAATTCTGACAAAAATAAATCTGATCCCAAAGCATACAGGCCCTGGGCGTTACCAGATTTCTTTGGTAAAAGCCCAAAATATCAACACTTTTCACTTTATTTTCGACTTTTACTGTTCTGGCACGGTGAATCCTAATATTTGCAAGTTCGTTTTGGCAATTATAAAAATCAATAATTCAAAATAAGTAAAGTTATTTATATATTTATGGTTTTGTTGTTGTTGCTGCTGCTGCTGTTAAGGAAAGTTTCCTTCACAAATTGTAGTGTAGAAACAGAAACATAGAAATCACAGAAACATAATATGTTACCCAGGTAAGACAGATAGCAGATATACCCCTCCCCTCCAAGCCCTTGTTTAAAATCGAAAAAGTGAATGAAGCAGAAAGTTATCATTTCTTCATTTTCTCATTGTTCGATCATCTCTTGTCCAAATTTTAAACAAGGTGATAGGGAGATATATATCTTCTATCCCTGCAAGTTGTCTGGGAAAACATATTCACTATATTCTAAATATATTGAATACCCCTCATACCAGTTTAAAAATCGGAAAAGCGAATGAACCAGGAAATTATCATTGCTTCACTCTTCGCACTGTTATTAATCTTTTGAGGATGTAGTATCCAAGGGAATCAACTTTAACAATGAGCTATGAGGCATACGTCTCTTTCTGGAGGACAAGAATTCAAATATGCACATGAAAATATTTCATAAGAATTGTTCGTGCATATCATCTAACATGATATGTAATTCGAAGCGCCATGGAAGCTTACTAGGTAGCAACAAATAAGGTATATTAAATCATATCTCTTTATGGTTTATGTTTCTATAATGCACTAAAACTTGCAAAGAAAACTTTTTTAAAAAATAATAAATTACTACATATTTTGAATTGTTGGTTTTTAAAAATCACCTTCTTCATCCTTTTACCAAAACGAACTTTATCAAAGCCTTTTATATAAAAGTCCGAAATAAAGTGAAAAATATGTTCATATTTCGGACTTTTACCAGCACAAACTGATAAATCTCATCTTGGTGTGTGTGTGTGTGTGTTTTTCACGAGATGCCGAGACAGAGATACTGATCCACATATATTTGATCGCAATCCACAGTTGGCCCAGGACTGAGGGGTAGCGGATCCCTGCCATGAATAGCTCATTCTGCTTAATCCCACAATTCCTAAATAATCGGTGCCTTGTACTAGGGGCATTCGATAGATTATCTACCTACCTATGAAGGAAATGAGATAGAGGCAAAAGTCTGTTTTTATTTTTCAGTGTAACTCCCATGAACTTCAATACACTTGTTCCATTTTGTGGGCAATGAGTAATTACCAGACAAATAAAATTCTTTGTCCTGTCCATCAAAGAACGCAGAAACAGCAGACTTGAGTTCATTATCATCAGCAAAGCGACGTCCACATACGTTTTTCTTGAGGTCTAAACCGGAAATAGTCACAGGGGGGGCCAGATCCGGCCTGTAATGGAGGATGGATAAATTCTGTAAAGTCACAGTCTCTCAAAGCAGCAGCAATAACATATGACCTCCACTGGTGTGTTTTCTTGAAGAAGCAGCACACCTCTGGAAAGTTTGTCCTGTTTTTCCTTTATGACATCCCTTATGTACAGTAGGGATGCATATGACTCCCCAGTGACTATCTGCTTGTGTTCCAAGTAGTGAATGTACAAAATTCCCTCAGCACCCCAAAAAATGGTTTCCATAATCGTGCCAGCTGAAGCTTGTTTTTTAAATTTTTTTTGGTGAGGGAGAACCTTGTGCTTCCATTTCATTGATTCTTGCTTGATCTGAAGATCTCAGTGATGAATCCATGTTTCATCACCCATACAATTCTGGAGATGAAAGTTTCAGAATCCCTTCCATAAAACTCTAAATTCTCCTCACAACACCGTACTCTGAATTACTTCAGCACAGTGGTCAGAAATCTGGGGACCCACCTTACACTGACCTTAGTCATCCCCAAATGTTCATGGAGGATGATTATAAATGTTCCCTCAGATACGTCATATTCCCTAGAGATTTGGGACATCTTTACAGTGGGTCATTCAGCACAAGGGTTTCCACAGCTTGGCACATTTCTGGAGTGGTAGCTGTCACAAGCCTTCCTGGACATGGATCATCTTCGATGGACTCTCTACCCCACTTGAATTGTTTTGACCAGAATTTCGTCTGGTATGCTGAAGGTGCACTGTTGCAATGCACAGCTACCATCTTTTCATGAATGGCTTTTGTCCCAATTCCTTGTTTGGTGAGAAACTTGATCACTGAAGAACGCTGCAATTTCAGCAAATCCATAATTTGATACGGGTGTCTCCCTTCTTTCTGTTACAACAGCACAACCTAAAAACATAGTGGGATCAAAATTAACGTGATCTAACATGAGATATGTAGGAACATGATAAATCTTGAATCATTGAAATATAGCTATGGGAAGTACCTTAGGTAGATAATTTATTGAATGCCCCTCTTAACATAGTGCATAGTGATTAAAGAAGGCAGTCCCAGCCAGTTTTCCTGGAAACCCGACCGTCTCTTGAAATACTGTACATGTAATTTCTAGCATAACATATACTACCACTCGGTTATCATTCCTGGCACAGGGGGATCGTCTGTCTGCGTACGGATGATATCAAATACAACATCAGTCGCTTGCCAGCGTACTGATAACGTCATACACAGCATCACCATAATACCCCCAATTTGGAGGGTATGTCAGTTCATAAGCTCATATATCAATGAAACAGCAAATACAGCATCACTTAATATTCCCAATTTGGAGGATATGTCAGTTCATATATATATCAATGAAACCATTATTTCGCACTAAATCTGATCATGGGACTACTGGTCTTGATTAGAGGATAAGTGTTTTTCACGAGGAAATATTTAACTGTTTCAGCTCACCACAGAAAGTCGACTTTGCATTCACTACATAAAATGGAAGTGAATGCTACCAAATGGATAAAGTGAGAGCAACAGGGAATTCACCTGGTCGGCAACAACGTTCAAATAGGCTGTAGTATACAGATGTCGACACGCCGGCAACAGTGGTGTAACATATGCGATGAAAACACTCCCCATTCCATCACATCTCAGTCACCAGAAGAGTTGACACCAGACATGATTAATCCACTGATTTATGCTGTTGTGGATGTATCCTGGTCCTGCTGTCAGCATGGAACAAATTGGAACCGGAATTTTGTAGAATCAGGCACTGAAAAGTCGGATATTTGAGTGGGAAAATCCATTCCCCAAATATCCAGAGTCGACATTCCTCAGCCTATATCGGCTAACTAGAGCCTCGAGGCTCTAGTTACCCGATATCAGGCAGAGGAAGTAGGTGATTTCCCCTGTGGGTAATTTCGCGTTTTCCAGAACGGACAACTTTCAAATCTGCCTGACATACAGACAAATATATCAGAAAATATATGAATGAAAACATTTCAAAAATTTAAAAGCATCACAACGTCAGCGTGCCACCTGGTGGTGTGCGTTCATAAAAGGTTGCCGATGTTTGTTCTAGACACTTCTGCGAATTAACACTCCAAAAGTGTGGTAATATACGTGATGGACGGCATCGCGTATAGTCATCAGCACGTCACCCGAAAATCATACAGACGCCGTGCTAAACTCACTTAGATCACGATCTTTAACTGGCTACTAAGTCTTATCACTTAGTAGCCAGTTAAAGTCATATCAGCTTTACTACTACTAATTATATCAGCCCACTGAGTAGCAATTGGATCGCAAATAAATTTGCAAGGGTAACTGAATCCGAAATAATCGGTAAAATGAAAGAAAAACTCGTAAATATGGCAAAAACGTAAATTTACTTTTATAAATATTATTCATATTAATAAAAGTACAGAAAAATCTGATATAAAATTTGTGTACCTGTTAAGTTTTGAAAAAGATAAAACAACAACGTTCGCTTTTATCCTTTGGTTTTTCCTTCATGCCAATGCTAAATTTCGAAGCATCGTCTGTCAGCAAAAGCGGTATTTCTTTTATTTCCATGTAGTCTAGTAGAGACTCGTTAAAGTTCACACTTTAGCATCTTTTTCATATTTATTTGATGAGCCGAAGTTTTTAAAGATTGTTTCTACTGATTGTTCAGTAGAAAAAATCCTTTTCTGTTTAAAAATAATAGACACATACGGACACAAATTAAACGTAAAAAAAAAAAAAATCGAAGAAAATAAAGAAGCCGTAGCCGACAGGTCAAACGCGAGGGTATATTTGTGGATGCGTTTTGGTTAACCGCGGTTCAGGTCTACCTGACTGCTAAATACGGTGATATTCTTGCATTCTTTGTCTTAAGAACTCCTCTAACGTTATGTGGTCGTCCTGGAGTGCTAACAGAAATTTTTATTTTAAATGTTAAAATTAACGTTGCAGTAGTAAAACTGAAGGATTACTGATGGTGACCATATTGTACAGTAGGCAGAAAGGAAAAGTGGGAATGAGGTTTCTACGAAATTCAAGAATCTAATCTACAGAAACGTTGCAAAATGTAAACAAACAAAAATAACCAGTAATGAATTTATTTTCATTAGCTGACTTAGACTTCCGCAACAACGCAGACCTAGATTAATCCTCAACGCTTTCTAATCCATATAGACGGATGAGAAATAATCTTCTCTCTTACAGGAAGGATCCTGAAACTAGCTGTCAACCTCCGAGACATAGCGATTCCAGTTCCAATTAGTGCTGCTGATGAAACAAAAATCAGTTTTTTTGTGCGTGAATATTGTAGAGTGATGAATCACTGATTCAAGCGTATGCCAAAATGCAGAAATTTATATGTAATATAGGAGGTGTGGCATTAAAGTTCCCAGACTGTTGCGGTCACGTTAGATGTGTTTAAAAATAAACGGAAGCGATACGTTGTAGTTGAAAATTCCTCCAACAGATGGTGGTACAGAAATTGTCCAGTAGTTTGACAGGTTGCAAATGACAAACCAGTTTTATTAGTACGTTAACGTTGCATGTCACAGTTTTGCAATTGCAACGGGACAACGAAGGAATATTATATATTAATGAACTGATAGACACTACACTGCACTATTATATCATGTGGTATATTAAGTAACTTATTATCGAAATGATAAAATTTAAAGGAATTGAACCGCCTGAATACAAAACACTTAAACTATTTATGGCTACCTTTTGGGAACTCGCTGTTTCCTGTCTTCAGGCCTGCTAACATGGTCCGTAATGGGGTCTCTCGTTCTGGTTGGGGAAAACGACAGTCATCCCCAACCGGACCAAGCAAAAAAGTGTCATAATGCGAAGACTTCATGCAGACTTGTCAAGACAATCCTAATTTCCTCAACTGCATTGTCACTGGAGATGACAATACGACCCAGAGACGAAGCATCAAAGCGTGCAGTGGACTTCAAAATAATCACCAAGGCCCAAAAAGTCCAGGATCAAGACGAGGCTGGCCATGTTTTTCGTAAAACAGGGTATGATTGACAAGGAATTTTACCTGAAGGATAGAGAGTCAATGCTGCGTTCTACCTACAGGTGCTTTAAAGATTACTGAAACTCATTTCCCAGGTGAGATCGCAATTTCGTGAGAAAGGCAGCTGGTGCCTGCCCACTCCGTCACTTGTGAAAAGATATTTCTGAAGAAACACGGCATTGTACAGATCAACAACCAACGCTATTCTTCCGATCCAGCACCAGCAGACTTCTTCCTCTTTAGGTGAAATCTGACCTCAAAAGAAAGAGATTTCAGAATGTTGAAGACAAAGAAAAACGTAAGGGTCGAACCGAACATCATCTCTTTGGACACATTCGCTGATCCTTTTCTGAAACTTTTAGACCGTTGTAATAAGTGCATTCAATCAGGCGATGATTACTTAAATAATAAAAAAAACATTTACTGTATTTCACAGTCCCGCCAGCTTGAACCACGGTCCACTCAAACGCATGTGCATTACTTCAAACTTGGCAATAAAATATCGCATGATGCAACTGTGAGAAAACTGAATATGAACATTGGCATTACTGTTGCAGTCAGAATCGAAGTCCATCAAGTAATTAATGATAAATGAACGTTTCTAGTTTGGGTTATGTGAATTATGAATTATTCTATATTAATGGCAGACAAACTTTCCTACAGCAAAACTATGAAACCACTACGCCTGCCCAATATTAAAGCAGAGTGCCCTCTGCGTAAACGGGACATTGACACAAGTAGTGTCTGTGAATTACCGCATAATTGTCAGATAATACAGAAGAAATCCTGAACATTTCATAAAAGACCAAAAGATTTGTCACAAATGAGATTTTTTTCCGATTTAAGAGAATAAGGCAAATATTATACTGTGTGCCGGTATGAGAATTTCGAAATTGGAAACCTTGCTGGGGTTTTCAGGTAAAATTGAGTCTCGGGTGATAGATAAAGACTAATTTTGGTCAGTCCAATAAACAAATAATATCCAGCCAATGAATATCGGAAACAGCTCGTTGATGCTTCTACAGGGTAAGTGAAAGATAACAACACAGTATCTCAAAAGTTGCAGAACGCACGACTCGTCATTCGTTGTCACGGATGGGATATAACCGAACCGGGTTCAACTATTATCAACAAAAAACGACAATGAGTAGTGAAGGATTAGAAAAACATTGCCTGGTCTGGCATTTCCATCAGCATTAAACAGTAAAGAGCCGAATCCCGGTTCCTTACTGTTTCACTCTGATAGATGGACTACAAAATTGCGAAACAGCATGAGTCCGTGGACCTATTCTTCTAGAGAGCGTCAACAATGCAGGATGGTGGTGCGGCGTGTGTATTCGTGATACAGATTGAGCCACTTAATATTAGTGGTGCAACATTTCGATGTCACAGTCTTGTCTATACACTGCTTCCTTCTGACCAGGCGCATCCCTTCATAGCTACAGCATATCCATCTGCGAATGGGTTCCTCCAACAGGATAATGCATCATGTCACAGGCAAGAATTGTACAAAACAATTCCTGAATCATGAGAGTTTATTCAGCCTAATGTAGTGGCCTCCCAGTCCCAATCTCAATCCAATTGAGTATCCAATGTGCAAGAACTGTGGGAAGCAACTGAATCAGTATGGATCAGCATCGCTGTAGCAAGCTTCCCATTCCACAACGAATCCATGCTGTTCTATATATACCAATCATAGTATAAAGTACAGTAAAGTAACGACTATGGTATATTCACATCATAAAAAATACAAAAAGGAACAAACATATCCTTTTTGTAGAGAAATCATTGAGGGCTGACGTTAGTGAAGGAAAACTTTGAGAAAGCAGCCATGGACAAAATGGGAAAGGAATTTCCTGATGGTGTTATTTGTAATGCTTTTTTTCACTTAAGTACATCGAGACATATTCAGGGTATTGGGCTTCAAGAAGGGTACAATAAAGATTCTGAATTTATATTTCGGCTGCGGCAAATTGCATCAGAAGAGTACGTTATTGAAGTGTGTAAGCACTGTTAGTCAACAGTGCTTTTTTTTTTCAAAACAATGAACGTACTTCTGTTGCCTTTGCGAAATTACTTCGAAGGTTGCTAGATTGGACTCTTAAATATAAGGATTTGCTTCATCGTTTTCTTCTACGCTAAATGCCACAAATCCGAGTATATGGAAATTCATCCGAGCGAAGAATGAGGACAATTTAAACCGCTTGAAAGTGTGTAGTACTTAGCTGGCAAAGAACCATCTAGAAAGAAACTCACCAACATTCTAATTTCAGGTTGAAACAACTTTGCCAAGATTATGGGAGCAGGCACCTTTTAAATTATCTTAGAATTGCAGACGACCTTCAAATGCATGTGTAAGTCAATAAAGGCAAGGCTTCAAATTATTATTGGCAGATAAAAAAAAGTTTAAAATTATTATAAAAAAATAAAGATACCAAGGCGAGAAAATAAGAAAAAAAAATGTAAGTGGTAAAATAAAGAGACAAAAATAAAGCAGTAAACGAAATATGCAACATATATATCTAATGGCACATACAAAAAATTATATATAAAAAAATAAATTCGCTCCCAAATGAAATTGCAATTAAAATTCGCGTGTCCAATTTTCGGAGAGCACATGCAATTCAGGGTATGGTGTTTCAAGCTCTCATCACGGTTAAATACGTATTTAAAGGAACAACGAATTATTTCCCAGATAAAATATAATATTTCATATTAGGCCGAGAGAATAAATTTGTCCACCTATGTGTATATGTATTGAATGTGTCCTATGGTCGGTTTGTCTGTTTCACTGGACGAATAAACCTGAAAAAAAAAAACTTGCTATCCTCGCCTGAGATGGCGAACTAACTCTGAAACGGTTTCAGGCCCATAAATGTTCCCCGAGTCATTGACAGGATTCAAACCCAGAACTTTTCCACACGAATGAAGAGGTCGGTGATTATAACCATTATTCTACCAGCAAGGACTACTCCAGATAAAGTTAAAGTGTCATATTAGGCGACCAGAAAACTAATTCAATTCCCCCTGTATATTATATCCATAAATTGCATGTGTTCTCTGGTAGGTTTGTATTTTTACCTGGACGAAAATCCCTCGCTGTCCACGCCTGAGACCGACTAACTCAGCCACTGAGTGAAAAAAGCCCATAAAAGCTTAGGTCAAATCTGACCTAAGTCACCGAAAGGTGAACTTTTATTCTTTAACAGTTATATTAGCTTTCTTGGGCACATCCAAACAATCGCAATAAAATAGGATTTTTTTTTTTTTTTTTTTTTTGAACAATATGTACTGCGCCGGTGTAACATGCTAATGAGTTGAGATTTAAAATTTATTTTATGAATAGTTATTCATTTATTGTTATTGAATTCATTTATTGTCATTATGTTTATTATCCACGAATTATACAGCCTACTTTTAACGGCAATATTTCCTTGGCGATTTCAAAGACAGACGGAGCGAAATAGTGCGGCCAAAAATAAGAAAAACTTCCACTCCACTGCAGCCACACGGGCAGAGGAATTCCGGGCTTCATCATAACTCCAGTTGACACACCAAACAATAGTTAACAAAGGCATACGCGTATTTCGTAGCAGCTTAGGGCATAGTAGAGTCCCGATACGTTCCTTTGGGACCACAAGTACATTTTTGAATAAACATGCTTACGTAACGTTTACTACTTAATGCAAATTTGTGCACTAATTACAAAACTGCACGCAATGAAACTGAATATGCACTTTTTTCAATTCTGTCTCCAGTTTTCAGAAACTTTGAAGTAATAGAACGAAGCAATACTACTGTACTTCGTTCTAATACAGCAAATTATTTACTTCTATATAAGAGCTGCCGCGCACATTCTAATGCAAGTCACCTATTAATTAAGCTTCTAAACTAGCATTTTATATTATTTTCTCGATTATATGAAACGAGCAGTTCATTGCATAACAATCAGCAACTGAACCATTGTTAAGACGCACGCTTACAATTGTTAACCTTGACTTACCGTTCCCCTGGCAACCTGCTGTTAGCGATATAAAAGCACATGTGGCATCCTAGTAGTAAACATATCCTGTAACAGGTTTGCATTCGATGTGCACTGTTCATACACTGATCACTGCTAGCGACTTTGAGTGTCTAGAGCTAAGCTTTCTCGATCAAAACACATAAATTGTTCATCCGGGCAACTGGATGACTCATCCAACATTCCGACAGTCATTTAAGGTAAGTGAGCCACCAGCAGGACTGGTAGGTAGACTTGGTCATCGCCTTGCTATCCACACTGACTGAGCTTCTATCAATAGTACGTGATTCACTGCGCGAGTTTTAAGTTAGCTGCAACCATGCCTAGCGGTGACTGATTTTGCCATAGTAGAATGGCCTTTCAAAACACTTATAGGTTCGAAATAGAGAAAACTAGGAAGAAAAAAATTTGGAGCGAGTGAAACTTGTATTTACATGACGTACGATGAGAAAGAACAACTGCAATGCATCTAAATCCGACCATGAGTCACAGATAGTCATCTTCTGTAGGAGTAACTGAAAAACTATGAGTGAAAAGTCAAGTATGGAAAAGAAGAAAGAGCGATTTGCTGGAAAGTGAGCAACATAATCGAGAAAAAAATTCAGGCTTTTTAACATTCGATGTATTAGAAGCTTAGCTGGATGCGTATTCAAATTAAACAATGATTGATGTATGAAGAGTCCATAAAAAAAGATACTATTAATCGTGGATAGAAATAAGCGAGTAAAAATATGTTCATTCGTGTTTGAATTTGAATAGTGTGTGAGTTCGTGAATATTTAATTAATTAATAGGCAGCGACAAATTTCAACTAATGCCAGAAACCCTCAATAACTGACCACCATCATCTTTTATTTAAGGCATTTACTGCGTCTGCTACTGAAAGGTTCCTCCATCATTGCTCTTTGTATACATGTCCTTGCACATGCTCCAATGCCACTTTACAGTTGGCACCTAACCAACTATTCGGCGAAACTACTGAGAAATAACCTAGTGCAGTTTGGATGTTCTAACCAATCCAAGTCTCGGTTCAAGACCATAAGAAACGTACGTTACTTATTGTGGACAAGCGAATGATGTCCGAGTTGTCACTTTAAGCTTAAACAAACGCAACAATTCATACTTAAATACGTGAAAAATACAGTACATTCCTGGATGGATGTGTCTGTGTGTGTGGACGCGTACATGCAAGAAAAAGAGAGGGGTGAAAAGACAGCGAACATAATTATGCGCACGAATATAAAGCATAAAAACCAAAGAAGAACAAAGATCACATTAGCGTGCTTAACTTTTATGAAAAATTAAATTAATTATGAAAAATATACTTGTATTAGCTGTAAATAGAACAGTCCATAAAAAAATTTGTTTTACAAAATTCTGTAGGAGGTACATAATGTGTTCTGCCGCTAGCATATTCAACGTGTTTTACATTTAAGAGTCATCGGCAGGCGTTAAAAACGTTTTAATTTTCAAATATTAATAAAATTCATGGATAATAATATAACAATGTTTTTATTTTATTAATAATAATCACATATCGGTTACTGTGATGACTAAAGTAGGATATATCATTTTTACTTTGAAGAGTTCACGACTAAATATGCCATCTATAGTTGTTCCATTACGTGTAGTATTTATCGAAAGATCTGATGACATGTCAGAGTTGAAGAATGTTTTCATAAATGTGCACAACTCTTTTCCAGCCTCAGAGTTTAGTTGTAAACAAAAAAAAATTGCATTCAATCTGAAAACACCAAGTGACTTGAAACCAGATGCGTTTTCGAATTAACGCATTTTCCAGTTTCCGAAAGTTTTTTTGGTATCCTAATACACTGTATTTCTGTTTCTAAATTCCTTAGCTTTCCAACGATATGCTATACGTCCACATTATCCGTTTACTACGCGAGAAAATTTCCTTGATCACATGTTCATATTTTCCACTATCCTGGAAAAACTACTGCAATTTTCAGAGGTTTGAAAGTTTTCCCTCTAGTAAAGAGCAAAGATGAAGCTCCTTACTGGACCAAATTTCATTAAATTTGGTCCAATAGAATAAAAATTATTGTTGCCATCATACAGTATGATTGCAACAATACAAGTTACAATAATTCGCTTCTGGCGGATGCTGAAAATGACGTAACTTCCGTAACGCTTATCGCATGACGGTTTTTCGTTACAAAATTTTTGGAATAGCGCCAGTAAAAACGTTTTTAATATCAAAAATGATAAAGTAAGCTGTACTGATGTTGAATAAGAAATTAATTATATGCTCGCTTAATGTAACTAATTTTCGCGCTGTCCTAATGAAAGTCGGATATGATTAGTTTAGCTCAGGGACCCAAACTTTTATCTTTTATAGCCCCTTAATTTTTCATAAATTTTATTCGCCTACCAAATTTCCAGAACACGCACAAATAAACAGATTTGACATGAAATTTAGCTATGAATATACACATACTTCTATAAATTAATTTATACTTCAATACATATAATCTCAAAGAAATAAATATAAATAATAGAAATTAATAAAAATTGCTTCTTACTTGGATTAATGGGATGGTTTGTCCATATTTCATTAAAAAATAACTTCATGAAAACAACAAGAGTCCTCCCCCAAAAAAAACAAGTGTGCCCCCAGACCCAGAGGGGGAGCGCATCTCACACTTTTGAAGCCGCTGGTTTAGCAATTATTCTTTGCTCGTTCCTGCAACAAGTAAGAATCCGTAAAATAATGCTGTCATCAGTTGAGCGCAGTGGTAATCTTATTATTATTATTTTTTTAATCTTCTCGAAGAATATTTTACTCCGTTAACTTTTTTCTGCGAAATATATATCTCCCTTAATACATTTTCGAGATACCTGTTTATAAAACCAGTGGTTGGTTGTAGTGCTTTAGACGTATTAGCAATTTAGGTCATATGTCGCTGTATATAATGTCTGTAATTGCGTCAGTTCTGTGGTCGATTTGCTGTTTTCTGCACGAAAAACCAGAAAAGACAGTTTCCTGGAGAAATCCTCGCCTGAGATCGACTCAACCACATTGTATAAAAAAGGCCCATAAAAAAAAAGTACCACAGTGGTTATAATTACTGCGCTCCGCACATCGTTTAAAAAAGATCTGGGTTCGAACTTTAAGGACCTTTTTCACAATTCGGTTGAGTAAGCCAGTTTCATCCAGAAAAACAAGAAAACCTACACAAAGGTGAGTTTGGCTCTTAGAAATATGAAACATACTCTTCGTGAATGCTATACTTAATCACCTCCTCAACCACAGTTTTGGACACAGAACAAGTTACCTTAAAACAACTTTAAAAGATCAACCAACTTGCTCGAGACCTTGGCACGTAAGGAATATGCACTGTACAATGGGAACAGCGTCGCCTTCCTTGACATCCAGGCTGCATCCGATAGACTCTCAGTCAATAGCATTCCCAAAATTCTTCGGAATCATTTCCACATAACTTATTCACTTGAGTCACTTCTCGATATCCTCACGGCATTAAACAAAAAAGTTACAGATGACAAGACCTCCTACAGCAGTACCATAAATAGTGAATTCCCCGACTGTGAGTTACTGTCACTTGCTCTTTTCTGCCTCCCCGATCCCTTCATGCCCACGCATAGCGACTTCATTTCCTATGCAGATGAGTTCAAAATGTTTGTCTACTCCAAGAAGTGTACAAATGCACCTAAGGTCGCTAAGAACGCCACCGTGAAGATCTAGGCCAGGAGAAATTTCTTAAAACGATCTGATTGATCCTAAAACCAGCCAAGGCAGCACAAATCACTTTCATAAAGAGGAGGTCGAAGAATGACATCACGGGTCTCCCTTGAGGGCACAACATCAGAAGAATCCAGTGGCACCTCGACTTGGGGATAGTTTGGCATGACCTGAGAACAGCCCCTTGCCACTGCAAAAAGGAAAAATCTAGTGGCTCTATGGGGAGACAAACAGAAATTTAAGGGAACCTTCCACCCTTCACTTCTCATCCAACTGAGCTTAAATGTTTCCTAAGAGTCAATACTGTATCATCCGTTAGTTAAGCTGCTCCCTAGGAAGACCTTTCAGCATTTCAAAAACTATCCTCTACACTTCCATAGAATGGGCCTCTGGGGAGATTCTATTGATAAAGACAAACATCCTCAATCTAGCGAAGCTCATCTGGCATAAGGCTGGAGATACTCTCCGTGGTGGAAATCCTCACTCAGCCATCTACTCCGCGCAGATCCTTGTGGAAGAGCAATTTTCCATCCTTCCTATGTGGAATCCGGCTGAAGTCCCTCCAGAAGCTGTTCCCATACAACATGTCGAGATCTCTAACCAAAATGAAAACTTTACTCAATATCTTGTGATACATTGGTAACTTTAGTTTAATTTTTAAGAGCAAAGACTTGAAAAGTAATTCACTAGTTCTTGTTTTCGCAATTTTATTATTTAAATCTTAACTTTACTTTTCTTTTACTCAAATTATTGTTTCAACTGTAAAAGGTACGCATAACGTATCACAGAACGTCGTGACTGACGGGGAAATCATCACTGGCAATTCACCTGTGGATTGCAGCCTTTTTCCTTGTATTCAACTGTCGCATGTAAGCAGAACTTTCTCTAGCTGATGGCGATTCTTTTCTGTGTGCTAAAAGTAGGGAGAGCGATGACTTAAATTACAACTCGACGCACTGTTAGGAGAGACAGTCTCTAAGATCACGATTTGATGCCATACAGAAAATTAGAACTGGGGGCTCGATAGACACCCAAGGGTCTGATTCTATAGCAAGCGATGCTCTCCAAATTCTTGTCCCAGAATTGAATCTTTCAGTGCAGAATTCTTTGCTTCCATAAGAGGTAGTCTTACTGAGAGATTCAATTGCAAGGGAAACCAGAAATATAATCTGCAATAAAAATAGATGGAACAAAAACAGGGTATGTTTCCCAGGTGCATTTATATATTTCGTTTGAACAGAGGTGATGCAAGAGGTTTTTCTGGATCCATTTAAAGAGCCTTAAGGGTTCAGGGAAACTGATAATTCTGGGGGGGGGGGTCGGGGAGCCATTGGAATGGCGCAGGTTAGTGACATAGCCAAAATTACACGCACCCAAACAGCGTGTACTTCTGTCCGACCTGTAATTACCTCATGCACAGAAAGAAACATTCAAATAAGTTCAGAAACCACCAGCATACGCATACCACCAGGGGAAAAAAAGTGTTTAAAAATATGAGGGATACATAGCCATAAATGTATTATGTCTAGAAGTGTTTAAGTGTGGTTTCACAGGCCGATTTTCATGTTGTGTTGGTTGAAAAACCTGGAATAGTTCAAGGGGAAAAACGCTATACCATCCGCATGAAATCTGCTGACTATAGCCTTAGCTGAAGAAAGCTTTAGAATAGGTTACATTACAGTCGTCGAACCCAGATTTCTCCAAACAAGACACAGACAGCGACGTCTCGTTCCGACTAGGCTGCCATCAGTCAGTACAACATGCAAATCAGCCAGTGAAAATACTTGTCGCTCATATCAGTATCGTTTGAAGTCACTGTTCACTAGCCAATTTACATGTCGCGTTCAAAATAACTCACGCGGAAAACTCCTACTTCCTCGACCTAAGACCGACTGACTACAGCTTGTATTATTATTATTAATCCAGTTTTAACCCCTTTAGAGAGAATGCGCTAGGAGAGTATGATCTCATTACTCAATAGCTGTATTCTCAACGCATTTGTACCAAATGGAAGAGGATTTTAGGAATTCCTCCCATCAGTGACGGAAATCGAACCCAAAGCTCTCCAAATAAATTGAAGACGGTTGCACACCCTGCCGACTGAGCTGCCACGGATGACAAAATGAGACATAACGCGGTAATAAGAAGAAAATCACAAATAGCTGCAAAAAGTATGAATTCATAACAAAAAGAAAGTAAATGAATTTTATTGAGCGACAACACGCGATTTGATGAAAACTTTTGATAAACAACAGGTCTGCAAGAATTCAATTTGTTGAGTATCCGATTCGTTTGACATTTTTGAAGACACTGCAAATACGAATTCCATCCCCCCCTTTCTTTCAATTACTAGATGAAATTAATCAGATTAAATTTTTATTTTGTTATTACATATTATATTTGATTTTACGATGTAGCTGAAATCTGAAGAACAATAACCTTTAGCATTTCAGTGTCCTCAGGAATGTCTCTTTTTTTTTTTTTTTTTTACAAAGTTCTTGTATACCCGCAGAAGGAAAAAGAACAAAATGGTTACTTTTTGAGGGGGGGGGGGGAATCCGTTCTGGGTGTAACAAAAATAACTGCTTAGATAGGATTATTGCACTTTCCCACCCTTAAAAAAAATTGCAAGTTAGTGAGTGGTACAACCCTGTGCGGCATTAAGGCTGGGCGGTTCGTTGTCGGGAATGTTTATTATTATTTCTTTTGCTAAAAAAAAAAAAAAAAATGCATCGTTTAAGGTGGAGACAAGAAGCAATCATTAGTTACGTCAATTAGCGATTTTGTCAATTTAAAAGCCGCAAACGAACACATTGCTCAAGTTTTCCAGACTAGCAGTGCGTGGCAGGGAATTTCATCGTGCCTCGAATGACTACATCATAACTGATAGCTGGCAGCCATGAAAGAGTCAGGTTCACGCAATATTCTTAAAGGGTTTAAATATTGGCATTATGAATGAAGTATTTGTAGGTTGTATGCGTATTAGGATCATCTAACATGTAACAGCTTGTAAGTACAGCAACTTGCAAGAACATGAACTGGCAATTAAGTCCCTACATTTTCCTACCCACAAATTTTTATGCAAGTTTTAAGAAAAAAATAGTGAGAAGCCACCCAAAACCATCATGCAGAGCAACCTCCAAATAGAAGCGGAGTGTGACAGCAAATAAAGTGAACAGAATAAAGGCATGCTGCAAATATCATGAACTCAAAGCCTTCATTTAAGAAAAAACTGTCCGCCGTATTTAGATCTTAATCCATTCTTGCACTACCTAGAAACTTAAACTCTTACCAGAACCTGTTATTGTCCTAATGAATGCAAATTATAAATCTACACTGTGGCATAGCGTAACTACAGACCACAGAGGTCGGCTATTAGAAGATTTAATTTTTGCCCATCAGTTATACGTTCTTAATCTCCCAAATAAGTCTTCTACCTTTTGTAGCAGCTTGGGGCAGTCTAACATAGATGTGACTCTGGCAACTAGTAATATCTGTTCTCTAATTTCTGCATGGAATGTACATGCAGACTGGACAGTTTCCGATCATTGACACTTATCTTTTGAGTTATGTTCTTCTAAAACTACTACAGGTCGGCCCAATAATTTTATCACATTTTCCCTAAGTAATATAATTTGGGAAAACGTTGATAAAGCAATATTTCGTCGTAAAAAGATCTTCCGTCTGATTCTACAAACTCTGTGGACCACCTTGATAATCAAGTGACAAATTTTGTTAGAAACACTATCTTTAAACCTATCACAAAATCTACCAAAAGGAAATTTTCCTTACAAAATGAACCCCGTAGTGGCGAATGAGCTAACGATTTAACGTCGCAAAGTTCATCAAGTTAGGCGTCTTTATCAAAAAGCAAAACGTAGTAGACAGCCTTTACTTGTGGTCAATAGGTTACATTTAAATTATAAAATTAAGAAGATATAATAGTAAGGTCAAATATAGGCAGAATTTTGTACACGCAACTGGAAATCAAGATCCGTGAGATCTTATATATAAAATCAGTAGAAATAAATTAACTCCTTTAATACAGTAACTTCAAATAATACCTTTTAAATAAACTCTGAACTAGACAAACTGCCAATCAAATACTGGAGAGATTTTTTTCCCAATAATGATATAACTCTTGATTCTGCATACCATTCTGAGGTTAGGAAAGAAAATGAGCAAAATGATTTGCCCATTCTACTCCTTTGTTTTCTATGGAAGAGCTTAAAAATAGTATTTCTTCTATGAGTAATAACAAATTGCAAGGTACTAATCTACTGGAAAGAATTTTTATTAAAAGATTCCTCTCTATTCAGCCAAACAAATCGTTAAAACTCTTCGACAAGTGTCTTGAGGCTGGGAATTTCTCTGTTTGGAAGTCTCCTCTTATTAAAATAATCCTAAAACTAGTTAAACCACCAAGTGATCCTAAATCATGCAGGCCTATCGCCTTATCATCTCATTCAGGCAAATTATTAGAAAAACTCATGGCATACAGATGTAATCAACTTATTTTAGAAAATAATCTATCCTCCTCACTTCAGTGTGGCTTTAGGTCCGGTTGTAGTTGTGAAGATGCGTTTATTGAATTGAAAAAGCTAATTGATAGCTCTATTCATAAATATACACTAAAAAAATTTTATTGATTTCGAAGGCACCTTCGGCAATTTTGATGGGAGAGTGTCCTACGGTGCCTTAGAATCGCTATTTTTCTAGACATCTCTTCCTTCTGTAAAGAATTACTTTGCTGAACATACTGTTCATCCAAACAAAACATCAGCCGCTATTTAAAGATGTTTCTTGAGTGTGCCCCCAGGCTTCAATTCTTAACCCTCTGGTGTGCAACATCATCCTCGATGATTGTCTGTCTTCTATGTCTGACATGGCCGATATGCAAATGATCACGTTTGCCGTTGTTCTCTCCATCTTAATACATGGTAACTCCAGGTCCAAAATGGAACAACGGGCTAACTCTGTACACGAAAACTTGCTGGATTGCTCTGAAAAATAAATGAAGAGTGTCACCATCTAAAACTAAAATGATGATATTTCCTCGAAAATTAGAACATAATAGACCTCTGGTTGTGTCAAGTTTAATGGAGCATCTTTGCCACTTGTTACCACTCATAAGTACCTTGGAATTATTCTGGATAAAAAAACTGTTATTCTCACAACACATCAAGAACTCTCCAAAAAAGTTAAAACTATTGCTAGCTGTTCTGAGAACTTATAGGATAGTTTCAACTGCATCTTTACAAGCTATTGCAGGCTTATTACCTCTAGATCCGTAAAAAGGATTTCCTACTATATTCGTAAAGGTTATCCTCTTAACTTTTTCTGATTTTATCTATGATCCAACTGCCGATTCAATGAATGAAAATGCGAAATGTAGGACTAAGCTATATAAAAGATGGCAAGTGAGATGGAATTCCTCGACCATAGGACCAGTGACCAAATGTTTTATACCTGATATTAAATTCAGTACCTCAAAACGTAATCAGCTTTTGTTTTATCCAAGCTTTCTTAAATCATATATTTTAATTGGCTCATTAGTTCAATAGTTCACTGCTTCAACGCTTGGGTCAGAATCTATTTTGAGAGGGTACGTGCTTTACTGGGACTGGCCCACCTTCCCGTGGTATAGACGAGTACCCAGAATCAACTCTCCAGATGACTGATGCTTCTAGGTAGCCAAGTGGCCAGAACACAACAACAGAACATGCACACCTCTCACACAATCGCATTTCTGCCCTTTACAGTTGATTCTGTTCTGTTCTTCACAGCGACACGAGGCGGATTTGAACAGACATTCCAGATGCTGCCCTTTACATATACACATGTCCACATATATCCTATTTTCACGTACAGTGATCAAGACCACAAAGAATCCACTGGAGGTAGTATAATACTAGTGGATGCCAGCGGTTCCCGTACCCAGACAGCCCAAATCTGGGTACGAGCAGGTAAAAATTCCGTCTCTAATAAACTGGAGACCAGCGAATCCTATCCCCGAAGGGGCTAGCATTAAAAAAAAATCCTCTCCTCAAAGGGACGTGAAAATAGGAGACTGTTGTATCCATATGACTTGTGCTTCATCTTAAGGGTGCTGGATATAATACATTTAGTATAGAACGTGTATAGTTGTGGCATGCTTCCTCACCACTGCTGCAAACAAGTCGGAATAAATAAAAATAAATACATTTTCTGTTTATACTCCGGAACAACCACATGGTCAGAGGAATTATTTTTCTGATATTCCACAGAGGGTTCTGAATATAATGAAATGTTTGTCACTCAAAATTAAGAAAGCCGATAGACTCTTTTAGTATGTTTTATCTTTTTTTCTTCTTCACCCCGGTAAGTCCTGTATAGTTTTGTCTCAAATTATTTAATGCTATATGTTAGTGTTTTATTGTTATTATATGCGCACTGTAATTGGATCTTCTGTTGTGTTGCGCATGACTTGTTCAATAAATAAAATAAACGAATTTTTAATGTTAATAAACATTTGGAAATTACTTCTATGGATAGCACACCTTTATCATTGACTACCTTGTTTTAAAACATATTTCCTTTTATACAGCGAAATGAAAAGAAAAATTCAGACGAATTTTGAGAAAATTTAACGGAATAAAAAGCAATATAGCAGCACTTCAAACATTCGAAACTAAATGTACTGTATAAAACTTTTATATTTTCTTCGAATGTTAACAAAATACTCAAAAGCATTTATTTTCTTTCGGTTCGCTTTAAAAAGTATATATTTTTAAAAAGTATTTTGTTTATTTCCTCATGTTAATCCGCTGTTATCATTCGAATGTTTTACTCGGTACCATTATGACTCTGTAATACTTCGATTCTTATTATTCGTACTTAGCCTAAAAGTCCAAATTCTGCAATTACTTTTATAAAAAGCACTTTTCGCCACACTCCTCTTTCTTGAAATGTATCTGCACATATCAGAAGTTCTGCGAAACATCATGGAAAGATGACGACCTTCGGTGACGTTTCGGTGCGTGACTAAGCGAGTGATTCAGTCCCTTCCTGATGTTGGTGGTTCCCCCTTTGGCACGGCGAAGTAGTGTTGCATAACTTTGCCGCACTTTCTTCTCCTACAGCTACCTCAAGGACAAGAAGTACAGAGTTTGTTACAAGTTGACGCTGGAACTTGTTTGTTTTGCCGCTAAATAGAAGCCGACGAAATAAGCATCGTCTCTTTTCGAAATAAACAATGCATTTCTCTGAGTAAAGATTACATTTCACTAGTTTTAAATTTAACTACTACTTCCCATAATGTAGAAAGCTTTCTTCGTGTTTGCCTGGATCCGTTCCAAACTTAACACAGCTCTAAATATTTCAAGAAGTGACCAGGGCGAATTCCTTATATAGCGTGTGTGTGTGTGTGTGTGTGTGTGTGAGAGAGAGAGAGAGAGAGAGAGAGAGAGAGAGAGAGAGAGAGAGAGCTTTAAATAAATTCGAAAATTCACGTATTGAAGATATAGATGACGTTTCATTTTGTGTGCGGCTGCCATGTGGTATTTAAAGTTAGAACTTCAAAGTCGTACATAAGTAGAAACTTCAAAAAGAGACATTTCATATGGAACAACTTCACTGCACTGTTCTGTTTGTGGAGAAAAACCTGTTGCTTGAAGAGAAGCCATAAGCTTTTAATCCACAAACAGCAAACCGATCGAAAAATACGCGCAATTACAAACGCATCATTGTCGTAGTTGCTTTGGCACTTAACACACAGACCTAATACCTAACAAGCTGACCTGGATAGGCATTGTGGGATTTCTCTTCAAACCACTTCGGTAAGCACTGAGAAAGAAGGCTGGTCTCTTTTCAAGGTAAGAACTGTGTTTGAATACCATTGATCACACATTTTGGTGTTGGTTTTGTTGTTATAGCAGATAATGCAATTGTTTGGTTGTTGTTGTTGTACGGTTTTAGGGGCAGCGACAACTTCAGTCACATTGCATGTTTCTGTTGTCCATTTGCTGTTTGCTGAACGAAAAACCTCAATTTCTGGGGGGGAGAACCCAGGTTATCCTCGCGTGAGACCGACTAACTTAACCACATTGTGAAAGAGACCGATAAAAATTCCTCGGGTCATTGATCGGATTCGTACTCATTCGGCTTGTGGAAAACGGTGATTATACCAATTGCACTACCACGAGGGAATAACGCACTCAGAGGAGATGTTATGGAAATGTGTTCACTAAAGTACCAATCGATAAAATTCGTGTTCTTGCTCAGTTGGTAAAGAGAAATACCGTAGCTTGCTTTGTCAGCAGATACAAATCCAGAGATTATAGGACCAAAGGTATTCAGATATACCTCCAGGAATATTGTGAATTGTGCCAGAAGTCCTTCACGCATGCTTATCGGCTTAGAGTACCAATATAAATATCATAGGACTACCTGTGTAGCAGCGGTACATTAGAAACCAATATGAGTCACAGATCGGGACAAAGAGACTTTCAGCGTGAGATATTTGTTTGACACAACTGAAACTTCAACCTCCAAAAATCTTCTGTTGTGGATGCTATTCAAAAATGGAAGAGGGTAGTTATACTTCAATCAAAGAAAGGCTCGGACAGATTCACAAGCTCAATGAAAGTGTTTCACGAATCATAAAAATGGTAGTTTGTCCCTTATCCATGTCATCTGTGGAAAAATATCAGAGAGCATGTAAAAGAAGCCACTGGATATATCTGTCTGTATAAAAGATCAGTGAATAACTAATTCACCTTCACCAATGCAAAATAGCCTTTAGATTAGTGTCATTGCCCTTCACGTCTTTTGCATCACCTTTGTGGATTGGGGAGACATTAACGCTTCTCCAGTCCACGGAAATCGTTCGGAGACTAATGATTATCTCATTAGCATTCCCAACGGGAATGATGCACTCACATGCTGTCCACTCCTGGATCCTTTGTCCGCTTTGCTAGTGAATTCTCGTACTCGAGTTGCGCCTGTCTTATCCCATTAGCGGTTTTTTAATATAATACGCCTGTAATACTCATAAAAATCATTACGTCGCTATATTCTCTAACTTTCCCTAAATCAATTCTTTTGCTAAATAAGCCACTAACCTCTCTTTTCATTGATATGCAATTCTAGCTTTCGGAATAAATCCCTTGAATAATCTTGCAAAATGGTGTAACCAGTGGTTGCTTAACTTAAACCCTGAAACATTTTTCATGGTTTAAGTTAAAATAAAAAAGGAATAAAAGACAGGTATACTAAACACAGGTATGACTACAAACTTGAATACTTTTCCATTTCCCAAAGTAACTGTGTCATGGAGCTTGGTGTTACTTAGAATCTAATGGGTCATCCCATATAAATATCTACTCAGCATAGGGAATGGCAGATTTTATTAGAAGGCACGGATCCAAATTTACATCAGACAAGGTACAATTTGTACTCTACTCATCATTGGTAATACGCACTCTAGATTACGCATCTGCTTGTCTGGAATCCACATCTTTCCACACTTGTGGAAGATGTAAAAAAGTCTCAAAAGAGATTCATAAAATACCTCTGTTATAAAAATAATATCGCATACCACACTGAAGATTATATAAAAATTTGCAATGTCTTCAATTCCTTTACAAAATTATTAATACCAAGGTAGACTGGCTGGCACTTCTTGAAGCTGTCAACTTTAATGCCTCTTACTCTGTTACACGAGATTGTTTCTCGACGTTTCGTCAAAGTATACAGAGAAGTAATTATGGTCTATATAGCCACATAACTCGCGTGAAGCCAACTCAATGCATCTTGACCTCTTCGAAGTTGACTCCGCCTTCAAAAGAGCCATTAAGGGCATTGGAAGTGGGATAAATGGCTATTTTATATTGTTATTATGATTGTATTACAACTAAACAGTATTCTAAAATTCATATTTTTAATGATTTAATATTTCCCTTCTATGTTTCTAATATTTTAATATTTCTAATATGCTTCTTCTTTCCGTCTTCTCTCCAGATACAGTTCTATCAGCAAATTTAAAATACCTGCAAAAAATAAATGTGTAACTGCAAAAGTCTGTTCTTTGCGGTTTCAAGAACCTCCTAATCTTCGAGAGCCTGTCCATCGGGCACGTCGTTCTTGCCAGCACTGGACGCAGCACGAGACTGAACGGCTCAGAGGGCTGTGAAAAGAACGTATGTTAAAGCCATAGCAAATTGTAAGCGTGATACTTGGCTTGATTTTGTCCGTACATCAGGCAATTCAAACCTTCTTTATAAAACTGTCCATAAAATAAAATAGTCCAGATTGCAAATTTACATGATACTACAGTATATCATAACGTTGAAACTACACTGTGAACTCTATCCTTGACAGATTATTCCTTGATAACGATCCCTCTACTGATCTGAAAGTTCATTCTGACATTGGTACAGCTAATTATACTTATTATACAGATTCGCAATCATTATTGGAAAATAATTTAATACTTAAATTTCATAAGTTAAAGCCATAAATATTACTCCTGTTATTCAGTAAGTATCTACAGGATGGTATCTTCCCAGTCGTATAAAAGACTGCCCTTTTAAAACTCATCAAGAAACCAAACTTCCTTTAGATGGTAAATTATTCAGACTTATCGCTTTGCTTGCTGACTTAGGAAAGCTTGTAGAAAGCATCATGGCGTCAGAATTCTTCAGCTATTTCAAAGTCAAGACCCTCTTTCCGCCGACCGGGCTAGCCGAGTGGGTAAAGTACCTCCCCGGCAACCCAAAGGTCGCGGGTTCGATTCTCGCCTCGGGCTTGGATCAAAGTGCTGCAAAAACCTTGGGAGGTGCAATATGGCCACAGAAGCCAATGCGCCAACAACTGCCAAATCAAAAAAAAAAAAAAAAAAAACCCTCTTTCCTCAAAACAATACAGCTTCTGCGCTGGCAGGTCTTGTGAAGACCTGCCAGCGCATTTGTTGATTTCAATGTACAAATTGAAAATTCCAATGCCAAATATGAGTTGACTATTTTCGATGATTTAGAGGGCGCTTTTAAATCCCTGTGGAAGGACAGCGCTCTGGACGTCTTCGTCTTCGGTCTCTGCAAGCTGTTATATTCAACTCTTGTTGTTGCTGTTCGGAGTGGTTGCTGTTGTAGTGAAGAATTCCGCCGTGCACTACAGAGATTGTTTTAGAAGCGTATGGGGGAGAAGAGAGAGAAGTCTCAGTGTTAGGAGAGAAAGTATCGAAAAGGGTAGCCGCCGTAGCCTAGTGGTCAGGCGCGCGGGTGCATAAGTACACGTGCCTTGAGTGACCGGGGTTCAAGCCCGTGACTGTTGAATACGGTGCTGTTTCTTGTATTCTGTCTATCTTGTTAACTCCTCTGACTGTTTGGTCGTCCCGGAGTATAAACAGAAAATTTATTTATTTAAAAGGTACCTGTCTTGTCCAGTTACCCCTTAAGCAGTAACGTTATTGGGCAAAGTTTATCTTATCTGTCGTCGGGCATGTTCCTGTGTTACAAGTTGATCCAAAAGTAGAATTACAGTCCAGTCAGATACTGCCCCTGGCTCCTACTACTGCTGCGGTAACTTCCTTCAATATTAGCAGAGAACTGTTCCCGAAATAAGATATTACTGGAAGAGCTATATGGCAGACTTCAACTAAGAAGAGACTTCACCGCACTCCGTGGAAGGAATCCGCACAAAGAAACTCCACCGTGAAAGAGGAGGAAGGTAAGTCCTCTGAACTGTGCTGTATTGGAAAGGGCTGTAGATTATTTTAGAGTAAGGTTGAAGTTGAAGAAATTACGATAAATAATGAAATGTTTGTTAGTGAGTTGGTTTATTGGTTGAAGTTGTAAAGAGAATTCATATTGATAAATTAAGAGAGATATATGGACTTGTTAGTATTAAGTTAGCTTATGGGTTGCTCTTGTGAAGAGAATTGATATTGCTGATTAAGTGAAATATGAGAAAATGATTAAGATTGATTTAGTTTGTTTGCAGCTGTAGAGAGAGTTGATATTGTTAATTGAGAGATATTTTATGGAAATGATAGCATACATTACGTATTAACAGATTAAATGAGAAAAACGAATAGATTAAATGTAAATGAATACCAGTTATGTTACAAGGGGTGACCATTTAATTCGCGGACGGGTCCCAGATTTTACTGGCGCGAACTCTCGATAACTACCGCTACAGGCGCTCTCCCTGATCGCTACTGAGCACACTGTGTGCGCATGCCAGCACTTGCCATGCGCACACAGATTTTTTTTGTAGTCGTATGTCGCTAACGATCGTTTTGAAGCAAGTATCACGTCGGACATACAGATTGAACAGCGATATGTGATTCGTTATTGTGTCAGACGGGGCTTAAATGCATCGGAAACAGTTAAAAAGTTGAATGAAACGTATGGTAACGAGTGTCTTGGTAGAACGGCCATATTCTGGTGTTTATTATTTATTTATTTATTTATTAACACACAACTGTATATACATTCTCAAGTTATATTCCGGTGTGACCGAACTTTCCGGTGTGAAGTGGTTTCTCCATCAAGACAATGCCAGGCCCCATGCGGTTAATATTATGCAGGCAGTGATCACTGCCACAGATGTTGAGGTTCTGCCACATCCTCCTTATTCATGGACTTAGCTCCGTGTGATTTCTTCCTGTTTCCACGTCTGACAGGCAAGCTTTTCGCGTCCGGCACAATGATGCTTGCAGAGCCACAACGGAAGCACTTCGCAGTCTTTCGAAAAATGGCTTGCAAAAAGCATTTAATGCGTGGGTACGATGGTGACGAAAGTGTGTAAAGTTCATGGAAGAGTACTTCGAGAAGGAGAAATCCACAGAAGATCCAGATGATGACAATTAAGATAAAATTTTGCACCAGTCCGCGATTTAAATGATCACCCCTCGTATATACTGTATTTGTAAGTAGTTTTGTATAGTAAATGATTTTGTTTTATAATTTTTGTGTCATTGCTCATGAGAATCCCTCAGCTCCTGGAAATTCTGATATTTTAACCCAGTCAGGTAGCATGTGGACCTTAGTGCTTGAGGGGAGCTGTTGTTTTTGTTCTAAAATAATTACAACAATTGGCACAGATGCCAGATTAATATTCATAAAAAATCAATATATCAATATAAAAGCAATCAAAATAATATTAATAAAATATCAATTAAAAAATAAATAGCATAAAGAGAGAAAATAACCCCCTGCCACAGCCGTCAGAATTCTTCAGCTATTTTCAAGTCAGAACCTTCTTTCCTCAAAACAATACAGCTTCTGCGCTGGCAGGTCGTGTCAAGACGCACTTGTTGAGTTCAGTGTACATATTTACGGAGATGGGAGAAACCCCCGGTGCCGTCAGACAACTAACTGTACATATTGAAAATTCCGATGCCAAATGAGTTGGCTATTTTCGTTGACTTCGAAGGCCATTTTAACTTCCTCTGGTAGGACAGCGCCCTCGAACGCCTTCGGTCTGCAGGCTGTTACAGTCAACTTTATCGGTTAAATATAATTACCAACAGGAAAAATCAACGTAATATCAAAAGGTCGACGCATTTCCCAAATTATGACTAGGGTTTGTCCCCAAGGATCTATCTTGGGCCCTCTTTTATCTGGAATGTACTCCTCAATGACTAGTTGGCTCGTATCTTTGATAATACAAAAATTATAGCAAATGTTGATTGCCTTACCGTCATTATTGGTGGTAGGTCGCGCTCTGCCTTGGAAACTCAAGCCACCATTGTTCTCTCAGACTTCTGCCGCTGGACAGACCTAAATAAATTGCTCATCAGTCCAATAAAACCAAGATGATCATCTAAAGGTAAGCTGGACATTAACAAATCCCCTAAAATAAAGATATACAGACATCAACTACCATTGGTAACGGAAATAAAATACTTATGAATCAGTTTATCACAAAGTAAATTTTGGTTCTCATCTTCTTCATTTATCTGCTAAAATACAATCTTTTGCTCGTTATCTAATCCGGACTTTTAGGATTTATTGGGGTCTTTCTCGAAAAGCTCTACAGGTGTATTACCACTGTCGTCTTTCTGCCCGTATACAATTAACAATTCAGGAAGACACTGTGGAAGGCTATTTATACCCCCCCTCGAAAGCATAGGGTGTCATCACAACCATACAGTTTCGTTCGGGTGCATTAACTTTTGTACCTCGGTAGCTCAGTGAACGTTGTTGTTGATGGTGACATTGTTTTGTTTGATTTTATATGCATCAGCGATTTAGACCTTACTGTACGTTCCCATGAAGTATCAAAGCACCTATTTGTTTTCACCAAGTCCTTCCGTGTATCTGCCGTCCGTTCGCATGTAATAACTCTACTCACGGTGGATGAATTTTTCTTTTTGAAATTTTATTTTGTACAAAGATATGTCAAGCCATCCCAAATTTCATTAAAATCGAACCAAATTTTATGGAATTTTTTTTTTTTTTTCTTCATTCAGTGGCTGATATAGTCAGTAAGATTCTGACTAAATCAACCACGGTTCTTCCCAAGTAAATCTCGGGTTTTACGTCCAGCAAAACAGACAAACCGACCAGAGAACTCACGCAATTTACAGACATAACAGATACGGGTAGATAGATAATTCTCGGGTGGCCATAACATGACAATTTTCTAATAAAAAAAAAAAACAGTTCGCTCGTCTGCATCTATCCTGCAACGAATCAACATCTTTTTTTTTTTTATCTTTTTTAAATTTATAATTCTTGGCAACTTTTCTAAGGAAGAATGCACAAATGTATTTAAATGGAAATTTTTTCCATACACCGCTTGCTCTTCATTAACACAAAATACACAGTGAGGCAAAAAAGTAATGAGACTGAATTAAAAAAATATACATCTAACGCGAGTATCGCTCTAGTGAGGGCGCTAGAGATGCACTTTGGCAGTGCCACCTACCCAACCCAGTTTACCTTAAAGTTTTAAAGACATGGAAATTCTTTGGTCATCATGTCTAACGTCACCATCAAAATCAAAGAATGGAACAACGGATCAACATCAAGTTTTCTGTAAAGCTGTGTAAAAGTCCCATTGAAAACACACAAAATGTTACGAACAAATTATGGAGATAAGGCTCTGTCCCAAGCACAAATATTTCGGTGGTTTAAGCATTTTAAAGAAGTCAGGGAGGATGTCGCAGACGATCCTCGAAGTGGATCGTCTGCTACATCCGAAATCGACCTGAAGTCTCGAACTGGTGGACAAAGTGCGCAATTTACTAAAGCCAATTAACATTGAAAATGCTAATAAGTGAGTTAAATGTGAATAAGGAATTAAACGTGGGAAAAAGAAAAATTTACGCGAAGTTTGTTGTACACTGTCTGCATGATGAGCTAAAATTTATATGACTGGATGCTTGAAATGATTTCGTTGAAACATCTGATTATGAAACTGGTTTGCTAAACAGTATTAAAATTAGAAAACAAGTAGACGGGAGTTGTGTCGACGGTTTTTTTGAGATTTATAGCATCTTGAGCAGACAAAATACCTATTAACCCCTTCGCTAGCAGGCCTGAGGCGCAGACAACACTTTCTGGAAACTAGCGGTAAATTTTAAATTTTCCTTTTAAGATATTCTTTTAGCTTTTGATAGTGCTCTTTAACGAAGACCAGGTGGCCCCAGAGAGCTTCAGATATGCACTTAAGATATTCCCGAAGAGGCCAAGGTCCGATATCCAACAGAGTTATTGGAAATTGAACGTAAAATGCAGGTGGCCTGTTTTCCGGAAACCAGCACCTTTAACTAGCTTAAATGACTCATGTAAGTTAATGGAAAAGCAGAGCGTAACAGCATGTCAGGATTCCTTTATTTTGCAGGTTTCCAGTTCTGTTACTCCATCTGCTTACGGGAATAAACTTTAGTTTAAGCTTATTAAGTCAGCGGCTAAAACAGTGCGCTGATTGGAGGAATGAACTAGCAATACGGCGGATGCGCAGAAACGAAATGTTCTCGCTCAATACTTTTCTCCTGTAGTTTTTTCGTGTTTAAGTTAATCGACGGCAGCTTTTTTTTTTTTCTTTCTTTTAATATACAGTCATCCAGATAAGATTTGCGCAGGGCTTACGTTCCGGGAAAACACTGCGCAGTACAAATCTGCACAATGCGAAACGTAGTTTATATGAAATATGGGGTTTGTTACTGCGGTACATTAAAAAAAAAAAAAATGCCTTTACTCACAAAAAATATTTAACATCATTTTACAATTTTAAAATGATGTAAATTGTAAAATTATCATTTTACAATTTACAAAAAAACAACAAACAAGTCCCAACAATTATTCTTGGTAATACATCGTTTTTAATCTAAATCCGTTACTCCTTAAATGCTGTCTTGCCGAGATAAACTTGCAACAGTACTCGGTGCTTTCTGGAAAAAAATTAAAGTTGTTAAATTAAAATTAAAAAGTTAAAGTTGTTTGCTTAGCAGCACGCCGTTTTTCTTTGTATAATTGTTCATTAGGAGTTAAAGCTAATGATCAACTTGTACGAAATTTTAAACTTCTCACCAAATTCATATCCACAGCTCCTTGGATAAGCTGAATTGCAAGTTTTAAAAACTCAGCTAGTCTTTTCCGGGTCAAATTTAGTGTTTCGCTATCTCTGTATCTTCCTCCTTATATTTGTTTCATCATTTTTGTTATATTCTGCACATTCTGATAACATATCGTCCACAAATAATTGTTCTCTATGAGCTTCAAGGACTTCTATAATATCTGCTGGTTCCAGGTCTTCAAATCCATCTCCACTAATCATTTTTCCAGTTCTCATACCACTACCTCTGTCATTTCGACCATGGCTTCTGTAACGGAGCTTTCTAGCCACAACTTTTTCCAGGCTACTTTCATCGTTGAGTTCTTAAGTTCATCCTAGACGAACTTAATATTTTTTACAGAATCAAGAATGTTATAATTCCGACAATAATCACGAATCGAAGGACTCTTTGTTCCATCAGTAGCTTCCACAAATTGTGAAAAATATCTTGGGTGACAGAGTTCAAAGGTGGCAATAATACTTTGATCCATCTGCTGAATTAACAAAGTTGTATTCGCTGGTAGCAAGTTTACTTTCACATTTGGATGGTGAACAGATAACCGGGCGCATTGCCAACAAACAATAAGCAAGATTTTGAAAGATTTTAAATATTGTCTGAAGGGCTTCTCTTCAGACAATATTTTTCTGCTTCGACGCAAAAGCAATTTAAAAAACCAATTCTCGAAGAGTTTAACTGACATTTAGGCTTTTTTGCTCACTTTCCAATGAACTGGTAAGGAGCTTTTTGATTCCTTTAAAAGCACGAGGATTTGCTGAGGTGTAAATTAAAAACGGTTTCCACTTAAAGTCATCCTCAGCACTGCCACATAACAAAGTGGTAAACTCTTTTGAAACTTTGAAATTTGAAGAGGTTCTAGCCTCTTTTGGAATGAATGTTCAAAAAGAGGTGGGAACATACGGCTTCACATACGATTCCAAAATAAGCTGGTCTCATAAGCATTAAACACTTCACTTGCTAGATAGCCCTCAGTCTCAATAATACCCTTTAAAGTTTTAGGATACAAGGAAGCAGCTTCCGGATCACCACTGGCTGCTTCGCCAGTTAATTTTAGATTGAGAAGATTTTGACGCTTTTTAATATTTTCAAACCAACCCTTACTGACCTGAAAGACATTTGCATTGGATGGACCGGCTTCTTCTTGCATAGGATTAAAAATTTGCAGAGCTTTGGTTCGAATAACATCAGAACTAGAATTTTTTTTTGATTATGATCCTCTATCTAGAAGGCAAGTAATATTTCAGTTTTCTCTTCAAGATTTCTCACTTTTTGAAGTGCTTTTTTTGCAGCCAATATAGAGCAGGTAACTGAAATTTTAATTTTCTAGGCCAGTGGCACAATCTTAATGCCATTTTTTAATTCCTTAATGATTTTTAATTTTTTCCTCTAAATTTAAAATATTTTAGTTTTAGCTTTCTTCATTATAGGCCCTGTAAAATAAAAATACTCTACGTATATAGTTAAACGCACCTTTCATGTACGTAAGAAATAGAGAAGAAAGCAAAGAACTATCATTTTCATATTGAATGGGATGTGTCAGCGAAAAACATTTTATGTTATTTGAAAAATCACTCAGCGGCGAATCTCTTACAGCGCATTCCAAAATACCTGACCGCGCAATAGCAAAACCGCGCAATCGAGGGATGGTTGTAATTAAAAGTTTTTAAAGTTTTCATCTTTCAGAGTTGGCATCCCTACTTCCGTGTGTACATAAATAAATAAATAAATAAATAATGCCACTCAGTGCACACACGCAGACTAGCGTGTGTACTGCTTCGAGTAAAGCAAGTTCGCAGAACTGAAAACAGATGCTGGCTAGCTGCTTTCTGCTTCCATATCTAGTGAGTAGGAGTCATCGTAATATATAAGGTCATCTGCAGGGCTTTCAAGCAAATGAACACCGGCGCTGCTATTTTCGGACGTCTACTTAAGGTGCTTTCAAAGAAGTGGTCAGCGGAAGATCAGTAGGTAAATTTAAGTTACCATCTCAAGGGATGAAGAAGTTAGAAAAATAACACGGTGATTGGGTTGGGGGGGAAAGAGCGGAGGAGGTACACCAGCTGGGGGATTCGTAGCAATGGATCATTAAGGTTGGTCCAGAAGCTGAGAAGTAGGCCAGATTTTCAGAGAACTGTTCTCTATATTAGAATGTACTTGAAAAGCTAAACGGAAAGACTTCATCTAAATAGAAAGGTTTTGCTCCACTTCGGTGGAAGGGATCCGCGGAAAGAAACCCCACCGTGAAAGGAAAAGGAACGTAAATCCTCAGAATTGTTGTTTACAGTGTAGCGTTGATAAAGGGCCGTAATAAACATTTAGATTAATGTAAGATTAAAGTAATTGAGAGTAAATAATATATGTTTGAAGAAAATTAAGATAAATCCAGGTATTATGTAAGACGGTATTGTTAATGGTTAAGAGATAATGTAGTGGTACATGAAAATGTGAAATTGAAAGGAAAGGTTTATATGTGTACATGTGCGATATGAACGGAGCTGAATTTTTTTTGTTGTTGTTTGTTTATTTCTGTAGACAGTAGAGTGTACACGAGTATGATTATAGAGTATATTATATTGGCAAAAGAATACAAAGTAGGCTTATTAATTAATTGTAGGATTAATTGGAATTGCAAAGAGAATTGTGAATTAAGATTGAGTTAGGTTATTGATCGCAGTTGTAGCGAGAATTAATAGTGTTGATTAAGAGAAAATAATGAAATGACAGTAAAGGTGATATTATAACAAATTAAATGGAGGAGCTCAATAATTTAATAGTTACGAACATCATTACGTATATACCTGTACATAGTTTTGTATAATAAACAGGGCCGTGCAAGGGTACTTGGGGACACGGATACAAAAGGTGTTAGGGGGCCAGGTTTATTTATGTTGAGACTTTGATGACTCCCTAGATCGGGGCCCTGCTGCGATGCATCCAATGCATTCCCCATTTGCACGACCCTGATAATAGACGTTTTATAGTGTTGTGTAATTTGCTTATGAGATTCAGAATCTCACTCCAATACATACATTATAAGGAAAATCCCTCTGCGACTGGAAATTTTTTTGATTTTTTCCCCCTCAGTCAACAGGTATCTTGTGGGCCTTGGTGCTTGAATGGAGCTGTTGTATTAATATAAAGACAATTGCCACCGTCGGCAATACTAAGGTACTGGGGAATAAGAAATAAAGTAAAGAACCCCCCCCCCACAGTATAATTCCGGCATTCTAAAAAAAATATCGTTCGAAAATGTTTAGAGAATATTAATTATAAAACTGGTCGTAATGAATAAAGACAAAGACACAATTAGCCAATTATTATTATTTTTTTAAAGCAATATGAAGTTCAAGCCTTTGTGCAAAACAGAAATATCTTGTATGGACAGAACTTTCGATTATTGCGTCAATACCGTTCTTGTATTATCGGTACAAGTTACCATCAAAGAATATCCGGTTTTGTCCAACTTGGGTGTAATTTACCATTGCAGTAGTGAAAAACCTCCTAAAATAAAACCTTTTTCAACTTCTCTGCCCTCAGGCAGGTTCAGGGCGCCATTGACGCCATGCTTCTCTATCTTGTGCTTTCCTTTTAATTCCTGCATAATTTGCTCTTCCCATCCAATCAATCATTCCGATTCACCTTCTCCCAACAGCTCTCTTCCAACACACCTTCCCCTCAATATGCTTGCTCTTCTCAAAACATGTCCTATAAAGTTCGTTTTTCTTCTTCTTAGTTCTTTTACTAACGTTCTCTCTTCTCCTACTTTCCACAATACAATACTTACTCGTTACTCACTCTGTCCACCCATTTCGCCCTTTCCATTCTCCTCCACATCCACATATCTAACCGACTGATCTCTCTTCCCAGTGTTCATGTCTCTGAGCTGTATAGTACACCGAGTGGACAGAAATCATGGGATAACTACAAATAGCGGGTAGGTCTATCTTTCGCCCGGATAAGGACAGTCACACGGCGAGGCATTAAGTCCGCTAGTTCACGAAAGCATTCCACAATTATTTCCATCCATGCTTGCTGCACCGCTTATCATAATTCGGTCGCATTCCTGGGTGGAGGATCCAAAGCACGAACGGGCCTTTCCACAGCATCCCAAAGATGCACACAGGGTTCATGTCCGATGAACAGGGAAGCTTCCATGGTGGTAAAATTTGCGGAATGCTCTTCGAATCATGTTATATTCACCACGGCTCTGTGGGGAGAAGCATTATCCTGGTGGAAGAGTTCATTGCCCTGTGGGTGCACGATGACCATGAAGGGATGTAGATGACCTGCAAGGATGGACACGTAACCTGGACCGTTCAGACCGTTCAACTGGCACACGTTTGGACCTCTAGTATGTCTAGACGCATCTCTGAACAGTCCAGGTTACGCGTCCATCCTTGCAGACCATTACCGACCGTTCACCTGCCTGAACAGTTCTTTGTTGAGATGATGGGTGCATATCTTCGTGCGGTTTCAGCCAGATAAATATGCGGTTTCCGCCAGATAGATACGCATCCTCCCGTCCGCTCGAAATAACTGGAAACGGGACTCATCGGACCAGGAGACCGTCTGCAATCATCCAAGGTCCAGTGCCATGGTTCTTCGCCCAGTTGAAGTGCAGAGTTATGAGTCGTGGTGTTAGCAATAGGAGTCTGGTGGTTCGACGGCTCCCATAACCTATTGCGGCTAATGATCGTTGATGATCTTGGTGGAGACGTTTCTGGCACCTCCCTCGTTGAAGTCGGAGCCGATTTGTGCCACTGTCGCTCTCCGGTTGGCTGAAACAATGCGAGACAGATGTATAGGTGTAGAGGCCTTTCTACTAAAACGAAGTTAACAGCCAAGTTCACCCACCACCTTTTCCCACCCACAGCGCTGTCCATGATGAGATGTTATTCCGGAAATGACGTATTCCCAATACACTCTTGATACTGTCAAACGGGGATAGTACAATTTCTGTACCACGCCCGAGATGCGTCGGGCACCCACTATCATCCCTCTTCCAAAGTCGTTTAACACACGACGTTTATCCATACTGACATCGAATTACTGTCTACGTGAATGCAGTGTACCTATATATCTGCCAAGTGGTGGGTTCGTCTAGTGGAGAGAGGGGTGACAGCGTCGAGTTGCCCAGGAACCAGTTATCCCATGAATTCTGTCCTTTCACTGTACAACAGTCCATATTAATGTTTTCACATTTGCTTTCTTAATTCCTTCATGAAATTTCTTCTCAATAGTTCTTTTCGATTACTAAATGCCTCTTTGCCCATTGAATTCTTGTTTTTATTTCCTTCAGGCTTTTCCCATTTTCTGTCATTATATGGCGCACTATGGCCATAGTTGCCGATGCGCCTAATAAATCCCGAAACAAACAAACTGTCATTATGTTCCCAAATATCTGTATCTGTCCACCTGTTCCAATTTTATTCCATCTAATGTTACATTGGTTCTTCTTCCTGGCCATTTTGATATTAACATTATCTTGGTTTTCTTGCTGTTAATATTCATATTGTACTCCTTTACTTTGCTGTTCAAGATATCCAAGAAGCTCTATAATTCCTCCTCATTATTGGCAATCAATACCTGGTCGTCTGCATCAGGGGCCCTAATATATACACTGAGTGATCACTGAATTATGACCACCTACCTAATATTTCGTAGGTCCTCCTTTTGCCCTCAGTACAGCAGCTATCCGAAATAACTTTGATTCAACAAGATGTCGGAAGCGTTCGGGAGGTAGGGCCAACCAAGCTATGTGTAATGCAGCTAACAATGCAGGTATGGAGGTGATTGGTGTATCCAGACGCCTGATATGCCTTTCCATAGTGTCCCACAAGTGCTCTATGGGATTGATATCGGAGGAGTTCGGAGGCTAATCGGTATGCTGGAAGCCAGAACTGTGTTCCTCAAACCATTCCTGCACATCAAGTGCCCGATATCTCGGCGCATTGTCATCTTGGAAGATGACAATGCACCATCGCCATTCGGGAAAAAGTGTAACATGGGGGGGGGGGTATACACAGTCAGCAAACAGTACAACTACCTCCACCGGCCTGCACTTTTGGTACCATGCATGATGGACGAAGCGCCTCATGTTGTTGACGCCAAATGCGTACACGACCATGCACGGTGTGGAGTAAATAACGTGACTCATCCGACCAGCACACTTTCTTCCAGTCTTCTAACGTCCAACTCGCATGCTCTTGCACCAGGCGAGTCTTTTACGCCGATGAACCTCCATTAGGAGAGGATGCCGTAGGGGTCGTATGCTGGTATAGCCCAGTGGTGCGCAAACTATGGGGCGCGATCCCCAGAGGGGTCGTGGGATAAATTAAAGGGGTCGAGGAAATTTTTAAATAAAATTAGTTTTTGTGTACATGAAAGCCAAAAAGCCTGTTGTTGAAATTACTTTTTCAATACTATAGGGGTAGAGACCTTTGCTACTCGAACGAAGTCTGAGATAAGAATGAAGCATATTACCACTCTTTATTTTTTAGGGTAGTTTCACGTGTGATGCAGGTGGTTTTCTTACTTATTGTCCTTGTGGATAATACGGCTTAATTTGCTCACTGGCTATGGACACAGAAACCAGCTGACTAGTGTGACTTCTCAGTATGTATTAATACTTCTCAGTACTACTCAATTGCGGAACCGTAATCCCTCTAGCTCGTGCTTCCTACAGCAGAAATTGCGTTAAGGCCAGAGGTGCGAATCAAAAAGAATAGAAAATATCAAGAAGAATTTATGAGTACGGCTTTACTTACAGTGTTGTTTATGATGAGCAACGTCCTGCGTGCGTAATATGTACGAAACACTAGCTAACGAAAGCATGAAACCTATTAAATTAAAAAGACACTTACATACGAAACATTCAGAGATAATGAAAAAAACTGAATTCTCGTTCAAAAGACACGCCAACGCCATACAAGATCTGAAATCTTTCATAAAGAAACACTGCAGTTCCTTGTAAAGCTTTAAGAGCATCGTTGGAAGTTTCATATTTAATAGGAAAAAAATTGAAATCACATACTATTGCTGAATCTCTTGTTCTCCCTTCTGCAATAAAAATGATTTCAATTTATACATGTAGAAAAGTATGGCAAAGATTTAAATACCATTCCTCTAATACCAATATCAATCCAGAGACAGTTATCGCGAACAACATAAAATCCAATTTATTAAATCGATTGAGAGAAAGTTCAGTTTTTGCAATACAGTTAGATTAATTCACAGATATTTAAAACCTTGATCAACTTTGTTTTATATGTGAGATTCTGCTACGAGGGAGATATTTTGGAGAATTTTCTATTTTGCAAAGATTTGGAATTAAGAACGACGGGCGAGAAGATTTTTAATGCTATAAATATTTTCTTTCAAACTAATATTGCTTATAGTGGAACTGCTTTGCGATTTGTACTGATGGTGCAGCTGCATTAACAGGATAAAATACAGGTTTTAAAAGGCAAAGTAAAGGAAATTGCTCCAAATATAGTTTTGGATCATTGCATTATTCAGTACATTATTCAGTACATGGAAACTGATTTGCACGAAGTTTTGAAAGATGCGATAAGTCTGATCAACTTTGTTTAAAAAGTAGAAGCTTATATAGCAGACTTTTCACAATGCTTTGTAATGAAATTTCAAAGAATGAAACGCTTCTTTTATATACGAAAGTGGGGTAGTTTTCCAGTGGTAAAGTGTTGCGACGTCTCTTTGACCTAATGAAGTTTTATTGTTTTTTTATCGGGTAAAAATCGGACCCTTGCTCAATTGTTCACAAATCAAAAATGGCTTGGAAAACTTAGTTCCCTTGCTGATATATTTGAAAAACTTAATGATTTAAATTTATGTCTTCAAGGACAGGGAACAAATATACTGTATTAATACTGCGTGATAACATAGAAACTTTTAAAGGGAAGCTTAATCTTTGGGAAACGGAATTTGCGCGTAATAATACTGAAATGTTCCCATGCTTTTCTGATTTTGTTATAATAGTGACATTTTACAATTTAGGAATATCATTGCCACCCACCTAACAATGCTAATTAAGCATTTTTCCAAATGATTTAATGTATCTCCAGAAAAAAAGTTGTAAATTACCATGCAACAAAAGGAAGATCTTATCGACTTGTCGTCTCTCGAAGCATTACTTGCTCTTTTCTTTTGGCTTTCTTTTCGAGACGCGTATGCAGAATTATCGAAAATGGCAATACAAAACATTGCTACCTTTCGGGTCTACATATTTATGTGAGGTTTGTTTTTCAAAATTAACATCTATAAAAACAAAAAAGCGTTCCACAGAAGATGACATGAGATTAGTAATTTCAAACATTTCGCAAAATATAGACCAAATATTACCGGTTATCGAGGCTTGTCATTCTCATTAATGGTTTTGTTTTGTAATTGTTCATTTTTTATTGTTTTGTAATCTTAATTGAAGAATAAGAATTTCATTTGTTGTTTTTCTGTATTCAATTAAAATACTAAACGATTATTTTAATATTTAAATTGAAATGGAAACAATTTTTTTATTCCTTTCTCAGTACTCAAATAAAATTTTGTACTGCATAATCTATAAAATGCCATTTTTCTTCTCTAAAAATCTAGTCATCCTACCTCGGGGTTTACATTGAGGGGTCGCGTCAATTTTATATTTAATAAAGGGGTAGCGATCGAAATAAGTTTGGACGTCACTGGTACTATAGCCCATACGTTCAAGCTTGCGACGCATGGTCATGCCAGATATTGTTCCGGGTTGGCCCATGTTGTATTAGGTAGTCAATTCTTCAACAGTGCTGCGCCTGTTCGCGTCGTCGAACCCGGCTCACTTCTAACGTCAACCTTTCGCTGACCTTTGCAGTTTTGCCATCGGGTCGTTGTTTGACCATATTGACGGCAATCCTGGTACACTTTAACAACGGCGGCTCTCGAACACTTCACCAGTTCAGCCGTTTGGGAAATCGAGGCACCAGCTCGTCGAGCTCCCACAATCTGTCCTTTATCAGAGTCCGATAAATTCTTCCTTTTACCCATCTCGCTCGGAATTTACTACCTACTGAACCACTGACACCTTATCTATGATACGTAGGTCGACTAACTGCTTACTCTCGTACTTCACACGGTCAACGGGTCGCATTCAGTTTTCATAGGGTTGGTCATAATTCAGTGATCACTCAGTGTATGCTTCTAAATATATATTAAATAGTAAAGGGGACAGGGAACATGCTTGCTTACACCCTTACCAATATCTGCTTCTTCTGATTCCTCTGCATCAATCCGAACCACAGCTGTCTGTCCCATGTAAAGTTCCCGAATGAGTTTTAAATCTTTTATCTAGCCCAATCTTTCCTAGGACTTCCATCAGCTTAACCGAATTCACTCTGTCAAAAGCCTTTTCGAGATCAACAAAAGTGATTCCCAGATCTTTTCCGATTTCCATGCTTCTTTCTGCTAGTAGTCTTAATATTCCTATTGCCTCTCTGGTCCTACATCCTTCTCTGAATCCGAACTGATCTTCTTCAGTGAATTCACACTCCTTTGCTTTAATGCATTTTGAGAATCTCTAGTAATATTTTTGAGGAATTGGAAATTAAAGTGATTGTCCTGTAGTCGGTACAATTTATTGCATTTTTATTCTTTTCTAATGGGATAATTATGGATTTTAGAAAGTCTTTGGGCCTGCTTCCACATTTATAAATTTTCCCGGAAATCTTTTCTGAACAATTCTTTTTTGCCTCCTCTCCAAGTCCTTTTATAATTTCTGCTGGCATGTCATCCAGTCCAGCTGCCTTCCCTCTTTTTAACGAGGCCACTGCCATTTCAAATTCTTCTCTTATTAATTTCGGTCCGAAGGTCTCTTCTTCATCTTCTGCTGTCACAGCACAGACTTTCGGTTTATTTGTTTTCTCATAGAGCTCTTCTATATATTCCTTCCATCTTCTCCTTATGCGTTCTTTGTCATAAAGAATTTTTCCATTCTTGTCTTTTATCTTTCCATTAGTCTCATTCCTCTTGTTTGTTAAGCTCTTGACTTTTTCATACATTAGATCACTTCTTCCTCTTCTTGCCATTTCCTCTAGTTCTCTGCACTGTTCTTCCCACCATTTCGGTAAAATAAATTAAATCGGCAAAATTTATCACAGTCCCAGCATGCAAATCCGTGTTTCTCCTCAGTGAAGTGGGACGGAACTTCAAATAGATAGTAAAAAGTTAAAATTAAATATTTAAATGTAGTATATCTGTACATATTTCGTTAATATCACACACACACACACATATATATATATATACATATTATTAACCAACTGCAACATAAGTTTCCGAGAAATATCTTATATAACAGTAATTAAACAATACTGATCATAGGTTTTTGCTTCAACCACCACCCATAGTAAAAAGGGGAGAGTTAGCAGCCCGCCCTGACGTGAGTCATATCCCTGCAGCATCTCACGATGTGTCACCCAGAGACAGGCCAAAACCACATGGGCTGACACCACAATTTGATGTCCTGTCACAGAAAAACCTCATCAAAGTGCGGATGGGGAGGACTAAGTCAAACAGCACACTCTGCACCGCTTAACACCAAGATTAGAATAGGGCTGAGCATCCATTTCTAGCCATAGTAAATAATGCGGCCTAACTTAACAATAGATGAGAGCTCAGTAGGTGTTCCTTTAAGCTCGAAATGCCCTAAAGGCTATTTCTTCCTGCCCACAATCCTAGAAATTTTCGATTGGGGATCTGTATGTGTGTGTGTGGGGGGGGGGGGGGCATTTACAGTTACTACGATTGTTCTGAATGGAATAAACGAAAATTTGCCAATTATCAAAAACACCTTTTTCTTGCCATTTCCTCTAATTCTCTGCACTGTTCTTCCCACCATTTCGGTAAAATAAATTAAATCGGAGAAATTTATCACAGTCCCATCGTGTCCCATCACTCCAACTCTTTATTTTATCATCAGAAAAATCCATAACAAAAGCGTAACCAAAAGTGAGCCGCAAGTCAGTGATTTTTAAATTATGTTTTAAATGGTAAATTCATATTTATATTCAACAAAAAAAAAAAACGAAACAAGTTAGTTATATTTCAGCGGGTTAGATTTCTTTATTCTTTAAATAAATGGAATTTTTTCTTTACCTTCCAACTTAATATTCACGTTTATGATTTCAAGATATTAAACAATGATAGTACAGTATCCTATCGTAATGCAAGTTTTCTTATTTCTGCTTTGATTTTAATAACAATTGAAACACGACAGGTATTTAATGTTTCTACCGTGATTATTATAAGTAAATAGTTTATGTATTTAGCAAACTGAGAAAAAATAAGACCAAAATGCTTTTATGCGTGAACAGAGAACATTTCGTTTATGCACATCCCCATATTACTCATTCACTCAATCAGTGCACGGCAACAAACAATATAAATACTGTACATACTATTTTTGTTTATACATCAGAACGACCACATAAGGCCAGAGAAGCTCATAAGATGACACAGAGAGAAAAAATACAAGAACAGCACCATATTTAATGTTCTGTGCTTCAGCTACAATATATGGTAAGCCCATGCGATATGTATGAGAATAATAATAACTGTCGGATTGCTTTTGGTCTAATTTTACTGAATTTTATTTCGTTTCGAGATACATCTTTCTAAAAGTACCAAACGTCAAGATTCATTAAAATCCATCCACTGGGAGTTGACTTATTACATGCGAACAGACAGACAGATGAACGTGCATGGTGACGACAAAAAGCGCTTTACGCATACTTAAAAATTAACAAAAATTCAATAAATGAATTTAAAATAAAAATTATTAAAATATTAAATAAATAAAAAATATTAAAATACTGTTCTAATGAAATTTGAAAGAAGCGATGCAAGTTATGAAAGATTAAAGTATACAGTACATCTTCGATTAAACGGACTATTTGGGGGTAAAGCGGCTAAAAGCAAAAACAGTTTTCGAATTTTCCAGAATTTATGAAAAAGTGTTGTACTATGAATTAAAAAACATAAAAACATTAAATGTAATACTGTATTTTACTGACTTATTGTGAGGAGTAGAAGGGCTTTAAATTTTGCTGTGAAATTTCTACTGCCACATTGTTTTGTCGTACAGTTGCAGTGGAAATGCTATAAAGCTTAATCTAGTGTCTAAAGAGTTCTGTAGTACTCTAGCTGTAGATACAAACTGCGCCTTACTGATATCTAACACTGTTCTTAGATTGATGGAAGTCATGGTGAGAAAAATTGTGGCACACTAGCACTCTGCTTTATTGGTAAAATATTTTAGCTGATTGCAGATACCCTGAGACTAAGGCAGTTACGTCTCCGGGTCCTGTATAGACACTATCCATTATTTCCATCAAGAAAGTGAGTCAAAAGGCAAGACAGGCCCTCTAGCAAATGAAGTCTAAGCTTCGCGAAGCTGACAAACCTGATTGCCTCTCGACGCCCCCTGTCTTCAATCACTTAAAATCCGAATTACTAAATACTCCTCGATCTTTGTTTAATCTTGTAAATGAGATTCCACTTTTATATATAGAATGCACCGCGTTGGATCTGCATACTCAACATGAAATAATCGCTGAAGCGATTATTTCATGTTGAGAATGTTGTTCTTCATTCTTATACGTTAAGAAAAACAATTTTTGGAGACCCCATTTTAGGAAAGATGTAGACCGCTTGAAAAGAATTATAGAGAAGATCGATCAGATTGGCCAGAAAAGGCCAATCTGAGCATAAAAGGGTATTCTCAAGACAGACGAGATTATTTCAGCTAGAGTGGAAACCAGGTGTGTGCGCGGTGTGATGACCTAATCGAGGCATTTAAGGGCTTCAAAGGTATATATAGAATGCACCGCGTTTGATCTGCCAACTCAATATTAGTAAGGCCAAATTATGAAAGAAAGGCTCACGAACGGAAAACTCTTCTACAAAACCAAAGGATTCATGTTTGCCATCCAAGATCAGGTAATCAACACGAGAAACTACAGGAACTACATTGCAAGGACCCCGGAGTACCAAACGGATTATCATACCGAATATGGAGCAGGAAAAAAGTCACTCGGGTTCAGGATTTGGGTTCGCTTCGAAAAGTTGGAGACAGTCTTCCCAGAAAGACAGTGAAGCAAGTGACGCTGTCCTCCTTATGGCTACAACAAGGAAATTGCAAGACCATTCAACTAATCAACTGGAAGTGCTTCCTGCACAACTTCCTGCATAAGTTTCAGATTAATAGACCGAACACTAGGCAAGTTCGTACTATTAACATCTCCAGCAGGGGAATTATTTACACTATACAGGGTGATTCACTACCAGTGGGACAAACTTACAGGAGGTGTAGGGGGTACAAAGACGAAGCGGAATCACATAGCATTGCAGGGTCCGAAATGCCTTCGTCATGCGGTAGAGGACGTTGAACGGGAGGTCGCGTGAACAGTGATCCCTCTGGAAGTCAGCATTTGCGAACCGTTTCTGTTGAAGAAACCAAGTAGCAAAAGTCCTCCGGAGTGGATAATCCGCAGGCTCCAATGATTGGATGCGTTGCAGATGGTATGAACTCATTTGGTTTGTTGACAGTATCCTCCATACAGTGGATTGGGAAATACCCAATCGTTGGCCTATCGCTCGAGTACTCGTACTCGGATTGCCTTCTGCAATACGTAGGACATTCTTTTCATTGTCTGGCGTCTCGTCGTTCGCTCTCGATTCATGGTACCTATCGTGAAACAACCAGTCTCACGTAACCTTCTGTGCACACGTGCGAAAATCGTATGATGAGGAGCACGCCTGTGCGGGAAACGTTCCTGGTACAAGCGCAGAGCGGCGCGCCCGTTGCAGTCCGCAGCTCCATACGCGAGGTGCATGTCGGCCAGTTCAACGTTTGAATACTCGTCCATCCTACTGCCTCGGGAACCGGGTCGCAAATGCTGACTTCCAGCGGGATCGCTGTTCACGCGACCTCCCGTTCAACGTCCTCTACCGCATGACGAAGGCATTTCGGACCCTACAATGCTATGTGATTCCGATTCGTCTTTGTGCCCCCTACACCTCCTGCAAGTTTGTCGCACTGGTAATGAATCACCCTGTATACACTGGAATTGAGTGTGTTACTCCTCAGTCGTGCTGTTTCCAAGGCCTTTTTGTAGACAGGACAGTTGCTATCTCTCACCGAATGGTGAAAATCATGTTTTCCTTCCTTACAATTGATACACGATGGCTCTTCGTTTTTATTAGGACATTCGTTAAACACATGACCACCATGCCCCAAGCAGTGAAAGCATTTCGTCACAACAGTATAAGGTCTGTGTCTATGAGAACTTCAGGCAAGAGATATGGGCTCCAGAGTAATTATATGTTTGTAAATCTTCGGAGAAAAACTAACAGCCCGATTTACAGATAAATTTGACCTTGCTTTAGTTGAGAAGCGAAAGAAAGTTCCGTTCTTAACCTCCGGAAATGTAAAATCCGAATCACCAAGATTTTTGTTATATAAATTTTCCAAGGATCTCGTCACGTGTCAATTCCTTTGGGACATCATATATCAGTACAGTGGGGTTTCCCTTTCGAGGAACGCCTGAGCTGATACCTGCAGATGTAAGACTCCGAGGAGAACAAACACTCCAGATGTGTTTTAGAGGCCGTTTCCAGACACAAACTGAAACAGAATCTCGTCGCACTCAGCAAGAAACTATGCCGACACAAAGAGAGCAATCAGAGAAAAACAAATAACTGAATCTTCAGTGGCGCCTCCGTAGCCAGGTGGGCAGGAGCAGCAGTGCGTAGCACACGCTTCTTGATTAGACCGGGGTTCGAGCCCGTGGCCACTAAATACGGAGGATGCGGAAAGGTCAGGGAATGACCAGGGCGTATCCCGGGAGCAATATGACCGTAGTTGCTAATGCTCCTAAAAACGAAATAACAAACAACAACATAACTCTTCCATCTTGCAGTATGATTGATGATTTTGAGGTTATGATGAACATCATGGCGAGATACAATATTCCTTACATTTCGAGGGTACAGCTTTAAAACGGTGTTCGCAGGCCGGCAGCTAATTAGTACATCGGAATGAACCTATTGGTAACTCTCTAGGAGGCTTCCGGATCAGCTAGTGTATAATCTTGCTACCTCTACTCTGCCAGATAGTGACTGGAGGGAGTCCGAGTAGTGTGTATGCGGGGAGCATTGTCGAGGCCACCTTATGTCAAGGATCTGGGTATATTCTTACCACATGTACGCCATATCCAAAAATTTCATTACTTCATACAGCATGTCCCACCCACTTTTTCTTACTATTGAATACACAATGAATTGTCAAACTAATAGAGCAAGCTTATCTGCGAAAAGATCTAAACCTCCCAAACACTTCCTAATTCATTTCACAAATATACGTGGTCTCAATTCTAATCTCAACGATGTCCATTTCCACTTGCAGTCTGCCAAACCCCATGTACTTTTTCTGACAGAATCTCAGTTATCGGTTGATTCAACTACTGCTCATCTCAGATGCCCAAACCTTTCGCCTCAAACGTGGTACTTGTGCATATGTCCGTTCTGATATTCCCTGTCAGAGACTTGGCAATTTGGAATCTCCTCTCTTTGATCTTCTCTGGTTTAAAATCTCTCTACCTCATTGTGTCAAATTCATTGTTGTCTCTACCGTTCTCCCAACTCCACTAATCACTTGGAGCTCTTTGACTTCCTCTCTTTGCAACTTGACTTTCTCCAGTCCAACTTTCCCAACAGTGAGGTAATTTTCCTTGGTGATTTTAATGTTCACAATTCCAGCTGGCTTCCGTTTTCTAGTCACACCAACCCAGCTGGTCGAGATGCTGAGGCTTTTGCAATTACTAATGACCTACCACAGGTTGTTCATTTACCTACAAGAATACAGGACAATCCTAATCATACAGCCAATACGCTTGATCTTTTTCTCACAAACAACCCTTCTAAGTACACGGTCGAATTGAGAGGTCCTTTAGGCACTTCAGATCACAACTTGGTGATTGTCTCTTCTCCAATGGAACCTTTATCTCATGGCTATTCCCAACCTCGTGTTGTTTGGCATTACAAGAATGCAAAATGGGATGACCTGCGAGACTTCTTTTCTTCTTTTCCTTGGTAGGATTATTGTTTCAAAACCTCTGATGTCAACGTTTGCTCACATCGTGTCAGTGAAATTATTCTTGCAGGAATGGAATCCTTTATCCTACACTCCACTTTAAAATCTCGTCCTTTATCTAAACCTTGGTTTTCCAATAAATGTGCAAAGTCTGTTCAAGAGAAGAATTTTGCATATCGTAATTGGCTCGTTTCTAATTCTCCAGTTTCATTTTCTGCGTGCAACAATTGTAAAGCAGTTATTAATCAATCCAAACTAGAGTTTTAACAGGCTAAGAGAAGAAAACTTGCTTCTTGCCCTAATGGTAGCTGAGCATTCTGGTCTCTTGCCAAAGCTATTGGCTGCAACTTTTGCCCATCTCTGCTCCCACCTCTGTCCAAACCAGATGGTTCTGTTGTCACTTTAGCCACGGATAAAGCTGACCTGCTAGCATCCCATTTTTCCTCCAACTCGTGTATTCCATTATGCCATGCCTAATAGATCTACGGTAACCTGCCTACAGTCATTATCACAGAAAATACTTCAGGCCTGGAATGACAACGAAGATCTTCACACCATTTTTCTCGACATGAAATCTGCTTTCGACTCAGTCCAAATAACACCCCTTCTTGCCTTACTTGAGAGATTCTACGGGATATCCGGAAAGATGCTCGAGATCCTCAATAGTTTGCTATCTAGGAGAATGCTTCACTTCGAAGGAGTTGGCGTTAAAGTCACTAAAAGCGTCGAAGTAGGGATTCCACAAGGTAGTTGTCTCTCAGCCTTGTTATTTGCAGCAATATTCGTTCCACTAATGGATCAAATTCCAGCGTTCCTATCTTATGCTGATGATATTGTTTGCTATTTGCCATGCAAACGCAATGTTGGTCCTTCACAAGAAAGACAAACCGCCTCTGAATCTGTAAACAGCTACCTAAATACATTCTATAAGTATGCTAAATTTTTTGGCCTGTCAGTCAATCCAGAGAAGTCAAACTATCTCATCTTTACGCCAAGTCGGATGACTTCTACTGATACTGCATCTTCTCTACTTCCGGTATTGGCAGGAAATGTCATGACTCCCACAGACAGTGTCAAATTCCTAGGAGTAATCCTTGATGCCAACCTCACATATAAAAAACAAATCCAAGCTCAGTATTCCAAAGCCCTGAGAGCGTTCTATGGAATGAAAATTGATCTGTGCAAAACGCACAATAAGAAAATAATCAAGAAATACCTCGCAACTTACTTCTGTAGTGTACTCTCCTATGCCGTAGAAGTTTGGTCGGCGGCACCACCCACCAGCCTCAGGAAACTATGGGGCCTCGAATTCTGGGTGCTGAAGTGGGCCAACTTGTTGTCGCACCAGATCTACACAACATCTAAATCTACTCTCTGCTGCAACCTGCAATATACGCCCATAGTCCACAGAGCCCATGTGCTAAAAATAAAGTCATTCCTTCATCTGTGCTCAGCTAGGCAGGATCAAATCAACATCTGGAACACGGTTGGTTGGCGTTTGCCTGCCTGGCAAACGCCAACCAACTCAAGGCTCCAGCGGTTACAGAATTTCAAAAGACACTTCCCAAATGTGATTCTGGACACTCTCAACTCGCTCAACATCGACATCGACCTGTGGACGATAGACAAGGCATATCGAGATGGCATCTCGTCCCATCTTGCTGTTTGTAAAGGACATTTGTGTAAGTGCCGATCTTAGTTAGCCGATGTAATTTCATGTTCAGCTCAACTTGTAGGCCTTTTTCGCTGTAATTACTACTTCATTCATTTTACATTTTGACTATTATCTTTACTTTGATCTATTAATTATTATTTAGTTATTATTATTATTTTATTTATTTATCATTTATTTTTATTTTTTTTTTATAAATCAAAATCACTTGTATAAACAACCAATTGTAAGATTCCTCTGGCTTTCTGTGTAAGGAATCACTAGTGTATAAAATTTATGTTAATAAAGAATCTTATTATTATTATCTTGATAAAACACCTCCAACCATTCCCAACAAGCTCCATTCAATGCTCCCTGTGGTCTTACGTCAAAAGGATGTCAGAAGGATTTTGACGAATCTTGATGTTAAGAAAGCTCCAGATCCCAATGATATTTCCCCACTTGTTCTCAAAACCTCTGCTGAACTTACTCCTATTCTTTGCTGCCTTTTTTCGCTTTCTTATTCCAAAGGTGTTTTTCCTTCTGCTTGGAAATTGGCTCATTTCCAGCCAGTTCCTTAAAAGGCAGAAAATCCCTCCCATCCAATTATCGTTCCATTGCAATTACTACTACTCTTTCTAAAGTAATGGAGAAATCAATTAATCGCCAACTCTTAAACTACCTAGAAACCTTCCGTCTGATCAACGATCACCAGTATGGATTCCGTCAGTGTCGATCCACTGGTGATATTCTGGCTTATGTTACCCATTTATGGACTAATTCAATGGAAAGGTTCGGTGAAACACAAGTAGTTGCTCTTGACATCTCAAAGGCTTTCGATCGTGTTTGGCATAAAGGTCTTCTAAACAAGCTTCCATTTTATGGTTTGCCAACTGGTTTTAGTAAATTGGTTATCCAGTTTTCTCTCTGATCGCTCACTGAGGGTGATGGTAGATGGCTCTCTGTCTAACTTCTCCACTAATGCCGGTGTCCCCCCAAGGTTCAGTTCTTTCCCCCCACTCTTTTCCTCTTGTATATTAATGACCTTCTCCCATTGACTGGAAATCCTATCCATAGTTTTGCCGATGATAGCACATTGCATTCCACTTTCCATTTTGAGAACCTTGTCCTGCTCAAATAGCTTCAACTTCTCGAAAATCTGCTACTAATTCCTTAAATGCCGATCTTCAGGTAATTCTCCAGTGGGGTAAAGACAACTTAGTTGATTTCAACCCTTCTAAAACTGAGTCTTGTCTTCTATCTCGCAAAAAAGGATTCTTCTGCTCCTATGCTCATCTTTAGTGACACTCCGATTTCTAGGCAAAATGATATCTCTTTTGGGGATTACCCTGTCTTCTAATCTCTCTTGGCACAAACACATTACAAATATTGCTTCCTCTGCATCTAAAAAACTTGGTTTTCTGTTTCGCTCTCGGCGTTACTTTTCTTCCAAACAGCTGCACATTCTGTATAAATCGCAAATTCGTCCTGCCATGGAATATTGTTCCCACATCTGGGGTGGTGCCCCCAAAACCTCTCCCAGGCTTCTTGATTCCATTCAGAAGAGGGCAGTTAGGTTAATTAATAATTCATCTCTAACAGAGTATCTCCACTCGCTTTCTCATAGACATACTGTTTCTGCTGCATGCCTCTTCTACAGATACGTCCATGGGCACTGTTCTTCTGAATTGGCTCTTTTATTATTATTACTATCATCAGTTTATTCAACAATAATTCCCGCTCTCTCTTTCAAAACAGTCCGAACAAGTGCCGCCACCAGCCAACATCCATTTAATGTCCAACTCCAAACTCACAGAACCAACTTTTCATCTTCCTCGTTTATTCATTTAACTGCCATTTTCTGGAACAACCTTCCTTCATACGTATTTCCTGAAAATTACAGTCTACAGAAGTTCAAGTCCAATGTCAACAAATACCTTCTTTCGTCTTCTCAACCTCCAACCCAAGCACGGTACTAAGTACTATAGGTTCTAATACCTCTCGTGTTTGGGGTTTACATAAAAAATAAAAAAAAAAAAGAAAACTGAATCTTCGATGAAAACCAAAAAGCCTTCTGCAGGAGCATCAGACAACAGAGGAAACAGGCCACCCGAATAGAAGAAGATTAATTTCTGGGGCAACATATGAAGCAGCGAAATAAGATCTAACAGCCAGTACTCATGGATAGAAAAAGAACGGAAGAAAACCAGGGGCATAAAAGCTATGTCAGAATGGGAGATCCGTGAGGAAGACGAATAACAGGCGTTTAAGTATTCTCACAACTGGCAAATCCTAAGAACAGATAACTTCCACAAATACTGGTACAAGAATTTCACTTATACACACGAGCACCTAGCAGAGCAGTTCACTCGGATGATGTCGCCCAAAGAGAATCGCAGAGTTTCTTACTTAAGGGATCACATACCTGAAGCCTAAGGACCAAAATGTAAGAAACCCGGTAAAATACAGGCCGATCACCTGTCTCCCAACAATCAACAAGATCCTGACCAGCTGCATAATCAAGAAGAACTTGGAGAGCCAAAACATCATGGCCGAACAGCAGAAGGGATATAAGCGGAGGAACAATTAACCTTAAATCGACAGTTATGGAGCAAGCCTACAAGAAGCAGTGCAACCTGTACACGGACTACATTGACTACCACTAGCCAATCGACAACAATCTCCATAGCTGGCTAACAGATACTGAAGATCTACAAAGTCAATAGGACATAAACTTCCTAGAAACAACCATGGTGAAATGTACTACCACCATTAAGGTTGTGAATATCACAAGCAGGCTCATCCCCATCAGCAGAGGTCACTCTAGTTCTGTCTAGCACTCAGCTTCCTATCCACCATGCCCAACAACAGCAAATAAGGATATACCCTCAAAGAAGGAAGGAAAAACCTGTACACTTCCCTCGTGGGTAGCACGGTTGGTAGGATCGCCGTCTTCCCCACAACAGTTAGAAAAGACCTGAGTTCGAGTCCATCGATGAGGGTAGAAATTTTTATAGGCCTTTTTCACAAAGTGGCTGAGTTAGTCGGTCTCAGGGGAGGGTGGTATGGTTTTTTTTTTTCTGGAAACTCGGGTTTTTCGTTCAGCAAACAGAAAATCGACCTCAGTACACATGCAATTTACAGACACTATATATGGAGCAACATGGATATAGTCCCTGATGCTCCTAAAACCCTACAACATTAACAATCTGTAGAGCCTCTCCCACCTGATGTACACAGATGACATCAAGCTCTACGTGGGAAATGAGAAGCCACTGAAACAACTACTTAGGATCACCGAAGGATTCAACAATGCCAGCAGGATGGAATTTGAAATAGACATGGGGGAAGAGACCTGTGAATGACGCAGGCTCTGCAGTTAGAACATAATGAGATAAAGGCCTGCCTGACTGAAAAATACCATCAGAGACCAGAAGTCTGTTCAAATCAAAGCTGAATGGAGGAAACACGGTTGAAGCCATAAACACCTATACAGCCCCGGTGCTAACATACTCCTTCGGAATTACAGATTGGACTAACATTGCGCTGGATGAAATCACGAGAAAGACAAGGACAATGATGAACAGCACTACTCGAAATCGGCCGCAAAGAGAGACTGGCAGTAGCCAGGAAAGAAGGAGGTAGGAGCCTGATAGATTTCATCCAGCAACAAAAGAAAGTGATGGAGAACCTGAAGGATTACTTCCAGAAAACCGCAGCACCACTCTACCAAGCCATGAGGAAGACAGACAAGAGGCATACCCCCACCCAGCCTGAGTGAGGAGACCCCTCCAGCCCAGATAGAACAAACGAAGCTAAAAGGATGGCAAAGAAGGCAACTCCATGGCAGCTACTATAATGACCTCTATCAAGACCACATAGATAAAATGGCTCTGAATGCATGACTCACGAGAGGGACGCTATTCCCTGAGACTGGACGATTTTTGCTCGCCATTCAAGGCCAGGTTATGAACACCAGAAACTATAGAAACATCGCAAAGGAACTCGAAGTGACAGATGAGACATGTCGACGATGCCAACTGGCCTCAGAAACGATATAACACGCCACCGAAAGATGCAGGGTGAATTACCCAGACGGAGTACACTCACAGACACAATCAAGTCCCTAAGATAATACATCAAAAGCTAGCAAAATACCAGTTGATCAAAGAAAGTGTATCTTATTAAAGTACAAACTCCAAGCTGTACTGGACTGCACAATAATAACAGACAATACAATTCCGCACAACAGCCTAGACAAAACCCTCGTTGACAAGAAGCAAAAGTCTACCTGTCTGATCGACATAGCGGTGCCCAACACTGGCAACTCTAGAAAAACTAGGAGGAAAAGATCAGAAAGTACACAGACCTAAGACAGGAGATCAAAGAGATGTGGCATATGGAATAAGCAAAACCATCTCTATCACACTTTGGTATGGTGCCAAAGTCTCTACATAAAAGCTGAAAAGCAATAGGTCTCCCAAAGAACACCTACAAGGAACTCCACAATAACCAAATTCTGAACACCCTGTAGAATAGGGGGATTTCTCGACCAATAGTAATAACAGCTGGATATAACAATCACCCTGTGCACTTGTTACCGCAACCTTCACGGGGGTGAAACACCCTCATCAGGGAGAAATAGCAAATAATAATAACAAGAAACATTCCCATTCCCACAAAGTGATTATCAAATTCTGGATAGCCAAACTCACTGTCTCCACGACCTTATGAGGCAAGTTATTGTAACGTTCGACAATTCGCAGCTTATAGGTGAACTTCATGAGATCTAATCTTCTGTTATTTCCTTAGCTTTTATATTTGTGTTCCCTGATTCGTGTCTCACCCTTGGTAGAACAGAATTGAGGTGGCTGAGATATTGAAGGGATTCAGTAAAAATGAACCTTCCTCATTCATTTTACTCAATGCCTTCAGTGCCTTAAACACCTCAGTTAGATCTCCCCCTTTTGATGTTTAGTTGTCAAACTTTGCAGTCCATATTTTCTGAGCCATATTTCACATTTGCGTTCATCACTAATCTGGTCACTCTTCTCTCAACCCTCTCCATAAGTTCATTTGGAATATTGTATCCAGGCCTGAATACTATGTTCCAAATGCGGTTTAACTGTCCTCTTGTAAAGAGAGATGATGACTTCCTTCTCCCTACTAGCAAAGGCCCTATAAATCATAAGACAAGAACCGCATGCCTTCGTAGCCGCCTGTTTACACTGCATGGAAAATTTCATATTAGATCGAATCATAATACAGTACCTAGTTCTTTTTTCCTGTTGAACCACTTTTAGCTCCACATTTTTGTTCCGCAAATGCACGACCTTACATTTAGAAGCATTAAACTTTATTTTCAATTTTTCAGACTATACATGTAACCGATCCAATTCTATTTGAAGCATTATGGCCTGGATGAAGTTGCCAAACACCCTTCTCACTTACCTTCAAATCATCGGCAAACTTTGATTCCTTAACGCGGATATCCTCGTCAATACCATTTATGAAAATTAGAAATATAAAAGGCCTCAAAAGCGATCTCTGAAGGACCAGGCTTATTCGGTTGGTTCACCCTGAATAATGATCGTATAAACAACCCTAGTCTCTTATTTTTTAGCCAGCTTGCGATCCAGCGTAAGATTTTACCATTTTCCAGTAATTCCAAAATTCCAAATTCTTTCAGTTTATACGTATATCAGCCTTACATCAGGGACGGTATCAAAAGCTTTAGTAAAAAGTCTAGATAAATCACTGTACATGTCGAGCATAAACTGTTTCTGCACATAGCTAGGAGCAAACTGGGTTTATTACTTACTGAAAACATATCGTCACTGAATTGCTCAGGTCTTCAGAATGCCTAACTGCCCACCGATGAGACTCCATTGAGTCGAAAAGCGGAACTCGGAAGTGACATACATATTAAATAAAAAGGCACTGTATAATATATACATGATTATTTTATTTTCAGGCAGAAAGTATGTAGACAGTAATGGCTGAGAACTTGACAGTTGATGAAAGCAAGTGCATACTCAAACAAATAGAACGAGTATGCGGAATTTTTCGTGAAGTCTCCAACTCCCTCAAAAGGGTTATCCATCTACAGATTACGTGATAAATTCTACCCGAGATTCATCGTTAACGCACCTTTATAAATATTAGAGCAACAAGGCTCAATAACTATTGTTATTCGGATAGTTAATGTATCAAACAGAGGTCGATCAATAATTGCTGCCACCCGTGAAAACAAAATGTTCTGACACATGCTTTCTAGCAAAGTCCAAAGAAATTTTCTTTTTTTTTAGGAGCATTAGCAACTAAGGCCATATTGCTCCGGGATAAGCGGTGGTCATTCCCTTGACCTTTCCGCATCCTCCGTATTTGGTGGTGATGGGCTCGAACCCCGGTCTAATCATGAAGCGTATGCTACGCACTGCTGCTCCTTCCCACCTGGCTACGGAGGCGCCCAAAGAAATTGACCAGGAGGGCTGATACAGAGGATAAAATTTCACAGAGAACTTTCGGTCTCTGTGAAATTTCTCTTTGAATTTTTCTTTGGAGGTGTCCGGTACTTACATTTGAAGCTGTATCAACTGAGTCTGAAAATGATTTGTTGGAAGATAACACAAATCGACTCTTTCGATTATACTGAATGAATAAAGATAGGGCCAGAGGCGGATTTAACTGCGGGCGCACCGGGCGCGCGCCCTGGGCCCCGACTTCTGAAGGGCCCACGCAAAACCCCAACAAATTAGTTGAACTAATATGTTCAACTATTAGTTCAAAACTTTGTGATTATTATTATGCTATTATTAATTATATTATACGTATATTATATTCAAATTTTATTGGAAATAAAACATTAATACTACATAATATTTTTTATTTATTTAAAAAAATGGTTAACATGTATTTTTATTTTCCCTGTCTCTCTCTTTTTTTTAAGGGGCCCAATATTTTCTTCTGCGCCCCAACCGACCTCAATCCGCTACTGGATAGGGCAATGTACTCCTTGCGATTATCTGGTTCTACAAAGCTTGCTTCAAATTGTCAGGACATATCAAGAGGCATAACTGTGTTTATTGGACTCCAAACCCGCCCCCCTTGTCACGATAGCCGAACAACTAAAAGTGCTCTTTATGATCACAGTCACAGGAGACAGACACGTCGCTGAGTATGAAGAAGGACATGGTCACACCACAGCTGCACAAACAACCCAATCACTCCAGAATTTTCCTTCCAGTGGGATGATACTTCGCCTCATTGTGCTAGAGAGGTACATGTCTTCTAGCCCCAGAGTTTTTTCAAAGGTAGCGAAGGTCAATCGAATAGCCATCAAGGTCAGCAGACCGCAAACCCATTGACCTTTTCTTTTGGTGAGGCATTATGGACACCTCTTATCACTGGCGATCTCAAACGGCAAAGTACAGTGCACTGCGGCAGACAGACTCCTGGAATGTGTAACATAAAGGCAAACGTTTTGAGCACCTAAGGAATTAACACTTCAAAGTGTTTTTTAAACTTTTGTACAATTCATATATAAACCTATAAAAATAAATAAGCAATTGTACTCCTACTTTTACCCCAATTTATATGCCTATCTTAATTCAATCGATGTAATTGCCTTGAATATTTAAAATGGACACTCCTCTAGACGAACCAGGCTGTTCCGAGGGCAGTGGCGGATTTAGCACTTGAGAGGCACCAGGCGCAATTCAATTTTGAGGCCCCCTCTAAATATTTTCGGTACCACTACATTCTACGCGCACGTTTTTACTACAGCACGCGCTCTAGATTTGGTTTTAATCATTTTGGTTGCGCAATTCTTTCATACATATTTTAACTAATGTTTAAATGAAAAAATGGCACAACTAAGCATTAATGATAATACGTATTCTACTTCAGATTCACTTAGTTCGCATAGATATTTCATATAATATGTAGGGATATTCGCATAAGAGTTTACTAACTTTTCATATTAAATTATAGTTTTATTCAGTAACGGTAATAATGATGAGTGTAAAAATTAAAAATGAAACAATTTTTTTTTTTTTTTTTTTTTTTGAGACCTGAGATTTGAGGCCCCTCTATTTAAGAGGCCCCAGGCGCGCGCCTGTGCGGAAATCCGCCACTGTCCGAGGTGCCCACTAATGTGGAAATAAAAAGATGTTAATAATAATAGAGATACAATGCGGCTTCTCAGTAGTTTGAAGTTGGATAATAGCACTGCGACATTATTTTCTCGTAAAACATACACGAATAGCTTCCCCGGTGAACTTTACCCACCAATCGAAATGTTTGGTAAAGCGTTACGTAACGTTATTATAACGTTAAATTTAAAAAAATAAATAAAATTAATTTTTTAATTTTCGAGAGAGAGACTTGCAATTTCAAAAATATTTTGAAAACATTTTATAATGTTACAGAATAACATAAAAATCTGAAATGTTATTCCATCCCTGCTTAGAATACTTAAGACAAGAAGGCTTTCCAGTGACAGGTTCCCTTTCAGAAACTTCTCTGAGCTTAATGGTACACCAGGGCGAATGAGATCAGGCGATTCGAATTAAAATAAGCAAATGTTTAAAAATGTCCGAAAAATACAAAACTAAACTTGTAATTTTACTGTTTAATCCGTGCAAGGGTAATGTCATACAAAACCAACCTTATTAATTAGAGTAAGTCAATACGAGATCAATAATTCGCTTTTTGAAGATGCAAACTAAAAAAGCAGAAGGCAGATATATTCGGTCTTGGCAAACACGTCTTTCTATTTAATATACTTTAGTTAAGTTCTTAAATTTTATTAATATTTCCATTATTTATTAGACAATTAGAAAAGTATCTTAAATCCTGCTAAAGTTGTTTGTCCGTTTATTTCATATCTTATGAGGAAAAAGGAATTTTTTTCAAAAGGTTGAGTTCAGGAAGATTCGGAATATAATTTTGGAGTCATTAGGATCACTCAGTGTGAGTGATGTTAGCGTACTTTAATTACAAAATTAAATTCTAATTTCGATTCTTTCTAACGTGGTTTTATTAACACATTAAAAATGGAATGAAATTATATCAGAATACTGTTCCCAAAGCTTCGTCTGAGATCGACAAACGCGAAGCAGTTATTAAATTAAAGAAGGTATATGCGCGTTTTGTTTTATGTCACGCGGCTGGAACTTTCAGAATTCGATGTACTCTTCTTCAGAGAACTGCTGCAGCATAATGAAATTTAAAGCAATTCTGTAAGCAATACTATGTAACATAGACACTGAATAAGTTTTTGCCAACCGTTTAATCTATTTGTAGAAAAGAGGTTTTGGCTTGATATTTAAAACCATTGGTAAAACTGCATATCGTAAAGTGACAATGGTCTTAATTATAAATTTAACAGCAATTCTCAGGTGGCAGGACTGGTGCAGCCGATTTAGGAAAGGCCATCCACAACTCTCAGTCAGGAAAGCGGAAGGACTATATAGAGCAAGAACCAATGATATAGTTCGAGAGAGAGACAATAATCTAAGTACGGCATTTGGATTAAAAATATCCATTTTTGTACAGTAAAAAGTTGAAATTTACTCATCTTACTACCTCAAAACCTTCCAAATACTGAAAACTAATGAATCTTACTGGTTTGTAAGTGATAATACTTTCAAAAGAAAGTAATACTGTTCAAATGACCGTTGATACTACTACTTGAACATACTTGCTGATATATAATTTGTATGTATTATTATATATGCAATAATAATATATTACTTGTGTGTACTATAATATGATATGTTCGCATTATGATTTATTTACATTATTTTATTGTATGATTTGATATATTTATTATTGGCTGCAATGTACAAATGTGTGCGGGTTCTCCGTCCCTGAAGGCTGTTCAGGGGCGAAGGAAACTGCAGCAAATCGATTTAATAATAATACTGACGGGTCTGAAATTTAAGCAATCTGCTAAGCACACACCTTTTTTGTATTTACTGCCTTTAAGAAGCACTGTAAGGAGCGAAGAGTGGATAATGACAACGGTGACGTAGCTGATGGCCTCTGGCAGCCGTTCAAAATCGTGACTTGCGTACAGCAGATAGCGACCTGCTAAACATAATAACTAGTGTTTCTACTTTTACTGTTTTTTTTTTTTTATTGTTATTTTATTTTTGTTATCCACCGTAGTGACGGTGATACCGACTACAGTTAACTTTACAGGTTGCGTTGGCGTGATTGCCATGTGTAATATCGCATTTAAATGTGCGCGTGGGTGTTAGCTTTAGAACAACCAGTGGGAGTTATCATCTAATATAAGACACTGTGCAGTGACAGGTTTAATCATCATTGGTTAGCACTGCGTCATCCTCACTGAGTATATCAACAATAGCACTTAATGGGGAAGGTAGGCAACGTGCGTCGTCAGGGGTACTGGAAACGAAGGAAGAGAAAAGTTCAATCTAGCCCTGATACACAGCGAAATATATGAGTAAGTTTCCGAACACTTTCTTTTTCAATCTGAACTGCTATAGACTTGCCAGCAAAAAAACCGAAAACACACGTTCACCAACGCCAAACCGAATCAGTTCTACCGGCTGATTATACGGGTTAACAAATTTAAAACATTTTTGATTTTTCTCGTAAATAATGTGACCTTTTGCTGTCACATTTGCTTTTTGAGAAATTAAATATTGTTTTTCAATTTATTAACAAATCATTTAACAAGCTTTAAGAAAATGTGTATATTTATGAGCTTAATTGTTTTGAGTTCTTATTTCCGCTGGCACACTGTTTCCCCGTCCCCCATCTTAAGTATCCAGCAGCGATCGGCATGCATGCTACACTTGCCTCATACTGTTTTTCTATGCAAGAACTGTTGTGGTGGAATTCCATCCTCGTGTTCATTGCTAACATCATCCAAGTTCGGGAGTAGAAATTAAGATGCGAATGTAGGAAATCAATCTATAAGCTCATATGTACGAGGGGATATCAAAAAGTTCATACCTAGAAATAATAGCCCTAGAAAGGTGAAACTTCACAGGAACTTTAATCCTTTTCTATGTACTCTCCATGTATAGTAACACATTTCTCCCATCTGTCGATCAGTTGTTTAATGCCTTGATCATAGAAGTCCGCACTTTTTGTCTGAAACCACGATTCCACTTCATTGATGACTTCCTGAGACGAATCAAAGCGGCGTCCACGCAATGGTTTCTTCATTTCTAGAAACAAGAAGTCCGACGGTGCTAGGCCAGAAGAATAGGGTGGGTGCTACAGCAGTTTGAAGCCGCACTAGGCAACAAAGTTGGTGGTGGCAACGGCCGTGTGAGCCGATTCATTATCTGACAGAAGACAGGCACCTTTCATTAACGTTCCATGCCTTTTCACGTTCAAAGCATCACGTAACTTTTTCAAAAGATTTCTGTAGTATTCTCCGGTAAGTGTGGAACCACGAGGAAGGTAATCTGTCAGGATAACCCCTTTTCTATCCCAAAACATGGACATCACCTTCTTCGCAGATGGAGTGTTCTTTGATTTTTTGGGAGGTGGGGAAGTGGTGTGCTTCCACTGCTTTGACATATCTTTAGTCTCCGGATTACACTGGTACACACAGCATTCGTCATTTGTCACCAACCGATAAAAAAAAAGTTTTCACCATCCGCATTACAAAAATCCAGCTTTTGGCAAGAACATTGCATTCGGCATTGCTTCTGCAAAGACGTCAGCAATTTTGGAACCCATCGTTCAGAGACCTTAGACATGTGCAGATGGCCAGGAAAAATGCTGTGGACAAACCCGTAACTAATTCCCACTGCATTTGCGATGAAATGAATTGTCACACGTCTGTCACTCAGCACCAGCTGCTCAACCTTTGCTACCGTTTTGCTGTCTGTGGATGTTGATGGTCTTCCTTCTTTTGGCTCGTCAAAGACACTTGTACGACCGCACTGGAACTCCCGTTTCCATTTTTTTTTTTTACAGTGTTATAGGATAGATAATTCTGCCCATGCATAACTTTTATTTATTCGTCAATTTCCTGAGGTTTCTTGCCCTGCAAATGCAGGAACTTTGTCAACCATTGTGTCCTTCCTCAGATTTCCGACTCCACTTCTGGTGTACCTACGGGAATTAAATTTCACATGTTAGTTATTGATTATGTAAACAACTTATATTAAAAACGGCATCTTCCTTCTGATGTTTTATTTAAGTCAGGGTACGAACTTTTTGATACTCCTCGTATTTTATAACTCTATTCTTTTCATACTTGCAGGAGATAGCCACAGTTTGTTGATCTTTGATTTGCTAGAAGGTTTTGACAGAGTGCCTTGAAGGCATTCCACTTTGCTTTTTCAAGTACTGTACATTAAAAACGCCAGCAAAAGCTCTTTCGCGTCCTTCTTTGTCCAGCGCACTTTACTTCTCTGCTACAAGTTTCACCAGTTCACTTGACATCAATTTAGGCACCTTGAAGAGTATTTCTTAGTTGGTAAAAAATTACATGTAGCTTCTATGATTAATTCCTTGAACCCCTTCTATGACTGAACGCTTGAACCCCTCATTTTATCCTTGATAGTACTTAAATCTTTAAGTAAATCCCAAATCAATACACTGTGATCGCTGCCCTAGTTTCAAATACTGCGCCCACTCTCACAATCTTTTTAGGCGCGTTTGCATACATATACAAGTATGCATATGCTCTATTGTCTTCACCATGTCCCTCTGCATGTACCAGATGAACTCCCAATGGTCGAATTTTCATGAAATTTTATATTTGAGCCTTTTAAAAATATTTGTCGAGCCATTCTAAAATTTCATTAAAACGAAATCTGACAATTATTATTTCTTTTTCCGTACGAGTCAGTGGAGAGTAATAAATATTATACAATTGCAATTAAACTGAATAGCTAAGTTTAGAGAACGCAAAACTATAGAGTTTTATTAAGTGTTCTATAAAGTTATAATCTTAGTAATTAATTGATAAGGAGATAATTATATCACAATACAAAAATTTAATTTAAGAAAAAAATCGAACGCGCTTAAAAATTGTATGTAATGCACTGTTTGCCATAACCGTGTCGAGGGTAAGGCGAACGCGGCTCTTGCCTCAGGTTAAAAATTGAAAGGGGCGCCAAAAGAAAGATTAAACAATTGCCAACGTTGCCATCATTACCAGTAGGACGCCATTTTTCATTCTTGCCTCAGGTACTAAAATGGCTCGGCACGGCCCTGCTGTTTGCATTCACTAATTTGTTTGTTTATAATAAGAGCCATAGTTTGAAGAATGTGGTCGGATCCACAGTTACTGTGCTCTTACGCACTTTCACCCTGCTCTAAAATAAAACGCTTACAGTCGCTTAGAAACAGAACAGTTATGAGTACGGTACCGTACTGTAAAAAAACGGCCTCCGACTGTACTGTACACGGACATATCGCAGATTTCGACTGGAAAAATATTTAGTAGGTGATGATATTCTAGTTCCAATTAAATACTATACTGGTCTATAGTGAGATTCAGCCAAGAACAAGGAGTGACATCATAAAAGTTTAGCGCGTTAGATCATGGAAATGACACCCTTAATACAAAAATACAAAGAGTATTTTCGTTTTATTTTTTCTCAAGGATTCCCCATATTGGATTTTTCATACGCGTTTACTGTGTTGTGTGGAGAACGTTGTGGAACGGACGTGGAACGGAAGTGGAACGGACGTGGAACGGACAACATCATATAATCTCCAGATCTCAGCAAGTAAACCAAAATGTATAATGATGAAACAACCCTTTTATCATAATATATTTTAATGTGTCAAAATATATATATATGACACATCTGTTCTGTCTCAATGACATATTCTTGTTGTCAAATACCTAATTGTGCTTCTCGATGAGAAGACGAGTGTTCTCCCACATATGAAATATACACAAAAAATAAAAGTAAAATGATATATGAGTCGTACGTATTGTTAGAACAGCGTGAGGGATAAAAAATAGTAGCTCTATTTTCACTGGGTGGGAAATGTGTTCACTTAACCTGCAGCAACAATATATATCATACAACCTGCAAAAAGGAAATATGCTGTATATATAGACATATAAAGTGCAAATGAAGACACGAGGTCGGAACTCCACACCTTGTTTATCTTAACCTTGATTCTGGAATCTCTACTGTTGTCACGGGAGATTTTAACAAGCCCCTGCCAAGGCAGCAAGATGCTAGAAGGGTCCTTATCAAGGGTAGACCCTGGATACGGTAGGGCTTACGCAACTGGTAGATATCCTAACCAGAGGCAATAATACCTTAGATCTACTCTATCACAATTTGGACGGTATGAATATCATGTCACCCTTCTTTAGGTTCCAGTCAGACCATATCCCGATCGCCTGCGAATTCTTGTTGGTACAAACGCTAGATGCAACTTACCACTCCCGTCAATCTAAACGGCAAATAACGACAAAAACAATCTTTTCAGTGAAGTAATTCTTAAACACTAACCGAGTTTAATTGGCAGAATCTATATGTCCTCCCCCCTCCGAAGGAAGCTTTATCCCTGCTTAGCTGAAGAATTCAGACAAAAAGCGCTTGCAGGGGCATCAAAAGTAATTCGGATCACATCGAGAACGTCCCCATGGTTTAATTTTAACATCAAATTTGCTTTTCATCGCAAGCAGAAGGCCTACCGAAGATGGCAAAGAACTAATAATCAACAGGATCTCACCACCTATAAAGGGAAAGAACTTTATTTTTAAGGCAAAAAAAGAACGGCTGACAGGAAGCTGATAATTTACAGAATGCGACACCCAAAAAGGATACGCGCGTTTACTTGAAAATAGTCTACAATGAATGAGAAGACCTTCATGAAACGGGCAAAATTGGCCATCGAACAGCCCAATGAGCAGCATAATCAGTCGGTCATTTCAGTGGTAGGACTCACGAGCAAACCAGAATTCACTAATTTCACCACCTGGAGAGACCAACTGATCGATACCATAAAGAAGCTACCATTAAAGTCAGTAGTAGGTCCGGACGGGTTTACGCTCTTCTTTCTGCAACTATGCAGTGTCTACATTGTTGATATTCTGGTGCATAATTTTAATCAAATCGTCACCAGCGCGGATCCCCCAGAAATCTGAAACACATACTTTGTGCGCCCAGTACCAAAATGTAAGCATCCGAAGGACTGCAGGCCTATCGCCATCAGCTGTGAATTCCTGAAACTCTTTGAGAAGGCCATTCACTCTGCGCTAACAGAACACTGCTTCAACCATAAGCCTCCCTATCTCCACTGTAATAAAAGGCAGGTCTACTAGTACCAACTTGCTTGACACACTGAGAAGAATACAAAGAACTCTTAGCTGCCGAGTGCAATTTGATGTCGTCTTCTTCGATGACATCAGCATATCACCGTGTCAGTATTTCAACGTATTAAGGCATCAACACTGACACGGTGATATGTTGATTTCACATCGAAATACTTGGAGAACGTTGAAATACTTGGAGAAGTATTTCAACGTTACTGGAAATGCTCTACGAATTTTAGAAGCAATTCTAAATCCTAGACGGCTCCTAGTTACTCATCAAAGCTATCAATATAGATGCTTGGTCACTAGAGAAGTACCGCAGGGAGGGGTCCTTTCCCACTTACTGTTTTCTGCAGCTCTTGAACCTTTCCTTGTATCACAACAGGACTTTGTCTTATGCGGCAGATTATAAACTGTACATAACATCATCTAATCCTGAACAAGCAGCTACCATCAATCAATCAATTGGCCAATCGGGGAAAAAAAAAAAAAAAAACACAACTAGAAAAGTATCTAGATTCAATCAGTTTAGAACTTAATCACGCTAAATCAGTTCAAATTACCTTTATAAACAAAAGGTTAAAAAATGACACAGAAATCGATATCGCAAGGGAACCTGTAAGAAAATACGTTACGCATAAAGACTTAGGCTTAATGTGGGATGAGGGCTTCACGTTTCAGCAACTAAGCGTTACCAAAACGAAGACCTATGCAGCGATGTGGCTGCTACGTCAAGAGCTCGCAGGAATACATGACCCTCAGCTTATTATCCGAGATGTCCAACGCTGCCTTTATCCCATACCATAATATTCCTCCATCATTTGGTCCTCAGCGCCCAAAACCCATTTCAACAAATTTCTCGGGTTAGAGTATTGGATCCTCAAATGCCTTAACAGAATGACAGGAAGGCAGTATACCATTTCTAGAACGGTGCTGTACTCGAATATAGACGTGATGCCTTAGAAATATTCCAACAATATTCCAACACTAATAAACTTATAACCGGACCTATCGATGCACCCAGAATCGACGATATCGTCAGGACTCCCAGGACACTTCCAGGCTGACCATCGGCTCGCTCTTCATGCAGGGCTAGTCAATCTTGGTCGCTTAAGTAATAGGCTTCCCGGAAACACAATTCAGCTAATCGACAGACTAGAGATTGATCGAGACAAGTTCTGTTCTGTGTATACAGATCGGAGAAACTGCAGGAAACCTTCAGGTGGATGGAGCTGTAACCCCTGGCATGGTGCAACCCCTGGCATGGTGCCGTGAAGGGTATTGTATGGTCGTGGTACCTGCGTGTACCGGTGAACTGTACAATAAAGATCTTATTTATCTTCTATCCAGTAGAAAAGCCCGAGAAACCAAGGGACCGAGATGTGGCCAGGTTCGCCCGTGACTCCTGCTGCTAAAATTATATCGAAATTTGTGAAGTTGAAAATTCGTCTGCTTTAAATCTGCTACTTAAATTTGCAACTATTTCTTATTTATGGCAGTTATTTATGTAAGTTTACTTTGTAAAGTCCGCTGTTTGTTAAAATTGATTTATATATAATATAAATAATTAATTGTATTACTGATCGCCCTCCTGGCTGAATGGCCGTGTAAGGGATACAGACATATTTATTGGTTAAATGAACTGATTTAATAATAACAGGTGGAAGCCTTCCGATTATCCACCACGTTTATCTTCATCTTTTCTCTAATATTCGAACTGTTATCCCCGCGCTCCTTTTCCAATAAAATTTTCCAGGGTTTTTTTTTTTTTTTTTTTTTTTTTTTTTAGGGGTCCTCCCTGGCAAGCACAGGCGGTGGCCTTTCCAGGAATGGGGTTGCAAAATAATATATCTTCCATTATATTAGTTTCTGCAACATATCGAACATATGCAATTAAATGAGCATCGAAGTACGCAGCCGAGAAACTAACTGATCGCAAAGATCTTCAGATATATCATCGATTCTTCTGCTAACTGTATTATCAGCAAGCGGTATTTGTCGCAACTGTTTCGCATATGATTCGCCGAACATTATTTTAACCATATCAATAGCTGCTGACAAAACTAGAGTTTCTCCTATTGTGTGTGGTTTTTTACATTTCGCGATTCTGTAAGAAACTTGGTACGACGCTAGAAATGCATTTGATGGAACAGAAACTATTTTTTTGAACGTTTGCTTTTGTTCATTAAACTCGTTCTACTTTTCTTTGAAAAAATTCTATGGGCTTACCAGCGCATTAAGAATGCATAGTTTTAAAGTGCCGTTTTAATTTGCCTGGTCTCACTATCTGCAGCCAAAACTTTCGTACAAAACAAACACATTGGTTTTTCCAAGCCATCTATAATAACACTTGTGAATCCTAATGATAAATAGTATGAATCGTATTTCTTGTCTTGGGAGTTCTACCTCCTTGTTCCCTGTTGCTTGTATTCCCACTACCTTTACTTGTATCGGCATCAGTATCTTCATTATTAGTGGATTTTTCTCTTGTAACCAGTCAAAAATTTATCCATTCTTCTAAAAATATTAGAATTAAATTTATATTCTTAAAAAATACTTCTAAATTCCTAATGATTATTATCAGTAAGTAATCACGCTAAAAACAATAAAAAACACAATTGCACACCGCTGAAACCGTATTTTCAACCATGCAACACTCTGCAATCTACCTATATATGTCATATATAGGTAGATTGCATATTGGTGGCGGCAAACTAACTGAAGTTAGAGTGAGATAGGTGGCGGTAAATGCTTTAAAAATAGGTTATAAAATTTAATATTACGTTATGAAAGTTTATTTATATGTATATATTTTTTATTTATATATGTTATGTTATAAAAATTACATTTCTGTTAAACTTTTCGCGCCTCCTTTTGCACTAGTCCGCGCCTCCCAGTTTGGAAATCGCTGCCGTAGGTGATCGTACACCAGAGGTGGAACCCGGAATCTGAGGAAGGACACTATGGTTGACAAATTGGAGTATCGAGCAGTGATCAAGTTCCTGATTTTGCAGGGCAAGGAAACTCGGGAAATTGACGAAGAAATGAAAGCTGTCTATGGACAGAATTATCCATCCTATGACACTGTAAAAAAGTGGAAACGGGAGTTCCAGTGCAATCGTACAAGTGTCTTTGACGAGCCAAGAGAAGAAAGGACATCAACATCCACAGACAGTGAGACGGTTGCAAAGGTTGAGCAGCTGGTGCTGAGTGACAGAATTCATTTCATCGCAAATGCAGTGGCGATTAGTTTTCATTTCACCGCAAATGCCTCTGCCCACAGCATTTTACATGACCAAAAAAAAAACTATTAATTCATATGTCTGTTAATTGCGTGTGTTCTAAGGTCGATTTGTCTGTTTTGCTAGATGAAAAACCCCAGATTCTGAGAGAAAAACCTTGCTATCTACACCCGAGACCGACTAACTCAGCCACGGAGTGAAAAAAGCCCATTAAAGTTCCTCGCGTCATCGACGGGATTCGAACCCGGGCCTTTTCCAGCCGGTGTGGGGAGGACGGTGACGATACCACTGTGCTACACACGCAGACCATTTTACATGACCATCTGCACATGTGTAAAGTCCCCGCACGATGGGTTCCTAGATTGCTGACGCCTTTGCAACAACAATGTCGAATGTAATGTTCTCACCAACTGTTGGATTTGTGCTACTACAGCACCCACCCTATTCTATTGACCTAGCACCTCCAGAGTTCTTCTTGTTTCGAGAAATAAAGAAACCATTGTGTGGATGCCTCTTTGATTCGTCTCAGGAAGTCATCAATGAAGTGGAATCGTGATTTCAGGCAAAAAGTGCGGAGTTCTTTGATGAGGGCATTAAACAACTGATCCATAGATGGAAGAAATGTGTTACTATACATGGAGAGTACATAGATAAGGATTAAAGTTCCTGTGAAGGAACCTTTCTAGGGCTATTATTTCTAGATAATGGTACGAACGTTTTGATACCCCTCGTATATATTTAAGTGAAGAAAAATATCTTTTTAATATTGCCTTATACGACTGTTATCAACTATTCCCTAAATATTTGGGCAAGTACCAATACTTCTGACTTAAATCTAATTAATGGTTTTTTACAGAGAATTTACTAAATTTGGTTCGGGACCATAGAATTTGATATAACGCCAGCTTGAAAGTTATATTTTATTTCATATTTAATTTCCAAATAAGAATTCATAAATTAAAATTTAAGAAAACAAAAGACATAATATACTCTTTAATTCAATCTCTTCGTCTACATCAAGTTCGCCATTCTTCCAGGCGTCCCGCTTCCAAGATTACTAAATCATCCTTATTATTGATTCTCCCAAGATTACTAAATAAATATTGTTTAAGGAATCCCACTTGTTTCGCTAAACCGGCGTTAGTCAATTCTGATGTTAAATTTAAAGAATCTTATTTCATAAATATATGCTTCGTTTTTTTTTATAAAGAGACTACCAATTACTAATGAGGAAACTGAATTATTTATTAATACTTTTCTTGGAAATATTATCCTATAAACATGATAACAGGACTATACTTTGTATTTCATTATTAATATTATATTAAAAATGAAATATATTAAACTGCTGTGGAACAGTGCAAGGCAGCAGCATCCACAAAATGCAAATAAACTCTAAATACTCGTAACACACATATACACATATACACATACGCAGTCCCAGGATTTTCTAAAGGGAGGACAATACAGCTAAACGTGTTCTGGGGAATCATTAAGCTTTAATCATCATGTAGTTATATGTATATATATAATGACATTAAAAAAATAAAACAGATAAATAAGAAAATAAATAAACATGAAGTATTTATTAGAGGCAGTAAATACAAATCCTCCACATGATACCCAATATATTACTGAAATTACGTACTGAAAAATTAATACAAATGCCCGGAGTATGGCAAAACTGAAGAGCGAAAATTTAACATAAACCTAACAATTAATCGTAATTGGGAGGTAGAGAAGGGGTAACAAGACGGAAACTGTAGCCGAAAGCCTCCGAATAATTCAGAATATAATTTAAATCCAATTCAAGAATTGGATTTAATGGTGAAATTCCATTTTAAAACTAAAAATATAGAACCAATTGTATAACAATTTAGCGGCATCCCCCTAGTAAGGTACCAGTTCCGATAAACGTGAAATATCACCAAAAGTGACTAATCAAACTACTAAAACAAAATAAACTAACAATAGACCGACCATTATGCCCCATATCGACAGAGGACCACGAGGCCAATAATGGTAATGGAATTACTGCATTTCAATCGCTAGACAAATCGTCGCATAGGCGAACCGATCGAAGGACCTACCCACCCCTCGTTCCTCCGATCGAGCCACAAATGCAGAGGATTTGCATAGCGGTGGTCCTTATGCAGTGAAAAATAAACAATAGAACAGACTAGCACTCCACATTTGTATTAATTTTTCAATACGTTTTTTTTTTTTCAGTAATATATATATATATATATATATATACATATATAAAAGGTAAGGAGGGTAAGAAAGAGAAAAGGAAACAAAGAAAAAGGGGAAGAGAGAGGAGAAAAGAAAAGAAGAAGATGAGAAAATAGATGTGCCTGAATGCGCAAGGCGAACGGGATACAACTATAAAATATGAATTAGAAATAATTAACAAAAGATATAGTAAGACGGGAAAGTTATTAACAACGTGCCAGGCCTAATGGAAGAAGATAAGAGAAAAAGAAAATGTTAAGAACCTAATAAATTAAGTGGAATTAATGGTTGAATTAACAAGACAAATCATATTTACAAAAGCTAGAAAGGAAGTTGAAATTAATGAATATTAAAAATAGTGATAAAATAGAAATGAAAATGAAAATAAATTGGTACATAGATCAGCTATTTAATCAGGGGACTACACCTGATTATGTACCAAAAAACTACAAACCCATGTTGATGGAGGTAGCATTAAAGAATAATAATACTGTGAAAAAAAAAAAAAAAAAAAAAAAATTAATAGTAACAATAAAACCTCCAGAAACATGAGTAAGGTAGCCCCAACGCAGTGTGTATATTTAAGTAAAACTGTTGAATTAAGTTAAGGTAAAAGAAAAAAAAAATTGTAACAGGCAGCAGCATAGAAATGGGAAGTAATACAAGGTAGGGGAGGGTAAAGGTAGTAAAAAAAGAGAGGCGAAGATAGCGAGAATAAGAAAAGAAGGAATGTCCGAATCGTCCTCGTATTGCACTAATAGTTCAACGGACGGAAAAAGAAGAACAGAAAGTAGAAAGACGTAAAGAGAAGGAAAAAGATTTTAAAAGATACTAGGCAAGCTAGGTGCGTAAGTACCCAACCTCTTGGAGAGTGACTTGGCTGTGAAGGTGTTAGTAGAAGAGGAAAACTAATATCGCTAGCCTTTGATATATTTTTTGTTAATATCAGATGTAGAAAATATAGCGAAAAAACAAGTAAAAAGTCAAGTGAAAAGAAGAATAAGAAGAAAAATAAAATTAAATACCTTTAAAATTATGTAGCATCAATTAGTAAAATGCATAATAAACATGATTAATAAATAAAATACAAACAGGGAAAGCAATGACGACGGTGAAGTTGCTTAGTAGAAAAAACAATGGGAGGAAAAAGGTGCGATTAATAATAATTAAAAATAATAAAATAAGAACGGAAATGAAAATAACTTAGAAAGTGAAAAGGCATGAGCATCGTTCAGAATAGAAGTCATATGATAGAAGCTTTAGCTACAGGGGGTGATGATAAATTTTTCTTGTAGATCTGAGATGGCGTTTTTGAGATTAGAATGCCTAATATGCGAATTATTATAAAGGTTGTAAGTTTTTGAAACTGATTTTATAATATCTTGATATACAACATTTATCCAGTTATAGAATGCTTCATTACTACATATAGTAATGAATATTGTATTATTAAATTTACACACAAATGGTTTGACAAAATTCCTTGGCATCATTTGCTAAATAATCGTAATAATCTCCTCCGATTTTATAATAATTTCAGGTTTAACATTCATCACTGTTTCAAATATGAGTCTCCTATCGGACTCAAAATTTGCAATTATGAAACTTTAGCTACCAATTTAGGCAATTTGCAACTTTCGGATCTTCCATGTCACTGTAATAACTCTATATATGCTCCTTTCAGAGCCAAAACCATGGACATATTATCACTGGCAATTTGGATATTGTCAACAACATCTCCCTCAAATTGGCCATGGAAAAAGTATTTAAATTTAGACATATTCATAAAGCCTATTTAAATAATATATACAGAGACTTATATCTCAATATCTTAAATTTCTGCAACAAGTTAGCACAGAAATATACACTACCCCATGAAGCATTCTATTTGATTTGATTTGATAGTTGTTGGCGCATCGGCTTCTGTGGCCATATTGCACCTCCCAAGGTTTTTGCAGTACTTTGATCCAAGCCCGAAGCGGGAATCGAACCCGCGACCTTTGGGTTGCCGGGCAGGTACTTTACCCACTCGGCTAGCCCGGTCGGCGAAGCATTCTATAACTGGATAAACGTTGTATATCAAGATATTATAAAATCAGTTTCAAAAACTTGAAACCTTTATAATAATTCGCATATTACACATTCTAATCTCAAAAACGCCATCTCAGATCTACAAGAAAAATTTATCATCACCCCTGTAGATAAAGCTTCTAACAACTTCGCAATCTTCTGTAAGCAGTTTTACTATACTACTCTCAAAAAGGAAGTCGACAGCAATGCCACCTTTTTACGTTGTAATCTTGGCATTAATACTACGACCATCAAAAAACTTATAGCTTTGCATAAAAAACTACATACCAAAATTCGCAATTCTACATTACCTTTTTTATATATGATAGCCAAGTTCCATAAACATCCCGTTGGCTTTAGATTCATCACTAGTGCCAAAAAAAGCGGCTGTTATCTTCCAGGTAAACAATTTTTTAAACTAATAACTACTATCTTTATTAATATTCCATCCACCTGGATCATTAATAATAACCACAAAGTCATTAAAATCTTTAATTCTAATGCCAACATCTTTAGTATCGAAACTTATGACTTTACTAACTTATTTACTTCCTTGCCAGATCATTTAATTATTTATGTGCTTAATCAATCATATCTTAAATACAAGCACGTTCTACCCGTGGATGAGATTGTCTGGAATAATTATATCAACCTATGTATTCTGAACAACTACATTTACGATGGCATTAGTACCTACAGACAATCTATAGGAGTTCCCATGGGCTTACAAATTTCCAGTATAGTTTCTAACGTATTTCTTCACTATTACGAAGATCTTTATATTCATAATAATCCAAACCCTAACTTCTTTGCATTTAGATATGTTGATGACATCTTGATTTTACATAATCATTTTGAAAATATTGCAAAATTTATATATCCTACTGAACTTACCTTAAATAAAGAAAATAATGGTAACCAACATGCAAACTTTCTCGATTTAAATATTACTTTAAATAATTCCCCTATTCACCATACCTTGGAGGTATTTGATAAAAGAAGTCAATTTAATTTCAACATTATTTATTTAACAAATTGGAATTCTAATATTTCTATTAGAGTTCATAAAAATATCATTCATACACAAATTATACGTCTTGCATATCTTAGCAGCAATCAAGCATTTTTTTTCAAAACTTTAAACGGCATTTACACAAAATTACGTGTCAATTATATTCCAATTAATTTTATAAATTGTATTATTAAAAATCTTTCTAACTTTATTAAAAAAATTTTTAAATTTATTATTAAAAATCTTTCTAACATTAAACAAAAATTCGGATTCACCATGTCTCATTTTGATTAGGGTTAACATGATAATTGTACAGTTGTATATTTAAATGGTGGTAATTCCACCACTTTGAAAGTGATCACATCATATGACTTCTATTCTGAACGATGCTCATGCCTTTTCACTTTCTAAGTTATTTTCATTTCCGTTCTTATTTTATTATTTTTAATTATTATTAATCGGACCTTTTTCCTCCCATTGTTTTTTCTACTAAGCAACTTCACCGTCGTCATTGCTCTCCCTGTTTGTATTCTATTTATTAATCATGTTTATTATGCATTTTACTAATTGATGCTACATAATTTTAAAGGTATTTAATTTTATTTTTCTTCTTATTCTTCTTTTCACTTGACTTTTTACTTGTTTTTTGCTATATTTTCTACATCTGATATTAAAAAAATATATATCAAAGGCTAGCGATATTAGTTTTCCTCTTCTACTAACACCTTCACAGCCAAGGCCCTCTCTAAGAGGTTGGGTACTTACGCACCTAGCTTGCCTAGTATCTTTTAAAATCTTTTTCCTTCTCTTTACGTCTTTCTACTTTCTGTTCTTCTTTTTCCGTCCGTTGAACTATTAGTTCAATACGAGGGCGATTCGGACATTCCTTCTTTTCTTATTCTCGCTATCTTCGCCTCTCTTTTTTTACTACCTTTTCCCTCCCATACCTTGTATTACTTCCCATTTCTATGCTGCTGCCTGTTACAATTTTTTTTTCTTTTACCTTCACTCAATTCAACAGTTTTACTTAAATATACACACTGCGTTGGGGCTACCTTATTCATGTTTCTGGAGGTTTTATTTTTACTATTAATTTATTTTTTTTTCCTTCACAGTATTATTATTCTTTAATGCTACCTCCATCAACGTGGGTTTGTATAGAAACGCAGTTTTTTGGTACATGGTCAGGTGTAGTCCCCTGATTAAATAGCTGATCTATGTACCAATTTATTTTCATTTTTATTTTATCACTATTTTAATATTCATTAATTTCAACTTCCTTTCTAGCTTTTGTAAATATGATTTGGCTTGTTAATTCAGCCATTAATTCCACTTAATTTATTAGGTTCTTAACATTTTCTTTTTCTCTTATCTTCTTCCATTAGGCCTGGCACGTTGTTGTTAATAACTTTCCTGTCTTACTATATCTTTTGTTAATTATTTCTAATTCTTATATACATATATGACATTGGCACTGAAGGTATACAAAACAGATTTATAGCATTTAATTCTTATGAGCTGGATATCATCATTCTTCTCTTTCTTGGTGATTACTTTCTACTTCTGGCTCTCTTCCTCTGCATCTAAAAAAACTTGGTTTTCTCTTTCGCTCTCGACGTTACTTTTCTTCCAAACAGCTGCTCACTGTACAAATCGCAAATCCGCCCTACCATGGAATATTGTTCCCACATCTGGGGCGGTGCCCCCAAAACCTCTCTCAGGTTTCTAGATTCCATTCAGAAGATGGCAGTTAGGTTAATTAATGACTCCTCTTTAACAGAGTCTCTCCACTCTCTGTCTCATAGACGTGCTGTTTCTGCTGCATGCCTTTTCTACAGTTATTTCCATGGGCACTGTTCTTCTGAATTGGCTTCTATAATTCCGGCACTCTCTGTCAAAACAGTCCGAACACGTGCCGCCACCAGCCAACGTCCATTTACTGTCCAACTTCAAACTCACAGAACCAACTTTTCATCTTCGTTTATTCATTCAAAAGTTGTTTTCTGGAACAACCTTCCTCCCGTATTTCCTGAAAATTACAGTCTACAGAAGTTAAAGTCCAATGTCAACCAATATCTTCTTTTGTCTTCTCAACCTGCAACCCAAGCACGGTTGCTAAGTATTACAGGTTCTAATACCTCTCGTGTTTGGGGTTTACATAAATAAAAAAATAAAAATGAACAAGCAGACAACGTGCAACACAATATGTCTCCGGGTCAAGTCCTGCTAATTAACCGACTTGTGAATACAGTTCAGCGTGCAGTTAACTAAATACGCCCTGATAGTAGTGAAGGTCCTGACGGCATCCCTGGTTTTATTATTTGATTGTCCAGCGTATACATCATTGATTCGTTAGTGCATATCATTTCCAGGTGAATTTCGCAGCCATTCCTTCCAAGACAATGGAAAACTTTCAGGATTACACTGATTCCTAAAAAAAGCTTGCAGTCATAACATCCCGGCCATCGACCAATTGCTGTTTCGTCAATAATTACTAAAATTATTGAAAAAAATCAGGCTCCCATATCTTCAACATGCAATCTTAGCTAATGCACCTGTTAACATGCATTTTGGTCCTAGAGGGCGCTCCACAACAAGTCTAGCTGACACCGTTGTGCGCATCCAAACTGCGTTTCAAGACAAGGCACAATGCGATGTATTTTACTTTGACATCAAAGGTGCTTTCGACAACATAGAGCTCAAAAAAGATTTTGAAATACTAAAAAATCATTTTCTCGTTGACACAATGATTATTTTCTATCTTCAGTACAGCCTAAATCGCAGATTTCTCCTCTTCCCCACTAGTACTGACAATATTCTCGTTGCAACCTCAACAGGCATTCCTCAAGGAGCCGTTCTTTCAAGTACTATATTTTCAGCATCTCTTCAACCACTTCTACAAGAAAATCCAAATCTACTGGCATATGCCGATGATTTAAAGTTATTTATAATCTCCAAAGCCAGTGATGATATTCGCAAAGTTATCAATGATGCGAATTCACAGATTTGTGAAATCAAGTATCTGAAAAGATCTCAATCTGACTATAAATGCAAGAAAATCTCTCAAATTACTTATTCCCTTCAGAAACAACCCAAACCACATAGAAACAAAAATTGCAGATGACCCAATTCCAAATGTTTATGCTCACAAACACCTTGGAGCTGTTTTTGATAAAAATCTCTCCTTTAATGCCCACTATTTATATTTTTCTCATAAAATTCAAAAAGCAAAATGGTTAATCAAACAAGAAACAGCAGCGATTCAAGACAGAAAAACAGTCATTAAGCATGTTCAAAGATGCATCTTTCCCATTCTTCCGAAATCTGGTCTGGTGCTCCTCAAGTAACCGTCAAGAAATTCCTTGCCCTAGAATATTGGGTTCTTAGATGGCTCAATAGTAAGCTTCGTTTTCCCCATACAATATCCAGGCAACAGCTTTATGAAAACTTAAAAACAAAGCCTCTGCAACAAATGAACAACGAGTCTGGAGTCATGCTTCTTGCAAAGTTAATCACTTCTGCATGCGATTCCCCAAACTTATTCAATATAACAGCTGCCCCCAACAGGGAAAATTCAAGAAACCAGCAATTCAAATCCAACATCAAACACATGGACAGAATGTTCCCCAATGCATCCCTTAACCTCATAAATAATCACAACATTGATTGCAATAGGTTAATCAAATCTGAAGCTTACAGAAGTCAGATATCCGATAAAATGAAGAGAAATAAAAACAGCACCTTGCCTACAACCCAAGTAACTGCAACTGAAACCAAATGTCCTTTTCTGCAAATTATTTTTTAATTCATAAGTATAATTCCTAGTCATTGTTATATGAAATCTGCTATGTACATATATTCGATTATTTTATGTTCGCTATTTCCTTTGTATTATTATCTACCCCTAGCCATGCGCTGTGATGGGCTTGCTGTATTTGCAATAAATGAATATTTATATATATATTAGCAGATTCTTAAACAGGGGTTATCCCCTTGCTACAATAAACCGAATTAGGGTTCAAGCTAAGGATAGGATACAAAATGCTACACCAACCAACAATAGTAATATCAAAAAATACTTTATTTCTGTCCCATATGTTGGACAGTGGCACAAACAGCTTAACAGATTCTTTAAAGATACCGAATTTAAAATTGTGGCCAGGCCAATACCGAAATTACACACTATACTGAACAATCGCTCAGTTCTTTCCTTGTTCGCAACACAAATTAATGACCTGGTATACAACATTTCGTGCGGTGATTGCGACTCGTCTTACCAAGGTTCGACGCATTTTCCTTTGAATATTCGTGTTAATCAACATGCGGCCTCAGTTCGTGCTTCTCGTTCAACAGAGTCATTAGCCTTTCACGCCGTTAACGAAAAACATACTTTTTTTTTTATTTAACGAGGCCAAAATACTTAAGTGTCCAACATAATCATACGCAACTATTAATTGCAGAAACTGTGGAAATAAAGTTAAGCGAAAATTCTGTTAATGTTCGCCGGCCATATCTGATCTCCGATTCGTGGGAGAAGATTTTTTTTTTTTTTTTTTTTTTTTGATTTGGTAGTTGTTGGCGCATCGGCTTCTGTGGCCATATTGCACCTCCCAAGGTTTTTGCAGTACTTTGATCCAAGCCCGAGGCGAGAATCGAACCCGCGACCTTTGGGTTGCCGGGCAGGTACTTTACCCACTCGGCTAGCCCGGTCGGCGTGGGAGAAGACAAATAATCCTTATTAAAGTTTCATGCTCACTCCTATTCGATAATTTTCATTTCTGTGATCACGACATACGGTCGAAAAGCGTTGTCAGCTTCAGGAAGGAAAATCGTTTTGCAATTTTTTCGTTAAATTCTTTTAATTAATTTTCTTATTTTTAACTGCGTTAAATTGATTTTTAATTTTGTTCTACCTACTATATTGAGGTAAACTTCTCTTATTATTTTACAAATATTGATGTCAACGTAGAACGTATTGAACATTACAGCTCTGGTTCATACTATTTAATTTTTAAAAATATTTCTTTAAAAATTACTAAAAATTTTATTTAAAAAAAATCTCTTAATTTTTTAAAATATTTCAGAAGTATTTTTAAAAATTAAGGGTGAATCGTTTGCGCATCTGAAACCATTTGTATGGTTCCAGAAATTTAAGACTAGCCATGAGACGTCTTTCAAAAAAGTTGCAAAAGTGCAGCTGTCGACACTGAGACGAAAGAGAATTGTCTAAGAAATGTTTTGTTGACTTAAGATCAGGACACCTTCGATACTGACAAAACTGTTTTTTTTTTTTTTTTTTAAGTTACTACCTGAAAAACGCTTGGAGGCAGAAATTGTGTGTGCCGAGAACGCATAACGGAAGTTCAGTGAAGCTTCTTTAGAATCTTTTGAAACGTTTATTATTTCAATGTTACATCGGTTTAATATTTTACAATTGTTTTACAAGCTTATTACAAAGTTTTTACAGATCTCTCCATTGTACTCAATGGAGTTGGTTTCGGTGGTCGCATTTGCAAGTAGACGTGCTCTACACGCCTTACAACGCTCACCATACTCTTCTTATAATGCAACATGCTGTTTTAATATCAAATTAAAACAGCATGTTGAATTATAAATGTTTTCCGTCAAAATTTTTTATGAAATACGGTAGAGAATGACGAAAGTAATACTGTATTTGGTTTTCAAATTTTTAAAATCGGACTGCTAGGAGCTGAGATATAGAGATTTAAAACATGAACGCGACACGCGTTCGAGTTACATTGTGGCCGCGCTGTAGGGGTAGTGATTGCACCATGCGTCACTGCTACGTATTTCATTTCGTGTCGCATTTTCGTTGATTTTTGTCAATCCACGGACGCAAGTTACTCGTGAATTGCGTGTGTTCTCTGGTGGGTTTGCCTGTTTTGCTGAACAAAAAACCCCAGTTTCCGGGGGTGACTTGCTATCTCCGCCTGAGACCGATCAACTCAGCCACGGAGTGAAAAAGCCCATAAAAGTTTCTCGCGTCATTGACGGGATTCGAACCCGGGCCTTTTTCCACACGGTGTGGGAAGAACAGTAACGATGTCACTGCGTTACTTGCGACGACATCGGAGGATGTCGTCGCAATGAGGAGGAACTCATTGCAGATGTTGTTTATTGTTATAGAATTTTTGGCGCACCTCAGCCTTATTGCGCCGTATACATTATGTCTGTAAATTACGCGTGTTGTTTCATCGCTTTTTCTGTTTGCTGGCAGAAAAATCCGAGTTTCCGGAAAAAAAAAACCCATGCTACTCTCGGCTAAAACCAACTAACTCATACGCCATGAAAAAGGCTATAAAAATTCTTCAAGTCATCAACGGAATTCGAACTCGGGTCTTTTCCACGCCGTGTGGAGGAAAAGACGGTGATTATACCAACTGTGCTACTAGCGAGGGTTTCAGGTTCCATTGTAGAAGTAATGGAACCTGAAATTTGTAGCAATACAGGAAAGGATTCTACTACAGTTCAGCAAAAAGTTTCGTAGAAAGATGTTCATCAAGGATTAGAACTTTCACATCGTGTTTTTCTAGTGCAGCCCAACTTGAAAGCGAATTAGCCATCATGCGCCGTGATAATTCTCTTTTAAAACATGCTTTGCCACTGAACAGCGAATTTTGACATTGTATTTTAAAAGTTTGAAGCGAATTTCTCTGTCTACAGTTTAGTACTTGATATATATTTTTGTAAATAAAATAAATAAAGTGCAGCCTTTATCAACCCACTGCACGATGGAAGCCTCCTCAACAATTCATGCTGAGGGAAATGGACCATAATCTGCCACGCTGGTCCAGTGCGGGTTGGCAGATCGACCGTATTCAGGGGCTTGAACCCCGGTCTACCCAAAGAGCGTGTGATACTGCACTCCCGCTCCTGACCACTCGGCTACGGACCGATTCTATATATACTGTATTTAAGTAAATTAGGCATGTACAGTAATTACTCTACAAAGTAATTACTATATATACCTAATTTACAAATTAATATTACTACAGCGTACAATCAATGCAATCTTCATTTTCTTTTATGTTATGTTATGTTAGAGCATTACATTAAATGTTCAAACTATTATTTCTTCTTTTGATGATTTTATAAGCAATCGATATAACGTCCTTTCGATATAACGACATTTTTCTCAAAAATGTTGTTATATCTAAAGATTCTACAACAGTTTAGCAAGTTTAGGCCTTGATATATATATATTTAAGTAAATTAGGCATGTACAGTAATTACTCTACAAAGTAATTAATCTTTATAACGATTCCACAGGTGATTTTTCACCTGTGGAATCGTTATAAAGAGCTTCGACTATACATATTTAATACTGTATATATTTTAATAAAGACACACAGATTTAAATCAGGAGAAACAATGAGAAGTCTAAAATTTTAATATTATATTTTTATATTAAAAAAACTATATATATATATATATATATATATATATATATATATATACAGGGTGATTCACTACCAGTGCGACAAACTTGCAGGAGGTGTAGGGGGCACAAAGACGAATCGGAATCACATAGCATTGCAGGGTCCGAAATGCCTTCGTCATGCGGTAGAGGACGTTGAACGGGAGGTCGCGTGAACAGCGATCCCGCTGGAAGTCAGCATTTGCGAACCGGTTCCCGAAGCATAGTGGCATAGTGTTTTGTGGAAGGCGCCACCGGTGGTTTCCCATATCTGCACCATGGTACTTTGTGAAGAATTTACAGAATCTCTGTAAAAGCCAGAAAAAGTGTGGTGTCTGGTTTGTGACAGAGTTGTGCTGTAGTCTGTTGTTCTGTCTCTGGCTGCTTAGCCGCAAGGCCCCTAAGGGAACCCCAGTTTGCCCGCCACCACCACTGGGAGGTGAGCCAGGCTGCCCATTTTACTCTGGCTGGCCTCCGCCAGGGTTGCCTGAGCTTCCTGACGGAGACCAAAAAAAAAAAAAAAAATAAAATAAAAAATAAAAAATAAAAAATTTTAAAAAATAATAAATAAAAAATAAATAAATAAATAAAAAATAAAGTAAAATAAAATAAATAAATAAATAAAGTAAAATAAAATAAATAAATAAAAAAAATAAAAATAAAGTAACAGATTAAAAAATAATAATAATAATAATAAAAAATAAATAAAAATAATAAAATAAAATAAGTAAAAAAAAGTAATAGATTTAAAAAAAAAAAAGAGAGAGCGAGAGAGGAGAGGGGCATAGAAGAAGGGAGGATTTGAGGGGGAATGAATTTGGGTGGGTTGACAGGGGAGAATAAATCCACCCTAATTTAGGCGAAGTATAGGAAAAGTGTGGGCTTAAAAGTCACAGGGGACAGGTGCTCCTGTGTAATTGTCAATGGCATAGTGCCTGTAGATCCCGCACTGAGGTCAGTGCCAGCAATCCCGCACCTAGATCGGTGCCAGCTGTATATCCTACCCATTTCGGGTTTGCAATGACTTTTAAATCCCGCACTCCAAGGAGTGCTAGCATCCCGCACCTTGGATGGTGCCTGCAATAGATCCTACCCTATTAGGGTTTGCATGATTATGTCTGCGTTTTTCTGGGGGAATGGAGAGTTATCCCACGCCGATCCGGTTTAGTTCTTGGGCTCTGAGTTCTGCAATCTTAGCTCGCCTAAGTGCAAATGTTTCCTGCGCGTAGGTGGTTAATGCCTTATAGGTGTCTTCCTCGAGTAGCAGAGTGGATTCTTGATTGCGAGGGTTTCTCTGTATTGTGGTGAGGAATTTAAGCCTAATGTTGTCGTAGCTGGGGCACTCATACATGAGGTGCCCCCAGGACTCCTCTTCGCGGCAGTGGCAACGTGGATCATTCTCGATTCCCATGGCGGTCAGTTTTTGTTGGAAGGATCCATGGCCGGTGATGATAAAGGTCACATGGAGGCCAGGCGAAAACCAGGGTGGAGGTTCTGGGTGAGTTGAGCTTATGGATGGAAGGAATCGTTTTGTGATGACCCCTTTTGTTGTAGTGTCCCAGTCATGTTGCCATATCTCTTGTAGATGTTGGGTTATCCGTTGTCTTTCCTGCCTGGTGCCGTTTGTGGTGTCCAGTTGAAAATTTAGCAGTTGGGTTGGAACTCCCTTCCTTAAGTGATAAAAAAGCCCTCTTTTAACCACTTCTAAGTATAGTGGCTGACATCCAGTTAATACCTGCAGAGCAGGGGTGCTGACGGTGCGGCACGCCCTGCAAATTGAAAGGAGCATGAATCTCTGGATTGAATCCAGCTTACGTTTATTTCTTGCTAGGATGGCTTTTCGGTACCAGATCGAGGCACCATAACACACAATTGGCATGTATGCCGCTTGGTATATCAGAGTAAGAGCTTTGTGCTTTAGCCCCCAGTCTGCCCTGCTGACCCACCTTATCATAGCACTGTACCTTTGAATTTTGTTAGCTAGATATTTTAGGTGGTGGTGGAGGGTAAGCCCCGAGTCTAAGAAGATACCTAAGAGCTTGACTTCAGTGTGCAGCCGTATGGGCATAAAGTTTAATTTTATTGTAGGTGGTCTTGTGATTTGTAGCCTGCCTTTAAGGAGTATGGACTTTGTTTTCTCTCCTGAAATGGTAAGGTTGTGCAGGGCTGCCCAGTTCTGAAGTTTTACCAGTGCTCCATTTGCCATTTTCTCCAGGTTCGTCCTGGTGTTAGCACATACCAAAAGGACAAGATCATCCGCGAAGGCCAAGGACTCAACACCTCCCAGGTCCATGCCCAGGAACTCATCCAGGACAATAGACCAGAGGAAAGGGCCAAGCACAGAGCCCTGCGGACAGCCTCCATCGATGTACCTAGTCACTGTCTGGAATCTGTTGGTAACTTGGACTTTTCTACCAGTTAAATATGACCTTAAACTGTTATATAGAGACAGTAGGATGGACGAGTAACGGGCTGTAACGGGCGCGCCGCTCTGCGCTTGTACCAGGAACGTTTCCCGCACAGGCGTGCTCCTCATCATACGATTTTCGCACGTGTGCACAGAAGGTTACGTGAAACTGGTTGTTTCACGAGAGGTACCATGAATCGAGAGCGAACGACGAGGACGCCAGACAATGAGGAGAATGTCCTACGTCTTGCAGAAGGCAATCCGAGTACGAGTACTCGAGCGATAGGCCAACGACTGGGTATTTCCCAATCCACTGTATGGAGGATACTGTCAACAAACCAAATGAGTTCATACCATCTGTAACGCGTCCAATCATTGGAGCCTGCGGATTATCCACTCCGGAGGACTTTTGCTACTTGGTTTCTTCAACAGAAACGGTTCGCAAGTGCTGACTTCCAGAGGGATCGCTGTTCACGCGACCTCCCGTTCAACGTCCTCTACCGCATGACGAAGGCATTTCGGACCCTGCAATGCTATGTGATTCCGATTCGTCTTTGTGCCCCTACACCTCTTGCAAGTTTGTCGCACTGGTAGTGAATCACCCTGTATATATATTTATTTTTTTGATATTTTAATATCAAATTAAAATTTTTAAAAAATTAAAAATTATTTAATTTAATTTATAAAATAAAAAATTAAATTAAAGTATACGGAACAAGTGAAGTATTATAATATATTTTATAATACAGTACTTCACTTGTTCCGTATATAATCGGTTAGGAGCATATTTTAATATGCTAATTCGCAATTTCATAGCAATGCAGAAGTATGGAGGTTTGCCAGGTACGAAAAATATTTCATTGTAATATTATTATGTACGATTATCAATATTAATTATCATTATTATTGGCAGTTGATACTTGATACGTATTACAAGCTCGTTTATTTTAATTATCGCTGGCATGCACAATTTTATTACGTTATTTTCACTTATACAAAAAAATTAAAAATTAAAACTTTAAAGCAATTTAAAATAAAAGATGAATTCCTCTATACCTATAATAACTCACCTGTTGAGTGTTTCGCCAACAGTTGGATCTATTACCCGCCACCATCTTCTACAATGAAAAGTAACGTCATTTAAATTCATTGAGGTCGAACGCATGAAAACTGATCTCGACATCTTGAAGTATTAGGCATTGATAAATACTATGATACATTATTATTATTATTAATAGCCATATGGTGCAAGAAGGCCTGAGGCTTTTACTGCACCAGCCAAAAAAAAATTGAGTTATCCTGAGTGAGAGACAGACAGAGTCAGAAGTAGTAGGGAATCATCAAGAAAGACAAGAATGATGATATCCAGCTCAGGACCCTGGGTGTGCCTAGCCCATACTCACCAGATGTGAGCCCCTGGGGTTTATTGTACGGAGTAATCGAAAACCTGAAGTAAATTAAGTAAATATGAACAACGACTATATAGGTTGAAAGCAATCATTTACCGATATTTAGAAATTCAAAAGAAAAATGACAGCAACATTTTGTTACCAATCGTAACGTTTACCAATAAACAAATAACACGCACAGTTTTCACTCGTTCTGGCGGACGTGACAAATAATGCATTCTAATGGACAGTAATGGATTTTGAGTAAAACTATTAACATGATATAACCCAATACAAAATCGTATTCAACTTAAACATTTGCTTAAAAGCTAAACAAACTGTTTATATAAATATCTATATAAAAATTTGAAATATTTACAACGATTGCTCTGCATTTAGCAGTAAATATAAACATGACACATACCTAGCCATGCTATAGAATGCAAATAGGATTGCTTTTAAACGCCATTTGACTCTTACGGTACAATTCGTGTACAATCACAAAAATGGGCTGTAGTTTCGTGAAGAAGAGTAGCAGTATACTGAACATTCAAGCATGCAGCAGACCAACCATAGCGCAATGGAAGGAATGTAAACTAGTCCAGCAGGGTAAACTAGGCTGCTTGTCGAGAAGTAAAATGAACGAATTATAAGTAGAATCAATGTGAATATCAGTATGATATCGCTGCTGTTTATTTGGATTTCCACGAACCACAACAGCCCAAAGCGACTGATATTTGTAATAATGTGTGACACAAGCTAGGATGGTTATATATTTTAATTAATATAAATAGATAATTAATTAAATATTGGCAAAAGGATAACAACAACGTCCCTTCACAGTGAAGCGCGAATGGTTTTACATAAGATACATATCAAACCACATAAACAGACAAGAATTAAACAAGAAAGGATAGTATGGTTACAACATTAAATGGGTAAATGAATCGAAGAGAAGTTACTCTCCATGGTAAGGAGGTTTCGTCTCGAGACATAGCTGTGGATAGTTTCTTCATAGTTCAGAGGAGTGGGATTTCTGGCTTACAGCCCACGTGAGTAGCACAAATAGTATAATCATCGTCCTCTCCACACCAGGTAGAAATAACCTGAGTTCGAATCCTGTCAACGATGCTAGGAATTTTTATGGGTATTTTACACAACGTGGCTCAGTTAGTCTGTCTCAGGGTAGCATAGTTTTCTCTCCAGAAATCTCGGGTTTTCCGTCCAACAACATCCAATCGACCACAAAACACTCAATTTACAGACATATTATATACAGCGCGATATGACAGCTGCTGATGTGCCTAAAACCTACAACAATAAAGCAAACTGGCTTACAGTTCTAACAGGAAACTCAGACTAGGGCAGTCTTAAACTAAATAAACTTTGGACAAGCTTAGAAGAGATCAAAACTCGCTAAATTAGAGACACCAAGTAACCAGATTATGATTTGCTGATTTTAGGTCAATACCTAAAACGTGGTTGGTTGCTTGGTTGGTTAGTTGGTTTAAGGGTTTTAGGGCGCAAGAGCGTCTAAGGCTATAGTGAGCCTCCTAAAACACGAAAACTGATTGCCACTCTTCAAACGACCGCTTCGAACCTCATTAGTCCTCATCAGTGAAGAGATTAAAGAAACAGAAAGATCAAATGAATCAAATGATCACAGCAGTAGCTATGATGTAATACACACAGACAGTGTGTATTACAGTAGTAATTGCACGAGGATAGAAATTTGATGACAATCACGATACACGATTGGTCGAAGGCTCACAAAGAACAGTTCCAGACACTCAAGCGGAGGGCTACGACTGCTTTTATAACTGATAGCAACGGCTAATGGAAAACGTAACATGGATGGCTATAAGAGGTGATCTCCAGGAGACGACGAGGGCATCGGTTAGACTCCTGTGTCCTGGCAGACTATGGATTACCTGTACAGCGTTGGTGGAAGATATTTGGAGGTTGCAGCTCAACTGCTGAATTCTATTCTAACTTTGGAGCAACCTTAGATCTTAGAAGCTTGGCGCAGGCTTCAGGAAGGCTTGCTTCTACAATCGCTATATGTTTGTGTATCAGCATGTGCAATTTCTATACCTAAGGTGGTTAAGGAAAGGGACTGTCTGCAGTCCGTGTACGCTAATGTGAAGGATAAATGTATACTGCTCAACAAAATTAACAGAACACGTAGAAAACGAGTGTAACTCGTACAGTTTGTGATGAAGCAAGACAAAATTTGGTATGGTGGTTGTGTACCATAGAATAACCATGAAATGAGGAGACAACAACAAACTTCTGACAAGTATAAGGGACATTTATAGGGACTGTATAAGAATTACCAAAAAGATCGCATTACAGAAGTCGACAAAAGATGCTCGAAAATATGGTCATATGACATTTGGCCTCACTGGAACCATGCAATCTGACACCATCATAGATCATCAGAATATATCAAACCCGCCGGGCCCCTGCCCACGAACAAATTGACTAAGCAAGACAAACACTGAACTTCCACGGACGAACACTCAACTGACCGCACTGAACAACCTAGGACGCGACTACATCCCAGGAATGGATAAAATATGGACTGGACAACTAAACGCACAGCCGGAACTCCATGGACCTGACAAAACAGCAGATTCTCTGTCTGCAGACATCCAGTTGACTGGACTAAACAACTTTGGACAGGACTTCATCCCAGGAAAGGCTAAAATACTTATTGGATAACAAAGCACACAGCGGGACACTGTTCTAGACACGAAAATCCACGGACTCGACAAAAAATAGCTGATACACTATTCTATGAACATCTAGCTGACCTCATTTAATAACCCAGGACGGAACTTCATCCCAGGAATGCTTAAAATACTAATTGGACAACTAAACTCACCGCCGGGATCTGTCCCAGATGTGACAACCCACGAACCTGACAAAATGACATACTGTTACTATGCCTTACTACAACCCAGGATGGGACTCCACCCCAGGAATACTTAAATTACATGAGTTCAGACGACTGAACTCATGTCAGTAACCTGTCCCAGATGTGACAATCCATGGACTTGACAAAACAGTAGACATACTGCTACCATGCCTTACTGGCGATCTGTGTCGGCTGCCTTGCCCGGCCCACTTTCCTCTTCTCCCTGGCGGGGAGGGGAAGTGACGGTCCTCCTGTCTCCTCCCCTCCCTGCCACCCCTCTTTTCCCTTCTGGTGGAGCATGGGCATGCCCCACTGAACCTGTGATCGCCTTCCCTACTGACCCCATACTTCTGTATTCCCTCCCCGCCTTCAGTCTCTCTCTCTCTCCCCTTTTTACCTGCACGTAAGCGAATGCCCCATGTGAAAAATTAAATTGCACACCATTTCGGCCTCTCAAACTCTAGCGAGCCTCCCACATGCGATTTTTTTTTTTTTTTTTAGGTCCTAGTCACCGAAGCCTCAGGAAATGGTTGGTAGATATGTACCTGTCAGAGAAAATATGTAAACTATCGGGTACCTGGTCTGCCTCCATGGGGCTGAGTGCAGGCGACATTGGACCTCAGCAGGGGTCCAGGGGCTAAATGGCCAGAAGAACAACGATACACAACACTGTACTTACAAATCCAGACACTTTTAAATAGTTTATACAATTAACATTAGGCAATCACGAAAACGATTGAGTTCTTGATTCTTTAGGTTTCATGGATGTTGTTATTGTCTTTTCATTTTCTGTTCAACACAACACACCATACGTTTTCTGGAGAATAGGTTTTAAATCTGTGACTTAGATGGTCTATTTAAATGTCCTGCTATCCACTCGTATTCCTCGGGGCAGCTTAAAATAGTAGAAGTCCTGTGAACAACCGACTTCTGTGTTCCAGGATGATAATTGTCCCATTAGACAATTATCATCCTGGAACACAGAAGTCGGTTGTTTTACGCGCATCAGCAATTTAGACCATATTGTGCCGTATACATGTCTGTAAATTGCGCTGTTCTGTGGTCGATTTTCTTTTTACTTAACGAAAAACCATGCTGTCCACACCTGAGACTAACTTAGCCACGTTGCTAAAAAGGTCCATAAAAATCCATCGCTTTATTGACAGGATTTGAACTCGGGTCTTTTCCACCAGGTGTGGGAAGGACGGTAATTATACCAACTATTCTAGCCACGTGGGCTGAATACAGGAGTATTGAAATCATGAGTGTCCCTTAAATATTTAGCAAAAGGCACAACCTGATTATCCAGAATATTTCTATCGCTACCCTGTTCACCTTAGTTGTGCCTTTTGTTTCCACATATATTGCTTCCAAAGAATCACGAATCACTGACCCACTATCTCTTCCACAACAGCATCAGTAGGTCTCTGATGCTGTTGTGGAAGAGTAAAGTGTGTTCGTGTCAAACGGCACCAGGTTTTTTTTTTTTATGTAAACCCCAAACACGAGAGGTATTAGAACCTATAGTACTTAGTACCGTGCTTGGGTTGGAGGTTGAGAAGACGAAAGGAGATATTTGCTGACATTGGACTTGAACTTCTATAGACGGTAATTTTCAGGAAATACGTATAAAGGAAGGTGTTCCAGGAAACGGCAGTTGAATGAATAAACGAGGAAGAAGAAAAGTTGGTTCTGTGAGTTTGAAGTTGGACAGTAAATGGATGTTGGCTGGTGGCGGCACGTGTTCGGACTGTTTTGAAAGAGAGAGCGGGAATTATAGAAACCAATTCAGAAAAACAGTGCCCATGGAAATATCTGTAGAAGAGGCATGCAACAGAAACAGTACGTCTATGAGAGAGCGAGTGGAGAGACTCTGTTAGATATGAATCATTAATTAACCTAACTGCCCTCTTCTCAATAGAATCAAGAAGCCTCAGAGAGGTTTTGGGGGCACCACCCCAGATGTGGGAACAATATTCCATGGCAGGGCGGATTGGCGATTTATACAGAGTGTGCAGCTGTTTGGAAGAAAAGTAACGCCGAGAGCGAAAGAGAAACCCAAGTTTTTTAGATGCAGAGGAAGCAATATCTGTAATGTGCTTGTGCCAAGAGAGATTACAAGTGAGGGTAATCCCCAAAAGAGATACTGTATATCATTTTGCCTAGAAATCGGAGTGTCACTAAAGATAAGCATAGGAGCAGAAGAATCCTTTTTGCGAGATATAAGACAAGACTGAGTTTTAGAAGGGTTGAAATCAACTAAGTTGTTTTTGCCCCACTGGAGAAATACCTGAAGATCGGCATTTAAGGAATTGGTAGCAGATTTTCGAGAAATTGAAGCTGATTGAGCAGGACAAGGTTTCTCAAAATCGAAAGTGGAATGCAACGTGCTATCATCGGCAAAACTATGGATAGGATTTCCAGTCAATGGAAGGTCATTAATATACAAGAGGAAAAGAGTGGGGGAAAGAACTGAACCTTGGGGGACACCGCATTAGTGGAGAAGTTAGAAGGCAGAGAGCCATCTACCATCACCCTCAGTGAGCGATCAGAGAGAAAACTGGATAACCAATTACTAAAAACAGTTGGCAAACCATAAGATGGAAGCTTGTTTAGAAGACCTTTATGCCAAACACGATTGAAAGCCTTTGAGATGTCAAGAGCAACTATTTGTGTTTCCCTGAACCTTTCCATTGAATTAGTCCATAAATGGGTAACATAAGCCAGAATATCACCAATGGATTGACACTGATGGAATCCATACTGGAAATCGTTCATCAGACGGAACGTTTCTAGGTAGTTTAAGAGTTGGCGGTTAATTGATTTCTCCATTACTTTAGAAAGAGTAGATGTAATTGGAATGGGACGATAATTGGATGGGAGGGATTTATCACCCTTTTTAGGAATTGGCTGGATATGAGCAAATTTCCAAGCAGAAGGACAAACACCTTTGGAATAAGAAAGTGAAAATAGGCGGCAAAGAATAGGAGTAAGTTCAGGAGCACAGGTTTTGAGAACAAGTAGAGAAATACCATCGGGACCAGGAGCTTTCTTAGCATCAAGATTCCTCAAATTTCTTCTGACATCCTTTTGACGGAAGACTACAGGAGGCATTGAATGGAGTGTGTTGGGAATGGTGGGAGGCGTTTTACCAAGATCATTAATACATGAGTTTGAAGAAAAATGGGATGCTAGCAGGTCAGCTTTATCCTTGGCTGAAGTAACAATAGAACCATCTGGTTTGGACAGAGGTGGGAGCAGAGATGGGCAAAAGTTGCGGCCAATAGCTTTGGCAAGAGACCAGAATGCTCGGCTACCATTAGGGCAAGAAGCAAGTTTTCTACTCTTAGCCTGTTCAAACTCTAGTTTGGACCGATTAATAACTGCTTTACAATTGTTGCGAGCTTTGGTGTAGGCAGAAAATGAAACTGGAGAATTAGAAGGAAGCCAATTCAACGATATGCAACATTCTTCTCTTGAACAGCCTTAGCACATTTATTGGAAAACCAAGGTTTAGATAAAGGACGAGATTTTAAAGTGGAGTGTAGGATAAAGGATTCCATTCCTGCAAGAATAATTTCACTGACACGATCTGAGCAAACGTTGACATCAGAAGTTTTGAAACAGTAATCCGACAAAGGAAAAGAAGAAAAGAAGTCTCGCAGGTCATCCCATTTTGCATTCTTGTAATGCCAAACAACACGAGGTTGGGAATAGCCATGAGATAAAGGTTCCATTGGAGAAGAGACAATCACCAAGTTGTGATTGGAAGTGCCTAAAGGACCTCTGACTTCGACCGTGTACTTAGAAGGGTTGTTTGTGAGAAAAAGATTAAGCGTATTGGCTGTATGATTAGGATTGTCCGGTATTCTTGTAGGTAAATGAACAATCTATGCAAGGTCATTAGTAATTACAAATGCCTCAGCATCTCGACCAGCTGGGTCGGTGTGACTAGAAAACGGAAGCCAGCTGGAGTTGTGAACATTAAAATCACCAAGGAAAATTACCTCACTGTTAGGAAAGTTGGACTGGAGAAAGTCAAGTTGCAAAGAGAGGAAGTCAGAGAGCTCTAAGTGATTAGTGGAGTTGGGAGAACGGTAGAGACAACAGATGAATTTGACACAATGAGGTAGAGAGATTTTAAGCCAGAGAAGATCAAAAGAGAGGTGATTCCAAATTGCCAAATCTCTGACAGGGAATATCAGAACGGACATATGCACAAGTACCACCTTTGAGGAGAAATAATTACGATATGCAACATTCTTCTCTTGAACAGCCTTAGCACATTTATTGTAAAACCAAGGTTTAGATAAAGGACGATAATACAGCGAATAATTTGGGCATCTGAGAGCAGTAGTTGAATCAAACGATAACTTTGATTATGTGAGAAAAAGTACATGGGATTTGGCAGACTGCAAGTGGAAATGGACATCGTTGAGATTAGAATTGAGACCACGTATATTTGTGAAATGAATTAGGAAGTGCTTGGGAGGTTTAGATCCTTTCACAGATAAGCTTACTCTATTAGTTTGATAATGCATGGTGTATTCAATAGTAAGAAAAAGTGGGTGGGACATGCTGTATGAAGTAATGAAATTTTTGGATATGGCGTACACGTGGTAAGAATATACCCAGATCGTTGACATAACGTGGCCTCGACAATGCTCCCCGCGTACATACTACTCGGACCTCCTCCAGTCACTATCTGGCAGAGTAGAGGTAGCAAGATTATACACTAGCTGATCCGGAAGCCTCCTAAAGAGTTACCAATAGGTTCGGTCCAGTGTACTAACTAGCGGCCGGCCTGCGAACACCGTTTTAGAGCTGTACTGTCGAAATGTAAGGAACATTGGATCTTGCCACGATGTTCATTATAACCTCAAAAGTCATCAATCATACTGCATGATGGAAGAGATAGGGAAGGGTTGACCGGAAGTTAGCTCTAGAGACTAAACATGGGTTCCACCACTTCAAGCCTCCAGTAAGCAAAGTGGTGGTGTTGCACCGGTTGATGAGGGTTATCTACCACTTAGTACTGCCTGGTAACATAGAGGCGACGTTCTTCTATGTGGTGTGGGCGCCACACCTTGACCCCTGCTTATGTTGGTTCACACCTGGGTGGTCACCCACTATGTACTTGTGTATGGAGGTTATACCCAGGATTACTAACAGTTCCACCCTCGTGAAGGTGCAAGCAGAGGATTTGGCTGTCACATACCATCCGGACTTTACCGAAATTGGGTCCACTTTACTTGAGTGTCACCCGAATATCAGTTCCATCAGCGTTTTAGACTCCCAGGTAGCAAGTACAGCTTGTCTGGCATATCTGAGAGAATGTCTGTGACAACCTCAAGGTTACCCCCCCATCTTCGCGTTGCTTTCATTGTAGGTGTACCAGTTCACTGGAAAGGCCAGAGATTTAAGGAGTCTTAGTTGACCCCTAAAAGCAATAATTCATGAAGTGATTCTGTTAAAGGAAGGGTTGCACATTATCAATGTCCGCTTATGTGCGTCGTCCAAGAAAGTGTAAGATTGCCATCGGCATACGCTTCACTCAATCCATTTAACAGCAGCGAATTTGATTATAATATCCTAGATTACACTTCTGCTGTTTAATAACTTGTTTCTGAACTGCCTTAAAATGTTATTTTGTGTACAGAAAAAAATGGCATGGGAGGGGGGGGTATTTCTCACCGAAAGCTGAAGTCTATAAATAACGAGCTTAATTTCTTTTTTTAATCATTTCCCATTTTAATCATTCCCCAGAAATCATTAGCACATGAAGTTTTTGCGTTTATGACGTCAAAATATAGTTCAAGTGACGTGTTGGTAGACCTTGACATGGTTTTAACCAACTGGTGGTTGCAGTCAGCGCGAAACAAGTAAACTATGTACTAGAACCCTTCAACCCCAAATGGGGAAAGAAACTGTGGGGAACTGTTTCCGGTTGGTGGAGTTGAAGCGGTGTACAATGAACATTAATAGGCGTCAAAATATGACTGAAATTTTTACACATCAGAAAATTATTATAATATAGTTATAATTAGCATCCGACACGATATGTCACTCAATGGTCATGCCATTGAGTGACAATGGGTCACGCCCGCAAGACTATCAAATACTGTATTTATATACCTTATGTAGTTTATAATACTTATAATTTATTTTTGTATAATCTAATTTAATAAGATTTTTACCATTTACATACTTATTTAATATTATTTTTATGTTTTCTTCCTCTCCACCTGATATGGTATGCTTCTATCTAGCTGGGGCTCCTGCCATAGCGGTTGACTTAATTTACATCATGTAAAACCCGTGGATGGCCGCGAAGGGCCATATTGCAAGTATCTCTTACAATATAATTGATATTCTAATTAAAATTACACTATTTTTAAATGTATAACGGATTCACCTACTGTGTAACGTTATCTGATTGAAAACGATATTAAATACTTTAGGTTAACTACGTTGATAAAAATAGTCATTTCTCAAGGGCCTAAGCCCAGGTGCTGTCACAGTCATGGAGAGCCAAGAGAGCCCCAAGACAGTCGACGGAAAAACCTAACGCACTATTAAATATGCATGCTACTAGCATGAACTAGAGTAACGCAATTTTCAAATAAAAAGAGTAGGAAAAATTAGTAATGAACTGATATGTATAAAAATATTTAAGTGTTTAACTTATGAATAGAATAGAATAGAATAGAATCTTTAATTGCAGCAATGATAGACATACAATTAGTCCCGTCACGGCAAGGTGGTGCCAGGGGTTAACAAAACATATTTACAAAAGAGATACACATGAGAAAAAAAGATAAATCAGATTATTAACAAAGCACAGTTTTACATTTTCAGTTCGACGAGGATACCCTTCCTGTATTTTTTATCATTGACCACTTCTTGGAGGTCCCCGTCGATGGCTTGCAGTGAGGGCAGCATTTGCTTTGGCAGGAATCTGTCGGTTAGTACTAGCCGGTTACGGTTTGCTAGCAGCTGTGCTGAAGACCGGAGATAAGAAGGAGGAATGCGCCAAGAGCAGTGATCCCAGAAGTTCGGCTCTGTAATTTTACCGGTGGCCATCTTGATGGTGAACAGTAGCAGCCTTCTTTCTCCGATGTAGGACCGGAGCCTGCGTATGTGAAGTGCTTCTGCTAACTGCGTTGATCTGAGAGCTGGGGGAAGGTGGAGTTTGCTGTTGGCCCATTTTAGAAGCCAGAATTCGGCAGAGAATATTCTTTTAATGTTGGATTCGGCGGCCGATGCCCATATATCTGAAGCATACAGTATTGTCGGGTAAAGAATTGATACGATGTATCTTTTTACCAGTTGTGGGTCGGTGGTGTGGAGCAGCTGTTGTTTGGCGACCCAGCGTAGTGAATTCAGCCTCGACTGTATGAGGTTTATGTGATCCTTGAAAGATAGTTTGGAGTCGAAGACGACCCCCAGATCTTTGTGTGTTTGAACACTTGGAACTGAGGAGCCGTTAAGCACAGGCTCCAACGTTGTTGGGCTGTCCTTTAGAGAATAAGTTATTTGTGCCGATTTTAGGGGGTTGATTTGGAGGTTGAAGGTATTGAGGTAGTCAGCCATATCCTGCAGTTTGCTAGTGATTTGCTGAGTGATTTCGGCTGCCGAGTTGGATGGCGATATTCTAGTAAGGAGCTTGACATCGTCAGCATATGTGATCCAATTGCACTTATTGGTCACAAATGGCACCATGATTGCTGAGAAGAGAATGCCAGACAGGACCCCCCTTGAGGTACACCGGCAGTTATGTGACGCGTGAAGGTCTTTGTTCCGATCTTTAGAACAAGGGTCCTCTTCGATAGGAGAGATTCTAGGAACCAGAAAACATCGCCGCGAAAATTGAAGTAGTTTTCTAAGAGACGTAGGAGATGAGATATATAGATGGCATCAAATGCGGAATGGATGTCAAGATATATAACTGACAATTCCTGTCTTTGTTCAAAGGCATCTAAGATGTGCAGAGTGGTTGTTGCAAGGTTAGTTATAGTTGACCTTCCTGATATCCCATAGTGTATTTGCTGAGGACTGTCACGGAGAATTTGATGGGTGACAGACGGTAGCAATGCTTTCTCCAGAATTTTTAGCAATACAGAGGCGCAAGCGATGGGCCTATGTTGGCTTGGGAGCGTCGATTGTTGGTGCTTAGGAAGGGGCCAGACAGAGTACCTGTTCCACTGGGGTGGAAAGAAGTGAACTTCGAGGCATCTGTTGTATAGGTTGAGGAGTGAGTCGATGATGAAGACACTTAAACATTTGATTATGAACTGGGGGATACCATCGTCACCGGTGGTTGTTGTGAGAGGGAGAGTATTAATGGCCTGCATCAGTTGTTGCTTAGAAATTCGGATCGTAGCGAGACTATCAGTGAGATGAGAGCGGTTGAGGAGTGGCCGATTAGGTAGAGCTGGAGGTTGATTAGAAAATCTGGCAACGTAGTTGAGCCAGTCAATTGGGTCGATGTTGCTGGAAGAACTAGCCTTTGTTCTGTAGAATGGTTTTCCCCTTTTTAGGGTTCTTTCGAGGTGTTTTTTAATTGCAGCTGATTTGTTTCTGTTGAATTCGGCCCTGGCTTTGGAGAATGAAATGCGGTCTTGGACATTGCCGGAAGCTTTCCACTTGGCGTGTAGTAATTGTTTGTAGTGGAAACTTTGGTTGAGCTGGGGAGTCCACCATGCTCTGGAGCGCGGAGTAATGGTGACTGTCTTGGTAGCGGTGTGAAGGGCTATGGTATTGATCCATTTGGTCATTAAATCGATTGCGAGGCTCAGTTCACATCCATCTAAGATGTTCCATGGGACTGTGGATGCGGCTTCAATGCAGAGTGCTGGATACAGGAATTTTGGAGCGGTGACCTTTTTCACAGATTTGGTTTTGGGGGTATTGAAATATTTTTTGGGTAGGAGAGCTGTAAATATGATTGGTTGGTGGTCTGATTGAAACATGTCGGCTGTGGTTTCTTCGAGTTGGCATGTTTCCGAGGAATAGACTATGTCCAATAGGTTTTGGTCTCTCGTTGGCTGGTAGTTAACTTGGAATATTTGGATTGATTGGAGAGATTCTGTGAGACGACTTTTGAGGTGTTGGGTAGATGGCGGAAGATTGAAGTCCCCACATACGATGTGAGTGGCTGCGGGGTGGAGATTATTTATTAACCAGTTAGTGGCTGCGTCAATGGCCATCATAGTTGGTGTTGGAGGAAGGTACAGGGATGCGACGTCTATAGTGGTACCTTGATGTTCCAGAGTTATCATTAAGGCTTCCACATTTTGAGAGATACTTGAGACAGTATCTCAATTCCAAAACACGAACCCCGAATAATCCAGATAAGACCATATATAAGGCTTGGAACGCCTCGTATATGGTCTGGGTGATTTGTTAGATGGTCGGAGAGATGCGGAGAAGGTAGGCGCAGTCAGCGGCAACTGAGCCTAAGGCTTACCGGGGAAATCTCAGTGGGCCAGAGGCAGGTGAGATTTTGGCTATAAAAAATATGGCCAGAAACACCAGCATGTGATTCCAGAAGATTTCCCTGGTAAGAATTTTTGTCCGCCTCTAGACGCAGTGAAGGTAAAAATCGACTTGAAGAATTGTGTGATTTAAAGCTACTTTGATTTGACAGCAAATTCTGGTTTTTAGGCCTCCACAATACATGCAAATCGACCCGTGAACACACCGAGCTGTACAGTCAAAAGAGCTGGCGCGCTATAACCAGAAGAGAGTCGATAAATTCCAAAACACGAACCCCGATAAGCAGAAGTACATGTAAATATTTTGACCAGCATTTTTCATATATTTAAATACAGTATAACGTAATATACGAAGTTTAAAATTTGTGAAATATATCCAGTAAGTCTTGTTGCTTGGACTTACAAGCAGGGAAAGGCCCACAAGGAAACTCTCCTGGACCCAGTAGACCAATCCGTCCCTAAAAGCACTGCTGTAAATGGAAACTTGAAAAGTATACCCGTACCCGCCATGGGTAGTCTAATGCAGGTGGAAGACTGTTGGAACAAACTTCTATCTGGTATTCTGGAAGTGGATAGTTTGAATAAATTTAAGGAAGAACTAATTGAAGTATTAGACGGGATGGAAAGGTGATTATTTATTTATCTATTTTTATTTATTTATTTTTATTTATTATTTGTTTATTATTTATTTATTTTTTTTTTTTTTTGGCTGATGCTGTATATAAGCTTGCTTTCTTGCATTATTTACCACTATTAATACTAATGCGTAGTAACTTAAGGCGAACAGGCTCTCGTGGATAGCACAGTTGGTATACCCACCGTCTCCCCCACCACAGATCAGGAAACGGTGAATTTGAATGCCGTCTATGACGCGAGGAATTTTTTTGGCCTTTTTCACAACATGATTGCGTTAGTGGGGCGCAGGTGAGGCTTGTTTTATCTCACAGAAACTCGGGGTTTTCTTCCAGCAAACCCACAGCAGAACACACGATTTGTACATGTACTATATATATATACAGCGTAATGTGGCTTAAGTTATTAATGCGCCCAAAACCCTGCAACCAACCAACGATTTTGAACAGTCCCAATATGTTACAAATAATAATGATATTGATAGAATTTAACATCGCATAAATCTGAATCTATACTTCTCTGTGAAATAACTGGCATAAGAGACAATGAAGAAGTTTTCTATTAATTTGATTCTATATACAATACTATATGTTACTGATATATATATAATACTATATGTTACTGATGTTTTTGATACTATATGTTAAAGAACATTATTGTAAAGGTAGGGTAATAATCTCGGTTTGTACGTAGCTGTAAGCAAATTAAGTTTGCTATGAAATGCATCGATCTCATATTGGTTATACAGGATATTTCAAAACTGCACAGAACAAATGTAGAAGAATAGTCCTGAAAGGATGTCCACCTGAAAGTGTTCAAGAATTACATTAGAATGTTTTCGTTTCTTTTTCCTGAAATTTGGATAGATTGCACATACCTCCTCTCATGAATGATAAGAAGGAATATTTCTTAATTTATATTTATATGATTAATTTGTTAAATAAATAAATATACACAGTTGTGATCTCTGAATTTTTCTAAAGGTTGTGGGGATCTAAAGCAGTGTTCCTGGGAATCGTTAAGCTGTAATCATCATGTAGCATTAAAAAAAAAAAAAAAAAAAATTACATTATTTTGCTCAGAGTGGGGGAAATGACCAATATAACCCCTAATGAGACCTCCACTGAATACACATAGCAAAAATATTCACAATATTCACTTCCCGTGTTATGCATATATTGCCAATAAAACAGAATGAATACCAATATATATATATATATATATTTATTTATTTATTTATATAGAGAGTTTTTTCTTTAGTTAAACCACGTCAGTACAAAGATACAGCAGAAAATAAAAAAATCTCCAGAAATAAAAACTCGATCAGTGCTGCCATCTGAAGTGAAAATATATAACAAATCAGAATGGTAAATGAAAACCGCATGTCAGCGGCATAAATTTATTTTTCGAAACCATTTTACATATTAGGGCAGCAGTCCTTCAGCAACATTTACATTAATAAACAAACGAATCTTCGATGAGGACCAAAGAGGCTTCTACAGGAGTCTCAGAGAAGACGGGAAAGAAAGGAACGGACCACCCGAGCAGAAAGCGATTGAGGAGTTCTGGAGAAACATATGGAGCAGGGACTTATTATTATTATTATTTTAGGATTACCCGTAATTAAATACATTAACCCGTATTTGTGTCTGTAAATTGCGTATGTTCTATGGTTGATTTGCCTGTTTTGCTGGACGAAAAAACCCCAGTTACTGGGGAGAACAACCTTGCTACCTACGCCTGAGAACAACTAACTCAGCCACGGAGTGAAAAAAGCCCATTAAAGTTCCTCGCGTCATCGACGGGATTCGATCAGGAACTCCCACTAAAACAGTGGATCAGGAACTCCCACTACTGGTGAACCCCAGGAATAGATAACAATCACAACTACTTGTACAAGACACACACACACACACACACACACACACACACACACACACACACACACACACACACACACACACACACACACACACACACACACACACACACACTTGGCAGAGCAGCTCACCTGAATGATAAGGCACACAGAGACAAGTCCCAAGTTTCTCACCAAAGGAATCACATATCTGAAGACGAATATACAAGAAACCCGGCGAAACACAGGAAAATTACCTGTCTCCAACGATGTACAAGATCCTAACCAGCTCCATAACCATGAAGATATCAGACCACTTGGAGAGCCAGAACATAATGGCGGAACAGCAGAAAGAATGCAAGCGGATGAGCAAAGGATGCAAGGAGCAAATAACCATAGATGCCGCAGTTATAGAGCAAGCCTATAAAAAGCACCGCAACCTGTACACTGCCCACATCGATTACGGCAAGGCCTTCGACACCGTGCCTCACAGCTGGCTAAAAGAGACACTGAATATCTACAAAGTCAATCCCATGGTGACAAACATCCTAAGAGCAACGATGGCAAAATGTAGTACCACCATTAAAGTAGAGAACATCACAACCAGACCAATCCCCATCAAGAGAGAAATCTTACAATGAGATGACCTGGGACTGCCCCCATTGTCCTCTCTGGAGTCACCTTCCCTATCGTCCACATATTTCTATCTTTCCCCCCACCCAGGCCTTCAGTTCCCCGACTCTAACCATTCCAACAGCGCACGCCACTAATTTAACCAGCTAAATTCCACTAGTGTTCAAATTTAACTTCACCTCCGTTTCAACGTCATTTGGCCTAATTCTAATTTCTAGCACCAATCATTTTTTGTTATAGGCCCTAGCCACCGAAATCTTCGGAAACTAGGTGGCATGGCTTGCCAGACTACTAATATAAACTTCTAATGGGTGCCTCACTTGCCTCTTCGTGGCAAAGTGTGAACAAGGAGATGCCAACAGGGACCCAACGGCTAAAAGGTCAGAGAAACAACATAGCACGAAATTACACAACAGAACAATACTGCCAATTTTTTTTAAAAATCTCTGTCAGAAAAAAATCCTCCAGATTTCTGTTACATAAACACAGAGTACACAACGTGGAGATGGGTGGAAAGCCCTTGTGCCCTTACCACCACAAACCCTTTACACTTTTCACTTTAACCCACTGTGGTTCTGTTTAGCACATAACTCGCAATCCACCATGCCCAACAGCAGCAAGTACGGAGGTTATAACCTCAAAGAAGGAAGAACCTGTACACCCTTACTCACCTGATATACATGGATGACATCAAGCTCTACGCGGCAACCGAGAAACAACTTCAGCAACTACTCCGGATCACCGAAGAATTCAGCAATGATATCAGGATGGAATTTGGTCAGGACAAATGTAAGGTCCACGGATTGCACCAGGGAAAATTAGTCGGCCGAAACCACCAGCTGCAGACTGATAAAGAGATCGACGCCATGACAGAAGAGACCTAGAAATACCTGGAGATGAGGTAGGCTCAGCAGTAAGAGCACAAGGAAATCAAGGCCTTCCTGACCGAAAAATACCGTCAGAGACTCAGAAGCCTGCTGAAAGCAAACCTGAACGGAGGGAACACAGCTAAAGCCATCAACTGCTGTGCAAGTCGGAGTGCTTTTTTTTTATTTTTTATTTTTACTTATTAACACACAACTGTATATACATTCTCAAGATATATTAATCAATTTATATACAATATTTATATACAGATTTTATATACATACTCTTATATATACTGTAGTCTTTCTGTACATTGATTGTGTGTGTCCTGATATGAAGGGTGGCTCCTAGACATAGGTATTAGGTATTAGGTATGTTGAGAGTCTAACGGTTCCTGGGATTTCTCCCATCTCCGCGTATGTTCTCTGTATCGGTCAAGCCAGAGATTTAAAAGTGTGTGGGATATGTACTATGTAGTATGTTGTGCCCATTGTTCATCCGGCCTGTTAGCCGCCGGGCCCCTAGTGGGGCCCGACGTTACCAATACCAGCCACGAGGAGGCCAGCCGGGTGTTACCAGTGATTGAAACAGTACTCTGGCAGGTCCTGCCACCTACTTTCCTCGGATTTCAGTGGCTAGGACCAAAATAAATAAAATATAAATTAGAAAAATAAATAGTCGCGAGGATGTTTTATTGCGTATTTCGGGTTTTGCTTTAGGAGCACTGTTTGGGGTTTTACGCTGAAGGTCTTGATAAAGCCTGATTGGGTCGGGCAAGAATTTTGGTGTGCTTAGAATTTTGATGTAGGGCTAATCGCTGTGTGAGATGACAGATTTGGGTGGGGAGACAAAAGGCTGGGGGGTGAAATAGGAAGCAGAGGGGTCGATAGGGAAGGTGACCCCCGTTTTTCAGTGGGGCATGCCCATGCCTCACCAGAGGGAAATAGGGTTGGCGAGGGGGGGAGCGTGTGTCTCTCCCCCCACCAAGGATTAGGGTTTTAAAGAAATCTCGCAGGTGTGAGATTTGATAGCCAGATGGCACTTTAGTTCTGATGTCATTCCATTTTTCATAATTTTCAAGAACTTCGCTGCGGCGCGCTTGTATCAAATCAGAGATGGTTGGCCGCAGGATTCTTGCTTTGGTCTCTCCCAGGAGGAGTAGCCCTGCGCAGGTCTCTTGAGTTTCAAATGGCGTGTCTATTTCTTCATGCTGAGATTTTATTCTTTTGCTCTTGCTTTGACTCTTCTGTGTCTCTCCTTTATTTTTACTTCGTCCATGACATTTGGTTTTTGATATATCTATTGGGTGTTATTGTCCTCCCGAGGATCAGGTTGCATTGAGATAATTGTTTTCCTTCTTGTGAATAATTGTATTGCGAAGTTAGTTAGTGCTGTGTACTCTTCCTGAGTGTCCAATAGTCGAGACTCTTGGTGAATTGGGTTATACTGAATTCTTACAATAAGTCTTGCTCTTATATCTTCATAGTGGTCGCAGTCATGCATGACGTGACTCCAAGTCTCTGGTTCTCCACATGGACAATTCCTGTCTTCTATTATGCCCATTGTGTTTAGTTTATTTCTGAACGGGCCGTGGCCTGTTAATAAGTAGGTAGTGTTGAGGCCCGGGTATATCCATGTTGGTGCTTTTGGGTATTTTTGTTACAAGGGGAAGAAATTTGTGGGTTATTGCTCCTTTGGTGGTTTCATTCCACCTTGTCTGCCAAATGTGAGTTAGGTGTGCATCAATTATTTTTTTGCTCCTGCTTCCAATCATTGGTAACATTGAGGGTTAAGCCGTTAGTTGTGATTGGTATTGCCTTTTTGTAATAATACAATAATCCAGTTTGTACTACCTCTAAGTCAAGGGGCAGTGCACCAGCAATGACCTGAAGCGCTGCCGTACTAGTTGTATTGCTTGCCCTAGTGATGGTGAGTAGTATGTTCCTTTGTATTGTTTCTAATATTTTCCTATTTGTTACTGTGTTAGTCTTCGTCATCCATATAGGTGAGCCGTAGATAATTGCTGGTATAAATAAGGCTTTATAATATAAGGAGAGGGTCCTCTTGTTTAGTCCCCAGTCCTTTCGCGTTATTCTTATTATGAGTCCTGTATATTTGCGTATTTTCTTCCTGAGGTAATTTAGATGAGGTTTAAATGAGAGATTGCTATCTATAATTATCCCTAGATACTTTATCTGGTTGGTTAGTCTGACAGTGGTACCTTCTATTTTGATTTGTGGCGGCCGGTTTAATTTAAGCTTTCCTCTAAGAAGAACGGAGCTGGTCTTTTCCGGTGCTATTTTTAGATTGTTTATTTTGGCCCACTCCTGTAGGGTTTGTAGTGCTTTGTTTGCTTGCTTTTCCAGATTTGCTCGTGAGTCCGCTGCTGTGGATAAGACCAAATCATCAGCAAAGGCCTGTGCCTCCACATCGCCCAGGTCCTTGCAGAGAAAGTCATCTAGAACAATGTTCCACAGGAGTGGCCCCAGGACCGATCCCTGGGGGCAGCCCCTGCAGACAAGACGGGTGAGGCTAGCATAAGGTGTGAGGATCTGCACTTCCCTGTTCGTGAGATAGGTTTTTAGGCTGTCATAAAGATTTTGTGGCAAAGATGCAGCACGGAGTCTTGCCAGGACGCTCGGCCACCAGAGGGTGTCGAACGCCCCAGCAAAGTCCATTGCAATCACTAGAAAATACTTGTTGGTGCATTGTGTGGCTTTGTTGAGAAGATCCAGAATTGCATCTGTGGTTGAAGAACCCTGTTTAAAGCCATATTGTTTTGGACTGCTGAGATTTGCTTCTGTGTAGTAGTGTTCGATTCTCTTGTACAATAGCCTTTCGTAAATCTTGCTAACTGTCGATAACAGGGCTATCGGTCTATACGATGTTGGTAACTCCAGTGGTTTTGTTGGGTTTTTTGGTATCAATTTTAGTATAGCTGTTTTCCATTGAGTTGGGAAGTGGCCTTGTGCCAAGCAGCAGTTATAGAGTCGCAGAAGGCTCCTAGACATAAGCCCATCTCCACCTTTTACTCCTGTGAAAGCTCAGAACGTCTGCAAAACAGGCCTGAAAAAAGAGCGTTATGTCAGGCCATTTCGCCACCAGGGATTAACCAACACCTGGATCAACCATTCTCTATGTGTGCTGTAAGTCCGAGTGCTAACATACTCCTTCGGGGTCATAGATTGGACTAACACAGCGCTGGAGGACATTATGAGAAAGACAAGGACAAGATGACTAAGAACCGCCAACACCACCGAAGTCAGCCATGCAGAGGCTGGCAATGGCTCGGAAAGAAGGAGGAAGGAGCCTAATAGATCTCACCAAGCAAAAGAAAACAGCGATTAATAACCTGAAAGATTACTTCCAGAACACAGAGCAGCAATCTACCAGGCCATGAGGAAGATAGACAAGCTGTAACCCTACTCAACCAAAGTGAGGAGTCTCCTCCCACAAAGATGGCACAAACGAAACAAGAAAGATGAGGTTGTTGTTGTTTGGTTTTTTAGGAGCATTAGCAACTAAGGCCATATTGCTCAGGGAAATGCGGTGGTCATTCCTTGACCTTTCCGCATCCTCTGTATTTGGTGGTGACGGGCTCGAACCCCGGTCTAATCAAGAAGCGTGTGCTACGCACTGCTGCTCCTTCCCACCTGGCTACGGAGGCGCCTATGGAAAGATGAGCAAACAAGACACTCCAGGCCAGACACTAAAATGACCTCCATCAAGACCACACAGATAAAATTGATTGCGTCCAATGCATGGCTTACCAGTGGGATACTCTTCCCTGAGACTAAAGGATGCGCCCATACAAGACCAAGTAATCAACACCAGGAACTATAAAAAAAAAAAAAAACCAAACTATTATATTAGGCTACCTGAGATCGACTAACTCAGCCACGAAGTGAAAAAAGCCAATTAAAGTTCCTCGAATCATCGACACGATTCGAACCCGGGCCTTTTCCACCCTGAGTGAGGAGGGCAGTGACGATACCATTGTTCTACCGCACAAACATTAGAAACTATATAAAATACATCACTGAGCAGCTCGGAGTGTCAGATGACACATGTCGACGATCCCACCTGGACTCAGAAACGATCCAACACATCACCGCGGGATTCAAGGTAATCAACCCAGACTGAGTACAATCGTAGGCACGATCAGCTAGCCAGGGAAGCTAGCAAGGACATCGGAAGCTAGCAAGGAAATGCCAGCTAATCAAAGATAGTGTACCGTATTACAAGTACAAATCCTAGGCAGTACTGGAAACTCCAACCCACAAGCTGCACTGGGACGCCGTAATAACGGATTAGGCAATTTCTCACAACAGCTCTGAAATTACCCTTGTTGACAAGAAGGAAAAGGCTACCTATCTGATTAAAATGGCAATGCCCAAACGGGCAACCTCCAGAAAACGCAAGAGAAAAAAATCAGGAAGTACACGAACCTAAGAAAGGAAATCACAGATGTGTGGCATATGCTACAAGTAACAATCATTCCGATCATCGTGGCATCCACCAGTATGGTGCCAAAGGCCCAACATAATAGCGTAGTAGCAATAGGTCTACCAGAGAACACCGACAAAGAACTCCAGAGAGTTGCAATCCTGAACATCTGCCGTTGTACCACAGGGTGGTTGTTATGTCTGGTTGAGAGTTCCTCAACGAACAGTAACACCAGACATAACAACCACCCTGTGAAATAATAATAATAAACAAGGGGCTTTTCCACATGCTCGCTTTGCTCGTCAACCCCCGCGCAAGTTTTTCTACATAAAATGTAGAGGTAGGACGGAGTAAGTCAAATATTTTCTACGTCAAAGACACACCTGTCGAAACGCACTGATGTTCTTCCTCCCCCTTTTTACTGCCATTCTTCAGCTATCTCCCGCATGCTTTTTTTCTTCTTTTGTTCTCTACCAGGAAGCTCAGGCAACTCCTGATTGAGAACCGCCAGAGTAATGTGGACAGCCTGGCTCACCTCACACCCCTCACGGTGGTGGCAGGCAACGTGGAGTCCCACTAGGCACCCTGCAGTCAAGAAGCCAGCACAAACAACAGAACTGAACACTAAACTATACATGCAACACACAACAATTTTCTGGCTTTTACAGAGGTTCTGTATTCATCACAAGAGTATTGATGGCGCAGATGTGGGAAAACACAGGTGCCACCTTACCCAAACACTATGCCACTATGATCGATATTTAATCAGAAAATGACCTATGTTATTATTTACCTGTGCGAATTCCTGGCAAATTCAATCCTCAGAGTCAAAAACCAACCCTTTAACCTACCCAACATTCTGCAATACCTTGTGGGAAGCCACGATTGATATCACCCTGACCACGAGGAATATTGAAGCCCACGTGACCGATTGGACAGTGCAAAATGCCTGGACCACATCGGATCACCGTACAATAACCTACCAAATCAGAAGATCAATGACAAAAATAACTACAAACAGACAATTGGCAAACAGATTCGCAATCCAAAAGGCAGACTGGGAACTGTTCAGAGTACAACTGACCAGCAAGGCGCAAAAAACGCTGGAGGAACTGAACAGACAGGCGGTGGACAGAGAGATTAAAAACCCAGATACACTCCAAGAGAAAATCACCAGTATCATAACTGAAGCAGCAGAGACAGCGATGAAGAGGAAAACCCCCTCAGTCGGGGACATGTCCTGGTGGACTCCAAAATTGCAAAGATTGAGAAAACAGGTCCAGACAAAACGGAAAGAAATCCAAAGAGCACGGAGAACATGGCCACCAACAGAGGTAGCAGTACTACGGCAACAATACAAAGAGGTGCGAAACACCTATACAGAAAACATTAAAAAGAACAAGCGAGCCTCTTGGGAAAACCTGGTCTCCAAGACAGGGAACCAGAACCCCTGGGGCGTAGTGTATAAAATCACCACAAACAGGCTCCCCAGGGGAGGAGCATCCACTGTAACGAGAAGGCCTGACCAAAACGTGGGAGGAATCGATTACCAATATCCTTAGTGCTATCATCCATGAACCACCAGATATCCTTAATGAACAACAAAAGGTAATATGCCAGGCAAACCAAACGTGTAGAACCCAAGAAATAGAACCGCCCTTCACAGTCGATGAATTACAGGGTGGGGCCTTGCAAATGCGCAACCGGAAATGTCCCGGCCCGGATCTCATAGAACGAGAGATGGTCAAAAAAGCCGTGGAATATATACCGAACCTGATACATAATCTACTCAACCGATGCCTGGAAACTGGGAACTTCCCGACAAGTTGGAAGACTGCACACCTAAAACTTATCTTAAAAAACCCAACAAAACCTCCGGACCAACCAGCCTCATATCGCCCCATAGCCCTACCCTCTACCCTAAGCAAACTCTATGAAAGGTTGCTCCACAAAAGGATCATGAACCATTACAAAACCGCCAACCTGGAATCACCCAGGCAATATGGATTCAAACCGGGCTTCTCGACCATTGAAGCAGTCCAAAACCTCATAACCAAGGCAACCCAAAGTAACAAGAAGTATTTTATGGTAATAGCAGTGGATTTTGGTGGGGCCTTCGACACCGTCTGGTGGCCCAGTGTCCTTGGCAGACTCCGGAAAGCAGCACTCCCAGAAAACTTGTATAACAGTGTCCGGGCATATCTGTTGGATAGGAAAATTGAGGTCGTCACAACTTTCCGAAGAGTTGTTAAAAGCGTCCGAAGGGGCTGCCCACAGGGATCTGTCCTGCGGCCACTACTGTGGAACATGGTTTTTGATGACTTCTTGGCTCTGGACCTGGGAAATGTGGCCAGTCAGGCCTTTGCTGATGATCTCATTTTAATGGTGGAAGCGGACTCCAGAACGGGACTTGAAACATAGGCAAACCAAGCACTACAAACCTTACAGAATTGGGCAAAAACACATATGTTAATGATTTCACCAACCAAGACAAACTCAGTGTTACTAAAAGGCTCTCTAAACATCAGACGACCACCGCAAATAAAGATAGCGGGATCCACCATTAAACTAGCAAAGCAAATAAAGTATCTAGGTATTATACTGGATGGAAACCTGTCCTTTACACCTCACCTCACCTACTTGAGAGAGACCACCTTGCTTCCTGGACAGTCCGTGAGGACTGGACCACCTCTGACCACAGGGTACTAACCTTCCAACTACACCGTTCACTAGTCACTCAACCAACCAACCGAACTCAACAAAGAAGATATGCCCTGAATAAGGCTGACTGGAACCTTTTTAAGGAGGAATTGACCAGTGCAACCAGCCGCTTCAATCCTAGCGGCCTCAGCCCAGACCAGCATCAATGCGCCATTACACAGCTCGTCAGTAATGCTGCAAACAAGGCTATCAAAAAGAAGAGAATCACACCTGGTGTTGTCCCCTGGTGGTCACCTGAACTCCAGACTCTTAGACGCGAAGTCATTTACCGACGAAAACGCTATCAACGTGCAAGAAGAACATGGTCTCCAGAAGAAACAGAGGCTTTCCTGCAGCAATATCGAGTGACCAGGAACCAGTATACCACAACAATAAAACAGCGCAAAAGGCGCTCATGGGAAGCCCTGGTAAGCACTGAAGGGAACGCCGATCCCTGGGGGATTGTGTACAAAGTGACCACTAACAAGCTCCCCAGAGGTGAGGTCGTATCAACCACAAAATTACCGAACGGACTGTGCACCAGATCGTGGCAAGATACTATCAATAATATTCTAGACGCTACATTCCAGCAGCCTGCTGACCCACACACACCGGAACAGCTACAGCTCTGCACGGAAAATGAAACATATCACACAACTGCAATTGAAAAACCCTTCACCACAACCGAGCTCAACTTAGCTGCATCTAGAATCAGAAACAAGAAGGCTCCGGGCAGAGACATGCTCGATCCAGAAATCGTCCAGAAGGCCATTGAACTTATTCCCACTACAATACTCAACCTGTTAAACCACTGTCTCCACCAAGGATTCTTCCCCACACAATGGAGGACTGCAATCCTTAGACTTATATTGAAGAATGCAACCAAACCACATGATCTGCCACAATCTTACCGGCCCATTGCACTGCTGCCAGTCTTCAGCAAACTTCTCGAACGGATGATCTCCCATAGAATAGAAGCCCACTATAATGACGCTGGTCTCTCCTCGCCTAAGCAGTACGGTTTCCGGAAAGGACGCTCCACGATTGATGCACTGGAAACAATCATTGAAGCTGCTACCAACTGCAACTCCAAATACTTTCTACTAATCTCCTTTGACTTTGCTGGTGCCTTCGATTCCCTCTGGTGGCCCAGCGTCCTGGGCAGGCTCCGAAGAGCGCATGTCCCAGAAAACTTATATAGATGCATCAAGATGCTCCATTACCGGCGAGTTGTCGTGTCTGCTCCCCACTGCAGTGTCTCCAGACCAGTCTTCAGGGGATGCCTTCAGGGATCTGTCCTGGGGCCTCTCCTCTGGAATCTGGTGCTGGATGATTTCCTGAACACCAAACTCAACAATGTACAAACCCAGGCCTATGCAGATGACCTGGTCATGCTCTTTTCTGCCAATAACAGAACCCAACTAGAAGCAACTGCCAACCAGGCCATCTCCATCCTTCAAGCTTGGGCAGAGCATAACAACCTAAAGATCTCCCCAGAGGAAACCAATTCGATCCTACTAAAAGGCATCCTTGATTTGAGAAGACCACCCCAAATCAAGGTCAATGGTGTTACAGTAAAACTAAAAACAGAGCTTAAATATCTAGGTTTGATCTTAGACAAAAACCTTTCCTTCACTCCTCATCTAGACCAACTCAGGATTAAGATCAGGAAGTATGTGCCCAAGTCTCAAGAGTTGCCCGGAAGGACTGGGGCTTAAAGAAGAGAACGCTGTCACTCTTCTATAAGGCAGTTTTCATCCCTGTTATTACTGGAGTCTGGTACAAGAAGGCCAATACCGTAGTAAACAGATCGCGCCTAGGAACTATCCAGCGCTCTCTTCTCCTTCTGTCTTCGCGTGCCTGTCGCACTGTCAGCACCCGTGCGCTCCAGGCCCTCAATGGATCTCTTCCACTGGACCTGGAGATTGTTCGTCATGGGTTGCTCTACCAAATAGCCAAAGAAAGAGCAGTTACTTGTGCAGGTTTCACCACCTACCCAGCAAATAATATAAACGCTGAAAAGAAGAGACTTAATGACCATCTAACAGACACCTGGCAAGAAAGATGGCAGACATCAACTAAAGGCGCTGTCACCAAAAGATTCCTCCCTGATGTCAGGGCCTCCTACCCCCTCACACCTGTCTGGTTTTCAACAGGACTCTATGCTACCTACCTCCTCACTGGACATGGCTCCTTCCAGAAAAAACTACATGACTTCAGAATTTCAGACTCACCCCGCTGCCACTGTGGAGAGGATCAGACGTGGGAGCACCTTGCCCACAGCTGTGAAATCTACGAGGACTTCAGGAGGATCCTAATAACAAAACTACGCTTCAACTACCAAAATCAAGAACACCTCACCCTACAGAATGAAGAAACTTACCGAGCTCTGACTCAATTTGCAATGGACTTATTTACCAGGCAGAAAGCGCTACCACCACCACCTTAGTATCCGAATCAATAGGTCATAACAACCATGACTGCCAATTGTTGCTACGCATAATTGAGCCATGGATGCTAACGCCTTGGACCAACTTGCACAAGACTTGACCAGCAGTGCAATAAAAGACAGGGTCCGCACATACTTTGACAAATTCCTCATCATTGATTTCTGGACAAACTTCTCTCGACCAGATGTGACACATCTCATCAAGAAGAGGCCTAGCATCGATCCCTGGACTTGACCATCAATCTTGGACTCCCGGTTTTGACCACCCCCACTGTTCGTTCTGATGGACTACTGGAGCAGCCTTCAGTCTGGATGCGACACAGACTCACCAAATGGAGTCCCAATGACGGCACCTGAACTAGACCTTACTGAACATGACCCATCCACCATAGCAGCACTCACACTGCTGGATTTCCAGCAAGTTGTCGGCTCCAACTGACTGGCTGTGCTAGCTGTACCTACCCTAAACTTGCAGGGTATATCTCTCTCTCATTTTTTTTTTTTTTTCGACTTCTTTCTTCTGTTTCCTGCCATCCGTTTTTTCACTCCCCCCCCTCATTTTTCTCTTACAGAATGATTTTTTTTTTTTTTTTTTTGTGGGGTGGTGGTTTTCGTCCACCTACTACCCCCACTCCTCTCTCTGGTGAGGCATTGGGCATGCCACACTGTCATCAGGGGCCATCTTCCCTATTGGCCCCTTTCTTCTGTTTCCTACCCTCCAGTATTCTGCCTTCCTCCCTTACTTTTCTCTTGCACAACGTTTTTTTTTTTTTTTTTTATTTAGTTTATATATATATATATGTGTGTGCGTGTGTGTGTGTATATATATATATTTATATATACACACACACACGCATGCCCCACAGGTCTAAATCTAAAAACATCAAAATTATTGCCCGACCTATTTGGCCCTAGAACAAGTTATCAGCGAACAACCCTACGCTCTGTTAAAATTACAACCGTTGCTCAAGAAACAGCGATCATCTCATTCTCAAATCTGGTCCTAGCCACTGAAATCCCAGAAAAGTAGGTGGCAGAACCCGCCAGAGTACTCTAGCTACAGTGGTACACCCGGTCAGCCTCCCCGTGGCATGGTGTGGTAACGTCGGGTCCCACTAGGGGCTCGGCGGCTAATAGACCGGAGGAACAAAGGGCACAACACAATATACAGCACATGACCCCCACACACTTCAAATCTCTGGCCCTGATACAATGTACACCCGCGGAGATGGGAGAAATCCCAGGAGCCGTTAGACACTAACATGCCTTATACCTGATATACTTGAGAGAGAAACTAAGGAACTATGCAGCACTTGTAGCAAGAGTATCTCGCAGGGACTGGGGACTCAACAGGAAGACCCTGTCCCTGTATTATAAAACAATATTCATCCCAGCGATCACCTACGGATCGCCAATCTGGTTCAGGAAGGCCGGAACTGCGGTCAACAGAAGACTGCTGGACACTATCCAAAGAAACATACTTCTAACTATAACTAGGGCATGCAAAACGGTGAGCATCCACGCTCTGCAGGTCCTGGCAGGAGCTCTTCCGCTGGACCTCGAGGTGACTAGATGTGGACTCATGTATTTACTGTCCAAGGATATACCTGCCTCCATCTATGACTTTACTCCGGGGGCTCACATCTGGTGAGTATGGGCTTGGCACACCCAGGGTCCTGAGCTGGATATCATCATTCTTCTCTTTCTTGGTGATTCCCTTCTACTTTTGACTCTCTCTCTCTCTCTCTCTCTCAGGGTTACTCGGGAACTTTTTTTTTTTTTTTTTTTCCTGGTGCAGCATAAGCCTCAGGCTTCCTTGCATCATATGGATATTAATAATAATAATAATAATAATAATAATTTGGCAGCACAGATGGGAGATGTCGCCAAAGGGTCAAGTTACAAGAAGCTTCATACCGATAGTCGCAAAAATGTACCCAAAAGCCCCCTCGTGGTTCTATCCTGGGCTAAATACAACCTTGCTCCTGACGGGCCACGGCCCATTTAAAGCAAAACTGAACGCACTCGGAATAATAGAAGAGTCCACATGTACCTGTGGAGAAGCTGAAATTTGGCAGCATATTATGCACGACTGTGAATGCCACGAAGAACACAGAAGTAGACTTATAACTGAGATTCAATACTTGCCGAAAAATCAAGAGTACCATCTACTGGATTCAAAAGATGAATACAAAGCCCTCAGCCGATTTGCACTTAATGTCTTCAATAGACGACGAACAGAAATAGCCATCCACAACGAATAAATGACCACAAATAATAAATAAAGGCAAACTGATAAAACATCAACACAGAGGAAAGGATAGCAAAATACTAAGGACAAACGGCGTAATATGCAGCAGAATAAATGAAACAGCATCGACCTAGGAACTAATGGGAGTGGCTCCAGCCAGGATGTTGTCGCTCCCAGGATGAAACCACACACATAGAAAAGGACCAAACCCCACCAACGAGTCATCAACAGACTGCACTTGCTGGAGGGCACTGCAAATTGTCGCTATGGCGAACTGGGCAGGGCTTCCTGCCCAGTTCGCCATAGCGGCAATTTGGGAGGGGTTATGCTATTAGTTAAGAAACACATAAAATCCAAGGAAGTGAAGCCAGTCGACATCGCTGGACAGTGCAGTGTCGAGTCAGTTTGGTGTGACATAAGCATTGGGAGATCAAAATTGAGAGTAGGAGTGTGCTATAGGCCTAATGACTCTCATGAGTATAATAAGAAACTGTACAGAGAAATAGAGTGGGCCAGTAAATCAGAGAGTCTTATAATGGGGGATTTTAATTTCCAAGATATTGACTGGAATTTGTGGGTTGGTCACTCGCACACTAGCAAGGCTTTTTGGATTTATTGGATGATTGTTTTCTACATCAGTATGTTCGGGAGACAACTAGAGGGAGTAATACTCTTGATTTGGTTATCAGTAGTGATTCTTCATGCATTAAGAATCTGCAGATAAATGAACCACTAGGTGGCAGTGATCACAGTGTTCTGAAGTGGGAGTTACTCAAAGAGGTAACTACCATTAGGGGTAAAGGGAAGGGGTATTGCTTTCGTAAAGGCGACTACGATGGACTGAGACAGTATTTAAATTCTATACAGTGGGATCAACTGATGATGTTAGCAACAGCAAATTCAAAATGGGGACCATTCAAAGAACTTATCTTGGAAGCTACTAGGCTTTACATGCCAATTAAGAAATATTGTTCAAGGTTTAGGCCTAAATGGATGTCAGATGAACTAAAGAGGCATATGGCAGAGAAGAAAAATGCATGGGATACATACAAATTAACACGTGACACAGAAGCCTATGATAGATACAAGTTGATCTGTAACCAAGTTACAAAGGAGGTTAGGCAGGCGAAGGCAGATTACGAGAGATCCTTGGCAAGGGATGCGAAGAAAAACAGCAAAGAGTTCTTTACTTAAGTAAACTCTAGAAGGAAGGAAGGAGATGGATCAGATTGGTCCACTTGATATCGATGGGTCAACTGTTGATGACCCTGCTCAGGTAGCTAACAAACTAAATGAATATTTTGCATCGACATTCACACATGAGGAGTTATTCAGTGAGGGGAATGCCAGAGGTGTATTCAACTCTGGCGGTAAGCTAGAGAATCTTCTAATAACTGAGAGTAAAGGGGAGGAGAAATTGTTGAAGATAAACACAAGAAAGGCACCTGGGGTGGATGGAATCTATCCAGTTATATTAAAGGAGGCAGCAAAGGGAGTAAGCAAACCCTTAGCCATAATTATGAGAGCTTCCTTGGACTCAGGGGAGGTACCCATGGACTCGAGATGTGCAAAGGTGACCCCAATTGACAAAGGAGGATCAAAGGCTGACACAAGTAATTATAGACCTGTGAGTTTAACTTCTGTTCCCGGAAAATTAATGGAGGCACTGGTTAAAGAAGCACTGCAGGATCATCTAGACAAGACTTCAGTTATAGCTCAGACACAGCATGGTTTTGTTAAGGGGAAGTCTTGCCTGACCAATTTCATTGGACACTATGATGCAGTCACAAAAGAACTGGATGCAGGTAATAACTTTGATATTATATACTTGGATCTTAGAAAGGCTTTTGATACTGTTGCACATGGCAGACTGCTGCACAGATTGGAGCAGTGTGGCATTGGAGGCAAATTGCTGCTGTGGATAAAGGGGTGGTTGAGGAGGAGAAGACAGAGAGTGGTAATCAATGGACACTGCTCATCGTGGACTAATGTTATTAGTGGAGTCCCTCAGGATTCAGTATTGAATCCTTTATTGTTTTCTGTATTTATAAATGATATTGATGATGGTATATCAAGCTTAATGTCCACGTTTGCAGACGATACGAAGGTTGGCAGGGTTGTCAAGGACACTACTGACACTATGCTACTGCAACAGGATCTGGAAAGGTTGAGCAGATGGGCTGAGAGGTGACAAATGAAGTTTAACATTGACAAATGTAAAGTACTACATATGGGAAACAGCAACCACAGAGCAACGTATCAACTCTGTGGTACTACTGACAGTGGTAGAGAATGAACGGGACCTGGGGGTGGTTGTGCAGGCAGATATGAAGTTTTCTGAGCAGTGCAGACGGGCTGCAAGAGTAGCTCATGGTGCATTGTCAATGATATATAGGAATTTTTCTAGCAGGGATAAGGAGGTGATTATTCCCTTGTATAAGGCAATGGTCAGGGCACACCTAGAGTACTGTATACAGGCCTGGAGGCCTCATTTCAAGAAGGATGTAGAGCTGCTGGAACGAGTACAGAGAAGGGCAACAAGATTAGTGAATGGAACAAAGGGGTGCTCTTACGAAGAAAGGCTTAAGTTTTGCGATTTACAGTGTCTGGAGACTAGGCACCAGCGAGGTGATCTGATAGAGATGTACAAATTGGTTTGAGCATGCTCAGTGCTGATGGGATTCTTCCTCTTGCTCAGAATAATCACCTGAGAGGGCATAAATTCAAATTGAGGAAAGACAGATGTAGGATAGATGTGCGGAAATTTGCCTTTAGCCAGCGGGTAGTTGGTTGGTGGAACAGGCTTCCATCCCTTGTCGTGGAAGTTGATAGCCTAAATAAATTTAAGGTTCAACTGGACAGGTATTTGGAACGAACGGAGGGGTAAAGTGGAAGTGGGTTTTTTTTTGGCTGATGCTGCATAAGCTTGCTTTCCTGCCTCATATGCCTTTACTAATGCTAATGCTAATGCTAGTAGACACGACCAAGTAGCCAGGATAATACATCAGAAGCTAGCGAGAAAATACCAGTTGACCAAAGAAAGTGTACTATACCACAAGTAAGAACCCAAGGCAGGACTAGAGACTCGAACCCACAAGCTGGAATGGGACCGCGCCATAATAACGTATAAGACTATCTCGCACACAGAACGGACATAATCCTTGTGGACAAGATGGAAAAGGCTACCTACCTGATTGACATAATTGTGCCGAACACTAGCAATGTCCGGAAAACCCACGAGGAAAAAATTAGGAAGTATATGAACCTGAGACATGAGATGATAGAGATTTGGCATATGCAAGAAGTATTAACCATTCCAATCATCGTGTCAACAACCGGTATGGTACCAAAGACTCTACATAGCAGCCTAGCAGCAATAGGTCTCCTATAGAACACCTACAAGGAACTCCAGAAAATCACAATCCTGAACACCAGTAGTATAGTCAGAGATTTCCTCGACCGACAGTAACACCAGACATTACAACCATCCTGTGTACTTGGTAGCAGTATCCGTCACGGAGTGGAATCCCCCAATCGGGCAAAAAATAATATAAGAGCAACAACAACAACAACAACAACAACAATAATAATAATAATAATAATAATAATAATAATAATAACGAAAGACATCGAGCTTCTTGAAAGGGTGCAAAGAAGGGTAACTCGCCTGGTGAGATCGACAAAAGGGCGTCCTTATGATGAAAGACTTCGAATATGTGGGTTGCAGAGTTTGGAAACTAGACACCTTAGAGGAGATTTGATTGAGTTGTTTAAGGCTCTGAGAGGCATCAGTAAAATGAATGAGGACAAAATTTTCAAGATTATAAATGATGCTAGAACTAGGGGACATAAATTCAAGTTACGGGGGGAAATGTTTAGATTTGACTGCAGGAAGTTTTATTTTAGCCAGCGAGTTATAAATTACTGGAATAAGTTGCCTTCATGGGTGGTAGAGGCCGACAGTTTGGGGAAATTCAAAGGTCATCTGGATAGTACTTTCGGGTAAGGGAAGCGCATAGGATGATAGGTTTAATTTCCTTTTTATTTTAATTTTTTATTTATTGATTATTATTAATTAGTTATTTATTTATTTATTTTTTGTTTTTATCATTGTTTTGTTCGGATTTTTTTTTTTTTTTTGGCTGGTACAGCATAAGCCATAGGCTTTCTTGCACCATGCGGCCGTTACTAATACTAATACTAAGTGTCTGACCGAAAAATATCATCAGAGACTCAGAAGCCTGCTGAAAGCAAAATTGAACGGGGGAACACAGTTAAAGCCATAAACACCTATGCAGCTCCAGTACTAACACCGAGCTAGAAGATATCATGCGAGAGACAAGGACAATGATGATCCAGAGCCGCTAACACCCGAAGTCAGCAGTGGAGAGACTAAAAATAGCTGAGAAAGAGTGGCCTGATAGATCGGATAGAGCAACAGAAAACAGCGATAGTTAACCTGAAAGATTACTTCGAGAACAACACAGCACCACTCCACCAGGTCATAAGGAGGACAGATAAGTGATATACCCCACTCAACCTAAGCGAAGAACCCGAACCCATCCAAACGGCACAAGAAATTAAGAGTTAGAAAGATGGGCAAAGAAGACATCCCATGGAGACATCCCATGGAGACACTACAATGCCCTCCATCGAGATCATATCAATAACATTGCTTCCAATGCATGGCTCATGAACAGAATGCACTTCCGCGAGACTGAAGGATTCATGCTGGCCATCCAAGACCATGTAATCAACACCAGAAACTATAGAAAATATATTGCCAAGGAGCCCGGAGTGTCAGATGACACATGTCAACGATGCCACCTGGCCTCAGAAATCAGCCAACACATCACCGCTGGTTGCTAGGTGATCACCCAGACTGAGTACACTCATAGACATGACCAGGAAGCCAGGATAATACATCAGAAGCTAGCGAGGAAATACCAGTTGTCCAAAGAAAGTGTACTACAAGTACGAACCCCAGGCAGTACTAGAGACCTGAACCCACATGATGAACTAGGACCATGCCATAATAATGGATAAGACCGTCCCACACAACAGACCGGACATAACCCTTGTAGACAAGATGGAATGGAAAAGGCTACCTAACTGATTGACACAGTGGTGCCCAACACTAGCAATGTCCAGAAAACCCATGAGGAAAAAATTAAATTAGGCAGTACACGAACCTCAGACATGAAGTCAAGGAGATTTGGCATATGCAAGAAGTATCGACCATCCCGATCACCTTGTCAACCACGGGTATGGTGCCAAAGACCCTACATAACAGCTTAGCAGCAATAGGTCTCCCAGCGAACACGTAGAATGAATTCCAGAAGGTCGGAATCCTGAACACCTGTAGGATAGTCAGAGATTTCCTCAACCAACAGTAACACCAGACATTACAACCACCCTGTGTACTTGGTAGCAGTACCCGTCACGAGGTGGAAAACCCAGTTAGGGAGAAATAATATAAGAGCAACAATAATAATTGGGGATGATGCAGGCACAGCAGTTACAGCACAAGGAAATTAAGGCCTACCTGACAGAAGGCGGCTCATATCTGGTGAGTATGGGCTTGGCACACCCAGGGTCCTGAGCTGGATATCATCATTCTTCTCCTTCTTGATGATTCCTTTCTACTTTTGACAGTCTCTCTCTCTCTCTCAGGGTAACTTGGCAATTTTTTTTACTGGTGCAGCATAAGCTTCAGTCTTCCTTGCACCATATGGCTAATAATAATAAAAAATACCATCAGAGACTCAGAAGCCTGCTGAAATCAAAACCGAATGGAGGGAACACAGTTAAAGCCATAAACACCTATGCAGTCCCAGTGCTAACATACTCCTTCGGGGTCGTAGATTGGTTTGTTTGTTGTTTGTTATTTGGTTTTTAGGAGCATTAGCAACTAAGGCCATATTGCTCCAGGATATGCGGTGGTCATTGCCTGACCTTTCCACATCCTCCGTATTTGGTGATGACAGGCTCGAACCCCGGTATAATCAAGAAGCGTGTGCTACGCACTGTTGCTCCTTCCCACCTGGCTACGGAGGTGCCTTCATAGATTGGACTAACACTGAGCTGGAAAATATCATGAGAAAGACAAGGACAATGATGACCAAGAGCTGCCAACACCACCTGAGAGCTGCCATGGAGAGACTGACTGACAATTGCCCGGGAAGAAGGAGGAAGGGGCCTGATAGACCTCATTGAGCAACAGAAGACAGCGAGAGTTAACCTGAAGGATTATTTCCAGAAACACACAGCAGCACTCGACCAGGCTAATAAGGAAGATAGACAAGCGGTATACCCCACTCAACCCAAGCAAGGAGTCCACTTCAAATCAGGAGATACAAATGAAGCTAGAAAGATGGGCAGAGAAGACACTCCAGGGCAGACACTACAATGATCTCCATCAGGGTCACAGAGATAAAATTGCTTCCAATGCATGGTTCATGAGCGAGACGCTCTTCCCTGAGTCTGTAGGATTCATGCTCGCCATCCAAGACCAGGTAATCAACACCAGGAACTATTGAATATACATCGCCAAGGAGCCCATAGTGATAGATGACACATGTCGACGATGCCATCTGGCCTCAGAAACGATCCAACACATCACCATAGGATGCAAGGTGATCACCCAGATTGAGTACACTCATAGACACGACCAGGTAGCAAGGATAATACATCAGAAACTAGCAAGGAAATACCAGTTGATCGAAGAAAGTGTACCGTACTACAAATATGAACCCCAGGCAATACTATACTATAATAATTAATGATACACACCAGCCAGGAATTAAACTAAAAATTTACTATACAATGAAATAATATACAATGAAATGTGATGCAAATAAAATAAAACACTGATTAAATTATAATTAAAATATAGTTAAAAACAATAAAATTAATTAAAATAAACTAGGTTAAAAGCGATAAAACAATGAAATCTGGAGCTTTCGGAGAACTGCCGTCTCCTTCTTCAACAGCATACTACTAGTGCTAAGACACATCCTTAAGTAGCCGGTCCATGGCACTCATGCACGTGATCATCAGACACATGATCTACATTCTCCATGCGCGTATCGGAAATGGAAGTGGCTCGGGAGCGTGTCAAACAGAAACGGTCATCCCTTCTGAGGACAACTGCCTCAAACAGGGGGTGTAAACGGATCCCCCTGTCCCTATTAATAGTATTGTGACTGGATGAACCGTTTCGCAATCTCTCGAGCCACTTGCGTTCCCAAAATCCATGGGTGCGGTCGGTAATGACCGCGTCTTCAGGGGAGATCCGATGCTGCTTTTCCCAGAAATGCTCTGCCACAGCAGACCTCGCATAGTTAGCAGTCTTGATAGCGGTCGTGGGTTCCCCCAGACGGTCCTTTAAACGTCGGCCCGTTTCCCCCACACACGTTTTTTAGTTTAATAATTCCTGGCTGGTGTGTATCATTAATTATTATAGTATGGAAATTCCCAGCCCCATAGGCCTGTTTCAAGACCCAGGCAATACTACAGACCCCAACCCACAAGCTGTACTAGGACTGTGCCATAATAATGGATAGGACAAATCCACACAACAGACCAGACATAACCCTTGTGGACAAGAAGGAAACGTCTACCTATCTGATTGACATAGTGGTACCCAACACTGGCAACTTGCGGAAAACCCATGGGGAAAAAATCAGGAAGTACATGAACCTAAGACAGGAGATCAAAAAGATGTGGCATATACAACAAGTAACAACCATCCCGATCATCGTGTCAACCGCAGGTATGGTGCCAAAGACCCTACATAACAGCCTAGCATCAATAGGTCTCCCAGCGAACACCTACAAGGAACTCCAAAAAGTCGCAATCCTGAATACCTGTAGGATTGTCAGAGAGTTCCTTGACCAACAGTAACATCAGACATAACAACAACAACCCTGTGTACTTGGTAGCAATACCTGTCACGAGGTGGAACCCCCAATCAGGGAGAAATAATATTAGCGCAGCAATAATAATAATTCCCTAGGGACTCCCCTGTTTCAACTTCAATCCAGCTAAATAGATCAGTCCATATATTCTTGATCCTCTGTTCTGCCTGGTCAATTTCATCCTCTCTCAAGAGTGTTCCCTGTTACCTGGAGCAAATATGACATTGTTCCACTACATAAAACTCAAACACCAATCCAAGCTGAAGCACTACATTTTTTTTTTTTTTTTACATTTTTATTAAAAATGAAGGTGGCACCCAGAATGTTAGTTCAAATCCACCTAACTCTCAACTGAGTACCTTACAGCTTCCTAAAAAAAAAAATACATAAAATTTAACACCAACAATTGGTCAAAATCATAAACAGTTGTAGGTACCAAGAACTCTAACATTATAAACAAACTTCTACAACTCTAAATATTGTCCAGGTCTTTTTGATAAAACAAATCTTCATATTATCCAATAGGATCTTCAGATGAGAAACAGAAGATTTAAAACCACAACCGCTGCACAACCAGATAGTATGCCTTGATTGTTCAAACTAAATCTTACTGCCATGTAAGGACTTCAGTCTCTAAACTTCACAATTTCATATTGATGAAGATTTTCAAGAAATCACTTCATGCAATAGACATCTAAGGTTAAACATTGTTAGATAAGCACCTTATAAGGTCAAGGTCTTGTTCTTGTCCTACACAACCATAATAAAATTATGTACAAGGAAAGTAACCTCGTGGAAGCATGGCTATTACAAATTTGATGTATGATACCCATTATCGTTATTACAATAACATTGCAAACAGAATGCATCATGCAACAAACAAATTAACTAAATAAAATACTAACATAAACCTGCAGAACAACAAAGTACTAACAGAAACCTGAAGATCAACAAAATAGATAAATTATAGTACATATTGCAAATAAAAACAATCCCAATACCAAGAGTCATGCAACTTCAGTATCCATCCATTATTCCAAAGGCACCTCCATAGCCAGGTGGGCAGAAGCAGCAGTGCATAGCACACGCTTCTTGATTAGACCGGGGTTCAAGCCCATGCCCACCAAAAAGTGGGATGCAGAAAGGTCAGGGAATGACCACCGCATAACCCAGGAGTAATATGGATTTAGTTGCTAATGCTCCTAAAAACCTAATAACAAACAAACAAACATTATTCCAAAGATCAACCTTCACCAATCTATACATTAGATAAATCAACCTTATCCATACAACAGATAAATAAAATATGCCTGTACAGGGTTAAAAATCACACTACATAAAAGTAATAACAAAAATTTATAACATTGAAGTCATAAATTAAACATTATATAATATTATATTAAACTTCCAATCAGCCACAAAAATTCCACTTTTAAATAACTAAAAACAACATATTAATTTAATGGGTAAAACAACAAGGAAGACCCAAAACAGCTATCGATAAAATGAAACAGTAAATCCACCAACATATTTGAGTTAGTCAGGGACCATCTGTTACCATTAACCACTAGAAATAGTGAAAAAACATATTTCAAAATCATCATTCGTAAAAACATCATTTGCAAAAAAAATGCTCTGGTAACCAGGCCTTTGGCAGTCGTGTCCCATCTAGTTTGCCAACTATTAATCATTTCATTAAAACATCTAGTTTTTTTCCTTATTAATATAGGTGTCAGTGTTGATAATTATCCCAAAAATATCCTGAAGCACTATAGACTGATATCTACTACATTCATGCTAATGAAGCTGCTGGAAAAAGTTCTTGTCCTACACAAAAAAAACACCTTCTTCAAAACAATCAGGAAAGCAACTTCAGTATCCATCCATTATTCCAAAGATCAACCTTCACCAACCTTCTGGAAGTTCTAATTTCAATATTAAATGCTTTCAAGCCCAGAGTGGAAATGGCAGCTGTTTATGTTGAATCTGTCAAACATTTACTCCCAGATAACATCATCATTTATCTGCAATTTCTCCTACATAACAGAATAGTGTACCTCAACTCATAACAACGTATCCTAAACCAGATCTATCCATGCATGTATGCTGCAAGGTGGAATTTTATCCAGGTTACTTTACCACTTATTCTTTAGGTTACTTTACCACTTTCTCCTTATTCCATTTCTGTGTAACAGAGATGGTGTAATTACCTATACTGATGATATAAAACTCTTAATGGAAATACTACTATCAACTGATACTGGAGCAATCACAAGAAATATAAAATAAAAAATATAATACAAAATATATTCCTTCTACCTAGAATGCAGGTAATGCTTATAAAAATTTATCCGACAACTTTGCAGAGTCCCTCAGGTCTTGATGGTCAAGAGCCGATCATAAGAAGGATTGGGACAGCGATGACCACGAGTTGTCAACACCATCTGATGATAGCCATTGAGAGACAGACCTAGCCCAGAAAGAAGGAGAAAGTGGATTAACAGACCTTATCAAAACCACAGAAAAAAAAGATTAAATACCTACATTATTTCCAGAAAAACAGAGTATCACTCTAGCAGGCCATAAGAAAGATAAAGTGGCACACCTTTCAGTATCAATGAGATGGGAAACCAACTAAACCAACCCAGAACAAAGAAACAAAAATGGAAAGCGAATGAAGAAAAGCACTCCATGGAAGGCACTACAATCACCTTCAATCAAGACAACCTTCATAAGAAGGCTTCCAACACATGGCTCACCAGTGGGACACTCTTCCCTGAGACCTCACCATCCAAGACCAGATAAACAGCAGAAACCAAAAAAATACATTGCAAAGAATCTTGGAGTGGCAGATTACATGTAAATGATGCAATTTTGCCCTAGAAACAATCAAGCACAGCACAGGATGAAGCATGGTGATTATCCAGATGCAGTACACTTACAAACATAAGCAGGTGGCCAGGATAATATATCAGAAACAGGCAAGGAAATACCAGTTGACCATAAAAATATACCAGATTATAAGTATAAACCTCAGGACATATTAGCATTAGTAGAGGCATACAATGCAAGAAAGCAAGCCTATGCAGCATCAGCCAAAAAAAAAAAAAAACCTCCCACTTCACCCCTCCATTCGTTCCAAATGCCTGTCCAGCTCAGACTTAAATTTGTTTAGGCTATTAGTTTCCACAACAAATGATGGAAGCCTGTTCCGCCAATTAACTACCTGCTGGCTAAAGGCCAATTTCCACACATCTATTCTACAACTATCTTCCCTCAATTCGAAACTGACTGTGCCCCCTCAGGTTAGTCTGAGCAAGAGGAAGAATCCCATCAGCATTCAAGGCTTTATACACCTCAATCAGATCACCTCACAGGTGCCTACTCTCCAGGTGCTGCAATTTGCAGAACTTAAGCATTTCTTGGTAAGAGCACCCCTTTGTTCCCCACAACAATTTTGTTGCCCTTCTTTGTACTCGTTCTAGCAACTCTATATCCTTCTTAAGTGAGGCCTTCAGACCTGTACACAGTACTCTAGGTGTGGCCTGACCATTGCCTTGTATAACGAGATAATCACCTCCCTGTCCCTGCTAGCAAAATTCCTATATATCATTAACAAGATTCCTGACCTGCCCTGAAAGCCCGTCTGCACTGCTCAGCAAACTTCATATTTGACTGGCACCTCCGTAGCCAGGTGGGCAGGAGCACCAGGGAATAGCACACGCTTCTTAATTAGACTGGGGTTCGAGTCTGTGACCACCAAACACAGGGAATGCAGAAAGGTCAGGGAATAACCACCGCATATCCCCGGAGCAATAAGGTCTTAGTTGCTAATGCTCCTAAAAAGAAAACAAATAACAAATAACATATTTCACTGCCCAATTACCCCTAGGTTGTTCTCACTTTCCAACTTCCCTGAGTGTAGTGCCACACAGTTGGTATGTTTCTCTTTGGTTGTTGCTACCCATAGGCAGTACTTTGTATTTCTCAATGTTAAACTTCAGTTGCCACTTCTCAGCCCATTTTCCCAACTTATCTAGATCCAGCTGGAGTAGTATATTGTCTTTACTGTCGTTAACAACCCTGTGAACCTTTGTATCATCTGCAAACGTGGACATTAAACTTCATATACCTTCATCAATATCATTGATAAATATACAAAACAACAATGGGCCAAACACCAAGCCCTGGGGAACTTCACTAATAACATTTGTCCACGAAGAGCAGTGTCCACTGATTACCACTCTCTGTCATCTCCCACTCAACCATCCCTTTATCCATTGTAGCAAATTACCCTTAATGCCATACCTCTCCAATTTGTACAACAGTCTTCCATGTGCCACAGTATCAAAAGCTTTCTTGAAATCCAAGTACAGTAAACCCCCGCTATTTGCGGTTTCGCGTATTCGCGGTCGCTGATTTAATATAAAATGAAACCTAAAAAAATGTGAATTTTAAAGCGCCGTGAACATTTTCCGCCATAAAAAAACGTGGGCATGGCTAAAATTATCTTTCCCAGTCAAAACAGCGCTCAGTGAGTGGGGGATGGGGGTTGAGGGGTGACAAAATCGCGAGCGTGGATGTTTCTCGCTAATCCTTGTTCAGTATGTGTTATGCGCTTGTCATGAAAGGTTTCGTCGTTTGCTTTTAATTTATATGCTTATAAATTGAATAAATTTATCAATTTATAAATTGATATACTTACAAAAGTGATAAATCTACCGTTTTGCAGTGTAAAACAGACTTTTTCAAGTGTGTTAACGGAAGAAAGTGACTTTATTGTGGACAAGTTCTTTCTAACCTGTAGAAAAATATAGCTACGAATAACAAGGGAAATGTGAAAAGATCAAAGAAGGCGATGACATTAGCAAATAAAATTGAGTTATTAGACAATATTTCTAATGGTGAAAGAGTCTCCTCAGTGGCAAAACATTATAAAATCAATGAATAAACGATACAATCAATCAAAAAATTGGAAGAAAAAATCTGCCGTAGTGTCCGTTAAAACGCCCTAATTGCTTCAAAAATTTGCTCTGTAACTCATGAAGTTAAATTAGAAAAAATGGAAAAAGCTTTAAATCTGTGGATAGAAGACCGAACTCAAAATAAAATTCCGTTTAGTTCACTCATAATCCGTGAAAAGGCAAAACTCCTTTATCAACACTTTAGCGAAACTGGTGATAGTACTGGCAGGATAAGTGTTTTAGCTAGCAAAGGCGCTGGTTTGAAAGATTTGTTTGATATTTCTAATAAATATTACATTTAATATTAAATTGTTTTTTATTTTCATTTCATTTGGATGCTATATGCTTGCATTTCACTGTGTACATAGTCAAAATATGAAGATACATATAATACATAGACAAAATTTTAGACTAGTTTTTCTTATATATTTCATACTTTGGAACGGAACCCTTTTATCACTATGGGAGCCATAACTCAGTATTCGCGTTTTCGTTATTCGCGACATATCTCAGTCTTTACATTTGTCAATGTTAAACTTCATTTGCCACCTCTCAGCCCATCTGCTCAACCTTTCCAGATCCTGTTGCAGTAGCATAGTGTCAGTAGTGTCCTTGACAACCCTGCCAACCTTCGTATCGTCTGCAAACTTGGACATTAAGCTTGATATACCGTCATCAATATCATTTATAAATACAGAAAACAATAATGGACCCAATACTGAACCCTGAGGGATTCCACTAATAACATTAGTCCACGATGAGCAGTGTCCATTGATTACCACTCTCTGTCTTCTCCCCCTCAACCACCCCTTTATTCATAGCAGCAATTTGCCTCCAATGCCACACTGCTCCAATTTGTGCAGCAGTCTTCCATGTGCAACAGTATCAAAAGCCTTTCTAAGATCCAAGTATATAATATCAAAGTTATTCCCTGCATCCAGTTCCTTTGTGACTGCATCATAGTATCCAATCAAATTGGTCAGGCAAGACTACCCCTTAACAAAACCATGCTGTGTCTGAGCTATAACTGAAGTCTTGTCTAGATGATCCTGCAGTGCTTCTTAAACCAGTGCCTCCATTAATTTTCCGGGAACAGAAGTTAAACTAACAGGTCTATAATTACTTGTGTCACCCTGTGATCTTCCTTTGTGAATTGGCATCACATTTGCACATCTCCAGTCCATGGGTACTTTCCATGAGTCCAAGGAAGCTCTAATAATTAATTATGGCTAAGGGTTTGTTTACTTCCTTTGCTGCCTCCTTTAATATAACTGGATAGATCCCATCCACCCCAGGTGCCTTTCTTGTATTTATCTTAACAATTTCTCCTCCACTTTACTCTCATTTATTACAAGATTCTCCAGCTTACTGCCAGAGTTGAATACACCTCTGGCATTCCCCTCGCTGAATAACTGCTCATGTATGAATATCGATGCAAAATATTCATTTAGTTTGTTAGCTACCCGAGCAGGATCATCAACAGTTGAACCATCAATATCAAGTGGACCAATCTGATTCATCTCCTTCCTTCTAGAGTTTACATAAGTAAAGAACTCTTTGCTGTTTTTTCTTTGCATCCCTTGCCAAAGATTTCTCGTAATCTGCCTTCGCCTGCGTAACCTCCTTTGTAACTTGGTTACAGATCAACTTGTATCTATCATTGGCTTCTGTGTCACGTGTTAATTTGTATGTATCCCATGCATTTTTCTTCTCTGCCATATGTCTCTTTAGTTCATCTGACATCCACTTAGGCCTAAACCTTGAACAATATTTCTTAGTTAGTATGTAAAGCCTAGTAGCTTCCAAGATAAGTTCTTTGAATGCTTCCCATTTTGAATTTGCTGTTGGTAACATCATCAGTTGGTCCCACTGTATAGAATTTAAATGCTGTCGCAGTCCATCGTAGTCGCCTTTACGAAAGCAATAACCCTTCCCTTTACCCCTAATGGTAGTTACCTCTTTGAGTAAATCCCACTTCAACACACTGTGATCACTGCCACCTAGTGGTTCATTTATCTGCAGATTTATCTGCTTCATAATGCATGAAGAATCACTACTGATAATCGAATCAAGAGTATTACTCCCTCTAGTTACCTCCCGAACATGCGGATGTAGAAAACAATCATCCAATAAATCCACAAAAGCCTTGCTAGTGTGTGAGTGAGCAGCCCCAAATTCCAGTCAATATCTGGGAAATTGAAATCCCCCATTATAAGACTCTCTGATTTACTGGCCCACTCTATTTCCCTGTACAGTTTCTTATTATACTCATCAGAGTCATTAGGCCTATAGCACACTCCTACTCTCAATTTTGATCTCCCAATGCTTATGTCACGCCAAACTGACTCGACACTGCACTGTCCAGCAATGTCGACTGGCTTCACTTCCTTGGATTTTATGAATTTCTAAACTAATAGCATAACCCCTCCTCCCTTCCTATCCTGTCTATCCTTTCTGTAGACATTGTACTCCCCAAATTCCAGTTCTGCATTCCTTATATCTGTGTGACACCACATTTCTGAAATCCCCACAATATCTTCCTTTGATGTTTTGAGCAATACCTCAAATTCATCAAATTTATTTACTAAACTCCTAGCATTGGTGTACACGCAAGTATACATGCACCTGTTCTTTTTCTTAGCTACCCTAACACAACCCATGTGTTTACTTGTACCCCAATGATTCCCAGCAGTCTCTGAAATATCCTGCATCTTATTTTCCAGGCTGCAGCTCATTCCAATAGAAGCAGTGCAAGAATCACTTTCACCTCTGCCAGTGGCTACTGTTAATCTATTAGTCCTTGTATCCCCCGAATCTAGCAGTTGTCCGACCCACCTAACACTGCCGCGATAGCATCAGCAAACATTCTTGCACCCTTTCTATTTAAGTGTATCCCATCCTTGTAGAACCAGTCTCTATTGTTAACAAGTACAGACCAGGCTGAAAAAAATTCTACCCCTTGAGCCTTGCACAATCTTTCCAGTGCCGAATTGATCGACAGGGTTCTCATCGTATACTCCCTCCTATCGTGTCTGGGCAGAATTGCAGACACTTTGAAATTCAACCCTAATTCACAGCTTTTTTTCAACAGTGACCTGTACTTGTTAAGTAATTCCGCCGGTCTCCTACTCTTAATATCATTAGTGCCAACGTGTACAACTATATCACCTTTTGTGCCCTTAAAAGATGATATCCGCTCTACAACGTCATCAACCTTTGCCCCCGGCAGACATACCCTGGTCCTGTTCCACCTATCCTTTTTACAAAGCATGTTTCCCGTTTCCCTGACAATAGAGTCACCAATAACTACTAGTTCCTTTGGGACCAGCGCATTCTGCCTTGGGGGCTGCCGTGTGTTAGAGATCCTTGGAAAAAAGCTGTGGTAGGATTGCAGCACAAGAAATAACAAGATGATCCTGCACAACACTGGACATAATAATCACTGACAACCTACCTGATAAGACTCCTACCTGATCAACATAACAGTATTCAACACAGGCAACCTCCAGAAAAACCTACAAGAAAAAGATCAGGAATTGCACAGACCAAAGGAAGTCAAAGAGATGTAGCACATGGGAAAAGTAATGAACATCCAAATCAATGTATCAACAGCTGGCATGGTGTCAAAAATATTACATAAGAAACTAGCAGCAATACACTTCTCAGAGAACAAGTATAAGGAACTCCAGAAAGTTATGATCCCAAATACCCATAGGATAGTAGTAGTAGTAGTAATGGGAAATGATGCAAGAAAGCAAGCTTATATAGCATTGGAAAAAAAAAAAAAAAAAACATAATTCACCTATTTGTACCCTCCAAAAATGTATCATTCTCCCTTGAATTTATCCACCCTATTCCCTTGAACAACAGATTGAAGCCTGTTCCAATAATCAACCACCCACTGGCTGAAGGCAAACTTCCACATATATCTATCCTGCAACCATCCTTCAGCTTGAATTTATTTCCCCTCGTGTGTAGTCTCATCAAGTGGAAGAATACCATTAACATTCAGCTTCTTCAACCCATTCATCGTTATAAAAACCCTCAATCAGATCTCCCAGCAGGTCCCTTGTTTTGAGATGCAGCAATTTGCAGTGCCAAAGCCTTTTTAGGTAAGAGCACCCTTTTGTTCCCATCATCAATTTGGTTGCCCTTCCTGGCACCTGCTCTAGCAGATCTACATCCTTCCTAAACTGAAGCCTCCAGACTTGTATACAATATTCAAGATTTAGCCTAATCAAGGCCTTATACAAAGGGATAATTGCCTACATTTCCCTGCTAGCAAATTTTCTGTATATCATTGACAAAACCCCATGAATTGTTTTGGCAGTGTCTGCACTACTCAGAGAAAATCATGTCTAATTACCCCAAGGTCCTTTTCAATCTCCACTACCATGAGTGTAGTACTACACAGTTCATAAGTTACATTGGGGTTACTGCAACCTGTGTGCAGTACCTTGCATTCGTCAATATTAAACTTTAACTGTCATTTCTCAACCCGTCGAACTAATTTTCCTAGATCTTGTTGCAATAGCTCACAGTGATGACTGTTAACCACTGTGCAAACCTTTGTATCATGTGGAAACATACACATAAGCACGATATACCTTCATTAATATTAGCATTAGTAGAAGCATAGGATGCAAGAAACAAGCTTATACAAAATCATCTAAAAAAAACAACTTCCCATTTAACCCATCCATTTGCTCCCAAATTTTATTCCAGTTGTTTGTTCAATTTATTTAAGCTATCAATTTCCACAACGTTTGTTCCAGCAACCAACCACCAGCTGGCTAAAGGCATTTTTCTGCACATCTATTTTACAACTGTCTTTCCTCAATTTGAATTTATGCCCCCTCAGATACGTAATCCGAGCGAGACGAAGAATGTCATCAGCAATGAGCTTGCTCAAACCATTCAAGGCCTTATACACCTCCATCAGATCACCACACAGGTGTCTAGTCTCCAGATGCTGCAATTTGCAGAACTCCAGCTTTTCTTGGTAAGAGGAACCCCTTGTTCTCCTCACCAATCTCATTGCCCTCCACTGTACTCATTCCAGCAGCTCTACATCTTTCCTAAAATGAAGCCTCCAGACCTGTAATGTTGTACTCAAGGTGTGGCCTGACCACTGTCTTATACAAGGAGATAATCACCATCTTATCCCTGCTAGAAAAGTTCCTGTATATCAGGGGTGGCCAGCTAATTTGTGATGTGATCTACTTTTTTGTTTCAAAATGTGCGCGATCTAACAGCTCAAGAATTTCATTGCACATGGTTAAAAAAGTTAATCAACACATATTAAAAAATGTTGTTTATAAATCTTAAAATTAAATACAATTCAGAATTCTTATTTTAAATTCATACATATATAAATTTTTAATTTATGTGAAGTTTGTGTGTTCTTGTCATGTGCCAAGCTTTCAAAATCAGGGATACATTGTGATAATGCCAACCGTAAAGAGTCTTCTGTGCGAGAGTCTGTAAGAGTAGGACGATTCTTCATCTTTGTTTGTTTCAAATACGAAAAGGCCGATTCACACAGATATGTGGAACCAAAATAGGAGTTCACTGCATTTTTTTTTTTTTTTTTTACATTTGAGTACTTTTCTCAGCATACATATTTCCAAAAGTCTTTTTTTTTTTGATGATCTGACTTTTAGGAAGATATTGTTTTTCAGTGTAATAATTTCATTTTCAAGTAATATTTTGACTCCATTGGTAAGACCTACCAAGAAAGGCTTAAATTCTGCAAATTGCAGCATCTGTAGTTACCTGCGAGGCTATCTAATCAAGTATATGTAAGGCCTTTAATGTTTGAGCAGGTTCAATGCTGATGGGATACTTCCACTTGCTCAGATTAAGAACCTGAGGGGGCATAGATTCAAATTGAGGAAAGAATAGATGTGCGGAAATTTGCCTTTAGCTAGTGGGGTGGTTGATTGCTGGAACAAACTTCCATGTGCCATTGTGGAACTAGACAGCTTAAATAAATTCAAGGAAGACCTGGACAAACTTTTAGAGTGAACGGTTGTGTGAAATGTTTTTTTTTTTTTTTTTTTTTGGCTAATGCTACATTAGCTTGCTTTCTTGCATCATATGCCTCTACTAATGCTAATGCTAAAAGCCAGATCATGCAACCACTCTGTATCTTGTAGCTGCTGATAATCATCTCCCCTTTGATCAAAAATTGTTTTAATTTCATTCAGCGAATTTTGAAATCTGTGTAGAAACTTACTCCAACGCAGCCACCTCACATCTGTGTGTAACGTCAGATCTGGTTCATTTTCATCAAGTTGCATTTTGAAAAGTCTCCTTTGAAGAGATAATCCTCTGATGGAAATCACGATTTTGAGAGCTGTTTCCATAATAATTTTAGTATTTAATCCTTTGCTGGCTAACATTTGCTGATGAAAGATACAGTGGTAACTCAAAAAATCTGGGAATTCATCATCCTTTTGGCACAATGAGATGAATCTGTTAAGATGCCCCATTGTTGCTTTAGCTCCATCTGTTGTTATTGATACGAACTTAAATAGTGGTAATTGAATTTTTTCAATAAAATTTTTGAAAAAGAAAGTGAGTCATCTTTTTTGCAAGAAGATGACTCACTTTAAATGATGCTGCAGTTACTGCTATAGATTGTAAATTGGGTGTCATGAAGAAATTTTGTTGTGTGAATAATCTGGATTTAAGTTCTTTTAATTTATTTTTTCTAATGTCATTATTAGGTGGAAAATTCGATTGGTATTTACCATGGAGTGCGTTGGAGTGCCTTTCTAAATTTACTTTTTTGGGTATATAGCCACGAAAGCATTGCAAATCAAAAAACATTTTTCTTTTATCATTACAAGAAGGCATTCTAGTTCCCACTCTTGATGAAAATGATACGTTTTACTCTTTTTCATTCTATTCATTTTAAATCAAAGGGTATTAAATTAACTTATAAGTACTGTCCAGTTATTAATATTGAGCAATCTAAATAAGAATTTGACAAATACACTATCCTCTCCACAACATAACTACATGAATTTTCACTAGCAAGCCTAGCAGCTGCAAAGTGCCAAAAGTAGTCATGTGGTTCAATGGATTTCTAATAAGCGTATGCAGTGGGTTGCATAATAATAATAACATTTGACTAATCTGTTTTTATATATATTTAAAATTCATCATGATCAACCGAAATCAAAACCTCAATCAACTTGTTGGCTACCTCTGCTGTATATCATTGACAAGATCCCATGACCTGCTCTGGCAGCCTGTCTATACTGCTAAGAAAACTTCATATCTGACTCACTCATGTCTTTTTCCTGAATCATCCTCATGTCTTTTTCATTCTCCACACAGTTGGAGAATGAAATGTAGTACTGCACAGTTGATAATTTACTCTGGGGTTACTGATACCCATATGCTGTACTTTGCATTTGTCAATGTTAAACTTAGTTTAACATTGACAAATGTTAAACACCTCTGAGCCCATCTGTCCAAACTTTCTAGATCATGTTGCAGTAGCATGCTGTCATTAACAACCCTGCCAAATTTATATCAACTGCAAATTTCATCATTAAGCTTGATATACCATCATCAATATCATTGATAAATAGACAAAACAAGAATAGGCCCAACACTGAACCCTGTGTGGCTCCACTAATAAGATTAGTAAACAAAGAGCAGTGTGCATTGTGTACCACACAATGTCATTTCCCACTCAACCATCCATAGCAGAAACTTGCCCTTAATGCCAAATACAAAATACACCAATTTGTACAGCAGTCTTCCATGTGCATCCATTTCAAAAGCTTTCCTGAAATCCAAGTATATGATATCAAAATTATTTTTAGCATCCACTTGCTTTGCAATTGCATCGTACCAATCAAATTGGTCGTACAAAATTTCCCATTAACAAACCGAAGTCATGTCTAAACTATAAATGCAGTCTTTAGCATAGGCACATGATGCAAGAAAGCAAGCTTATAATAGCATCAGCCAAAAAAAAAAAAACCCCTTATTTCACCCATCCATCCGTTCCAAATGTTTGTCAAGTTCTGCCTTGAATCTATTTAGGCTATCAACTTCTACAACAACAGATGGAAATTTATTCCAGCAATCAACAACCCACTGGCTAAAGGCAAACTTCAGCACATCTAACCTACAACCATCTTTTCTCAATTTGAATTTATGCCTTCTCAGGCGATTATTCTGAGCAAAAGAAAAATCCCATCAGCATTGAGCATGCTCAAACCATTCAAGGCTTTATACACCTCAATCAGATCACCTTGCAGGTGCCTAGTCTCCAGACACTGTAATTTGCAAAACTTAACCTTTATTCATAAGAGAAATTCTTTGTTCCATTCACTAATCTTGTTGCCCTTCTCTGTACTCATTCCAACAGCTCTACATCCTTCTTAAAATGAGGCCTCCAGACCAGTATACAGTACTCAAGGTGTAGCCTAATCATTGCCTTATACAAGGGGATAATCACCTCCTTATCCCTGCTAGAAAAATTCCTATATATCATTGACCAGACACCATGAGCTACTCTTGCAGACAGTCTGAACTGCTCAGAAAACTTCATATCTGCCTGGACAATTACCCCCAGGTCCTTTTCATTCTCTACCACTGTCAGTGTGGTACCACAGAGTTCATACATTACTCTGGGATTACTGCTTCCTATAGGTAGTACTTTACATTTATCAATGTTAAACTTCATTTGCAACATCTCAGCCCATCTAGATCCTGTTGCAGCAGTGTACTGTCATTAGTGTCATTAACAACCCTGCCAACCTTCGTATCGTCTGCAAACTTGGACATCAAGCCTGATATACCATCATCAATATCATTTATAAATACAGAAAACAACAATGGACCCAACACTGAACCCTGAGGGACTCCACTAATAACATTAGTCCACGAAGAGCAGTATCCATTGATTACCACTCTCTGTCTTCTCCCACTCACCCATCCCTTTATCCATAGCAGCAATTTGCATCCAATGCCACACTGCTCCAATTTGTGCAGCAGTCTTCCATGTGCAACAGCATCAAAAGCTTTTCTAAGATCCAAATATATGATATTAAAGTTATTCTTTCATTCCAGTTCCTTTGTAACTACATCATAGTATCCAAGCAAATTAGTGAGACAAGACTTTCCCTTAACAAACCCATGCTGTGTCCGAGCTATAACTGAAGTCTTGTCTAGATGATCCTGCAATGCTTCTTTAACCTCCATTAATTTCCCTGGAACAGAAGTTATACTAACAGGTCTATAATTACCTGTGTCTTCCTGTGATCCTCCTTTGTGGAGTGGGGTCACATTTGCACATCTCCAATCCATGGGTACCTCCCCTGAGTCCAGGAAACCGTCATAATTATGGCTAAGGGTTTGCTTACTTCCTTTGCCACCTCCTTTAATATAACTGGATAGATTCCCTCCACCCTAGGTGCCTTTCTTATGTTTATCTTCAGCAATTTATCTGCCACTTTACTCTCAGTTATTACAAGATTATCTAGCTTACTGCCGGAGTTGAATACACCTCTAGCATTCCCCTCCCTGAATAATTCCTCATGTGTGAATGTCGATACAAAATATTCATTTAGTTTGTTAGCTACCTGAGCAGGATCATCACAGTTGAACCATCGATATCGTGGACCAATCTGATTCATCCCCTTCCATCTAGAGTTTACATAAGTAAAGAACTCTTTGCTGTTTTTCTTTGCATTCTTTGCCAAAGATTCCTCACAATCTGCCTTCGCCTGCCTAACCTCCTCTGTAACTTGGTTACAGACCAGCTTATATCTATCATAGGCTTCTGTTCCACATGTTAATTTATATGTATCCCAAGCATTTTTCTTCTCTGTCACATGTCTAATTAGTTCATCTGACAACCATTTAGGCCTAAACCTTGAACAATATTTCTTTGTTGGTATGAAAAGCCTAGTAGCTTCCAAGATTAATTCTTTGAATGCTTCCCATTTAGAATTTGCTGTTGGTAACATCATCAGTTGGTTGCACCGTATAGAATTTAAATACTGTCTCAGACCACTGTAGTCTTGTCTAAATGAATCTGCAATGCATCTTTAACAAGTGACTCCATTAATATCTCCCATAACAGAAGTTAAACAAACAGGTCTGTAACTACGTGTCACACTTTGATCTTCATTTATGAATTGGGTATACATTTGTACATCTCCAGTCCATAGGGACCTCCGCTGAATCCAGGGATGCTCTTGTAATAATGGCTAAAGATTTGCTTACTTCCTCTGCTACTTCCTTTAATATAACTGGTAGCTCCCATCCAACCTCTCTTATGTTTAACTTCAACAATTTTTCCTCCACTTTGCTCTGTTATTACAAAATTATTTAGCTCCCCATTCAAGTTTGATAAACTTCTTGTCTCTATTCTCTACAGAATTCCTCATGTGTGATTGCAGATGCAAAATACTCATTCAGTTTGTCAGCTACCTGAGCAGGATCATCAAATGTCAAACATCGATATCAAGTGGACCAATCATTTCCACCTCCTTTCTTCTAGAATTTACATTAGTAAAGAAGACTTTGCTGTTTTTATTTGCAACCCATGCCAAACATTTCTCGTAATCTGCCTTTGCTTGCCTAACCTCCATTGTGACTTGATTACAGAGTAGTTTATATCTACCATATGCTTCTGTGACACCTGATTATGTATATGCAAGCCACACGTTTTTCTTCTCTGCCAAGAGTCTCATTAGTTCATCTGACATTCATTTGGGCAGTATTTCTTAGTTGGTATGAAAAGCCTATTAACTTCCAAGGCTAATTCCTTGAAAGTTTCATATTTACAATTTGCTGTTGGCAACATCATCAGTTGATCCCACTGTACAGAATTTAAAAACTGTCTAGGACCACTGTAGTCGCCTTTTCAAAAGCAAAAACCCTCCCTTTAATCTTGATGGTAGTTACATCTTTAAGTAAATTCCACATCAATACATTGTGATCACTATCACCCAGTGGTTCCTTTATTTGCAAATTCTTAATACAAGAATAATCACTGCTGATTATCAGATCAAGAGTATTACTCCCTCTGGTTGCCTCTCGAACATGTTGCTGTAGAAAACAGTCATCCATAAATCCAAAAAAGCCTTGCTAGTTCCAACTCACAAGTTCCAGTCAATATCTGGAAAGTTAAAATCCCCGATTATAAGACATTCTGATTTACTGCCCCACTCTGTTTCTCTGTATTATTGTTCTCTGTATTCATCAGAGTCATTAGACCTATAAGGTGTTGGTCAACACATGAAAAGCAGATATTGTTGGGATAGCCGAGTGGTCAGGCTCGCGGGTGCATAAGTACACATGCCTTGAGTGACTCTGGTTCAAGCCCGTGACTGCTGAATACGGTGTACTGTTTCTTGTATTCTGTCTATCTTGTGAATACCTCGGACCATTTGGCCATCCCTGAGTATAAACAGAAAAATTTATATCAAAGATTATATCAGTGGTGTCACACAGATATAAGGAAAACAGAAATGGAATTTGGGGAGTACGATGTGTACAGGAAGGATAGCCAGGATAGGAAGGGAGTGGGAGTTATGCTATTATTTAAGAAACATAAAATCCAAGGAAGTGCAGCCAGTTGACAGGGCTGGACAGTGCAGTTTCGAATCAGTTTGTGTGACATAAGCACTGGGAAAGCAAAATTGGGAGTAGGAGTGTGTTATAGGCCTAATGATTCTGATGAGTATAATAAACAACTGAACAGAGAAATAGAATGGGCCAGTAAATCAGAGTGTCTTATAATGGGGGATTTTAATTTCCCAGATATTGACTGGAATTTTTAGTTGGCCACTCACACAATAGCAAGGCTTTTGGGGATTTATTGGATGACTGTTTTCTACAGCAGCATGTTTGGGAGGCAACTAGAGGGAGTAATACTCTTCAGTGGCATAGCTACCATGTAGGCAGGCAAGGCAATTACCTCCAGGCCTGGGCCCTTTATGCACCTGGCGTCTTTGGCTGTCTCCTGTTTTTGCAATTTTCATTAATTACGTAGGGGCCCGAACATGTTCTTTGCCTCCGGGCCAAAAACGTGTAGCTACGCTACTGATACTCTTGATCTGATTATCGGTAGTGATTCTTCATGCATTAAGAATCTGCAGATAAAGAAACCACTAGGTGGCAGTGATCACAGTGTGCTGAAGTGGGATTCACTCAAAGAGTTAACTACATCAGGGGTAAAGGAAAGGGTTTTTGCTTTTGTAAAGTGACTACAGTGGTCTGAGACAGTATTTAAATTCTATACGGTGGGAACAACTGATGATGTTACCAACAGCAAATTCTAAGTGGGAAGCATTGAAGGAATTAATTGTGTAAGCTACTAGGCTTTTTATATTAATTAAGAAATAGTGTTCAAGGTTTAGACCTAAATGGAGGTCAGATGAAATAATGAGACTCATGGCAGAGAAGAAAAATGCATCGGATGCATATAAATTATCAGGTGACACAGAAGCCTATGGCAGATATAAGCTAGTCTGTAATCAAGTCACAAAGGAAATTAGGCAAGCGAAGGCAGATTACGATAAATCTTTGGAAAAGGATGCTAAGAAAAACAGCAAAGACTTCTTTACTTATATAAACTCTAAAAGCCAGGGGATGAATCATATTGTTCCACTTGATATTGATGGCTCGACTGTTGATGATCCTGCTCAGATAGCTGATAATCTTAATGAGTATTCTGCATCTGTATAATGCCAGAAGTTTATCAAACTGTAACAGGGTGCTTAATGATTTTGTAATAACTGAGATTAAAGTGGAGGAGAAATTGTTGAAGGTAAACATAAGAAAGGCACATGGGGTGGATGGGATCTATCCAGTTATATTAAAGTAGGCAGCAAAGGACCTAAGGAAGCCCTTAACCATAATAATGAGAGCATCGCAAGATTCAGAGAAGTTTCCTCCCACTGGAGATGTGCAAATGTGACCCCGATTCATAAAGGAGGATCAAAGGGTGACACAAGGAATTACAGACCTGTTAGTTTAACATCTGTTCCGGAGAAAGTAATGGAGTCACTGGTTAAAGAAGCACTGCAGGATCATCTAGACTTCACTTATAGTTCAGACACAGCATGGGTTTAAGGGAAGTCTAGTGCGACTAATTTGATTGGATACAATGATGTGGTCACAAAGGAACTGGATGCAAAGAATAATTTTGATATCATATACTTCCATCTTATGAAGGCTTTTGATACCGTTGCACAAGGAAGACTGTGGCACAAATTGGAGCAGTGTGGCATTGGAGGAAAATTGCTGCTATGGATAAAGGGATGGTTGAGTGGAAGAAGATAGAGAGTGGTAATCAATGGACACTGCTCTTCATGGACTAATGTTATTAATGGAGTCCCCCAGAGTTCAGTGTTGGGTCCACTGTTGTTTTCTTTATTTATTAATGATATTGATGATGGTATATCTGATTTAATGTCTAAGTTTGCAGATGGTACAAAGGTTGGCAGGGTTGTTAATGATACTAATGACAGTACGCTACTGCAAAAGGATCTAGAAAAGTTAATAGATGGTTAAATTAATGAGAGGTGGCAACTGATGTTTAATCTTGACACGGGTAAAGTACTGCATATCAGTAGCAGTAACCCCAGAGTAACGTATCAACTAAATGTTACTACACTGAGTGTGGTAGAGAATGAAAAGGAACTGGGGGTAATTGTGCAGCCAGATATGAAGTTTTCCGAGCAGTGCAGACCATCTGCAAGAGTAGCTCATTGTGTCTCGTCATTGATATACAGGGATTTTTTTAGCAGGGAAAATGAGGTGATCATCCCCTTGTATAAGGCAATGGTCAGGCCACACCTTGAGTAGAAAGGAGAGCAATAAGATTAGTGAATGGAACGAAGGGTTTCTCTTACAAAGAAAGGCTTAAGTTTTGCAAATTACAGTGTCTGGAAACTAGGCACCTGCGAGTTGATCTGACTGAAGTGTATAAGGCTTAAAGCCTCGCCTGAGCCCAACTTAGTTGGCCACATTGTGAAAAAGATCCATAAAAATTCCTCCCGTCATCGATGGGATTCAAACTCAGGTCTTTTCCACCTGATGTGGGAAGGACGGCGATTCTATCAACTGTGTTACCCATGAAGGCAACTGATTCGTGCTCAACGCTGATGGGATTTTTTCTCTTGCCCAGATTAATCACCTGAGGATACATAAATTCAAATTCAGGAAAGACAGTTGTAGAATATATGTGTGGAAGTTTGCCTTTAGCCAGCAGGTGGTTGATTGCTGGAACAAACTTCTATCTGTCGTTGTAGAAGTCAACAGCTTAAATAAATTTAAAGCAGAACTAGACAAACATTTAGAGCAATGAATTGGTACAATTATAAGGGTTTTTTTTTTTTTTTTTTTGGCTAATGCTGTATAAGCTTGGTTTCTTGCATCATATGCCTCTGCTAATGCTAAAGCACTGCATATGGAAAAAGGCTATAATCTGCCTTAGCCTGCCCATGAGTTCCCTGAGTAATTTTACACACTAGTTTATACTTAGGGTAGGATTCTATATTCCCTGACAATTTATAATCATCCCATGCATATTCTTCTGTGGTAAGAAGTTCATTAGTTTATGTGACATCCATTTTGGTCTAAATCTTGCATCATCTCTCTGGATGGTAAAAAACACTTAGTGGATTTCTATAATTACTTCTCTGAACACTTCCCATTCAGTACAGGCACCCCCATATAACATGGTACTTCTACAACACGGGTTTGCTCTAACATGATTGATAAATTTCAGCAATCCTCACATTACATGGTACTTATTTGACACGGTTTTGCCCTAACACAGTTAGAGAATTTTGGCAAACCTCGCATAACAGGGTATTTTTGAGCTTTTGTGTGGAGAAATCCCTGCTATTATGTTGGATGTAATTTTTCAACATTTTCACTCTTTTTGAATCTCCGCTGTTGACTTGCTAGTCAAAAAAAAAAAAAAAAAAAAAAAAACTGAGAAATCCCTGTATTTTATTTTGTTGGGAAATCCCCATGTTATGTTCTGTGCTATTGAACTTGTGGAAAAATCTAGATTTCGAAGTTTTATTACCATTGGATAACACACTAGGCCATCCAAACGTTAAAGTTAAGTTTCTCCCACAACAGTTGAACTAGGTTAATACAATTTCTTTCATTCAGCCAGTTCTATACAGCTTCTTTCATTCAGATCAAGGCATTATATCCACCTTTAAAACTCATTACGATGGATTTTGGAAAAAATTTATTCTGAATCTACTGAAGTAATGGAGGCATGGAAACATTTCTCAATTGTGGACTGTATCAGAATCATAGCTTTATTGTGAAAGAAGTAAAACCATCAACGTAAAATGCATGTGGAAAAATGTATGGCCTGAATCAGTTCATTCCAGAGGTGTATTCAACTCTGGCAGTAAGCTAGAGAATCTTGTAATAACTGAGAGTAAAGTGGAGGAGAAATTGTTGAAGATAAATACAAGAAAGGCACCTGGGGTGGATGGGATCTATCCAGTTATACTAAAGGAGGCAGCAAAGGAAGTAAGCAAACCCTTAGCCATAATTATGAGAGCTTCCTTGGACTCAGGGGAAGTACCCATGGACTGGAGGTGTGCAAATGTGACCCCAATTCACAAAGGAGGATCATAGGGCGATACAAGTAATTATAGACCTGTTAGTTTAACTTCTGTTCCCGGAAAATTAATGGAGGCACTGGTTTAAGAAGCACTGCAGGATCATCTAGACAAGACTTCAGTTATAGCTCAGACACAGCATGGTTTTGTTAAGGGGAAGTCTTGCCTCACCAATTTGATTGGATACTATGATGCAGTCACAAAAGAACTGGAATGAAAGAATAACTTTGATATTATATACTTGGATCTTAGAAAGGCTTTTGATACTGTTGCACATGGATGACTGCTGCACAAATTGGAGCAGTGTGGCATTGGAGGCAAATTGCTGCTATGGATAAAGGGGTGGTTGAGGGGGAGAAGACAGAGAGTGGTAATCAATGGACACTGCTCATCGTGGACTAATGTTATTAGTGGAGTCCCTCAGGGTTCAGTATTGGGTCCATTATTGTTTTCTGTATTTATAAATGATAATGATGATGGTATATCAAACTTAATGTCCAAGTTTGCAGACGATACGAAGGTTGGCAGGGTTGTCAAGGACACTACTGACACTATGCTACTGCAACAAGATCTGGAAAGGTTGAGCAGATGGGCTGAGAGGTGGCAAATGAAGTTTAACATTGACAAATGTAAAGTACTGCATATGGGAAACAGCAACCCCAAAGCAACGTATCAACTCTGTGGTACTACACTGACAGTGGTAGAGAATGAACGGGACCTGGGGGTGGTTGTGCAGGCAGATATGAAGTTTTCTGAGCAGTGCAGATGGGCTGGAAGAGTAGTTCATGGTGTATTGTAGATGATATATAGGAATTTTTCTAGCAGGGATAAGGAGGTGATTATCCCCTTGTATAAGGCAATGGTCAGGCCACACCTAGAGTACTGTATACAGGTCTGGAGGCCTCATTTCAAGAAGGATGTAGAGATGCTGGAACGAGTACAGAGAAGGGCAACAAGATTAGTGAATGGAACAAAGGGATGCTCTTACGAAGAAAGGCTTAAGTTTTGCAAATTACAGTGTCTGGGGACTAGGCACCAGCGAGGTGATCTGATAGAGGTGTATAAAGCCTTTAATGGTTTGAGCATGCTCAATGCTGATGGGATTCTTCCTCTTGCTCAGAATAATCACCTGAGAGGGCATAAATTCAAATTGAGAAAAGACAGATGTAGAATAGACGTGAGGAAATTTGCCTTTAGCCAGCGGGTGGTTGGTTGGTGAAATAGACTTCCATCCCTTGTTGTGGAAGTTGATGGCCTAAATAAGTATAAGGCTCAGCTGGACAGGTATTTCGAACGAACAGAGGGGTAAAGTGGAAGTAGTTATTTTTTATTTATTTATTTATTATTATTATTATTTTTTGTTTTTTGGCTGATGCTGCATAAGCTTGCTTTCCTGCATCAAATGCCTCTACTAATGCTAATGCTAATGCTAATTCAGGAAATATGGTCGAACCAGCAGAAAAGGGAATCGGTGTGATAGTAGAGCTTGCTACATCAGTAGAAGGGAAAGGTTTTTGATGATATGACTACTGAAGCCCTCATGGGTAGCACAGTTGATAGAATTGCCCTCCTCCCTACACCAGGTGGAAAAGACCTGAGTTTGAATCCCATCGATGACAGGAGGAATTTTTATGGATCTCTTTCACAATGTGGCCAAGTTAGTTAGGCTCAGGCGAGGGTAGCATGGTTTTTTTCTCTCAGAAACTCAGGTGTTTCATACATCAAAACAGAAAATCAACCTCAGGACACACGCAATTTTATAGACAATATACACAGAGCAACATGGCCTTAGTCGTCGATGCTCCTAAAAAAATAAAAAAAGATATGTTAACTGAAAGTGTTCAAGAATTACTGGTAGAAAAAGAGACTGGCAAGAGGATTTGGTGGAAATGGCATTGGAGGCAAATCAAATCAATTCAGAGGATGGATAGCATAGATGAAAATTATAAACTTCCGAATTTTGCACTAAAAAGGATACAGGAAAGCATAAAGTTAGCTGAGCAATTAGAATCTTATTTTTTGAATGCAAATTCTTGAATCAAAGGAGCCCAAAGTTCAAAAGGTAGCTTCAAAAATGCTTTGTTCCATACGATGAAATTCACAAAGATTTACCAAGCAAAAGCAAAAGCAAACAAAACCAGATTACAGATTTTTTTAAAAAGAGAAGAAGATACACAAAATCTAGAATAGTGTATTTTTGTTAGTTTCGTTAACATTTTGTTAACGAAATAGTGTATTTTTGTTAGCTTTTGGAACATAACTCCCCCCTTTTTGTACTTTGTCTTAGTCCCGTATAACAGTTTTGCACAACACAATATTTTATAGAAACCTAACTACCGTGTTGTATGAGGGTTACCTGTATTTACATACTCTAATATCAGTTGGCACCACTGAGGAGTTTAAAAATGTCCAAGTCCATTATAAACACGTTCCAAAAACTACAATCCTTCCTTTTATCCTTCCCAGTAGTTATTTCTCTGAACAAATACCTCATCGATATACTATGATCACTGTCACCTAAAGGTTCTCTTTCTTGAATATTCTTAATACATATGAATTACTAACATCAATTTGTTAATTATTATTATTAGCTATAGGGTGTAAGGAAGCCTGAGGCTTATGCTGCACCAGCAAAAAAAAAAATTCCCGAATTACCCTGAGAGAGAGAGAGAGAGAGAGAGAAAAAAGGGAATCACCAAGAAAAAGAGAAGAATGATGATGTCCAGCCCAAGGGTCCTAAGCTGGATATCATCACTCTTCTCTTTTTTGGCAGAGGTCCCTTCTCTCTCTCTCTCTAAAGTATAAACATAAAAATTCAAGCTCCTTTTCAACAGACATTTCACCAACATCTTAATGTTTAGCCACAGTCATTAGCATTAGTAGAGGCAAATGATGCAAGAAAGCAAGCTTATGCAACATCAGCCAAAAAAAAAAAGAAAAAAAAAACCCACTCCCATTTTACTCCTCCGTTCGTTCCAAAAACCTGTTCAGCTCAGCCTTAAATTTGTTTAGGCTATCAACATCCACAACAAGGGCTGAAAGTCTGTTCCACCAACCAACTACCTGCTGGCTAAAGGCAAATTTCCGCACATCTATCCTACATTTGTCTTTCCTCCATTTGAATTTATGTCCTCTCAGGTGATTATTCTGAGCAAGCGGAAGAATCCCATCGGCATCGAGCTTGCTAAAACCATTCAAGGCTTTATACACCTCAATCAGATCACCTCGCAGGTGTCTAGTCTCCAGACACTGAAATTTGCAAAACTTAAGCCATTCTTTGGAAGAGCAACCCTTCATTCCATTCACTAATCTTGTTGCCCTTCTGTGTACTCGTTCCAACAACTCTACATCCTTCTTAAAATGACGCCACCAGACCTGTACACAGTACTCAAGTTTTGGCCTGACCATTGCCTTATACAAGGGGATAATCAACTCCTTATCCCTGCTAGAAAAATTCCTGTATATCATTGACAAGACACCATGAGCTGCTCTTGCAGACCACCTGCACTGCTCAGAAAACTCCATATCTGCCTGCACAATTACACCCAGCTCCTTTTCATTTTCTAGCACTGTCAGTGTAGTACCACAGAGTTGATACATTACTCTGGGGTTACTGTTTCCCATATGTTTTACATTTGTCAATGTTAAACTTCATTTGCCACCTCTCAGCCCATCTGCTCAACTTTTCTAGATGCTGTTGCAGCAGCATACTGTCAGTAGTGCCCTTAACAACCCTGCCGACCTTTGTATCGTCTGCAAATTTGAACATTAAGCTTGATATACCATAATCAATATCATTTATAAATAAAGAAAACAACAATAGACCCAACATTGAACCCTGAGGGACTCCACTAATAACATTAGTCCACAATGAGCAGTGTCCATTGATTACCACTCTGTCTTCTCCCCCTCAACCATCACTTTATCGATAGCAGCAATTTGCCTCCAATGCCACACTGCTCCAATTTGTTCAGCAGTGCAATAGCCAAAAGCCTTGCAAGATCATAATATATAATATCAAAATTATTCCCTGCATCCAGTTCCTTTGTGACCACATCATAGTATCCAATCAAATTGGTCAGGCAAGACTTTCCCTTAACAAAACCATGCTGTGTCCAAGCTATAACTGAAGTCTTGTCTAGATTATCCTGCAGTGCTTCTTTAACCAGTGCCTCCATTAATTTTCCTGAAACAGAAGTTAAACTACCAGGTCTATAATTACTTGTGTCACCCTTTGATCCTCCTTTGTGGATTGGGGTCACATTTGCACAACTCCAGTCCATGGGTACCTCCCCTAAATTCAAAGAAGCTCTCATAATTATGGCTAAGGGTTTCCTTACTTCCTTAGCTATAACTGGATAGATCGAATCCACCCCAGGTGCATTTTTTATGTTCATCTTCAACAATTTCTCCTCACTTTCCTCTCAGTTATTACAGAATCATCGAGCTCACTGCCAGGGTTTACTTCACCTCTGGCATTCCCCTCCCTGAATAACTCCTCATGTGTGAATGTCGTTGCAAAATATTCATTTAGTTTGTTAGCCACCTGAGCAGGATCATCAACAGTTGAACCATCAATATCCAGTGGACCAACCTGATTCATCCCTTTCCTTGTAGAGTTTACATAGGTAAAGAACTCTTTGCTGTTTTTCTTTGCATCCTTTGCCAAGGATTAATCATAATCTGCCTTTGCCTGCCTAATCTCCTTTGTGACTTGATTACAGACCAGCTTATATCTATCATAGGTGTCCATGTCACCCATTAATTTATATGTATCCCATGCATTTTTCTTCTCTGCCATATGTCTCATTAGTTCATCTGACATCCATTTAGGCCGAAACCTTGAACAATATTTCTTAGTTGGCATGTAAAGCCTAGTAGCTTCTAAGATAAATTCTTTGAATGCTTCCCATTTTGAATTTGCTATTGGTAACATCATCAGTTGGTCCCACCATATAGAATTTAAATACTGTCTCAGATCACCATAGTCGCCTTTACGAAAGCAAAATCCCTTCCCTTTACCCCTGATGGTAGTTACCTCTTTGAATAAATCCCACTTCAGCACACTGTGATCACTGCCACCTAGTGGTTCCTTTATCTGCAGATTCTTAATGCATGAAGAATCACTACTGATAATCAAATCAAGGGTATTACTCCCTCTAGTTGCCTCCTGAACATGCTGATGTAGAAAACAATCATCCAATAAATCCACAAAAGCCTTGCTAGTGTGTGAGTGACCAGCCCCCAAATTCCAGTCAATATCTGGGAAATTAAAATCTCCCATTATAAGACTCTCTGATTTACTTGCGCACTCTATTTCCCTGTACAGTTTCTTATTATACTCATCAGAGTCATTAGGCCTATTAACACACTCCTAGTCTCAATTTTGATCTCGCAGTGCTTATGTCACACCAAACTGACTCGACACTGCACTGTCCAGTGATGTCGACTGGCTTCACTTCCTTGGATTTTATGTGTTTCTTAACTAAGAGCATAACCCCTCCTCCCTTTCTATCCTGTCTATCCTTCCTGTACACATTGTACTCCCCAAACTCCAGTTCTGCATTCCTTATATCTGTGTGAGACCACGTCTCTGATATCCCAACAATATCTGCCTTTGATGTTTTGAGCAATACCTCAAATTCATAAAATTTATTTACTAAACTCCTTGCATTGGTGTACATGCAAGTATACATGCACCTGTTCCTATTCTTAGCTACCCTAACACAACCCATGTGTTTACTTGTACTGCAATGACTCCCAGCAGTCTCTGAAATACCCTGAATCTTGTTTTCCAGACTGCTGCTCATTCAAATAGAAGCAGTGCAAGAATCACTTTCACCTCTGCCAGTGGCTACTGTTAATCCATTAGTCCTTGTATCCCCCCAAGCTAGCAGTTTTCTAACCCACCTAACACTGTCAGTCAGGTTTACATACCTATACCACACCCACTGCATACATATAACACAACCACATTTGTAGGAGGACCAGCACTGGCATTTCCCCCACAACACAGAGCCACGGCATCCTCACTGCACTGGGTCATATGCTTTGCTTCTAAAATCGCATGCATAATCTCAGGAAAAAACTGAATTAATCGTACAACACTAAACCTGAATACTAAATGAAACAGGTACTGCAGTAATGCTATGTGATACACTGATAATAGTAATAACATTACACTATTCCCAACTGCTATAGAAAAATATTTATTATGTAAAATTTATAAAACAGTGTATATTATATTAATTATATTTCCACAGCACCTCAGAAAAGAAAATATTCAAAAATTTATACTTATCCTTGAATCTACCATTGTCTCATTTGTTTTGTATGCTAAGTGGAACAAACGTCTATCTGGTGTTGTGATGGTGGGCAGTTTGAATAAATTCAAGGAAAAACTAGACAAATTACTGAAGGGGTGGACAAGTAATGTGGGGATGGTTTTTTTTTTTTTTTTCTTTATAAGCTTGCTTCCCTGCATCATATGCCAATAATAATAATATAAAGGTCAAGAACATCATGATTAGACTGATCCCCCTTTAGAAGAGGAATCTTCAAGGAAGATACCTGAATCTCAAGATGGTTCTCTCTCTCTAGCACTCACTCCCTGTCCACCATACGCAATAACAGCAAGTATACATATACTCTAAAAGATGAGAGGAAGCAGGGGCGTGCAAAGGTACTTGGTGCCCAGATGCAAAGGGGTTAAGTGGCCTCGTTTATTTATGTTGAGACTTTGATGGCTCTTTGATTGGAGTCCCCCCTAGATTGGAGACCCTGGTGCAACATATCCAATGCACTCCCATTTGCATGGCCTGGGAAGAAGAACCTGTACATCCTCTCTCACAAGATATACATGAATAACATCAAACTCAAGGGCACAACTGAAAATCAACTACTCCGGATCACTGAGAAGATCAGCACTAACATCAGGATGCAAGTTGGCCTAGAAAAATATAACACACATGGATTGCATCAAAGACATCCAATCAGATGAAAAAACTATCAGCTGAAAACCAGTGAAGAGTTTGAAATGACAGATGCAGAGACCTACAAATATCTGGGGATGATGCAGGTTCAGCAGTTTGAACGCAAAGAGATCAAGCCCACCTCACTGAGAAATACCATCAGAGACTGAGAAGCCTGCTAAAATCAAAACTGAATGGAGGGAACGTAGTCACAGCCATAAACACCTGCACAGTCCCAGTACTAATGTACTCCTTTAGAATCACAGATTTGACCAATGCCAAGCTGGAGATTATAAGATTGACTAGGATAATGATAACAAAAAGCTGCCAACACCACCCGAAGTCGGCCAGAAAGAGACTGACCATAGCCAGGAAAGAAAGAAAGAGGAACTGACCTGATTGAACAAGAGAAGGTGGTGAGTAAGAACTTACATGATTACTTGCAAGAAAACACAGCACCAATCTACAAAGCCGCAAGAAAGATAGACAAATGTCACACAACACTCAATCTTAACAAGAGAACCCACTCACACAGACAGAATAAAAATACAGAAAGATGGGAAAAGAAAGTATCCCATGGCAGACATTACAATGACCACCATCAAGACTTCCTTGATAAAATAGCTTCCAATGCATGGCTCACGAATGGGAAGCTCTTCACCAAGACCAAAGAATTCATACTTACCATCCAAAACCAGATAATCAACACCAGGAACTACAGGAAATACATTTTCCAAGGATCACAGAGTGACAGATGACACATGTTGATCATGCCACTTGCCTCCAGAAACAATTCAGAATATCACAGTAGGATGCACATTTGGTGGTTATCACACAGATAGAGTAGTAGTAGTAGTAGTAGTAGTAGTCGCATGTGATGCAAGAAAGCAAGTGTATGAGCTTGTGCAGCATCAGCCAAAAAAAAAAAAAATAATCACACCATTCCCTCCAAATGCCTATCCAGTTCTCCTTAAATTTATTTAACATATCAACTTCCACAACGACAGATGGAAGTTTGTTCCAGCAATTAACCACCCGCTGGCTAAAGGCAAATTTCCGCACATCTATGAAATACCACCACTTTGCTTATTGGAGGCTTGAAGTGGTGAAACCCATGTTTAGTCTCTAGAGCAAAGTTTCCGGCATCCCCCTCCCCCTCCCCCCATACTTCTCCTTCAACCCATGCACGGTACTAAGTATTATAGGTTTTGATACCTTTCGTGTTTGGGGTTTTCATAAAAAAAAAAAAAAACATCTGTCCTTCCTCAATTTCAATTTATGCCCCCTTAGGTTCGTAATCTGAACAAGTGGAAGGATCCCATCAGAATTCAGCATGCTCAACCAATTCAAGGCCTTATACACCTCAATCAGATCACTGTGCAGGTGCCTAGTCTCCAGCCACTGCAATTTGCAGAAGGTAAGCCTCTCTTGGTAAGAGGATCCCTTCATTCCCCTCACCAATCTTGTTGCCCTTTTCTGTACACGCTCAAGTAAATCTACATCCTTCCTAAAATGAGGCCTCCAGACCCGTACGCAGTACTCAAGGCGTGGCCTGACCATTGCCTTATACGAGGGACAATCACCTCCTTTTCCCTGCTAGCAAAATTCCTATTTATCATTGACAAAACCCCATGACCTGCCCTGGCAGCCTATCTGCATTGCTCAGAAAACTTCATATCTGATTGCACAATTACTTCCAGGTCTTTTTCATTTTCTACCACCTTAAGTGTAGTACCACACAGTTGGTACTTTTCTCTGGGGTTACTTCTACCCATATGCAGTACTAAAAAGGTTAAATTCAGTTGCCACTTCTTAGCCCATCTGTCCAAATTATCTAGATCCTGTTGCAGTAGCACACTGCCATTACTGTCATTAACAACCCTGCCAACCTTTGTATTATCTGCAAACTTCGACACTTAAGTCTGAAATACTTTCATCAATGTCATTGATAAATATACAAAACAACAGAGGACCCAACACCAAACCCTGTGGGACTCCACTAATAACATTAGTCCACGAAGAGCAGCACCCATTAATTACCACCCTCTGTCTTCTCCCACTCAACTATCCTTTTATCCATTGTAGCAACTTACCCTTAATACCATTCTGCTCCAATTTGTACAATAGTCTTCCATGTGCAAGACTGTGCAACAGTGTCAAAAGCTTTCCAGAAATCCAAATATATGATATCAAAATTAATTTTTGCATCCAGTTCCTTTGTAACCACATCATAATATCCTATCAAATTTGTGAGAAAAGACTTTCCCTTAATTCCTTGAATGCCTCCCACTTAGAATGTACTGTTGATAACATCGTCAGTTTATCCCATTGTACAGAATTTAAAAACTGTCTGAGACCACTGTACTCACCTTTGTGGAAGCAAAAACCCTTACCTTTACCCCTGATGGTAATTATATCTTTAAGTAAATCCCACATCAGTACACTGTGATCACTGCCACCTAGTGGTTCCTTTATCTGCAAATTCTTAATACACGAATGATCACTGCTGATAACCAGATCAAGAGTATTACCCTCTCTGGTTGCCTCTCAAACATGCTGCTGCAGAAAACAATCATCCAGTAAATCCACAAAAGTCTTACTAGTGTGTGAGTGACCAACACACAAGTTCCAGTTAATATCTGGGAAGTTAAAACCCCCATTATAAATATTCTGATTTACTAGCCCACTCTTATTTCTCTGTACAATTGTTCATTGTACTCATTCGAGTCATTAGGCCTATAACACACTCCTACTCTTATTTTTGCTTTCACAGTGCTTTTCACAGTGTCACACCAAACTGACTCAAAAGTGCACTGTTCATCTATATCAACTGGATGCACTTCTTTTGATTTTATGTTTTTCTTAATTAACAGCATAACACCCCCTCCCTTGCTATCCTTTCTGTACACATTGTACTCCCCAAAATTCCAGTTCTGCATTCCTTATATCTGTGTGACAGCACATCTCTGATATTCCAACAAATCCACCTTTGATGTCTTTTTTTTTTTTTTTTTTTTTTTATGAGAACCCCAAACACGAGAAGTATTATAACCTATAATACTTAGTACCGTGCTTGAGTTGGAGGTTGAGAAGACAAAAGAAGATATTTGTTGATATTGGACTTGAACTTCTGTAGATTGTAATTTTCAGGAAATACGTATGAAGGAAGGTTGTTCCAGAAAACGGCAGTTGAATGAATAAATGAGGAAGATGGAAAGTTGTTTCTGTGGGTTTGAAGTTGGACAGTAAATGGATGTTGGCTGGTGGCGGCACGTGTTCGGACTGTTTTGAAAGAGAGAGCGGGAATTATAGAAGCCAATTCAGAAGAACAGTGCCCATGGAAGTATCTGTAGAAGAGGCATGCAGCAGAAACAGTGCGTCTATGAGAAAGCGAGTGGAGAGACTCTGTTAGAGATGAATCATTAATTAACCTAACTGCCCTCTTCTGAATGGAATCAAGAAGCCTGAGAGAGGTTTTGGGGGCACCACCCCAGATGTGGGAACAATATTCCATGGCAGGGCGGATTTGCGATTTATACAGAGTGAGCAGCTGATTGGGAGAAAAGTAACGCCGAGAGCGAAAGAGAAAACCAAGTTTTTTAGATGCAGAGGAAGCAATATTTGTAATGTGCTTGTGCCAAGAGAGATTAGAAGTCAGGGTAATCCCCAAAAGAGATATCATTTTGCCTAGAAATCGGAGTATCAACAAAGATAAGCATAGGAGCAGAAGAATCCTTATTGCGAGATATAAGACAAAACTGAGTTTTAGAAGGATTAAAATCAACTAAGTTGTCTTTGCCCCACTGGAGAATTACCTGGAGATCAGCATTTAAGGAATTGGTAGCGGATATTCGAGAAGTTAAAGCTGATTGAGCAGGGAAAGGTTTCTCAAAATGGAAAGTTGAATGCAATGTGCTATCATCGGCAAAACTATGGATAGGATTTCCAGTCAATGGAAGTAGGTCATTGATATACAAGAGGAAAAGAGTGGGGGAAAGAACTGAACCTTGGGGGACACCGGCATTAGTGGAGAAGTTAGAAGACAGAGAGCCATCTACCATCACCCTCAGTGAGCGATCAGAGAGAAAACTGGATAACCAATTACTAAAAACAGTTGGCAAACCATAAGATGGAAGCTTGTTTAGAAGACCTTTATGCCAAACACGATCAAAAGCCTTTGAGATGTCAAGAGCAACTACTTGTGTTTCACCGAACCTTTCCATTGAATTAGTCCATAAATGGGTAACATAAGCCAGAATATCACAGTGGATCGACACTGACGGAATCCATACTGGCGATCGTTGATCAGACGGAAGGTTTCTAGGTAGTTTAAGAGTTGGCAGTTAATTGATTTCTCCATTACTTCAGAAAGAGTAGAAGTAATTGCAATGGGACGATAATTGGATGGGAGGGATTTGTCACCCTTTTTAGGAACTGGCTGGATATGAGCAAATTTCCAAGCCGAAGGAAAAACACCTTTGGAATAAGAAAGTGAAAAAAGGAGGCAAAGAATAGAAGTAAGTTCAGGAGCACAGGTTTTGAGAACAAGTGGAGAAATACCATCAGGACCTGGAGCTTTCTTAGCATCAAGATTCATCAAAATCCTTCTGATATCCTTTTGACGGAAGACCACAGGAGGCATTGAATGGAGTGTGTTAGGAATGGTGGGAGGTGTTTTACCAAGATCATTAATACATGAGCTCAAAGAAAAATGGGATGCTAGCAGGTCAGCTTTATCCTTGGCTGAAGTGACAACAGAACCATCTGGTTTGGACAGAGGTGGGAGCAGAGATGGGCAAAAGTTGCGGCCAATAGCTTTGGCAAGAGACCAGAATGCTCGGCTACCATTAGGGCAAGAAGCAAGTTTTCTACTCTTAGCCTGTTCAAACTCTAGTTTGGACTGATTAATAACTGCTTTACAATTGTTGCGAGCTTTGGTGTAGGCAGAAAATGAAACTGAAGAATTAGAAACAAGCCAATTACGATATGCAACGTTCTTCTCTTGGACAGCCTTAGCACATTTATTGGAAAACCAAGGTTTAGATAAAGGACGAGATTTTAAAGTGGAGTGTGGGATAAAGGATTCCATTCCTGCAAGAATAATTTCACTGACACGATCTGAGCAAACGTTGACATCAGAAGTTTTGAAACAGTAATCAGACCAAGGAAAAGAAGAAAAGAAGTCTCGCAGGTCATCCCATTTTGCATTCTTGTAATGCCAAACAATACGAGGTTGGGAATAGCCATGAGATAAAGGTTCCATTGGAGAAGAGGCAATCACCAAGTTGTGATCTGAAGTGCCTAAAGGACCTCTCACTTCAACCTTGTACTTAGAAGGGTTGTTTGTGAGAAAAAGATCAAGCGTATTGGCTGTATGATTAGGATTGTCCAGTATTCTTGTAGGTAAATGAACAATCTCTGCCAGGTCATTAGTAATTGCAAAAGCCTCAGCATCTCGACCTGCTGGGTCGGTGTTACTAGAAAACGGAAGCCAGCTTGAGTTGTGAACGTTAAAATCACCAAGGAAAATTACCTCACTGTTAGGAAAGTTGGACTGGAGAAAGTCAAGTTGCAAAAAGAGGAAGTCAAAGAGCTCCAAATGATTAGTGGAGTTGGGAGAACGGTAGAGACAACAGATTAATTTGACACAATGAGGTAGAGAGATTTTAAGCCAGAGAAGATCAAAGAGAGGAGATTCCAAATTGCCAAGTCTCTGACAGGGAACATCAGAACGGACATATGCAGAAGTACCACCTTTGAGGCGAAAGGAATCATACAGCAAATAATTTGGACATCTGAGATGAGCAGTAGTTGAATCAACTGATAACTGAGATTCAGTCAGAAAAAGTACATGGGGTTTGGAAGACTGCAAGTGGAAATGGACATCGTTGAGATTAGAATTGAGACCACGTATATTTGTGAAATTAATTAGGAAGTCCTTGGGAGGTTTAGATCTTTTCGCAGATAAGCTTGCTCTATTATTTTGACAATTCATGGTGTATTGAATAGTAAGAAAAAGTGGGTGGGACATGCTGTATGAAGTAATGAAATTTTTGGATATGGCGTACATGTGGTAAGAATATACCCAGATCCTTGACATAACGTGGCCTCGACAATGCTCCCCGCATACACACTACTCGGACTCCCTCCAGTCACTATCTGGCAGAGTAGAGGTAGCAAGATTATACACTAGCTGATCCGGAAGCTTTCTAGAGAGTTACCAATAGGTTCAGTCTGGTGTACTAACTAGCGGCCAGTCTGCGAACACCGTTTTAGAGCTGTACCCTCGAAATGTAAAGAATATTGGATCTCGCCACGACATTCATCTTAACCTCAAAAATCATCAATCATACTGCATGATGGAAGAGATAGGGAAGGGTTGGCCAGAACTTAGCTCTAGAGACTAAACATGGGTTCCACCACTTCAAGCCTCCAATAAGCAAAGTGGTGGTATTTCACCGGTTGATGAGAGTCATCTACCACCTAGTACTGCCTGGTAACATAGAGGGGCGGCGTTCCTCCATGTGGTGTGGGCGCCACACCTCGACCCCTGCTTACGTTGGTTCACACCTGGGTGGTCACCCACCATGTACTTGTGCATGAAGGTTATAACAAGGATTACTAACAGTCCCACCATCGTGAAGGTGCAAGCAGAGGATTTGGCTGTCATAGACCGTCCGGACTTCGCCAAAATTGGGTCCACTTTGTCTTGAGTGTCACCCAAATATCAGTTCCATCAGCGTTTTAGACTCCCAGGTAGCAAGAACAGCTTGTCTGGCATATCTGAGAGAATGTCTGTGACAACCTCAAGGACCAAACACTTTGAAGTGTTGGTCTTGACCAACACTTCAAATTCATCAAATTTATTTACTATACTTCTAGCATTCTTATACATGCAAGTATACATGTACCTATCCTTATTATTAGTTACCCTAACTCATCCCATATACCCACCTGTTTCACCATGACTGCCATCAGTGCCTGAAACCCCCAACACCCCTAGCTCCAGGTCGCTACTTATTCTAATAGAAGTCGTGCAAGAATCACCTCCACCTCTGCCTGTGGCTACTTTTAACCTTTTAGTCTGTGAATCCCCCCCAAGCTAGAAGTTTTCCGACCCACCTAACACTGGCTCAATAGCATCAGCAAATATTCTTGCACCCTTTCTATTTAAGTGTATCCCATCCCTGTAGAAGATTCTCTCCTGTTAACAAGCACAGACTATGCTGAAAAAAATTCTACCCCTTGAGCCTTGCACGTTCCCTCCAGGGCCGAATTGATTGACAAGGCTGTCATCATGTATTCCCTCCTATCGTGTCTGGGCAGATTTGCAGACACTTTCAAATGTAACCCTGATTCACAACTTTTTTGCAACATTGACCTGTACTTGTTAAGTAAATCTACAGATCTCCTACTCTTAATGTCATTGGTGCCAACATATACAACAATATCACCTTTTGTGCCCTTAAAAGATGATATATGCTTTACAACGTCATCAACTTTTGCCCCTCTCAGACATACCCTGGTCCTGTTCCATCTATCCTTTTTACACAATATATTCCCCATTTCCCTGACAATAGAGTCACCAACAATAACTAGTTCCTTTGGGACCAGCGCATTGTGCCTTGGAGATTGCTGCTGTGTTGCCTGATGCCCAGGAGTGAACTCTGGTGTTGAGTTGGGCAGCTGAGAGCTTGACTGGCTCCTCATATTAATTTCTTCGAGGGCATCTACCCTACACCTCAAGCTCTCACAGACGCCCAGTAGAACGTTGAGTTGATGCTTAATTTCTAGCCACTCTCTGCACCTGGCACACACACAAAGACATCCTCCTTGCTTGGCTAGATCATGTTCTGTTCCAGAGAGTTCGGCAAACATTTCACAAGTTGCACATTTTTTTAGTATGTGATGCTTTGGAGAATTGTCCCCCTCAGTTCTCCCCCGAGTCACAGCACTCCTGCCACTTTGTGCCCGTTGCTTTTCCTAAATAAATTTAAAGCTCAGCTGGACAGGTATTTCGAACAAATGGAGGGGTGAAGTGGAAGTGTTTTTTTTTTTTTTTTTTTTTGGCTGATGCTACATAAGCTTGCTTTCTTGCATCATATGCCTCTACTAATGCTAATGCTCTAGTCTGGGGCATGATATTTTAAATTAATAAGATCAATAAATTTAATCAATTAATTGTCAATACTACGCTATCTAATAGAATCCTAAATGCAGTGATGCATATTATGCTATATAATTATACGTTAGAGCTGCCTAGTTACCACAATTAAAAATCTGAATTCCCTACTACTCTATATAAAAACAAATCCTGCAAGATTCGAATGAAATAACAGTTTTACATATATTAAGTAGTAATCTGCAAAAACTCTATCTAAATTAAAAATAAAAATAACCAGCATAACAATAACTATAAGACTATGTATAAAGTACAATATAAAATAACAATTAGGTAAATAAAAAGGCAAACACATCACTTTTTCGGAGCCTGTAATTCACAGTTGTAATTTTTAAAGAGAGTCAGTGCCCTCTTTATATAATCATGACAGAGTATAATCAGTCGTGACCAGGTGGCCAGGATAAAACATCAGAAGCTAGTGCAAAAATACCAGTTGATCATATTACAAGTGTGAAGTGTACCATGTTACAAGTATGAATCCCAGGCCATACTAGAGACCCCTACTCACAAACTATACTGGAACCACACCATAATAACAGATAAGGCAATCCTACACAACAGACCAGACAATCTTACACAATGGACCAGACAATCCTGTACAACAGTCTAGACATAATCCTCATCAACAAGGAGGAAAGGGCTACCTACTTGATCGACACAGTGGTGCCCAATACAGCAACCTCCAGAAAACCTACAAAGAAAAGATCAGGAGGTACACAGAACTAAGACAAGAAGTCACAGAAATGTGGCATATGTGGAACAAGTAATAATCATCTCAATCACTGTGTCAACCACCCGCCAACATTGTGCAAAAAACCTCCACAAGAAAACCAAAAACAATAGTTTTCCCAGAGAATACTTACATGTAAATTCAGAAAGCCATGATTCTGAACACCAGTAGGATGGCAAGGGTTCCTCAACAAACAGTAATAACAATATTAATAGTAACTGGAGACAACTAACCACCCAATGCAATTGGTACCAGCACTGATTGCAGGGTGGAAAAAATCCACAAAGGGGAAAATTTTTATAATAATAACTAGGGAGCTTTGCTTGCCAACCCCTGGGGACGCTTTTCTACGTAAAATGTATAGGTATGATGGAGTAGGTCAAATCTTTTCTCAGTAAAAGACACACCTGTCGAAACACACCAATCGATATCTAATCAGGAAATGACCTATGTCATTATTTACTTGTGCATTTGTAGTGACGTATTTGCTCCACCCACTTGTACGTGACCCACATCCCTCTTCTCCCATTGGCTACCCCACAACACAGCAACCTCAAGATCGAATAAATATCACTATGTAATTATTTACCTGCATTTACATAGGTCACTTAGGTAAAGGCCTTTTGCTTTGGGTTCCATAATGCATAAAGAATATTGTTGCATCCAAAAGAGGACTAAAATATTTACAAACTATACAAATATTTAAAATATTTACAATACTAAACTATTTACAAATATACAAACTATTTAAAATTTACAAACTGTTTACAAATATACAAACTATTTAAAATTTACAAACTGTTTACAGATATACAAACTATTTACAACACTAAACTATTTACAAATATACAAACTTTTTATTATTAGCTGACATTAATATACAAAAAAACATTACAACGGAACATCAATTGATGCCAGGCATGGTCATATATTTGACAGTGAATCACATGCACAAAGTTGGTGAACATTATGGAGGCAGTTGTCTTTCAATGAGGAAAATACTGGCATGTGCCCACATATGTACTCTCCATTGTCAACAGCAAGTGTCTGATTCTGCCCAGTAACCCATTTGTGTACCATCCATAGTAGAGGTATGATTGTAAATAGTTTAGTATTTTGTAAATATTTGCATAGTTTGTGTTATTATTTGTATAATAATATTATACTAATATATTAACATTGTAACGCACTGATTGAAATCTAATCGGAAATAACCTATGTAATTATTTACCTGCACATTTGTAGTGACATAAATGCTCCACCCTCTTCTCCCATTGGCTCGAATAAATATCACTAGGAGGAAAACTTTTTTAACGTATAGAGAGATAATGCGAGATCTACAGCTCATAATTTAATCTTGTAACTTTATTAACCTAGAATTATTAATGGCTTGATAAATTCTATTCAAAATGTCATGCAATTATAGATTAAGGCAGCCTGAATCATTTTGTAAGACAATTTTCAGCAAAAAATGTTTAATGATTTAAAATAAAAATAGCACTTGTTTCTTGCAATTTATTATTGTCTAAATGTGATTCAAAGGTTTTATTTACTGTAGTAGCTAATATAATAGTAATGTGAAAATATTTTTGTTAACATATATGTATAATTAGATTCAGTTTAATATTGGACATATGATCCAAGCATGTTCCAGTACTTCTAACTATAGATATCTGCTTCCTTGTTATGCAAGTATATTATTTTGCCACTAAAACTATTGAATCTTCTAACCTAAAATTTATTGAATAAAAAAGAAAGACATAAAAGAGAGTGATTTATTAACCTCTTTTATAGCTTGTCTCAATATCACATACCTAGAAATTGATGCTTTAATATTTGGAATATCACCCAGGAGACCAAATATATGTGCATTGGTTAACATATTCTTCACAAATAACAAGTTATGCAACATTGATAGAGATAAATTACACTTGATTTTCTAACTGTATATTGTTGTTGTTATGGGGGTTTGATGGTGCATAAGCTACTTTGGCTATAATGCTGTATATTGTATTCATTCATCAAGTGGAGACGGTTGATAGCAGAAACATGGTTTCTGTGAGTGACCACTTTCATCCTTTGTGTTTTGTTTACAATAAAAACATTGCCATTCAACTTTCTTTGCCTTGGATGTCGATAACTATGTTGATTTCTTGAGGGAACATTTGTAATGGTATTTTTGAAGTACTGCGAATATTTTGAGAGTTATTTACCATCATGAATAATCAAGTAATAGAACAAATCCCACAGTTATTGATAACGATTAATATACCTGGTTCAATTTTTGTTATTCAATTTTGTTAGGGTAACGAAGAATAAGAATAAGTGCGTGCATACGCATAATTCAGCCCTGGAAAAATTGTGCAAGGCTCAAGGGTTGAATTTTTTTCAGCCTGGTCTGTACTTGTTAACAGGAGAGACTGCTTCTACAGGGATGGGATACACTTAAATAGAAAGGGTGCAAGAATATTTGCTGATGCTATCGAGGCAGTGTTAGGTGGGTCGGAAAACTGCTAGCTTGGGGGGATACAAGGACTAATGGATTAACAGTAGCCACTGGCAGAGGTGAAAGTGATTCTTGCACTGCTTCTATTTGAATGAGCAGCAGTCTGGAAAACAAGATTCGGGGTATTTCAGAGACTGCTGGGAGTCATTTCAGTACAAGTAAACACATGGGTTGTGTTAGGGTAGCTAAGAATAGGAACAGGTGCATGTATACTTGCATGTACACCAATGCTAGGAGTTTGGTAAATAAATTTGAGGTATTGCTCAAAACATCAAAGGCAGATATTGTTGGGATATCAGAGACGTGGTCTCACACTTATATAAGGAATGCAGAACTGGAGTTTGGGGAGTACAATGTGTACAGGAAGGATAGACAGGATAGAAAGTGAGGAGGGGTTATGCTATTAGTTAAGAAACACATAAAATCCAAGGAAGTGAAGCCAGTCGACATCACTGGACAGTGCAGTGTCGAGTCAGTTTGGTGTGACATAAGCATTAGGAGATCAAAATTGAGAGTAGGAGTGTGTTATAGGCCTAATGACTCTGATGAGTATAATAAGAAAATGTAGAGGGAAATAGTGTGAGCCAGTAAATCAGAGAGTCTTATAATGGGGGATTTTAATTTCCCAGATATTGACAGGAATTTGTGGGTTGGTTACTCCCACAATAGCAAGGCTTTTGTGGATTTATTGGATGATTGTGTTCTACATCAGCATGTTCGGGAGGCAATTAGAGGGAGTACTATTCTTGATTTGATTATCAGTAGTGATTCTTCATGCATTAAGAATCTGCAGATAAAGGAACCACTAGGTGGCAGTGATCACAGTGTACTGAAGTGGGATTTATTCAAAGATGTAACTATGATCGGGGTAAGGGGAAGGGTTATTGCTTTCATAAAGGCGACTACGATGGTCTGAGACAGTATTTAAATTCTATACAGTGGGACCAACTGATGATGTTACCAACAGCAAATTCAAAATGGGAAGCATTCAGGGAACTTGTCTTGGAAGCTACTTGGCTTTACATACCAACTAAGAAATATTGTTCAAGGTTTAGGCCTAAATGGATCTCAGATGAACTAATGGGACACATGGCAGAGAAGAAAAATGCATGGGATACATATAAATTAATGGGTGCATTGGATGCCTATGATAGATATAAGCTGGTCTGTAACCAAGTCACAATGGAGGTTAGGCAGGCAAAGGCAGATAATGAGAAATCCTTGGCAAAGGTTGCAAAGAAAAACAGCAAAGAATTCTTTACCTATGTAAACTCTACAAGGAAAGGAATGAATCAGGTTGGTCCACTGGATATTGATGGTTCAACTGTTGATGATCCTGCTCAGGTGGCTAACAAACTAAATGAATATTTTGCAACGACATTCACACATGAGGAGTTATTCAGGGAGGGGAATGCCAGAGGTGTATTCAACTCTGGCAGTAAGCTAGATAATCTTGTAATAACTGAGAGTAAAGTGGTGGAGAAATTGTTGAAGATAAACACAAGAAAGGCACCTGGGGTGGATGGGATCTATACAGTTATATTAAAGGAGGCAGCAAAGGAAGTAAGCAAACCCTTAGCCATAATAATGAGAGAGCTTCCTTGGACTCAGGGGAGGTACCCATAGACTGCAGATGTGCAAATGTGACCTCAATTCACAAAGGAGGATCAAAGGCTGACACAGGTAATTATAAACCTGAGAGTTTAACTTCTGTTCCAGAAAAATGAAAAGAGGCACTGGTTAAAGAAGCACTGCAGGATCATCTAGACTAGACTTCAGTTATAGCTGGGACACAGCATGGTTTTGTTCAGGGGAAGTCTTGCCTGACCAATTTGATTGGATACTATGATGCAGTCACAAAAGAGCTGGATGCAGGGAATAACTTTGATATTATATACTTGGATCTTAGAAAGGCTTTTGATACTTGTTGCACATGGAAAACTGCTGCACAAATTGGAGCAGCGTGGCATTGGCGGCAAATTTCTGCTATGGATAAAGGGGTGGTTGAGGGGGAGAAGACAGAGAGTGGTAATCGATGGACACTGCTCATCGTGGGCTAATGTTATTAGTGGGGTCCCTCAGGGTTCAGTGTTGGGTCCATTATTGTTTTCTGTATTTATAAATGATATTGATGATGGTATATCAAGCGTAATGTCCAAGTTTGCAGATGATACAAAGTTTGGCAGGATTGTTAAGAACACTACTGACACTATGCTGCTGCAACAGGATCTGGAAAGGTTGAACAGATGGGCTGAGAGGTGGTAAATGAAGTTTAACATTGACAAATGTAAAGTACTACATAGGGGAAACAGCAACCCCAGAGCAACATATCAACTCTGTGGTACTGCACTGACAGTGGTAGAGAATGAAAAGAACCTGGGGGAAATTGTGCAGGCAGATATGAAGTTCTCTGAGCAGTGCAGACGGGCTGCAAGAGTAGCTCATGGTGTCTTGTCAATGATATACAGAAATTTTTTTAACAGGGATAAGGAGGTGATTATTCCCTTGTATAAGGCTATGGTCAGGCCACACCTTGAGTACTGTATACAGGTCTGGAGGCCTCATTTCAAGAAGGATGTAGAGCTGCTGGAACGAGTACAGAGAAGGGCAACAAGATTAGTGAAAGGAACCAAGGGTTGCTCTTATGAAGAAAGGCTTAAGTTTTGCAAATTACAGTGCCTGGAGACTAGGCACTGGCGAGGTGATCTGATAGAGGTGTGTAAAGCGTTGAATGGTTTGAGCATGCTCAATGCTGATGGGATTCTTCCTCTTGCTCAGAATAATCACCTGAGAGGGTATAAATTCAATTTGAGGAAAGGCAGATGTAGGATAGATGTGCGGAAATTTGCCTTTAGCCAGCCCGTAGTTGGTTGGTGAAACAGACTTCCATCCCTTGTTGTGGAAGTTGATAGCCTAAATTAATTTAAGGCTCAGCTGGACAGATATTTCGAATGAACGGCGGGGTGAAGTGGAAGAGTTTTTTTTTTTTTTTTGGCTGATGCAGCATAAGCTTGCTTTCTTGCATCATATGCCTCTACTAATGCTAATGCTAATGCTGTACTTGCATGTATGCCAATGCTAGAAGTATAATAAATGAATTTGATGAATTTGGATTGTTAGTCAAGACTTCAAAGGCGGATATTGTTGGGATAGCAGAGACATCATGTCACACAGATATTAGGAATGCAGAACTGGAATTTGGTGAGTACAATGTGTTCAGAAAGGATAGACAGGATAGGAACGGAGGAAGTGATATGCTGTTAATTTAGAAAAACATAAAATCAAAAGAAGTGCATCCAGTTGATACAGATGAACAGTGCAGTGTTGAGTCAGTTTGGTGTGACATAAGCACTGCGAAAGGAAAAATAAGAGCAGGAGTGTGTTATAGGCCTAATGACTCAAATGAGTATTATGAACAATTGTACAGAGAAATAGAGTTGGCTAGTAAATCAGAATGTCTTATAATGCGGGATTTTAACTTCGTAGATATTGACTGGAACTTGTGGATTGGTCACTCACACACACACTAGTAAGACTTTTGTGGATTTATTGGATGATTGTTTTCTGCAGCAGCATGTTCGAGAGGCAACCAGAGAGGGTAATACTCTTGATCTGGTTATCAGCAGTGATCATGTGTATTAAGAATTTGCAGATAAAGGAACCACTAGGCAGCAGTGAACACAGTGTACTGATGTGGGATTTACTTAAAGATATTACCATCAGGGGTAAAGGAAAGGATTTATGCTTCCATAAAGGTGAGTACAGTGGTCTCAGACAGTTTTTAAATTCTGTACAGTGGGATCAACTGATGATGTTACCGACATCAAATTCTAAGTGGGAAGCATTCAAGGAATTAATCGTGGAAGCTACTAAAAGTTTCATACCTATTAAGAAATATTGTTCAAGGTTTAGGCCTAAATGGTTGTCAAATGAACTAATGAGACTCGTCGCAGAGAAGAAAAATGCATGGGATGCATATAAATTATCAGGCGACACAGAAGCCTGTGGCAGATATAAGCTAGTATATAATCAAGTCACAAAGAGGTTAGGCAAGCCACGGCAGATTACGAGAAATCTTTGGCAAAGGATGCTAACAAAAACAGCAAGGATTTCTTTACTTATATAAACTGTAAAAGGAAAGGGATGAATCAGATTGGTCCACTTGATATCGATGGTTCGACTGTTGATGATCCTGCTTAGATAGAAAACAAACTGAATGAGTATTTTGCATCTACATTCACACATGAGGAATTATTAAGGTTTGAAAATGCCAGATGGCTATCAAATTTTGTAATAACTCAGAACAAAGTGGAGGAGAAATTGTTAAAGTTAAACATAATAAAGGCACCTGGGGTGGATGGGATCTATCCAGTTATATTAAAGGAAGGCAAAGGATGTAAGCAAACCCTTAGCCATAATTATGAGAGCATCCTTGGATTCAGGCGAGGTCCCTATGGACTGGAGATGTGCAAATGTATCCCCAATTCATAAAGGCGGATCGAAGGGTGACACGAGTAATTACAGACCAGTTAGTTTAACTTCTGTTCCGGGTAAAATAATGGAGTCAATGGTTAAAGATGCATTGCAGGATTATCTAGACAAGACTGCAGCAATAATTCAGACACAGCATGGGTTTGTTAAGGGAAAGTCTTGTCTGACAAATTTGATTGGATATTATGATGTGGTTACAAAGGAACTGGATGCAAAAAATAATTTTGATATCATATACTTGGATTTCAGGAAATCTTTTGACACTGTTTTGCATGGAAGACTACTGTACAAATTGGAGCAGAATGGTATTAAGGGTAAGTTGCTACAATGGACTAAAGTATGGTTAAGTGGGAGAAGACAGAGAGTGGTAACCAATGGGTGCTGCTCTTCATGGCCTAATGTTATTAGTGGAATGCCACAGGGTTCAATGTTGGGTCCACTGTTGTTTTGTATATTTATTAATGATATTGAAGAAGACTTTGTGTCAAAGTTTGCAGATGATACAAATTTTGAGAGGGTTGTTAATGACAGTAATGGTAGTGTGCTACTGCAACAGGATCTCAAAAATTTTGGCAGATTGGCTGAGATGTGGCAACTCAAGTTTAATATTGACAAATGGAAAGTACCGTATATGGGTAGAAGTAACCCCAGAGAAATGTACCAACTGTGTGGTACTACACTTAAGGTGGTAGAATATGAAAAAGACCTGGGAGTAATTATGCAGTCAGATATGAAGTTTTCTGAGCAATTCAGACAGGCTGCCAGGGCAGGTCATGGGGTTTTGTCAATGATATACAGAAATTTTGCTAGCAGGGAAGAGGAGGTGGTTGTCCCTCTGTATACGGCAATGGTCAGGCCACGCCTTGAGTACTGTGTACAGGAGGCCTCATTTTAGGAAGGATGTAGTTTTGCTTGAGCATGTACAGAGAAGGGCAACAAGATTGGTGAGGGGAATGAAGGGATCCTTTTACCAAGAGAGGCTTAAGTACTGCAAATTGCAGTGGCTGGAGACTAGGCACCTGCGAGGTGATCTGATTGAGGTGCATAAGGCCTTGAATGGGTTGAGCACAATGAATTCTGATGGGATTCTTCCACTTGTTCAGATTACGAACATAAGGGGGCATAAATTCAAATTAAGAAAAGACAGATGTAGAATAGATGTGCGGAAATTTGCCTTTAGCCAGCGGGTGGTTAATTGCTGGAACAAACTTCCATATGTTGTTGTGGAAGTTGATAGGTTAAATAAATTTAAGGAGGAACTGGCCAAACATTTAGAGGGAATTGTTTTGTAATTTTTTTTTTTTTGGCTGATGCTGCATAAGCTCACACACTTGCTTTCTTGCATCACATGCCACTACTACTACTACATAATTCTGAACCCAGAATAGTAATGTGACTCTTCAGATACTTGGCCATAAGCCATCTGGTGGAGGAGGATGTTACTAAAAATAACAATAAATGTTGTTTATACCTGGTGGAAACAATTATGCAACTACACAAGTATTCTTATGTTGGTTTGCTGGACGAAAACTGAAAAATAAGAGAAAAAAGCTGTAATCCTAGCCTCATCCACCTTGTGAAGAAAGCCCACAAAAAATTCTCACTTTATTGGCAGAATTTGAACTTGGGTCTTTTCCTCCAGATGAGAGTGGACAGTGATTATAACCACTGTAACTGTTGCAACCGATATACCAAACGGTTCGTAATGGTTCACGCATTTTTTCTTGCTTGTTTTTTGTGGCGTCTTATAGGCGCGATCTCGCAACATGATAGAAACCCAAAGATACATGAAATGAAGTGCATCTAGTCGAATGGCTCGTAGCATAGTGGTATTGTCACCATCCTCCCCACATTGCCAGAAAAGTTCAGGGTTTGAATCCTGTCAATGATGCGAGGAACTTTAAAGTGCTTTTTTCACTCCGTGGGTGAGTTAGTCAGTTTCAGGCGTAGATAGCAAGGGTTATTTTTTTCCCCAGAAACTGGGTTTTTTTCGTTCAGCAAAACAGGAGAATCGACCAGAGAACATACACAATTTACAAGCAAAAATACGGGTTTATGTAATCAATTACGTAAAACCCTAATATAACAACTTTTTTTTTTTTTTTTTATTTTATTTTTTTTTTTAATTTTTTTTTTTTTATCGAAACGCTCAGTGTTTGCTTCATTGGAATCATTCATACATAGCATAACTGGATATCAGGGAAGAAAATCGGGACAAATCAAGTTATAAAGATGAAAAAAAATTGGAACATTTCCGGGATCCAGCATTCACATATATACAGTAGAACAAGGATAAGAAATCCCAGCATAAGAAGTTTTCCTATTTACTGGGCTTGGTTTCCATTGGCAGCTCTGTATACTGTATTCTAATGCAGGGTTTCCGAAATTTTTTCAATCGCGGACCTGTGTTTGTAGATTGTTTTTTTTTTTTTTTTTTTTTTTGTGGCCCACCTATAGCTATTAAAAATATATATACAAATTTGTATTTCTGAATTACCCTGAGAGAGAGAGAGAGAAAAAACAAGACTCAGAAGTAGAAGGAAATCACCAAGAAAGAGAAGAATGATGACATCCGTCTCAGAACCCGGGGTATAAATTAATGTATTTTCAATAATTATACTCGTAGGTTCAGGAAATAATGACACTACCATTAGGACATTTAACGTACCAGTAATAATGCAATTAAGTACTCATTTGCATCAGTAAATATAAATAAAAGATAGGTAATTCATTTCTTTCTTTATTATCAAAAGTTTACATAAAATTGATATGTTTTTGAGTATGTTTTTTGGAAAATAAATATTTATTTTAAATATTATAAATGTTTTTAGTTTAACTGGGTATTTGGTATTTTATTACATTTTCATTTTTCTTATAGTTTTATGTAGGTATATTTCAAATAAGTTGTTCGCGGACTCGTATTTTCTTTTCGCGGACCGGTAATGGACCGTGGACCACACTTTGTGAAACCCTGTTCTAATGTATTAATAGTAGTAGTAGCATATGATGCAAGAAAGCAAGTGTATAAGCTTATGCAGCATCAGCCAAAAAAAAAAAAAAAAAAATCACACCATTCCCTCCAAATGCCTGTCCAGTTCCTCCTTAAATTTATTCAACCTATCAGTTTGTTCCAGCAATTAACCACCCGCTGGCTAAAGGCAAATTTCCACACATCTATTCTACATCTGTCCTTTCTTAATTTGAATTCATTCCACCTTAGGTTCGTAATCTGAACAAGTGGAAGGATCCCATCAGAATTCAGCGTGCTCAACCTATTCAAGGCCTTATACACCTCAATCAGATCACCGCGCAGGTGCCTAGTCTCCAGCCACTGCAATTTGCAAAACTTAAGCCTCTTTTGGTAAGTGGATCCCTTCTTCCCCTCACCAATCTTGTTGCCCAAGATTGGTGCTGTACACGCTCAAGTAAATCTACATCCTTCCTAAAATGAGGCCTCTAGACCTGTACGCAGTACTCAAGGCGTGGCCTGACCATTGCCTTATACAGAGGGACAATCACCTCCTTTTCCCTGCTAGTAAAATTCCCATATATCATTGACAAAACCCCATGACTTGCCCTGGCAGCCTGTCTGCATTGCTCCGAAAACTACATATCTGACTGGACAATTACTCCCAAGTCTTTTTCATTTTCTACCACCTTAAGTGTACCACAGTTGGTACGTTTCTCTGGGGTTACTTCTACCCATATGCAGTACTTTGCATTTGTCAAGGTTAAACTTCAGTTGCCACTTCTTAGCCCATCTGCCCAAATTATCTAGATCCTGTTGCAGTAGCACACTGCCGTTACTGTCATTAACAACCCTGCCAACCTTTGTATCATCTGCAAACTTCGGTATTAAGCCTGGTATACCTTCATCAATATCATTGATAAATATACAAAACGACAGTGGACCCAACACCGAACACTGTGGGACTCCACTAATAACATTAGTCCACGAAGAGCAGTACCCATTAATTTCCACCCTCTGTCTTCTCCCACTTAACCATCCATTATCCATTTTATCCATTGTAGCAACTTACCCTTAATACCTTTCTGCTCTAATTTGTACAATAGTCTTCCATGCGCAACTGTGTCAAAAGCTTTCCTGTATTATTATTTTTCCACGTAGGAAGTTTCCCCGGTAAAAAGCTTTCCCACATAAAAAATAGGCGATAAAGAATATACACTGTATTATTATAATAATGCTTTTACACTTAATACGTTTTTTTTTTAAATATAGAAATTCTTTATTTTTATATTAAAAAATATTAAAGAATTTAAACATTATGGTAATCAAATAAGTTGTGCACAGCGTCATTTTAGTTCGTGGTAAATCACTGAAGTAGGTGAAACGGCATCGTTTTTTATATCTCATATCGTGAATGCCTTCACAACGAGTTGCCCTAATATTGTACTACCTCCAATAAGCAACGCTTATTCAAATTGAGAAGACTAATGTGGAGAAGGATAGATCCAGTCTGAAAGACGGGATCTATCAGAAAGGCACCCCAGGTACCTTTCTGATGTTTAGCTTTAACAATTTGTTCTCCACCTTGCTCTCAGTTATTACAAATTCATTTAGATCCCTGATAATGAGATTTTATGTCTGATATGTTATTAAATTAGCTTTTATGTCTGAACTCCTTAACAAACAAATTCTATTATGAAAGGACAGGGTGAGATAAAAGGCTTGATAAGCTTCTGGCCTCCACTTCCTTACAGAATTCCTCATGAATGAATGAATGTAGATGCAAAATACTGATTCAATTTGTCAGCTACCTGAGCAGGATCGTCAACAATCGAACCATTGATACCAAGTGGATCATTCTGATTCATTCTCTTCTTTCTAGAGTTTACATAATGATACCACTTTCTGATACTGTTACGGGTTGGTGGCTTTATCCCGTATTTACTCCTGAAATTACGCTGAACCTGCGTTTCAGGCCGGGATTCAATAAACCACTCCACCAGCTGTGCTTTGGTGACGGGATCCATTTGCTACCTCTCTATTTAAACTTCAGCACAACCGTCACAATCTGCAAAAGAAAAGAACGGATTATTGAAGTAAAAACTTCTATTGTGTTTCTCACATGTAGCGCTGGTTTTGTGTTTCTATCATTAAAATTACAATTGTTACAAACATTTAAAATTGGTTACACCTTTTTGGGACACACTGTATATGGTTCTGCACTGGCCAAAGGCCAGTGCCAGCAGAAGTCTCCACTAGGAAGGCTAGGAGGTATTACGTAGTTTAGTGAAAAGGCGTCTCCGACGATCAAAAGCATGACGAGCAAATTCTTGCAGTGACTGGAAATTTTCTCTGGTGCTCAGGAAGTTCGGCTCATTTCCGGGGACAGTGATACTAGTGGGGAGAAGAAGGTTCTGTCGAAGATCTAGGTATTGATGGCAGTGTATAAAATATGTTCCCCGTCTTCTGGATTGCCAAAAGAACAGAGAGGTGATTCAGGAAAGTTGAAATTTGCAAGTTTGACATTAAGGGAGCCATGACCAGAGAGTAAGTAAAGAGTGTACAGACCAGGATGAAACAATTTCTGAGTGGACTCTAAAAGTGCAAAGGTGACGTTAGAGATGAAATTTAAAGTAACAAAACCCTTAGAGGTAGTGGACCATGTGCCTTGCCAGCTCTGCATCAAAATATTCCAACATCGTCTTTTCTCTGACTTGGGATCCACAGTGACATCGAAAGTAATATCAAGTAAGGTGACAGAGAGAGCGTGCCTAATGTAGAAGCACAGGCCTCGATACATAAGAAAGAGATCGAGGGACAGACAGCCTTTAAGGACCTGCAAAGCAGGAGTACACACAGTCCTATAGGCCCTGCACTTGCTAAAAGCATTTTACGTTGAATGCTATGAAGTTTACTCTGTACTGAAACTTTCTTAACATGACAGAACCAACCGGCCGCGCCATAGGAACAGATTGGGAGATACACAGCTTTGTAATATAACTGTAGAGAGCGAGAATTAAGACCCCAAGATTGTTTAGAGAGACGCAGAAGTGAGAAGGTAAATTTTTGACTTTCTCTGAGAGATCTTCCAAGCGTTTAGTAAACTTAACCCAGGGTCCTGAGTTGGATATCATCATTCTTCTCTTCCTTGGTGATTCCCTTCTCTCTCTCTCTCTCTCTCTCTCTCTCTCTCTCTCTCTCTCTCTCTCTCTCTCTCTCTCTCTCTCTCTCTTGGGGTAGTTCAGAAATTTTTTTAGTTTTTTTGGCTGGTGCAGCATAAGCCTCAGGCTTATGCACCATATGGCTAATAATAATAATAATCAGACCAAGAAATTTTAGAGAAGAAACCATAGAAAGTGATTTGTTTTGAAGTTTTACAACAGGTGGCCGTGAAATATTAAACGAACCCTTAACTAGCATCATTTTAGTTTTCGTTGAGGATATGGATAATTTATTTATAGTAGACCATTGAGAGAGATCTGACATGACTAAGTTGGCAGTACTTTCAAGAGAGGCACGGGAATTGCCCTGGATCAGCAGGGTGAGATCGTCTGCATAAGCCAATTTGGAAGTATAAGGAATAGTTTTAAGGAGACATTCGTCAAGAACGATGTTCCAGACGAGTGGTCCAAGAACAGAGCCCTGGGGGCAGCCCCTAGTGACAGAGCAGAAGACGGAATTAGATCCAGAAATAACAGAAACTGTACGATTTTCAAAATAACTTCTTAAAAGGCTATAGAGAGGAAGAGGACAATCAGCAGCAGGTAAGCGAGCGAATAAACTAGACCACCATAACAGATCAAACGCCGCAGAAAAATCGACAAATACCAAGAACGTATTTAGAGTTTGCAGAATTAACTCGAAAAAGGAATTCAATGACTGCTTCTTCAGTTCCTCGTCCAGTTCAGAAACCATATTGATCGTCTGATACAAGAGAGGTGTTCGTGAACAGAGAAGTGAGTCTTATAGCAATCAACCTTTCAAGTGTTTTGGCCAAATGCGACAACAGAGCAATAGGACGGAAGGACTTGCCACTTTGGGTGTTTGAAGGTTTAGGAATTAGTTTAAGAAGAGTCTTCCATATAACAGGGAAAGTGCTTTCCTTCAGACATTTGTTGAATAGAGTCGGAAGAACCGTTGGACGTAGCTTGTGGGATTGTTTGATAAAGATGCTGCCACCAGTCAACAGTATCCCTGGTGCTGAAATTAAAGTGAAACCGTGATGTGAAGAGAAGACCTGGGTCAGGCCGTAAGAGAGTGACTACACCTCCCCAAAATCGATATTTGAAATGGCTATGCCTTCGTAATCGCCATGCTAGTGCTTCTGACCTAAAACTGGACTTTGAGATGGCCTCTGGTGTTGAAACAAGTGCACGAACTGTCCAAAGACGGCTTTCGGAATGTGGTCTGCATCCCTATTGGCCCAAGAAGAAGCCTTTTTGACCCATCAAATGAGAGAGAAGCGATTTGCTTGGACTAAAACGCATGTTTAATGGACAAAAGGGCAATGAGACACCGTCATCTTTTCTGATGAATCGAAATTCAACCCGCAAACTAAACTAATCAAACTATTATATTTAGGCCACCCGAATAATTAAATTCATCTACCGTGCTGTGTCTTATATCTGTTAATTGCATGTGTTCTATGGTCGATTTGTCTGTTTGCTGGAAGAAAAACCCCATGTTTCTGCGGAAAAAGTCTTGCTATTTACGCCTGAAACCGACTAACTCAACCACGGAGTGAAAAAAGCCCATTAAAGTTCCTCGTGTCATCAACAGGATTAGAACCAGGGCCTTTTCCACCCGGTGTGGGGAGGACGGTGCGATGCCACTGTGCTACCCGCGCAGACAATTCAACCTGCATGGCTCGGATGAGAAGCGATATGTCAGAAGACGAAAATCGGAGGCATACCATTCTGACTGCATAACACTGACTCTAAATTTTCCCGCCGGTCAGATGGTCTGGGGATGAATAACAGGCAAAGGGGTGGGGCGAATTAAGTTTATTAACGGAACGGCGAATGCAGAAACATACACTGTTTTCTTGGAGGAGTGCCTGAAATCCATTACTAGGGATCACCCCACAGACGTCCAAAACTGCATTTTCAACAGGACTTAGCACCTTGCCACACAGCAAAATTTATAAGTTTTATGCTATTTAGATTTAATGATGAGTTTGTTTTCATGTCTCATAAACCTTAAAACATACTTATACCACCAATGTTTTCCCTCGTTTTTCTCCCTTAAGCTGCAGTCATACCTCAGAAATGCTGGCATTGCAGTGTTGGCAACAGTCCAGATTTGAACCCTATTGAAAATTTCTGGTACATAATGTCGTCTAAAATTGCGCAGAAGAAGCCAACACGTAAGATTCAGTTGCAGGAGAGCATTATAAGGGTGCATTATTAGGGAGAGCATTATTTGTTTGTGGTACCACCACGAGATTGGGCAACCGTATATCCAGAAGTTGATTAATTCTATCCTAGATCGTTGCAAGGCTGTAAGCAATTGCTGTTGGAGGAGAAACAAAATATTGAGGACTTATTTTGCTGATATACAGTACATAATACTATTACGTGAACTTGTCATTTCAGTTTGTACACGTAAATGCAATAAAATGTATGTTTGGTTGTCATGATTGCAATTTGCATGATTTTTCATAATTCCATTAATTGCGCATTTTACCCTTTGGGAAGATATTTATTCACGATATAAGTGTAAAACCTGATATTAACTGTAAAACTTTCAGTTTTACAATTAATATCAGGTGGAGCCTTTTCATTGGATTTCTTCACAGAGATATACTGTATACCTATATAACAAATGCATTTCGAACATTTCTGCAACCCACAATGCAGCGCAAAACACATTATTTGCAAAATTCACAAATGATGCAGTTTTTTCGTTGTCAGCCACTGTACGTCTACACGTATTATAACCAAGGAAATGGTTATATAACTTTAATTAAGAATGAGCACCCCCCCTCCCCGCGTACATCAGAGTCACGAGCCGCCACTGATTTTAGTACTGTTTCATTAGTTAACGAAACACAAGTTTGTTCACTTTGCAGAGAGTTCACTTTGCAGAGACAATTTATTGGTAGATTCCTCTGGTTGTCTGTGTATGGAATCACGAATATATATAATTTAAGTTAATAAAGAACCTTATTATTATTAAATAAGAGCAAAACAGTAATCGGAAAGCGGCTGAAGAACATGCACTGCAACAGTACGACTAATGTCGATGTTAACAAAAAAGGATCACGTGCGGTCTGTGTCTTCTTCCAAAACGAATTTCGGTGTCTTTCTTTTTTGAAAAGTATTGTGAAAGCACGCAATAAGCGTAAAGTCGTTGCCAGCGTGATACAGGAAAAAAAATTTAAAAAAATGCACCAACTGTTTATTGGCATAAAAAGAAATAATAATAAACAAAAGTCCGAAAGATTGCAACGGATCGTTTTTGAAAAACGAAGAGATCGAACTTAATTTCTTCAATGTGTATTGCATCTACTAACACAAAATCGAGGAAATTCATTTATTGGAAGCCACACTGGAAACGGAAAAAATTCTGGTTCGTTGTTATTTTTTTTTTTTTTTTTAGGAGCATTAGCAACAAAGGCCATATTGCTCCGGGATATGCGGTGGTCATTCCCTGACCTTTTCGCATCCTCCTATTTGGTGGTGACGGGCTCGAACGCCGGTCTAATCAAGAAGCGTGTGCTACGCACTGGTGCTCCTCCCCACCTGGCTACGGAGGCACCTCGTTTGTTTGTTATTTGGTTTTTAGGAGTATTAGCAACTAAGGCCATATTGCTCCGGGGATATGCGGTGGTCATTCATATTTCATATTTAGTGGTCATGCACTCGAACCCCAGTCTAATCAAGAAGCATGTGCTACGAACTGCTGCTCCTGCCCTCCTGGCTACGGAGGCACCTGAAAAAATTGGTGTAAATCTGATAACACCGTAATGCGCATTTGATACAAAAAAAGAAGTTTGCTTTATTGTAATTGTTTTTAGGGAACAATATCGGTACAGCACGTTTACTGGATGTATATTTGATCTTTTAACGAAATTTCAAGAAAATATTTCTATTGATAACTGGTGTCTTCGCATCCTTAAAATCAAACATTTATTGCACGGAATCCTTTACAGTGTGGGTAGTAGAGAATGTTTCCTGCTTCAAATGGATGGAAGGTACTTGTCAATATTCCATCAGGAAATAATGTCAAGTGGTCGGGCGACCGTAACATAGTTGTTTTATTCTAAGAAGTCCCGTGCGGTAAAATCAAACAGGAAGTTGCCCTTTATGTTGCCGAAAGGAACTCTGTAAGACACAAAGTCTTACAAATACCTTAATCTCCGAATAAGAATAGCGGGTAGAAATAAAATAATTTTACAAACAAAGAAAACAACATTTCAGAAATATTTCAGTTAGTGGGAGTTGACCTGTCGGTACAGCACAAAAAGCACAGATATAATATCGATTTCGTATTACCGATGTAATATCGATTTCATATTATCACATTCATATCGATTTCGGCATCAGGGTATCAAATTTTGCCTAATTAACATTAGAAGTTCATCAAAACTCTGCATCGACATTCTGTAAAATAAAAAAAAATTTCGGGAGACTTCCCGTGTGTTTCAAACATAATATAAAATGTTCTGTTTTTAAGTTATTTGAATTTTTTGGATGAAGCCACTATCGTCATTTTATCTTTCTACTCGCAATCAACAAAATACTGTAAATAAATGTGCAATATATCCAACTTGAACAATATCCATCTCGAAATTGGGAATAGAAAACGTGAATCGCTGGTGGTATCCAATGGAACGTTAGAAGCGCCCCGTCTAGTTCGAAACGCTCTGGCGTTACGTGTAGTTTTCTGTTTTGGAGGTGTTCACGACGCCAGCTGATGCTCGCGCTTCAAGCGCTCGTCTAGTACATACCTTAGCCATAATTACGAGCATCCTTGGACACAGGGGAGCTCTGCAAATCTCAGACTAACGAAGGGGGAACAAAGGATGAAACGAGTAATTTCAGATCTGTCAGTTTAACTTCTGTTCTGGGGAAAATAATAAAGTCATTGATAAAAAATGCAGTGCATTCTCATCTAGACAAGACCACAGTTATATCAGACACTGCATAATTTTGCTAAGCTGAAGTCCTGTCTGACCAATTAGATTGGACACTATGATGTGGTAACAAAGGAACTGGATGCAAAAAATAATTTTGATATCATATACTTGGATTTCAGGAAAGCTTTTGATGCTGTTGCTTGTTTATACTCCGGCACAACCACCAGTTCAGTGGATTTACAATAAGTCATCAATACAAATGTTAATTGTATTTAGCAGTCATGGGCTTGAACTGCAGTCCACTCAAGGAGCGTGTGCTACTGCACTCATGCTTTTTGACTCGGCTATGTCATGATCATGGAAGACTGCTGTACGAAATGAAGCATTATGGCATTAAGGGATGGTTGCTGTAGAGAAAAGGATGGTTGAGTGGAAGAAGACAGAGAGTGGTAATCAACGGACACTGCTCTTCGTGATCTAATGTTATTAGTGAAGTGCCCCGTGGTTCCATGTTGGGCCCTGTTTTCTATATTTATCAATGATCTTGATGAAAGTACATCAGGCTTAATGTCCTAGTTTGTAAATGATACGAAGGTTGGAAGGATTGTTAATGACAGTAATGACAGCACTTTACTGCAACAGGATCTAGAAAAGTTGGGCAGATGAGCTGAGAGGTGGAAACTGAAGTTTAACATTGACAAATGTAAATTACTGCAGATAACAAATGTAAATGTACTACAGATAACAAACGTACAACAAATGTAAAGTACTGCAGATAAAGGTACTGTAAAATACCTCAAACGGGTAGCAGTAAAACCTTTGTGGTACTACACTCAGGATCGTGGAGAATGAAAAAGACCTAGGTGTAGTTAGCAGTCAGATATGAAATTTTCTGGAGGGTGCAGACAGACTGCAAGAGCAACTCATGGAGTCTTGTCAATGATATACAGGATGTTGTTAGTAGAGATAAGGAGGTGATCCTCTTGTATAAGGCAATTGTCAGGCCACACCTTGAGTATTACATACATGTCTGAAGGCTTCGTTTTAGGAATGATGTAGAACTGCTGGAACATGAATAGTTGTGGAATGATGCAGAGCTACTGAAGGAATATCAGATCTTGCCAGGGGCGGGCAGTCTGGAGGGTGAATGGGTTCACTGCACCTGGTCGCCAAAGTTCAAGGGGCGCCTGAAAACCTGAAACTTACTTACACATATGAAGAAAATTTTAAAGGGGGCGCCAAATTGCGATTGGCACACGGGCGCCACATACTTTAGGAACACCCCTGGCTGTTTCGGCTTATAAAGCCGCCAAAGCTGATATATTCCTTCAGTCCGTCTACTTATTTTCCTTTTAGTAGCAATTTTATTTATTTATTTTGTTTTATTTTTTGAGGTGGGAGTTTGGCTTTTGTCACGGAGTAGTGGGCTTTCTGTAAAGCCCCGAACTGATACCACTGAACTTTGCTTGATGCTCCTGTATAGTTAGTTGTTCTTCTTTATGTGTTGCTTAAAAGCAACACACGTACTTTTTTTTTTTTTTTTTTATTTTGTTTACGCGTTGCTTAAGCAACCTACAAATACTTGTATTGCTTTTGATCATCTTCTTTTTCTTTTCTTTTTTTTTTTTTTTTTTGAAAGCGTTAATGTACAGTTTGAACTATCTTTTGTTTTTCATTTGGTACTCGCAAAAATCCCGATACGTATACTGTAAATACAAAAAAAAAAACAAAAAAAAAAAAAAAACATATGATTTTATAGTCGATGATGATTGGCCAACTGTTTTATTGGCATGCGTCAACCAGTTGACTAAGATTAAGCCCAACAACACAACTGCAGCGCAATTCAACGTTCTAGGGGATCGCGTTTATATCAGAACTGGTATCGTACCGATTCTACAAAAAAAAAATAAAAAATAAAATAAAATAATAAAATAAATAAAATAATATATAAATAATATAAACGATAAAAATAATAAGAACAGTAAGCATGAAGTCAATAATCGTAAAGTGAAATTGTATTATTAGCACTAATAAATATCTGGGATGTTACAACAAGCCTTACGTACTCTGGATATGAATTCCTTTTTTTTAAGTCTTCAATAACGAAACCAGCGGAAAGGCGGTGTGGAATGCAATGTATGTTTACAGGATAGAATTTAGCCTTTAAAAATGGTAAGCAGATTCTGAACCAATCGTCGGAAAAATTCATGTGCTACATTTGTTTATTCCGCTTTACTTGCAATTAAAGTTTGGTTTCTGCCCGAGTATTGGATACAACCGATTAGTGTTAAGTTTGTGAGGGGGGGGGAGAGGTGGTTTGTATATGTGAGGTTTTCAGATTTATATTTTATGGCATGTGTAATGAACCATGATTTTTTTTTACTGTGTCCATGATTTTTTTATGTGATTATACTGACACCAACAGTTTAGACCGTTAGCACACGTTGCTGCTAATTATTCCCCCCTCCCTTTCAGCCTCTCTAATACATCGATGTGACTCCAAAAAAAAGCTGTAAAAATTTAATTTCAAATGATCTAACTGGTTTCAAATTTTTGTAGCTGTATTTAGATAGTAATCGAATTAATTTCTGGCAGATAATAATTGAACTTCCTTAGTAACTTTGCTCAGTTTTTTCTTAATTCTTAGAATGCAAGTTGCAACTTTTTGGTGATGTGTAATGCATATTCTTTGATACATCTAAAGCTCAAACATGATATACATCTAGACATAAACAAAACGTGAGATACATCTAGACATAATACTACTGAAAAAATAAAATATATAAATATATATATATATATATATAAATATATATATATATATATATATATAAATATATATATATATATATATATATATATATATATATATATATATATATACTTATTTATTATGGTATTAATTGGGAGCATCAGGTTTGTAGTAAATAAATTTTAAGTAAATTTTTCTAGCGTAAATACCCTCATTTACGCAATTTAAAAATCTAATTATTTAAATCTAATTGTCATTAGAGATAATTCCAATATATATATATCTTTGTATGCTTTTAAAACAGTGCAGCATGAGTAAATAAGTAGTGTAATTCTGCTTAATTAGTAGCATGAGTGTTTAAAAATACTAATTCCATGCCATTTTTTTTGGGATAAAACAATACAGGTAATACAGCATATTATTATTAGCTATATGGTGCAAGGAAGCCTGAAGCTTATACTGCACCAGCCAAAAAAAAAAAAAAAAAATTCCCCAGTTAACCTGAGAGAGAAGTAGAAGGGAATCACCAAGAAAGAGAAAAATGATGATATCCAGCTCAGGACCCTGGGTGTGCCAAGCCCATACTCACCAGATGTGAGCCCCTGAGGTATAAATGTACACTAAATGTTGTTTCTAACTAATGTAATTGAAATCATCAGTATTTCTTATGGTACAAAAAGACAGAGTGGAAATAACATTTACAGTTTAAAAATATATATAATGCTGATTACTGATTTAATAGTTCAGAAGACCTGAATACCTAATATAGGCATTAAAGATAGATATTCAGGTTTTGAAAACTGTGATCCAACTGAAGATAATGAATTTTAAATTTAATGATGATGATAAAATCTTCACTAGAAAATTCATCTTGCATCGCTCACTGACTGGGAGTCGCAATTGTATTTCTTAGAGCTTTAATGTAAAACAATTTTTTTTTAAATAAAGATGGATTAAGAGTTCATTATAAACCTTAAATTTTAGAAACATCGAAACTGGTTTTTTTATTAAAGGAATACATTAATCACATCATGGTCCACTTAATAACAACCACTTTATTAATTTGTTGGCACTCACAGAAAAACCTTAAACACGTGGGGGTTATTTTAGTATTAGTATTAAATGGCAATAGTGATGCAAGGAAGCAAACTTATTCTGTATGTGCCAACAAAAAATAAAAAAATAAAACCCACTCTCTCATATTATTCCCATTGTCAAAAAGTGTCTGTTCAGTTCCTTCTTGAATTTTGCCAAACATTATGCCCCTGTAACCATTGCAGGCAGCTTATTCCAATAGTCCTATTACCACACTATCCAAATGTAAACTTCATAGGATCTATTGTATTGTTGCTCCCCATGATTTTATAGTTGTGCCAGAGAGGACTGTTATTTTATAGCTTTATCCACTTTGACTAAATATCTTATAAGGTATGTGTCTAGATGCATATCTAGACACACACACACCATATAAAATAAGGTGTATGTCTCAAGTTTTGTCTAACACATCTTCTAAGCCTTTTCTCATAGGAATCATGCTTTGTGATCATTACCAGGTTAGCTGTCCATTTTTGCACCTTCTCTAGAAGTTATTAGAGATATCTTTATATCTCTAAGATATCTTTAGAGAGATATATTATATGTTATCTGTCTTAAGATATAACCTCCAGACCTGGATACAATATTCCAAGTGTGGTGGCATCATCATTTTGAAGGGAAGGATAATGGTCTCCTCTCTACTTGCAAAATTCTAATAAATTATAAAAAGAATAGTGTGACCCTTTTTGCTGCCTGTTTACACTGCATGTTGAATTGTATGTCTTCTGCATTATAATTCCAAAGTTGTTCACATGTTGGACATCCTTTAATCCTGTACCCCTAATATGTAAACTGTTCTGTTCTCCAAGTGCAAGGCCTTGAATGGGTTAGCACGCTGAATTCTGATGGGATCCTTCCACTTGTTCAGATTACGAACCTAAGGGGGCATAAATTCAAATTAAGAAAAGACAGATGAAGAATAGATGTGTGGAAATTTGCCTTTAGCCAGCGGGTGGTTAATTGCAGGAATAAACTTACATCTGTCGTTGTGGAAGTTGATAGGTTAAATAAATTTAAGGAGGAACTGGACAGGCATTTGGAGCGAATGGCGTGATTGTGTTTTTTTTTTTTTTTTTGGCTGATGCTGCATAAGCTCATACACTTGCTTTCTTGCATCACATGCCACTACTACTACTTTGCATTTGGTACTGTTAAACTTTAACTGCCATTTTTCAAAAACCATACTTTCAATCACTTGAAGTCCTTTTGAAGCAGCAGATTTTTGGCTGATGTATAAGCTTGTTTCCTTGCAGCAATTGCCACCACTAATACTATCTACCTGTTTCATTCCTTTCAAGCTTTCTGCACACAATTAATAATAATAGTGTTTGCCCTATAGTGCAAGGAAGCCACAGGCTTTTGCTGCACTGGCAAAAGAAAAAAAAAACGAAAATTAGTAGATAAGAAAAATGCAAATTATACACTTCCCTCCTCACACATCATTAGCATTAGTAGAGTCATATGATGCAAGAAAGCAAGCTTATGCAGCATCAGCCAAAAAAAAAAAAAAAACTCTTCCACTTCACCGCTCCATTTGTTCGAAATACCTGTCCAGCTGAGCCTTAAATTTATTTAGGCTATCAACTTCCACAACAAGGGATGGAAGTCTTTCACCAACCAACTACCCGCTGACTAAAGGCGAATTTCCACACATCTATCCTACATCTGTCTTTCCTCAATTTGAATTTATGCCCTCTCAGGTGATTATTCTGAGAAAGAGGCAGTATCCCATCAACATTGAGCATGCTCAAATCATTCAAGGCTTTGTACACCTCTATCAGATCACCTCGCCGGTGCCTAGTCTCGAGACACTGTAATTTGCAAAACTTAAGCCTTTCTTCGTAAGAGCAACCCTTCGTTCTGTTCACTAACCTTGTTGCCCTTCTCTGTACTCGTTCCAGCAGCTCTACATCCTTCTTGAAATGAGGCCTCCAGACCTGTATACAGTACTCAAGGTGCGGCCTGACCATTGCCGTATACAAGGGAATAATCACCTCCCTATCCCTGCTAGAAAAATTCCTGTATATCATTGATAAGACACCATGAGCTACTCTTGCAGCCCGTCTGCACTGCTCAGAGAACTTCATATATACCTGCACAATTACTCCCAGGTCCTTTTCATTCTCTACCACTGTCAGTGTAGTACCATAGAGTTGATACGTTGCTCTGGGGTTGGTGTTTCCCATATGTAGTACTTTACATTTGTCAATGTTAAACTTCATTCGCCACCTTTCAGCCCATCTGCTCAACCTATCCAGATGCTGTTGCAGCAGCGTAGCGTCCTTAACAACCCTGCCAACCTTGGTATCGTCTGCAAACTTGGACATTAAGCTTGATATACCATCATCAATATTATTTATAAATACAGAAAACAACAGTGGACCCAACACTGAACCCTGAGATACTCCACTAATAACATTAGTCCACGATGAGCAGTGTACATTAATTACCACTCTCTGTCTTCTGCCACTCAACCATACCTTTATCCATAGCAACAGTTTACCACCAATGCCACACTGCTCCAATTTGTGCAGCAGTCTTCAATGTGCAACAGTATCAAAAGCCTTCCTAAGATCCAAACATATAATATCAAAGTTATTCCCTGCATCCAATTCTTTTGTGACTACATCATAGTATCCAATCAAATTGGTCAGGCAAGACTTCCCCTTAACAAAACCATGCTGTGTCCGAGCTATAACTGAAGTCTTGTCTAGATGATCCTGCAGTGCTTCTTTAACCAGTGCCTCCATTAATTTTCCTGGAACAGAAGTTAAGCTCACAGGTCTATAATTACTTGTGTCAGCCTTTGATCCTCCTTTGTGAATTGGGGTTACATTTGCACATCTCCAGTCTGTGGGTACCTCCCCTGAGTCCAAGGAAGCTCTCATAATTATGGCTAACGGATTGCTTACTTCCTTTGCTGCCTCCTTTAATATAACTGGATAGATCCCATCCATCCCAGGTGCCTTTCTTGTATTTATCTTCAACAATTACTCCTCCACTTTACTCTCAATTATTACAAGATCATCTAGCTCACTTCCAGTGTTTACTTCATCTATGGCATTCCCCTTCCTGAATAACTCCTCATGTGTGAATGTAGATGCAAAATACTGATTTAGTTTGTTAGCTACCTGAGCAGGATCATGAACAGTTGACCCATCGATATCAAGTGGACCAATCTGATTGATCCCCTTCCTTCTAGAGTTTACATAAGTAAATAACTCCTTGCTGTTTTTCTTTGTATCCCTTGTCAAAGATTTCTCGTAATCTGCCTTCGCCTGCCTAACCTCCTTTGTAACTTGGTTACAGATCAGCTTATATCTATCATAGGCTTCTGTGTCACATGTTAATTTATATGTATTCCATGCATTTTTCTTCTCTGCCATATGTCTCATTAGTTCATCTGACATCCATTTAGGCCTAAACCTTGAACAGTATTTCTTAGTTGATATGTAAAGCCTAGTAGCTTCCAAGATAAGTTCTTTGAATGGTTCGCATTTTGAGTTTGCTGTTGGTAACATCATCAGTTGATCCCACTGTATAGAATTTAAATACTGTCTCAGACCATCATAGTCACCTTTACGAAAGCAATAACCCTTCCCTTTACCCCTGATGGTAGTTACCTCCTTGAGTAAATCCCACTTCAGCACACTGTGATCACTGCCACCTAGTGGTTCCTGTGTCTGCAGATTCTTAATGCATGAAGAATCACTACTGATAATCAAATCAAGAGTATTGCTCCCTCTATTTGCCTCCCGAACATGCTGATGTAGAAAACAATCATCCAATAAATCCACAAAAGCCTTGCTAGTGTGTGAGTGACCAACCCACAAATTCCAGTCAATATCTGGGAAATTAAAATCCCCCATTATAAGACTCTCTGATTTACTGGCCCACTCTATTTCCCTGTACAGTTTCTTATTATACTCATCAGAGTCATTAGGCCTATAGCACACTCCTACTCTCAATTTTGATCTCCCAATGCTTCCAGCGATGTCAACTGGCTTCACTTCCTTGGATCTTATGTGTTTCTTAACTTATAGCATTACCCACAGGTAATTATCCAGTTGACTTTTGAATTTATTTAAACTGTTAGTCTCAACTACATGCAAGGGCAGCTTCTTCCAGCAAATCAGCCACTCGCTAGCTAAAAGAAACTTTCTGCAATCTAATCTATACCTCAACCCCTGTAATTTGAATATATGACACTTAGTTCTGGAATTCTTTACAGCAGTGAGAATTCCACCTTCATTCATTTTACTAATCCCTCTCAGAGTCTTATATACTTCAATCAGGTCACTGTAAGGTGCCTGGTTGCCAAGCTGTGTAGCCCACGTAATCAGAGTCTTTCCTCATACAGTTGTCCTTCTGTCGATCTCACCATTCGAGTTGCCCATCTTTAGACCCTTTCATGAAGCTTGATGTGTTTATTCAGATGAGGTCTCCATGCTTTAACACTATTCCAAATGTGGTCTTATTGCCTTATACAGTGGAATTATGACCTCCTCATATCTACAGGATAACGTTTGATAAATCATCGATAGGACAACATGGACTTTCCAGGCTGCTTGTTTACACTTTTCAAAAAAACTTTATATCTGCCCATATTGTAACTCACAGATACCTTTCCTCCTCCACTGTTTTTAATTCAACTCCGCCAAGTGTATAATTTATTTGTTGGTTGCTATTCCCGAAGTGTATTTTGCAAGTATAATGCAAGTAGACCTTGCATTTAGTAGCATTAAAACAGCTGCCAACAATGTAACATCATGAAGGAGTGCTGCTTGGCACTGATAATTAAAACTCTATCAATCTTTATCATGCTAAAATTTTGACATCACATGTTCTATCCCTTTGTTGATGTCATTTATGAAAATGAGAATTCAACGGTGGTCCAAGAACCAATCCTTGAGGGACCCCACTCCTGATGTTAACACAGATTTGTAGAATATCCATTAATCACAACCCTCTGCCGTCTGCCCTGCAGCCACCCAGCAGTCCATCTTAGAATCTTACCAGTAATCCCATTCTTCAAGCTTATACATAACCTCTCACGACAGACCAAGTCAAATGCTTTTCTAAAATCCAAATAAACTGTTTTGAAATTGTTCCCTAAATCCAGCTCATGAGTAACTATATCAAAATAGCCCGTAGTAACTGTATCAAAATACTAAGTTAGTTACGCATGATTTACCCTTAACAAAGCCATGTTGTGTGTCCTTCAGAATGCCATATCTAGTTAAATGTCCCTGGACTGCACTCTTAATCATTGTCTTTAAGCTTTTTCCTACCACTGAAGTCAGATTAACCAGTCTGTGATTACCAACTTCACCCTTAGAAAAGTTTTTATGTAATGAAAACTTTGGCACTTCTCCAATCCTAGGTGCACTATAGCCTCAGCAGCTCGTGCGCCATTAAACCCCCATAACACGCACGCACACACACACACACACACACACACACACACACACACACACACACACACACACACACACACACACACACACACACACACACACACACACACACACACACACTTCTCCAATCCAAAGAAATCTCCCCTGTGCCCAAAGATACCCTCTTAATTAACCTCATTGGTTTAATATACTCTCTCGTGTGCTTCCTCAAAACTGCAAGGTATACACAGTGCGGCGGTTAAATAATGAGACTGTGTGCACTCTGTGTTTAGTATTAACTTAAAAGGCCAAAATAGTACATGATTAGATCCACTAGTGTGCTCTTTCCAATGAGTACAAGTTTAAACTTGTCCAGTCAGTAGTCCTTGATTTATGACAGAAAGAGTAATAGTAGTTTTGTGCATGTCGTCAGAAAATTGAAAATGGAGCAAAGAGCAGTTATCAAATTTTATTCTAAATCGGGAAAGAGTGCTACGGAAACTTTTGACAATATAAAAAAAGTTTATGCTGATGAATGTTTGTCTCGACCAAGAGTGTTTGAATGGTTTTCTTGTTTTCTTTAAGGATGTGAGTTGTTAGAGGATGATCCTCCTGGCCGCACAAATGCACCCGCACATTCTGCCATCAACATCAAGCATTTTTTGGCAAAAAAATTTATTCCGATCATCGCCCCCCCCCCCCATATTCACCTGATCGTATAAAAGATGTAAACAGTGTGTACACATCAGAGGTGATTACTTCAAAAATATATAACCTTACTTTGCCGTTAGTGTTATTCTTTTTTTGTAGTAGTGTCAGTCTCGTTATTTAATTGGCACACTGTGTATGTTATAAACTTCAGGAGCCTTACTTGCCTTTATGCTCAAAAGGTTTTTAATAAATAGTCATCTGTAATTATGACATCACTAATTTCATATGGCTTAGTACTTTTCATCACTCTCTAACTGTCCCACACTATTTTTTTCTGCTATATTCGACTAGCCAGCTCTGCAGTCATCTATTTTGATATCCTCCTCCTGCAATATTTTCTTAAAGGTATGTATGCATTCATGGCTTCTGTGATTTTTGGTTTAAAAGTATTCCATAATTCAAATGTATTCGCCATCCCTCGGCAATCTGCTCAATTCACAGATGCCATATAGCACCTTAAACTATCAAAGTGCCCTCTTCTGAAGTTAAAACTGTCTTGTGCCTTTACCTTTAAAGGCACAAGTCTTTCTTCATCTTCCAACTTACGATTGCATGATGATGTCCTGACAATGGTTCCTGTACTTTAAGCTCTATGATATCATGTGATTCTTTAATAATGATGAGGTAAATGACATTCTCACCCATAGTACTTTCTCTAACATGCTGGTACAAATAATAATCATCTATTTTAAAAAGTTTCACCCATGGTGAGTTTTCCTCCCATTTATTCCAATTAATCGAAGATAGATTAAAATCACCGATAATAAGACATTCGTGCTTGCTTACCCATTCCATTTGCATGTAAAGACTCTTGTCATGTTCCTTCACAATCTTCTATTCCCACTCTCATTGTTCCTTTTGTTTCCTACTAACTCACACCACCATTCTATGCTGGCAGATGTAACTTCAGACTCAGCAAAAGCTCTTTTTGCACACAGGCTGCTTTTGATAAGAAGCATGACCCCTCCACCCTTTCTATCTTCCCCGTCTTTCCTAAATACATGATACATATCATTGTGGAACTCATCATCACCAATTTCCATCTAACAGAAATGAGGGTGGCACCACTTTTCTGTTAGCTCTATTATATCAGCATTAGTTGTCCTAACCGGGAGTTCAAATTTAGCCATTTTATTGACTATACTCCTGACATTACTGTAGACCCAGTTGCTAAGTAATCTATAGTTTAATAAATATAAATATAATTTATATTTATTAAACTTCTATACTTAAAATTCTATAATATTTAAATTTAAATTCTCTATTTAAATTATATTTAAAATTCTATAAATATAATTATAAATTCTATAGTTTACTACTCTGACACACCGCTAAAGTTATTTAGGTTTGTATCCCAACTTTTATCTTCCTCAACCCCCATTTCAAACATTGCTCTTCACAGAACATGTTATCAACGTTAGCTGTTAACATTAGTAGAGGCATATGATGCAAGAAAGCAAGCTTATATAGCATCAGGTGCTATATTCACACATTTCATCCATCTATTCATGCCAAAGGTTTGTCTAGTTCAGCCTTGAATTTATTTAAGCTGTCAACTTCCACAATGACAGATGGAAGCCTCTTTCAGCAATCAACCACCCGCTGGCTAAAGGCAAATTTCTGCACATCTATTCTACAACTGTCTTTCCTCAATTTCAATTTATGTCCCCTCAGGTGGGTAATCCTAGCAAGAGGAAGAATCCCATCAGCATTGGGCTTGCTCAAACCATTCTAGACCTTATAGACCTCAATCAGATCACCCTGCGAGTGCCTAGTCTTCAGATGCTGCAATTTGCAGAATTTAAGTATTTTTTTCGTAAGAACAACCAATTGTTCCAACCAATCTCATTGCCCTTCTCTGTACTCGTTCTAGCAGTTCTACCTCTTTCCTAAAATGAGGCCTCATGAATTCTTGTTTGTTGTGGCAACAAACAAGAATTCATGAGGTGAGTGCCATTACTTTGACCCATATCATCAGATAAGCTTCAGTTTTTTATGAAACCCCCAAACACGAGAGGTATTAGAACCTATAGTACTTAGTACCTTGCATGGGTTGGGGGTTGAGAAGACAAAAGAAGATATTTGTTGACTTAACTTCTGTAGACTGTAATTTTCAGGAAATACAAATGAAGGAAGGTTGTTCCAGTAAACAGCATTTGAATGAATAAATGAGGAAGATGAAAAGTTGGTTCTGTGAGTTTGAAGTTGAACAGTAAATGGATGTTGCGGCGTGTGTTCGGACTGTTTTGAAAGAGACAGCGGGAATTATTGAAGCCAATTCAGAAGAACAGTGCACATGGAAGTATCCATAGAAAAGGCATGCAGCAGAAACAGTTTGTCTATGAGACAGAATGGAGACACTGTTAGAGATGAGTCATTAATTAACCAAACTGCCCTCTTCTGAATGGAATCTAGAAGCCTGAGAGAGGTTTTGGTGGCACTGCCCTAGATATGGGAAGAATATTCCATGATAGGGAGGATTTGCATTTGTACAGAGGTTCTCCTCTTGTGTGAGAATGATCAGTCCACAAGTCCCAGTCATTATCTGGAACGTTAACATGGTTAACAGAATGACATTGTATGGGATTCGGGTTTACTGGCCGACTCTTTCTAAATAGGAAAAATTGTTGAAGTTAAACATAAGGAAGGCACCTGGGGTGGACGGGATCTATCCAGTTATATTAAAGGAGGCAGCAAAGGAAGTAAGCAAACCCTTAGCCATTATGAGAGCTTCCTTGGACTCAGGGGAAGTCCCCATGGACTGGAGGTGTGCAAATGTATCACTAATTCACAAAGGAGGTTCAAAAGGTGAAACAAATAACTACAGACCTGTTAGTTTAATTTGTGTTCTAGGGAAAATAATGGAATCACTGATTAAAGAAGCATTGCAGGATCATCTAGACAAGACTGCAGTAATAGTTAAGACACAGCATGGGTTTGTCAAAGGGAGGTCTTGTCTGACCATCGTGGACAAATGTTATTAGTGGAGTTCCCCATTGTTGTTTTATCTATTTATTGATGATATTGATGAAGGTATATCAGGTTTAATGTCCAAGTTTGCAGATGATACAAAAGTTGGCAGGGTTGTTAACGAAAGTAATGACATATGCTACTCCAACTGGATCTAGATAAGTTGGGAAAATGGGCTGAGAAGTGGCAACTGGAGTTTAACATTGACAAATGCAAAGTACTGCATGTGGGTAGCAATAACCGAAAAGAAACATACCAACTGAGTGGTACTACACTCAGGGAAGTGGAAAGTAAAAAAGACCTGGGGGTAATTGTGCAGTCAAATATGAAGTTCGCTGAGCAGTGGAGATGGGCTACCAGGGCAGGTCATGGAATCTTGTCAATAATATATAGGAATTTTGCTAGCAGGGACAAGGAGGTGATAATCCCGTTATACAAGGCAATGGCCAGGCCACACCTAGAGTACTGTGTACAGGTCTGGAAGCCTCATTTTAGGAAGGATGTAGAGTTGCTAGAACGAGTACAAAGAAGGGCAACAAGATTGGTGAGGGAACAAAGGGATGCTCTTACCAGGAAAGGCTTAGGTTCTGCAAATTGCAGCACTTGGAGAGTAGCCACCTGCGAGGTGGTTTGATTGAGGTGTATAAGGCCTTGAATTGGTTGAGCAAGCTGAATGCTGATGGGATTCTTCGTCTTGCTCAGGCTAAGAACCTGAGGGTGGCACAGTTTCAAATTGAGGAAAGATAGTTGTAGAATAGATGTGTAGAAATTTGCCTTTAGCCCCAGCGGGCAGTTGATTGGTGGAACAGGCTTCCATCTTTTGTTGTGGAATTTGGGAGGGATGAAATGGGAGTGCTTTTTTTTTTTTTTTTTTTTTGGCTGATGCTGCATAAGCTTGCTTTCTTGCATCGTATACCTCTAGTAGAGAGGCATACGATGCATTAGTAGAGACTAATGCTAATAGCATTTCGTTATACATACAGAAGTCACTTAGTCTATAACAGCGTTTTCCAAACTACAGTCATTTGCATACCACCTTCATGATTTTTGCCATATCCATTATTGTCATATCCATGTACTGTACTGTTATTTGCATAATATTTTTCTTTAAATCATCTCACTTTAATGCATGAAAATAAAACAGTGAAACATGAATAAATACGATCAAAACAAAACAGTGTTATTAAATAAAAAGAAATTCAAATAATTAAAATTAAAATAAAAAAATGGAACAGGTCTTAAAAGACCTAAGCTGGATCAAGTTCATGATCATGATGAAAATAAAAAAATAAATAAATAAAAAATAAACACTGAATTACAAATAATAATAAATCTAAGCAATTTTTGAAAATGCATAACTGCAAATACATTTCTCAATGAGAAGAATGGAACTGTTTATGATAAGATGAAGGTTTATGATAAGTTTATGTAAGATGAAGATTGAGGCTCTTCGTGAATAAGACAATTCCATATTTTTAACTAGACAGAATCCCAATTCACATATGTACCTAGTCTGAAAGAGCAAAAGATATTTAACCATCATCTGTGATAGGGTTGGATACTGAGAATTAATTTCTAAACAAAATGATTTAAGTTACTTTTTGATTTTACAAACTTTGATTTAACAAACTTTTATTTCAAGAAGCCATCAGAAGCAATTTCCAGAATCTGTTCTTCTGAAAGTTTGCAGAGTGATGAAAAAAATGGTTCCTTATCCACTCACTGTTGCCTGTATTTTTGGAAAAATATTTAAGAAGACCATTTATCAAGTCTTAAGTATCTTTTCGAAATATTTTCTTCAAGTTCTTCAGATGTGTTCATAACCAGGTTGTTTAAACAAAGTAAAGAATTGAATTTGTTATGATCAAGGCATATATCCCATAGCTCCAGTTTTGCAATCATTTCATTCACTTTGTCTTACACTTGGAATACCGATGTAATCTTGCCTTGTAAGAATAAATTTAGGCTGTTCAAATGAGCAAATATATCTACAAGATAGGCTAATTTGCAAAGCTAGCCCAAATCACGCATACCATCTTGCAGATTGAAAATTTTGTCCAGAAAGATTTGAAGTTCTCCCAACAGCAAATAGATGAGTGAAGGCTTTTCCGAAAAATACAAAAGCCAGCAAGCCTCAATGTGAAACAGTAGCTGTTTGTGGTCATCTCCCATCTCTTCATGAAGCTGAGAAAAATGTTGAAAATTTAGTGATCCGCCCTTATCAATTTGATTAGGGCAGATCACTAAACTTAACATGATTATCAATTTTAACAGCTTCATTAAGCACTTTTCTTAAATCTTCATGCATATCATGGGTGGCAAGGGCTTACCCTTGTAGACAGTAGTGAGTAGATTTTGCTTCTGGGCCAATAGCTTGAATACATGGAACAAGTCCTCTTATTGGACCAACCATAATCTTGGCACCATCTGTGCTTATCCCAGTACATCATCTCCAGTCTGCATTATTGTTTGTCATGAAGTCGTAAATAAGTTTAAAAATGTCTTCACCAGTTGTAAGAGTTGGCAAAGGTTGGCATGAAAAAATGTCTTTACAGACTTCTTTATCTTCATTCAGCTCATATATGAAAGAACACCAAAAAATTAACAGAATTCACAGTATTGATGGACTCATCAGTTTGCAGGAAATAATATCAACTTTGTTGTACTCGGGATAATAATTGCTGCTTTACATTTTTGGACATATTTGAAATTCTACAAGGAAATGTGCTATTTGACAAAGGCACGTTACATTATCAGTTGTTTTGCTTGCATTGTCCCTGATCATTGCTTTTGCTTGCATTGTCCCTGATCATTGCTTTTGCTATATTTTTGGGAAGCAGGTTTGATAAGTGCCGTGCCAATTATTTCAGTATCTCCAGCCTTTGCAATTATGTACAGCATTATAAATGACGCTTTTGTATTTTCATCTCCTGGCACACTGCTCATTAGTTTCTGGGATGCTTGAATGTTATTCCACTTTGCTTCAAAATATTTGATAGGTTTTCATGTTTATTTTTGGTATGTTTCAAATGTCTCTTGAGGTTGGATGGTTTCATACTAGAATTTGTGAGTATCTATGAAACACAAATTGGAATATGTTTATTCCCATCACCAGTCCATAAAATACAAATTTCAAATAATTTCATCTTATTTGCATGACATTTTTGCTTTCTTTTCATCTGGTACTTTCACAACACTTACAGGGATTCATTAAGTTGGTCCTTATCTGAAGATAGACTGATTTTGCCATTGTCACTATTAGTGCATTTCAATCATAACCTACATTTCTTGCATTTTCATCATGATCCTCACCTTTGTGTTTTAAAAATCTTGTTTTTGACCATTGATTCATGATGAACTAGCTGCAATTTTTAGAACTTAAGCCTTTCTTGGTAAGCACACCCCTTTGTTCCTCTCACCAATCTCATTGCCCTTCTCTGTACTCGTTCTGGTAATTATACATCCTTCCTAAAATGAGTGCTCCAGACATGTACGCAGTACTCAAGGCGTGGCCTGACCATTGCCTTATACAGGGGGATAATCACTTCCTTATCCCTGCTAGCAAAATTCCTGTATATCATTTACAAGACACCATGAACTACTCTGGCAGCCTGTCTGCACTGTTCAGAAAAGTTCATATCTGACTGCATACTTACCCACAGGTCTTTTTCATTCTCCACTACCCTGAGTGTAGTACCACACAATTGGTACATTTCTCTGGGGTTACTGCTACCCATATGCAGTACTTTGCATTTGTTATCACATGCTTCTTGATTAGACTGGGGTTCGAGCCCGTCACCACCAAATATGGAAGATGCGGAAAGGTCAGGGAATAACCACCGCATATCCCGGGAGCAATATGGCCTTAGTTGATAATGCTCCTAAAAACCAAAAAAAACAAAAAACAACAAACTTTGCATTTGTCAATGTAAAATTTCAGTTTCACTTTTCAGCCATCTGCTCAACTTTTCTAGATCCTCTTGCAGTAGCATACTGTCATTAACAGCCTTGCCAACCTTTGTATCATCAGCAAACTTGGACATTAAGCCTGATACGCTTTCATCAGTTATGTTGATAAATATACAAAACAACAATGGGCCCAGCACTGAATCCCGGGGAACTCCACTAATCACATTAGTCCACGCAGAACAGTGTACTTGATTACTACTCTCTGTCTTCTCTCGCTCAACCATTCTTTTATCCATTGTAGCAACTTGCTCTTAATGCCATACTGCTCCAATTTCTACAGTAGTCTTCCATGTGCAACAGTATCAAAAGCTTTCCTGAAATCCAAGTATATGATATCAAAATTATTTTTTGTATCCAGTTTCTTTGTGACTACATCATAGTATCCAATCAAATGGTCAGACAGACCATTAACAACCCCGTGCTGTGTCTGAATTATTACTGGTCTTGTCTAGATGATCCTGCACTGCAGTGCTTCTTTAACCAGTGACTCCATTATTTTCCCTGGAACAGAAGTTAAACTAACAGGTCTGTAATTACATGTGCACCCTTTGATCTGCTTTGTCAATTTGAGATACATTTGCACATCTCCAGTCTGAGGAGACCCCTCCTGCAGTCCAAGAATGCTCTCATAATTATGGCTAAGGGTTTGCTTACTTCTTTACTTCCTTTTCTGCTTCCTTCAGTATAACTGGATAAATCCCATCCACGCCAGGTGCATTTCTTATGTTTAACTTCAACAATTTCTCCTCCGCTTTGCTCTCAGTTACTACAAAATCATTTAGCAGCTTGTTAAAGTGTAATAAGCTTCTGGCCTCCACTTCCCTACAGAATTTCTCATGTATGATTGTAGATGCAAAATTCATTCAGTTTGTCAGCTATCTGAACAGGATCATCAACAGTCAAATCATTGATATAAAGTGGACCATTCTGATTCATCTCCTTTCTTCTAGAGCAGGGGTGGCCAACAAGTCGATCACAGCTTTAATTTCGGTTGATCGCGGCAAATTTTAGATATATATAAAAAGTAGATTATTCAAAATCTAAATGTTGTTATTATGTGCCACACTGCATACACTTAGTACAAATCCGTTGAGCCATGTGACTACTCTTGTTGCCGCACAGTCGATAGGTTTGTCTAGTAAAAGTTCACGCAGTTACTCTGTGGAGAGCATAGTGTATGTGTTGATTTCTTATTTAGCTTACTTAATATTAATAACTGAGCAGTACTTATATGTTAATTTAATACCCTTTGATTTGAAATGAATACTACGAAAAAGAGTAAAACATATCATTTTCAAAGAGTGGGAACTAGAATACTTTTTTGTAATGATGAAAAAAAAAGTTGTTTGATTTGCAATGCTCCCGCGGCTATACTCAAAAAGCGGAAATTTAGAAAGGCACTTCAACGCAACTCCATGGTAAATACCAATTGGATTTTCTGCCTAATAGTGACCTTAGATAAAATAAATTAAATTAATAAATAAAATAAATTAAATTAAATTAATAAATTAAATAAAATAAATTAAAAAAGAACTTAAATCCAGATTATTCGCACAACAAATTTTCTTCATGACACATAATTTACAATCTAAAGCAGTAACTGTAGCATCATTCAAAGCTAGTCATATTCTTGAAAAAAAATGCAAACCTTTTTCTGGTGGTCAGTTCATCAAAGACACATTTTTGGAAATAACAGATTCTCTTTTTGAAAATTTTAAGAACAAAAATGAAATTAAAAGTGCTCTTCAAGATCTGCAATTATCTCGAAATACTGTGATGCGACGCATCCAAAAAATTAGTAAAAATGTGAGCAAACAAATTACATGCTCATATTGCTAATTGTGTGTCCTTTTCTTGACAACTGGATGAATCTACAGACATCAGTGATATAGCTCAATTGCTTGTTGTTATTCGTATGGTTTTTGATGATTCTGCCACTAGAGAAAAACTGTGGGTATGGTTTCGTTAAAAGAAAGAACTAGAGGGCTTGATATATTTAATGCATTCAATAATTTTAATGAAAAAATTAAATTACCACTATTTAAGCTCGTATCAATAACAACAGATGGAGCTAAAGCAATGACGTGGCATCTTAACGGATTCATCGCATTGTGCCAAAAGGATGATGAATTACCAGATTTTTTGAGTTACCACTGTATATCCACCAACAAGTGTTAGCCAGCAAAAGATTAAATACTAAAAGTGCTATGGACATAGCTTTCAAAATCGTGAATTCCATCAAAGGAGACTTTTCAAAATGCAGCTTTATGAAAATGAATCAGTTTCCACAGAGATTTCAAAATTTGCCGAATGAAATTAAAAAATTTGTTGATTGAAGGAGAGATGATTATCAGCAGCTACAAGATACGAAGTTGTTGTGTGATCTGGCTTTTTTGGCAGATTTTACCAGTAAATTGAGTGATCTGAATTTGGAATTACAAAATAAAAATAAAAATGTGGGCGACATGATTTCTGCATATAAATACCAATTTTTGGCAATGGCTAAGAATCTCAAAGAAAAAAAAATTTGATCATTTTGCAAATATGCAAGATCATTTGCAAAAATATCCTGTTTTTGGATTTAATAGTGAGAAATATGTTTCTGAAATTGAGAAAGTTGTGGATAATTTTGAAACCAGATTCAGCGATTTTAATACAATTGAAGACATTTCTTATATTTAATATATTTCTTATCCATTTAATGTAAATTGCAGAAAAAAATCGCTGAGATTTTTCATGTGGAGAAAATATTACTTGAAAATGAAATTATTACATTTCGAAACGATATCTTTCTAAAAGCCAGATCATCAGAAAAAGACTTTTAGAAATATTGTATGTTTGCCGAGAAAAGTACCCAAATGTAAAAAAATGCAGTGAACTTTTAAATTCCTGTTTTGGTTCCACATATTTATGTGAATCAGCCTTTTCGTATTTGAAATTAACAAAGACGAAGAATTGCTCTACCCTTACAGACTTGCATACAGAATATTCTTTACGGTTGGTATTATCACAGTATATCCCCGATTTTGAAAGCTTGGCAGATGACGTTAAGACACAAACTTCACATAAATTAAAAATTTAAATACGTACGAATTTAAAATAAGAATTCTGAATGTATTTAAGTTTAAAATTTATAAACAACATTTTTCAATATGTGTTGATTAACTTTTTTAACCATGTGCAATGAAATTCTTGAGGTGGTAGATCGCGGCACAGTTTGAAGAAAAAAAGTAGATCGCATCACAAATTAAGTTGGCCATCCCTGTTCTAGAGTTTATATAAATAAAGAAGTGCTTCCTGTTTTTTCTATGCATCATTTGCCAACGATTTCTCTTAATCTGCCTTTGCTTGTCTAACTTCTTTTGTGACTGATCACATACTAGCTTATATCTACCATACACTTCTGTGTTGTCTTATAATTTATATGCATCCCATGCATTTTTATTCTCTTCCACGTGTCTCATTAGTTCATCTGACTTCATTTGGGCCAAAGCTTGAACAGTATTTTCTTAGTTGGTATGAAAAGCCTAGTAGGTTCCAAAATTAATTCCTTCAATGCTTCCCATTTAGAATTTGCTATTGGTAACATCCTTTTTTGGTCCCACTGTATAGAATTTAAAAACTGTCTGAGACTACTGTAGTGACCTTTACAAAAGCAAGCACCCTTCCCTTTACCCCTGATGGTAGTAACATCTTTAATTAAATCCCACTATAAGTACTGTGCTCACTGCCGCCTAGTGATTCCTTTATCTGAAAATTTTTAATGCATGAATAATCAGTGCTGATAATCAGATCAAGATTATTACTCCCTCTCTTTGCCTCTCGAACATGCTGCTGTAGAAAACAGTCATCCAGTAAATCTACAAAAGTCTTGCTAGTGGACAAGTAACCAACTCACAAGTTCCAGTCAATATCTGGGAAGTTAAAATCCCTCATTATAAGACATACTGACTTACTGGCCCACTATTTCCCTATATAGTTGTTCATTGTAGTCATTAGACCTATAACACACTCCTTCCCTCATTTTTGCTTTTCCAGTGTTTATTTCGCACCAAACTGACTCAACATTGCACTGTCCACCAATGGCAACTGCACTGCCTTACATTTTACGTGTTTCTTAACTAACAGCATAACCCCTCTTCCCTTTCTGCCCTGTCTATCCTTTCTGTACACGTTGTACTCCTCAAATTCCAATTCTACATTCCTTATATCTGTGTGACACCACATCTCTGTTACCCCAACAATCCACCTTAATGTCTTGACCAGTACTTGAAATTCATCAAATTTATTTACTATACTCCTAGCTTTGGTGTATAGGCACCTGTTCTTACTCTTAGTTATCTAACACAAGCCTATGCATTTACTTGTTTCATGATGATTACCAGCAGTTCTTGAAATCCCCGGCAACTTGCTTTCCAGGCTCATTCCAATAGAAGCAGTGCAAGAATCATTTCCACCTCTGCCTGCAGGTACTGTTAATCTATTAGTCTGTCAATCTCCCCAAGCTAGCAGTTTTCCGACCAACCTAACATTGCCTCGATAGCATCAGCAAATATTCTTGCAACCTTTCTATTTAAGTGTATCCCAACCCTGTAGAAACAATCTCTCCTGTTAACAAGCACAGACCACACTGAAAAAAATTCTGCTGCACGAGCCTTGTACAGTCTCTCCGGGGCCGAACTGATTGACAAGGGTCTCATCATATACTCCCTCCTCTCATGGTTGGGCAGAATTGCAGATACATTCAAATTTAAATCGCGACTTTTTTCAACATTGACCTCTACTTGTTAATTAAGTCCACAGATCTCCTACTCTTAATGTCATTAGTGCCAATGTGTACAGCGTTATCACCCTTTGTGCCCTTCAAATATGATATTTGTTCTGCAACATCATCAACTTTTGCCCCTGGCAGACATACCCTGGTCCTATTCCACCTATCATTTTTGCACAATATATTACATTCTGGATGACCAAGGCCAGTAGGGTTTACAACTTTATTGTAACTTTTATTGCAGCCAACACAACAGCATAGCAGCTAACAATGGGCTGTGTACTTCGTGTGGTAGCATGTAGGATCGATGTATGAAATTGCATCTGTGCAAGTTATTCCTGGACCATAGCCAGCTACTCTCCATATTCAAAATTCTGCATCCCTTATATCTGAATGGCACCATGTTTTTGATATCCCTAAAATGTAAACAATTTATGACCTAACCGATACTTCAAATTCCTCTAATTTATTTTCTATACTCCTAGAATTAATATCCAAGCATATGTGTACCTGTTTTTACTAGCACAGCCCTTGTAGTTGCTTGGCCTATGAAGACTGCCAGCAATCCTTGTAATCCCCCTCACCTTGTTTTCCTGGCTCCTGTGTTTCCCCAATAACAGCAGTAATAGAATCAATTTACCTCTTCCTATGGCCTCTGTAAAATATATCTTTGTATCCTCCCAGCTAGCACCTTTCTAATACAACTAATGCTGGCCTGATAGCATCAGCAAAATTCTTTCACTTGTATTTAAGTGTATCCCATCTCTGTGAAAACAGTCTCTCCTGTTAACAAGCAGAGACAAAGCTGAGAAAAATTTCACCCCATGAGCCTTGCACAGTCTCTCTAGGACTGAATTGATTAACAAGGCTTGTATTCCCTTCTATCATGTCTAGGCAGAATTGGAATTTGGCATGTGCTCCTTTTAATTTTTGGAAAATGTTAGCATTAGCATTAGTAGTGGCATTTGATGCAAGAAAGCAAGCTTATGCAGCATCAGCCAAAAAAAAAAAAAAAAAAAAACCCACTTCCACTTCACCCCTCTGTTTGTTCAAAACACCCGTCCAGCTGAGCCCCAAACTTATTTAGGCTATCAACCTCCATCACAAGGGATGGAAGTCTGTTCCACCAACCAACCACCCGCTGGCCAAAGGCAAACTTCCGCACGTCCATCCCACACCCGCCCCTCCTCAATCTGAATCCATGCCCTCTCAGGTGATTTTTCTGAGCTAGAGGAAGAATCCCATCAGCATTGAGCATGCCTAAACCATTCAAGGCCCTATACACCTCCATCAGAACACCCCGCCGGTGCCCAGTCTCCAGACACTGCAACTTGCAAAACTTAAGCCTTTCTTCATAAGAGCACCCCTATGAAATCACTATATGCATTATATTTTTTAATACCTTTTATTTTATGATTTATATTTCTATTACCATTTATAATTCTTATCTTTATATTGTTACTGATTTTCCAAGTCTTCATTGATTTGCTGTGTACATGCATCCTTTTACAAGATTGCATCATTATTGAGAAGAAATGCCACCTTATATTAAGAATAAAAAGCAAAGATACCAACCATGTATTCTAGACCAGTGCCTTTCAAAAAGTTTTTGAATGTGGAGCTCTTTTGTAAATATAAATATTCTATGGAATTCTTATCTTTAGAAACACTAATAATTAGCAATAAATTTTAAAAAAAGATAATACATGTAATACAAATTAAATAAAAAATTAATGATAAAAGTTAACAGTATGTTTGCAGATCTTCTAGGATCTCTTGCCATGAGTCCACAGTTCTTTGCAACATACACTTTGTGAAAACCCTACTCCATACTTAATAACAACTGTCAAGTAGACATTATATACACTGATATTAGCTCTGCTCTTGATGCAGTTTACCCGACATCTCTGCTCACTCTTCTAAACAATTTCTTCTTAATTTTCAGAGATATCCTCACTTTCCTTGCGAATTTAATCAACCCTTGAATTGTAATTGATGTTGAAAGTATCATCTGGTTCTCTCTCTCTGCACTTCTGTTTTCTTCCATTTTTTAACTATTTTTGAAAACCAACCCTAATGTAAACTACGCTGATGATGTAAAAATCTTGTTTGATTTGAACTCCATTGAATCCCCCCACCTCCTTTCAGAAAATGTACTCTCTAAAACCGTTAAATAATTTGTGGATTATCTTGCCCTGTTTAATCTCTTAGTAAACCCTCTCTAAACTTCAAATTGCAAATTTCTTTCAAAAAAGAGGCCTTTTGATATCCCTGTCTCCTTGGATGGTATCCTATAAGGCTTTTGTTAGACCACACTTGGAATACTGTGTTCAAATATGGAGACCACATTTAAAGAAAGGCGTCAAGCTTCTTGAAAGGGTGCAAAGACGAGTAACTCGCCTGGTGAGATTGGAAAAAAGAGCGTCCTTATGAAGAAAGACTTCGAATATGTGGGTTGCAGAGTTTGGAAACTAGACACCGTAGAGGAGATTTGATTGAGGTGTTTAAGGCTCTGAGAGGCATCAGTAAAATGAATGAGGACGAAATTTTCAAGATTATAAATGATGCTAGAACTAGGGAACATAAATTCAAGTTACGGGGGGGGGAGGTGTTTAGATTTGACTGCAGGAAGTTTTATTTTAGCCAGTGAGTTATAAATTACTGGAATAAGTTGCCTACATGGGTGGTAGAGGCTGACAGTTTGGGGAAATTCAAAGGTCATCTGGATAGTACCTTTGGGTGAAGGAAATGCATAGGATGATAGGTTTAATTTCCTTTTCTTTTATTAATTATTAGTGTTTTTGTTTTTTTTATCATTGGTTTTTTTTTTTTTTTTTTTGCTGGTGCAGCATAAGCCATAGGCTTTCTTGCACCATGCGGCCATTACTAATACTAATACTAATTACCAAAGTTGAAATTCATAAAGACCTTGGAGTTCTCTGCAACTCTAAATTTAATTTTGCTTCTCAGATTGATTATCTCTTGACAAAGTTTACAACTATTTGGATCTTAAAATGACATTTACTATATGTCATCTCTCCTCAAATGATTATTGAATATTTTAATCTGATAGTAAAACAATCCATTCTTTATGTCTCCACTGTTTGGGTTTGAGTTACCAAATCCAATTTTAAGAGACTCTCCTCCCTAAATTATTGATTTCTCGAGTGGACCTTTTTCAAAGCCAACTTTGAGGAACTCATCTGAAATGTTTTGGGTTTTTTTTTGAATTCACCCTCTTTTGTTCCTGTCAGGTATATCCTGGTCCTATTTCATTAATGCTTTTTGCACAAAAAGGATATTTGTAATTAATTTTGCTACATTTCTTTGCATTCTTTGCTAGAGACTTCTTGTAACCTGCTGTGCTTTGCCTAACATCCTCTGTGACTTAATTGCAGACTAATTTATATCTACTATAGGCTTCTATATTGCTGGATAGTTATGTGCATCCTGTGTATTTTTCTTCTTCTTCTCTAGTAGCCTCATCAGTTCATCTGAAATCCATTTAGGTCTAAGCCTTGAACTCTCTTAGTTGGTATGAAAAGTCTAGTAGCTTCTATGATTACTTCCCTGACTGCTCCTATTTAAAATTTGCATTTGTTAACATCATAAGTTGGTTCACTGAATAGAATTTAAAATCTCTCTGAGACCATTGTAGACCATCACTTTTACAAAAGCACTTCCCTTTGTACCTCACATCTTAAGTAAATCGCACATCTGCACACTGCTGATAATCAGATCAAGAGTATGTATTGCTTCTTCTCGTTGTCTTCCTGCCATGATGTTTTAGAAAACAGTCATCCAATAAATTGACTAAAAAGTCCTGCTAGAATGTGAGTGGCACAAGTTCAGGCAATATCTGGAATGTTAAAAGCCCCCATTTTAAGACATTCTAATTGACTTGTCTGCTGTGTTTGTCTGTACAGTCGTGTATTATACACATTACAGTCATTAGGCATATAACCCACTCCTACTCTTAATTTTGTTTACTCAGTGCTTATGTCACATCAAACTGAAGTTGGCATTGCCCTGGCCACCACTATTGACTGGGAGTGGTGCTTTTGATTCTGTGTGCCCCCCCCCATCCTGGCCTGTCTGTCCTTTCTTACCATTGACAATAGGCAAACATTCTATACTCACATTTCATATTGCTACAAAGTCATAATCTTTTCCTGTTTGCTTTTGAGAGTATCTAGACAAGATTGGGCATCAGTTCTAAAACCATGAAAATTCTTTACAAAACAGTGGCCTTGCCTATTTGTTCTAATGCTGCACCAATATGATTTCATCAGAGTAAACTTTTCATATTCAGAAATAAGTCAGAAACTGTTAAAAGAACATTTATTCTGTCTCTTACTCATGCTTTCAGGACAGTGTCACCTGCTCCCCTCCAGGTCATTTCTGGTTTCATCACTCTTGACCTTTATGTTATTTTCATAGGCCTCAATTATTTATCAGAAAGGGATTATCTTGTGCTTTTTGCGGATATTAATTATCAATCTTGAAAGTGATCAAAAACTGGAAAAGAAAATGTCAAATCCTCTTAGATATTTGGCAAAATTGATTGTCCAACTGTTCAAAAGTCTTAATTACTAAACAATCTTCCCTATGCACAGTTTTCAAATAATAACTTTCTTAAATTCATTCATAATTCCCAAATTCTTTCAGAACTTCACTAAGCTTCTTCCCTAAATTTGTTAAATTCTTAATTTTAAGGAACGTATCCAAAAACTTTCTTGTTGCTATCAGCCTGATAACACAAATTGTATAAACTGTAACATTCAACTCAACTGTTTGCTCCGTATTTTTTTTTACCCTGAAATTTGACATTTTGTAAATATTTTCATGTTTTGTAAATAGTGATTAAGTGTATATTTAAATAACACCTTTGTTTTCTTTAGATTTTGTGATAAAGTATACTCTTTACCACCTTCAATGTTTATTTGATTCTGATCACAACTTAAAAGTTAAGTTATGAAATCTCAATGTTATTGTTATTTGGTTTTTTTTAGGAGCATTAGCAACTAAGGCCATATTGCTCCGGGATATTAGTATTAGTAACGGCCGCATGGTGCAAGAAAGCCTATGGCTTATGCAGCACCAGCCAAAAAAAAAAAGGAAATTAAACCTATCATCCTATGCGCTTCCCTTACCCGAAAGTACTATCCAGATGACCTTTGAATTTCCCCAAACTGTCGGCCTCTACCACCCATGAAGGCAACTTATTCCAGTAATTTATAACTCGCTGGCTAAAATAAAACTTCCTGCAGTCCAATCTAAACATTTCCCCCGTAACTTGAATTTATGTCCCCTAGTTCTAGCATCATTTATAATCTTGAAAATTTTGTCCTCATTCATTTTACTGATGCCTCTCAGAGCCTTAAACACCTCAATCAAATCTTCTCTAAGGTGTCTAGTTTCCAAACTCTGCAACCCACATATTCGAAGTCTTTCTTCATAAGGACGCCCTTTTGCCGATCTCAACAGGCGAGTTACCCTTCTTTGCACCCTTTCAAGAAGCTCGATGTCTTTCTTTAGGTGCGGTCTCCATACTTGAACACAGTATTCTAAGTGTGGTCTAACACAAGCCTTATATAATGGGATTATCACGTCCCTATCTCTACTTGCAAAAGTTCGATATATCATCGATAGGACACCATGGGCCTTCCTTGCAACCTGTTTACAATGCTCAGAGAATTTCATGTCTGACCGTATCGTAACACCCAAGGCCCTTTCCTCCAGTACTGGGTTTAGTTGAACTCCACCAAGTGAATAAGTTTTTTTGGGATTACTGTTTCCCAGGTGTAATACCTTACAATTTGTTGGATTAAAGCACAGCTGCCATTTTTCTGACCATTCCTGAAGTCTATCTAGGTCTCTCTGAAGAAGCTCAGCTTGACAGTGATCATTAACTACTCTACCAATTTTAACATTATCTGCAAATTTAGACATCACACCCTCTATCCCTTCATCAATGTTGTTTATGAAAATTAAAAACAACAGTGGTCCTAATACTGATCCTTGGGGAACCCCACTTCTTACATCAACCCAATCTGAGGAATAGCCATTTATCACAACCCTCTGCCTCCTGCCCTGAAGCCATCCTTCTATCCATCTAAGGATTTTCCCAGTGATTCCAACCTGTTCCAGGTTATAAAGCAACCGCTCATGTGGGACTGAGTCAAAAGCTTTGCTGAAATCTAAATAAACAATGTCGAAATTATTCCCTAAATCCAGCTCGTGAGTGACCCTTTCAAAATAGCGAACCAGATTTGTTAAACATGATTTTCCCTTTACAAAACCGTGCTGAGTATCCTTGAGAATTTCAATTCGATCCAAATGATCCTGAATTCCACCCTTGATCATTGCCTCCATGATTTTCCCTACTACTGAAGTCAGACTGACAGGTCGATAATTTCCAACTTCACTTTTAGAGCCACCCTTATGTATGGGAGATACATTTGCACTTTTCCAATCCAAGGGAATCTCCCCAGAGTCTAGTGATGCTTGCATAATTAGCCTCAATGGTTCAATGCACTCGGTTGCCGCCTCTCTTAAGATTATAGGGTATATTCCATCAACTCCAGGAGCCTTACTGGTCTGTAGGCTCGAAAGTTTTTTCATTAAATAATCTTGCAAAATTTCAATATCATTAATTACATATTTTTTAACTTCGCTCCCACAATTTCCCATTGCCACAAAAGGCTTTTCATGTTTAAATATCGATGCAAAATAACTGTTGAGTTCATCTGCAACGGCAGCTGGTGTATTTATTACTATCCCCTTTCCCTTACGTAAAGGTCCGATCTGATTTGTCCTACTCTTTTTGGCATTTATATATGTGAAGAATTCTTTATCCCCCCTCTTTGCTCTGTTTGCTAGTGATTTCTCATAAACTGCTTTTGCCTGTCGAACCTTTTCTGTGGCTCTATTACACATCAATTTGTAGCTGTTATAGGCTTCAGTACTTTTTATTGCTCTGTAACCTTTCCATGCCACCTTTTTCTGCTCAAGTAATGTAGCAACTTCACTATTCATCCAACTTGGAACCCTTCTCGTGGAGTATTTTTTTAATGGTATATACGCATTCAAGGCATCTGTGATTAATGTTTTAAAAGCGTACTGCAGTTCAATTGTATTCATTCTCTGCGCGATATCTACCCAGTTAATAGAGGCCATGTAGTACCTTAAGGCATCGTAATTTCCTTTTCTGAAATTAAAACCCATTCCTTTGCCTTTTACTTCTGCTACCTCTCTCGTCATCATCCACCGTAGAACTCCGTGATCACTTCCTGCTACTGGTTCCTCTACTGTCAGCCCTGTTATGTCATCTGATTCATGTGTGATGATGAGGTCTAGGATGTTCTTTTCTCTAGTACTTTCCCTGACATGTTGATACAAATAACAATCATCTAGTTGATTTAAAAATTTTGTTCCCCATGTCGAGTTTCCTTCCCATTTACTCCAATCAATTAGAGGCAAATTGAAATCACCCATAATAAGGCATTGACGCTTACTTGTCCATTCCATTTGCATGCAGAGGCTTTTGTCATAATCTTCACAATCACCTGGTCTGTAGATTACTCCTACTCGCATTATACCTTTGTTTGCAACTATCTCACACCATACAGACTCTATACTAGCATGTGAAATGTCTGAATCCGGGAAAGCTATCGTCGCACTCAGGCTGCTTCTGATAAGAAGCATTACCCCACCACCCCTTCTATCTAAACTATCCTTCCTAAATAAATTATACAAGCCGTACTGAAACTCATCATCCCCAATTTCCGGGTGGCACCACGTCTCTGTAAGCCCTATTATGTCCGCGTTACTTGTTTTAACCAGCAGTTCGAATTCGCTCATTTTATTGACGACACTTCTAACGTTACTGTATAAACAATTAAGATTTACTGTTCTTGTATATTTAACAACCCTAACACAACCCTTGAAGTTTTTTAGGCTCTCTTCCCTGATATTAGCTACCCGCTCATGTGAAATGTTTCTGCCCCCAGAACATCTAGATAATACGTCCAGTTGGAGTAACAGATAAGAACTCTTAAGGTATGTGCAAGAGTTACTTTGACCAATATTATCAGATAAACGCGTGTCAGTATTATTCACATTCCCCCCCTAACTAGCAGTTTCCGTGAACCTTTAAGGTATCCTCAATAATACTGGCAAAAACTTTTGCACCACCTTTGTTTAAGTGTATCCCGTCTCTACAAAACAAATTCCTTCTACCTACAAGTGTGGGCCATGCTGATAGAAATTTACCCCCTAAAGCCTTGCAGATTCCTTCAAGTCTTGAGTTAATCCACAAGGCTCTTAACATATAATCCCTCCTATCGTGTCTGGGCAGAATTGCAGACACATAGACATTATGGCCTAGCTCGCGACATTTCCTCAGCATGGTCCTGTATTTTTCCAACAAATCGTCAGATCGTGTATGTTTAATATCATTTGTCCCCATGGTATTACGAGCTCTTTTTTGAATATAGAAGTGGATATCCAGGCAGATCATCAGAGAGAAAAGGTGAGAATGTGGGATACTCTAATAAATGTTTTTGCAGGAGCACTGGAGAGTGTTTGATGAAGGAAGGATTACACAAAAATATTTTCTGGATATAAAACATGCAGCATTGATACAGTCTAAATTGCTTGCACCCAACTTACAGGCTGTGTTCTCGTTAACTGGTCACAGTTCAAAGTTGCATGACTTAGGAATTGCTAAAAGATCTACTTGTCATTGTGACGGAACAGAGTTAACTGTGAGGAGTATAACAATCTAAGAGTTGAATTGTTATCTTGGGATAGTGATCTCAGTATTATGGTAAAAGACTGTGAAATAATTCTAATGGAAACAGAAGATAACTTTTCTGCCTTCTAGAACTATACAACTGCTTTATTTGATAATCAGAGTAAGTTTTTTTCGTCTGGAAGCCTTGGATTAGTAATGTATTATGGTGTAGTGTATGAGCCGGCTAATTTATAATTCTGTGTACTTGGCTTGCACTACCTTGCATTAATGGAGTCATGAAGTTCATGTAGTGGTATCACATGCAAATCCTTATCTCTTCTTGTAGGAGTAGGTCCACTAATTGGAAAAATTGGGATCCCTTGTGGTCAAATATGCTGCTACCATAGATGAGTATCTTGGAATGGTTTGGACTAAACTGTGAATGCAGGTTTGGAAGATGTGTGCAGTATTATGGTTACAAAGATTTATAGTTCTCAAGTGAAGGGATTGTGTGTCTGACAGAACAGAATGAATTCATTTTGGTTGGACTGAACTACAGTGCCGTATTCTATTCCTGAATTTGGGTGGGTGTTCATCCATACAATATTGTGTTCTCCATTTCCACTTCTTGACATCCTCTTGCACTTCAAGCTGCTGTCATCATGGTTGTAATTGTCATGGGCAACTCCTTGTGCTGGTTCTTGATGCCTGTGGCTAGAAAACTGCTCGCACAAGGAGTTCCAACTCCTTGTGCTGGCAGTGATCTTGGGTTAGGCAGCTCCTGGTGGTACAAGCTTTTCTCAGGGGAAGGCTGTTTTAGACTGGAGAAGATGTAGTTTTGTGAAAACATCTTTAACATTGTGAGAATAATGTTTCCTTATTTAGTGTCTAGAAAGCAGTTCGTTGTGCTGCTGAGATAAAAAGGTCTAGACTGAGGCACATGACCATGTCGGAAGATTTTGTTTTTACTGTGGTTTGTTATTGGTCTGCGTTTGATGTGTTGTGCATGGTCACCTTAATTGATGAAGCTGTGGACTTTGAAATGGGCTGAAAATTATTTCTAATCTGGACTTAGACACTTTAACATGGAGTTTGGACTGTGTGAGCTTTCTGAATGTGTTGACTTAGAGTCTTTCCCATACTGTAATTGAGCAAAAATAGAGGGAGAAGTATATCAGAGTAGATAGATTATATGGTGCATGTTATCTCTATGATTAATGGCAGGGTTGCCAAAGGTTTACTGGGACCTGCCTAAATACAGTAAATAATAATAAAAAAAATTGTGGCATGCTGCTGGAAAAGATTGTCCACTCCTGTGGTAGACTTTTGTTCCATGCCAAGGACTGGACACATGACCTAACTGAGTTCCAGTGGGGATGATAATTGGTGCCATTTGAGTGAGTGAGGGATATTTTGTATATGACTATTACTATATTCATTAAGAGCTGACCAACTGTGGAAGAACCACCAGCTACAGGTCCCAGTCACATCTGAATTGATGTGATTGGCCATGTTTTGTCGACAAAGGAGTGAGGAGGAAGATCCAGTGTACTGTCCAGTGGATTAGATGTGTCACAACAGAACAACTGATCATATATTAGTATTAGCTATATGGTGCAAGGGAGCCTAAGGCTTTTGCTGCACTAGCCAAAAAAAAAAAATAAATAAATAAAAAATTATGAATAATAAAGTAAACTACCTATTTGATTTCCTCCTCAGGCAGGTACAAGTTGACCTTTGAATTTCCCCACGCTGTCAGACTGAATGACCCACTTGGACAACTTATTCTAGTAATTAGTAACTTGTTGGCTAAAAGAAAACTTCCTGCAATCCACTATAAACCCTTTCTTCCCCTATAATTTGAATTTTATGGCCCCCTAGTTCCAGAATCATTTATAACAGTGAAAATTTCATTCTTATTCATTTTGCTTTCTTTTCTCAGAACCCAGAACACTTCAATTAGGTCTTCTCTAAGAATCTTCTTTAGTTACCAAGCTCTGTTGCCTTCATATGGATACTGTTCTCATGATTTTACCAAGTGCTTTGTATGTATATGGACCCTTTCAAGTAGTGCTTGATGTCTCTTTTATAGGAAGTCTCTGTACTTGAACACAGTATTGCCTTACACAGTGGGATTATGACGTCCCTGCTTCTACTCAATAAATCATTAACAGGACACCACACCATCCCTTCCACCTGTATCCACTGTATGAGGGACTTTCTGTCTGATTGTATCATAACTTCCAAGTCCCTTTCTTCCTGTACTGTGTTTAAATTCAGTCCCACCAAGTTTATAAGTTATTTTTGGATTGCTATTCCCCAAGTGTGCATTTCGCTGCATTAAAACATATTTGTCAATTTTCTTAACCATTGTTGAAGCCTATCCAAGTTATACTAAAGGAGCCATTCTCATCTTTATATCATCTGGAAATTTTGACATCATGCTCACTATGCCTTCATTTATGTCATTTATGATATTCGGAAACTTAGAACTGATCCTTGGTTTTGCCCACTTCTAACATTAGACAGTCTGAACAATAACCATTAATGACAACCCTCTGCCTTGTTCCTTGCAGCATGTAGTCCATCTAAGGATTTTCCCTGTGTTTCCAACATGTTCCAGCTTATATAGTTCCACATCTAACTCAGTTCCACATGAGAGTTCCTCTCATGTGGAACTTTGTAGATGCTTTGCTGGAATCCAGTTAAACAATGTCAACATTATTTTCTTCATTCAGCTTGTGAGTGACTCTGTCAAAATAGTTAACCAGGTTCAAACATGATTTTTCCTCTACAAAATCATGCTGTTTCCTGCAGAATTCTGTTTCTGTTTAAATGATCCTGTACTGCACTCTTGATCATTGCTTCTATAATTTTCCCTGTCCCCAAAGTCACACTGACTAGTTAGTAGTTATGGAAGGTCTCTGTACTTGAACACAGCATTACCTTATACAGTGGGATTATGATCTCCTTGCTTCTACTCAATAAATCATTAACAGGACACCACACCGTCCATTCCACCTGTATTCACTGCACTGAGGACCTTCACTCTTAGAACCACCTTTTTGTTTTCGAAAATACGTTTGTACTTCTCTAATCCCTGAGCCCAGTGATGCTCTCATAATTAACCTTAATGGTTTGTTGCATTCTCTTGCCACCTTTCTCAAAATTACTAGGTGTATGCCATTACTCTCCCTTAGGCTTAAAAATTTTTCTAATAAATAATCTGAAATTTCAGTATTGTTAATTTCATGTTTCCCAGCTTCATAAATATTAAAAATTTATAATTCTGTAAATATTAATACAATTCATTCAGAATAACACCTGGATCATCTACAGTAATGGACATAAATCGAGAGTAATAATTTAAATAATCAGGATTGATGTGTAGAGATTTGCCTTTAGTCGGCAAGTGGTTGATTGTTGGAACAACATCCATTTGTTGCTGTGGAAGTAAGAAGTTTGAATAAATTCAAAGAAGAACTAGACAAATTATTCGAGGGGATGGACAGGTGATGTGGCATGGTTTTTTTTTTTTTTTTTACTGGTGCTTTATAATCTTGCTTTCTTGGATCATATGCCACTACTATTACTACTAATCATTTTTGCCCTTTTCATAATTTATTATATCAACTACGTCGAGAGAGGACTATTGGTTGAGTGATAATAGCTTTTTATCTTTAGTTTTGATAACATCAGATCATATTCTACCTCTACTTTTTTCCCTCCTTTGGTTTTCTTGTTTTGATAATTTGCATATAATAATCAATAATTGCTTATAATAATCAATTATGCCCATCACTAGTTATCTAAGGCTTTGTCACACTCATTTCACAAGAATCTGTCTGATTTGTTCTTCTCCTCAAGATTTTTTTTTCTGTATTCAAATACGTGAAAAACATCTTATCCTCATTCTTTGCCCTCTTGGGCAGTGATTTGTAAGCTGTAACTTTCTTATGCCATCTTTTTCTTTTCTATTAAACTGACTAGCTCCTATTCATCCACCTCAGTATCCTTCTCCAGCTATAATTTTGTACTGGTATATATGGCTTCTGTGACTATAACTTTAAAGGTACACCACTATTCCAGTATATTTGCAAGCTGTGTGCTATCTCCCCAGTTGACAGAGGCCATGTAGCAGCTTAAGTTTTCTTAATCTCCTTTCCTGAAATTAAAACTCATTCCTTTGCCTCTAACTGCTACCTCACTCCTCATTCGGCGCCCTCCATAGCTAGGTGGGAAGGAGCAGCAGTGCGTAGCACACACTTCTTGATTAGACAGGGTTTCGAGCCCGTCACCACCAAATACGGAAGATGCGGAAAGGTCAGGGAATGACCACCGCATATCCAGGAGCAATATGGCCTTAGTTGCTAATGCTCCTAAAAATCAAATAACAACATTACTCCTCATTATCAAACTTAGAACACCATGATAATTCCATCCTAAGTCTTTTGATGTTTTCTGGTTCATGATTTAGAATCAGTGGTAGAATATTTTTGCTGCTAGTGCTTTCCTTGATATGCTGATACAAATAATAATCATCTGATAGATTTAAAAATTTTGGTCCCCATGGTGAGTTCCCTTCCACTTTCTCCAATGAGTTAGAGGCAAATTGAAATCACCCATAATAAGACATTCACACTTGCTTTCTCATTCTGTTTGCATGTCAGGCTCTCATCATGATCTTCACAATCTTCTGGTCACATTATGTCATTATGATATGGGGGAGCAAGATCCATTTTGACATGGACTCTGTGTGGACACTGGTATAGTTGAGCTATTACAGCCAACAGCCTATCTAAGTACCACTACTGATAACCCACCACAAGCAAATGTGTTTAGGAAGCATAAGAGTGGAACCATTAGACAAGTGGTGCTTGGAAGCAGATTACTTAGTCTAGTGAATTGAGTTTTCCAACTACATTATAGAGATGGGCATAGTGTTTAGGTCAGAGTGCCACCAGTGGTTCCCCACAACTTTGCCTTTGTTTCTTTGTGCGATGAAACAGAACTCTGTAAAAGCCAGAAGTGGGAGTTGTGTGTTGTTTTGTGAAAATGTAGTTTTGGATTGTGTTGTTTATCTGGCTTTCTGCTGTGGGCCCCTAGTGGGACCCCCATGTTGTCCACCACTACCTCTGGGAGGGGTAAGCCAGCAGTTCCATATTTTCGGCTGGCTTCTGCCAGGGTCGCCTAAGCTTCCTGACAGAGACTGAAAAAAAAAAAAAAAAAAAAAAAGAAGAAGATAGGAGTATTGGGGGATGTAGAGGAAGGTGTCCCCAAAGGGTAAATGGGGACAAGCTCTATCAAGCAAAGGGGGGGGGGGATTAAAAGTAGATGTGCTAGGATGAACACTCTAGATTGCCATCTTGTGGAGGATGTCAATTCAACCTTAGTTTGGTCAGGTCCGTCAAATCCAGTGGAATTCCCATGGTCAGGAGAGGTCATAAAAAGGTGAAGGTCATAGTCCGGTGGTTGTCATTCTCTCTGTGGATGTCTCATCCTGTTGTTAGGCATATTCCAGTGATTGTATCACAGTGGAAAGTACTATTGTTTTAGGCTGGTTTCAAGTCAGGTTCCTCGTTGAAGATATTTGGTGCAGTGGCACTTAAAAGGGGTGTTGGTAGTTGGGTGCAGCTTGCTTTTAGGAATTATGGTTCCGGGTTACAGAGTGGGACATCCCTGCGTGAAAATCCTCAGGAAGTTGTGGAGATTGGTTTGGATTGATTAGTCCCTTTATGGCTACAGGAAAGTTCAGCATTTGGCAAAAAGGTCCTGTGCAAATTTAGAAAATGCTTTGTAGTCTTCTTCATTTTCCAGTGGACACTGTTCCTGATCTTTGGGGAGGTAATAAATCTGTGAGATGAGTATACATTGGCGGTCCTCATACAGGGGACAGTCAAACATTAAGTGGTCCCAGGACTCCCTGAGACCACAATGACAGAGAGGGTTGTCTATTATTCCAAGGAATGTGAGATTCCCTCTGATGGAGCCATGATCGGTAAGTAAGTATGTGGTCAGAAGGCCAGGAGAGAACTAAGCTGGTGACCTGGGATAAGTCTTCTGAATGTGAGGGATGAATTTTCGGGTTATTGCGCCTTTCATGGATTCGGTCCATCTTGTTTTCCAAGCCTGCTGTAGGAAGGTGGGCTGTTGTCTCTTTTCCATGCTGTGATTGTTGAGTGGGTCAGTGGTAAAGCCCATGCAGGTGGTAGAGTTTCCTTTGCTCAGGTGGAAGAGTATACCACAGCAAATGACTTCCAGGTCCAGGGGTAGGATGCTCACCAGCAGTTGCAGGGCACGACAGTTCCACAATTTGTTGCTGACCGCCTTGCGCTCATTTATGGTGACTGTCATTCTGGACCACTAAACATCTTTCAGCATGGTACTTCTCCATGTAACAAGGGAACAGCATTAAATTGATTCAGTGAAAAAGGGAATACTCCATTCTCCTATAGTTGACAAACTCAGCCAAGCTGTTTATTTAAGCATTCGTGGGACATAGAATGAACAATTCACTTCCCGGATATATCCTCATGTACTTGGAAACTGTGAGATGCAGTGTAATTGGCATGGGTTAGCATATGTGTCCACTATACAGCACTTCATAAAGTCTGTTCCCTGATATATCCTGGCCATGCTGCATGCTGAAGATTGTGCAACTAGGTACTAGGGTACTAGTTGGTTAATATGTCCATCTCCTCAAATAATTTTTCTCATCCCTGCTGTTAATTTATTGAAACAAACCTCTTCCACAACAATCAATTACTCTCTGACTGAAAGAAAAGTTTGCTCCCTGATGTATATCATCTGAGAAAGAGTAAGGATGCCATCAGTATTTAGTGTGCTCAATCTGTTTAAAGTTCTGCATCCTTTTAAACACTTCAATCAGATAACGTTTTACAAGTGTTCACTTTCCAAGTGCTGCAATTTTCAGAACTAAAGTCTTTTATGGTAAGAATGCCATTTTGTGGCCTTGATTAATCTTGTTGACTAAGCTTGTTGCTCTTCACTGTTCCCATTCCAACAGTTCTGAATCCTTAAAATGAGGCCTCCAGACCTTTATGCTGTAGTCCAGATGCAGCCAACCATTGCTTTATAAAGTGGGATAATCATCTCCTTGTTCCCTCTGGCACAATTCTGGTATATTAATGACAGATCCACATGAGGTGCTCTAGCAGCCTGTTCGCATTGCACTGGGAACTTCATATTGGACTGTAATTCTGGACTGCTTTGAGTATTGTACTGCCCAGTTGGTATGTTATTCTGGGATTACTGCAGCGTGGAGTTTGGGGAGACCCCCAGTGCTGCAAGACAATTAATACTAACACTGTGCCCATATGCAATACCATGCATTTATCAAAGTAGTTCAGCTGCAATTTCTCGGTGCATGCCACTAATTTTTCTTTGCAGATGGTGGCGCATTATGACCTGCGTAGTCCATGCGCCATTAAACCTCAATACAAACAAATCTTTGCAGATGGGATGATTTCTTGTTGCAGTAGAACATCTTTGCAGATGGGGGTGACTTCTTGTTGCAGTAGTACAGTTCCTGTAATTAACCACCCTGCTAACCTTTGTATCATCTGCAAACATAAACAATAAGGAGGCCCAGCATTTAACTCCCAAGGGATGTCACGAATGTTATTAATGATGGGCCCAAGAAGTGAAATATCCATTTATAACCACCCTCTGTCTTCTGCTGTTCAACCACCCCATTATCAATATTGGTACCTTGTCCTTACTACCACACTGTTAAAATTTGTACAGTATTCCTATGGAGCAGTGTCAAAAACTTATTGAAATCTGAAGATATTATGTCAGAATTATCTTGTGCACACAAGTTCCTTTATTGTTGTATCTTAGCAGCATTGGGCAGACAAGATCTTCCCTGAACAGATCAATGCTGTAATTTGCACATAACTGCATTCCTGTGTTTGCCTGTCAGTCTGTAAATTGATAATTAGAGATTGTTCATAAATATTTTCATATACATATAGGTTTGTATTATGTGGTGACATGTTCCACTGTTGAAAATGGCCCATATATATTCTTATATGGTCCATTTTCATTTTTACTGTCAATAAAGCTGTTACTATTTCAATACGTAGATGATATTATATTCTTATATGGGCCATTTTCATTTTTACTGTCAATAAAGCTGTTACTATTCCAATACGTAGATGATAAATTTAGGCATGTAGATTAAAGTTCTCTTTATAAATTAATTACTAAGATTATAACTGTATAGAAAACTTAATAAAATTTTAGTTTTATATTCTCTAAGCCTAGCCATTCAGTTTATATGCAGTTATATAAGTATGTAATATTTACTTCTTCTGTGTATATATAAATATATATATTGTTTTAAGTGGTCTCTTCACTCCCTCTCTTCACAAGTGACACCATGTTCATGAATCTTACATAACAATACACACGAAGCATGCTGTCTAAAGCTAATGATACTGCATTAAAACTACATTTAATTTTAATTCCATTTTAATGAAATTTGGAATGGCTCTGCAAATATTTCTAAAAGGCCCAAATGTAAATTTCATGAAAATCTGACCACTAGGAGTCGAGTTACATACAGATGGACGTGGTGAAGACAATTGGTGCATATATACTTATATATGCAAACATGCTTAAAAAGTAAGGGAAGTATACACAAAGCTGAAAGAAAGAAGAATAACATAAAGGATGGTGCAGGATCTTTCAAACTCGTTTTACATATGATTCTGAATTACTCGTAAAATGTAATTTTCAAAACCACTTAAGTTTATACGTGATTACAAAGGCAGTAACAACCTAGATCTGGATCAAGGTTAACAGTAACTCAGTTAATCTTGATCCAGAAATTAATGTGCACTAGATATTTCATTGAGATGTCTCTCAGACTAGCCACCACTGCTAGGTTAAGACAGTAAGGGTTAAATGACAAAAAGGCATAAATGTGTGCATAACCTTCTGAGATATTTCTAGCAGAAAAATATGGTGACACTTCAGATATATTAAAATTTTGTTTTTCTAATTACACATAGAAATTTAGTTGAGTAGTTTTGGAATGGTGCATTATAGTCTTTGTCACCTTATGTACCACTAAAATCCAAATCAGCCAATTAATGAACATGGTTGTTAATTTGGAATTACAGCGAAAAAGGTATGACAGACATCATGTAATAATGTCTATCATTATTACAATTATTACATAAAAATGGCTTCTTGTCTGATTATTATAATTTATTTATTTTACAAAGCATATTACAGATAATACTTCCAATCAGAGTCTTTATTAATAGATAAATAAATTTTCTGTTTATACTCTGGGACGACCACACAGTCAAAGAAGTTCACAAGATCGAAAGAATACAAGAAACAGCACCATATTTAGCAGTTGCAGTCTTGAACTCTGTTCACTCAGTTCACGTGTACTTATGAACCCTTGTGCCTGACCACTCAGCTATGCAGTAATGCAAGAAGTTAGATGTAAAATATTGGTAAAAATAGATATCTATCAAATATATATTTAATATATATTCTAAGCAGAAATATGTGTGTGCATGTGTGGTGCTTAATTTTGATGTGCTTAATTTGAAAATGGAAAGACTAATAGATTTCGTGATTTTACTTTGTTTATAATGTTTTTATAAGACTTTTTTTCTCCCAAGCAGAAGTAATAAAAAGTTTGCTTTGTTGAAAATAAGAGGAAAATGTTTGCAAAGAAACACATTTGTACATTTTCAATTTTTTTTCATAAAAAATGTATTTAATAAGTCTTGCATTCCATTAATAACAGGTCAAGCATTAATGTATGAGGTATGACCAGAATGGGGGACTTGCTTTTTATCTTGCAATGTTGTAGTGAGTTGTTACTTGCCGCAACATGTTCAGTGGCTCGAAAAGAGTAATGCATGAATTACCCATTATCTATAGTCAGTTGACTTGGCGCATTATAGCCTTAGATGCTAATGCGCCATAAAATCCTAAAACAAAACAAAAAACAAAAAATCTACAGTCAGTCTGACAGAAAGTTTTTTTTTTTGTTTCTCTCTAGGATGGATGTAGATGACCTGTGGGCTACGGAATGTCTTACGAACAAGTGAAGCTCATTTCCAGCTTATGGACTCTCATAGTAGTCTTTAACTATCGTATGCTTTTGTCTTTTACTCAGTTAAATCCTTATCTGTTGTAATCTGTTTGCCATATTTCTTTTGAACAGACAGCATCTCCATTGGAATGAATGGGTTTGTGGCTTTCAGGACCACCTCTTGTAATGGAATTGCATCCAGCAGCAGCAGCATGTAGTTGTCTCTTCAGTTAATAGAGCTGAAGAAATATCTGTTATAGTCCCCTCTAATAGAGTTGATTGTCTTACTATTGACGTTCTCACCTTTTCCACAGAAATTTCTTTTGACACTACTCATTTTATAATATTGTTGTCATTATCCACTATTGGTGTCTGCACTCTCAAGGTGTTTATGCAGTTTAGATTCTTGGTAATAACCAGGTTGAGCATTGTAGAGTCCCTTTGTACTTTTATTTATTCCAACAATATGTTGGAATAAATAAAAGTCATCTAGATGCTTCAAAACACTTTCCTAGCAGCACGTTGCCAGTACATGATTTAGATTATGTTGCCCATAATTAGTCAGCCACATTTGCTTTTCCTATTCTGGTAGCCTGAAGATATTTTTGTCATACTTTTCAGAATCATCTGGCCTCTAATGTATCCCCACTAGAATGTCATCTCATACCACATGGCCATCTGAACTTGTTCTGACTCTAGGAAAAGTCTGGTTTCTTTTAGAGAGCACTTGATCAGAATAATGAAACTGATAGTTGGTTTGTTACTGCATCAGTTTGCTTGTACATGGAAGATCTCACCTTCCATGCAGAAGGAAGGACAAATGAAATACAGCCATATACCCTGGCTGCATTTCTTTTGTCCTTATTACAAAATAAATTATAATATATTATATATATTATCCAATTCCTATACTGTTGAATCTCCCAGTAAGGCTATATCAGCATTACTTGACCTAATCAAATCTCCTTTAAACCAGAACATTTTGCATCAGAAGGACCAGTCCTCTAGTCCAGACTTAGGAGAGAGTTGCCTGGCATAAAATTAGACATTTGAGTCTCTGTTGACCCTTGTACACTTCTGTATTTCGTAACTTATCTTTTACACTCAAATTCACACTTTCTGTTCACTGACTTTTTTTGGGTAGTAAAATTTAAAACAATAAAAAAGATAAGCGTCCATCAATAACAGAGCTTACTGCACACAAAAATTGGAACTAACGTGACCATGCAAATGAGACTAATATAGATATAGGAAAGAAAGAACAGATTTCAGTGAAGAGGGAACACATTTCACCTTAATAACTTGAAAACACAGAATTCCAGCTTTCAGTATTATCGCAAATGCAATAAGATAGAGTTGACTACCCATTTATTGCACTAACATATTTATTCTAATAAACCGGAAACTGCAAATTGTTTTTACTGTTTTGTGGTTGTGACCTCCAGAAATGTGCTTTAGAAAAATATCATAAGGCTTTCACAATTGATTGTTATAATTAGCATTAGCATTAGTAGAGGCATACGATGCAAGAAAGCAAGCTTATGCAGCATCAGCCAAAAAAAAAAAAAAAAATCTCCCATTTTACCCCGCCATTCGTTCCAAAATGCTTGTCCAGCTCAACCTTGAATTTATTTAGGTTATCAACTCCCACAACAAAAGATGGAAATCTTTTCCACCAATCAACCACCCACTGGCTAAAGGCAAATTTCCGCACATACATTCTACAACTGTCTTTCCTCAATTTGAATCTATGCCTCCTCAGGTTCTTAATCTGAGCAAAAGGAAGAATCCCATCAGCATTCAGCTTGCTCAACCCATTCAAGGCCTTATACACCTCAATCAGATCACCTCGCAGGTGCCTAGCCTCCAGGCGCTGCAATTTGCAGAACTTAAGCCTTTCTTCGTAAGAGCACCCCCCTTGTTCCCCTCACCAATCTTGTTGCCCTTCTTTGTACTCATTCTAGCAACTCTACATCCTTCCTAAAATGAGGCCTCCAGGCCTGTACATAGTACTCTAGGTGTGGCCTGACCATTGCCATGTACAACAGGATAGTTACCTCATTGTCCCTGCTAGCAAAATTCCTATATATCTTTGACAAAACTCCATGACCTGCACTGGCAGGTCATGGAGTCTTGTCAATGATCAGCAGACTTCATATTTGACTGCATAGTTACCCGCTTCATATTTGACTGCACAGTTACCTGAGTGTAGTACCACACAGTTGATACTTTTCACTTGGGTTATTGCTACCCATATGCAGTACTTTGCATTTGTCAGTGTTAAACTTCAGTTGCCACTTCTCAGCCCATTTGGCCAACTTATCTAGAGCCAGTTGGAGTAGCATACTGTCTTTACTTTGGTTAACAACCCTGCCAACCATTGTATCATCTGCAAACTTGGACATTAATCCTGATATACCTTCATCAATATCTTTGATGAATACACAAAACAACAATGGACTCAGCACCAAACCCTGGAAAACTCCACTATAACCCCAGGGACTCACATCTGGTGAGTATGGGCTTGGCACAACCAGGGTCCTGTGCTGGATATCATCATTCTCTTTCTCTCACTCTCTCTTTCTCTCTCTCTCTCAGGGTTATTTGGAAATTTATTTTGGCTGGTGCAGCATAATAATGTGCTGCACTATATGGCTAATAATAATAATAACATTTGTCCACCAAGAACAGTGTCCATTGATGACCACTCTCTGTCGTCTCCCGCTCAACCCTCCCTTTATCCATTTAGCAACTTACCCTTAATGCTATACCTCTCCAATTTGTGCAGCAGTCTTCCATGTGCAACAGTATCAAAAGCTTTCCTGAAATCCAAGTATATGATATCAAAATTATTTTTGATATTCAGTTCTTTTGTGGCCGCGTCATAGTATCTAATCAGATTGGTCAGACAAGACCGCCCTTTAACAAACCCATGCTGTATCTTAACTATTACTGGCCTTGTCTAGATGATCCTGCAATGCTTCTTAATCCGGTGACTCCATTATTTTCCCCAGAACACAAGTTAAACTAATTGTGTTCTATAGTTACTTGTCACCTTTTGTGAACCCCTTTGTGAATTAGAGATACATTTGCACACCTCTAGTCCATGGGTATCTCCCCTGAGTCCAAGGAAGCTCTCATAATTATGGCTAAGGGTTTGCTTACTTCCCTTGCTACCTCCATTAATATAACTGGACAGATCCCATCCATCCCAGGTGCTTTCCTTATGTTTAACTTCAACAATTTCTCCTCCACTTTGCTCTCAGTTATTACAAAATCACTTAGCTCTCTGTTAGAGTTTGATAACTTCTGGAATTCCCCTCATTGAATAACTCACGTGTGAATGTAGATGCATAATACTCATTCAAGTAGGCGCCTCCGTAGCCAGGTGGGAAGGAGCAGCAGTGCGTAGCACACGCTTCTTAATTAGATCGGGGTTCGAGCCCGTCACCACCAAAAACGGAGGATGCGGAAAGGTCAGGGAATGACCACCACATATCCTCGGAGCAATATGGCCTTAGTTGCTAATGCTCCTAAAAGCCAAATAACAAACAAACAAACTCATTCAAGTTTATCAGCTATCTGAGCATGATCATCAATAGTCAACCCACCTACGTTAAGTGGTCCAGTCTGTTTCATCCCTTTCCTTCTAGTGTTTACATAAGTAAATAACTCTTTGCTGTTTTTCTTTGCATCCTCTGCCAAAGATTTCTTGTAATCTGCCTTCGCCTGCCTAACCTTCTTTGTGACTTGATTACAGACAAGCTTATATCTGCCATAGGCTTCTGTGTCACATGATAATTTACATGCATCCCATACATTTTTCTTCTCTGCCACGAGCCTCATTAATTCATATGACATCCATTTAGGCCTGAACCTTGAACAGTATTTCTTAATTGGAATGAAGAGCCTAGTAGCCTCCAAGATTAAGTCCCTGAAGTCTTCCCATTTAGAATTCAACATTGGTAACATCATCAGTTGATCCCACTGTACAGAATTTAAAAACTGTCTGAGACCCGTTGTCACACTTACGAAAGCAAAAGCCCTTCCTTTTAGCCTTGATGGTAGTTACATCTTTAAATAATTCCCATATCAGTACATTGTGATTACTGTCACCCAGTGGTTCCTTTATAAAGGAACCACTGGGTGACAGTAATCACAATTCTTATTGCATGATGAATCACTACTGATAATCAGACAAAGAGTATTACCCCCCTCTTGTTGCCTCTCGAACATGCTACTGTAGAAAACAGTCATTCAATAAATCCAAAAAAGGCTTGCCAGTGTGCAAGCGACCAATCCACAAGTTCCAGTTGATATCTGGAAAGTTAAAATCCTCGATTATAAGACATTCTGAATTACTGGCCCACTCTATTTCTCTGCACAATTGCTCATTATACTCATCAGATTCATTAGGCCTATAGCATTCACCTGCTCTCATTTTTCCTTTCCCAGTGCTTATGTCTCACCAAACAGACTCAACATAGCATTGTTCACTGACTGGATGCACTTCCTTAGATTTTGTGTGTTTATTCACTAACAGCATAACCCCTCCTCCCTTCCTATCCTGTCTATCCTTCCTGTACACATTGTACTCCCAAATTCCAAGTCTGCACTGCTTATATCTGTGTGACACCACATCTCAGATATCCCAACAGTATCTGCCTTTGATGTCTTGATCAGCACTTCATATTCATCAATTTTATTTACTAAACATTTAGTATTAGTATACATGCACTTGTTCTTACTCTTTGTTACTCTAACACAGCCCATGTATTTACTTGATCCATGATGACTCCCAGCAGCTCTCTAGGCTGCTGCGCATTACAATAGAAGCAGTGCAAGAATACTTTTGCCTCTGTCTGTGGCTACCGTTAACCTTTTTGTCTGTGAATCACTGCAATATAGCAGTTTTCCGAACCACCTAACACTGACTCAATAGCATCAGCAAATATTCTTGCACACCTTCTATTTAAGTGTACCCCATCCCTGTAGAAGCAGTCTCTCCTGTCAACAAACACAGACCAGGCTGAAAAAAATTCTACCCATTGTGCCTTGCACAGTCTCTTCAAGGCCGAATTGATCGACAAGCCTCTCATAATATGCTCCATTCTATCATGTCTGGGCAAAATTGGCGCCTCCGTAGCCAGGCGGGAAGGAGCAGCAGTGCGTAGCATACGCTTCTTGATTAGACCGTGGTTCGAGCCCGTCACCACCAAATACGGAGGATGCGGAAAGGTCAGGGAATGACCACCGCATATCCCGGAGCAATATGGCCTTAGTTGCTAATGCTCCTAAAAACTAAATAACAAACTGGGCAGAATTGCAGACACTCTTTCACATTCAACCCTAACTCATGACTTTTTTTCAACATTGACCTGTGTTTGTTGAGTAAATCTGTAGATCTCTTACTCTTAATGTCAGTAGTTCCAATGTTTACAAGAATATCACCTTTTGCACCTTTAAAAGATGTCTGCTGTACGTTGTCAACTTTTGACCCTGTCAGACATACACTGGCCCTGTTCCACCTATCCGTTTTGCATAGTATTGTTGGTGACAGTAGTGTCACCAACAATAACTAGTTCCTTTGGGACCAGCGCATAATGGAGCATATAAAAATGATGAAAGTGTACTGCCATTTCTATTATAAAAACGAACTTTTAGAGAGATAAATAGCATAGTTATATAGCAAAAATTTCATCTTCCTAGGTCTTGGAACGAATTACCAAAAAAAAAAAAAAAAAAAAAGAATGTGTAATTGGGTTCACATTACAATATAATCACGATACCTCCATTTATTCCTAGGGGATGCAAAATACATTTCCAAGTTTTTTTTTTTTTTTTTTTTCAGTTTGAACCGGCCGGCAAAAACCTATGTAAAGTCGAATTTTCGTAAGTCAAGTATTACATAAGCTGGGAAGTGCCTGTACACAGTACTCATGGTGTGGCCTGACCATTGCCTTATACAAAGGTATAATAACCTCCTTATTCCTGCTAGCAAAATTCCTGTATATCATTGTCAAGACCCTGAGATCTGCTCTGGTCTGCACTGCTCAGAAAACTTCATATCTGATTGCACAATTACCCGCAAGTCTTTTTCATTCTCCACTACCCTAAGTGTAGTACCACACAGTTGGTACATCTCAGGGATTACTGGTACTCATATGCAGTACTTTGCATTTGTCAATGTTAAACTTCAGTTGCCACTTCTCTGCCCATCTGCCCAACTTTTCTAGATCCTGTTGCAGTAGCATACTATCATTACTGGCATTAATAACCCTGCCAACCTTTGTATCATCTGCGAACTTGGACATTAGGCCTAATATGCCTTCATCAATATCATTGATAAATATACAACACAACAATAGGCCTAAAACTGAATCCTGGGGGCCTCCACTAATAACATTAGTCCACGAAGAGCAGTGTCCAATGATTACCACTCTGTTTTCTCCTACTCAACCATCCCTTTATCCATAGCAGCAATTTGCCTCCAATGCCACACTGCTCCAATTTGTGCAGCAGTCTTCCATGTGCAACTGTATCAAAAGTCTTTCTTAGGTCCAAATATATGATAACAAAATTGTTTTTTGTATCCAGTTCCTTTGTGACTACATAGTATCCAATCAAATTGTCAGAAAAGACTTACTCTTCTCCGTTAACAACTCCAAGCTGTGTCTGAATTATTACTGCAGTCTTATCTAGATGATCCTGTAATGCTTCTTTAACCAGCGACTCCATTATTATCCGAAGAACAGAACTAACAGGTCCGTAATTACTCGTGTCATCCTGGGATCATTCTTTATGAATTGGAGATACATTTGCACATCTCCAGTCCGAGGGGACCTCCCTGAGTCCCACGATTTTCTCATTATTATGGATAAGGGCTTCCTTAGTTTCTTTGCCATCTACTTTAATATAACTGGATAGATCCCATCCACCCCAGGTGCCTTTCTTATGTTTACCTTCAACAATTTCTCCTCCACTTTGCTCTCAGTTATTATAAAATCATTGAGCACCCTTTTACAGTTTGATAAACTTCTGGCATTTTCCTCCCTTAATAACTCGTCTTGTGTGAATGTAGATGCAAAATACTCATTCAGATTATCAGCTATTTCAGCAAGAACATCAACAGTCGAGCCGTCGATATCAAGTGGACTAATCTGATTGGTCCCTTCCTTTTAGAGTAAGGTAGTTCTTGCTGTTTTTCTTAGCATCCTTTGCCAAAGATTTATCGTAATCTGCCTTCACTTGCGTAATCTCCTTTGTGACTTGATTATAGACTAGCTTATATCTGCCATAGGCTTCTGTGTCACCTGATAATTTTTATGCATCTCATGCATTTTTCTCCTCTGCCACAAGTCTCATTAGTTCATCTGATATCCATTTAGGCCTAAACTATGAACAATATTTCTTAATTAGTATGAAAAGCCTAGTAGCTGCCACAAATAATTTCTTAAATACTTCTAATTTAGAAATTGCTGTGGGTAATGTCATCAGTTGTTCCCACTGTAAAGAATTTAAATACTATATGAGACCACTGTAGTCACCTTTATGAAAGGAAAAACCCTTCCCTTAACCCGTCATGGTAATTGTATCTTTAAGTAAATCTCACATCAGTACACTGTGATCACTGCCACCTAGTGGTTCCTTTATCTACAAATTCTTAATGCACGAATAAATCACTGCTGACCAGATCAAGAGTATTACCCTCTCTGGTTGCCTCTCAAACATGCTGCTGCAGTAAACAGTCATCCAGTAAATTCACAAAAATCTTGTTAGTATGCGAGTGACCAACCCACAAGTTCCAGTCTATATCTGGGAAGTTTAAATCCCTGATTATAACAAATCTGATTTACTTGTCCATGCTATTTCTCCATACAATTGTTCATTGTACTCATTAGAGGCATTAACTCTACAACACACTCTTACTTTCATTTTTCCTTTCTCAGTGATTATGTCACACCAAACTGACTCAGCATTGCACTATCCATCTATGTCAGCTGGATGCACTTCCATAGATTTTATGTTTTTCTTAATTAACAGCATAAGACCTCCTCCCTTCCTCTCCTGTCTGTCCTTTCTGTACATATTGTACTCCCCAAATTCCAATTCTGCACTGCTTATATCCGTGTGGTACTACATTTCTGTGCCACATCATCAAAAATCGGATATCCCACACTATATGCCTTTGATGTCTTCACTAGCACTTCAAATTCATCAAATTTATTTACTATACACTTCTAGCATTGGTGAAAGTGCAAGTATGCACGCGCCTATTCTTAGTTACCCTAACATAGTCCATGTATTTATTTGTTTCATGATGACTGCCATCAGTCCCCGAACCCTCAGCATCTAGTCCTCCAGGCCCCTGCTCTTTCTAATAGAAGTAGTGCAAGAATCACCTTCACCTTTGCCTGCGGCTACTTTTAACCTTTTATTCTGTGAATCCCCCGAAGCTAGCATTTTTCCGACCCACCCAATGCTGACTCGATAGCATCAGAAAACACTCTTGCACCCCTTCTATTTAAATGTATCCCATCCCTCTAGAAGCAGTAGTAGTGGTAGTGGCAAGTGATGCAAGAAAGCAAGTGTATGAGTTATGCAGCATCAGCCAAAAAAAAAAAATTACAAAACAATCCCCTCTAAATATTTGTCTAGTTATTCCTTAAATTTATTTAACCTATCAACTTTCACAACGACAGATGGAAGTTTGTTCCAGAAATTAACCACCCGCTGGCTAAAGGCAAATTTCCGCACATCTATTCTACATCTGTCCTTCCTGAATTTCAATTTATGCTCCCTTAGGTTCGTAATCTGAACAAGTGGAAGAATCCCATCAGAATTCAGTGTGCTCAACCCATTCAAAGCCTTATACATCTCAATCAGATCACCTCGCAGGTGCCTAGTCTCCAGCTGCTGCAATTTGCAGAACTTAAGCCTCTCCTGGTAAGAGGATCCCTTCATTTCCCTCACCAGTCTTGTTGCCCTTCTCTGTACACGCTCAAGCAAATCTACATCCTTCCTAAAATGAGGCCTCCAGACCTGCATGCAGTACTCAAGGTGTGGCCTGACCATTGCCTTATACAGAGGGACAATCACCTCCTTTTCCCTTCTAACAAAATTCCTGTATATCATTGACAACACTCCATGACCTGCCCTGTCTGCATTGCTCAGAAAACTTCATATCTGACTGCACAATTACTCCCAGGTCTTTTCATTTTCTACCTCCTTAGGTGTAGTACCACACAGTTGGTACGTTTTTCTGGGGTTACTTCTACCCATATACAGTACTTTGCAGTTTTCAATGTTAAACTTTAGTTGCCACTTCTCAGCCCATCTGCCCAAATTTTCTAGATCCTGTTGCAGTAACACACTGCCATTACTGTCATTAACAATCCTGCCGACCTTTGTATCATTTGCAAACTTCAATACTAAGCCTGATATACCTTCATCAATATCATTGATAAATATAAAAAACAACAGTGGACCCAACACCGAACCCTGTGGGACTCCACTAATAACATTAGTCCATGAAGAGCAGCACACATTGATTACAACCCTCTGTCTTCTCTCACTCAACCATCCTTTTATCCATTGTAGCAACTTACTCTTAATACAATTCTGCTCCAATTTGTACAGTAGTCTTCCATGTGCAACAGTGTCAAAAGCTTTCCTGAAATCCAAATATATGATATCAAAATTATTTTTTGCTTCCAGTTCCTTTGTAACCACATAATAACCAATCAAATTTTTCAGACAAGACTTTCCCTTAACAAACCCATGCTGTGTCTGAATTATTGCTGCAGTCTTGTCTAGATGATCCTGCAATGCATCTTTAACCAGTTACTCCATTATTTTACCCGGAGCAGAAGTTAAACTAACTGCTCTGTAATTACTTGTGTCACCCTTTGATCTCCCTTTGTGAATTGGGGATACATTTTCACATCTCCAGTCCGTGGGGACCACCCCTGAGTCCAAGGATGCTCTCATAATTATGGCTGAGGGTTTGCTTACTTCCTTTGCCATCTCCTTTAATATAACTGAATAGATCCCATCCACCCCAGGTGCCTTTCTTACGTTTAACTTCAACAATTTCTCCTCCACTTTGTTCTCAGTTATTACAAAATCATTAAGCACCCTGTTACAATTTGATAATCTTGTGGCATTTTCAAACCTTAATAGCTCTTCATGTGTGAATGTAGATGAAAATACTCATTCAGTTTGTTTGCTATCTGAGCAGGATCATCAACAGTCGAACTATCGATATCAAGTGGACCATTCAGATTCATCCCTTTCCTTTTAGAGTTAACATAACTCGAAATCCTTGCTGTTTTTGTTAGCATCCTTAGCCAAAGAGTTCTCATAATCTTCCTTCACCTGCCTAACCTCCTTTGTGACTTGATTAGAGACTAGCTTATATATATCATAGGCTTCTGTGTCACCTGATAATTTATATGCATTCCATGCATTTTTCTTCTCTGCCACGAGTCTCATTAGTTCATTTGACAACCATATAGGCCTAAACCTTGAACAATATTTCTTAATAGGTATGAAACGTTTAGTAGCTTTCACTATTAATTCCTTGAATGCTTTCCAGTTAGAATTTGCTGTTGGTAACATCATCAGTTTGTCCCACTGTACAGAATTTACACTGTACAGTCTCTTCTGTTAACGAGCACAGACCATGCTGACAAAAATTCTACCCCACGAGCCTTGCACAATCTCTCTGGGGCTGAATTGATTGACAAAGCTCTCATCATATACTCCCTCCTATCAAGTCTGGACAGAATTGCGGACACTTTGAAATTTAACCCTAACTCACAACTTTTTTTCAACATTACCTGTACTTGTTAAGTAAATCTGCTGATCTCCTACTCTTAATGTCATTAGTGCCAATGTGTACACAGTATCGGCTTTTGTGATCTTAAAAGATGATATCTGCTCTACAACATCATAAACTTTTCCCCCTGGCAGACATACCTTCGTCCTATACCATCTATCCTGTTTACACAGTATATTACTTCTCCCTGATAATAGCATCACAGACAATAACTGTTGTGAGACCAGTGTATTCTGTCTTAGATTGCCGCTGTGTTACCTAATGCACAAGAGTTAGCTCTGATGTTGAGTTGGCCAGCTGAGAGCTTTATGGGCCCCTCATATTAATTTCTTTGAGGGCATCTACTCTACACCCGAAGATATCGTAGATGCCCATCAGAGCTCTGAGTTGGTGCTAATTTCTAGACACACTCTGCACGTAACACACACACAAAGACATCCTCCTTGGCTAAATCATGTTACGTTATTATTATTATTAGCCATATGGTGCAAGGAAGCCTGAGGCTTATGCTGCACCAGCAAAAAAAAAAAATCCCGAGTTACCCTCAGAGTGAGAAAGAGACAGACAGAAGTAGAAAGGAATCACCAAGAAAGAGAAGAATGATGATATCCAGCTTGGGACCCTGGGTGTGCCAAGCCCATACTCACCAGATGTGAGCCCCTGGGGTTAATGTTGCAGAGAGTTTGGAAAAAATTTCACAAGTTTTACAGTTTTTTAGGCTGTAATGCATTGGCAAATCGGCCCCATCAGTTTTCCCCCGAGTCACAGCACTCCTGCCGCTTTGTGCCTGTTGCTTTGCTGCTATAGTCTGGGGCTTGATATTGAAAATTAATAAGATCAATAAATTTAACTAATTAATTATCAATACCACACTATCTAATAGAATCCTAAATGCAGTGATGTGTATTAAGCTATCTAGTTTTACATTACAGCTATCTATTTACTGAAATTAAAAATTTGAATTATCTACTACTCACTCTCTATACGAAAACAATGGCTGCAAGATTCGGTTTTATGTATATTAATCATTTGAGAAAATATTGAGCAAAAATCATGAAGGAAAAATCAAAAAGCAGACATCCAGTAAATACACAGAATCTTGCTAGTCTGCAAATGACCAACCCATAAGTTCCAGTCAATATCTGGAAAGTTAAAATCCTCCATTATAAGACATTCTGATTTACTGACCTACTCTATTGCTTTGTACAGCTGTTCATTATGCTCATTAGAGTCATTAGGCCTATAACGCACTACTACTCCCATTTTTGTCCCAGTGCTTATGTCACACCATACTGACTCAGAATTGCACTGTCCACCAATGTCAATTGGATGCACTGCTTTATTTTTGTGTGCTTCTTAACTAAGAGCATCCTCCCCCCATCTGGTCTGTTCTTTCTGTATACATTGTTTTCTTCATATTCTGCAGCCCTTATATCTGAGTGGCATCACATCTCGGATATCGTTACATCTGCATTTGATGACTTAATCAGTACTTCAAATTCATCAACATTATTCACTATGCTGCTGGCATTGGTGTACATACAAATATATGTGCACCTGTTCTTTCTCGTAGTTACCCTAACACATTTACCATGTATTTACTTGCTTCATGGTGACTCACAGCAGTTCTTGAAATACCTAGCACCTTGCTTTCAAGGCTGCTGCTCATTCCAGTAGAAGCAGTGCAAAAATCACTTTTACCTCTGCCTGCAGACATTGTTAATCTATTAGTATGTGTGTATCCCACTCCCCAAGCTAGCAGATTTCCAACCCACCTAAGATCAATAAATTTAACTAATTAATTATCAATACCAGACTATCTAATAGAATCCTAAATGCAGTGATGCACTGCCTTGATATCAGCAAATATTCTTGCACCTTTTCTGTTTAAGTGAATCCTATTCCTGTAGAAAGCCTCTCGTGTTAACAAGCACAGACCACGCTGCGCTGAGAAAAAATTCTACTCCACGAGCCTTGCACAATCTTTCCAGAGCCAAATTGATTGACAAAGCTCTCATCATTTACTCCGTCCTATAGTGTATGGGCAGAATTGCAGACACTTTCAAATTTAACCCTAACTTGCACCTTTTTTTTTTTCAACGTTACTCTGTAGTTTTTAACTTAGTCTGCAGATCTTTTACTCATAATGTCATACAACAATGTCATCTTTGGTGATATTAAAAGATGATATCTCTTCTACAACCTCATCAAATTTTTCTCTTGGCAAACATATCCTGGGCCTATTTGCTCAATATATTTCCTGTTTCCTTAACAATAGTCACCAACAACAACTGGCTCCTCTGTCTTGGGGGTGGGTTACTGCTGTGTTGCCTGATGATCAAGTGCAAACTCTGGGATTTGGGGCGCCTCTATAGCCAGGTGGGAAGGAGCAACAGTGCGTAGCACATGCTTCTTGATTACACCGGGGTTTGAGTCCGTCACCACCAAAAACGGAGGATGTGGAATGACCACCGCATATTCCCAGAGCAATATGGCCCTAGTTGCTAATGCTCCTAAAAACCAAACAACCAACAACTGGCATTTGGGCAGCTGAGAGTTTGATCGTCCCCCAATTTAATTCCTTTGAGGGCATCCACTCATTCTTCAAGCTGTCATAAAGGCCCATTTCAATGCTGAATTCGCACCTAATATCCTCACGCTTCTTACATCAAGCCTTACGTGTTTTTCAGCTCCTGCGAATGCAAAGTTTTTAATTATATTTAGTTGCTTTATTGATTTAATTGTTAGATTAAATTATTCTCTATAAGTAGCTTATAGACCAAGTTAAGCTCCGTGGTTTATTTTGAATTTAGATAGTGTGATTTGGAAAGTAAATAATACCTAGTGTCCATAGATTAACTGTTCGTAACTTGCCGCCATTGTTATACGATACAACATGTGCATTTGGTTTTTAGGAGAATTAGCAACTAAGGCCATATTGCTCCAGAGATATGCGGTGGTCATTCCCTGACCTTTCCGCATCCTCCGTATTTGGTGGTCATGGGCTCGAAACCCGGTCTAATCGAGAAACGTGTGCTACGCACTGCTGCTAATTGCCTGGTAGGGCATAAATTCAAATTGAGGAAAGACAGTTGTATGATAGTTGTGTGGAGGTTTGCCTTTAGCCAGCGGATGGTTGACAGCTGGAACAAACTTCCATCTGTCGTTGTAGAAGTTGATATCTTAAATAGATACAAGGCAGAACTTGACAAACATATGGAGCGAGTGGATGGATGAAATAAGGGGTTTTTTTTTTTTTTTTTTTTAGCTGATGCTATATAAGCTTGCTTTCTTGCGTCATGTGCCTATGCTAATGCATCAAGCATTAGCATAGGCACATGATCTGCATCAAGCACACACAAAGACTATTGTCTTTGTGTGTGCTTGATGCAGATCAAGAAATGGTAATATCATTTCCCATTCCTGATGGCTCTGAAACATCACACACGCTGTACACCATGGTACTTCCACTCCCTTGAGCCCTTAGCTTTGGTCCTTTAGATTGTCACAGACATTCTCTCAGACATGCCAGAGAAGTTGTACTTGCTACCTGAGAGTCTAAAATGCTGATGGAACTGACATTCGGGTGACATTCAAGTAAAGTGGACCCAATTTTGACAAAGTCTGGATGGTCTGTAACAGCCAAATCCTCTGCTTGCACCTTCATGATGGTGGGATTGTTAGTAATCCTGGCTATAACCTCCATGCACAAGCACACTGTGGGTGACCACCCAGGTGTGAACCAACATAAGCAGGGGTTGAGGTTTGGCACCCACACCACATGGAGGAATGCCGCCCCTCTGTGTTACCAGGTAATACTAGGTGGTAGGTGATGCTCATCAACCAGTGTAATACCACCGTTCTTCTTATTAGAGGATTGAAGTGGTGTAACCCATGTTTAGTCTCCAGAGCTAAGTTCCGGTCAACCCGTCCCCATCTCTTCCATCATGCAGTATGACTGATGACTTTTGAGGTTATGATGAACACAAGGCAAGATCCAAACTTCCTTACATTTCAAGAGTACAGCACTAAAACTGTGTTTGCAGGCCGCTTCTAGTTAGTACACTGAACCGAACCTATTGGTAACTCTCTAGGAGGCTTCTGGATCAGTACTGTATAATCTTGCTTCCTCTACTCTGACAGATGGTGACTGGAGAGCATTAGCATTAGTAGAGTCATTTGATGCAAGAAAGCAAGCTTATGCAGCATCAGCTAAAAAAAAAAAAAAAAAAACCACTTCCACTTCACCCCTCTGTTCGTTCAAAATACCTGTCCAGCTGAGCCTTAAACTTATTTAGGCTATCAACCTCCACCACAAGGGATGGAAGTCTGTTCCACCAACCAACCACCCGCTGGCTAAAGGCAAATTTCCGCACGTCTAACCTACATCTATCTTTCCTCAATTTGAATTTATGCCCTCTCAGGTGATTTTTCTGAGCTAGAGGAAGAATCCCATCAGCATTGAGCATGCTTAAACCATTCAAGGCTTTATACACCTCTATCAGATCACCTCGCTGGTGCCTAGTCTCCAGACACTGTAATTTGCAAAACTTAAGCCTTTCTTCGTAAGAGCACCCCTTTGTTCCATTCACTAATCTTGTTGCCCTTCTCTGTACTCGTTCCAGCAGCTCTACATCCTTCTTGAAATGAGGCCTCCAGACCTGTATACAGTACTCTAGGTGTGGCCTGACCATCGCCTTATACAATGGAATAATCACCTCCTTATCCCTGCTGGAAAAATTCCTGTATATCATTGACAATACTCCATGAGCTACTCTTGCAGCCCGTCTGCTCAGAGAACTTCATATCTGCCTGCACAACCACCCCCAAGTCCCTTTTATTCTCTACCACTGTCAGTGTAGTACCACAGAGTTGATACGTTGCTCTGGGGTTGCTGTTTCCCATGTGTAGTACTTTACATTTGTCAATGTTAAACTTCATTTGCCACTTCTCAGCCCATCTGCTCAACCTTTCCAGATCCTGTTGCAGCAGCATAGTGTCAGTAGTGTCCTTGACAACCCTGCCAACCTTTGTATCATCTGCAAACTTGGACATTAAGCCCGATATACCATCATCAATATCATTTATAAATACAGAAAACAATAATGGACCCAACACTGAGCCCTGAGGGACTCCACTAATAACATCAGTCCACGATGAGCAGTGTCCATTGATTACCACTCTCTGTCTTCCGAGAGAGTCCGAGTAGTGTGTATGCGGGGAGCATTGTCGAGGTCACGTTATGTCAAGGATCTGGGTATAATCTTACCATGTGTACGCCATATCCAAAAATTTCATTACTTCATACAGCATGTCTATCGCACTTTTTCTTACTATTGAATACACCATGAATTGTCAAACTAATAGAGCAAGCTTATCTACAAAAAGATCTAAACTTCCCAAACACTTCCTAGTTCATTTCACAAATATACGTGGTCTCAATCCTAATCTCAACAATGTCCATTTCCACTTGCAGTCTGCCAGATCCATATACTTTTTCTGACAGAATCTCAGTTATCGGTTGATTGAACTACTGCTCATCTCAGTTGCCCAAATTATTCGCTATATGATTCCTTTCGCCTCAAACGTGGTACTTGTACATATGACCATTCCGATATTCACTGTCAGAGACTTAGTAATTTGGAATCTCCTCTCTTTGATCTTCTCAGGCTTAAAATCTCTACCTAATTCTGTCAGATTCATCTGTTGCCTCTACCGTTCTCCCAACTACACTAATCACTTGGAGCTCTTTGACTTCCTCCCTTTGCAACTTGACTTTAATGTTCCAAGGTAATTTTCCTTGGTGATTTTAATGTTCACAACTCCAGCTGGCTTCCGTTTTCTAGTCACACCAACCCAGCTGGTCAGGTGCTGAGCCGTTTGCAATTACTAATAACCTTGCACAGATTGTTCATTTACCTACAAGAATACCAGACAATCCTAACCATACAACTAACATGCTTGATCTTTTTCGCACAAACAACACTTCTAAGTACATGGTCGAAGTGAGTGGTCCTGTAGGCACCTCAGATCATAACTTGGTGATTGTCTCTTCTCCAATGGAGCCTTTATCTCATGGCTATTCCCAACCTCATGTTGTTTGGCATTACAAGAATGACCTTGTGAGATTTCTTTTCCTTGATTGGATTACTGTTTCAAAACTTCTTATATCAATGCACAGATGGTGTCAGTGAAATTATTCCTGTATGAATGGAATCATTCATTCCAGACTCCACTTTAAATTGTCATCCTTTATCTAAACCTTGGTTTTCCAATTAATGTGCTAAGGCTCTTCAAGAGAAGAACGTTGCATATCATAATTGGCTTGTTTCCAATTCTTCAGTTTCATTTTCCTCCTACACCAAAGCTTGCAACAATTGTAAAGCAGTTATTAATCAGTCCAAACTAGATTTTGACAGGCTAAGAATAGAAAACTTGCTTCATGCCCTGATGGTAGCCGAGCATTCTGGTCTCTTGCCAAAGCTATTGGCCGCAACTTTTGCCCATCTCTGCTCCCATCTCTGTCCAAACCAGATGGTTCTGTTGTCACTTCAGCCAAGGATAAAGCTGACCTGCTAGCATCCCATTTTTCTTTGAGCTCATGTATTAATGATCTTGGTAAAACACCTCCCACCATTCCTAACACACTCCATTCATTGCCTCCTGTGGTCTTCCGTCAAAAGAATGTCAGAAGGATTTTGACAAATCTTGATGCAAAGAAAGCTCCAGGTCCTAATGGTATTTCTCCACTTGTTCTCAAAACTTATGCTCCTGAACTTACTCCTGTTGTTTGCCACCTTTTTTCACTTTCTTATTCCAAAGGTGTTTTTCCTTCTGCTTGGAAATTTACTCATATCCATCTAGTTCCTAAAAAGGGTGACAAATCCCTCCCTTTCAGTTATCGTCCTATTTGCAATTACTTCTACTATTTCTAAAGTAATGGAGAAATCAATTAACCGCCAACTCTTTAACTACCTAGAATCCTTCCGTCTGATCAACGATCACCAGTATGGATTCCGTCAGTGTCAATCCACTGCAGATATTCTGCTTGTTACCCATTTATGGAAAATTCAGTGGAAACGTTTGGCGACAAGCAGTTGCTCTTGACATATCAGAGGCTTTCGATCGTCGTTTTTGGCATAAAGGTCTTATGGTTTGCCAACTGTTTTTTGTAATTGGTTATCCAGTTTTCTCTCTGATCACTCACTGAGGGTGATGGAGATGACTCTCTGTCTTCCAACGTCTCCACTAATGCTGGTGTTCCCCAAGGTTCAGTTCTTTCCCCCACTCTTTTCCTCTTGTATATTAATGACCTTCTTCCATTTACTGTAAATCCTGTCCATAGTTTTGTCGATGATAGCACATTGCATTCCACTCCTCATTCCATTTCGAGAAACCTTTCCCTGCTCAATCAGCTTTAACTTCTCGAATATCCGCTACCAATTCCTTAAATGCTGATCTCCAGGTAATTCTCCAGTGGGGCAAAGACAACTTAGTTGATTTAAACCCTTCTAAAACTCAGTTTTGTCTTATATCTCGCAATAAGGATTCTTCTGCTCCTATGCTTATCTTTGTTGATACTCCGATTTCTAGGCAAAATGATATATCTCTTTTGGGGGTTACCCTGACTTCCAATCTCTCTTGGCCCAAGCACATTACAAATATTGCTTTCTCTGCATCTAAAAAACTTGGTTACATTTTTTCCAAACAGCTTTTTCACTTTGTATAAATTGCAAATCCCCCTACCATGAAATATTGTTCCCACATCTGGGACGGTGCCCCCCAAAACTTCTCTGAGGCTTCTAGATTCCATTCAGAAGAGGGCAGTTAGGTTAATTAATGACTCCTCTCTAACAGAGTCTATCCACTCTCCGTCTCATAGATGTACTGTTTCTGCTGCATGCCTTTTCTACAGATACTTCTATGGGCACTGTTCTTCTGAATTGGCTTCTATAATTCCTGCTCTCTCTTTCAAAACAGTCCGTACCCGTGCTGCCACCAGCCAACATCCATTTACTGTCCAACTTAAAACTCACAGAACCAACTTTTCATCTTCCTTGTTAATTCATTCAACTGCCGTTTTTTGGAACTACCTTCCTTTGTACGTATTTCCTGAAAATTATAGTCTACAGAAGTTCAAGTCTAATGTCACCAAATATCTTCTTTCGTCTTCTCCACCTCCAACCCAAGCATGGTACTAGGTACTATAGGTTCTAATACCTTTCGTGTTTGGGGTTTTCATAAAAAAAAAAAAAAAATTCTCTGGTCTGTGGCATGATTTTTGTTCAAATTCAGTATAATTTAAAAAATTTTTTTTTTTTTTTTTATGTAATCTCCAAACACGCGACGTATTAGAACCTATAGTACTTAGTACCATTCTTGGGTTGGAGGTTGAGAAGACGAAAGAAGATATTTGTTAACATTGGACTTGAACTTCTGTAGACTGTAATTTTCAGGAAATACGTATAGAGGAAGGTGGTTCCAGAAAACGGCAGTTGAATGAATTAACAAGGAAGATGAAAAGTTGGTTCTGTGAGTTTGGAGTTGGACAGTAAATGGCTGGTGGCGGCACGTGTTCGGACTGTTTTGTAAGAGAGAGCGGGAATTATAGAAGCCAATTCAGAAGAACAGTGCCCATGGAAAAGTATCTGTAGAAGAGGCATGCAGCAGAAACAGTATGTCTATGAGACAGCGAGTGGAGAGACTTTGTTAAAGATGAATCATTAATTAACCTGACTGCCCTCTTCTGAACGGAATCGAGAAGCCTGAGAGAGGTTTTGGGGGCACCACCCCAGATGTGGGAACAATATTCCATGGCAGGGCGGATTTGTGATTTATACAGAGTGAGCAGCTGTTTGGAAGAAAAGTAACGCCGAGAGAGAAAGAGAAAACCAAGTTTTTTAGATGCAGAGGAAGCAATATTTGTAATGTGCTTGTGCCAAGAGAGATTAGAAGTCAGGGTAATCCCCAAAAGAGATATATCATTTTGCCTAGAAATCGGAGTGTCACTAAAGATAAGCATAGGAGCAGAAGAATCCTTTTTACGAGATATAAGACAAGACTGAGTTTTAGAAAGGTTGAAATCAACTAAGTTGTCTGCCCCACTGGGGAATTACCTGAAGATCGGCCTTTAAGGAATTGGTAGCAGATTTTCGACAAGTGGAAACTGATTGAGCAGGACAAGGTTTCTCAAAATGGTAAGTGGAGTGCAATGTGCTATCATCGGTAACTCTATGGATAGGATTTCCAGTCAATGGAAGAATGTCATTAATATACAAGAGGAAAAGAGTGGGGGAAAGAACTGAACCTTGGGGGACACCGGCATTAGTGGAGAAGTTAGACAGAGCCATCTACCATCACCCTCAGTGAGTGATCAGAGAGAAAACTGGATACAAAAACAGTTGGCAAACCATAAGATGGAAGCTTGTTTAGAAGACCTTTATGCCAAACACCATCGAAATCCTTTGAGATGTCAAGAGCAACTACTTGTGTTTCACCGAACCTTTCCATTGAATTAGTCCATAAATGGGTAACATAAGCCAGAATATCACCAGTGGATCGACACTGACGGAATCCATACTGGCGATCGTTGATCATCCGGAAGGTTTCTAGGTAGTTTAAGAGTTGGCGTTTAATTGATTTCTCCATTACTTTAGAAAGAGTAGAAGTAATTGCAATGGGACGATAATTGGATGGGAGGGATTTGTCACCCTTTTTAGGAACTGGCTGGATATGAGCAAATTTCCAAGCAGAAGGAAAAACACCTTTGGAATAAGAAAGTGAAAAAAGGCAGCAAAGAATAGGAGTAAGTTCAGGAGCACAAGTTTTGAGAACAAGTGGAGAAATACCATTAGGACCTGGAGCTTTGTTAGCGTCAAGATTCATCAAAATCCTTCTGACATCCTTTTGACGGAAGACCACAGGGGGCATTGAATGGAGCGTGTTGGGAATGGTGGGAGATGTTTTACCAAGATCATTAATACATGAGTTGGAAGAAAAATGGGATGCTAGCAGGTCAGCTTTATCCTTGGCTGAAGTGACAACAGAGGTGGGAGAAGAGATGGGCAAAAGTTGCGGCCAATAGCTTTGGCAAGAGACCAGAATGCTCGGCTACCATTAGGGCAAGAAGCAAGTTTTCTACTCTTAGCCTGTTCAAACTCTAGTTTTGATTGATTAACAATAACTAACAATAATTAAAAATACTTCACTAAACAAATATATCTAATGTAGTAATAACACTATGCACTGGTTATGCTGTGAAGTTTACATTATTAATTATACAAAGGGTACTAGGAAAGTTTTGCAATACAGCTTTGTTTATTTAATTTTTTCAAAGTAATTTCCTCTACATTCAATACACCTCTCCATCCTCCGAAACCAATCTTTAAACCAGTTCTGCCAAGTTTCACTAGGGAGTAAAGCACACTCGTCCCAAGCCCGTAGAAGGTCCTCATCACTGGAAAACCACCTCCCTTTTAGCTTCATTTTCACATGCGGGAACAGTGCAAAGTCGCAGGGAGCAAGGTCTGGACTGTAGGGAGGGTGCTCGAGAAGTTTCAGTCCTGTCGTGGTCAAATATTTGGTGCAGGCTTTGGCGCGGTTAGTTGGAGCATTATCGTGATGGAGGTACCAGGTGTCCATTCTTGACTTTGGCCGCAGGTTCTTCATAGATCCAATGACTTTAGGCAGGCATTGTTCAGTATACCACTTAGCTGTGACTGTCTTCTGCGTGTCCAAAACGACACGTTCCACAATTCCACTCGATTTGAAAAATACAGCTATCATTTTCTTCTTTACAGATTGGGATTTTCTGGCAATTACGGGTGTGTCGTCATCATCAAAGACCCAAACTTTGTTTTGAGCCTTGGTCGGCAGATCGTAATAGTACAGCCAAGTCTCGTCACCTGTCATGATGTTGTTCACTTACCGAGATTGTCCCTTATCAAACTTTTTTAACATCTCCCGGCACCAAGTCACACGTCGTGTCATCTGCTCTTCAGTCAGTTGATGCGGCACCCAGAGAGAACAAAGTTTCTTCACGTGCAAATGATCTTGCAGAATCGAACGAATTGCTGGTGCATTTAGGCCCAAAGTATCCTCTATCTGTTGGTAGGTCACTCGCCTGTTTTCGTCAAGCATTTTCCTCCGTAACTGACGTTCGTGGCCTTCCCGGCCTCTCAGAATCCTCCAGAGTGAAATTTCCCATTTGGAATTCTCTGTACCACCTGAATATTGTTGTACGATGTGGACAATCATCATCTAGTGCAAGAGTCATTTCTTCTAAGCACTGGTCTATGGTTAAACCACGCACGAAATTATACCACAAAACTGTCCTTATCTCATTTCGTGACCACGATGCCATCGCAAGCACTTTACACTCTCACTACTAATGAATAACTGAGCCCATCGACTTGGCGCGGCGGCTACTATGCATGTATGAACATGTCTCAACATGCAGCAACAAGCAGCTTCCTGTGATTCATTGTTGCGTCATATTGCAAAACTTTCCTAGTACCCTTTGTATATAATTAAAATATTAACATTCTTATCGATACATCAGTTACACACCAATAATACTACCACGTTACCAAGTTTGCATTATATGTATTAGGCTATACTGTTATGCTTGAAAGTTATATTGTATCACAGAATTATCAAAGTGGTGCCAAACTTAGTGATTTGAACTTTAGAGCTGCCTAATTTGCAACAATTAAAAAATTTGAATTCTCCTACCACTCACTCTATAACTATAACATTGGCAGCAAGGTTCAAACAGTACAAATGTTTTATATTAATTAAGCAGTAACCTACAAAATCTCTAGCTAATATAAAAAATAAAATAATGAGTTTGACTAGGGCTAATAAGCTACTTATAGAGTATGATTTAATATGACAATTTGGTAAATAAAATGACAAAATTCTTCAAAAACATATCGTATTTTGGAATTGAAAATTCTGTGACTAGTGTGTAGATTTTAAAAGCAACCCATATACTTCCCCTTTGGTGCAGTGCTTTTTATTTAAAGTGCATAGTGCAATACCATGGCCCCGGGTGCCAAGCGAATTCGAGGTCAAGCGTTCAAAGTGTGAATATATAGCGATCTTTCCCAGCGATAAAAGTTCATTTTAAGTTATATCGTTTTTTACTAGAAGTTCATTTATAATTTAGTTCTATACTTGAAAAAATCACAAGTAAGAACAAGATAGGAAACTCACCTGTCTTTATCATTACATATATTACTTTATTTTACTAATCAACTAACTTATCTAACCGCTTGACCTCCTTACGGCACTGCTCCTGCCTCCCCGTGGCGGGGCCGGAAACTTGGGAGGGAAAGTCAACCTCCCAGGGCAAAAAGGAGCCTGACGTGGACTACGACAATTACCCAAAGCTTGAGCAGCCTGGGCGCTCATCCAGTTCCGTCAACAATGCTGACCATGAAATTTCTCACGATGTAACAAAGTCTAAATGACTGCATACAGACACAGACCAACAGGAATGCCCATCATTCCTTATCTTACATAATCTGTCGGACAAATCTATGAGCACTCTCTCACCATTTCTTATACAGAAATGTTTGGAAAATGTGGCGGGCTCTCCCAAAATGGTGAGAAGACTCGGATCTGGAGACCTCTTGGTAGAAACAGTGAGTCGTGCACATTCTGAGAGACTGTTGAAACTAACGATATTTGGCGGACTACCCATTCAAGTCACCCCTCATGCAACATTAAATACTTCCAAGAGAGTAACTGCAGAGTGGGATCTGATAAATGTAACAGAAGATGAACTGGCCCAAGAACTCAAACATCAAAAAGTGGTGCAAGCGAAACGCATCATGATCAGGAAAGATGGAGAACTTGTTCCCACCTGTAACATCATCCTGACATTCAGAACACCTATCTTACCATCCAGTGTCAAAGCCGGCTATCTCAACTGCTGAGTACAACCCTTTATCCCGAATCCTATAAGATGCTACAAGTGCCAAAAATTTGGTCAAGCGCAAATGGCTTGTCGAGGAGATCCAGTCTGTCCAAACTGTGGGTCAAAAGAACATTCACAAACTGACTGTGATGCCAAAACACCCCACTCTCTGAATTGCAAAGGCGTGCATCCAGCCTACTCCAAATCATGCGACCTCTGGAAAACTGAAAAAAAAAAAAAAAATCCAGAAATACAGGGTAGAACGAAAAGTCACATACCAAGAGGCAAGAAAGCAAATTATGCGTAACGCACCTAAGAACACATATGCAGCAGCAATGCAAAAATATCAGACAACAGCAACACAAACTGAAGTATCAGTTTCCCCAACCATATTGATTGCAGATTGGGCCCGATCTATACTATCACCATCGATGAAACAGACTCCAAAAGAGCAAAAGGTAGTAGATAGAGCCAACAACAGTCACAGTCCCACCAGATACCCCACATAGACCATCAGATATTTCAAAATCAAAAAGCGACTCTGTTCCAAATAGGAAGACAAACTATCACTTCAGTAAATATGGACACTGATAACAATACTGACCCAAATGAACCTATCCTAGACCTTCATGCAGAAGATGTCATGGATACTGGACGCCCAACCTTTCCAAGAAGAGAGAAAATGAAACTCAATCGCCACAAACAGCCTGGGAATAAAATAGACTCAGAAACTTCTTCAAGTAACAAAACCAAATAATGCACCAAATCATACAGTGGAACTGTAGAGGAATTCGCAGTAACATTGATGATATCCACGAGTTAATTGATCGTTATCATCCCGTAGGCATCTGCCTACAAGACACAAATTTAACACGGCATGTGTCACTCTCAGTTAAGAATTATGCACTCTTTAGAAAAGACAGAACTGCTACAAATAATGCTCACGGAGGGGTAGCCATACTCATAGACTCACGAGTACCTTGCAGATTCACTCCTTTACAAACCTCCATTGAAGCTGTTGCAACACGTATTGTGATTGGTATTACTTTGACAATTGTCTCTATCTACCTATCGCCCAATCACTCCTATAATCCATGAACTGGAAGATCTTATTCAGCAGTTGCCAACCTCTATCTGTTTATTGGGCGACTTCAATGGACACCATCCATTATGGGGTTCTCCCAATGCAGATGGACGAGGACAACTTATCGAACAGCTTGCTGACAGACAAAATCTGACTATACTATATACTAAATACTGGCTTGCCAACTTACATCCGTCTCTCTACGGGTAGAACTTCTGCAATAGACCTTTCCATATGCTCTCCGATCCACTTCCCTAGTATTGAGTGGACGGCCCTCGACAGCCCGCTAAATAGTGATCATTTTCCGCTAATATGTAAGATTCAAACAGGACATTCTATAATTTCCCAAAACTACATAAAATGGAAATTTCACAGAGCAGATTGGGCATGGGCAAAATTCACTTCCCAAGTGTTCTTTGATGAACAGATCATCGAAACCTGTCCTATTGACACAGCTACCGATCACATCACGAGACAAATACTGGCTGCTACATGCACTGCGATTCCACAATCACAGTCAACAACCCATCGAACCATAAACTATTGGTGGAACGAAGATTGCAAAGGTGCAAAAAAAGAAAAAAACCGAGCATGGAATCTGTTTCGAAAACATCCCACCGCTGCCAATCTTATAAACTACAAGAGACTCACAACCAAGGCCCGTCACATTAGGAAGAAAGCTAAAAGAGAATCTTGGATTTCATTTGTGAGTTCAATTAATAAAAATACTGATTCAAGAATAATATGATGGAAAATAAAACAACTAAATGGCAAAGTTCCCCTATTATCCTCCCCATTTCTCAACTGGAATGGGCAGGATCTTTCTTCTTCTACAGATATAGCAAATGCCCTAGGGACTGTTTTTTCAGTTATCTCAACAGCATATGATCTATCATTCCAGAAGATTAAAGTATTAGCTGAAAAGTCCAAACTGAACTTCAGACCTACGAATAAATGTTCTTTACCCTATAATCAACCGCTTACAATGCTTGAACTTCAAAAAGCCATATCTACCTCAAAACACAGTGCTGAAGCCCCTGACAGAATATACTACATAATGCTCCAACACTTAGATAAAGAATCGGTCTCTTCACTGCTCACGTTTTTCAATCGCATCTTTCCAGGAACATTATTTTCCCAGTTCCTGGCATCACTCCTATATAATAGCAATCCCAAACCAGGAAAAGATCATTCCATTCCTCAAAACTATAGACCTATTTCTCTCACCAGCTGCTTAAGTAAAACCCTGGAAAAAATAATTCACCGTCGACTTACCTGGTTTCTTGACTCTAAAAATATAATTTCTGACAATCAATTTGATTTCAGGAAAAATCAGTCAGCCCTGGATCTCATGGTCAAAGCGGAAACAAACATCAGGAATGCATTCATTCAAAATGAGCATCTTGTCATGGTATGCCTTGATGTAGAAAAAGCCTTCGACACCACATGGCGTTTTGGTATTCTGAGAGATCTGCATTTCCTTGACCCGAGAGGCCACTTACCATATTTCATATTGAATTTCCTTCAGCACAGATCCTTTCAAGTCCGATACCGATAAGTTCTCTCCCAAATATATATACAAGAAGAAGGGTCCCACAAGGCTCTGTGCTCAGTGCTACCTTATTCGCAATAAGAATAAATCACATGACTAAAAATATGCCTAGCACTGTGAATTCATACCTCTATGCCGATGATCTCACTTTTTCTTGCAGTTCTCAAAACATGACCTTCATTGAGTGGCAGCTCCAAATTTCAATTAATAATATTCAGTTATGGATGACACAGAATAGGTATCGACTCTCTTGTTCAAAATCTAAAGTAATTCACTTTTGTAACAAACAGAAGATGCATCCAGATCCAGAGGTACACTTAACAAACCAGCCTATCTCAGTTGTGAACAGCATTCGTCTGCTTGGTCTGACTTTCGATAGTAATGAACTTCATAGAACACGTTAAATATCTAAAGACGTCTTGCCAGAAAAAAATGAACATACTCAGAGTCATTTCTTCTACCTCATGGGATGCAGATCGGTACATGTTACTTCATTTGTATAGAGCCCTAATCAGATCTCGCCTTGACTACTGTGCCCCGGTGTATGATTCTGCTAGGGAGAGTGTGCTAGCGCGACTTGCACCAATTCAGCACTCTGCCCTGAGGATTTCTATGGGTGCTTATAGAACTTCACCAGTTCAAAGTTTTTATATTGATGCTCATGAACTTCCTCTAAGCCTCAGGAGAAAGATGTTACTTCTTAACTATATAACTAAAATCCGAAGTCTACCTACCCATCCCATTAAGCCAATACTTAATGAGCCACATTTCACAACATTGTATAGAAATAAACCTAGGGCAATTCAGCCTTTTGCTCTCAGAGCTCAAGCATTATCGCAAACTTGGAATATACATCCTGATAAAGTTCTTCAAGATTTAAGTAGTACAGATCCCCCATGGACGTCTATTAAACCACTCTGTGACAGTTATTTTCTAAACTGGGGAAAACACTCTCTTGCAAATGTTAATATACAACAACTCCATATTGCCCACACACAAAATTATCTGTTTTCAAAAATATACACTGACGGATCAAATTCTGAGAGTGGAGTGGGTACATCAGTCGTTTTCCCTCATAAAACCTTCTCCGTATCACTTCCCAATGAATGCAGCAGCTATACAACTGAATTATACGCCATCAAACTTGCAGTAGAAAATATCCTCCATCTTTCCATCCATAAAAGCATGATATATACGGACTCCCAGAGTGCGATTATAGCTTTACAGAACAATTCTTCTCAAACACATCCTTTAATAAAGCTCATAAAATCCAAACTGATGCATCTTCAAGAACTCCAACAAGTGGCCATTTTCTGCTGGATCCCAGGCCATGCTGGGATAAGAACAATGGAGAATTCAATGGCAAGCCCAAACGCACAATAAACTCCACCAAATAAAACCTGAACCGCAACCGTGGACCTCCAGTTTCCGTATAAACAGGAGGGAGGAAGTAATCTTAACCAGAGTGCGAATTGGCCACAGTCATCTTACCCACCTTTATCTCCTCACAGGTAATGATCCTCCACAATAAACACAGTGCAACTGTCCACTCACAATGAAGCATATTCTTATTGAGTATACTTTATACACCACTGCCCACCAAGTCTCTTTTAGCTTTCTGCCAAACCTTAAAGAACCCTTGACACTCTGCCACATCATAGGTAACGACACTAATCTGCTGGAGTTCTTTCACTTTACGAAAAAGATCAAATTATATGATCGTTTTTGAGTAATGCCATCACAATCACCATGCATATGTAACATTCATAACGGTGATAGGTGCAATATGGCCTAAGTAGCCCTTGCACCAAAAAAACAACAAGTGCAATACCATAACTATTAATATTTAATAGTCATTTCTAAAATATTTTATTATTCTCTAACAATTTGCTCTTTTTTTCTCTTCTCTCTATGGCTTAGGGCATTAATACATTCACTGCCATTACTTGTAGAGTTATGTGGAATCCATTATCTCAATAGTACACCATTTTAGGACTGCATGCCTCTGGTAGGTTTGTTTCTAAAGTTAATAGTAAGAATTTAACATTAAATTAAATTTAACTTTATAAAGTTTTATGTCAAATCATAACCTTAATAGTTTGAGATTACTTTTGTTAATCGAATGCTACGTGATATTTTTCCTGAATTTTTTTTTTTTTTTTTTGTTTATTCGAAACCAGGTATATTGAGGTTATGTATGACTAAGTGCATTTGTATGTAAGGGTTCTTTTATGCAGGTCTAGTCTCCTAATGACTGTATTTTCTTACTCATAATTTTTAAAATATTCTTTTATTTTATTTTTATTTTTTTGTTGGTGCTTTTTTGATGATTTATTTTTATAGCAAATTAAGCCATGAATAATTCGAAAAAATATTTTCTTATGTGTTACGAAACTACTTAAATTCTCAAAGGGTTTCATAACTTTACAAACACTAAACAGTATTGGATGCTTTAGGATAGATTTAATGAATTTGTGTTACACAAAAAAAATAGCATTTCCTTTTAGTTTGTCCAAACAGCAAACATTAAAAACATTAAAAACATTAAAATTTTTTTAATGTTTTCGAAGAGGCTAAGAAGATTAAAGAACAGCTCATTAGAGTCTTTGTTCAAGTCAAGGCAGATCAGCCAGATCTAAGTCTCTTCTCTGGTTAAAAAGTACATTCGCAAGTTTCTCTACAAAAACAAATAAATCCAGGACCTTTCAAGATGCAATGCCATTTCTAGAACAACTTTCCTGTTAAGAAATAATAATAAAACAAAAAATGTTATCTCTGTAATCTTCTTTTTTATGTGTTTGTTATCTAGGAATTATGAGTTATTTTATTTGAGCTTCCCTGTGTATGATGGAATGTAGCTGCAGAGGGAAGCCGAAATAAAAGGACTCATAATCCTTAGATAACAAACACACATAAAAAGAAGACAGTTTCAGTAAGATTATGTGTCATCTACAGAAGATGCATAACGTTCCCTATTTACTGTTTGAATGTGTTCCTAATGCCTGGTAATGTGTTCCTAATGCCATGTGTCACGCTGTCACATGACCACACCTTTTAGTTTTTGACTGGAGAAAACATGGCCCACTTACAGGCAGTATTGTTAATGAGTTCATGATTTCAGTGAGTTCTGAGCCTTGGTAACCTTTCACAAGCAGAAATATAACATAGGAAGTTCTTCTAAACAAGGTATATACAAATTCATTGTTAATTGAATTGTTCTACTATTGGCTTTTTGGGTAGCATAGTGCATATAAGCACCATCCTCCATACACTGGGCGGAAAAGGCCCGGGTTTGAATCCTTTCAGTGATGAGAGGAAGTTCTGTGAACTTTTTTCACAATATGGATGAGCTAATTGACCTCAGGTGAGGATTGCATGGTTTTTCCCTTCTGTAAACTCAGGTTTTTCATCCAACACATGCTTTCTACAGAGATAATATTTATATTATTCAATAAGATGCTGATGTGCCTGAAGCCCTACAACTTTACTAGTTTAATATTTAGCTTTAGTATTAATATTAAGGGTGGGCCGTCCCGATGGTGCAAGGGGTGTGCTGCACCCAGGTGGCAACATTCAAGGGGTGCCTGAAAACCTGAACCTTATATACACATATGAAGAAAATTTTAAAATGGGGTGCCAAATTTCAATTGGCACCCAGGTGCCACATTCCCTAGGAATGCCCCTGATTAATATTCATCTTAAATTTGCAAAGCAATGAATGTTTAGCAGCAATATTGATAGGCATAACAGTTGTCTCTTTTCTACAGCTGCCGTTGCTCTATGTTGCCATTTCTTTTGCAAATTCAGTGGTTCTGTTGCAGTAGTAATAGCAACATTATAGTAGTAATAAGCATATAGTGCAAGGAAGCCACAGGTTTTTGCTGCACTGGCTGGGAAAAAAAATGAGTAGATAAGAAAATACAAATTATTTTGTATTTTCTTATCTACTTGAAAATACATTTCTTGTATTTCTTGAAAATACAAATTAACCTTTGAATTTATTCAAACTGTCAGCCTCAACTACCTGTGAAGGCAACCTGAAGGTAACCTGTTCCATCAATCAACAACTTGCTGGCTAAAAGAAAACTGCCTACAATCTAGTCTAAACATCTTCCCCCGTAATTTTAATTTATGACTCCTAGTTCTGGAATTCTTTATAACAGTGAAAATTCTGCTTTTGTTCAATTTGCTGACCCCTCTCAGAGCCTTAACCTTAATCAGGTCACATCCGAGGTGCCTGGGTGCCAAACTCTGTAGCCCACATATATAGAGTCTTTACTCATATGTTTGCCCTTTTGCTGATCTCACCATGAAAGTTGCACATCTTTGGTCCCATTCAAGAAGCTCAATATCTTTTTTCAGATGAGGTCTCCATACTTGAACACAGTATTCCAAATGTGGTCTTACAATTGCCTTGTATGCGGGACTACGTCCTACATATCTCTACAGGATTATGTTCTATAAATCATCAATAGGACAATGTGGGCTCTCCTGGCTGCCTGTTTACACTGCTCAGAAAACTTCATATCTGCTCATGTTATAACATATATCTGCCCGTATTAAAACTTTGCATTTTGCTGCATTAAAACCTAGCTGCCACTTTCCTGACCATTCTTGCAGCCTGTTCAAGTCATTTTGAAGGAGCACTGCTTGGTACTGATCGTTAACTACTTTATCAATCTGTCATCTGCAAATTTTGACATCAAGCCTGCTAACCCAGCAATCAACGAAGATTGCTGGTTTAGAAGGCTTGATGTAATTTAGAAACAACAGAATCGGAATCAACAGTTAGAATCGGAAACAACAGTGGTTCATCTGATCCTTGAGTGAACTAATCCATGGGTGACCACACTTCTGACTTTACACCAATCTGAAGAATATCCATTAATCACAGCCCTTTGCCTTCTGCCCTAAAGCCACCTGGCAGTCCATCTGAGATTTTTTTTCCCAGTAATCCTTATACAATAACTTCTCATGAAAGTGGGTCAAATGTCTTGATAAAATCCAAATAAACTATACAGTATACAGGAACTTCCTGACTTATGTAATACTCGACTTAGGCAAATTCAACTTTACGTAAGTTTTTGCCAGCTGGTGCAAACTGAAAGAAATATGGAAATGTATTTTGCATCTGTAGAGACAAATGGAGGCATTGTGAAAATATCGTAATGTTGAGCCCAATAACACATTGGTTTTTTTGTAATTCTTTCCAAGTCCTTGAAAGTTGAAAATTTTGCTATATTAATAAGCTATTTATATCTCGAAAAGGTCATATTTATAATGGAAGTTGGCACTCCACTTTCATTGTTATCATATGCTCCCGTTATAAGAATCGATTTTGAATGCTTTTGTGATTTTTTTCTAAAGCACATTTCTGGAGGTCACAACTAAAAAACAATTTGCACTTTCTGGTTTATTGGAAAATCTATTATCCTTAGCGCAATCTATTATTATAAAGGGTAGTATACTTGATCTTATTGCATTTGTGATAATCCTGATAACTGGAATTCTGTGGGTAGATAAGAAAAAAATATATATATTTTTACATTATGGTATTATGGTGAAATGTGTTTCCCTTCACTGAAATCTTCAATCATATAAAAAACAAATTTTCAGAAACTTCTCTTCATTCCTATTTATGTATTACAATGATGAAGGAAAAGGGACCAATGGAAAGTGCAAGTGTTGGCAGTGCCAGAAAACAAAACAAAAGTGATTTAGAAATGAAGATGAAAACGATTAAGAAGTACAAAGCAGGACAAAGTTTGTCATCTATTTCAAGGGAATTAGGTCTTGCTGTTTCAACAGTGAATAGTATTTTAAAGGACAGTTCACATATAAAAGAACATGTCATAGGATCAACACACTTAAGATCAACAGTTATCACAAAACAGTGTCCCTGAGTCCAATGGCCATTCAAGCAAAAGTAAGAATAGTTTATGAAGATATTAAGGATAAGTACGGCAAACCCCAAGACAAGCAAGCAACGGGTGGTTTAATAGGTTCAAGCATCGCGCTGGTTTCCAAAACATTAATGTATGCGGTAAAGTCGCCACTGCCGATTCTGCAGTTGCAGAAAAATTTTGTGATGTGTTGGAAAAAAATTATTGGTTAAGGCGGCTGGCTATTCAATGCAGCAAATTTTTAACATTGATGAGACTGCTCTGTATTGGAAAATAAATACCGGTTCGAACATACATTGCCAAAGAGGAAAAGACAATGCCAGGTTTCAAAAGATAGGGCCACGCTCTTGCTTGGGGCTAATGCAGTGGGAGATTACAGATAAATACCAATGCTTGTGTAACATTCTGGAAATCCTTGTGCATTTAAGGGCATCAATATAGCCACTCTACCCATGCATTTCCGATCGAACCAGAGAGCATGGATAACAGTATCTCTTTTTGAAGATTGGTTTAAATGCTGCTTCATGCTCAAGGTTGAAAAATATTGTAAAGACAACGACGTCCCTTTCAAGATTTTGCTTCTATTAGATAATACTAATGGACATCCTATGCATCTAGATCATTAGCATTAGCATTAGTAGAGGCATATGATGCAAGAAAGCAAGCTTATTCAGCATCAGCCAAAAAAAAAAAAAAAAAAACCAACCACTACTCCCATTTCACCCCTCCGTTCATTCGAAATACCTGTCCAGCTGAGCCTTAAATTTGTTTAGGCTATCAACTTCAACAACAAGCGATGGGAGTCTATTCCACAAACCAACTGCCCGCTGGCTAAAGGCAAATTTCCGCACATCTATCCGACATCCATCCTTCCTCAATTTGAATTTATGCCCTCTCAGGTGATTATTCTGAACAAGAGGAAGAATCCCATCGGCATTGAGCATGCTCAAACCATTCAAAGCCTTATACACCTCTATCAGATCACCTCGCCAATGCCTAGTCTCCAGGCTCTGTAATTTGCAAAACTTAAGCCTTTCTTCGTAAGACCAACCCTTTGTTCCATTCACTAATCTTGTTGCCCTTCTCTGTACTCGTTCCAACAGCTCTACATCCTTCTTGAAATGAGGCCTCCAGACCTGTATACAGTACTCAAGGTGTGGCCTGACCAATGCCTTATACAAGGGAATAATCACATCCCTGTCCCTGCTAGAAAAATTCCTGTATATCATTGACAAGACACCATGAGCTACTCTTGCAGCTCGTCTGCACTGCTCAGAGAACTTCATATCTGCCTGCACAATTACCCCCAGGTCCTTTTCATTCTCTACCACTGTCAGCGTAGTGCCACAGAGTTGATACGTTGATCTGGGGTTACTGTTTCCCATATGTAGTACTTTACATTTGTCAATGTTAAACTTCATTTGCCACCTCTCAGCCCATCTGCTCAACCTTTCCAGATCCTGTTGCAGCAGCATAGTATCAGTAGTGTCCTTAACAACCCTGCCAACCTTGGTATCGTCTGCAAACTTGGACATTAAGCCTGATACACCATCATCAATATCATTTATAAATACAGAAAACAACAACAGACCCAACACTGAACCCTGAGGAACTCCACTAATAACATTAGTCCACGTTGAGCAGTGTCCATTGATTACCACTCTCTGTCTTCTGCCACTCAACCATCCCTTTATCCATAGCAGCAATTTGCCTCCAATGCCACACTTCTCCAATTTGTGCAGCAGTCTTCCATGCGCAACAGTATCAAAAGCCTTTCTAAGATCCAAATATATAATATCAAAGTTATTCCCTGCATCCAGTTCTTTTGTGACTACATCATAGTATCCAATCAAATTGGTCAGACAAGACCTGCCCTTAACAAAACCATGCTGTGTCTGAGCTATAACTGAATTCTTGTCCAGATGATCCTGCAGTGCTTCTTTAACCAGTGTCTCCATTAATTTTCCTGGAACCGAAGTTACACTAACAGGTCTATAATTACTTGTGTCAGCCTTTGATCCTCCTTTGTGAATTGGGGTTACATTTGCACATCTCCAGTCCATGGGTACCTCCCCTGAGTCCAAAGAAGCTCTCATAATTATGGCTAGGGGTTTGCTTACTTCCTTTGCTGCCTCCTTTAATATAACTGGATAGATCCCATCCACCCCGGGTGCCTTTTTTATGTTTATCCTCAACAATTTCTCCTCCACTTTCCTCTCAGTTATTAGAAAATCATCTAGCTCACTGCCAATGTTTACTTCACCTACGACATTCCCCTTCCTGAATAACTCCTCATGTGTGAATGTAGATGCAAAATACTCGTTTAGATTGTTAGCCACCTGAGCTGGATCCTCAACTGTTGAACCATCAACATCCAGTGGACCAATCTGATTCATCCCTTTCCTTCTTGAGTTTAAATAGGTAAAGAACTCTTTTCTGTTTTTCTTTGCATCCTTTGCCAAGGATTTCTCAAAGTCTGCCTTTGCCTGCCTAATCTCCTTTGTGACTTGGTTACAGACCAACTTATATCTATCATGGGCTTCCATGTCACCCATTAATTTGTATGTATCCCATGCATTTTTCTTCTCTGCCATATGTCTCATTAGTTCATCTGACAACCATTTAGGCCTGAACCTTGAACAATATTTCTTGGTTGGTATGTTAAGCCTGGTAGCTTCCAAGATTAGTTCCTTGAATGCTTCCCATTTTGAATTTGCTGTTGGTAACATCATCAGTTGGTCCCACTGTATAGAATTTAAATACCGTCTCAGACCATCATAGTCGCCTTTACGAAAGCAAAAACCCTTCCCTTTACCTCTGATGGTAGTTACCTCCTTGAGTAAATCCCACTTCAGCACACTGTGATCACTGCCACCCAGTGGTTCCTTTATTTGCAGATTCCTAATGCATGAAGAATCACTACTGATAATCAGATCAAGAGTATTACTCCCTCTAGTTGCCTCCCGAACATGCTGGTGTAGAAAACAATCATCCAATAAATCCACAAAAGCCTTGCTAGTGTGTGAGTGACCAACCCACAAATTCCAGTCAATATCTGGGAAATTAAAACCCCCATTATAAGACTCTCTGATTTACTGGCCCATTCTATTTCCCTGTACAGTATCTTATTATACTCATCAGAGTCATTAGGCCTATAGCACACTCCTACTCTCAATTTTGATTTACCTATGCTTATGTCACACCAAACTGACTCGACACTGCCCTGTCCATCAATGTCGACTGGCTTCACTTCCTTGGATTTTGTGTTTTTTAACTAATAGCATAACCCCTCCTGTTCTGTCTATCCTTTCTATACACATTGTACTCCCCAAATTCCAGTTCTGAATTCCTTATATCTGTGTGACACCATGTCTCTGATATCCCAACAATATCTGCCTTTGATGTTTTGAGCAATACCTCAAATTCATCAAATTTATTTACTAAACTCCTAGCATTGGTGTACACGCAAGTATAAATGCACCTGTTTCTATTCTTAGCTACCCTAACACAACCCATGTGTTTACTTGTACTGCAATGACTTCCAGCAGTCTCTGAAATATCCTGCATCTTGTTTTTCAGGCTTCTGCTCATTCCAATAGAAGCAGTGCAAGAATCTCTTTCACCTCTGCCAGTGGCTACTGTTAATCCATTAGTCTTTGTCTCCCCCCAAGCTAGCAGTTTTCCGACCCACCTAACACTGCCTCGATAGCATCAGCAAATATTCTTGCACCCTTTCTATTTAAGTGTATCCCATCCCTGTTGAAGCAATCTCTCCTGTTAACAAGTATATTCCAGGCTGAAAAAAATTCTACCCCTTGAGCCTTGCACAATCTTTCCAGGGCCGAATTGATCGACAAGGCTCTCATCATATACTCCCTCCTATCGTGTCTGGGCAGAATTGCAGACACTTTCAAATTCAACCCTACTTCACGGCTTTTTTTCAACAGTGACCTGTACTTGTTAAGTAATTCCGCTGGTCTCCTACTCTTAATATCATTAGTGCCAACGTGTACAACTATATCACCTTTTGTGCCCTTAAAAGATGATATCTGCTCTACAATGTCATCAACCTTTGCCCCTGGCAGACATACCCTGGTCCTGTTCCACCTATCCTTTTTACAAAGCATGTTCCCCGTTTCCCTGACAATAGAGTCACCAACAACTACTAGTTCCTGTGGGACCAGCGCATTCTGCCTTGGGGGCTGCCTCTGTGTTGCAAGATGACCAAGTGCAAGCTCTGGCGTTGATGTGGGCAGCTGAGAACTTGATGGGCCCCTCAATTTGTTTCCTTCGAGGGCATCCGCCCTGTCCTTCAAGGTCTCATATAGGCCCATAACAACGCCGAGTTGTCGCCTAATTTCCTTGCACTCCTTGCATCGTGCACACACAAAGACATCCCCCATGGCAGTATCATGTCCCGTACCCGATTGCTCCGCAAACATCAAGCAAACGGTGCATCTTAAAAGGCTGTGATTCAGAGGGCAACTTCCCCCCTCAGTTCTCCCCTGAGTCACAGCACTCCCATTAGCTTGAGCCTTTTGCTTTGCTGCTCTGGTCAGAGTCATGATTTCGATTTAAATGTCAATAAAATTACAATTCAAGAACAAAATTAAAACCTTAAACTTGTATCTTAACACAGTTATAACGCTATATTTATTTTTCAGTATCGAGTGTTATCTACGAGTTCCCTTTATATAACTTCCGTATCAAGTATGTATTAATTATTTGTTACGTTTGTACTCTAAGTCGTTATATATATATATATAGTTAAAAGTACAATTTAATTGACAATGAAGTTTAACAAGATTAATAGATCTACTGATTAATTGACAATATTATATTATGCACTATACTATACAAAGCTAATGCTATCAAATTCCGGATATGCTGTATCGCATTTCAGTAACGAGTGTTATCTACGAAATTCCTTTATATAACTTCCGTATCAAGTTATGTATTAATTATTTATTTTTACTAATTATTTATGTTCCGTAACCTAAGTGGTTATGTGTATAGTTAAAAGTACAGTTGCCGACCGGGCTAGCCAGGTGGGTAAAGTGCCTGCCGGGCAACCCAAAGGTCGCGGGTTCGATTCCCGCCTCGGGCTTGGATCAAAGTACTGCAAAAACCTTGGGAGGTGCACTATGGCCACAGAAGCCGATGCGCCAACAACTACCAAACCAAAAAAAAAAAAAAAAGTACAGTTTAATTGCCAATGAAGTTCGACAAGATTAATAGATTTTACTGATTAATTTTCACGTAACAATGGCGGCCTATTATGAATGGTAAACACGTGGATTCGATACCCTTTCCGATACTAAGTAATACCTACAAATCTCTATCTAAGTTACTTTAACTTTAAGTACCGTAAATAGGAATATAAAGCTACTCTAGAAATAAGTTAATATGTCAATTTAAACTAATAAAGCAGAAAATAAATCAGAAAAAACTTCTCTGTTCCAAGAGCGGCAGAAAGGTACGTCCGCACAGGAAACTCTCGTCCTCAAAACCCCATTTGGAATGTGATTTCAATTGGAATGTGAGAGTCATATTTCTACCTCCAACCACAACTTCACTCATCCAACCTATGGATCAGGGTGTTATTTTGAATTTCAAAGCATGCTATTTATGCACAACATTTGCTCAGGCATTGTCTGCAGTAGATAGTGAGAAAAATTTTACGTTAAGAGACTTTTGGAAATCTTATAATATTTACCACGGCATCTTAAACATTAATAAGGCCTGGGTGGAAATTACTAAAAATTGTTTAAATGGCTCATGGAAGAAAATATGCCTACAGCAAGTAAAAGGCTTTGAAGGGCTTAAATAAGATAAATCATATGTAGAGGTTACAGATAAGATTGATAAGGTTGCAGAGCTACTTCAGTTGGAAGTTGCCAAAGACATGGAGGAGTTAATAGAGGAAGAAGAAAAGGAATTATCTACGAAAGAACTTATTGACTTGCAGGCAGCGATAGTAAAAGAAGAAAATGCAGACGAAGCTCAAGATGAACCAAATAAGGAGCCGAGACGCTTAATCACCAGAGAGATGACAATGGCATTTCATGAAATTGTATCAGCAATGGTGAGGTTGGAGAAGATGGATCCTGACAACGAACGATTCTTAAAAGTTAACAGAGGGGTGAATGATATGCTGCTTGCTACAAAGAAATCTATGATGAAAAGAAAAAAGCCACCATCCAATCATCCATTAATATGTTTTTTCATAAGGTTGAGTGGCCGACCCCTTCTAAATCTACACAGCCCTCAACCTCTGCAGTGGTGTACTTGTCAGCTGAAGATGTCAATTCTGGCAACGATGCTCAAGAGGTAAAATTTAGGGCAGAAACCCACTATTATCACGTCACGTGAATCTTGTCATGTCCCTGTCACAGAGTAGTTCTCTATGGTCCCTGTAAACTGCGAAGTCGGTCGGAGAAGAAACGTCACTGTAATGTACGATGGCCACATTAAAAATTTGATCTTGAGGTACTTATGCTTATGTTTGTGGTATTCATTCCTCATTTAGGGGTACTCGCATTATGTCTTAAAAGAAAACCGAACAATTTTAAATAACAACCATTTTATTTCTATATTTTGTTGAATTTTACAAGTTCGTGGAATGCAAAATTAGTCAAATTTTAATAAAACTAGCTGAAGCATAGCCTGTGCTTTAATTCGTTTAATTTGGAAAATTTTATTGCAAGAGTTATAAACACTAAAGGAAACTTTTTATAAATATTAACATCAAATGTTTTATATAATTGTTTATAATACATATTCAATACACCTGATTTATTTTATCAAAAAGAAAATATTTACCTTGCAATACTTTTCTTTTGAGCAAATTTTCTTTAACAGTTTTTCATTTTTTTAGTGCATTTGTGTAAAATTCTTTGCAAGACATTGTGATTGGTTTTCGGCAACAGTTCTCCTTCAACATTTTTATTTCTATCCTTTTTCCACGCGTTAAACATTGAGCTAAATTCTCGCTCACTCATTGCATTTGAGGCAAAGCAAAAACAAAATATTTTTTTCTGTATTACGTACTTTGTACGCATTTAAAATTTTTATGTAACCATCTCTGTTATTTTTGAGGTCTTTTGTCACAATATTTCTATGGAATGATTTCAACAGAAACCGATATTGATATTGGGAATTTTAAATAAAAAACAGTTTGTTGCCTGAGCCTTAAACCATTACAATGAAATAAAAAAGAAGTCAAGTAGAATGTAAAAGGTTACAAAGTAAGCATAATATAAATATTCTATAACCCCCTTTGTAAATAAGATAAAATGTTGGTTTTTGAGTCTTTCTTAAAGAGTGCATTACAACAACAACTTTATCGTCAGTTAATTCTTTCTTCCTAAATAATCATCTCAACAGGTTGTTTTATGATTTCTGCTCTTTTCAAATTCCCCATTTCAAATGTTAAAAAAGGTGTATCTTGGAAATTTTATTAATTCCAAAAGGGCATGTCTTGCAACCTGTAATGTTGTATATGTGTCATTCTCTTTGAGGAAAGCTGAAGCAAAATGAATTGCCACAGTTCATTCTCCTCATCAGATTTTGAAGAAGATTTTGAAAATGCATGTGCTTTTCCAATAGCTGAGAAAACAAAAGAGAGTATGCAATGGATACACGACATAAACTGGAAGAGAACAGAAAAAAGGTGATTTCCATCATTTACTGCAGGACTTAGAAGAAGATGAAAATCGTTTCAAGATGTACTTATGGATGAATAAAGAAGAATTTAATTTCCTATACAATCCAATTAACGATGACATTCAAGGGCAAAATACACGATTTCGAAATTCAATCAGCGCTAAGGAAAAATTAGTTGTATGTTTAAGGAAAGTTGAAATACTGCAAGTTTAATTTTGAATAAGGATTTATTATTTTACAATACGAAACAAAAATTTTTAATGAAATTTAATTACAATGAAAAACTTCTTCTCAACCCTAAAAATTGAACTTGTAAGAAATTGTTATGTATGAGTTGTTCAAATTGAAATGATCGACTTGTTCATCCTCTCAATTTGTTAATTGGAATTCTGTTGATCTGTTGATCCTTTGGCCATTTTTGAGCGTCCCTGTGACTGGACATTTGTGGTAAGTATGCCGAGTAGCTGGTCAAAGTGGAGGGTGCTTCGGAATAGGCACAGGTGTAACGTCCTTGTTGTTGTTGTTATTTGATTTTGGATATTCTTACTTGTGTGCTCAAAACAGATTATTTACTTTTAATTTAATTTTATATTAGCATTTCCTCCATTTTCCTCTTGTCACAAGGTCACGCCTAACGAAATTTCTGTTTGAACAGAAAAATCTGAGATCCTGACAATGTCATTCGGCCTTGAAGCCCGATGTGTTATCTTGTGAATACAGCCAATCACAACAGTGCTTTCCACCGTTGTGATTAGCAATACACTAATTGTTAAATATAGCTCCCCCCACATTTGACGCTAGACATGTATACAAGTGAAGTCTCTTGAAGTGATAATAGTGTTTCTGCCCTTACTGACATTATACCTACTCCTCTCTTTTTTTGTAATTTTATAATTTTGAAATTCCGACTTATGTAGAGTTCCACGGAACGCAACCCTTATGTTAATCGGGGAGTGGCTGTATTCCAATTATTCCTTACATCCAGCTCATGAGTAACTGTATCAGAACAGCTTGCTAAGTTAATTAAACATGATTTTCCCTTAATAAAACCATGTTATATGTTATTTAGAATGCCATACCTATCTAAATGTCTCTGGATTGCATTCAGTCATCTAAGATTTTCCCTACCATTGAGGTCAGACTAACCAGTATGTAGTTACCAACTTCACTCTTAGAATAATCTTTAGGTATTGCTAATATGTTGGCACTTCTCTAGTCCAAAGGAATCTTTCCCGAGTCTAAAGATGCCCTCATAATTAACTTCAGTGGTTCAATACACTCCCTGGTGGCCTCCCTCAAAATTTCTGGGTATATGCCGTCAGCTCCAGGATATTCAGTTACAAATTTTTTCCCTGTCTTTCCCTTTCCTTCCTTCAGTTTGAGTTATTCATTGGCATGATTGGTTGGTTTCCTCTACATAATGGGAACAGTAAATATCAGTGATATTTTATTTTTTAACCAGCCACCGAGATGCAAAGAACAGTTAGTTACTAGTTCAGCATATATGAAGAGCCCACTTCTTTTCCTGATTACCTTAATATGCAGCCAAAATAAAGTTCATACTGTTTCTTTAATGGGGTTGTTATAAACTGCTTGTGAGATTTAATAAAAAAAAAAGATATCCTGTGACATTTTAAAAGCATGTTCAACTGCAGTTGACACTAAAAATTACAAAAAAAACCATGAGTTTACTGATATATAACAATATTGACTCACACAATTATAACTCTAATTGACTTGACTTGGAGGTTTGCTTTATATATCTGGTATGCAGGGAGTAGTAGGTGTGGTAGAATAGCCTAGAAATTGCTGGAAACGGACCACCTGCTACAAGATTCAGATGACCCTTGACTCCAGAATTTTTTTTTTGTCAGCAGTCCAATTAATATGAACAGATAAATCATAATCTAAATACAGGAAAACTAAAATATGAAATATCTTGCAAACTTTAGGGTGCAAGAAAAAAAAACAGGCTACACATTCAAAATTAGTGTTAAGAATACATTAAATCCGCCATATTCTTATTTTAAAAATATTTCATTGTTGTTCTATAACTTTTTTGCCATAACAGTCAAACAGCTTTTTTGCATAACAGTCAAGAATAGAATGCACTTGTATTTTAGTTACTGATTAGTTTTTTTTTTTTGGGGGGGGGGGATAAAAGACAAAAGTAAAATAAAAAAAATAAAAGGGGTTTAAAATGGGACACTTTAAAACTTTATTCTTATTTCTGAAACTATATTAAATAATATGAACAAATAATGTCTTTATTAAAATCAGTCTTGTTATTCAAAAAGGTGTTTCCTTACTACCATACAGCAAAAACAGGTGGAACCAAAGCTCTCCAGACTCTTGGCATTTTGCAGATGTGATGTGAGAGTGGAGTACAAGAAACATAGACCTCAGTTGTTGATGTGACATCTGTTAAATACTAAAGAGAAAATGAATTTCTTGTAGTTAAAATCAAAACAAAAGCAGAAAATACTTTGTAATTTAGAGAATATATTGGATTTCATTTTATTTATTTCCAGATTTAAAAAATTACAGAAAACATTTAAAAAGTGGCATCAATCGGACACCACTTTGTTATTGAAGGATTACCCTTTTACACCTTACATAGCATCTGACAGACATAACCATTTTTTTGTTTTTTCTGTTATTTTTTCTGGAATTGTGAGTGGGATCTTATCCTTTCATGTACTTTTTGCCACTAACTTTCTCTAAGTGTTTAATATTTTGTTTTAATAATTGTTTAGTCAGTAGATAATAGATTCAGAGTTTAATTGTTTAGTCAGTAGATAATAGATTCAGAGTTTAATTGTTTAGTCAGTAGATAATAGATTCAGAGTTTAATTGTTTAGTCTAATAGATGCTGTAATTAGTTGGATTTTGTAATTAGTTGGAGTATGCAAAGATCCGGAAGCAAGAAGAATGGAAGAACAGCGGCAGCTCTCTGCACCTACACCACTCCATAATTTGATCAATCGTACATATTGCATGTGTTTTTTGAAAACTCCATTTCGATATGTGTACTTATGAGATGGAAATGAGTAAAATAGAGGATCAAGTAAAAAAAAAAAAAAAATCAAGGATCAAGTAAAAAAAAAAAAAAAAATTTATTTATTTTTTTTTTATTTTGCTTGGAATCAAGGAATTTCAAATGATGAAGATTATATAAATTATATAAATCCTGATGAATGACAGTCTCCAGTTTAACAAAGATGGTAAAAATGCAGGAGTAGGGATGCAGGTAATGGAAAGTTAAAACTAGATGAGTGTATTAAAGAAATTTATATCCTATGAGACTTTCTCCATTTTGGCTTGGATCAGACTGCAAAAGAAGTGTTATCAGGAAGAGGGACATTCCCCTCTCCACCTTTCATGTACAGATGTCTTATAATCCTACTTTTACTTCAGAAAGTAGAATAATTATATAGAAAAATTTACATATAAAATTCTACGAAATGTCATAATTATCTAAAGATGTTGCGAAAACTTTTTAGTGTTGATGTTTTTTAGTATTGATATGCTGAACACTTTTGTGCATAATGCAAGCTGGAGCCTGTACTCTTTGTCACAAAAAGAAATTTGTATCCCAAGGTACTTTCTCCTTTTGAACTGTAATTTGGCTTTGTTCAGACTGTAAAACAAGTGTTATTACAAAAAGGAACCTTCCTCCCACCTTTCATTTACAGAAATCTCATAAGCTTGCTTCCCTTTCAGAAAGTAGCATAATTAAATAGAATGATTTGCATTAAAATTCTATGAAATTTCATATCTAAAAATGCAAAAACTTTTTACTCTTGATATATTCAGCATTGTTGTGCATATCTGAGCAGTGCAGACAGTCTACAAGAGTAGCTCATGGTGTTTTGTCAATGATATACAGGAATTTTTCTAGCAGGGATAAGGAGGTGATTATCCCTACTCAGGCCACACCTTGAGTACTGTATACAGGTCTGGAGGCCTCATTTTAAGAAGGATGTAGAGCTGCTGGAATGAGTACAGAGAAGGGCAACAAGATTAGTGAATGGAACAAAGGGTTGCTCTTACGAAGAAAGGCTTAAGTTTTGCAAATTAAAGTGTCTGGAGACCAGGCACCTGCGAGGTGATCTGATTGAGGTGTATAAAGCCTTGAATGGTTTGAGCATGCTCAATGCTGATGGGATTCTTCCTCTTGCTCAAAATAATCACCTGAGAGGGCATAAATTCAAATTGAGGAAAGACAGTTGTAGGATAGATGTGCAGAAGTTTGCCTTTAGCCAGCGGGTGGTTGATTGCTGGAACAAACTTCCATCTGTCATAGAAGTTGATAGCTTAAATAGATTCAAGGCAGAACTAGCCAAACATTTGGAGTGAGTGGATGGGTGAAATGAGAAGGGTTTTTTTTTTTTTTTTTTTGGCTGATGCTATATAAGCTTATTTTCTTGCATCATGTGCTAATGCTAATATTGCTAAGTTGAGCTGATGCTGTCACAAAAAGTATCTGGTCTATCCCTAGCTGTTATTCTCATAAATTGGCTATAATAAAGCATTATAGTGAAGTTGTAAATTCTTCCGGCCTTGGTCATCCAGAGTATAAATGGAAATTTATAAGTACCTGTTCCTTTCTACTTCTTCTTTCAGGACTAAGTGAAACAGAAATGTTTCTAACCAGTTTTTATCACCCCAACCATTGTCTTCTTTTAAGTCTTATTTTATATACTACTTAATTAACTCCATGACTTATTTATATAAAATAGCAATCTGATTTTAACCTCTCACTCTCTTTACAGGATGAATTCCATCCATTCATTGAGGCTCTCTTGCCTCATGTGAAGGCCTTTTCCTATACTTGGTTTAACTTACAGGCCGCAAAACGGAGGCATCTGAAAAAGCATGAGAAGCGTATGAGTTTAGAAGAAGAAAAGAAGTGTAAAGAAGAGTTGCAAGTAAATTATTTATTAATTCGGTCAATTAATGAGATGTGTAGGTGTGTTACATGTGAGAAAATCTGTTAAGATATTTTACAAGGAGTAATTACAAAAATAAGACAAAAAAAAATAAAAGAACTCCAATACATGTTAATAGTTGAATGCAATTTCTAGATAATGTGAAGAACACTTCAGTTGCATTGTGTAAGTTCATGTTCAAATGTTTAACTGTGTAACATGTTTAACTGGCTTTAACATATTTAACTTTTTGTGGACATGCCAAGAATGATAACAATATTGGATGAATGGTGCCTCTTTTTGACCAATCTTTTTTTTTTTTTGGAAAATACTTACATTGAAATCATGGGATAGTGAAGGGAAAGAGAAAAAAATGTAAACTAAAACTAAAGAAATCAAAGAAAGTCAGTGGCAGTTCTCAGAGAGAACCACCATTGACTTCCTCTTCTGAGCCAAAGCATTTCAACTACTTTGAGCTTTTCACTTTTTCTGCTAATATTTGAGAAATGATTTTAGTCTAATTTTAATTTGAAATTATCATATGAACTAAGAGGTAGGAGTATGACTGCACGTGATATTACCAGATTTTGTTATGTAGCATGTGCTATGCTATTACATTTGTAACGCTACTTCCTTTCTAATTTCTTAGTTAAAAACAAAAAAAAAAAAAAAAAACCTATGTGATTATCGAACTAGTGGAAGAGTAAAACAGTAACCCGAAACTGTAAAAAAAAAAAATAATAATAATAAATAAATTTAAAAAATAGGCAATTCGAATCTTCGTGGAGGTCACCTGACAGGTTCTCACACTCAGTTGCTCTGTGAAAACTGTAAAAATTCATTTCAGAGGCAATTTCATTAAAAGTTTGTATTTAGGAAGGTAGAAAATTTTTTTGGTTTTTAAGCACTAATTAGTGATTAATGCAGGATTGTTATTTTTGAGGATCACCTATCATGTCACCACTATGAGCTAAATTTTGTTCATAGCAGACATACCTTGTGTCCTATTCCACCTGATCTTTTAACACAGTGTATTTCCCATTTCCCTGGCATTAGAGTCACTGACAGTAACTACTTGTTGTGCCAGCACTTTTTGCCATTGAGGATGTCATTATGTTGCTCGATGCACAAATGTAGCCTCTGGCATTGAGCTAGGTGCTTGATGGAGCTTTTGTTTGAATTCTTTTCAGGCATCACTCCCTGTTATTCAAGCCTTCATATAGGCCCATCAGAATTTGTAATTTTTGGTTAATCTCCTCAACCTCTGCATCAGAAATATACAAAGACATCCCCATTGGCCATATCATATCCTTCTACAGATGACTTGACAAACAAGCAACAAGTAATGTGCTGTATAAAGCCTTGATTTTTAAGAGAACTGTAGTCAGCAGTTCTCTCCAGAGTCAAAGCATTTCCACTACTTTGAGCTTTTTTGTTTTGTTGCACTAGTCAGAGGCATGATTTTAGTCTAAACTTAAACAATTTAAAAATACATGAAACAGAGGTATGAAATAATAATGCTACACTATTCTCAGGTTTTGTGATAGCAATTTTGTGGAAGCCTTCCATACACAAAAAGAATACACCAAAACTATCATTATGAATAGTTTAACCATTTTCCTCCTGCTTGACTCACCCTGTTTGAAAAAAGAGGAAACTATCCAACAACAGTTTCCTATGCCTGATTAGAATTTGTAGGAAGAAGTGCCCAACCCTCTCCAATCAACAATACTAGCAGTATTTGTACATCTATCATTTGATTAGGAGTAACTTGGTGGGGGGGAACTCATGAAATTCTCACTCTGACCCTTGGACATCAGCAGAACAGTAGGATGGAATGTTAGGCCACTTCATTACATGACAGGTTGTCCAGATTCCCTTCAACCTTCTCAACATGTTCTATGGAAGATTTAATGTCTTATCTGGAAACATTAAAATTTATATATTTTTTTCCACAGAAGGAAGAGGCAAAATCTCTGAAATCTATGGTTGCCTAATATTTAATTAAATTAAATTTATGAAATTACTTACTCTGTGAAAAGTAATTTATGAAAGTACTTACACTGCCATTAGTTTATATTATGTATTATGTAAATTAAGTGATTGGCAAAAGCTGATGTTTGTTTGTTTGTTATTTGGTTTTTAGGAGCATTAGCAACTAAGGCCATATTGTTCCGGAAATATGCGGTGGTCATTCCCTTGACCTTTCCACATCCTCCGTATTTGGTGGTAACGGGCTTGAACCCCGGTTTAATCAAGAAGCGTGTGCTATGCACTGCTGCTCCTTCCCACCTGGCTACGGAGATGTCTTCAAAAGCTGATGCTAGGAGCACTAAAAAACATTATTGTAACTTTGTGGCCTTTCTTGCATAGTGTTGACAAATCGAGTTTGCTACTTAGCACACTGATCTTGCAATATGGATGCATGTTCACCACAATTTGCCTTGGTATTGCACTAATCTAAATAAAATACACTGCTCTAACAGCGAAAAATATATTGTTTTTTTTTTTTTTTTTTTTTATTTAAAGTGTTTATCAATTCCCTGCCTGGAGTCATTTGAAGGTGCTTCCACAATAGGAGATCAGTACACTAAGTAGCAGATTTAGTTTTCTCAAGTGCTACATAAAAAAAGCTGCTTTGGTCACCAAAAATGTAACTAAAAAAATGTAATTTTGGCCACCAAAAATATAAATGTAACACACAATACATAATTGTATTGTGTGTTACAGTTACATTATAAAATTACACGCGTATTGGTATAAATTTATAGTTTATAGACAATAAAAAACACTTTTAATATTAATTATACTCCTATGGAATTACATACAGAATACTAAATAGCATTTATATTTTTCTATATTGATTCAATGAACAGTGGCAGCAGAAACCTTTCCTATTTGACTTTCATTTTTTAAGCAATTTCGAAGACCAAGTATTAAAACAGTTTCACCTACTATATCATATAAACAGAAATAATAATTGATCTACTATTAAATACACTACTGAACACAAATAATAACTAAACAGCAAATGGTTAACAAAATCCAATAATTTTTTTGGAAATACAAAAGTCTACTTTACATAACTCATCTCCAGAAACAGTGCAACTTTGTGGAAGCCTTCCATACACAAAAAGAATACACCAAAACTATCAATATGAATGTTGGCAGGGTAACCATTTTCCTCCTGCTTGACTCACCCTGTTTGAAAATAGAGGAAACTATCCAACAACAGTTTCCTAGCCCTCCCACAGGCCTGATTAGAATTTGTAGGAAGTGCCCAACCCTCTCCAATCAACAATACTAGCAGTATTTGTACATCTATCATTTGATTAGGAGTAACTTAGTGGGGGGGAGCTCATGAAATTCTCACTCTGACCCTTGGACATCAGCAGAACAGTAGGATGGAACGTTAGGCCACTTCAATACATGACAGGTTGTCCAGATTCCCTTCAACCTTTTCAACATGTTCTATGGAAGATGTAATGTCTATTTGGAAACGTTCAAATTTATATATTTTTTTCCACAGAAGGAAGAGGCAAAATCTCTAAAATCTATGGTTGTTTAATATTTAATTAAATTAAATTTATGAAATTAATCTATAATTAATGAAAAAAACAATGCCATTTTCACCATTTCAGTGATTCACTTACGTAAAAATATGATGCTAATGCACTAAACTGTTACATTCTATGATTAATCTAAATTAATGTTACAACACTATATAATAGCATTAGCATTAGCATTAGTAGAGGCATTTGATGCAAGAAAGCAAGCTTATGCAGCATCAGCCAAAAAAAAAAAAAACCCACTTCCACTTCACCCCTCTGTTCGTTCAAAATACCTGTCCAGCTGAGCCTTAAACTTATTTAGGCTATCAACCTCCACCACAAGGGATGGCAGTCTGTTCCACCAACCAACCACCCGCTGGCTAAAGGCAAATTTCCGCACGTCTATCCTACATCTGTCTTTCCTCAATTTGAATTTATGCCCTCTCAGGTGATTTTTCTGAGCTAGAGGAAGAATCCCATCAGCATTGAGCATGCTTAAACCATTCAAGGCTTTATACACCTCTATCAGATCACCTCGCTGGTGCCTAGTCTCCAGACACTGTAATTTGCAAAACTTAAGCCTTTCTTTGTAAGAGCACCCCTTTGTTCCATTCACTAATCTTGTTGCCCTTCTCTGTACTCGTTCCAGCAGCTCTACATCCTTCTTGAAATGAGGCCTCCAGACCTGTATACAGTACTCTAGGTGTGGCCTGACCATTGCCTTATACAATGGAATAATCACCTCCTTATCCCTGCTGGAAAAATTCCTGTATATCATTGACAATACTCCATGAGCTACTCTTGCAGCCCGTCTGCACTGCTCAGAGAACTTCATATCTGCCTGCACAATCACCCCCAAGTCCCTTTCATTCTCTACCACTGTCAGTGTAGTACCACAGAGTTGATACGTTGCTCTGGGGTTGCTTTTTCCCATGTGTAGTACTTTACATTTGTCAATGTTAAACTTCATTTGCCACCTCTCAGCCCATCTGCTCAACCTTTCCAGATCCTGTTGCAGCAGCATAGTGTCAGTAGTGTCCTTGACAACCCTGCCAACCTTTGTATCATCTGCAAACTTGGACATTAAGCTTGATATACCATCATCAATATCATTTATAAATACAGAAAACAATAATGGACCCAACACTGAGCCCTGAGGGACTCCACTAATAACATTAGTCCACGATGAGCAGTGTCCATTGATTACCACTCTCTGTCTTCTCCCCCTCAACCACCCCTTTATCCATAGCAGCAATTTGTCTCCAATGTCACACTGCTCCAATTTGTGTAGCAGTCTTCCATGTGCAACAGTATCAAAAGCCTTTCTAAGATCCAAGTATATAATATCAAAGTTATTCCCTGCATCCAGTTCTTTTGTGACTGCATCATAGTATCCAATCAAGTTGGTCAGGCAAGACTTCCCCTTAACAAAATCATGCTGTGTCTGAGCTATAACTGAAGTCTTGTCTAAATGATCCTGCAGTGCTTCTTTAACCAGTGCCTCCATTAATTTTCCTGGAACAGAAGTTAAGCTCACAGGTCTATAATTACTTGTGTCAGCCTTTGATCCTCCTTTGTGAATTGGGGTCACATTTGCACATTTCCAGTCTGTGGGTACCTCCCCTGAGTCCAAGGAAGCTCTCATAATTATGGCTAAGGGTTTGCTTACTTCCTTTGCTGCCTCCTTTAATATAACTGGATAGATCCCATCCACCCCGGGTGCCTTTCTTGTGTTTATCTTCAACAGTTTCTCCTCCACTTTACTCCCAGTTATTTCAAGATTCTGTAGCTTACTGCTAGAGTTGAATACACCTCTGGCATTCCCCTTGCTGAATAACTCCTCATGTGTGAATGTCGATGCAAAATATTCATTTAGTTTGTTAGCTACCTGAGCAGGATCATCAACAGTTGACCCATTAATATCAAGTGGACCAATCTGATTCATCCCCTTCCTTCTAGAGTTTACATAAGTAAAGAACTCTTTGCTGTTTTTCTTTGCATCCCTTGCCAAGGATTTCTCGTAATCTGCCTTCGCCTGCCTAACCTCCTTTGTAACTTGGTTGCATATCAACTTGTATCTATCATAGGCTTCTGTGTCATGTGTTAATTTGTAAGTATCCCATGCATTTTTCTTCTCTGCCATATGCCTCATTAGTTCATCTGACATCCATTTTGGCCTAAACCTTGAACAATATTTCTTAGTTGGTATGTAAAGCCTAGTAGCTTCCAAGATAAGTTCTTTGAATGCTTCCCATTTTGAATTTGCTGTTGGTAACATCATCAGTTGGTCCCACTGTATAGAATTTAAATACTGTCTCAGTCCATCGTAGTCGCCTTTACGGAAGCAATAACCCTTCCCTTTACCCCTAATGGTAGTTACCTCTTTCAGTAAATCCCACTTCAGCACACTGTGATCACTGCCACCTAGTGGTTCATTTATCTGCAGATTCTTAATGCATGAAGAATCACTGCTGATAATCAAATCAAGAGTATTACTCCCTCTAGTTGCCTCCCGAACATGCTGATGTAGAAAACAATCATCCAATAAATCCACAAAAGCCCTGCTAGTGTGTGAGTAACCAGCCCCCAAATTCCAGTCAATATCTGGGAAATTAAAATCTCCCATTATAAGACTCTCTGATTTACTGGCCCACTCTATTTCTCTGTACAGTTCCTTATTATACTCATCAGAGTCATTAGGCCTATGGCACACTCCTACTCTCAATTTTGATCTCCCAATGCTTATGTCACACCAAACTGACTCAACACTGCACTGTCCAGCGATGTCGACTGGCTTCACTTCCTTGGTTTTTATGTGTTTCTTAACTAATAGCATAACCCCTCCCCCCTTCCTATCCTGTCTATCCTTTCTGTAGACGTTGTACTCCCCAAATTGCATTTCTGCATCCCTTATATCTGTGTGACACCACGTCTCTGATATCCCAACAATATCTGCCTTTGATATTTTGAGCAATACCTCAAATTCATCAAATTTATTTACTAAACTCCTAGCATTGGTGTACACGCAAGTATACCTGCACCTGTTTCTATTCTTAGCTACCCTAACACAACCCATGTGTTTACTTGTACCGCAATGGCTCCCAGCAGTCTCTGAAATACCATGCATCTTGTTTTTCAGGCTTCTGCTCATTCTAATAGAAGCAGTGCAAGAATCTCTTTCACCTCTGCCAGTGGCTACTGTCAATCTATTGGTCTTTGTCTCCCCCCAAGCTAGCAGTTTTCCGACCCACCTAACACTGCCTCGATAGCATCAGCAAATATTCTTGCAACCTTTCTATTTAAGTGTATCCCATCCCTGTAGAAGCAATCTCTCCTGTTAACAAGTACAGTCCAGGCTGAAAAAAATTCTACCCCTTGAGCCTTGCACAATCTTTCCAGGGCCGAATTGATCGACAAGGCTCTCATCATATACTCCCTCCTATCGTGTCTGGGCAGAATTGCAGACACTTTCAAATTCAACCCTAATTCTCGGCTTTTGTTCAACAGTGACCTGTACTTGTTAAGTAATTCTGCCGGTCTCCTACTCTTAATATCGTTAGTGCCAACGTGTACAACTATATCACCTTTTGTGCCCTTAAAAGATGATATTCGCTCTACAACGTCAGTGCGTTAATTTCCATCAGGCAATGCGTTAATTTCCATCACTGCATAATGTGTTTTTTTTTATCATAAAAAATGGTTAATGTGTGCTGGAATGACTGACATGATATAATATATTTAAAGGACTGCACATTTTGGGAGAAAGTGTGGGTAACACCTGAGTTATTTTAGTGATTACATTCACAAAGATTATATCTATCAAATTAAATTGGTTAATTATTTCATTGCCTATTAATAATGATATTATTAATTGTGATTAATATCAAATATCTATGCTGTTAATATCGATTAATATAATTAGTTAAAAAGAAGTTAACATTTATTATCGGGCAGGAAAAATGTTATATTGCTAAAACTGTTGAATTGGAATTAGGAAGCACTTGAACCATGAAATAAATACAGCAAATTAATGCTGTTAATAGGGTTACAGGTAAGGCAAGATGGTATTCTGCTCCTGTGACATTAACCACTTTTATTTCAAAACAAAAATAAAAATATTATAAACATAAAAATAAAGAGGAAAGAAAGACCAATGAATACCCACCTCTAGAAAAGTGAATGCATGGCCAAAGAGACATGACCAATCCATCAAAGAATGAGCACCACTTAATAACATACAATATCAAAAATAGAAACAGGGAGTTTACAAGCAACGTCTCTTCAAAGGGACGCTAGCACTTGTAAACTTCAAAAAGGGATCATATTTCAATCACTGATTTGCTATCACATCTGAATGGGTGTCTCAATATTCCTTAGATACAAAGAGCAATAATAATCAACTAAACACAAACTATGCTATGACCGCTGTCCTCTATAGAATAAATAAGGAAATGTAACAGAGAAAATTTAAATTAGGTGTTAACTCCTGCAAATATGCAACCTAAAATTAAAAAACATAGTAAACAGAATTAAACTTAAATGACTAAACTCATTTCATTACATTACAAACCAAATGATAGAATAAATAAAAAAATAATGAAGAATTCAAGTGGTAGACATAAGCATTAAACTTAGCTAAAAATGGGACAGAAGAAAGCAAATAAATGGGGTAGGATATATTGGACTGTGTTATGCCTGTATCCAAAGTAACATATATTTGTAAAAAATTATAAACATAAAAATAAGGAAGGGGGAAAGAAAGACCAAAGAAGCCTCACCTCTGGAGGAGGGAACATACTACGGCTCCTTGCCAAAAGTCACACACACACAAGCACGCACGCACACATTTTGAAATGAAATAGTGGTGGTTAGGTTTCATAGGAGCAGAATAGTACCTTGCCTATAATCCCATTAACAGCATTGATTTCCTGAATTTATTTTGTGGTTTAAGAGTTTATTAATTCCAATTCAATAAAAAAGTAAGTTAATTTGTTATTGAATAGATTTTTATTATATTTAATTAATTACAAGAACTCTCACCGTGGAATGCTATGCAAGTCAGATTTTACATAAGTCAGAATTTCCTCCATGCTTTTGCAGCACTCGCAACTGTGCTCGCTGAAGTAATTGAATCAAAAAAGAAATGTTCAGCGAACATGTAAATAGAATTATTTATTGTATTTATTCAATTTTTTTATCTCATGCGCAGGAAAAAATTACAAAAGCGTGCAATTTAAAAATTTTCAAAATTAAAAAATTACACAAAAAGAGAGGAGACAGGCATAACATCACACACTCAAGGGCATAATTCTTGAGCATCGTTGTCACAGTCAGTGTCTTCAGCTGATAAGTATGCTGCTGCGGATGAGGGCTGTGGAGATTTAGAAGGCGTTGGCAACTCAACCTTATGAAAGAACATATTAATGGATGACTGGACGGTGGCTTTTTTCTTTTCATCATTGATTTCTTTGTAGTAAGCAAGCAATCAATCATATCATTCATCCCTATGTTAACTTTTAAGAATCGTTTGCTGTCAGGATCCATCTTCTCCAACCTCGCCATTGCCATCTCTCTGGTGATGAAGCGTCTCCGCTCCTCATTTGGTTCACTTTGAGCTTTTTCAGCATTTTCTTCATTCACTATTGCTGCCTGCAAGCCAATAAGTTCTTCGTTAGATAATTCCTTCTCTTCTTCCCCTATTAACTCCTCCACATCTTTGGCATTAACTTCCAACTGAAGAAGCTCTGCAACCTTTACAATCTTATCCGTAACCTCTTCATATGATTCGTCTTTTTCAAATCCTTCAAAACCTTTTATGTGCCGTGGGCATATTTTCTTCCATGCACCATTTAAGTAACTTTTAGTAATTTCCGCCCATGCCTTATTAATGTTTAAGGTGGCATGGTAAATATTGTAAGATTTCCAAAAGTCATTTAACGTAAAATTTTTCTCATCATCTACTGCACACATTGCCTGAGCAAATATTGTGTGTAAATAGTATGCTTTTAAATTCGAAATAACACCCTGATCCATAGGTTGGATGAGTGAAGTCGTGTTTGGCAGTAGAAATATGACTCTTACGTTTGAATTAAAATCATCTAGATGCGTTGGGATGTCCAGGAGCAGCATTATCTAATAGAAACAAAATCTTGAAAGGAATGTCGTTGTCTTTACAATATTTTTCAACCTCGGGAATGAAGCAGCATTTCAACCAATTCTCAAAGAGAGATATTGTTATCCATGCTCTCTGGTTCGATCGGAAATGCACAGGTAGGGTGGCTTTATTGATGCCCTTAAATGCATGAGGATTTCCAGAATGTTACACAAGCAGTGGTATTAATATGTAATCTCTTGCTGCATTAGCCCAAAGCAAGAGTGTGGCCCTATCTTTTGATGCCTTTAAACCTGGCATTGTCTTTTCCTCTTTGGCAATGTATGTTCGATCCGGCATTTTTTTCCAGTACAGAGTAGTCTCATCAATGTTAAAAATTTGTTGCATTGAATAGTCAGCTCCATCAATAATATTTTCCAACACACCACAAAAATTTCTCTGCAGCTGCAGAATCGGCACTGGCTACTTCACCGCATACTTTAATGTTTTGGAAACAAGCGCGATGCTTGAACCTATTAAACCACTCGTTGCTTGCCACAAACTTGTGTTGGGCTTTGCCATACTTATCCTTAATATCTTTATAAATACTTGTTGCTTTTGCTTAAATGGTCATTAAACTCAGGGGCACTCGTTTCTGAATCTGATTTTCCATCCATATTATTAACAGCTGTTCCATCTTCGATAGAGTACCCGAATGCTGTTTTGTGATCACTGTTGATCATAAGTGTGTTGATTCTTTGAAACGTTCTTTTATACGCACAGTGTCCCTTAAAATAGTATTCACTGTTGAAGCAGCGAGACCTAATTTCCATGTAAATAAGATAACATTTTCACCTTCATTTCTAAATCAGTTTTGTTTCGTTTCCTAGCACTGCCAGCACTTGCACTTGCACATTGTAATACGTAAATAGAAATGAGGAGAAGTTTCTGAAAATTTGTTTTTTTATATGATTGAAGATTTCAGTGAAGGAGAAAACATTTCACCGTAATAGCGTAAAAACCCACACAATTGCAGTTATTGGTATTATTGCAAATTCAATATCATTGAGTTTACTACCTCTTTATAATAGATTGTGCTAACAAAAAAGCCTAATAAACTGGAAAGTGGCAATTGTTTTTATTGCTTTTTGGTCGTGACCTCCAGAAATGTGGTTTATAAAAATATCACAAAGGCATTCAAAATTGATTCTTATAACGGGAACATATGATAACGATGAAAGAGTAGTGCAATTTCCATTATAAAATTTCCATTATTTATCTCCCTGACCTTTTAGGGAGATAAATAGCTTAGTAATATAGTGAAATTTTCAACTTCCAAGGACTTGGAACGAATTACAAAAAAAAAAAAAAAAAAAAAAAAAAACTAATGTGTTATTGGGTTCACATTATGATATTTTCCCAATGTCTCCATTTAGTCCTACATGGTGCAAAATACGTTTCCATGATTTTTTTAAGTTTGCACCGACTGGCAAAACCTTACATAAAGTCGAATTTTCGTAAGTCGAGTATTACGTAAGTTGGGGAGTTCCTGTATAACCTTTGATATTTCAGTTTGGTTATCCTTTTGGAAATCTGGTGCAGTCATACTCAATGCCTGTTGCTTACTAAATGCTTCTTTCTGTTCATAACAAAACCATACAGCTCTACAATTTGCAGTTATTTTTATTCTTCCAAAAATAAACAGCAGTATTAGCCATATAGTGATTAGAATCAAAAGAGCAATGAAGCTCAATATGTCCTATTATTATAATCTTAAATTATAAGAGGGAACCTCATACCTTTTAAGTAGGACTGTAATTCTCTTGACACTTAATTGCAGATGAATGTAGTATTATATGAACCCACCCCACGTACTTAAGTCTTAAATAAATCAAATTAAAAATAGCTACTAATTAAAATCCTCATGCATTCAATTCTCATATCACACCAATCACATTGAGAGGAGCCATGGACAGTGGGCTGCCACCAACCCCCCAAAAAAACCAACTAATATCACATGCTACCATGAGAATTGAAACAATCTTAAAACCACGAAACAAATATTCGTTAATACACAAACATTTAAACTTTAAAACCATTTACAACTTCTTTTAAGTGACCAACTTATTCAGATTTTCTGTGTTCACAAGAAGTACAAAACCATACGCGAATGATATCCCCCCCCCATTATATACAGCTAGGTTGCGATTAATGCGAGTTTGAATAATGCGATATTTGATTTAGTGCAAATTATATAACAGTACCAGGTCGCGTTTTATGCGAACCAAAATTCAGTTAATGTGAAGTGCAGCTAGCCTCACATTAACTGAATTTTATGATTAGATGCTGCTACACTTTGCGTGTGCATGTGCTGCTGACTGTCGTAATATGTGTTAGTTGTCATGATTTGTTTTAATCATTTTAAGAAGTGCCCTTAACAAAATGGACAAAAGGAAGATTCCTTCAGATAAAAACACTATGAGCACAAAAAAGAAGAGGCTTGTTATTAGATTAGAGCAAAAAATTGATGTGATTAAACGACATGAACATGGTCATAACTCTAAAATAGGATGAGATGTCGGAATGCCTGAATCTACAGTACGGAATATTATAAAACACGCAGGGGAAATAAAAGAAAAATGTAAAGTTGCATCAGCTTTTTGTGGTTTGCAAACATCTACAAGGAATATAAATGTATTACTATGATAGAAATGAAGCATCTTTTAACTGTATGGATTGAGGATTGCAATCAAAAACGCATTCCCCTTAGCAGAGCAGCCATTCAGACAAAAGCTTTAAATTTGTTTAAGAGAGTGAAAGAAAAAAATAATGAAGTAGAAGAAACATTTAGTGCAACTGTTGGTTGGTTTGATCGATTTAAAAATCTAGTTCAGCTGCATAATGTTAAAATTACCAGTGAGGTGGCCAGTGCAGATGAAGCAGCATCTAAATATCCTAATGTTTTAAAAAAAATAATTGAAGATGGGGGATACACTGATCAACAATATTTAACGTGGATGAAACCGGTTTATTCTGAAAAAAGATGCTTTCCAGAACTTACATTTCTAAGAAAGAAAAAACTCAACCTGGATTTAAAGTGTCTAAAGATCGCCTAACACTTTTATTGGGAGGCAGTTCTCAAGATGATTTTAAATTGAAACCGATACTTGTTTATCAGTCTCCAAATCCTCGCACTATAAAAGGCTACAACCATAGATCACCTCCAGTTATTTGGTGATCAAATAAGAAAGCATGGGTGACTCAAGCTGTATTCACTAACTGGTTTTCAAGCTATTTTTGACCAGCTGTTGAAAAATATTGCAAGGAAAGCAACATCGCATTTAAAGTACTACTAATTTTAGATAATGCTCCAGGTCATCCAACTATACTCAGTTCATTATGTGAAAATGTAAAAATCATTATTTAGCCACCAAACACAACATCTTTATTGCAGCCCATGTATCAAGGGATCATCGCAACATTTAAGACCTACTACATAAAAAAAAAAAAAAAAAATTTGAACATGTAATTGCTAAAACTACAGGAGATGATGCAATTTCCTGAACAGAGTTCTGGAAAAATTATAACATAAGACATGCAATAGAAAATATTAAGCATGCTTGGCAACAAATAACTGCAAACAACATGTGTGGAAGCGCAAACGCATTTTGCCTCATTGTGCAAATAGTAGTGGTTTCGAAGAAAACACTGTTATAGAAGAAATAACAAATACAGTCAGTCCTCGTATAACACGTGTTTACACTACACGAATTCGATCATACACGATTTATAAATAGGGAATGATATCGTATATAACATGAACCGAATTCACTTATGCACGATTCACTTTTGTGTTTACAGAAATGGCAGTTGAACGCAGAATCACCCCAACCCAACGCAACACGATAGGAATGAAGAGAAGATTCTGAAAATGTATTTATGTTTTTTATATCAGTGAAAGGGAAACACATTTCACCATAGTAACGTAAAAACCCACACAATTCCATCTATCGGTATTATCGCAAATGCAATTAGATTGAGTTTACTACCCGCTTATAACAGATTCCCCTAACAGAAATGCAACTGGAAATTGTTTTTATCGTTTTATGGTGGTAGTAACCCCCAGAAATGTGCTTTAGTAAAATGTGAGCTAGTGAGGTGTTAATGGTGTGTGTCTCTACCTTTACAGTGTTATTTATTCAGTTGCTACACACGGGCAGCTTTGTTTGTGTTTCAAGCGTGTCTCCTCATTTTGTAATTTTGCTTTATTCCCGAAAAATAAGTAAAATACTTAAAAGGTGTGAAAAGGAAGCATCCTGGTGAAGAAACTACAGATTCAGAGAGAAAAAGAAAAGCAATATCGATAGACAGAGGCGGACTGGGTCAAATATTCTTACCTGGGAAAATTTGTAGTGGCCTCATACTAGCATTTATGGGCAAAATCAAACCGGCCTCCGGTCCACCGGGGTTTCCCTGGTAAGGCTTATAGCCAGTCTGCCTCTGTCGATAGAGGAAAAAAATATATTTTCAGCAAAATGAAAGACCATGTGATATTGCACGTGCTACAGGCCTAAATGAGGCAACGCCAAGAATGGCGCCTCCATAACCAGGTGGGCAGGAGCAGCAGTGCGTAGCACACGCTTCTTGATTAGACCGGGGTTCGAGCCCATGACCACCAAATACGGAGGATGTGGAAAGATCAGGAAATGACCACCGCATATCCCCGGAGCAATATGGCCTTAGTTGCTAACGCTCCTAAAAACCAAAACAACAAAAACAACGCCAAGAATTAGAAAGAATGCAGAGAAAATAAAAACAACTTTCATAGCAGGAACAACTCAAAAGTGTAAAAAAAATCCGTTAGATCAGGACACAAAGAATTGGAAGAGATGGAACGGCTGTCATTTGTGTGTAGAAGGTCAAACAAAGAACAAGTTTGCTTATGATAAAATCAATATTTTTTTACTTAATAATTCTCATAAAATATGTAACTATTTTATTATGATTATTTATTGTGTTTGGTAATGTTTTGGTTACAAATGTGTGTTCAATCTTGGGGTGATTGGCACCTAACCCTATTTTTCCCATAGGGCCTGTTAATTATATTGCACAATTTTGCATTGCATGAGGGTTTCTAGGAACACAACTGTTGTGCTGTATGAGGACTGACTGTATTGGAAGAGAACTTGGATTTGATGAACTAGAAAATTAAAATGTTCATTAACTGCTCAATTCACACTTGGAAGAATTGACTGATGATGATCTCCTTCTTTTAGATCAACAAAGAGCATTTGAAGAAGCTGGCAATGATGCCAAAGAACGAGATAATGTGCAAGCGAAGCAATTCACTCTCAAGGAATTTGAGAATATCTTTCGAGCTGTAGAAGTTGTGAAGCAAAAAATTATGGATGCTGATCCTAACCTTGATGGAAATTTGCTGAGATGGGGATAAAGCACTCTGCAGCTACCAGCATATTTATGAAGATTTAAAGAAAGAGAAAACAGTTCGGTCTGTGTTGCTAAAATATTTCGAAAGACAATAAAGATGTTTTCGTCAGTGTAAGCTTACCTTTTAGGAATGATATTTAGAATTTTTTTGTTTTTATTTTGCTTTCTTACTCTATGACTTTGTTAATAATAAATTTAAATTATAAGTATATTCTTTTTATCTTTTACTGTAATATTTCATTAATAAACATATAAAAACTTATGTTTAAAATTTTTCGCTTGCCTATTTCCGTCGAGCTGGAACCATTTACCATATTTTACACATAATTATAACTTTGAATAGTGCGAATTCAAATAATGTGACTACTTCATGGAATTCATTAGTCACACTAATCGCAACCTAGCTGTATAAAAAATTATCAAAACCTGACTCGAGATTATTTATATAGACCAACATATGAATTACTTCACATACATGTGCTTTAAAGTCCACGAGTCCAAAATATTATAAGATCTGCATATACTAATAGTCGGCATTTAATCTCATTTTTAATGTTTCAGTAATTAATAATTTAAAATATTCCTGCTGTGTATTAAGGACTTTCGATTCATTAAAAAGGAACACGTGCCCATCATTGATCGCATAAAACGCAAGCTCCGAGGCACCTGTCTTTCCTGCCCTAACCGATGCTGCATGCTGCTGAATCCTTATTGAAAGTAAATTTTGGGTCGAGCCAATATAAGCAGAATTGCACCAACCACAAGGAATATTGTACACAATGTTATGAGTCTCCATGGTAGGGACTACACCAATTGCTCTGTTTCGAGACGGCATAGAGTTTACTCATGGGTTGTGCAACAATATTAAATTCAGTGTTCTTAAAATGAATTGTCTATATCAATGCTGTAAATAGGGAACTTTAATAAAATGTTTATGATCCGCTCTGTCATTTGTTGTACCTGTCTCCAATTTATATTTTGCCTGTTGACTAATTTGCATAATGGTTAATAATGAATAACCCCTATTTAAAAATCTTTTTGTAAGTTCCATAAACTCATCCAATAAGAAATCCTGCGTGGAGCTGTATTTATATGCAATGTGAAACTGATTAAAAATAATGCTCCATTTATATGTGAATGGATGATAGCTCGAACAGTGCAAAAATTTTCCGGTATTTGTTGGCTTCCTATAAATTTTAAAATGTATATTTTCACTAACCCTGGTTAAATTAAAATTTAACCAGGGTTAGTGCATACAACGGTTTAACCAGCCAGGTGCGCATCCAGAACGATTTATCTGAGGAATTTACCATCCAAACTGTAGTCCGCCAAGGGGATGTAGCCTACCCGTTGCTTTTCAACATCGTGGTCGACGCCATTATGAGGCAAGCATTCAGAAACAGACGGGGCATACAATATGACAAGGATCACTATGTGACTGACCTGATGTTTGCCGATGATAGTGCTATCTTTGCTGGTAACGATTCTGAAGCCACGGACATCCTCTACGACAATGCCCGCATTGCCCGGCCATACGGTTTGAAGATCAATGCTGATAAGACAAAGGCCCTGACAACAGATGGGTTGCAAGCCACCATCTATCTCAAAGGCGTCCAGATCGAGCAAGTGCAGGACTTTAAATACCTTGGTTCACTGGTCCAGGAGAAGAAAGTTGCATCCACCATGGAAATCCACAGCAGAATTGGACAGGCGGCCACTGCGTTCGCCTCACTCAAATGGTGTCTGTGGAAGAGGACTAACATTTCCTCAAAGACTAAAATCCGACTCTTCCGGACTTTGATCCTGCCCATTCTCCTTTACGGATCAGAAACATGGATTTGTCTCAAGCTAGATTTAAACAAACTTGAGGTATTCCAAATGCGATGCCTGCGGCAGATTTTGGGCATCTCACTTCGTGACCGCATCACTAATGATACCATCCGCACCAGATGCCAACAGCAACCAACCATTGCCGACCAAATCCAGAAGCGAAGGCTTAGATGGTTTGGCCACGTATGTAGAATGGGCACGAACAGAATACCATCCACACTCCTTTGGAGACAACGACCCACCCAATGGAGCATCCAACGGACCGCGCCTAGGAAAACGTGGGCCAAGCAAGTGGAAAATGACTTGAAGAGCCAACGTCTCGACCTTAACCAGGCCAGGACTGACGCCATGGATCGTAAAGTATGGAAGAACATCACAGAGCAAGTCCGAAACCCTGCGGCACCTACAGCAGCATACTGGTTGCGTGGCCAACCGCCTCCCCCAGCTGCCAGCTAAGGACCAAGAAGAAGAAATTAAAATTTAGAAAATTTATGGATTTGTTCTGCGGGATTTCCATTTCTAAAGTGAACTTAAGTCTGGTATTACTTAAAAGGTATGAGGTTTCCTCTTAGCCATATATTATATAAGGAAGTCACAGGCTTTTGCTACACGGGTCAAAATAAAAAAAATATACAGGGTGATTCACTACCAGTGCGACAAACTTGCAGGAGGTGTAGGGGGCACAAAGACGAATCGGAATCACATAGTGTTGCAGGGTCCGAAATGCCTTCGTCATGCTGTAGAGGACGTTGAACGGGAGGTCGAGTGAACAGCGATCCTGCTGGAAGTCAGCATTTGCGAACCGTTTCTGTTGAAGAAACCAAGTAGCAAAAGTCCTCCGGAGTAGATAATCCTCAGGCTCCAATGATTGGATGGATTGCAGATGGTATGAACGCATTTGGTTTGCTGACAGTATCCTCCATACAGTGGATTGGGAAATACCCAATTGTTGGCCTATTGCTCGAGTACTCATACTCGGATTGCCTTCTGCAAGACGTAGGACATTCTCCTCATTGTCTGGCGTCCTCGTCATTCGCTCTCGATTCATGGTACCTCTCGTGAAACAACCAGTCTCACATAACCTTCTGTGCACATGTGCGAAAATTGTATGATGAGGAGCACACCTGTGCGGGAAACGTTCCTGGTACAAGCGCAGAGCGGCGACGCCGTTAAAGTCCGCAGCTCCATACGCGAGGTGCATGTCGGCCAGTTCAACGTTTGAATACTCGTCCATCCTACTGCCTCGGGAACCGGTTCGCAAATGCTGACTTCCAGCGGGATCGCTGTTCTCCACTCGTTCACGCAACCTCCCGTTCAATGTCCTCTACCGCATGACGAAGGCATTTCGGACCCTGCTATGCTATGTGATTCCGATTCGTCTTTGTCCCCCCTACACCTCCTGCAAGTTTGTCGCACTGGTAGTGAATCACCCTGTATATATATATAGAAGTAGTTCTTGTTTTAAACAAGAGCATAAGCTAGGGTGAAATGTGAAAGTGTCTGTAATTCGGCAGAATTACAGGAGGGAGTATATGATGTGAGCACAGACACAACAGGAGGGAGTATATGATGTGAGCCTTGTTGATCAATTTAGCCCTAGACAGATTGTGCAAGGCTCAAGGGGTAGAATTTTTTTAGCCTGGTCTGTGCTTGACAGGAGAGACTGCTTCTACGGGGATGGGGTACACTTAAATAGAAAGGGTGCAAGAATATTTGCTGATGCTATCGAGGCAGTGTTAGTTGGGTCAGAAAATGCTAACTTGGGGGAATACACAGACTAAAAGGTTAACAGTGGCTGCAGGCAGAGGCAAAAGTGATTCTTGCACTGCTTCTATTAGAATGAGCAGCAGTCCGGAAAGCAAGGCAATGAAGATTTCCAGGACTGCTGGTGGTAATCATAGTGGAACAAATAAATATATGGGCTGTGTTAGGGTAACTAAGAGTAGAAACAGGTGCATGTATACTTGCATGTACACCAATGCTAGGAGTATAGTTAATAAATTTTTTGATGAGCTTGAAGTGCTAGTCAAGACATCAAAGGCAGATATTGTTGAAATATCAGAGACGTGGTGTAACAGACATAAACAATGCAGAATTGGAATTTGGGGAGTACAATGTGTACAGGAAGGACAGACAAGACAGGAAGGGAGGTGGGGTTATGCTGTTATACAATGTGTACAGGAAGGATAGACAAGACAGGAAGGGAGAAGGGGTTCTGTTAGTTAAGAAACACATAAAATCTAAGGAAGTGCATCCAATTGATGTTGATGGACAATACAATGTTGATTCTGTTTCGTGGGATATAAGCACTGGGAAAGGCAAAATGAGAGTAGGTGTTGTTATAGGCCTAATGAATCTGATGAGTATAATGAGCAATTGTGCAAATAAATAGAGTTGGCCAGTAAATCAGAATGTCTTATAATGGGGGATTTTAACTTTTCAGATATTGACTGGAACTTGTGGTTTGGTCACTCGCATGCTAGCAAGACTTTTGACGACCGGGCTAGCCGGGTGGGTAAAGTGCCTGCCTGGCAACCCAAAGGTAGTGGGTTCCAATACCGCCTCGGGCTTGGATCAAAGTACTGCAAAAACCTTGGGAGGTGCATTATGGCCACAGGAGCCGATGCGCCAACAACTACAAAAAAAAAAGAAAAAAAAAGAGACTTTTGTGGATTTATTGAATGACTGTTTTCTACAGCAACATTAGCATTAGCATTAGTAGAGGCATATGATGCAAGAAAGCAAGCTTATTCAGCATCAGCCAAAAAAAAACAAAAAAAACACACCACTCCCATTTCACCCCTCCGTTCGTTCGAAATACCTGTCCAGTTGAGCCTTAAATTTGTTTAGGCTATCAACTTCAACAACAATTGCTGGAAGTCGGTTCCACCAACCAACCAACCACCCGCTGGCCAAAGGCAAATTTCCGCACATCTATCCGACATCCGTCCTTCCTCAATTTGAATTTATGCCCTCGGAGGTGATTATTCTGAGCAAGAGGAAGAATCCCATTGGCATTGAGCATGCTCAAACCATTCAAAGCCTTATACACCTCTATCAGATCACCTCGCCGGTGCCTAGTCTCCAGACTCTGTAATTTGCAAAACTTAAGTCTTTCTTCGTAAGAGCAACCCTTTGTTCCATTCACTAATCTTGTTGCCCTTCTCTGTACCCGTTCCAGCAGCTCTACATCCTTCTTGAAATGAGGCTTCCAGACTTGTATACAGTACTCAAGATGTGGCCTAACCATTGCCTTATACAAGGGAATAATCACCACCTTATCCCTGCTAGAAAAATTCCTGTATATCATTGACAAGACACCATGAGCTACTCTTGCAGCTCGTCTGCACTGCTCAGAGAACTTCATATCTGCCTGCACAATTACCCCCGGGTCCTTTTCATTCTCCACCACTGTCAGTGTAGTACCGCAGAGTTGATACGTTGCTCTGGGGTTACTGTTTCCCATATGTAGTACTTTACATTTGTCAATGTTAAACTTCATTTGCCACCTCTCAGACCATCTGTTCAACCTTTCCAGATCCTGTTGCAGCAGCATAGCATCAGTAGTGTCCTTAACAACCCTGCCAACCTTTGTATTATCTGCAAACTTGGACATTAAACTTGATATACCATCATCAATATCATTCATAAACACCGAAAACAACAATGGACCCAACACTGAACCCTGAGGAACTCCACTAATAACATTAGTCCACGTTGAGCAGTGTCCATTGATTACCACTCTCTGTCTTCTGCCACTCAACCATCCCCTTATCCATAGCAGCAATTTGCCTCCAATGCCACACTACTCCAATTTGTGCAGCAGTCTTCCATGTGCAACAGTATCAAAAGCTTTTCTAAGATCCAAATATATAATATCAAAGTTATTCCCTGCATCTAGTTCTTTTGTGACTACATCATAGTATCCAATCAAATTGGTCAGGCAAGACCTGCCCTTAACAAAACCATGCTGCGTCTGAGCTATAACTGAATTCTTGTCTAGATGATCCTGCAGTGCTTCTTTAACCAGTGCCTCCATTAATTTTCCTGGAACAGAAGTTAAACTGACAGGTCTATAATTACTTGTGTCAGCCTTTGATCCTCCTTTGTGAATTGGGGTTACATTTGCACATCTCCAGTCTATGGGTACCTCCCCTGAGTCCAACGAAGCTCTCATAATTATGGCTAGGGGTTTGCTTACTTCCTTTGCTGCCTCCTTTAATATAACTGGATAGATCCCATCCACCCCAGGTGCCTCTTTTATGTTTATCCTCAACAATCTCTCCTCCACTTTCCTCTCAGTTATTACAAAATCATCTAGCTCACTGCCAATGTCTACTTTACCTACGTTATTCTCCTTCCTGAATAACTCCTCATGCGTGAATGTAGATGCAAAATACTCGTTTAGATTGTTAGCCACCTGAGCAGGATCCTCAACTGTTGAACCACCAATATCCAGTTGCAGTTGAACCAGATGAACCAATCTGATTCATCCCTTTCCTTCTTGAGTTTAAATAGGTAAAGAACTCTTTTTCTGTTTTTCTTTGCATCCTTTGCCAAAGATTTTTCGTAGTCTGCCTTTGCCTGCCAAATCTCCTTTGTGACTTGGTTACAGACCAACTTATAACTATCATAGGCTTCCATGTCGCCCATTAATTTGTATGTATTCCATGCATTTTTCTTCTCTGCCGCATGTCTCATTAGTTCATCTGACAACCATTTAGGCCTAAACCTTGAACAATATTTCTTAGTTGGTATGTAAAGCCTGGTAGCTTCCAAGATTAGTTCCTTGAATGTTTCCCATTTTGAGTTTGCTGTTGGTAACATCATCAGTTGGTCCCACTGTATAGAATTTAAATACTGTCTCAGACCATCATAGTCGCCTTTACGAAAACAAAAACCCTTCCCTTTTCCTCTGATGGTAGTTACCTCTTTGAGTAAATCCCACTTCAACACACTGTGATCACTGCCACCTAGTGGTTCATTTATCTGCAGATTCTAAATGCATGAAGAATCACTACTGATAATCAGATCAAGAGTATTGCTCCCTCTTGTTGCCTCACGAACATACTGATGTAGAAAACAATCATCCAATAAATCCACAAAAGCCTGGCTAGTGTGTGAGTGACCAACCCACAAATTCCAGTCATTATCTGGGAAATTAAAATCCCCCATTATAAGACTCTCTGATTTACTGGCCCACTCCATTTCCCTGTATAATATCTTATTATACACATCAGAGTCATTAGGCCTATAGCACACTCCTACTCTCAATTTTGATTTCCCTATGCTTATGTCACACCAAACTGACTCAACACTGCCCGTCCATCGATGTCGACTGGCTTCACTTCCTTGGATTTCATGTGTTTCTTAACTAATAGCATAACCCCTCCTCCCCTCCTGTCCTGTCTATCTTTTCTATACACATTGTATTCCCCAAATTCCAGTTCCGCATTCCTTATATCTGTGTGACACCACGTCTCTGATATCCCAACAATATCTGCCTTTGATGTTTTGAGCTATACCTCAAATTCATCAAATTTATTTACCAAACTCCTAGCATTGGTGTACACGCAAGTATGCATGCACCTGTTTCTATTCTTAGCTACCCTAACACAACCCATGTGTTTACTTGTACCGCAATGACTCCCAGCAGTCTCTGAAATATCCTGCATCTTGTTTTTCAGGCTTCTGCCCATTTCAATAGAAGTAGTGCAAGAATCACTTCCACCTCTGCCAGTGGCTACTGTTAATCTATTAGTCCTTGTATCCTCCCCAACTAGCAGTTTTCCGACCCACCTAACACTGCCTCGACAGCATCAGCAAAAATTCTTGCACCCTTTCTATTTAATCCCATCCCTGTAGAAGCAGTCTCTCCTGTTAACAAGTACAGACCAGGCTGAAAAAAATTCTACCCCTTGAGCCTTGCACAATCCCTCCAGGGCCGAATTGATCGACAAGGCTCTCATCATATACTCCCTCCTATCGTGTCTGGGCAGTATTGCAGGCACTTTCAAATTCAACCTGTTCGAGAGGTGACCAGAGGGAGTTATACTCTTGATCTGATTATCAGTAGTGATTATTCATGCATTAGGATTTTGCCGATAAAGTAATCACTGGGTGGCAGTGATCACAATGTACTGATGTGGGAATTACTTAAAGATGTAACTACCCTCAAGGCTAAAGCGAAGAGCTTTTGCTTTCGTAAAGGGGACTACAGGGGTCTCAGATAGTTTTTAAATTCTGTACAGTGGGAGCAACTAATGATGTTACCAACATTTAATTCTAAATGTTTTCAGGGACTTAATTTTGGAGGCTACTAGGCTTTTCATTTCAACTTCGAAATACTGTTCAAGGTTTAGGCCTAAATGGATGTCAGATGAACTAATGAGGCTCGTGGCAGAGAAGAAAAATGTATGAGATGCATATAAAGTATCAGGTGACACAGAAGCCTATGGCAGATATAATCAAGTCACAAACGAGGTTAGGCAGGCGAAGGCAGATTACGAGAAATCTTTGGCAAAGGATGCAAAGAAAAACAGCAAAGAGTTCTTTACTTATGTAAAGGGATGAATCAGATTGAACCACTTAACATAGATGGCTTGACTGTTGATGATCATGCTCAGGTAGCTGATGAACTGAATGAGTATTTTGCATCTACATTCTCACATGGGAAGTTATTCAATGAGGGGACAGCGAGAACTTTATCAAACTGTAACAGTGAGCTAAGTGGTTTTGTAATAAATAAGAGCAAAGTGGAGGAGAAATTCTTGAAGTTAAACATAAAAAAGGCACCTAGGATGGATGGGATCTATCCAGTTATATTAAAGGAGACAGCAAAGGAAGTAAGGAAACTCTTAGCCATAATTATGAGAGCTTCCTTGGACTTAGAGGAGGTCCCCATGTACTGGAGGTGTGCAAATGTATCACCAATTTACAAACGGGGTTCAAAGTTGACATAAGTAACTATAGACCTGTTAGTTTAACTTGTGTTCCAGGGAAAATAATGGAATCACTGATTAAAGAAGCATTGGAGGATCATCTAGACAAGACTGCAGTAATAATTAAGACGCAGCATGGGTTTGTTAAAGAGAGGTCTTGTCTGACAAATTTGATTGGATACTATGATGTGGTCACAAAGGAACTGAATGTCAAAAATAATTTCGATATCATATACTTGGATTTCCTGAAAGCCTTTGATACTGTTGCACATGGAAGACTGCTGTACAAACTGGAGAGGTATGGCATTAAGGGTAAGTTTCTACAACTGATAAAGGAATGATTGTGTGGGAGACGAAAGAGTGGTGATCAATAGACACTGCTCTTTGTGCACAAATGATATTAGTGAAGTTCCCCAGTGTTCGGTGTTGGGCCCATTGTTGTTTTTTTTTTTATATTTATCAGTGATATTGGTGAAGGTATATCAGGTTTAATGTCCAAGTTTGCAGATGATACAAAGGTTGGCAGGGTTGTTAACGACAGTATGCTACTCCAACTGGATCTAGATAAGTTGGCCAAATGGGCTGAGAAGTGGCAGCTAAAGTTTAACACTGACAAATGCAAAGTACTGCATATGGGTAGCAATAACTCAAGTTAAAAGTACCAACTGTATGGTACTACACTCAGGGAAGTAGAAAGTGAAAAAGACCTGACGGGTAACTGTGCAGTCAAATATGAAGTTCGCTGAGCAGTGCAGACAGGCTGCCATGGTAGGTCATGGAGTCTTGTCAATGATATATATAGGTATTTTGCTGACAGGGATGTAATTATCCTATTATACAAGGCAATGGTCAGGCCACATCTGGAGGCCTCATTTTAGGAAGGAGGTAGAGTTGCTAGAATGAGTACAAAGAAGGGCAACAAGATTGGTGAGGGGAACAAAGGGATGCTCTAATGAAGAAAGGCTTAAGTTCTGCAAATTGCAGCGCCCGGAGAGTAGGCACCTGCAAGGTGATCTGATTGAGGTGTATAAGGCCTTGAAAGGGTTGAGCAAGCTAAATGCTGATGGAATTGTTCCTCTTGCTCAGATTAAGAACCTGAGTGGGTACAGATTCAAATTGAGGAAAGACAGTTGTAGAATAGATGTGCAAAAATTTGCCTTTAGCCAGTGGGTAGTTGATTGGTGGTACAGACTTCCATCTTTTGTTGTGCAAGTTGATAGCCTAAATAAATTTAAGGCTGAACTGGAGAGGCATTTGGAACAAATGGAGGGTTTTTTTTTTTTTTTTTTATATACTGCATAAGTTTGCTTTCTTGCATCATATGCCTCTACTAATGCTAATAAGCATTCAAACTAAGCCAAAAATGGAACAGAAGAAAGCAAGAAGGATATTAAGATTATAAATTCTTGTTTTACAAATTGTCTCTCTCTCTCTCTCTCTCTGTATTAACCTTTTACATACCAGGCAATGTCAAAATTTCTGAAATCAAATGTACTTGCTTGTAGGTTGGTATTCATGTTTTTATTTAATTTTCCAGATTTTTTTACACTTGCCCTTGCTTATGTTTATAACTTTCTTAGATTGTTTTGTTCCCTCTTCTTCAACTGTGGGGGTGCAGAAATAGGATGAATTCACATTTAATTGCAAAAATGGGTAAAAAATAGAAACTGTGAGGATGAGCTTAATGACAGTAGAGACAAAGATTTCAGTGAAATCTTTGTCTCACTGCAGTTGAAAATGGAAACATCGAAAGAATTGTGACATGTTTCATGCTACACAGTATTTGCAAAAATGTTTGCAAATTAAATCGCATATTTGTTGTGCATGCATAGGTGCTAACTGATTCCCAGCATACGATTATTGTTTATTAGAAAAACTTTTGAGCATAAAGGGAAGTAAGATTCTCAGAGTTGAGAGCATATACTCTGTAGTTTTGAGGAAGAGCATAAGGAAGTGTAATGAACTATCAAGGTTAATTATGAGGGCATTTTTGTATTCACACAAGATTCCTTTGGATTGGAGAAGTGCCAATGTATCATCAATACATAAAAACTGTTCTAAGAGTGAAGTTGGTAACTATAGACCAGTTAGTCTGACTTCAGTTGTAGGAAAAATCTTAGAGACAGTGATTAAGAGTGAATCCAGGGACATATAGATAGATATAGCTTTATTAAAGGTAAATCATGTTTAAGTAACTTAGTAGGCTATTTTGACACCATTCCTCACGAGCTGGATTTAGGGAACAATTTCAACATAGTTTATTGGATTTTAGCGAAGCATTTGACTAGTGCGTCATGAGAGGTTACTGTATAAGCTTCAGCAGTTTGAGATTACTGGTAAGATTCTGAGACATATCACTGAGTGCCTTCAGGGCAGAAAGCAGACGGTTATAATTAATGGATATTCTACAGATTGGCGTAATGTCCCTCAAGGATTGGTTCTTGGACCACTGTTATTTCTCATTTTCATAAATGACATTGATGATGTCCGAATTTGCAGATGGCATAAAGATTGGCAGAGTTGTTAAGTTCAGTTCCAAGCAGCGCTCCTTCAGGATGATGTAAACAGACTTCAGAGATGGTTAGAGGTGGCAGCTATGTTCTAATGTAAGATTGAGGTTTATAAGGCTCTGAGAGGGATTAGTAAAACGAATGAAGGTGTAATTCTCACTGTTGTAAAGATTTCCAGAACTAGGGATCATAAATTTAAATTACAGGGTTTTTTTTTTTTTTTTTTTATTTGGTAGTTGTTGGCGCATCGGCTTCTGTGGCCATATTGCACCTCCCAAGGTTTTTGCAGTACTTTGATCCAAGCCCGAGGCGGGAATCGAACCCGCGACCTTTGGGTTGCCGGGCAGGTGCTTTACCCACTCGGCTAGCCCGGTCGGCGTTACAGGGGTTGATGTTTAGATTAGATTGTAGGAAGTTTTCTTTTAGCCAGCAATTCATTGATTGCTGGAACAAGTTGCCCTTTCAGGTAGTTGAGGTTAACAGTTTAAATAAATTCAAAGGCTTACCCCCTCACCTGCGTGAGGGGGTAAGCATATAATTTGCATTTTCTTATTTACTTGATTTTTTTTTCGCCAGTGCAGCAAATGCCTGCTGCTTCCTTGCACTATATAGTGAATACTATTTACAAATTATTATCAGAAAGTTGCAGTCTAAATAGAAAGAAAGGAAGTGGACATTCATGATTATCTTCTGCAGAACAGGACAGGATTCTGGTCTGTCTTGTGTGTCTGAACAGAAGATCCTCATCAGTAGATCTCAAAACAGCATGGGAGGAGGATGCAAGGGTAAAGGCAAGTTCAGCTATAGTATTTAGATGCCTTTTTTCATCAAATAAGTAGCACATCACCTAAGAAAAAGCCACTTTTGATGTAAAAGTTAAAGCCCAACATCTAAAGTAGGTAGAAGAGCATGCTAGTTGGTCTGAGGATCAGTGGAAATGTGTTATTTTCTCTGATGAATCAAAATTCAACTTGCATGGTTCAGACAGCTGGCAGACTATTAGATGAAGAAGAAGAGAATTTCATTCCAACTGTATCATATGCACAGTGAAACATTCTGCATCTCAAATGATATGGGGTTGTATTTCGCACAGAGGAGTTGGTAGCTGTGAATTTGTGAAGGGCGCAGTTAATGCTGAGGTGTAAAAATTCTTGAGATAAAATTACTTCCTACAATTAGAAATCACTATGAGGATGTTGCGAATTCCATTTTTTGGGATGATTCTGCTCCATGTGATAGAACCAAAACCATAATTACTATTTCATAAAATTAACAAAAGTTTTAAATATTTGAAATGTTGCACTCTTGCTTAAATGAATGTGATTTATTTTGCTGTCTTTACTTTCCACAGGTGCAAAAATGGTTGAAGGAAAAATCAGTTTGCATAATAACATAATCTGGGAACAGTCCAGACCGCAATCCAGTTGAAAATTGTTGCAACAAAAAAGGGTGTTTCAATAATGCAAAAGAAACCAAAACTTAGATCTGCAGAGCCACATTAATCCATGTTTGGTACCATGAGATTTCCCAGGATTACATTCAGAACCTTATCCAGTTGATGCCATTTGTGCAGCAGTCACCAAAACAAGGGGTGGGCCAACAAAATACAGGTGAAACCCGTTATAAATCGATGCTCAGGGTCCAAAGAATCACATCATGATATAAGTTGAGTTGGTCCTTGAGGTTGTCACAGACATTCTCTCAGATATGCCAGACAAGCGGTACTTGCTACCTGGGAGTCTAAAACGCTGATGGAACTGATATTCGGGTGACACTCAAGTCAAGTGGACCAAATTTCGGCAAAGTCCGGACGGTCTGTGACAGCCAAATCCTCTGCTTGCACATTCACGATGGTGAGACTGTTAGTAATCCTGGGTATAACCTCCATGCACAAGTACATGGTGGGTGACCACCCAGGTGTGAACTAACGTAAGCAGGGGTCGAAGTGTGGCACCCACACCACATGGAGGAACGCCGCCCCCTCTATGTTACCAGGCAGTACTAGGTGGTAGATGACTCTCATCAACCTGTGAAATACCACCACTTTGCTTATTGGAGGCGTATAGTGGTGGAACCCATGTTTAGTCTCTAGAGCTAAGTTCCGGTCAACCCTTCTTCCATCATGCAGTATGATTGATGACTTTTTGGTTATGATGAACGTGGCGAGATCCAGTATTCCTTACATTTCGAGGGTACAGCTATCTAAAATGGTGTTCGCAGGCCGGCTGCTAGTTCGTACACCGGACCGAACTTATTGGTAACTCTCCAGGAGGCTTCCGGATCAGCTAGTGTATAATCTTGCTACCTCCAGTCGGACTCCCTCCAGGACTATCTCTGCCAGATAGTGACTGGAGGGAGTCCGAGTAGTGTGTATGCGGGGAGCATTGTCGAGGCCACGTTATGTCAAGGATCTGGGTATATTCTTACCACGTGTACGCCATATCCAAAAATTTCATTACTCCATACAGCATGTCCCACCTACTTTTTCTTACTATTGAATACACCATGCATTATCAAACTAATAGAGTAAGCTTATCTGTGAAAGGATCTAAACCTCCCAAGCACTTCCTAATTCATTTCACAAATATACGTGGTCTCAATTCTAATCTCAACGATGTCCATTTCCACTTGCAGTCTGCCAAACCCCAAGTACTTTTTCTGACAGAATCTCAGTTATCGGTTGATTCAACTACTGCTCATCTCAGATGCCCAAATTATTCGCTATATGATTCCTTTCGCCTCAAAGGTGGTACTTGTGCATATGTCCATTCTAATATTCCCTGTCAGAGACTTGGCAATTTGGAATCTCCTCTGGCTTAAAATCTCTCTACCTCATTGTGTCAAATTCATCTGTTGTCTCTACCGTTCTCCCAACTCCACTAATCACTTGGAGCTCATTGACTTCCTCTCTTTGCAACTTGACTTTCTCCAGTCCAGCTTTCCTAACAGTGAGGTAATTTTCCTTGGTGATTTTAATGTTCACAACTCCAGCTGGCTTCCGTTTTCTAGTCACACCGACCCAGCAGGTTGAGATGCTGAGGCTTTTGCAATTACTAATGACCTAGCACAGATTGTTCATTTACGTACAAGAATACCGGACAATCCTAATCATACAGCCAATACGCTTGATCTTTTTCTCACAAACAACCCTTCTAAGTACATGGTCGAAGTGAGATGTCCCTTAGGCACTTCAGATCACAACTTGGTGATTGTCTCTTCTCCAATGGAACCTTTATCTCATGGCTATTCCCAACCTCATGTTGTTTGGCATTACAAGAATGCAAAATGGGATGACCTGCGAGACTTCTTTTCTTCTTTTCCTTGGTTGGATTACTGTTTCAAAACTTCTGATGTCAACGTTTGCTCAGATCGTGTCAGTGAAATTATGCTTTCAGGAATGGAATCCTTCATCCAACACTCCACTTTAAAATCTCGTCCTTTATCTAAACCTTGGTTTTCCAATAAATGTGCTAAGGCTGTTCAAGAGAAGAATGTTGCATATCGTAATTGGCTTGTTTCTAATTCTTCAGTTTCATTTTCTGCCTACACCAAAGCTCGCAACAATTGTAAAGTAGTTATTAATCAGTCCAAACTAGAGTTTGAACAGGCTAAGAGTAGAAAACTTGCTTCTTGGCCTAATGGTAGCCGAGCATTCTGGTCTCTTGCCAAAGCTATTGGCTTCAACATTTGCCCATCTATGCTCCCACCTCTGTCCAAACCAAATGGTTCTGTTGTCACTTCAGCCAAGGATAAAGCTGACCTGCTAGCATCCCATTTTTCTTCCAGCTGATGTATTAATGATCTTGGTAAAACACCTCCCGCCATTCCCAACACGCTCCATTCAATGCCTCCTGTGGTCTTCCGTCAAAAGGATATCAGAAGGATTTTGATGAATCTTGATGCTAAGAAAGCTCCAGGTCCTGATGGTATTTCTCCACTTGTTCTCAAAACCTGTGCTCCTGAACTTATTCCTATTCTTTGCCGCTTTTTTTTACTTTCTTATTCCAAAGGTGTTTTTCCTTCTGCTTGGAAATTTGCTCATATCCAGCCAGCCAGTTCCTAAAAAGGGTGACAAATCCCTCCCATCCAATTATCATCCCATTGCAATTACTTCTACTCTTTCTAAAGTAATGGAGAAATCAATTGACTGCCAACTCTTAAACTACCTAGAAACCTTCCGTCTGATCAACGATTGCCAGTATGGATTCCGTCAGTGTCGATCCACTGGTGATATTCTGGCTTATTTTACCCATTTATGGACTAATTCAATGGAAAGGTTCGGTGAAATACAAGTAGTTGCTCTTGACATCTCAAACGCATTTGATCATGTTTGGCATAAAGGTCTTCTAAACAAGCTTCCATTTTATGGTTTGCCAACTGTTTTTAGTAATTGGTTATCCAGTTTTCTCTCTGATCGCTCACTGAGCGTGATGGTAGATGGCGCTCTCTCTCTCTCTCTCTCTCTCTCTCTCTCTCTCTCTCTCTCTCTCTCTCTCTCTCTTCTAACTTTTCCACTAATGTGGAGTAGTTGCTCTTGACATCTCAAAGGCATTTGATCATGTTTGGCATAAAGGTCTTCTAAACAAGCTTCCATTTTATGGTTTGCCAACTGTTTTTAGTAATTGGTTATCCAGTTTTCTCTCTGATCGCTCACTGAGCGTGATGGTAGATGGCTCTCTCTCTCTCTCTCTTCTAACTTTTCCACTAATGTGGAGTAGTTGCTCTTGACATCTCAAAGGCATTTGATCATGTTTGGCATAAAGGTCTTCTAAACAAGCTTCCATCTTATGGTTTGCCAACTGTTTTTAGTAATTGGTTATCCAGTTTTCTCTCTGATCGCTCACTGAGGGTGATGGTAGATGGTGCTCTCGCTCTCTCTCTCTTCTAACTTCTCCACTAATGCCGGTGTCCCCCAAGGTTCAGTTCTTTCCCCCACTCTTTTCCTCTTGTATATTAATGACCTTCTTCCATTGACTGGAAATCCTATCCATAGTTTTGCCGATGATAGCACATTGCATTCCACTTTCCATTTTGAGAAACCTTGTCCTGCTCAATCAGCTTCAACTTCTCGAAAATCTGCTACCAATTCGTTAAATGCCAATCTTCAGGTAATTATATCTCGCAAAAAGGATTCTTCTGCTCCTTGCTTATCTTTAGTGACACTCTGATTTCTAGGCAAAATGATATATCTCTTTTGGGGATTACCCTGACTTCTAATCTCTCTTGGCACAAGCACATTACAAATATTGCTTCCTCTGCATCTTAAAAACTTGGTTTTCTCTTTTGCTCTCGGCGTTACTTTTCTTCCAAACAGCTGCTCACTCTGTATAAATTGCAAAACCGCCCTGCCATGGAATATTGTTCCCACATCTGGGGTGGTGGCCCCAACACCTCTCTCAGGCTTCTTGATTCCATTGAGAAGAGGGCAGTTAGTTTAATTAATGATTCATCTCTAACAGAGTATCTCCACTTGCTTTCTCATAGACGTACTGTTTCTGCTGCATGCCTCTTCTACAGATACTTCCATGGACATTTTCTTCTGAATTGGCTTCTATAATTCCTTCTCTCTCTTTCAAAACAGTCCGAACACGTGCCGCCAACATCCATTTACTGTCCAACTTCAAATTCACAGAACCAACTTTTCATTTTCCTCATTTATTCATTCAACTGCAGTTTTCTGGAACAGCCTTCCTTCATACATATTTCCTGAAAATTACAGTCTACAGAAGTTCAAGTCCAGTGTCAACAAATATCTTCTTTTATCTTCTCAACCTCCAACCCAAGCATGGTACTAAGTACTATAGGTTCTAATTCCTCTCGTGATTGGGGTTCACATAAAAAAAAAAGTTGCATTGCACAAGAAAATTCTAGCCATTTTTCAGCATTCAAACTTCATACATACTTTCAATTTTGCTTTTCTCTTTTTTTGCATGATAATTGCGATACTACTTCTAAGAAAAATGATGCAAAAAATAATAATGGAAATAAATGCAATTACATTGTTTCAATTTCTTATTGATGCACTGTATAATAAAGTATGTAAAAAACCACTATTCATCTTGTTAAATATACATAAACACAATAAACATACACGTTTTGTCACAAAAACTGCTTTTCCATGTGGTTGTATTGATATTTATGTTTGTGTTTTGAAATTTACAAACGGTTGAAAATTTGGGAGAAAAGAAAAACATAATGCACTCTGTGTTCTTTCAACTTTGTACATTAGTAGACATTTTCGTTGTTCCTTTCAAGTCTTTCATTTTTTAAAAAAACTGTATCAAGGGTTGACTATTGCATTGCATCTCTGTTTCTTTTTAGCAATTTCAATAAGGCGTTTTAACTGTAAAATTGAAAGGGGATCTACCTTTTCTGTTTTAAGAAATTAAGTCCAGTTTGCAAACCAGCAAGTGCCTCCGCAATACAAGTCAACAAGTAAAGTTACAATTGTAACTCTTTGTTAGTCCTCTGGGTTAATTTTTACCTAGTTCAAGTTTCAACTAATAAATTCTATAATTTTTTACACTTGTCTACAGAGCTGAAACTCTGTAGCTGGGGCCAGAACTGATTTCTCTGATATTTCCCACTTCAAATCTGAGAAATCTTTATTGATTATCACACAAACGCAAAAATGTAACATGAAGTGTGCATTTTTTAAAGCCTTTTTTCAGTTATTTTTCACTTCCCCTGCCCTCCCTAGCAAAGCATTCATGAAACATGCTACTCCATTCTTTTGTTTTTCCAGCAAGTGCTCTCCCTCTGTTTACAAAAGGGAGTTATGTTTGCACAAGTGTCTGCATTACAGCACAGTTCTTCATGAAGCTTTATCAAGAAGGCAGGGGGAAAAAAAAAAAAAATGCACGACTGTTTCTTGGTATAAGAAACAATAATGAAAGAATTGCAACAATTGTTTTTCAGAAACAAAAAGGCCCTACTTCCGTTCTTCAAAGTGTATTGCATCTACTAACAAAAAATCAAGAAAATTCATTTATTGGAAGCCACACTGGAAAGTGGAAAACTGGTGTAACACTGATAACAGTACAATGCACATTTGATAAAAAAAAGTTTGCTTTATTGTAATTGTTTTTAAGGGAACAATATCCATACAGCATGTTTTCTGGATGTACATTTGTTCTTATGGAAATTAAAGGATAATGCATATCACAGATTCCCATTAAACTGAAAATATCACCACATGTTCACAAAGAATCCAAAATGTTGATTTTCAGTGACTAAAAACACGTTTCAACTGATGAAAAATGGGAGCTATGCTTGCATTGTGTTATAAGCAGAATCGTGTTTTAACAACTCGCATTTTAACAGGTTTCAGCTGTATTAATGTTTTGTTGTGTTTTTTGGTTATATAGCAGCTAAGCCACTTTATAATTTCATAGAATTTTTGTTATTATGTGTTATTTTGTTATTTGTAACTTGTGGAGCAGCAGTGCGTAGCACATGCTTCTTGATTAGACCGGGGTTCGAGCCCGTCACCACCAAATACAGAGGATGCGGAAAGGTCAGGGAATGACCACCACATATCCCGGAGCAATATGGCCTTAGTTGCTAATGCTCCTAAAAACCAAATAACAAACAAAAAGCAACCAGTGGTACCAAGCATTTGCCAGGATTCCTTCTTTTTCTGCCTTACAAGGCTTCTGTTCTGGTTCCTTAAACTCTGGTAAGTTTCCCTTCTGTCATTTACCTCTGCTGATTAAATGCCAGCCATATCAGATTTACAGTTGGCACATTTTGCCTCCTGTGTTTTCCTATACTCTGTAATCATGATATTTGGCATCATAATGGCTACAAGTGGTTTCTTTTTGGGTGTGAATTATGCCCAAATTTCAAACAACTGTAGCACTTAGATATAGGGAAATGTTCCCAGTACCTATGGCTACCCTGTCCTATATAGATTATCTCTTTCTTTGTGATTATCATCCATATTCTTCCGTAACTCTGTAATCCAGTTGCAGGATTGATTGCATCTGGAGTTGGTAAAGTACTTCAGGTGAAACTCTAAGGCTAGTTCTTCCTTGGTTATATATTCCTGAAAGTTCTTGATATACACCTCTGTCATTATTTCTTTTGTCTTGGACTTATCTGTATCAAAATGTTTGGCTCTTTTGTCTTGAGCTTTTCAGTTTTCAGGCCTAGGTTTAAAAAAACAGAGTTGTGCATCATGTTTTGTGGATACTTATTTCATTTATTCATCACATTGGCATCACATATTTAGATTTCAGAAAGGCATTTGATATTATTGCACATAAAGGACTGTTGTATAAATTGGAGCAGTATGGCATTAAGGGAAAGTGACTGCTATGGACAAAGATGTGGTTAAGTAGGAGAAGACAGAGTGGTTATCATTGGGAACTGCTCTTCTGGAACTAATGTTATTAGTTAATTCCTCCTGGGTTCACTGCTGGACTCACTGTTGTTTTCTGTATTTATCAATGATATTGATGAAAGCATATTATTATGTGTCTAAGTTTGCAGATATTACAAAGGTTTGCAGAGTGGTTAAAGTCAGTAATGAGGGTGTGCTACTGCAATAAGATCTAGATAAATTAGGCAGGCAGGTTGAAAAATGGCATTTGAAGTTTAGCATTTAGAAATGCAAGGTACTTCATATGAGTAACTATATTCCCAGATTAATGTACCAACTGTTTTGTACCACACTCAGTGTAGTTGAGAATGTAAAAGATATAGTGGTAATTGTGGAATCAGATATGATGTTTTCTGAGTACTGGACACAGGGGTGCCTCCGTAGCCAGGTGGGCAGGACCAGCAGTGCATAGCACACGCTTCTTGATTAGACCGGGGTTCAAACCCATCACCACCAAATACGGAGGATGCGGAAATATCAGGGAATGACCACCGCATATCCCCGGAGCAATATGGCCTTAGTTGCTAATGCTCCTAAAAACCAAATAACAAACAAACAACTGGACACAGGTTATCAGGACAGCTCATGGAGTTTTGTCAGTGATATACAGGAATTTTGATAGTGAGGAATTGATCATTCTGTTGTATAAGGCAATGGACATGCCATCTTGAATACTGCTGTACACAAGCTGGTCTGTAAGTCTCATTTGTGGAAGGATGTGAATCTTTTGGAGTGGGTGTACAGAAGAGCAACAAGGTTATTGAGGGGAACAAAAGGGTGCTCTTACCATAAAAGCCATCTGTTCTGCAAATTGTAACACCTGGACACTGAACATCCGTGAGGAAATCTGATTGAGATCTCCTCACGGATGTGAGGAGATCTCAATCAGATCTCCTCAAATCTCTGGATGGATGGAGTAAGTTCATTTTGATGGAATCCTTCCTATTGATCAGTTTATGCATCAAGGTATGAGAGGACATGGATTTATATTGAGGAAAGATGTTTGCGGGATAGATGTGCAGATGTTTGTCTTCAGCCAGTGGGTAGTTGATTGTTGGAACAAACTTTCATGTGGTGTTTTAGAAGTGGATAGATTGAATGAATACTTGGAAGAACTAGACAAACTGTTAAAGGGGATGGAAGGTGATATGGGAAGTATAGTTTTTTAATTTATTTGGCTGATGCTCTGAGCTTGCTTTCTTGCATTGTTTGCCACTACTAACATTAATATCATTTCACTGTCCAACTTCAAATTCACAGAACCAACTTTTCCTCTTCCTTGTTTTTCTCTTCTACTTCTGCTTTCCTTCATATGTATTTCCTGAAAATTGCAGTCTACATAAATTCAAGTGTAATGTGAGCACGTATTGTCTGTCTTCTAAATCTTTAATGCATACTAAGTACTATAGGTTCTAATACTCTTTGTATTTGAGGCTTTCCTTGAAAGGGGAAAAAAAAAAAAAAAAAAACAGTAACTCGGAAAGTAGTAATTTTTTACACCATAGAGCCTATTATAACTAATACAAAATGAGCTATAATTCCAAATATTCATATGGGAAATACCTTTGGAAAAGCATATAGGAAAAACATAAGCAATCACACAAGTTGTGCTAGAGTTATGAAGAACATAAAAAGACACACTTTCACATATTTGCAGCATTAGCATGCAGACAGCTTCTTTTTATGGTTCTTTGTAAATGTAGTTAATAACTTTGATCGTTTGCAATACTAGTAAAAAAATAAGTTCTGACTTCATAGAAATATCAGAATCCTAGTACCATTCTGATGTACTGGATGCAGAATTTAAATATGTTAAATGCAATGTGTACACGAAACACAGACATGAGAGTATTAGAGTTGTTAGAGAAAAAGAGAGGATTAGAGACAGGAAATGCAGATCTGAGAGGATTAGAGTGGTTGTGCTTCTAGAGAGATTAATCATGTATATTTTTATGTTTTCTAATGGTGACATACTTAAAAATGTATCATAATTATCCCAGTTGAATCATAGTCCTATGGTATTCACATTTACAAAGTAAGTGTGGCTGACATAGTAAATGCTTTTATAATGCTTAAATACTGTAAATGAGAATTTAGGACAGTTTTTTATTATATTTTTTTAAAAGAAACTATATGAGCATTTATTGGGAAGTATTTGTTAACGGACAATAATAACAATCATAATTTTAAACAAAATTTGTATGCTTACCTGTGATTGGTTTTGATCATGGAGAGCAGAAAGCCTGTGAGACACAATTTACATGAATTCTGATTTCATTTCAGTTGCAGCATTGAAATACCCTGCACTTCTGTAATAATGGTAGTTTTCATTATAAACACTGTAGTACTTTAAAATAATTTTTTAACAACAGTTTTGATAGAGTATTTTTATTATTTTTATAGAATGAAAAACTAGAAGTGAAGCAGAAATGGGCTTCTCGCTTGCTTGGTAAATTGCGAAAAGATATTACTCAGGAATGTAGGGAAGATTTTGTACTAGGAATAACAGGAAACAAATGTGTAACTTGTGTACGTAGTAATCCAGATCAGAAAGGGAAAATGAGACGCATTGACTGCTTACGTCAGGCAGATAAGGTGAAGATACATTTTTAGCGCTTGCTTTTTTTATTATTTTCTAAATTCATAGTAGATAATAAATAAATAAATGACATAGGTTGTGACTGAGTTTCAAATAATAAAATAACAGCCATAATGCAGTAGGAAAAAAAGTTACCTAATATACAAATTGTCATACATTTCTGCAAAAACTTTATATATACATAAATATATAGGGTCAAATCCTCTTTAGCAAGCTTTTTTTTTTTTTTTTTAATGTTCCAGCACATTATAACCTATGTGGTAGGTGCCAACTGATTTCCTATAAACCCAATGTGATTTTACATTCATTATAATAACTTGAAATACAATTGAATTCTCTATTAAAAATTTTACCACTCGATCTTGTTTTTTTATTCCATTTATTACAATATTCACTTTTAAAAATGAAAATGTGAAAATGCAAAATTACACTGGTCAGCATTAATTTCCTCCCTGAAATAATTTTGACAGATTCTCATAGGAAACATGTTCAAAAACTCAGATATGTGCGTAAAAAGTTCTCATCACCCTCAGTTTTCAAACTATCATCATCGTCAGCCATTTTCAATTTACTGCGGGATGAAGGACTCTAGCAACTTTCCAGTTCCTTCTGTTTTGTGCAATGGCTATCATCCATTTGCTACTCATAAACTCATGAATTTCATCTGTCCATCTCTGTTGTTGTCTTCTAGGTTTTCTTTTAGTTTCTCTTGGGTACCCCATTCTGTTATTTTCTTAGTCCATCTGCCATCATGTCTTCGAACTACGTATCCTGCCCAAGTCCATTTCAGTTCTTTAGCTTTGATCAGAAAGTCCTTTACTTGTATTTGCGGCGCCTCTGTAGCCAGGTGGGCAGGAGCAGCAGTGCATAGCACATGCTTCTTGATTAGACCAGGGTTCAAGCCTGTGCCCACCAAATACGGAGGATGCAGAAAGGTCAGGGCCTTAGTTGCTAATGCTCCTAAAAACCAAATAATAAACAACAGACTTACATTTGCTGCCTAATCCATGTGTTTCTCTTCTTATTTAGCAGTCTGATTCCTAATATAATTTGTTTCATTCTTCGTTATGTAGTTTTCAGCTTCTCTACCATTCTTTTGGTGAGTGCCCAAGTTTCACTTCCATAAGACATTGGTTTATTATTTTATGTTTCAGACAAATTGGGATATTGCTCCTCATCATGTGACTATATTTCCTGAATGTTATCCATCTGAAATTTATTTTACTCTTGACTTCCAGCCATTTATCATTATTAATGAATCCACCTTTTCAATTCATCATCATCAGCCATTTTCAATCCACTGCAAGATGAAGGCCTCTCCAGCAACTTTCCAGTTCCTTCTGTTTTGAGCACTGGCCATCCATTTACTACTCAAAAACTCATGAATTTCATCTATCCATCTCCGCCTTTGTCTTCCAGGTTTTCTTCTAGCTCCTCTTGGGTACCATTCTGTTATTTTCTTAGTCCATCTGTCATCATGTCTTCAAGCTATGTGTCCTGCCCAAGACCATTTTAGTTCTTTAGTTTTGATAAGAATGTCCTTTACTTCAGTTTGCTGCCTAATCCATGTGTTTCTCTTCTTATCTAACAGTCTGATTCCCAATATAATTCGTTCCATTCTTCGCTGTGTAGTTCTTAGCTTCTCTTCCATTCTTTTGGTGAGTGCCCAAGTTTCACTTCCATAAGTCATGGTGGGGAGTATACGTTGATTCATTATTTTACGTTTCAGACAAACTGGGATATTGCTCTTCAGTATGTGACTATATTTCCTGAATGCTATCCATCCAAAATTTATTCTTCTCTTGACTTCCAGCCATTTATCATTATTACAGCTAATAACTTGTCCCAGATAAGTATATGACTCCACCTTTTCAATTACTGCTCCTTCAATCATTATTTCCCTTTCCATGGCATACTTGTTCATCATTACTTTTGTTTTAGCCATATTCATCTTTAGTCCGAAATCCTTACTAACTGTGCATAACTGATTAAGATTTTCCTCTAATTCTTTGGGATCGTGGCTTATGACCACAATGTCATCTGCAAATCGTAAATGGTTTAGGTACTCTCCGTTCACATTGACTCCTTTCTGCGACCAGTCTAATCTTCTGAAAGCTTCCTCAAGGGCAGCAGTAAACAGCTTCGGAGATATTGTGTCTCCTTGTCAAACTCCTTTCTCGATTTAAAATTTGCTACTGTCTTTGTCTAGTCTAATAAAGGATGTAGCACTCTCATATATTTTCTTCAAAATCATAATATATGGAGTATCTATGCCTTGTCTTTCCAGTGCCCGAAACATTGCCTTATGCTGTATGGAGTCAAATGCCTTTTCATAATCCACAAATGCCAGGCATAATGGTGTTTTATATTCATTTGCTTTCTCCATTAGCTGTGATATTACGTGAAGGTGATCCATAGTTGAGAATCCTGTCCTAAAGCCAGCTTGCTCTTTCGGTTGATTCTCATCAAGTATTTTTTCTAATCTGTTAGTAATGACACTTGTGAACATCAGTGCTTTTGAAATGTGAGCACACCGAAGAATGATGAAAATAACATGGAAAAGAAAATTAAGGAATAAAGTGTACTGTGAACATTTAGTAAAAGACGTACACTGTTAATCTCATTAAAGAGAAGTAAACTAACTTAACTTATTTGTATTATTTTGATTACGAAAAACATGACATATTAATAAAGTATAAATATTCAAAAAATAATGTATACAGTAAACCCCCGCTATTCGCGGGGGTTACGTTCCTGAGAAATGTCGCGAATACCGAAAACGCGAATACTGAGTTATGGCTCCCATAGTAATAAAGGGGTTCCGTTCCAAAGTATGAAATATATAAGAAAAACTAGTCTAAAATTTTGTCTATGTATGTATTATATGTACCTTCGTAATATGACTATGTACATAGACAGTACATAGTGAAATGCAAGCATATGGCATCGAAATGAAAATAAGAGACAATTTAATATTAAATTGTAATATTTATTAGAAATTTCAAACAAATCTTTCAAACCAGCGCCTTTGCTTGCTAGCAAAAAAAAACATCACGCCAGTGCTATCACCAGTTTCGCTAAAGTGTTGATAAAGGAGTTTTGCCTTTTCGCGAATGATGAGTGAACTTAACGGAATTTTATTTTGAGTTCGGTCTTCTATCCACAGATTTAAAGCTTTTTCAATTTTTTATAATTTAACATCACGAGTTACAGAGCAAATTTTTGAAACAATTAGCGCGTTTTCACGGACACTACGGCGGATTTTTCTTCCGATTTCTTGATTGATCGTACCGTTGACTTTATAATGTTTTGCCACTGAGGAGACACTTTCACCATTAGAAATTTTGTCTAATAACTCAATTTTATTCGCTAATGTCATCACCTTCTTTGATATTTTCACATTTCTCTTTTTATTCGTAGCCATATTTTTGTAGGGGTTAGAAAGAACTTGTCCACAATAAAGTCACTTTCTTCGTTAATACACTCGAAAAAGTTTGTTTTACACTGCAAAACGGTAGATTTATCATTTTTGTAAGCATATCAATTTATAAATTGATAAATTTATTCAATTTATAAACATATAAATTAAAAGCAAACGACGAAACCTTCCATGACAAGCGCATAACACATACTGAACAAGGATTAGCGAGAAACATCCACGCTCGCGATTTTGTCACCCCTCCCCCCCACCCACTGAGCGCTGTTTTGACCGGGAAAGATAATTTTAGCCACGCCCATGTTTTTTATGGCGGAAAATATTCACGGCGCTTTAAAATTCACATTTTTTAAGGTTTCATTTTATATTAAATCGGCGATCGCGAATACGCGAAACCGCGAATACAGATACCGCGAATAGCGGGGGTTTACTGTATTGAGAAAAAATGACATACATAAGCTATTAATAGAAGAAAATATAGAAGGTAAAGAGGAAAACAATTTCCCAGATAATCATGCATAGGGAATGTTAGAGGATTGGACTGGGTGCAAGTTCAAGAACTTGCACAAGAGGCTTTCCAAAGTGTGGGGGGCACCTCCGTAGCCAGGTGGGCAGGAGCAGCTGTGCATAGCACACGCTTCTTGATTAGACCGGGGTTCGAGCTGCCAATACGGAGGATGCGGAAAGGTTAGGGAATGATCACTGCATATCCCCAGAGCAATATGGCCTTAGTTGCTAATGCTCCTAAAAACCAAATAACAAACAAACCAAAGTGTGGGGTATTCTCCAATGGGGGGGGGCATATGTTTTTTAGCACGAGACTGAGTCAAATGAGTTGCTGAAATCCAAATAAACAATGTCAAAATTATTCCCAAAGTCCAGCTCTTGAGTGACCCTGTCAAAATAGCTAACCAGATTGGTTAATCATGATTTTCCCTTTACAAAACCATGCTAGGTATCCTTCAGAATTCCATTTCTATCTAAATGATTCTTTATTCCAACTTTGATCATTGTCTCCATGGTTTTCCCTACTACTGAAGTTAGAATAACCAAAGTGTGGAATATTTTTCAAGAAAGTAGATGTAATAAGCAACACAAAGTCATTGTAATTTTATTAAATAAAATAGTTCTCCAAGATATTGATTCTGATTTTAAACATATTTTACAATCCTCGGTGATTTTAGTCTGGGGAGAACGGAGATTCTGGGAAAAATTACGATTCGCAATGCCAGAAAAACTTCATTCGAACAGCTATTTCACTGCAGCTGATGTTAATGTATTCTATTCTTTAAGAAAATATTCGGTTGGAAATTCTTTATAACTTAGGATTTTTTATTTAAATTAAATAAATTTTAGGATTGCGTGTAATTTGAGTTTTATTTTTTATTTTTTTTAAATATCAAATACTGTGTTCTAAGGCCAGTTACCAAGCAAATCACAAATGTTATTTGTATATGTATACATGTTACTGTATTAAATAAAAGGTGACATATCACAAATAATTAACCGTGTTGTTCCATTTTTAAATTAATGTAAGGAGTGCCATTTTTTTAGGTTATGTTGTTTAATTGCTGGGAGAGAGAGAAGAATTTAAAAAATTAAATGAGGAATATACACATTACCGAAAGTAAATGAATGCCTGCAAAGAACCTTTTACTGACACAATGTTTAATATCTCAGCCACTTTTGGCCTTAATTACACACTATTTTCATTTGTAGACTACGAACCAATTTTTGATAACAGGAAGGAAGTACTGTAGTTCATTCCTCCTTCACTACAGCGGTTAGTGGAACTATTGATTGCAGGCCTGTTGTTTTGGCCCAAATCTACATTCCAGTTTATCCCAAATGTGTTAAATGGAGTTAAAGTCAGGGCTCCAGGTAGGCCATGCATGCCTGCAAACTAAGTTACTACAGGTTTTGCAGTATAGTATGCATTATCATGCCGAACAAGAAAAGGCTCTCAGCATAACTATTGCTGCCACAGTGTAAGAACAGTGGAACTGTCCAGGAATTCCCCCCCCCCCAGGTCAGTGCAGCAAAAGCCTCTGGCTTCCTTGCACTGTATGGCTATTACTATTTCAGTATATCAATATGCTGCATGTCAGTCATTGTTCAAGGAATAATGACCAATGGTCCAAGCCATATTCCCGAGAACCAACCCCAGACCTCCACCAAACTTTACATTGGGATGGCAATTCACTCCAGTAAATAATGTTTTCCAGGCATCTTCTAGACTCAAACGTTTGTCACTGCCATCAGATTGGAAAACTGTGCACTTCATCACTCCATAACACAGATTTCAAACATTCCAGGGATCAATTATGTTGGTTATGTACCAATGAAGTCGACACTGTGCATTGCATGTTGTTGATTTGTGTGCTGTTCTTTCAAAAAATCTGAGGATATTCAGCTCTACATATCATCTTTTATCAAAAATCAGTTCCTATGGTCTCCCTAGACTCCTATTTGGCAATATTATTTTAGCCAGTGAGCTATAAATTACTGGAATAAGTTGCCTACATGGGTGGTATAGAGGCTGACAGTTTGGGAAAATTCAAAGGTCATCTGGATGGTGCCTTCGGGTCAGGGAGGCGCATAGGATGATAGGTTTAATTTCCTTTTCTTTTATTAATTATTATTATTTATTTATTTATTATTATTATTTTTTATCATTGTTTTATTCGGTTTTTTTTTTTTTTTTTTTTTTGGCTGGTGCAGCATAAGCCATAGGCTTTCTTGCACCATGCGGCCATGACTAATACTAATACTAATACTAATAATGGTGTTTTATATTCATTTGCTTTCTCCATTAGCTGTGATATTACGTGAAGGTGATCCATAGTTGAGAATCCTGTCCTAAAGCCAGCTTGCTCTTTCGGTTGATTCTCATCAAGTATTCTTTCTAATCTGTTAGTAATGACACTTGTGAACAACTTGTAGATATGGGATAACAAGCTGATTGGTCTATAATTTCCAATTTCTGATTTATCTCCTTTCTTATGCAGCAAAACTATGATTGCATTATTCCACTGCTTAGGCATCACACCTTTTCTAATGCACTTTGTGAAGAGCCTTGCCAGTTTTTGTGTTATGTCTCTTCCTCCCAATTTTAACAACTCTACAGTAACTTCATCTTCCCCCAGGGCTTTCCGATTCTTCATTTTCTTCAATGCATGTTCTACCTCATCGGGAAGAATATCGGGTATGTCGTATGTGTTGCTACTTTGCAATCCATCTTCCCCACTGCTGGTATCATTCCCTCGCTCCTTGTATAATTCTCTATAGTAGTCTTCTGCTATTTGAATTATGCCTTCTCTGCTGTTTATAAGTACACCATCGCTATTCTTCAGTTTCAGTATCATTTGTCTTCCTGTATTACTGCTCATGGCTGCTGATTTAAATCCTTTGTTTTCCCTTAATGCTTGTTCTACTTTTCTTGTGTCCTCTCTGAGTCTCTTTCTAATGGCTTTGCATAACTCAGTATACTCAATTTTCTCCCTGTCAGTGTTTTTCGTGCTCTTCATTTGTCGTCTTTGGTTCATCATGACAAGTGTTTCTTGTCTAATTTTTTCTTCTTTGGATTTCTGTTTCCCTATAGGTTTCTTGGGCTTTATCACTTTCAGAAAGTTGTAGTATTCCTCGTCGATATCTTGGTCCTGAGCAGTCTGCAAAAGCTCAAACTTGTTCTTAAGTTCCAGTACATACTGCTTTTTCTCCTCCTCTGTTATTTCAAAGACCTTTGTATTATTTACTCGAGTCAGTTTTTTCCTTTCCTTTCCTACATCTATATCAAGTGTACATCTTACCATTCTGTGATCACTTCCAACATTTACCTTATTCAGGATGGTAACATCATTCACAATATATCTTCTGTTAGTGAGGATGAAGTCGATTTCATTAGTTGTTAATCCATTTGGACTCTTCCATGTCCACTTTCTGTTCACCCTTTTCTTGAACAAAGTGTTCATTACTGACATTCCTTGAGATTCTGCAAATTCCACAAGTCTTTCACCTCTTTTCAATTACTGCTCCCCAATGACTATATCCCTTTCTGAGGCATACTTGTTCATCATTAGTTTTGGTTTAGCCATATTCATATTTAGTCCAAAAACCCTTACTAATTCTGCATAACTGATTAAGATTTTCCTCCAATTCTTTGGGATCATGGCTTATGATCACACTGCAAATCATAAATGGTTTAGGTACTCCCCATTCACATTGACTGCATTCTGCGATCACTCTAATCTTCTGAAAGCTTCCTCATGGGCAGCAGTAAACAACTTTGGAGATTTTGTGTCTCCTTGTCGAACTGCTTTCTCAATTTTAAATTTGCTACTGTCTTTGTCTAGTATAATAAAGGAGGTAGCATTCTCATTTTTTTATTCAAAATCATAATGTATGGGGTGTCTGTGCCTTGCCTTTCCAGTGCCCGCAACATTACCTTATGTTGTATGGAGTCAAATGCCTTTTAATAATCCACAAATGCCTGGCATAATGGTGTTTTATATTCATTTGCTTTCTCCATTAGCTGCAATATTATATAAAGGTGATCCGTAGTTGAGAATCCTGTCCTAAAGCCAGCTTTCTCTTTCAGTTGATTCTCATCAAGTATTCTTTCTAATCTGTTAGAACAACTTGTAGTGGGATTTTTTTTTTTTTTTTTTGGCTGATGCTGCATAAGCTTTCTTTCTTGCATAAAATGCCTCTACTAATGCTAATGCTAATAATGCTAGTCTCCAGACGCTGTAATTTGCAAAACTTAAGCCTTTCTTCTTAAGAGCAACCCTTTGTTCCATTCGCTAATCTTGTTGCCCTTCTCTGTACTCGTTCCAACAGCTCTACATCCTTCTTAAAATGAGGCCTCCAGACCTGAATACAGTACTCAAGGTGTGGCCTGACCATTGCTTTATACAAAGGGATAATCACCTCCTTACCCCTGGTAGAAAAATTCCTGTATATCATTGACAAGACACCATTGAGCTACTCTTGCAGACCATCTGACTGTTCAGAAAACTTCATATCTGCCTGCACAATTACCCCTAGGTCCTTTTCATTCTCTACCACTGGCAGTGTAGTACCACAGAGTTGATACGTTACTCTGATACGTTACTCTGGGGTTACTGGTTCCCATATATAGTACTTTGCATTTGTCAGTATTAAACTTCATTTGCCACCTGTCAGCATTAGCATTACCATTAGTAGAGGCATTTGATGCAAGAAAGCAAGCTTATGCAGCATCAGCCAAAAAAAAAAAAAACCCACTTCCACTTCACCCCTCTTTTCGTTCAAAATACCTGTCCAGCTGAGCCTTAAACTTATTTAGGCTATCAACCTCCACGACAAGGGATGGAAGTCTGTTCCACCAACCAACCAACCACCCGCTGGCTAAAGGCAAATTTCCGCACGTCTATCCTACATCTGTCTTTCCTCAATTTGAATTTATGCCCTCTCAGGTGATTATTCTGAGCTAGAGGAAGAATCCCATCAGCATTGAGCATGCTCAAACCATTCAAGGCTTTATACACCTCTATCAGATCACCTCGCTGGTGCCTAGTCTCCAGACACTATAATTTGCAAAACTTAAGCCTTTCTTCGTAAGAGCACCCCTTTGTTCCATTCACTAATCTTGTTGCCCTTCTCTGTACTCATTCCAGCAGCTCTACATCCTTTTTGAAATGAGGCCTCCAGACCTGTATATAGTACTCTAGGTGTGGACTGACCATTGCCTTATACAAGGGAATAATCACCTCCTTATCCCTGCTGGAAAAATTCCTGTATATCATTGACAATACTCCATGAGCTACTCTTGCATCCCGTCTGCACTGCTCAGAGAACTTCATATCTGCCTGCACAACCACCCCCAAGTCCCTTTCATTCTCTACCACTGTCAGTGTAGTACCACAGAGTTGATACGTTGTTCTGGGGTTGCTGTTTCCCATGTGTAGTACTTTACATTTGTCAATGTTAAACTTCATTTGCCACCTCTCAGCCCATCTGCTCAACCTTTACAGATCCTCTTGCAGCAGCATAGTGTCAGTAGTGTCCTTGACAATCCTGCCAACCTTTGTATCATCTGCAAACTTGGACATTAAGCTTGATATACCATCACCAATATCATTTATAAATACAGAAGACAATAATGGACCCAACACTGAGCCCTGAGGGACTCCACTAATAACATTAGTCCACGATGAGCAGTGTCCATTGATTACCACTCTCTGTCTTCTCCCCCTTTATCCATAGCAGCAATTTGCCTCCAATGTCACACTGCTCCAATTTGTGTAGCAGTCTTCCATGTGCAACAGTATCAAAAGCCTTTCTAAGATCCAAGTATATAATATCAAAGCTATTCCCTGCATCCAGTTCTTTTGTGACTGCATCATAGTATCCAATCAAATTGGTCAGGCAAGACTTCCCCTTAACAAAACCATGCTGTGTCCGAGCTATAACTGAAGTCTTGTCTAAATAATCCTGCAGTGCTTCTTTAACCAGTGCCTCCATTAATTTTCCTGGAACAGAAGTTAAGCTCGCAGGTCTATAATTACTTGTGTCAGCCTTTGATCCTCCTTTGTGAATTGGGGTCACATTTGCACATTTCCAGTGTATGGGTACCTCCCCTGAGTCCACGGAAGCTCTCATAATTATGGCTAAGGGTTTGCTTACTTCCTTTGTTGCCTCCTTTAATATAACTGGATAGATCCCATCCACCCCGGGTGCCTTTCTTGTGTTTATCTTCAACAATTTGTCCTCCACTTTACTCCCAGTTATTTCAGATTCTGTAGCTTACTGCTAGAGTTGAATACACCTCTGGCATTCCCCTCGCTGAATAACTCCTGATGTGTGAATGTCGATGCAAAATATTCATTTAGTTTGTTAGTTACCTGAGCAGGATCATCAACAGTTGACCCATCAATATCAAGTGGACCAATCTGATTCATCCCCTTCCTTCTAGAGTTTACATAAGTAAAGAACTCTTTGCTGTTTTTCTTTGCATCCCTTGCCAAGGATTTCTCGTAATCTGCCTTCGCCTGCCTGACCTCCTTTGTAACTTGGTTGCATATCAACTTGTATCTATAATAGGCTTCTGTGTCATGTGTTAATTTGTAAGTATCCCATGCATTTTTCTTCTCTGCCATATGCCTCATTAGTTCATCTGACATCCATTTTGGCCTAAACCTTGAACAATATTTCTTAGTTGGTATGTAAAGCCTAGTAGCTTCCAAGATAAGTTCTTTGAATGCTTCCCATTTTGAATTTGCTGTTGGTAACATCATCAGTTGGTCCCACTGTATAGAATTTAAATACTGTCTCAGTCCATCGTAGTCGCATTTACGGAAGCAATAACCCTTCCCTTTACCCCTAATGGTAGTTACCTCTTTGAGTAAATCCCACTTCAGCACACTGTGATCACTGCCACCTAGTGGTTCATTTATCTGCAGATTCTTAATGCATGAAGAATCACTGCTGATAATCAAATCAAGAGTATTACTCCCTCTAGTTGCCTCCCAAACATGCTGATGTAGAAAACAATCATCCAATAAATCCACAAAAGCCCTGCTAGTGTGTGAGTGACCAGCCCCCAAATTCCAGTCAATATCTGGGAAATTAAAATCTCCCATTATAAGATTCTCTGATTTACTGGCCGACTCTATTTCCCTGTACAGTTTCTTATTATACTCATCAGAGTCATTAGGCCTAAAGCACACTCCTACTCTCAATTTTGATCTCCCAGTCCTTATGTCACACCAAACTGACTCAACACTGCACTGTCCAGCGATGTCGACTTGCTTCACTTCCTTGGTTTTTATGTGTTTCTTAACTAATAGCATAACCCCTCCCCCCTTCCATCCTGTCTATCCTTTCTGTAGACGTTGTACTCCCCAAATTCCACTTCTGCATCCCTTATATCTGTGTGACACCACGTCTCTGATATCCCAACAATATCTGCCTTTGATCTTTTGAGCAATACCTCAAATTCATCAAATTTGTTTACTAAACTCCTAGCATTGGTGTACACGCAAGTATACCTGCACCTGTTTCTATTCTTAGCTACCTTAACACAAACTATGTGTTTATTTGTACCGCAATAGCTCCCAGCAGTCTCTGAAATATCATGCATCTTGTTTTTCAGGCTTCTGCTCATTCTAATAGAAGCAGTGCAAGAATCTCTTTCACCTCTGCCAGTGGCTACTGTCAATCTATTGGTCTTTGTCTCCCCCCAAGCTAGCAGTTTTCCGACCCACCTAACACTGCCTCAATAGCATCAGCAAATATTCTTGCACCCTTTCTATTTAAGTGTATCCCATCCCTGGAAAAGCAATCTCTCCTGTTAACAAGTACAGTCCAGGCTGAAAAAAATTCTACCCCTTGAGCCTTGCACAATCTTTCCAGGGCCGAATTGATCGACAAGGCTCTCATCATATACTCCCTCCTATCGTGTCTGGGCAGAATTGCAGACACTTTCAAATTCAACCCTAATTCTCGGCTTTTGTTCAACAGTGACCTGTACTTGTTAAGTAATTCTGCAGGTCTCCTACTCTTAATATCATTAGTGCTAACGTGTACAACTATATCACCTTTTGTGCCCTTAAAAGATGATATTTGCTCTACAACGTCATCAACCTTTGCCCCTGGCAGACATACCCTGGTCCTGTTCCACCTATCCTTTTTACAAAGCATGTTCCCCGTTTCCCTGACAATAGAGTCACCAACAACTACTAGTTCCTTCGGGACCAGTGCATTCTGCCTTGGGGGTTGCCTCTGTGTCACGTGATGCCCAAGTGCAAGCTCTGGCGTTGATGTGGGCAGCTGAGAGCTTGATGGGCCCCTCAATTTAGTTTCTTCGAGGGCATCCACCCTGTACTTCAAGCTCTCATATAGGCCCACAAGAACGCTGAGTTGTTGCCTGATATCGATACACTCCTTGCATCGCGCACGCACAAAGACATCCCCCATGGCAGTATCATGTCCCGTACCCGATTGCTCTGCAAACATCAAGCAAACAGTGCATTTTATAAGGCTGTGAGTCAGAGGACAACTGCCTCCCTCAGTTCTGCTCTGAGCCACAGCACTTCCATTAGCTTGAGCCTTTTGCTTTGCTGCTCTGGTCTGAGTCATGATTCTATTAATTAATTAATTAATTATAATTAATTATGTTATGTTATTAATTATGTTAAATATAATTAATTATGTTACGTTTGTAATCTAAGTCGTTATATGTATTTATTTAAAAGTACAATTTAACTGCTAACGAAGTTCAACTAACGCTATCTAGTACGGTATATAACTATCGTATCACAAAGGTGGGAACTTACGAACTTTATATCTACGGACACTTAAGTATTAATTAACTTTCATATCTCACTGTCTCAATTCAGAATAAACTAACGATCCTTACTAGGTCTATAAGCTACTTACAGAAATAATTCGATGTAAAAAATATTCAATCAAGCGACTAAATATGGCTAAAGAACTTCTCGTTCAGCGGAGTTGCAAACACGTGGATACCCTTACCGATACTTTTATGCAATTACAAGGCCGAGTAAAGAATAAATACACCAAATCAATCAGAAAGTCACAAAATAATGTTATACTACTAAATTTAAATCAAAAGTCCTAGAAAAACAATAACTTCAAAGCAATAAACAAGAAAAATCCACTTAGCGGCCTTGAACACGACCGTCTCCTAGTAGCCTCGTCAGCAGACTCGTCAGCCCATTTGCTCAACTTTTCTAGATCCAGGTTGGCTGACTACTGTTGGAATCTTGTATGGGAGACGACAGTGGACGATTTTAAAAGGCAAAAAAAAACAACATTTTTGTAAATGAATAAGGTTAATAGACCCATTTTTCAATATTTAGTTCTGTATGTAACATTTTTCTTAAAATATATGAAATATTTTTTTACTAGAAACTTAGTTTTTGACTTAAAATCTTTTCCCTTAAAATTGGTGGGTGTTACAACAATATGGTTGCTATATTTGAATTCAGCAACAAGAAATCTACAAGAATCATCCTAAATTTTAACAGGGAGTGAAAAAAATGTTTTTTTTTTTTTTTTGTTTTTTTTTGCTGACCACATTTTATTGAAGCTAATGACGAACTTGCAGGTTGACTGGAAGAAATCACTTGTCGGCAAAATGAGATGAATTTTGACTGTAAGTTTATTTTATTATACAATGTCTGTGGACTCTATGTATGTTTATTGATATGGTTTCATTGAAGCAAGTAACTTTGCCACTTGCAGACAGAATTAAGATTTTACAAGCTGTAGATAATAGTGTCATTCTGAGACTGACATTCCTAGCAGTACACTGTTCATTTTGAAAGATTTAAAAAAATAATAAAAAAATTGAAAGCGTAAAGAAATGTGCTATGCCAGCTAGGATTGGAGTATGAAAAATGAAGTATCCGTTTTTTGAAAAGGCTAATGATGACATGTGCAGAAGGGTGTACCTGTAGATGGAAATCTTTTAAAAACTGAGGCTGAATTCATTTTGAGCATTGGATGAAGATGGAAGAGTGAATATTGAAAATTCTTGGTGTTCTGATGGATGGTTCCAGGAATTTATGACTTGTCATCTGCTGTATTTCAAATAAGTATACTGTGAAAATACAAAGCTGAAGCTACAAAAAGATAAAATTGTTTAAAATATGTTTTGTTCACATATGACCAAAATGAAACTTTTAAAACAGTGCTTATGAAACAGGACATTTTTTAAATTTGCTACTAGATAAAATGCTTACATTTTAAGGTGAGAAATAGTGGTTGGAAATAGAAAAAAAACAAGAGATTATGATAAACCTAGAGGCAAACATGTCTGGCATAGAGAAGCTAAGCTTCCTCTCTCAATCATTGGGAAACCCCATAAGTCCCAATACTTTAAAGGTTTGGAGACATTGCTGAATCTGTATATTGAGCAATGAAAAGTCTTGGATGTCATCAAAAATCTACAAAGAATGGATCATGAGAGATGAGTGGGGAGAATAGAAAAATTTTTCTGTTTTTTGAAACCTCACACCCTCATTACTAAGCAAATGGTCTGTGTGCAATCACTGTTCAGTACCTGCCACTTCATATGACATAATTTCTTCGGCCACTTGATCAAGGTGTAATTCAGTGCTTTAAGAAAACTATCAAAGGATTCTGTTAAACAAAATAGTGCTGTGTCTCTAAAGCAAAACACAATGCAAAATCTACATGCTGCGAGCAATATATTTGTGTATTTTCACATGGAATGAGGTTGATTAAAATGTGATCACCAACTGCTTCAAACAAACTGGATTTTGTTGCCTTGAATGATGTTGCTATTTGGTTTTTAGGAGCATTACAACTAAGGCCATATTGCTCTGTGGATATGCGGTGGTCATTCCCTGACCTTTCCACATCCTCCGTATTTGGTGGTCACGGGCTTGAACCCCAGTCTAATCAAGAAGCGTGTGCTACGCACTGCTGCTCCTGCCCACCTGGCTACGGAGGTACCTGCGCCGTGAATGAAACTTGCCATGCTTCTTCTCTGTTAATCGAGAAGAACAGTCTGGTATTAGTGAAGAAACATTTTTGGATTCTAACCTAAAGTTGAAGGGAAACATGTTTTGAAGAATATGCCGAAGTGGATGAAGACATTGCAATTTTCGGGATATGCAAAACTGAAGGGGAGTTCTTCAAAGATGTAATGGAACCTGAAATTTGTAGTGATAAAGAAGAGGAACCTACTGTGATAGAGAAAGACATTTTGTTGAAGGACCCTCGTCAAGGATTAGGACTTACACATTGTTTTTTTTTTTTAAGCACAGCCTAACTGCCAAAGTGAATCAATTGCTATCATGCACCTTCCCAATTCCTGTTGAGAACATGCTCTGCCACTGAAACAGCACATTTTGAGAGATCATTTTAAAATCTAAAACCATTTCCCTGTCTATGTCCAGACCTTGAGATATATATTTAATTCAACTATTGTTTTGTCAGTGGTATGGTTTGGCCATGCGAGTACTAGCCTTTCTGTCTTATTATTTTTCACTGCATAAGGACCACTGTTATGCAAATCTGTTGATCGGTGGTTTGATGTTAGTATCATTCCGTCGTTGCATGGATTTGTTTAGTGTTCAGTGCAAATGCAGTGAGTCCCTGACTATTATTATTGGCCTCGTGGTCCTCTGTCGAGATGGGGCATAATGGTCAGTCTGTTTTATTTCATTTTATTAATTATTATTTTCAGTTTATTTGGTCACGTAATGTTGTTAGTCCACATTTCCACCTTAGTGAGATTTCACATAATTCGGAAACTGGTGCCTACAAGGGAGCCCCACTAAATTTATTTTGAATTGGCTTGAATTTTCTAAATTATTTTAGGAACGTTGCTTCAACATTACCCTTTTCTTCTTTATTCCCCTCTCCTCCCCTATTTTTCTGTTATTTTTGTTATTTTATTTAGTTAAGTTCATTTTAACTCTACTGGTTTGCCATGCCACTGACAAAATTACAAGCTTTTGATACTGTTGCGCATGGAAGACTAGTACAAATTGGAGCACAATGGTATTAAGGGTAAGTTGCTACAATGGATAAAAGGATGGTTGAGTGGGAGAAAACAGTGTGGTAATCAATGGGTGCTGCTCTTCGTGGACTAATGTTATTAGTGGAGTCCCACAGGGTTCGGTGTTGGGTCCACTATTGTTTTTTATATATATTAATGATATTGATGAAGGTATATCAGGCTTAGTGTCGAAGTTTGCAGATGATACAAAGGTTGGCAGGGTTGTTATTGACAGTAATGGCAGTGTGCTACTGCAACAGGATTTAGAAAATTTGGGAAGATGGGCTGAGAAGTGGCAACTGAAGTTTAACATTGACAAATGCAAAGTACTTCACATATGGGTAGAAGTAACCCCAGAGGAACATACCAACTGTGTGGTACTACACTTAGGGTGGTAGAAAATGAAAGAGACTTGGGAGTAATTGTGCAGTCAGATATGAAGTTTTCTGAACAATGCAGGTCATGGGGGTTTTGTTAATGATATATAGGGATTTTGCTAGCAGGGAAAAGGAGGTGATTGTCCCTCTGTATAAGGCAATGGTCAGGCCACGCCTTGAGTACTGCGTACAGGTCTGTAGGCCTCGTTTTAGGAAGGATGTAGATTTGCTTGAGTGTGTACAGAGAAGGGCAGCAAGATTGGTGAGGAGAATGAAGGGATCCTCTTACCAAGAGAGGCTTAAGTTCTGCGAATTGCATCAGCTGGAGACTAGGCACATGTGATATTATCTGATTGAGGTGTATAAGGCCTTGAATGGGTTGAGCATGATGAATTCTTCCACATGTTCAAATTACAAACCTAAGAGGTTATAAATTCAAATTGAGGAAAGACAGCTGTAGAATAGATGTTCAGAAATTTGCCTTTAGCCAGCGAGTGGTTAATCGCTGGAACAAACTTCCATCTGTCTTTGTGGAAGTTGATAGGTTAAATAAATTTAAGGAGGAACTGGACAAACATTTAGAGGGAATGGTTGTGTGAAATTTTTTTTTTTTTTTTTTTTTTGCTCAGTCTGTTTTATATGTTTTATATTACTATTACTGGCATATATTCTATTTTGGTTATATATATATATATATTTAGTTATGTTATTGTAATTCAGATTTATCTAATTTCAAACTTAATTTCCCTCCCCCCCTCATATCATATAGCTTCTCTATATCATTATTCTTGATTATAGATATATATATATGTACTTATTTATACATTATTACTTTTAAATTATGGTACTACTTGAGACCATCAGGTTTGTAGTGATCCCAACTAACCCGCTAGTTATATATAAATCTAGCTCTGGTATGGATAGCGTTACACATAAAAACAACAAAATTAATGTAAATTTAAAGCAGATTAGAGACTCTTAGAGAAAGTTGGAGATTTAGAGAATACTGGTGAAATTGGAGAAAATTAGCGAAAGTTAGTGAAAATTAACATTCTCCCTCATGGCCATGCATCTACTACTTTCTCAGGGGCTTTAAGCAGACATAGCCATCCAGAGGAATGTATTATACATACCTGTTTCTGTAATCTCTATACCAGTTTTGCTAGGTTAATTTTAGGTAATTACTTGGTGAATAATTTGGAATAATGCGAGTAATTTTTTTGAATATATGTACTTAATTTTAAATAAACAGGGTGTTTTATGTATACGACAGCAAACTGTGATAGGAGATTCAAAGCCCTACGGGTATGTATCAGATTAAAATATAATTGTATTTTACCTCGATATTCTGTGGTGGTCAGTCCAAAAATGTTCAATTTTCCCACCTTTAGGTTTTATGTGTGTAGTACTGTTTATTGCGCAAACATACCAGGTTTCATCTGTGGTGTTATAGTTTACCTTGCTGTAGGTTAAATCTAATGCTCTGCATTCCTGAGAGTGGGCTGGATGTTAAATTATAATTTAAAGCTTGAGAAAATTGTATATTTTTGCTATTATTATTGTAGGAAGCAGATACATATGATATCAAATTTTATATTTATGTTTAATGCATTAAATTAAGCTAAAAATGAGAAATAAATGGAAATAAATTGACATGGTAAATATTAAAATAAGAAATAATAGAAATAAAGAAATGTAAATTGACATGATAGATATTAAAATAAGAAATAATAGAAATAAATGGAAATAAATTGAAATGATAGATATTAAAATTAATCATGTTATCTGTAGGGCATGGACCGGCAACGCTTTTCTAAGGCATGAAGGCACTGTATGTGCCATTGGGGATAAGTATTTAAAAATATATACAGTCTCCTTCATTGTGAATCATAACTCTGTGATTTCTCATTATATTCCGTGTTTGTAAATAAATTTCATTTTAGTGGAATGCAATATACCTGCATAATGATGATGACCAGTGTATTTACATTCATGGTGTTAATAACTCTGCTAGTGGGGATTTGGTTTTGGACATCCAGGTACCATTTGGATAGCTGACGAGCCTCACCTATGCGCAATTAACCTGGAGTTCAAATGGGAGTTCAGCTCTAATAGGAGTGTTTATGTTCTGTGGAAAAGATTTTTTCTTTGATACTATTAGGATTAATGTTAGTTGGTTGCTGTTTGAGTTTAGCTTGTCCGGCTGCGTTTATGTGGTGTCTGATGTAATTGTCAGGTATTTTGTTTTTGATGAGGGTATTTTTAAGGCTTCGATCATGTTTTCTAGGTTATTGCATACGTGTATAATTCTGTTGGTTTTGTTTCTGATCACGTTTCCATGTATATTTTTGGCTAAATTAGTTTCCCAGTTAGTTAGTTTAATAGCTGGGAAGCTAAACCAGTCTCTTTTATCAGTGTCTGGTGTATACAAAGTCGTTTGTTATTGTGATTTGACTATGTGTAATTTTGTTTTGTTATTGTGATTTGTAGGTGTAATATTCAGATAGTACTTTTATCAAAATTGCCGTGTGATATGCTGATGAACAAGTTTTTGAAGTCATATGTGTAGAATTTGTTAATATGGTTGTTTCTAATATATTCAATGTACTGCCTGTTAGTGGAGATGAATTTTGTGTTTGTGAGATTGCTGGTTATAATATTGGTTATTAATTAATTTGGTTTCCATTATTTTGCTAGATGTTTTGTTGTAGCTGTTCCTGCATGTGGTGATGAACCTTTTCCCTGTTGGGTTTTTGTGGAATTTGGGAATCCAGTAAATGTATGGATATTGGTGTTATCCAATTTTAATTTGATTTTCTTGTGTAATGCTATTAGTTTTTTAGTGATTGTGTTAGGAGTGGAGCTGATGAACTTATAAGTGTCACTGTGGTCCAATTCCTGTTTTAGGGTGTCTATATAGAATCTCTTACAAATGATGCTGAAGTTGTTATTAGCTTTGTCTATATTGGTGATAATGAACTTATTTTGTAGGTTTTTGATTTTTTGTTTAATACTTTTTAAATTGTATATCTTGTTATCATATTGGTATGTCATGATGTCTCTGAATCTAGTTAAGATAAGCTTTGAGATAATATTAATCCATCTTTGAAACACTTCCACTGTGGTGTTGTATTTTTATGCTGTTTTGTGAGTGAATTGCAATAGATCCATATTAATGGAGTTGTGTATGTTTTAAGCAAATTTTGGAGTTAGGTCTCAATTTTGTTCCTTTGTTCATCACTTCTTGTAGGGTATTGTCTTCAGTAATTTCAAGATCGCCGGTAAGTATGTGGTTGTGATGTGGATCTATATAATACAGTAAATCCCCGATATTCGCGGTCGCTGATTTAATATAAAATGAAACCTAAAAAAATGTGAATTTTAAAGCGCCGTGAACGTTTTCCGCCATAAAAAAACATGGGCGTGGCTAAAATTATCTTTCCCCCGTCAAAACAGTGCTCAGTGCGGGGGGGGGGGGTGACAAAATCGCAAGCGTGGATGTTTCTCGCTAATCCTTGCTCAGTATGTGTTATGTGCTTGTCATGGAAGATTTCGTCGTTTGCTTTTAATTTATATGCTTATAAATTGAATAAATTTACCAATTTATAAATTGATATGCTTACAAAAGTGATCAATCTACTGTTTTGCAGTGTAAAACAGACTTTTTCGAGTGTGTTAACGGAAGAAAGTGACTTATTGTGGACAAGTTCTTTCTAACCCGTACAAAAATATGGCTACGAATAATAAGGGAAATGTGAAAAGATCAAAGAAGGCGATGACATTAGCGAATAAAATTGAGTTATTAGACAAAATTTCTAATGGCCTCAGTGGCAAAACATTACAAAATCAATGAGTCAACAGTACGATCAATCAAAAAATCGGAAGAAAAAATCCGCCGTAGTGATTGCTTCAAAAATTTGCTCTGTAACTCGTGATGTTAAATTAGAAAAAATGGAAAAAGCTTTAAATCTGTGGATAGAAGACCGAACTCAAAATAAAATTCCGTTAAGTTCACTCATCATTCGTGAAAAGGCAAAACACCTTTATCAACACTTTAGAGAAACTGGTGATAGCACTGGTGGGATAAGTTTTTTAGCTAGCAAAGGTGCTGGTTTGAAATTTCTAATAAATATTACATTTAATATTAAATTATTTCTTATTTTCATTTCGATGCCATATGCTTGCATTTCACTATGTACTGTCTATGTACATAGTCATATTATGAAGGTACATATAATACATACATAAACAAAATTTTAGACTAGTTTTTCTTATATATTTCATACTTCGGAACGGAACCCCTTTATTACTATGGGAGCCATAACTCAGTATTCGCGGCATTTCTCAGGAATGTAACACCTCCCCCCCGAATAGCGAGGGTTTACTGTATTTGTATTTTTCTTCATGAGAGAAATAGGGTTGATTTACAGTGTCCATATTGGCTATTGTGTTTTTATAGTTATAGATAGTCATCCCTATGGGTTTGTCATATCTGTGTCTGATTTCTATACTGATATTATTTATTGGAAGGAATGTTTTACTTTTTCATGATATTTCTGAGATTATCATAGTCGTAGACCCGATTTAGAAATTTTATTATGTAATACTCTTTGGTTGTATTTTCAGGGTATACTAATCTTATTCTGAATTTAATGATATCATCTAAAGTGTGTTTAAGAGGTCCAATAACAGGATGTCCATCTCCAATAACAGGCAGTACATTGAATATATTAGAAACAACCATATTAACAAATTGTACACATACGACTTCAAAAACTTGTTCACCCTATCAGCGTATCACACAGCAATTTTGATAAAAGTACTATCTGAATATTACAAAGAATATCAAGATAAACTAGGATGTAAAAAACAGTACTGGATAGCGTTATCAACCTTAATATGAAAAATAACTACATACATTACATACTACAGGTACATTGATGATGTACTTGTCATAAACTATATAGATTTCACAACATGACTAAGAAAATTTATCCTGAAGAACTGACTGCAGAAAGAACCAACACAGAAAACAACCTACAAGCCACCTACCTAGATAGTCAAATCACAGTAACAAACGACTTTGTATAAACCAGACACTATGATAAAAGAGAGCGGTTTAGTTTCCCAGCTATTAAACTAACTAACTGACAAACTAATTTAGCCAAAAATATACATGGAAACGTGATCAGAAACCAAACCAACAGAATTACACATGTATGCAATATCCTAGAAAACATGATGAAAGCCTTAATAAAACTGAAAAATACCCTCATCAAAAACAAAATACCTGACAATTACATCAGACACCACATAAATGCAGCCGCACAAGCTAAACCCAAACAGCAGCCAACTAACATTAATCCTAATAGTATTAAAGAAAAAATCTTTTCCACAGAACATAAACGCTCCTATTAGAACTGTAAATTGGCATTTGAACCCCAGGTTAATTGCGCATATTTGAGGCTCGTCAGCTATCAGCATGGTACCTGGATGTCCAAAATCACATCCCCACTAGCAGAGTTATTAACACCATGAATGTAAATACACTGGTCATCATCACTATGCAGGTATATTGCATTCCACTAAAATGAAATTTATTTACCAACACGGAATTCGAAAATTGTAGATCTCTTAAAGTACCATTTATAACTGACACAATATAATAGCGTAGCTTAATTTAATTTATTATGATACTCACCTTTTTTATAATCTGCATTGATGTTGGAATAAATTGGATTATAATTTTAAATTTAAGTTAGCATGAATCAGTTAGGATTTAAAAACAGAATTAAAATGTGCGCAAGGAAGTAGAAGTGCATGTCTTCGTCCTTGGTTGTCAATGTTGAAATTTGAAACGATTTTAGTTATACGATTGGAAACAGAAGGCCAATAGCCATAACAAGTGCCTTTCGTTTTACATGTCTTCAGTTGGCAATGGTAAAATGAGAGTAAACGCGTGTATTTAAGAAGACTAGGTTCCCGTGATGCTCCTGGATACACGTGGGAATCTCAGATGCATGAGATTCCAGATCGGTGCTATGTTATAGGGTAGTTTGAAGTTTAATACTTGAAGAGTGGAATGGTGGCGAAACCATTCTATAACTAGGGCTTCATATTGGAAAATTTTAAAACTGGATTTTAATTTGATAATAGGAATGGCTGAATCTACTAAGGGGGGTGTGGTTGTGGGATTGAACATGTGTTGCTAATTCGGTATTGGACTGTCCTGTCCTAAAGCTATTGTAGTGGTAGTATGCACGTGTGTTTGATGTTTTGGTAGAACTGTATTTTGTGGTGGTGCTACCAATGTAGCAAGCGTTACAGTTATCTTGACATTTTATTAAGTAGATGATATTATTCATGTCACTAATGTGGTAATTTTGTGTATCTTTAAATGAGTTGAATAATGAACCTAGTTTATTGTAAGATGAGAATGTAAGGGTGATATCAGTACTTTTGAATAAACGGCGGAATTGGTTGGCAAAATTACTATGATAAGGGAGGATAATACGCGGATTATTATTGTACATGCGTTTGGGTGGGTTGTTGATATTATTTTGGACTGTGATAATAGTTTGTTTGATTAATTGAATAGGATATTTCCTAGATATGAATTTACTTGTAAGATATTGTAGTTCATTATTAAGGTCATAATGTGTGGAACTATATTTTATAGCATTGTAAATTTGATTATAAAGGACTGCTTTTTTTGTGTTGAGGGGGGTGATGTGATTCAAAGTGTAAGTATTTGCCCATGTGAGTATTTTTTCTGAAAATTCTTGTTCCTAGTTTTGTATCGCTTCTGTATATAGTGAGGTTTAGGAAATTAATTTGTCCCTTTTCTTCCAATTCCAGGGTATATTTTAATCTATTATGCATGGAATTAAATTTAATGAAAAGATCATTTATTGTGGATTTGTGCCCTGTTAAGAGGATATCGTCAGCGTATCGTATAAATAATTTAAGATCTGGGGAGTATGGTTGTAATATATGATTTTCTACGTAGGCTAGGTAAATTTCAGATGGGGGGGGGCTGAGATCCCTAATCCCATAGATAGGCCGTAGGTTTGCTGGTAAATCCGATTAAGAAATCGGAAGTATCTGGCATCTAATAGAAAGGTTGTAAGCTCTAGTATGCTATTAATTGAAAGGGAAGTGCGATTGGATAAGGTTTTGTCGTCTGTTAAGAAATTACGTAAGTTTTGTAATGTTGACGGCAAATGTACATTAGTGTACAATGAGACTACATCAAAAGATGCTAGGATGTCATCATTGGTTATTGTGATAGAATTTATTTTTTCAAAGGTTTGGGAGGTACTGTTTACTTTAAATTTTGAAAATCTGGTGAAGGGGGAGATAATTTTGAGCAGGAAGGAAGATAAATTAGTGAAAGCTGATTTGCTGAAGGATATTATGGGTCTTAGTGGGTGATTGGGTTTATGGAGTTTGGTAATACCAAACATATGCGGTAGAATATTGTTATGGATACCAATCTGTTGAAGGGTGTATAAATTAATTTCATTGTTGGATCTTAATTTCCTTAAAATAAGACACAACAGAAAATGGGGGATCCTTACACAGAAACCTCACACCGCCACAAAATCTTCCACTATAAACATTTCTTCGTACCCTTTTTCTTCCACTGAACTCGCTAGCCTCGATTACGGTTTTAACTTTGCTATTAAAGATAATAAATATCCCTACAAAGAATGTATAATAGAACTACAAACCAAATTAGATAACCATCCAGATAAATGGCGAATTATACACCAAAGTAATTCAATCCTTAACTCCAGATTCAAACCCTAACCCAATATAAACAAACAACAGTTAATGAACTTACAAAAAATACGTAACAATCCAAATATTATAGTCCAAAAAGCTGACAAAGGTGATTCCATAGTAATTATAAACAAAAGCACATATATAGAAAAAATGGAATCTATACTCTCTGATTCAGATACATACAAACTGGATAACACATATACTATTTCCAAACGTAAAAAACACCCTTACATTCTTATCTTACAATAAACTAGGTTCATTATTCAATTCATATAAAGATACACAAAATTACCACATTAGTGACATGAATAATATCATCTACTTAATAAAATGTCAAGATAACTGTAACGCTTGCTACATTGGTAGCACCACCACAAAATACAGTTCTACCAAAACATCAAACACATGTGCGTACTACTACTACAATAGCTTTAGGACAGGACAGTCCAATACCGAATTAGCAACACATGTTCAATCCCACAACCACACCCCCTTAGTAGATTCAGCCATTCCTATTATCAAATTAAAATCCAGTTTTAAAATTTTCTAATATGAAGCCCTAGTTATAGAATGGTTTCGCCACCATTCCACTCTTCAAGTATTAAACTTCAAACTACCCTATAACATAGTGCCGATCTGGAATCTCATGCACCTGAGATTCGCACGTGTATCCAGGAGCATCACGGGAACCTAGTCTTCTTAAATACACGCGTTTACTCTCATTTTACCATTGCCAACTGAATACGTGTAAAACGAAAGGCACTTGTTATGGCTATTGGCCTTCTGTTTTTTTTTTTTTTTTTTTATGAAAACCCCAAACACGAAAGGATCAAAACCTATAGTACATAGTACCGTGCATGGGTTGAAGGAGAAGTATGGGGAGAGGGGGGATGCCAGAAACGTTGCTCTAGAGACTAAACATAGGTTTCACCACTTCAAGCCTCCAATAAGCAAAGTGTTGGTATTTCACCGGTTGATGAAAGTCATCTACCACCTACTCCAACCGTATAACTAAAATCTTTTCAAATTTCAACATTGACAACCAAGGACGAAGACATGCACTTCTACTTCCTTGCGCACATTTTAATTCTGTTTTTAAATCCTAACTTATTCATGCTAACTTAAATTTAAAATTATCATCCAATTTATTCCAACATCAATGCAGATTATAAAAAGATGAGTATCATAATAAATTAAATTAAGCTATTCTATTATATTGTGTCAAACACGGTATATAACAAGAAACCACAGAGTTAAGATTCACAATGAAGGAGGCTGTATATATTTGTAAATAGTTATCCCCAAGGGCACATACAGGGCCATCATGCTTTAGAAAAGCAGTGCAGGTCCACGCCCTACGGATAACATGATTAATTTTAATATCTATCATTTCAATTTATTTCCATTGATTTCTGTTATTTCTTATTTTAATATCTATCATGTCAATTTATTTCCTTTTATTTCTATTATTTCTTATTTTAATATCTGTCGTGTCAATTTATTTTCATTTATTTCTATTATTATTTTCATTTTTAGCTTAATTTAATGCACTAAATTTTTAGCTTAATTTTTCAGCACTCACCTCATAGTAATCCACTTAGTTGGTTGAAAGTTTTACCACATACATAGTGGTTATGAGATTCTAATAACTTACGGGGATATGTACGTGGTAAAACTTTCAACCAACTAAGCGGATTACTCTGAGGTGAGTGCTGAAAAATTAAGCTAAGCTATATCTACGATCTAGTCATTACATCACAGCACATGAGGACTCCTTAAAATATCATCAGTCACATACATACCATTAAGAAAATATTGCAGGAGGATGCTGAAATGGGTGACTGTGGAGTTGGCTGATCAAAAAGAGCAGAAAAGATAATATGAGATAGTTAGAGCGATGAAAAGTACTGAAGGCTACAACAGGTACAAGTTGATCTGTAATAGTACCACAAGTAAGGTTATTGAGTCCAAGGCTGTGTATCATAAAGCATTGACTAAGAGAGCAAAAAATGGGGGACAAGGAATGTTTCATTAGCATTAGCATTAGTAGAGGCATATGATGCAAGAAAGGAAGCTTATGCAGCATCATCCAAAATAAAAAAAAAAAAAAAAAAAAACCACTTCCACTTCACCCCTCCGTTCGTTCGAAATACCTGTCCAGCTGAGCCTTAAACTTATTTAGGCTATCAACCTCCACCACAAGGGATGGAAGTCTGTTCCACCAACCAACCAACCACCCGCTGGCTAAAGGCAAATTTCCGCACGTCTATCCTACATCTGTCTTTCCTCAATTTGAATTTATGCCCTCTCAGGTGATTATTCTGAGCAAGAGGAAGAATCCCATCAGCATTGAGCATGCTCAAACCATTCAAGGCTTTATACACCTCTATCAGATCACCTCGCTGGTGCCTAGTCTCCAGACACTAATTTGCAAAACTTAAGCCTTTCTTCGTACCCCTTTGTTCCATTCACTAATCTTGTTGCCCTTCTCTGTACTCGTTCCAGCAGCTCTACATCCTTCTTGAAATGAGGCCTCCAGACCTGTATACAGTACTCAAGGTGTGGCCTGACCATTGCCTTATACAAGGGAATAATCATCTCCTTATCCCTGCTAGAAAAATTCCTGTATATCATTGACAAGACACCATGAGCTACTCTTGCAGCCCGTCTGCACTGCTCAGAGAACTTCATATCTGCCTGCATAATTATTCCCAGGTCCTTTTCATTCTCTACCACTGTCAGTGTAGTGTAGTAGCACAGAGTTGATACGTTGCTCTGGGGTTGCTGTTTCCCATATGTAGTACTTTACATTTGTCAATGTTAAAATTCATTTGCCACCTCTCAGCCCATCTGCTCAACCTTTCCAGATCCTGTTGCAGCAGCATAGTGTCAGTAGTGTCCTTGACAACCCTGCCAACCTTTGTATCGTCTACAAACTTGGACATTAAGCTTGATATACCATCATCAATATCATTTATAAATACAGAAAATAATAATGGACCCAGCACTCAAACCTGAGGGACTCCTGTTCTATTGATGTTCTATTCATGTACGTGAATAGAATGGAGAAGGAAGCCGATCAGATTGGACACTTGTGCACTGTGTGCGGGAATGTCATAGATAATCCAGCTGATCTTGTGGTCGAATTAAATAGGTACTTTGCATTGGTCTCTACATGAAAGACCCTTTGTGCGGAGAAGAGACTGTGCGAGCGAGGCTGAACCTCGTGAAAATATTGATTTTTGTAATTACAGATGACTGTTTATAAAAAAACTTTGAGTATAAAGGCAAGTAAAGCACACAGAGTTGATGGCATATACCCGTTAGTTGACCAGTCAAAAAGAGCAGAAAAAGATAGCATGGGATAGTTACAGAGAAATGAAAAGTACTGAAGCCTATAACAGGTACAAATTGATCTGTATCACAAATTAGGATGGCATATAACTGGCCTCCTTAGCCAAGTGGTCAGGAGAAGGAGCACAGTAGCACATGCTCTTTGAGTTGACCAGGGTTTAAGCCCCTGACTGCTAAATATGGTTGATCTGCCAATCTGCACTGGACCAGTGTGGCAGATTATGGTCCATTTCCCTCAACATGAATCATTGAGGAGGCTTCAGTCTGGCAGCGGATTGATAATGGCTGCTTTTTGCTTTACTTTACTTTTTACCCGATAGTTTTGAGGGAGACATTATTCTCATTATTAACCATTCAGGTTAATTATGAGAGTATCTTTGGATTGGAGAACTGCCAATGTATTGCTAATACATAAAGGCAGTTCTGAGAGTGAAGTTTGTAACTACAGACCAGCTAGTCTGACTTCTGGGTAGGAAAAATCTTAGAGGTATTGATTAAGAATGCAATCCAGAAACATGTAGTTAGATATGGCATTCTGAAGGACACACAACATGTTTTTATTAAGGGAAAGTCATGTTTAACTAACTTTCATTAGCATTACTTGAGCATATGATGCAAGAAGGGTCACAACGGTCATTGCTAACAGATTAGAAAGAATATTTAATTCTTAACTATGGATTACCTTCATGTAATATCGCAGCTAATGGAAAAAGAAAATGAATATAAAACACCATTATGCCTGGCATTTGTGGATTGCAAAAAGGCATTTGACACCATACAGCATAAGGCAATGTTTCGGGCACTGGAAAGACAATGCATAGATACCCCATACATTATGATTTTGAAGAAAATATATGAGAACGCTACCTCCTTTATTATACTAGACAAAGACAGTAGTAAATTTAAAATTGAGAAAGCAGTTCGACAAGGAGACACAATATTTCCAAAGTTGTTTACTGCTGCCCTTGAGGAAGCTTTCAGAAGATTAGATTGATTGCAGAATGCACTCAATATGAATGGAGAGTACCTAAACCATTTATGAATTCCAGTGTGATCATAAGCCATGATCCAAAAGAATTGGAGGAAAATCTTAAAATCAGTTATGCAGAATTAGTAAGGGTTTTTGGACTAAAGATGAATATGGCTAAACCAAAACTAATGATGAACAAGTATGCCTCAGAAAGGGATATAATTGTTGAAGGAGTAGAAATTAAAAAGGTGGATTCATATACTTATCTGGGACAAGTCATTAGCTATAATAATGATAAATGGCTAGAAGTCAAGAGAATAATAAATTTTGGATGGATAGCATTTAGGAAATATAGTCACATACTGAGGAGCAATATCCTAATTTGTCTGTAACGTAAAATAACAAACTAATGTGTACTCTCCACCGTGACTTATGGAAGCGAAACTTGGGCATTCACCAAAAGAAGTACACTGTGAACCACGAAGAATGGAACAAATTATATTAGGACTCAGACTGCTAGATAAGAAGAGAAACACATAGATTAGGCAGCAAACACAAGTAAACAACATTCTTATCAAAACTAAAGAACTGAAATGGACTTGGACAGGATACGTAGCTCAAAGACATGATGACAGTTGGACTAAGAAAATAACAGAATGGGGTACCCAAGAGGAGCTAAAAGAAAACCTGGAAGACAGCAACAGAGATGGACAGATGAACTTCAAATTCACGAGATTGAAAATGGTTGATGATGATCCAAGAAAGCAAACTTATACAGCATCAGCCAAAAAAAAAATAAATAAATAAATAACAAACCCTTCCTATTTCACCTATCTGGTCACTCCAAATGTTTGTCTAGTTTAGCCTTAAATTTATTTAAGCTATCAACTTCCACAACAACAGATTGAAGTCTGTTCCAGCAATCAACTACCTGCTGGCTAAAGACAAATTTCTGCTCATCTATTCCAGAGCTGTCTTTCCTCAATTTGAATCTATGCCCTCTCAGGTTCGTAATCTCGTGGGCTGTTTAGTAGGCTAAACATAGTAGGCTATTTTGAGACAGTTACTCATGAGCTGGAATTAGGAAACAGTTTCGACATAGTTGATTTGGATTTGAGTTGGTCCCTCATGAAAGGTTATTGCAGTAGTTTTCAACCGGGGTGCCACAATAACATTCCAGGGGTGCCACATAATTTGGGTTTAAGTTACTTTTTAAATTCATATATTTATTTCGTTATAAAAAGGGACATCCTTATTATTGTGTTCTGGCGGGCTGTTTAGTAGGCTAAACTTAGTAGGCTATTTTGAGACAGTTACTCATGAGTTGACATTTACATACGTCAACTGATCATTCTATTTACAATTCCAAAATAAATAAAATTACAAAAACCTCACATTATAAAAGATAACAGCTTCATTACACACAATATTATGTTACCATTAACCTTTTATGCTCCGTTGTCGAGTTGCACTCAACATAACACAAACATGCTTGAGAAATTATGTATTGAAATAAGCTTGACGGTATCATATAACATATTTTTTTAATATTACATGCACGCGCGCGCACACACACACACACACACACACACACACACACACACACACACACACACACACACACACACACACACACACAGAATAGGATCTAACAGGCAGAAAATTGAGTAGGGGTGCCGCAAAATAAAATAAATTACTTTAGGGTGCCATTATTAAAAAAAGGGTCGAAAACCACTGAACTAGTAGAATAAATAAAAAAATAAAATCTTGGTTTCTTGCTTCATGTGATAATGAAAAACCACGATTACTGCTGGTTGGGGAAGAGAAGGGGGGTACCACCATAATCTGAAAAGCTGCTTAAGGGTGCTGCGAATATAAAAAGGTTGGGAAACATTTGGTTATTGTATAAGCTGGAACTGGTTGCGATTACTAGAAAGATTCTAAGATGGATTGCTGGGTGGCTGCAAGGCAGAAGGAAGATGGTTGTGATTAATGGATATTCTTCAGGGTGGTATAACGTCAGGAGTAGGATCTCCCAAGGATCAGTTCTTGGACCACTGTTGTTTCCAATTTTCATAAATGGTATCGATGATGGAATAGAAGGCATGATGTAAAAATTTGCAGATAACAAAGATTGGCAGAGTCGTTAATGATCATTGCCAAGCAGCCCTCCTTTAGAATGACTTTGAACAGACTTCAGATAGGGTCAGAGAAGTATCAGCTATGTTTTACTGTGGCAAAATACATGTTCTTACACTTGGGGAATAGCAACCTCCAAATAAATTATACACTTTGTTGTGCTGAATTAAAAACATTGGAAGAAGAAAGGAATCTGTGAGTTATGATACGGGCAGATATGAAGTTTTCTGATCAGTATAAACAAGGCAGCCAGGAATGCCCATGGTGTCCTGTCAGTGATTTATTGAACGTTATCCTGTAGAGATGGGGAGGTCATAATCCCACTGTATGAAGCAATTGGAAGACTACATTTGGATTAATGTGTTCAAGTATGGTGTCCTCATCTGAAAAAGACATTGAGCTTCTTGAAAGGATCCAAAGACAGGCAACTTGAATGATAAGATTGGAAAAAAAATGACCATATAAGGAAAGACTGATTATGTGGCCTACAGATCTTGGCAATCTGGCACCTCAGAGGTGACCTCATTGAGGTTTATAAGGTTCTGAGAGGGGTTAGTAAAATGAAAGAAGGCAGCAGAATTTTCACTTTATTTTATTATTATTTTTTTACTTTAGCCTTACTTATGTCACCTAACTTCCCTTTTCTGGTGAATCCATCTGTTTGATCCACTTCTATACTATAATTATATCCTTCCCTCGCCAGGTCTCTTACTTATCCTACTATAAATCTTATTTCATTTTCTTCTCCCTTGCCTCCCTGGGACTTTGTCTCAGGTGGTGCAGCAAGATGTTAGTAGATCCAGGCTGCCTCCACGTGACATGGATGGGAAGTGGGACGTGTTGACCAGGTGTTGTTGCTTCTCACCTGCTAAGGACCAGGTGCCAGCCGACTACAGAACATATCATTATACATACACATCCAACACTCTACATACAAATGGCTGACATTGGCACAAGCTTCTTCACAAGATGTACAACAGCGGATAATGAGGGAAACCCTGGAGTTGCCACAACAACATATTAGATTAGATTAAATTAGATTGTAGGAAGTTTTCTTTTAGCTAGCAAGTTGTTGATTGCTGGAACAAGTTGTCCTCGCAGTTAGTTGAGACTGAGAGATTGAATAAATTCAAATGTCAACTAGATAATTACCTATATGAAGGGAAGCATATAATTTGTATTTTCTTATTTGCTTGTTTCTTTTTTTTTTTTTTTTGCCAGTGCAGAAAAAGCCTGTGGCTTATTTGCACTCTATGACAAATGCTATTACTATTACCAAAAAGGATTGTTCTGTTCCTGTGCTTATTTTTGCAAAACTCTGATTTGTAGACAAGATCACATTTCTCTATTGCTGCCCTGACTTCTAATCTCTCTGGGCATAAGCACATAACAAATACTGATTCCTCTGCAATTGAAACAGTGGGTTTTCTCTTTCACTCTCAGCTTTAATTTTCTTCCAAACAGCTTGCTCAGTACAAATTGCATATCCACGCTTTTGGGGTGGTTTTCTCCAAAACCTCTCTCAGGCTTCTAGATTGTATTGAGAAGGAGTGCAGTTAGGTTAATTAAAGACTCATCTCTAAGAAAGTCTCTTCACTGTCTGTCTCATAGACATGGTTTCTGCTGCATGCCTTCTATAGATATTTGTTTTTTCTGAATTAGCTTCAATAAGCTTCAATAATTCCCACTCTTTGTGTCTTCCAAAATAGTCTGAACACGTGCCACAACCCGTCAGCATCCTTTTATTGTCCAATTTCAAACTCAGAAGCAACTTTTCTTCTTCCCCATTTATTCCCTCACCTTCCATTTTCTGGAACAACCTCCCTTCATATATATTTCATGAAAATTACTGTCTACAGAAATTCAAATCTAATATCAGTAGATTCTAATACCTGTCATGCTTGGGGTTTTCAAAAAAAAAAAAAAAATAAATAAATAAAAAATAATAATAATAAAAAAATATATATATCTGATTATCAATAATTAGCTACATAATCATTATTTTATTCTATTTTATATTTTTATTTTATTCTATTTTATTGCTAATTATATGTTTATTTATAGGGTATAGCAATGTAAACCAACATAGGTAATATTAGTGTTTATAGGTTCTTTTGGCCTTATGGCCCACTTAGTTCTTTTATGCCAATGTTTTAATACTTGTTGAGTACCTATATAGTACCAATTATACTGCTATCTATAGTACACACACACACACACACACACACACACAGTAGACTCTCGATTCTGGTCTAGATGGTAAAAATAAAATCCCGGATAATTGACTTACCAGGTAATCCAAAAATATCAGCAATGTACCTAAAACATATGGCGATAGATAAAGAAACAAAAAAAAAAAAAAAAAAAAAAAAGACCACCCCGTTTTCAAACTTTTGATTAATTTAAATTCTTTGTTCAGTTGTTAAATTTTTGTTCAATTTCTAAACAAAAAAGTATTTACTGTAAAAAAATTTCAGCACTCCTGACATAAATAAAAAAAAAAAAAAAATTTGCCTTTTAGCAGTGCAACGGAACACAACAATCGACGCGACACACTAAAACTAAACATTTGTTCTCTTTCCTTTGTTTTTCTGAGCAGTGGGTGTGAAGACAGCAGGGGTAGGCATCTCCATAGCCAGGTGGGCAGGAGCAGCAGTGCATAGCCCACGCTTCTTGATTAGACTGGGGTTCGAGCCCGTGAACCACTAAATACGGAGGATGTGGAAAGGTCAGGGAATGACCACTGCATATCCCCGAAGCAATATGGCCTTAGTTGCTAATGCTCCTAAAAACCAAATAACAACAACAACAGCAGGGGTTGCGTAAGTATAGGTACATTCATATCCCAATCACAACTTATAACGTTGCTTCTTATCGCTTATCTTTCTTCTTCTTCTTCTTCTTCTTCTTCTTCTTATCTTTCTATTTATTACTATGATTTTGGTGGATATTTTTTTTTACTTTGGAGTTTTGAAGTTTGTTATTGTTATTTGGTTTTTAGGAGCATTAGCAACTAAGGCCATATTGCTCCAGGATATGCGGTGGTCATTCCCTGACCTTTCCGCATCCTCCGTATTTGGTGGTGATGGGTTCGAACCCCGGTCTAAATCAAGAAGCGTGTGCTACGCACTGCTGCTCCTTCCCACCTGGCTATGGAGGCGCCCGAGTTTTGAAGTATCCTGGTTAATCCACTTCCCAGTATATCGAGAGTCTGCTGTTTATATATTTTTTTTATATTTTGTGTACATGTGTATAGGCTGTTTAATTAACAGGAGATGAAATTAGGAAAGTAGTTAGGATAGAAATGGACACTCTTGCCTTGGTATTACACTAATAACCCAGAGTGTGGAAAACTTTTAGTTGCACGAAAGTTAACAGTATGTGATTGAAGAATATAAAGCTAATGTTACTGATACATAAATCTACCATGTTCGGGGCCATTACTAACACGGATGAGAATTCATGCGACTGGATAATCCAAGCACCACCTTTATATTCATCAATCACATACTGTTTACTTTTCTACAACTAATATTTTTCCACACTCTGGGCTATTAGTGTAATAGAAAGGAGGAAGTGTCTATTTCTATCCTAATTACTTTTCTTGTGCCTTCGGCCACAAAGGAGGTTAGGCATGTGAAGGCAAATTATGAGAAATCTTTAGGAAAGGATGCAAATAAAAACATCAAAGATATTTTTACTTATATAAACTCTAAAAGGAAGGGAATGAATCAAATTGGTCCACTTGATATTGATGGTTCGACTGTTAATGATCCTGCTCAGATAGCTGACAAACTGCATAAGTATTTTGCATCTACGTTCACACATGAGTAATTAAACTATAACATGGAGCTAAATGATTTTGTAATAACTGAGACCAAAGTGGAGGAGAAATTGTTGAAGTTAAACATAAGAAAGGCACCTGGGATGGATGGGTTCTATGCAGTTACATTGAAGGAGACGGCAGCGGAAGTAAGCAAACCCTTAGCCATAATTATGAGAGCATCCTTGGACTCAGGGGAGATCCCCTCGGACTGGAGATTTGCAAATGTATCTCCAATTCACAAAGGGTGATCAAAGGGTGACATGAGTAATTACAGACCTGTTAATTTAACTTCTTTTCTGCAGATAATAATGGAGTCACTAGTTAAAGAAGCATTGCAGAATCATTTAGACAAGACTGAAGTAATAATTCAGACACAGCAAGGTTTTGTTAAGGGGAAGTGTTGTCTCACCAATTTGGTTAGATATTATGATGTGGTCACAAAGGAACTGGATGGAAAAATTAGCATTAGCATTAGTAGAGGCATATGATGCAAGAAAGCAAGCTTATGCAGCATCAGCCAAAAAAAAACGCTTCCATTTCACCCCTCCATTCGTTTCAAATCCGGGTCCAGCTCAGCCTTAAATTTATTTAGGCTATCAACTTCCACAACAAAGGATGGAAGTCTGTTACACCAACCAACTACCCACTGGCTAAAGGCAAACTTCGACACATCTATCCTACATCTGTCTTTCTATATATTTTTGACATCATATACTTGGATTTCAGGAAAGCTTCTGATACTGTTGCACATGGAAGACAATTGTACAAATTGGAGCAGTATGCCATTAAGGACAAGTTGCTACAATGGATAAAAGGATGGTTGAGTCGGAGAAGACAGAGATTAGTAATCAATGGACACTGCCCTATGTGGACTAATATTTTTAGTGGAGTCCCCGGAGTTTGGTGCTAGGCTCACTTTTGTTTTGTATATTTATCAATGATATTCATGAAGATATATCAGGCTTAATGTCCAACTTTGCAGATGATACAAAGGTTGTCATGTTTGTTAAATGATTGTAATGACAGTATGCTACTGCAACAGGATCTAGAAAAGTTGGGCAGGTGGGCTGAGATGTGGCAACTGAAGTTTAACATTGACAAATACAAAGTACTGCATATTTATAGCAGTAACCCAGAGAAATGTACCAACTGTTTTGTAGTAAACTCAGAATAGTGTAGAATGAAAAATACCTGGGAGCTAATTGTGCAGTCAGATATGAAGTTTTCTGAGTAGTGCAGACAAGCTGCCAGAGCAGGTTATGGGGTCTTGTCAAAGATATACAGGAATTTTGCTAGCAGGGATAAGGAGGTGATTATCCCATTGTATTAAGGAATGGTGAGGCCAAACCTTGAATACTGCATACAGGTCTGGAGGCCTCCTTTTAGGAAGGGTGTAGAGAGTTGCTAGAACGAGTACAGAGAAAGGCAAAAAGGCTGGTGAGGGGAACAAAGGATGCTTTTACCAAGAAAGGCTTAAGTTCTGAAAATTGCAGCATCTGGAGACTAGGCATCCGCGAGGTGATCTGATTGAGGTTTATAAGGCCTTGAATGATTTGACCAGGCTCATTTCTAATGGGATGCTTTCTCTTGCTCATATTCCACACTTGAGGTGGCATAAACTGAAATTGAGGAATGAGAGTTGTAGAATAGATGTGTGGAAATTTGCCTTTAGCCAATGCGTAGTTGATTGCTGGAACAAACTTCCATCTGTCGTTGTGAAGGCAGAACTGGACAAACTTGTGGAGCGAACAGGTGGGAAGAGGTTTTTTTGGTTGATACTGTATAAGCTTGCTTTCTTGCATCATATCCCTCTGCTAATGCTAATCAGCCAGACAATTTCTTATACACAATGTGTACACAAAATATAAATATATATATATACAGGGTGATTCACTACCAGTGCGACAAACTTGCAGGAGGTGTAGGGGGCACAAAGACAAATCGGAATCACATAGCATTGCAGGGTCCGAAATGCCTTCGTCATGCGGTAGAAGACGTTGAACGGGAGGTCGCGGGAACAACGAGTGGAGAACAGCGATCCCGCTGGAAATCAGCATATGCGAACCGGTTCCCGAGGCAGTAGGATGGACGAGTATTCAAACGTTGAACTGGCCGACATGCACCTCACGTATGGAGCTACGGACTGTAATGGGCGTGCCGCTCTGCGCTTGTACCAGGAACGTTTCCTGCACAGGTGTGCTCCTCATCATATGATTTTTGCACATGTGCACAGAAGGTTACGTGAGACTGGTTGTTTCACGAGAGGTACCATGAATCGAGAGCGAACGACGACGACACCAGACAATGAGGAGAATGTCCTACGTCTTGCAGAAGGCAATCCGAGTACGAGTACTTGAGCGATAGGCCAACGATTGGGTATTTCCCAATCCACGGTATGGAGGATACTGTCAACAAACCAAATGAGTTCATACCATCTGCAATGCGTCCAGTCATTGGAGCCTGGAGATTATCCACTCCGGAGGACTTTTGCTACTTGGTTTCTTCAACAGAAATGGTTTGCAAATGCGGACTTCCAGCGGGATTGCTGTTCATGCGACCTCCCGTTCAATGTCCTCTACCGCATGACGAAGGCATTTCGGACCCTGCAATGCTATGTGATTCCGATTCGTCTTTGTGCCCCCTACACCTTCTGCAAGTTTGTCGCACTGGTAGTGAAACGCCCTGTATATATACTCACTTTGCAGCCATTCGCAAGATATGCGAGGAGTTTTACGCAAATACAGAAAACTAATAGAGAAACCTCTGAAATAATTCTAATACCAAATATATATACCTTCATAAGGGCTGATCATATAATTTGTGCACAGGTGCAAGATCTTATCTGAGTTGTCATCATCTGAATCTTCTGTGGATATAACCTTTTTGAAATACTGTCCCTTGAACTTTACACACTTTTGCCACCGTTGTATCCGTTCATTAAATGCTTTTTGCAAGCCGTATTTCAAAAGACTGCAAAATGCTTTCGTTGTGGCACTGTGAGCATTGTTTTCAGACGTGAAACACTTGCCTTTCAGAAAATATCACCCAGGGCTAAGTGTGGTGAATAAGGGGGATATGGCAGAACCTCAGCACTTATGGCAGTGATCACTGGCTGCACAATATTAGCCGTGCATGGCCTTGAAGTGGTATTGATGGAGAAACCACTTCACACCAGAAAGTTATTAATGTTTCTCACGAATGGTGCGGTGAAATTTGACTCCGAGAACATCAGAATACGCGTCCGATGAATAAAGCATTCATAGTTGTTCCACGATGCACAAAGTGTTAAAAAGAATGCTTTTTATGTTTTCAAAAACATGTTTGTTAGCTGAATGAGATGGTCAAAATTTCTTAGGTCTTGGTGAATCAGAATGCTTCCACTCACTCGACTGTTGTTTTTGTCTCTGAATAATAAGTGAAAATCCAAGTTTCATCACAAGTCACTATTCGATTTAAGAAACTTGGACTGTGTTTAAAACGATCAAGCATTTCTTTGCACAAGTCTACTCTTTGCTGTTTTTGTTCTGGTGTAAAATTGTGTAGAATCCAGCAGGCACAGATTCACAACATCTTTCACAATATTGTGAGCACTACCATATGAAATGGACGTGTTAACAGCTTATTCGTGAAGTGTAATTCGTCTGTCTTCATCCAAGATTTCCTGGGCTTTTGCAATTTGGTCAGGAGTTGTTGAGGAGGAAGCCTGACCAAGTTTTGGGTCATCTGCAGCAGACTCACGGCCTTCACTGAATCGCTTGTGCCATTTAAATATGACCATCATTCCAAGACACTCAGTACCATACACTTCATGCATCTCTTTAACTGTTTCTGATGCATTTAATCCCCATCTGACACAATAACAAATCACATATTGCTGTTCAATTTGTATGTCCGAAATGATACTTTCTTCAAAACAATTGTCAGTGACACGTGCCTAAAAATCTCTTCAGGCAACACTCAGTAGTATCATGGGGAGCACCTCTAGTAGTAGTTATTGAAAGTTTTTTCAGTAAACATTAAATCTTGTGCCAGTTTGCGAAATAAATGATCACCCCTCGTATATATATATATATATATATATTTCTGATATCCTCATAATGTCTGCATTTGGTGGCAACCAATACCTTAAATTTATTATTCTCCTTGCACTAGTATGCAAACAACAACAAATGTTCCTGTTTGTGCTCTCAGTAGTCCTAATGCTGCCCATATATTTTACTTGTCTCATAAGACCCCCCCCCCCCAACAAGATGCACTGCAAGAATCAATTTCGCATCTGTTTATGGCTGCCATTAAACAATTAGTCTGTGTATCCCCAAACTAACATATATAACAAACACACTTTTGACCTGAATAGCATTAGTAAATGTTCTTGCACCTCTTCTATTTAAGTATATTGCATCACTAAAAAATGTTTTTCCTCTTAACAGTTGTATAGACTATAACAATAACAATTGCTAACAATAACCTGAACAGTAGCATTCTCTTTTGAGAGGTTTTAATCTCAGTACATTTATTTCATTACTTACGAAATCACTGGTATTCTTCACAGTGTATTATTTCTTGCTGAAGATTGAGAAAAGTCAGCCTGTGTATATATTGGTGGACTGATGAATGTGACTGTAGAATAGTGAGTTCCCACATTTTTGAACTTTAGTCAGCTCATAAACCAAACTGTCACCCAGCCTGTGTGAGCTTTTCTTTATGTTTGCCTGTACATTCTATTTCCTCAATAAACAGTTAACGTGCAACTCCTTAGATGAATGTTAATTTTCATCTTTCTATCTATTCATCTGTGTTGCTGTCTCCATCAAGTGATAGTCTCCTCTGTTTAGTACCACTATGCTGCCCTATCTAGAGTAGGATAATTTTCTCTTCTTGCTTGAGGGATTAAGACTATTGAACGAATTTTCATTTGACACAATATTAAATGATATTGTGACAAATGTGAAAATTATAATGTTACAAACACAACTTTATGAAAAATTTACAAATGAAATATTTTCAGAAATATTTTACCTGTAATGCATATGATATTAATGGTTCTTAATCATTTTGTTAGTGACTTACCACTTCTGTTTTGTTAAATACACTGTTGACCTAAGTTAATGGAAATGATTATCATTTCCGAATACAGACCTACAAACAGACTGGACGATTCTTCAGATGGGAATTAGTAACAAGTTGGCACTTTAAATTTTTTGTAATTGGCTATTATTATTTTCAGGTTTGGCGATTGGATTTGGTAATGGTCATCCTATTTAAAGCTATACCTCTGGAAAGTACAGATGGAGAACGACTAGAGAAATCACCTGAGTGCCTCCATCCTAATCTTTGTGTCAACCCTTACCACATTAACGTCTCCGTCCGTGAGCTTGATCTTTACCTGGCTAACTTCATATTTGCTCATGGTATGAGTTTTAAAAATTAATAACCAATTTTAGAATTTGCATTAATCTGGATTTGTCCTGGGAATTTCTTGAGTCATTGTTTTAGGATGATAGATAGTTATGTGCTTACTTTGGATAGTTATGTGTTACAAACACATAGCTATCCAGATATCTCTGTTGGAGAATTTCTTGCCAAAACTACAGGAAGTTAAGTTAAGGAAGTTAAGCAACACAAATTTGATTCATTCAATTGTACTCATTATTTCTTAATTTTAGGAAGAAATGGATTTCATAAAACAGCTGGTATGAGGTTTGTACCAGTGAGGTAGGTGTATCAAATGCAAGGCTAGAAGGGGTGCAAGTGTTAAGAAGTTTATTAATGTATACTTATATAATGCAGTTCGGCGTTATTAGTCTAGATGCTAAATCTAGACTAATAACGCCATAACGTTCAAAGAGGTCATTATGATTCTGTTACCATTTAAACTTCTGTATGCCAAGCTATGGAAGTTTGAACAACTCATGATAGCAATGCCTGTTTATACAATTAAACATCAAACTTTAGCCTTTATATCAATCCCTTCCTATTAAGTAAAATTCCTGTTCTCACTCACTCACTCACTCACTCTCTCTCTCTCTCTCTCTCTCTCTCTCTCTCTCTCTCTCTCTCTCTCTCTCTCACTCAGTTGGCGTCTCCGTAGCCAGGTGGGAAGGAGCAGCAGTGCGTACCGCACGCTTCTTGATTAGACCGGGGTTCGAGCCCGTCACCACCAAATATGGAGGATGCGGAAAGGTCAAGGAATGACCACCGCATATTCCGGAGCAATATGGCCTTAGTTGCTAATGCTCCTAAAAACCAAAACAACAACAACAACAACTCACTCAGTTGACGCATCCGAACCCTCGAAAAATTTGTCTAGTTCTCCCTTGAATTTATTCAACCCATCCACTCTACTTCTACAACAACAAATGGAAGCCTGTTCTAATAATCAAGGTGTCTCTGTAACCAGGTGGGCAGGAGCAGCAGTGCTTAGCACACACTTCTTGATTAGACTGGGATTCGAGCCTGTGACTACCAAATATGGAGGATGCGGAAGGGTCAGGGATTGACCACCGCATATCCCTGGAGCAATATGACCTTAGTTGCTAATGCTCCTAAAAACCAAACAACAATAACCAATAATCAACCACCCACTGGCTGAAGGAAAACTTCTGCACAATGCAACCATCCATCCTCGACTTTGCCCCTCATGTGTGTAGTCTCTGCAATGGGAAGAATACCATTAACATTCAGCTTACTCAATCCATTCAAGGCTTTAAACACTGCAATTAGATCTCCTCTCAGGTGCCTGGTCTCAAGGTGCTGCAATTTGCAGAACTGAAGCCTTTCTAGGTAAGAGCATCTCTTTGTTCCCTTCATCAATCTGATTGCCCATCTCTGCACATGTTCCAGCAGATCTACATCACTTCCTAAAATGAGGCCTCCATACCTGTATAGAGTACTCAAGATGTGGCTTAACCATGGCCTTATACCTGGCTAGCAAAGTTTCTGTATATCATTGATAAAACCCCATGAGCTGTACTGGCAGCATATCTGCACTGCTCAGAGAATTTCATGTCTGACTGCACAATTATCCCCTGATCTTTTTCATTCTCCACTACCCTGAGTGCATTACCACACAGCTGATAAGTTACTCTGGGGTTACTGCTACCCATGTGCAGTACCTTGCATTTATCAATATTAAACTTCAACTGCCATTTTTCAGTCCACCGACCCAATTTTCCTAGATCTTGTTGCAGTAGCTCGCCTTGATGACCGTTTGTTAACCGCCCTGCCAACCTTTATATCATCTGCAATCTTAGACATTAAGCCTGATATACCTTCATCAATATGATAGATAAATATTGAAAACAAAAGTGGACACAGCAAACCTTGGAGAATTCCACTAATAACATTAGTCCACAAAAAGCAGTGTCCATTGATAACTACTCTCTGTCTTCTTCCACTTAACCATCCCTTAATCTGAAACAGATATTAAGCTAATAGGTCTGTAATTATTCATGTCACCTTTTGATCACCTTTATGAATTGGGGATATATTTACACTTCCCCACTCCACAGTAATTGTAAATATATCCCCAGTTCATAAAGGCCTCCCCTGAATCCAAAGATGCTCTCAAAATTATACTAACGGTTTACTTACCTTCTTTGCTGCCTCCCTTAATAAAATTGGATAGATTCTATCTGCCCCAGGTACCTTTTTTATGTCCCCCCTCAACAATTTCTACTCCACTTCCCTTTCAGTTTTTAGCTCCTTGTTAGCCTTTGAAAAACTTCTGGAATCCCCTTCCCTAAAGAATTCCTCATGTGTGAGTGTAGATGTCAAAATACACATTCAGTTTGTCCACAACCTGTGCAGGGTCATCAACAGTTAATCCATAGACATCAACATCAAGTGGCCCAATGTGATTCAAACCCCTCCCTTCTACTGTTAATATAAGAATAGAAGTCTTTGCTGCTTTTCTTTGCCAGAGACTTATCATAATCTGTCGTAGCTTGCTTAACCACCTTTGAGACTTGATTACAGACTAATTTATATCTACGATAGGCTTCTGAATCACCTGATAATTTATATGCATCCCATGCGCTTTTGTTCCATGCCACTTTTTCTCAATCGTTTATCTGACATCCATTTAGGTTTAATCCTTGAACAGTATTCCTTCATTAGTATGAAAAGCCTAGTAGCTTCTATGATTACTTCCCTGAATGCTTCCCATTTTAGAGTTTGCTGTTGGTAACCTCATCAGTTGATCCCACTGCATAGAATTTAAAAACTGTCTGAGACCACTATAGTCACCATTATGAAAGCAAAAGCATTTCCCTTTATCCTTGACAGTAGTGCAGAACGATTTGACTTAGCATTCTTTGAAGGGATGGAGGAGGAGCTGTGTTTCAACTGCTCCTTTCTTTCTGGGTGAAAGCGATAGACTCACATCTCATCTATGGTTGCAAACCTTGGAAATTTGCTGGATCTACTTGAAAACAACGAAAATGTTCATTTGACTTGGCAACTCTTGTGCATTTTTGATCTGCTGTCAACAGTTTTATGATCCACTGTTCTAACATGTTTTTCATAGTGAGAACCTGTTATTATGTGGTACTTGTCACTAGATCATGCATGCTGTCAACAACTTCTGGAGTGATGAACATTGCATGTCTGCCATAGTGTGGATCATCTTCCAGGCTCTCTTTCCCTCATTTAAATTCTGCTGCCCACTTCTTAGCCACGGAAAAGGGAAGAAGCATCCTCCTCCAATTTTGTAACGATATTCTCATGAATTGCCTTTGACATTAGTCCCTTTTTCCCCAAATATTGAATGACTGCACATTGACTGATTTTGTCCATCTTTTCTCATTCACATAACAATTTTGACTTCAGGACCTGTAATTAAATAAATAAGTTGTTGAAACTATGGGAAACTTATTGGTTTATTATTTGAATTGTTATATGTTAAGTATAGAAACTGACACAGGATAAGGCACATAGTTTTTCCCCTGAAAAGTGTTACCCAAATTCCTCTGTTTTATGTCTGAAGGTGTGGTGAGTGCATGCAGTGGTCTTTTATATTCTGGCTGGTAGAGAAAATATGGTATAAATGTCAGGTGGCCATCCAAAAAAAAAAAACTAACTTTTTTTTTAATGTGTGACCATTTCAGATCACACATAACCAGAGACAGCAAAAAAGACAGTTGCCGAAATAAATGCTACGTTATCTGTAATTCCAAGAGGTCTTGGCCAGCAGCTATTGGACATCTCAACTAACAAGCCTTTTAAAGCATTCAAGCACAAGGAATGGACTTAATGAGTGGAGGCACCAAATCAATGGGTGAAAAATTCATGGTAGATTTTGAAATATGAGACAGTTACAATCTTTGGAATTAGTAGGGCCTTTCGTGATGTTAAAGATGTTTCAATAAACAAACATTCAGACCATAATATAAGTAATAGATAAGTGTGACAGTAGCATCCAGATTTTGCCATTCTACAAGGAATAAAAACTTCATTTTACACTGACTTTTTTTTTTTAGAGCCTTCTGAAGTGCGGATGTGTCTTATGGTCTGGTTCATCTTATTTTCCAGAAAATAAGGAACTTATTTTTTGTACTTCCTTTATCTTTTTGTCTGTTTTCAGCCTTGGAGGTCTAAGGGCCCCAAGAGAGAAAAAAAACATTATTATAAGGAATGTTCAAAATAGTGGGTAAAATTTATTTATTTATTTTGCTTTAAAGAACCATTCCTTCTTCCCATTCCTTCTAATAATTTATTTATCTTTCTTTAATCCTTTATTGGTCAGTGTGTTTGGGGTTTACATAAAAAAAAAAAAAAAAAAAAAATTTTTAATCTTATATTTGGTTTTATTATTGCTTACACAAACACACACAGTAAACTCTGTAAAATCTGCAATTTACAATCCAAATATTTTAAAATCTGGTAAAAAAATCAATATTTAACAATTCAGAAATTTTAAGAAAACAATGTAACACTCATGCGTATAAATCATTGCATTTGTCTTCTTGACTTGGTTCATTATGGCTTCAGCTGCCAATGTGCCATTAAAACCAAATCAATCAATCAAGCATTTGTTTATAAGAATCCATGCAAAGCAGTGAAATTTCTTTTTTTTTTTAAGATGCTTGTCCTTTAATCTGATTTTGTGGTTGGCAGGATTTAAACAACATAGATAATTCATTGATCTGAATTCTGAGAACAAATTTACATTTGCAACAAGTTGCCCTGATATTGCACTAATTTCAAACAGATGGCTTCTCCAAAAGTTAACCGGCCATTTCTTTAAAAGATGGGGCAATCTATGATTGACTTCAGAACTGACCAGTCAGTTCTGAAGTCAATTTTCTAGTAACAACATGCAGACAAAGTTGTGAAGGTGTTCAATGTGAGCTGCCACATGGTATGCGTAATCAGTCTTCAAAGTTGTAATATAGATAAAGTTATCTGTTTGAAAGAAGTAGAATATCAGAGCAACTCGTTACAAAGTATGTTCTTCTGTGATAATTAAGTCTAGTGCATCAACCATACTATTTAAATTCTTCTGGTCACAAAATAGAAGAAAGGACAAGATAATTATCATAAAAGTTAATAAGTGTAAATAAATTCATTTGTTTATGCTGAATATTTATTGAAATGTGCTCCTCGAAACCTGCTCAACCACTTCTCAGATACACCTTTTAAAATCTGTAACCTCCTAATTCCTTAGCCATATTTTAAAGTTTACTGTATATGCCTTTTATTGCCATATACCAGAAAATAAAATTAAATAAATAAAAAAAATACATGAAAGGAAAACTGTAATGCAGATTTCCAGAGATCTTTACAGACGAACACAAAATCACCAATTTGAATTATAAAATCCAACTTTTCAAAATAAACTGTTCACAGTCCTTATTCTTCCTCTAGAGAGCTGAATCCAATTCCAAATCACCAATTAAGGTAATCATCACATTCACAAAGAACTGGTCATACTTACAAATTCTTGATAGAACTTATTCAAGAGAGGGTCTGGAATATAGAGATTGCATGAGAATTTTCAACCACATGAACTTCCAGAATCTTAGTTCTTTCATATGATCCAAAACTCTAAGTGATTGCATTAATTTTACAAGGCAATTCAACCTGTTTCACTGAGAAATTTTGATAAAGTTTATCTTGAATAAGCAATCACAAGTTAAAGTTTAAAATTATCCCATGAGAAAATAAAATTCGTAGACTAATACTGATTTTAATGAATTCTTAGTTGAGACTAACCAAATAAGAGATGAATAAAGAAAAAGAGGAGTGACAAATACCTTATAATACTTCTTAATTGCCATAGGACTACAGATTAAATTTGGTTGTTCAAAATGGATGTTCCATTTTGAACAACAAAAATGCTTTCATTAAAGAGTTTCTAAGAACAGAACAGTGTGTTACAAAAAGTAAATTCCAATCCAAGTGCATTGAGGAATTTATTAGTATTAACCAACAACAGTGAAACAGTATTCACTATTACTTCCAAGGAGAAAAAACATCAGAATAAGAAAAGGTAATGTATTTGGATTTATAACCAAACAAAAAAACTGAAGATAGCAAAGAAACTGCTCTATTAAAGAATTAATATAAACTAACAAATAATGTAAATTACAGCTATTAAATGAAAATGGAGCAATAGAGATTGTTAGCATATAAAAACAATTGAAAATAAATTTAAAAAAAGGGAAATGAAATAATTGAAGCACAATGAAGCAGATGATGTATTTGGTAAAAATTTCATTAAGGTTCCTTTAAGGCAATAAAGTTCCTTTAGTAATTATAATAAATTATTGATTATAACTCGCTCCAAATGTTTCTCTAGTTTTGCCTTGAATCTGTTTAAGCTGTCAACTTCTATGACAGATGGAAGTTTGTTTCAGCAATCAACCACCCACTGGCCAAAGGCAAACTTCTGCACATCTATCCTACAACTATCTTTCCTCAATTTCAATTTATGCCCTCTCAGGTGAAAAACATCAAGGATTTCTTTACTTATATAAACTCTAAAAGGAAGGGGATGAATCTGATTGGTCCACTTGATATTGATGGTTCGACTGTTGATGATCCTGCTCAGATAGCAGTCAAACTGAATGAGTATTTTGCATCTACATTCACACATGAGGAGATCAAAATTATTCGAGGATAAATTTTTAAAGTTAAACATAAGAAAGGCACCTGGGTTGTTATTGTTGTTATTTGGTTTTTAGGAGCATTAGCAACTAAGGCCATATTGCTCCGGGATATGCGGTGGTTATTCCCTGACCTTTCCGCATCCTCCGTATTTGGTGGTGACAAGCTTGAACCCTGGTCTAATCAAGAAGCGTGTGCTTATGCACTGCTGCTCCTTCCCACCTGGCTACGGAGGCGCCTAGGCACCTGGGGTGGATGGAATCTATCCAGTTATATTAAAGGAGACGGCAAAGGAAGTAAGCAAACCCTTAGCAATAATTATGAGAGCATCCTTGGACTGAGGGGAGGGCCCCCATGGACTGGAGATGTGCAAATGTATCCTCAATTCAGAAAGGAGGATTGAAGGGTGACACGAGTAATTACAGACCAGTTAGTTTAACTTCCGTTCCACGTAAAATAATGGAGTCAGTGGTTAAAGATGCATTGCAGGATCATCTAGACAAGACTGCAGCTATAATTCAGACACAGCATGGGTTTGTTAAGGGAAAGTCTTGTCTGACAAATTTGATTGGTTATTATGATGTGGTTACAAAGGAACTGGATGCAAAAAATAATTTTGATATCATTTACTTGGATTTTAAGAAAGCTTTTTACACTGTTCTGTATGGAAGACTACTGTACAAATTGGAGCAGAATGGTATTAAGAGTAAATTGCTACAATGGATAAAAGGATGGTTGAGTGAGAGAAGACAGAGGGTGGTAATGAATGGGTGCTGCTCTTTGAGGACTAATGTTATTAGTGGAGTCCCACAGGATTCGTTGTTGGGTCCACTGTTGTTTTGTATATATATCAATGATATTGATGAAGGTATAGTTGTCAAAGTTTGCAAATGATACAAAGGTTGGCAGGGTTGTTAATGACAGTAATGGCAGTGTGCTACTGCAACAGGATCTAAAAAATTTGTGCAGATGGGCTGAGAAGTGGCAACTGAAGTTTAACCTTGACAAATGGAAAGTTCTGCATATGGGTAGAAGTAACCCCAGAGAAATGTACCAACTGTGTGGTACTACACTTAAGATGGTAGAAAATGAAAAAGACCTGAGAGTAATTGTGCAGATATGAAGTTTTCTGAGCAATTCAGACAGGCTGCCAGGGCAGGTCATGGGGTTTTGTCAATGATATGTAGGAATTTTGCTAGCAGGGAAAAGGAGGCGATTGTCCCTCTGTATAGGGCAATGGTCAGGTCATGCCTTGAGTACTGCGTACAGATCTGGAGGCCTCATTTTAGGAAGGATGTAGATTTTCTTGTACAGAGAAAGGCAACAAGATTGGTGAGGGGAATGAGGGATCCTCTTACCAAGAGAAGCTTAAGTTCTGCAAATTGCAATGGCTGGAGACTAGGCACCTGTGCGGTGATCTGATTGAGGTGTATAAGGTCTTGAATGGGTTGAGCACGCTGAATTCTGAAGGGATTCTTCCACTTGTTCAGATTACAAACCTAAGGGGGCATAAATTCAAATTAAGGAAAGACAGATACAGAATAGATGTGTGGAAATTTGCCTTTAGCCAGTGGGTGGTTAATTGCTGGAACAAACTTCCATCTGTCATTGTGGAAGGTGATAGGTTAAATAAATTTAAGGAGGAACTGGACAAACATTTAGAGGGAATGGTTGTGTAAAAATTTTTTTTTTTTTTTTTTTGGCTCATGCTACAGAAGCTCATACACTTGCTTTCTTGCATCACATGCCACTACTACTACTACTTAGTTACTCTAACACAGCCTACAGCTTATGTATTTACTTGTTCCACTATGACTCCCAGCAGTCCTGGAAATCCACATTGCCTTGCTTTCCAGGCTGCTGCTGCTCAATTGCATTTCAATAGAAGCAGTGCAAAAATCACTTTCACCTCTGCCAGCAGCTACTTTTTTTTTTTTTTATTTGGTAGTTGTTGGCGCATCGGCTTCTGTGGCCATATTGCACCTCCCAAGGTTTTTGCAGTACTTTGATCCAAGACAGAGGCGGGAATCGAACCCGCGACCTTTGGGTTGCCGGGCAGGTACTTTACCCACTCGGCTAGCCCGGTCGGCCAGCAGCTACTGTTAATCTATTAGTCTTTGTTGCCAGTAAGTTCTCCTTATGTTTTCTTGCTTACTTATTAAACTTTTCTGATAAGTAACTCTACTTCCTTAAAAGCACTAAGAAGAGAGCACAGAAGAAGGAACGTACCTTTTTCTTTAATTTAACTCATCTTACTAACTGTACTAACCTCTATGCTTGGCCACAATGCTGCACTGCTCCTGCCTCCCCATGCAATGACCATTAACCTGGGCGGTAAAAATAAACCTTCAGAGCCAAAAGGAGTTATCACGGATACAAATAGTTATCCACCTTTAGAGTCTTCGAGCTCAAGACAAGATATTTCTGACATTGACCATGACTCTATTCAACCCAAAAGGCTTTGAAGGGAAGTAAAGTGTCATAATCGTATACCAAATTTCCTGGTGGTACATTCTCTCTATCCACCCAACCTGTAGGCAAGTTATCACCATTTTTGATATAAAAATGTTTAGAATCTATTGCAGGGTCACCAAAATTGGTGAAGTGCTACAATCCGGAGACTTCCTGATTGAGACAGCTACCTCAAAACATTCTGAGCTGCTGTTAAACACATCATTTTAGTGGAGGGGTGACAGTATCACTGTCACCCCTCCACCACACAGAACCTTAAATTCATCAAAAGATGTGATCAGTGAGTGGGACCTAATTACAGTCTCTGAAGAAGAACTTAGTTGTCAAAAGGTAATAAATATGAAAAGAATCATGAGTAAAAAAGATGGAAATCTAACCATTACTAGAACCATCATTTTAACATTCAGTACTCCAGACTTACCATCTTCAATTAAAGCTGGCTATTTGAATTGTTGGATTTGACCATATATTCCAAATCCTGTTCGTTGCGTTAAAGCCAGAAATATGGTCATTCCCAGCAGTCATGTAGAGGCGATGCCATCTGTTCCATCTGCGGATCTAAGGAGCATACTCAAGCTGATTGCTCGGCCACAACCCACTTCCCCAAACTGCAAGGGAAGTAACTCAGCCTTTTCCAAAGCTTGGAAATTATAGATAATAGGGAAAAAAAATTCAAAAATATAAAATAGAAAATAAAGTTATGTTTCCTGACGCACATTGGCAAATTATGTTGAACATGCCTGGTAGTCGATCCTACGCTGCTTGCACCAGAAACTATGTATCTACTGGAACACAAACAGATGTTTCAATTCTGCCTAATACCTCTCTGTCTAACTGGCTTAAATCTGCTCTTTCAACTACTAAAAAAAAGAAAATCCTCAAAAGAAAACTAGCAAAGCTACAAATACACCATCAGCATCCCTAGTGATACTCCATCGGTCCTATACAATACAGAGCAAACGAAATCGGAGACACATAAGAAAAAAATGGAATCTTCCACCAACACTATGGACCTAAATGAGAATTTAAACAATGATGAGCCCATTTTATAACTCCATGCGAATGACACCATGGATTCTGGACACCCAGTTTTCCCAAAAAAAAAAAAAAAAAAAAAAAAGCAAAACAAGAAAGACAGAAATGTGCCACCTACAAAAAACAGTGAAATCAGTCTTCATCAATCGAACCCAAACAATGGACAAATTCCTACAATGGAACTGTGGAGGATTATGCAGTAATTTTGATGACCTGAATGATTTACTTATTTAAACTAATGCAGTAGGCATGCCTACAGGAAACCTTTCTATCACCACAAGTCTTTCTCAGATTCAAAAATTAAAGAATGTTTAGGCAAGACAGGGATTTTGACAGCGATGCTCATGGAGGAACTGTTCTGGTCAAATCTACTGTACTGTCAAGACATTTTCAATTACAAACCTCTTTAGAAGTTGTAGCAGTTTGGATGGCAATGGGAATATCATTAACCTTTGCATCCATTTATATCTCACCGAATTATCCTTACTCCCAGACTGAAAACTTGATAACCTAATCACACAACTGCCATCTCCTGTCTGTTTACATGGTGATTTCAATGGTCACCATCCATAGTGGGGATCTTCCACCATGGATAGGAGAGGGCAATTAATTGAAACATTCCTGGATAACCATAACCTAACTCTTAATTTCTGGCTCTCCAACTACATCAGCCATAGACCTATCCATTTGTTCAGCATCTCTTTTTCCAAGCATGGAATGATGATTAGTCCTGAATGATCCATTCCACAGTGACCATTTTCCTATTTATCAGTTCAGTTCAAACACAGGTCGTGTCTTGTCATGTCATGTCCTGTCCTAAAGGCCTTACTTTTTGGAATTTCCACAAAGCAGACTGGAAAAACTATTCTACTTGTGTCCTACTCAACAAACAGTGTGTTGAACAACAATATCTTGACTATGTAACTGATCACATTACCAATCATATATTATCTGCAGCATAAATTTTCATCCCAAAATCCGACCAACGCAAGCACATACATCAAAATCAGTGGTAGAATGCAGATTGTTCCAAAGCAAAAAACCATGCTTGGAACCACTTTCGCATATTACCAATTATCACTAACCTAATTGTTTATAAAAAAAACTCAGAACCAAAGCAGGAAAATTAGAAAAAAAGCAAAACATGACTCCTGGATTAATTTCACCTCAACTATTAACAAAAGTACTGACACTCGAATGATCTGGAGAAAAATACAAGCTCTCAATGGGAAATTTCTACCACTTCAATCTCCAATAATACAATGTAATGGGCAGGACCTCTTTTCCCCTACTGATATTGCAAATGCTTTAATGGAATCTTTCTATAATATTTCTACTTCTTTCTCTTATATGACCTCCTTTCAATGCATTAAAACTAATGAAGAAAGTCATAAATTGAACTTTTCAACTAGTCTCTCACTTTCACATAATCAGCCTTTTACTCTAGCTGAGCTGAAAGAGGATTTTGGGCAAATCACCAAATAGTGCAGCACAACCAGATGGCATTCACTACAGCAGGGGTGGCCAACTTAATTTGTGATGCGATCTACCTTTTTCCTTCAAAATGTGCCATGATCTACCATCTCAAAAATTTCATTGCACAAGGTTAAAAAAGTTAATCAACACATATTGAAAAATGTTGTTTATAAATTTTAAAATTCAATACAATTCAGAATTCTTATTTTAAATTCATAAGTATTTAAAATTTTAATTTATGCAAAGTTTGTTTCTTCATGTCATTTGTCATTGCCAAGCTTTCAAAATTGGGGATATGCTGTGATAAGGCCAACCATAAAGAATCTTCTTTATGCAAGTCCATAAGAGCACAGCGATTCTTTGTTTCAAATATGAAAAGGCCGATTCACATAAATATGTGGAACCAAAAAAAACAGGAATTTAAAAGTTCACTGCATTTTTTTACATTTGGGTACTTTTCTTGGCAAATATATTTCCAAAAGTCTTCTTCTGATGATCTGGCTTTTAGGAAGATATTGTTTCGCAATGTAATAATTTCATTTTTAAATAATATTTTCTCCATGTGAAAAATTGCAGTGATTTTTTTCTGAAATTTGTTTCGTATCTAAATGGACATTAAATGGATAAGAAATATATTGAACAATGTCTTCGATTGTTTTAAAATCACTGATTCTGGTTTCAAAATTGGCCACAACATTCTCAATTTCAGAAACGTTTTTCTCACTATTAAATTCAAAAACGGGATATTTTTGCAAATGATCGATTTTTTTTCCTTTGAGATCCTTAGCCATTGCCAAAAATTGATATTTATAGGCAGAAATACTACTAATCATGTCATCCACATTTTTATTTTTTACTTGTAATTCCAAATTCAGATCACTTAATTTACTGGTAAAATCTTCTAAAAATGCCAGATCACACAACCACTCCGTATCTTGTAGCTGCTGATCATCTTCCCTTTGATGAACAGATTTTTTAATTTCATTCAGCAAATTGCGAAATCTCTGTAGAAACTTACTCAGACTCAGTCAGCTCACATCTGTGTGTAATATCAGATCTGGTTCTTTTTCATCGAGTTGCATTTTGAAAAGTCTCCTTTGAAGAGATTGTCCTCTGATGGAATTCACGATTTTGAAAGTGATATGCATAACACTTTTAGTATTTAATCTTTTGCTGGCTAACATTTTGTTGGGGGATGATACAGTGTTAACTCAAAAAATCTGGGAATTTATTATCCTTTTGGCACAATGCGATGAATCTGTTAAGATGCCCCATCATTGCTTTAGCTCCATCTGTTGTTACTGATACGAGCTTAAATAGTGGTAATTTAATTTTTTCAATAAAATGTTTGAATGAGTTAAAGGTATCAAGACCTCTAGTTCTTTCTTTTAATGAAACCATACCCAGCAGTTCTTCTCTAGTGGCAGAATCATCGAAAAACATACCAACAAAAACGAGCAATTGAGTTGTATCACTGATGTCTGTAGATTCATCCAGTTGTAAAGAAAAGGAGACACAATTAGCAATATGAGCACGCAATTGTTCACACTTTTACTCATTTTTTCGATGTCACATCACAGTATTTCGAGATAATAGCAGATCTTGAAGGGCACTTTTAATTTCATTTTTGTTCTTAAAATTTTCAAAAAGATAATCCGTTATTTCTAAAAATGCGTCTTTGATGAATTGACCATCAGAAAATGATTTGCATTTTTTTGCAAGAAGATGTCTCACTTTAATTGATGCTACAGTTACTGCTTTAGATTGTAAATTAGGTATCATGAAGAAATTTTGTTGCACGAATAAACTAGATTTAAGTTCTAATTAATTTTTTCTAAGGTCACTATTCGGCAGAAAATCCGATTGGTATTTACCATGGAGTGCGTTGAAGTGCCTTTCGAAATTTCCTTTTTTGGGTATAGCCACAGAAGCATTGCAAATCAAACAGCAACATTTTTCTTTCAGCATTACAAAAAAGTATTCTAGTTCCCACTCTTGATGAAAATGATACGTTTTACTCTTTTTCGTAGTATTCATTTTAAATCAAAAGGTATTAAATTAACATATAGTACTGTCCAGTTATTAAATCAACAAAAGCAATGCTTACCGATTAAAACACTTTTAAGTTGCACGAACTGGAAAAATATTCTGTCTGAATGTAGATGACGTAGGATAATTGATGAAGAGGATTCCCGAATGAGGAAGTTGTTTCCAAAATAAACAGACAAACACACCACCGTTTATTGCTCTGTTTGGTTATATCCTTATAAGAATCAGTTTTGAATGCCTTTGTGATATTTCTCCAAAGCTATTTCTGGAGGTCACGACCATAAAACAATAAAAACAATTTGCACTTTTCTGTTAGTGCAATCTAATTATAAACGGGCAGTAAACTCAATCTTATTGCATTTTCAATAATATCTACAGCTGGAATTCTGTGGTATTTTACTTTATAATGGTGAAATGTGTTTTTCTTTCATGAAATCTTCAATCGTGCAAAAAAAAAAAACCAAAAACAAATTTTCAAAATCTGCTCTTCATTCCTATTTTTGAAGCTTCATTAAAAAAAATAAAAAAATATAACGCGAAGGTAGCAAAAACTCTCTGTGCAATATAAAATTTTGGTAGTATACCTGACCGCGCAAATCGAGGGATGAATGTATATTTAAAATTTGTTGTGATCAACCAAAATTAAAGCCGCGATCGACTCGTTGGCTACCCCTGCACTACAGTATACTGAAGCATCTATGTGATGCCGATCTCGGCATATTATTACTCTTCTGTAACTGTATCTTCTCAGAAAATACATACCCTCTGTCATGGCGTCATTCCTATATTTGTGCTTATCAAAACCAGGCAAAGACTCCTCTCTAGTTCAGAATTACAGACCCATATCATTGACAAGCTGTTTGGGCAAAATCTTCGAAAGGATGGTGCATAAGAGGCTCACCTGAATTCTAGACTCCCAAAATCTTCTTTCTGATCACCAGTATGACTTCCGCAAAAACAGACCTACCCCAGATTTACTGGTTAAAATCAAACTCAAATATGCAACGCCTTCGTCATGAGATAGCATCCAGTGATGATCAACCTAGATATTCAGAAAACATTTGATACCACTTGGCATCATGGTATCATTAAATACTTGCATCAGTTAGGGCTGAGAGGCTACCTTTCTCAAATAATCCAGAACTTTTTAAGGTTATGCACCTTTCAAGTTCAATATCAAAACATGCTCTCATCACTCACATTCAAGAAGAAGGTATCCCAAAGGGCTCCATCCTGAGTACTACCCTATTTGCGATTCGGCTCAATAACATATTGCAAAATCTCCCAAAAACTATTGAAGTATACATGTATGCAGATGGCCTCACCATATCCTACTAATCACAAAGTATGAACACTATCGAAAGATAGTTACAAATTGCTCAAAACAGAATAGAATCCTGGACCTTACGAAATGGATACTGTCTTGTGGAACAGAAATCCACCACTACTCACTTCTGTAAACTCCAGTCACTTCATCCTGATCCTGAGCTAAAGATAAATAATGTGCCAATTCCCCTTGCTAACACTGTCTGTTTTCTTGGCCTGCTACTAGGTAAGAAACTTAACTTTCAAGCACATGTGACCTATCTTCGAACTATCTGTTTGAAGAAATTGAATATCCTACGGTGTATGGACTATTTATCCATCTTGGATAAATATTCCAGCAATTTATGATGACTGTTTCCAACAGGGGAAAGAACACCTTGTCTCCCTCCAATATCACACAGTTACATGAAGCTCACTCTGCATCTAACTCACAGGCCTGTAAAATGTATACAGGTGGATCAAAAACTGAGACCCAAGTAGGTGCAACGGCAATCTTCCCTTCATTCACCACTTCTGTCTCATTACCAATAGAATGCAGAGTCTTCACTGCTGAGTTTTATGCTATAAACTTAACCTGGATAAGATTATTGAACTCTTAATTATGCCTGCATTAATATTCACTGACTCACTCAGTGCTGTCTCTGCTCTAAGTACTAATACCAATTGCTCTCACCCTGTAATAAAGCAAATACATTCTAAACTACATACTTGCAATAAGCTAAACCAAACTGTGACATTCTGCTGGATCCCAGGCATTCTGGGATAGCAGGAAATGAAAAAGCAGATCGTGCAGCAAAGCAACCAGATACTACTACTTCACAGACTTTAAAAGTTCCATATACCAATTACAAACACATTATCAGTAAAGCATGTTATAAGAGCTGGTCAACAATCTGGAAACGCTATCCAGGAAACAAACTTTACCGAATAAAACCGGATCCAAAGCTGTGGCTCTCCAGTTTCCCGAAAAGCAGGCGAGAAGAAGTAATTCTAGGAAGGCTAAGGATTGGGCATACTCACCTGTATCTCTTAATGAGTGACAGTGCCCTACGGTGCACATAATATCATGTACAATTGACTGTTTGTCATTTATTAGTGGGCTGTCCTCACTTTTTTAATATCTGCTCAAGCACTTTTAAATCAATTACTAATGCACAGTCATCCTTAACATTACTGCAGATCCTTGGAGATGATCCTAATATGAAAGAACTGTTTACCTTCCTAAATCATATTGGAATATAAATATAATAAAATTAAAATATCATATTAACCATTTGAAGGAAACAATATGGTCCTGGCTGCCTATGTGTCATTAAATTCCACAACAACAACAAAGGAGAACATGCGGAAATTTGAATGAAAATCTGAAATAGCTTGAGGATTAGATACAGGGGGCAGTCAATAAATATTTACCTTCACTTAAAAATATTTGAGTTAAGGATTTGATATTATGTATACTAAGTCTCATAAGTTAATGTTTATCCATTGTAAAATATCTTCATTTACAAAGCCGAGAACCAAATCTATGAAGAGATGAACCTTGCCTAACTCCTTTTTGATTGATGTAGACTAATTTATATCTAATATAGGCTTTTATATCACCCAATGATTTATATACATCCCTGACTTATGCAAAATATTTATTCAGTTTGTCAGTAACCTGAACAGGATCATCAATACAAAGAGTTTAATAATAAGTATTTAACCTCACCCAGAAATATTTGAGTTAGGGATTTGATATTGTGCATATGTACATGCATATATGCATATTCACACACTACTAAGTGTCCTTTATTTACTTTTCTAGATCTACTTGTTAAACTAGTACTGTGATTATAGCAAGAGGTGGTATACAGGAGGAGGTTAAGGTCTGATCTACTATAATTTTTTTTTTATTTGCGAAGCAGAGAAGTAAAACAAATCCAGATTAAATGAAAGCTGTATATGGGAAGGAATGTCCACCATATAAGACTGTGAAAAACTGGAAAAGACAGTTCAGGTATGTGCAAAGCAGTGTGCACTATGACTGAAAAGAAGGAAGACCCATTCTAGCCTGAGATCTTGCCATTGTGGCTAAAGTGAAACAGCTAGTCCTTGAAGATAGACGTGTGCCTATAAATTTTATAATGAATGGAGTGAATGTTAGCCATGAGTCTGTTTGCACTTTAATGCATGAATTGCTGCAAATGTCTAAAGTGGCAGCCTGATTGGTTCTGAGATTATTGACACTTCCTCAAAAGCTCTTCAGGAGGGAATATTTATGATTTTTTACCATATTGTGTTATGAATGAATGCTGGGTACATCACTATGACCCAAAAAAAAAAAAAAAAAAACAGATGAGCAAAGAATAGAAACATTCATTTTCACCATCCCTCAAAAGCCAAGGATCAGTTGTCTGCCAACAAGGTCATATATCCTTATAGATTACCTCCCAAAAAAGGCAACATCCTCACTGGAAAGTACTGCAAAAACCTCCTGAGAAAATTAAGGAAGGCCATCAAGTTGAAGAGATGTGAGAAGCTGTCCAAAGGTGACTGCCTCCTAGTTGACAGTGCTCCACTTACAAGGCTACTCTTGCAGTCATGTGTGATGGCTTTGAAAATCTGCAACATCTTCCTTATCTCCTGTCCTCTTACCTTCAGACTTCTTCCTCTTCCCTAAAATGAAGAAACCATCATGGTGCTGCAGATTTCAGACTGATGAGCAGGTGATTAATGAAATGTAAGCCTGGCTTCCTGTTTCCTGCCAAAGATGAGGAGTTCTGTTCAAGAGTCCTGAAAGAGTTTATCTAGAAATGGAAAAAATGTGTAGTTCTAAAAGGTGGGCACATACTGAAGGATGAAATTTCCAGCCAAGTTTCAAATCTGTAACTCAAATATTTCTTGGTGAGGGTAAATACTTGTCAACCACTCCTCGTAGTTAAGAAATGGAAACTATCCTGTCTTTCTTGAATTCATCAGGAAAGAAACCTTTCACAAGAGATTTCATGTGTAGAAAAAGCAAAATGCCAAAGATATAAATGTTAAGCAGGAAAAGGAGCAATACATTCCCAAACAATAGTAGCAGGAGTTGAACAAATCATTAACAACTGATTTGCTAGAATTTATCTTCTTCAGTATAACCTCACTTAAAATCAGATAATTATAATCAGCTAGAATATCTCAAAAGCAAGCTAATATGGTGATTGTCTCTTCTCCAATGGAATCTTTATCTCATGGCTATTCCAAACCTCGTGTTGTTTGGCATTAACCGAATGCAAAATGGCATGACCTGCGAGACTTCTTTTCTTCTTTTCCTTGGTCGGATTAATGTTTCAAAAGTTCTGATGTCAACGTTTGCTCAGATCGTTTCAGTGAAATTATTCTTGCAGGAATGGAATCCTTTATCCCACACTCCACTTTAAAATCTTGTCCTTTATCTAAACCTTGGTTTTCCAATAAATGTGCTAAGGCTGTTCAAGAGAAGAATGTTGCATATCATAATTGGCTTGTTTCTAATTCTTCAGTTTCATTTTCTGCCTACACCAAAGATTGCAACAATTGTAAAGCAGTTATTAACTAGTCCAAACTAGTTTGAACAGGCTAAGAGTAGGAAACTTGCTTCTTGCCCTAATGGTAGCCGAGCATTTTGGTCTCTTGCCAAAGCTATTGGCCGCAACTTTTGCTCATCTCTGCTCCCACCTCTGTCCAAACCAGATGGTTCTGTTGTTGCTTCAGCCAAGGATAAAGCTGACCTGCTAGCATCACATTTTTCTTTCAACTCTTGCATTAACGATCTTGGTAAAACACCTCCCACTATTCCCAACACACTCCATTCAGTGCTTCCTGTGGTCTTCCATCAAAAGGATGTCAGAAGGATTTTGATGAATCTCGATGCTAAGAAAGCTCCAGGTCCCGATGGTATTTCTCCACTTGTTCTCAAAACCTGTGCTCCTGAACTTACTCCTATTCTTTGCCGCCTTTTTTCACTTTCTTATTCCAAAGGTGTTTTTCCTTCTGCTTGGAAATTTGCTCATATCCACCCAATTCCTAAAGAGGGCGATAGATCCATTCAGAAGAGGGCAGTTAGGTTAATTAATGACTCATCTCTAACACAGTCTCTGCACTCGCTGTCTCATAGATGTACTGTTTCTGCTGCATGCCTCTTCTACAGATACTTCCATGGACACTGTTCTTCTGAATTAGCTTCTATAATTCCTGCTCTCTCTTTGAAAACAGTCCGAACACGTGCCGCCACCACCAGCCAACATCCATTTACTGTCCAACTTCAAACTCACAGAACCAACTTTTCATCTTGCTCGTTTATTCATTCAACTGCCGTTTTCTGGAACAACCTTCCTTCATACGTATTTCCTGAAAATTACAGTCTACAGAAGTTCAAGTCCAATGTCAACAAATATCTTCTTTCGTCTTCTCAACCTCAAACCCAAGCACGGTACTAAGTACTATAGGTTCTAACACCTCTCGTGTTTGGGGTTTACATAAAAAAAATATATATATATATATATTTAATGTCTGATTTAAAAAAAAACTGTATGTATTTAACTATCTGATTTTCTACCTGATTCACTCAAATGAAAGGAAAAAAAATCCAATGTTGAACAATTATAAATGTAATTAGAAGCCTGAGTTTTGGAAATATTAAATTGTTTCATAAGATTAGAACATTCTCATCTTAAGAAGTAGATGAAGAATTTCTCTGAAAGTTTTGATACTTCTGTTGCTTAACTTGAAACAGAAAAGTCAGAGAGGAAGATCACCAATATTTACTTGAAAGGTGAAATATGTCAATCTCAACGTGGATTTCTCTGCAATAAATGAGAGCCATTATACAATCCAAAACCTGCGGCAGGCATAACTACAAGCATATAAACTAGGAAAAGATTGGAAATGAGAAGTCCACATAATATGAATTAATGTATTTTGTAGAAATCATCTTTTTTTTTTAAATAAACAGTACTATTACAGAACAAGCATTAAATAAATCTTGTTGCATAATAATGACATGACCAACAAGAGTAGAAAGGTTGGGAGCGAATGTGTTCTCAGAATTTAAGATAAAAGGGTTCAGAGACACATTTGATAAAATTCTAATCCCACATTAGCTCTAGTAGGGGTAAAGGGAAGTTCCTCACAGTTCACAATGATAATATGAGGTGGATGGGAGGAAGAACAGTAAACATCAACTAGAAAAGGGGGTGGGGTTGGAATTACAAATGCAATGAATTGTAACTGCTTCAAAATCCTGAGACTTAGAATGATAAACGGACACTACCTTCTTTTCTGATTTAATAATAATAGAAATGCATTTGCTTTTTTTATTCAAATGCTTTGTTTCATAAGAAACTCACATAACACCACAGAATCAAATCAGAATGGTTCAATTAAATTGGTTTCAGTTGTTACACGAGGAGTTACTAACCTATATGCTTTATTACAAGCTATTTTCTCCATCTTGAGTAAGTATTGTTTCACTGGTGAATAAACAGTACTTGTGCACATGACTGCAATGGTATTTCATGAGCCTATGTGCATGGCTCATGAAATACCATTATGGAGGCCCCTTTCTTTTGTTATAACTTCATTATGAACATTTATGGAATGTTTTGGGGTCTCCCTTTTATCAGGCGTGTTGCACTGGATGCATCATATCCCCTTTTTCAATTTTTTCACCCCAGTGCTGATTATGATCCAAAGTAGTGTTAGAGGCAGATGAGGTAGTGGATGGCAGTAGTGCAGCCTTATTTCTCACAGTCATTTGTTAATTTTATTCCCTGACACAGGAACAGACAGGGATGGTGTGACAGTGTTGAAAATCTGGCAGATTGTAATAGATCTGCTTCCTGTTGCTAGTTGGTAGGTCCATTAACTTTATGTTCTTCTGTTGTCACCAGAGTTGTGTTGGTATTTCTTCCTTGTACCCGTTTTTCCCAACAGCATTCAGGCAGACTACAGCTTCTGACAACCCAATAATTTGACCTCCTTCAGAGCCCATCAGCTGTACATAATGTCACCTCACCTTACTCAGGTTAAAACATTTGACACTCTTCAGACATTCATTCACACTCCATTTTATCTGTGTGGTGATGTTTACACGTTTGTATACCACCTTCAGATTGTTATATTAGAGCACTAACAGACACGTTATTGGATGCTCTAGTTTTCTAACGGTTTGATGTCTTAATTATTTACATCTACATATGTCACTTATGCAAGCAAATTTTCTGGTGGATCCATCCATTATTTTTATGTGAGGCAGTTTTGGTGAAGAGAAATACAAAACTTGCTGGATTATGGTTTTGGCCCACACCTTTGGTAAGTTTTTATGATGAGCCAAGCAAGGCTCTGTCTTAACTCTGTCTTCTTTTAAATATATTATCTGTTCTTATCTGAAGCCTCATCCTTAAAAATTCTTAGTAGTAGCTCAATAAGTTTATTACTGATCAGACAGTTGTATTTTATGAGATTATACCTGAATCGAGACCAGTTTGAATATGTGATTTTTGCATTTTTTTTTTTTTTTTCAGAAACATTAAGTGGATTAAGAGATGGATTGTGTGACACTTCTGAACATGATGAAAGAGGTGAGTACAAATTACATAAATTAATGATGTCTTTCTCCTTGGAATTAACTCAGCAGTACTCGCATGGAACCTGACAGGTCCCTTCAAAAAATAACTGTTGTGTATTGACTGTTAATTAACAATTAAAAAGCTAAAATTGTTTCTCACTCCCAAAATATAATCAAACTTTTATTTGAGAAGTTTTGGAAATTAACATTTATTGTTTGCTTGGATTTATAAGTGCAAAGGACATGTTGACCATGCAAGTGTTTACTATTTTTGAATCTCAAGCCAAGGTGCAAACCTCAGTAAAAGTGTCTTATAAACAGTACATTGCTAAAACTGATATATGCAGGTGAAATAATTTCACAAGTATGTCTGCCAGGGACAAAATTAAGTTGTAGATTATATAATTATCCTTTCAAGTGCACAAAAGGTGATATTAGTGTAGATGCTGTTACTAATGACAATAACCGTTTGTGGTCTAATGTCACAGCTGCTGCTGCAACATCATAAAATTCTGCTTCCTATCAGATGTTATGGCAGCTGTGATGTTTAGCATTGCCGATTATGGTATTTGTTTTTCTGTTATGCTGGCATAATTATTATACTGCCATCTATATATACTTCATATAAACAATATGAAAAACTAGACTGATGTTTACATTCAATTATTAGCAGCAGGTGACAGTTATAAAGTGACAGTTTCATCATTTCACAAGTCATGAAATGTCTTATACTCGCTTAAAACTCAAATTAAGTTGTTTTATACATAATGGGGGAAAAAGTGTTAGTGCAGTGTGCTGTGAGGTGGTTTGCATGCTGATATGATCCAACGAAGTGGATCATATTCAAAAATTTAATGTTTATAGCAGAAGGGGGATAATTTTATGAATAAATTTGGTAAATTGTGGATTTAGTTTGGCAGGCCAGCTGATTCTCTGATGAATTCTGAAGGCCAGACATGTTTCCTTCCAGCAACCTGCTAGTTTCAGAGTTCATAGATAGCAAGTTGTCCAACTGCGTTGTCATTAAGATAAATATTATTTAAGTTAAATTAATTAGATAGTATGAATCAGAGCTGTACTACTCAATATGTTCTACGTAGATAATAATATCAGTAAAATAATAAGAGGAGTTTACCTCAATATAGTGCGTAGAACACTTCCTTATGATACCCTCCAGAAATTAAAACGGAAAAAACCGAAAACTTACCGGTACATTAGAGTAAAATATAAATAATTAAATAATCAATTTAACACAATTCAAATCAATATAAAACAATTAAAAATCAAATTAACGTAATTAAAAGAATAACGAAAATTTTCAAAACGATTTTCCTTCCCGAAGCTGACAACGCTTTTCGACCGTATGTCGTGATCACAGGAATGAAAATTACCGAATCGGGTTAAACCTGACACTTAAATAGAGATTATTTGTCTTCGCGCATGCGCGTAAAGGTCCACGCATCGAAGATCAAATATGGCCGCCGAACATTAACAGAATTCTTGTGTAATTTAATTTCAACGGTTTCTGCAATTAATAGTCGCGTATAATTACGTTGAACGTTAAGTATTTTGGCCTCATTAAATAAAAAAGTATGTTTTTCGTTAATGGCATGAAAGGCTAATTCTGACGCTGCTGAACAAGAAGCACGAACTGAGGGTTCATGTTGATTTACACAAATATTAAGAGAAAATCGGGTCGAACCCTGATAAGACGAGTCGCAATCACCGCAAGAAATGTTGTATACCAGATCATTAATTTGTGTTGCGAACGCTGAAAGAACGCTGAACAATCGCTCTGTTCTTTCAGCGTTCGCAACACAAATTAATGATCTGGTATACAACATTTCTTGCGGTGATTGCGACTCGTCTTATCAGGGTTCGACCCGATTTTCTCTTAATATTTGTGTAAATCAACATGAACCCTCAGTTCGTGCTTCTCGTTCAGCAGCGTCAGAATTAGCCTTTCATGCCATTAACGAAAAACATACTTTTTTATTTAACGAGGCCAAAATACTTAACGTTCAACGTAATTATACGCGACTATTAATTGCAGAAACCGTTGAAATTAAATTACACGAGAATTCTGTTAATGTTCGGCGGCCATATTTGATCTTCGATGCGTGGACCTTTACGCGCATGCGCGAAGACAAATAATCTCTATTTAAGTGTCAGGTTTAACCCGATTCGGTAATTTTCATTCCTGTGATCACGACATACGGTCGAAAAGCGTTGTCAGCTTCGGGAAGGAAAATCGTTTTGAAAATTTTCGTTATTCTTTTAATTACGTTAATTTGATTTTTAATTGTTTTATATTGATTTGAATTGTGTTAAATTGATTATTTAATTATTTATATTTTACTCTAATGTACCGGTAAGTTTTCGTTTTTTCCGTTTTAATTTCTGGAGGGTATCATAAGGAAGTGTTCTACGCACTATATTGAGGTAAACTCCTCTTATTATTTTACTAATATTAAGTTAAATTATAACATTGATTTAACAAAAAACAAAATAATAAAATAAAAGAGGAAAACAAGGTTTCCAATACTTCTTAATATCATTGAAGGTAAAGAAATATATATTTTATAAATCAGTTCTGTCAATTCGATGTGAGAATCTACCAGACAACATGTGATGGTGCCTCCGTGGGCGGGAGCAGCAGTGCGTAGCACACGCTTCTTGATTAGACCGGGGTTCGAGCCAGTGACCACCAAATACGGAGGATACGGAAAGGTCAGGGAATGACCACCGCATATCCCCGGAGCAATATGGCCTTAGTTGCTAATGCTCCTAAAATCCAAATAACAAACAAACAAACAAACAACATGTGATGGGTTCTCACATGAAAGAAGAAAGAATTTATGTATAGCGGTCCTTGTTTGAGAGAACTGAGAATTGCACAAGGAAGCATGAATTATAACAAATTATTGAAATAATTCCTCGTAGGAATTAATTCAATAATTTGAATTATTAATTAATAATTCCTCGTAGGAATTAATTCAATAATTTGAATTATTAATTAATAATTCCTTGTAGCAATGTTGAGTGTCAAAAAATTTTCAGCCATGAGGATAGGGGAAACCGAATTCCAGTCTTCTTTCTGATCTGAACAGCAATGGCATTGTTATAAACAAACTTTTGACTCAATTTCTAAAGAGCTGCAAAGTGTACTACAATATCTTTCTTGAAGCCATCATAATCACTTGATGTCTAAAGATAATCCAGATGGAATTATTTGAAACTTACAGACAGAGAAATGTTGGATAAACATATTGTATTTATAAACAATCCTGTGAAATAAAATACAAAAAGATAAAGAATACCATTAATTAGAATTGTACTCTGTTTAATGTGTATATATACAGCGGACCCCCACTTTACGATATTAATCCGTTCCAGAGACCATCGTATCGTGAAAATATTGTAATGTGAACCCAATAACACATTGTTCTTTTGGTAATTCATTCCAAGACCTCAGAAGTTGAAATTTTCGCTGTGTAACTAAACTATTTATCTTTCTAAAAGGTCATTTTTTATAATGGAAATTGTATTAGTTTTATATCAATTTATGTCAAATAAGCACAACACAAAAAATCACTTCAACTAAAGGATACAAAAACAAAACATGCATCCAACACATTTACAAACGCTGTTATTGACGGAGAGGAAGGACATATGGTTCAGTTGGAGACAATTGTAAGCCCATCATAAAGTGAAATAAGTAGGCACTGGTTAACATGATTGTTGCCTAGTAGAATCAGCCGCTTTATAAAAATCAAATTTCAAAAAACCAATTCAAATCGTTAAAATGCACTACACTTTCATCATTATCATATGTTCAGTTGTAAGAATCAAATTATTTTTATTTTGGAGGTGACCTCCAGAAATGTCCACAATAAAAATAATTTGCAGTTTCGAGTTTATTGGGCTTTTCTGTTAGTGGAATCTCCTATAAATGGGTAGTAAACTCGATCTTATTGCATTTGGGAAAATACCGATAACTGGAATTCTGTGGGTTTTTACTTTATTATGGTGAAATGTGTTTTCCCTTCACTGAAATCTTCAGTCATAAAAAACAAATAAATTTTCAGAAACTTTTCATTCCTATTTTTTAAGCTTCGTAAACTTGTTACTCCATATCCCACTTGTCCAATTTGTGTGTGCTGGGTCCTTCGTTATTGATTTAAAATTTAAAATTTTAAAACCCAAAAAAATTTTAAAAAAAGTCAGTGAACAGAAATATCATTTAGTTAGTATGTATATATTACAGTATTAATTAAGTACCTAAACATAAATTTATTTTTATTTTACTAAACAAGTGAAAAATATTCTTCCGATTTTCACATACCATTTAATTTTGTTAATTGGTAATAAAGTGTAAACTTGTGCTTTATATCTTAATACTTTTATAGCCTGTGGATAATGTTCCTCCTATTTTGGCAACTTATTAGAATCGCTGTTTAATAGAATTAAAATTCAATTTGCAAACGTGATCACAATGACCAGTGCTTACTACATATTGTATACTGAACGGTATTTTGTGACGGTGAGTTCATCGTAAAGACATTTGATCATACAGTGAACGAATCGTAAATCGGGGTCCACTGTATTGTACTTTGGTATTTTTTCACAAGTGCTTCTAAAAATAAATGAACTAATTTCTTTCAATCCAGTGTTGTTAAATTGAGTAGACTGCATATTTTCACCTTTCACATATATGTTTTTTATATTTTTTTATTTATTTATTTTTTAATCTTCCCTTTATGTGGTGCCTGAATTAGTCATTCCTGGGCAAGGGCTGCATGGCTTTTATCCAGTTATGCATCCCACAAAGAGGCAGCCAACCGGGCTAGCCAGGTGGGTAAAGTGCCTGTCTGGCAACCCAAAGGTCGTGGGTTCGAGTCCCGCCTCGGGCGTGGATCAGAGTAAAAATGCAAAAACCTTGAGAGGTGCATGATGGCCACCGAAGCCGATGCACCAAAAACTAACAAAAAAACAGAGACAAACCAAACATAGATCACACACAAATTTATAGGCATGGTACTTACAACTCATGGTTTGTGCAGGCAACTTATATGGAATACCTTACTTAAAGATAATGTTAGTTTGTCTTAAGCTGTTGTCCATCTCCCTTAAAATTTGCAATTTTGTTATTTTTCTATAATTCTTAACTAATTTTTTAAAACTATGGAAATAAATAATCACACTGAACTTAAATACTACAAATAAAAAAAAAATCTTTAACTGATAAGATAACACTAGTTTACAAATTTAAGTTTGTTCACTGGGGTTTGAATTTCAATAGGTCCTACTGCCGAAATATGTTTCTGTGATTTCAAATATGACTTAGATATTTTTCTATCACATCCAGATACATTACAATTTAAGAAATAAAAAAGTATTGTTTTTTACGAAAGTATATAACTTTATTGTATTTAGTAATGACAAATTGATAGGATTACTTTTTCCTATATCAAAAAATACGTAAATACTAACAAGTATTAATCAAAATTCTGAAACTTTCATTAATCAGATCTTCGTCTCTTTGTTTGAAAAGAACATTTAATTGTTTTTCTTTTATGTACAGTGCCAGGTTTCTCTCTTTTTAAACACCAGCAGTAGTCAGCCATCATACTTGTATTCCACCTTCCCTGGTACTTCTGCTCCATTTCCTTTATATCTTGATGGAATCTTTCCCCTTGTTCTTCGCTCATCTGTGCAAGATTTTTGGGGGGAAAAATCAAGATGGGCATGCAAAAAGCGAATTTGCTTTTTTCAAAAGCAATATGAGCTTTTCAAAAAGCTCATATTGCAACCTAAATTGCGAAGCTTTTCGAGCATATTTTGAACAATTTTCCCATAATCCTGTGATTTATGATTCCTAGAAAGTTTTCCATTACACTTTTAAAAGAAATCCAGGCTTCCCTTTCAACATCAGTCATAGTAGTTTCAAACTGACCATCTAAAACCAATTTTCTAATTTGGGGACCAATGAAGATACCCTCCTTAATTTTTGCATCAGATAAACCAGGAAATTTACTGCAAAGGTACTTAAAGCAGTTGCCATCCTTATTCAATGCTTTAACAAATTACTTCATTATGCCTAACTTGATATGCAGTGGAGGTAAAGTAATTTTATCTGGCTTCACCAAACTCTCGTGCACAATATTTTTTGACCCCGGTGTAAGATTGTGCCTCTGCTTCTTTGTCCAATGTAGCGCTTTAGCTCTGCTATGCCATTCACAAATAAAGCATGACATTTTAGTGTACCCACCCTATTGCCCCAACAACATACATAACACTTTTAAGTCATCACATAGTTGCCATTCGTGATCTTGATATTTAATTTTCTCCAGAAGCAACCTTAGATTGTCATAAGTTTCTTTTAAGTAGACTGAATGAGCAACTGGCACAGGTGTGCACTTATCTCCATTATACAAGAGAACACCTTTTAAACTAGTCTTAGAAGAGTCTATAAATAGTCTCCATTCACTAGGAACATATGATGGAGCTCCTAAGGCACTTATTAAACCAGCGATATCACTACAATATATGAGAGGACCTTCTTGTGAAAAATACTGTATAAACTCCCCTTCATGATTTCTGTACCTGGAGCAAGTAAGTTCTTCACTTGAAGTCTGGATCCCAGAATTTCAGCAGCATACTTTGAAAGACCTAAGTCCCTTACTAAATCGTTCAGTTTGACTTGCGTGAATTGCTGTGGCGTTAAAATATTTTCTAGTTGATAACATTCCTCTTCACTAACCTCTTTAGCTTCTGCTTCGGTGGAAGATGTGGACTCTAAAGTTTCTGGTGGAGGTTTTACAGGCAGATCAGGTCCATGATCTGCCGGTCTTATGGCTGATGGTAGATCTGGATATTTGATGTCCTTTTTATTTTTTGAATTGTAACCTTTAACGTCACATACACAAAAGTAACATTCGGCATGGCTTACCGGCTCATGCCACACCATAGGAACAGCAAATGGCAAGCACACCTTTTTTCCTTGACTCCATTTTCTAAGATGTTTGACACATGTATGGCATACTTTATGCGGTGCCCACGATTTACCCTGATCGCCTAGTTTTATGTCAAAGTATGCATAACACGATTTTTTTACAAAATTGGTAATATTTCACCTTTGCTTTACAGGAACAAAACAACCACATATGTAACCAAATATGTCGGGACTGTTTATACACTTTTTGGTTCCATACTAAAAGAAAACTAACACGCAATGAGAGCTCACGACGGTTTTTACAGGAGTACTGTGACCGTATAAGGGATGTGCCACTTATATAGGCTCTGTGGTTGAGTGGACTGTACAAACAAGTGAATGCATGCTCAGACAAGTTTAACCCATAACTACACACAGGAGTCTTCCAGACTCCACTTGGAAAATAAAATTCTGAGAATCACAGATGAATCAGAAGAGCAGGGTGGGGGCCATCTTCCTTCCTGGGTCAAGATCAGCTACCTTGCAGTGTGTGTAGTTACGGGTTAAACATGCACAATCTGTTGTATTTGAGGCAAATATTTGATACTGATTACGAATATAGGGGTATAAAACTTGTAAACCATTGCAGAAACTATAGTTATGTACATATTTGCATATAATACCTAGGTAATATTTTGTTAATGAATTGTGAAAAATCTTTATGTGATAGAAACAAAATGGACTTCGGTTTAGTAATCAGGAAACATGCATAAATAACTGCCACATACTTGTACTCAAACCCCAGATACACTGTAAACCAGTGTAATGTATTCAGTGCAAAAAGATGTTTGTTGTATTGGTTATCTAGTGAAAAGAACTGATCTTAGCACACAAAGTAGAATGACAGTTTTATCCAAAGCCACTCTTTTGTTGGCCAAATCAAGTCATCCATAGATCAAGTTATATTACCCATTTCTAAGAATGCCTACCACATGTTGAGAGCTAACCTTTTGTGCTGGGGTTGAAAAATAACTTTTTGCAAAAAAAGATTATATTCTTTTAAATGGGACTTACGTGACAAATTTGTGTTATTAAAAGTGAGTAATTTTATGTTAGAAATTATTTCTTACAGGATTTATGTAATTATAAGTAAGATATTAAAACTGGGCTCTACTGTATTTCTCTTTTGTTTCATCTGCATGCCTCATACTAGTAGTAAATAATTATGGTTTCAGTAAGAATCAGAATTGATGCCTTCTCAACTCATATACCCTTTTTTACATCAATTTTGACAACTTTGTTTAGTTGATTGTATAATTTGTTATATTTCTCTTAACTCAAAAATTCATTCAGAAATCCACAATTATGTATACTTTAATTGGTATAAAAATTCTTAATTAAAAAAAAAAATAGTTGTTTTCATTATATCCATAATTGATGCCACCAGCTCTGACCAATTATAACTTTATAAAAATAAATGAAATAAAATAAGTAAAATTGATTGTAAAGTGTAGATTAAAATCGTTAAACCTGTACTACTATAAAATTGAATAAAATTATTCAGTTTTATAGTAGTAGTTAGTGCTTTATAATGAATTGTTGATGCAGCACTACTTATGCTGCCAAAAGCTTCGATTTTATAGTAGTACAGGTTTAATGATTTGAATCTATACTTTACAGTCGATTTTACTTATTTATTTTATTTCATTTATTTTTATAAAGTTATAATTGGTTGGCGGCATCAATTATGGATAGATTTCCTAACCACAGAGGCCTTTTTTAGTGAACTGTTTTCATTATAGTTTTAAAAGAAACTGAGCATCTCACTATTTATGAATTATTTTTCACTCTTAAACTATTCCAAAATTTTATTTTTTTTGAATTTGATACCTACCTTTTATGAATGTTTATTTTACAGAAGCAAATACACTAATTTCTACGTGTGTTTTTACACCAGCTGAGATATACAGACTATCTAAAGGTAGGATGCTAGTAGTTTACATTGTTAATAATGGAGTGTTTTGTTATAAATATAATTTTCTCTACATGAGCATTATTAAATATTATTTTTGTTTTACCATAATTATGAAATATTTTTAGTTGGACCATGAATTGCATCTCAGAAGAATTACTTGTTATACTTGCACTTACATACAGAATGAATTGAAGTTATTTAAGGAGTCCATAAACATCTTAAAAATTAAAGACACTTTTTGGTTATAGTTTTTAAAGATGATCTTTCTATGTTGCATTCATTTAGTTTAGGTTTACTTCCCTATAGCAGGGTTTAAACCCATTGCCTTTCAGTATAAAGAGAGGTGAGTTTATTATTCATTAGCAATAGGTAAGCTCACATCATGTTTTCCATAGGACAAATAAAGTTTCAAATTGTTGAAACATGTATTATCCTCAAATGTACATGCATGTACAAGTCAAGACCTTGGTATAACTTCTAAATAGTTTTTACTTTAGAAACTTAAAATTGTGTCACGAAATGCATTTCTTCACCTTGTGATTAAGTAAGAGCTTCCTGGGTTCCTTTTCAGGAGATTAGGAGTTTGCATATTCTTATAGCTTTCATAGAAGGTATATTTTATAGTGTGTGTGAAATCATTTTTCTGAAAACAGTGCAAGCTACCAAAAATGTGAAGCATATGCCATTCACTTTATATAATGAAATATTTGCCTACTGTCAAATTGCCAGCATGTTCACAAGCACCTTCTTGAGATTCCGACTGATTGAATATTGTAACCTTGCTATCAGATCTAATATTTGCAAGCCTTGTAATTCACCATTCTTATAGAAAGCACCAATCTAGTTGGACATGTCATGTGAGTGTATGAGAAATATGCTGAATACATTGCAAATTTACTTTATGTTAGTTAAAACTTTGTATATAGTTTAATATGAAGTAAATATGGATTGCTGGTTAAATTGTAACAAAAGTGAATCTGAATAACATGAAGGTGCATCCTGCTTGAAAGAGAATAGTAAACTCACATTGGCTGTGTGGAGGGAGATAAAAAAAAAAAAGAAATCTTGAAAGAAACTGGAAACAACTGCTGTTGCTATGTATTAGTATTAATACTGAAAATCGTGCAAGAAAAAAATTTATACAGCATCAGCCAAAAAAACCAGCACTCCTTCCCCATATCACCTATCCATCCCTTCTAACAGTTTGTTTAGTTCTTTGAATTTATTCAAACTACCCAGCCCTACAACCCCAGAGTTTGTTCCAACAATTGACCACCCACTGGCTGAAGGCAAATTTCCAGACATCTACCCTGCAACCATCCTTCCTCTGTTTGAATTTATGCTCCCTCATGTAGCAAGAGGAGGGATTCAATCACCATTGAGCTTACTATTTAAAGCTTCATAAACCTCAACCAGATCTTCTCACAGGTGTGTAGTCTCCAGGCACTGCAGTTTGCAAAACCGAAGCCTTTTCTGGTATTGTTAGACAAGTCATATTAGTATTAGTGGTGGCAAATGATGCAAATAAGCAAGCTTATAGAGCATCAGCCAAAAAAACTATCCACAACTCCTATCCATCTACTCCAAGAATTTGTCTAGTTCTTCCTTGCCTGTCACCACCAAATACGGAGGGTGCGGAAAGGTCAGGGAATGACCACCACATATCCCGGAGCAATATGGCCTTAGTTGCTAATGCTCTTAAAAAAAAACCAAATAACAAATAACAGTTCTTCCTTGAATTTATTCAAATTATCCACTATCACAACAGATAGAAGTTTGTTCCAACAATCACCCATCTGCTGGCTGAAGGCAAACTTCCACACATCTCAATTTGAATTTATGTCTTCTCAAGTGCATAGTTTCAGCAAGAGAAAGAATCATGACCATTAAGCTTACTCAATCTGCTACAAGATCTTAAGCCACCTCCATAGCCAGGTGGAAAGGAGCAGCAGTGCATAGCACATGCTTCTTGATTATACCGGAGTTCGAGCCCGTCACTACCAAATACAGAGGATGCGGAAGGGTCAGGGAATGACCACCGCATATCCCGGAGCAATATGGCCTTAGTTGCTAATGCTCCTAAAAAACAAAACAACAACAACAAGATCTTAAATACCTCAGTCAGATCTCCTTGCAGGTGCCTGTGCTACAGTTTGCAGAACTGAAGCCTTTCTTGGTAAGAAAACCAATTTGTTCCCTTCTCTGCACCCATTCCAGCAAATCTACATTCTTCCTAAAGTGAGACCACCAGACCTGTATACATTACTCATTACTTGAGATGCTGCCTAACCATGGCCTTGTACAAAGATAATCACCTCCTTATCCCTGCTGGCAAAGTTCCTGTATATCATTGACAAAACCCCATGAGCTCCTGGCAGCCTGTCTGCACTATTCAGAGAACTTCGTATCTGACTGCACAGTTATCCAGGGATCTTTTTCATTTTCCACTATGCTGAATGTAGTACCACAGTTAATTTGTGATTACTGCTACCTATATGCAGTACCCTGCATTTGTCAATGTTAAACTTCAGCTACCATTTCTTGGCCAATCAGCCTAATTTTTCTAGACTTTGTTGCAGTAATTTACCTTGATTACAGTCATTAAGTCCACATGAAGTGTGCCAAATTACTAAGGCATTCAGAAATAAAACACAATGAACAAGTTAAAAAAACTGTAGAGCTTTTTTAAGGAGCAAACAGGTGTGGGCAGTACAAAATGTACATAATATACAACAACTCAACTGGTCGCAATAATGAAAATAGCAAATATGAAAATAGTACAAATATCTCTACTGACAGCAAAATAGAGAAATCCTCATGGTGTAGAACAATGTTTCTCAAACTGTGTGCCACGGCACATTAGTGTGCAGCAAGTACGCTTCAAGTATGCTGTGGAAAATGCCAAAAAATTAATAATTCCAAGTTTTATAATATTAAAAATTAATTGCCTTTTTGTTAGTTTTTATATAATTATGTTAATTTTTTTACATATTTTATTTTAAATTTCATGTAATTCATTTGCGTTAAAAAAAAAGATATTAAAAGCATATTTAAAACAAATGATAAGTGTATTATTAATTATGCCCAATAGAAATAACTGCCCATTTGTGAATATATGAGTATAATAGTGATTGTAGTGTGCCGCAAAATGTTAGTATCTTTAAAAGTGTGCCACAGCAATGAAAGGTTGAGAAACACCACTGTAGAAGGTATATTAATTTTATGAGCTTGCAAAGAAAGGCTGGTTTCAACAGTTTTGGGAGATAAAGCAACAAAACATTTTCAATGTTATATCATTGTCTTGATATAACAATAAAAAGCAATGAAAAGCAAGGGGCAGTTGGCAACTGCTCCTTGGCATTGGGGCAGTTTCCAACACTTTAAAACAATTAATTTATTAATAAAATATACATATTAAGAAATGTTTTTTTTTTTTTTTTTTTTTCATATGTACATGATGCTCACAATATTACCACCCTTAAGAATTATTTTGCAAAATATTTGGCTATCTTTTGTTGTTAAAAGCATATTTAAAACAAATGATAAGTGTATTATTAATTATGCCCAATAGAAATAACTGCCCATTTGTGAATATATCAGTATAATAGTGATTGTAGTGTGCTGCAAAATGTTAGTATCTTTAAAAGTGTGCCACAACAATAGTGTACACCGATCATTAAAAAATTTTCGTATTTCTTTTAACTCTCAAATATGTTCAGAAACATTTTCTTCACACTGAATACCTCAACGAAGTTTCAAGAGCTGCCAACATTCTGTGTTTTGCCAACTTTTTAGGTTCATTGCCCTCATTTTCTTTCTCTTGTCATTGATATTGTCACTAGTTCTTTAAACTTGATTCTAATCTCAACGACGTCCATTTCCACTTACAGTCTGCCAAACCCCATGTACTTTTTCTGACAGAATCTCAGTTATCGGTTGATTCAACTACTGCTCATCTCAGATGCCCAAATTATTCGCTGTATGATTCCTTTCGCCTCAAAGGTGGTACTTGTGCATATGTCCATTCTGATATTCCCTGTCAGAGACTTGGCAATTTGGAATCTTCTCTCTTTGATCTTCTCTGGCTTAAAATCTCTCTACCTCATTGTGTAAAATTCATCTGTTGTCTCTACCGTTCTCCCAACTCCACTAATCACTTGGAGCTCTTTGACTTCCTCTCTTTGCAACTTGACTTTCTCCAGTCCAACTTTCCTAACAGTGAGATAATTTTCCTTGGTGATTTTAATGTTCACAACTCCAGCTGGCTTCTGTTTTCTAGTCACACCGACCCAGCTGGTCGAGATGCTGAGGCTTTTGTAATTACTAATGACCTTGCACAGATTGTTAATTTACCTACAAGAATACCGGACAATCCTAATCATACAGCCAATATGCTTGATCTTTTTCTCACAAACAACCCTTCTAAATACACGGTCGAAGTGAGAGGTCCTTTAGGTACTTCCGATCACAACTTGGTGATTGTCTCTTCTCCAATGGAACCTTTATCTCATGGCTATTCCCAACCTCGTGTTTTTTGGCATTACAAGAATGTAAAATGGGATGACCTCCGAGACTTCTTTTCTTCTTTTCTTTGGTCGGATTACTGTTTCAAAAGTTCTGATGTCAACGTTTGCTCAGATCGTGTCAGTGAAATTATTCTTGCAGGAATGGAATCCTTTATCCCACACTCCACTTTAAATTCTCGTCCTTTATCTATACCTTGGTTTTCCAATAAATGTGCTAAGGCTGTTCAAGAGAAGAATGTTGCATATCGTAATTGGCTTGTTACTAATTCTTCAGTTTCATTTTCTGCCTACACCAAAGCTTGCAACAATTGTAAAGCAGTTATTAATCATTCCAAACTAGAGTTTGAACAGGCTAAGAGTAGAAAACTTGCTTCTTGCCCTAATGGTAGCCAAGCATTCTGGTCTCTTGCCAAAGCTATTGGCCGCAACTTTTGCCCATCTTTGCTCCCACCTCTCTCCAAATCAGATGGTTTCTGTTGTCACTTCAGCCAAGGATAAAGCTGACCTGCTAGCATCCCATTTTTCTTCCAACTCATGTATTAATGATATTGGTAAAACACCTCCCACCATTCCAAACACGCTCCATTCAATGCCTCCTGTGCTCTTCCGTCAAAAGGATGTCAGAAAGATTTTGACGAATCTTGATGCTAAGAAAGCTCCAGGTCCCGATGGTATTTCTCCACTTGTTCTCAAAACCTGTGCTCCTAAACTTGCTCCTGTTCTTTGCCGCCTTTTTTCACTTTCTTATTCCAAAGGTGTTTTTCCTTCTGCTTGGAAATTTGCTCATATCCAGCCAGTTCCTAAAAAGGGTGACAAATCCCTCCCATCCAATTATCATCCCATTGCAATTACTTCTACTCTTTCTAAAGTAATGAAGAAATCAATTAACCGCCAACTGTTAAACTACCTAGAAACCTTCTGTCTGATCAACGATCGCCAGTATGGATTCCATCAGTGTCGATCCACTGGTGATATTCTGGCTTATGTTACCCATTTATGGACTAATTCAATGGAAAGGTTCGGTGAAACACAAGTAGTTGCTCTTGACATCTCAAAGGCTTTTGATCATGTTTAGCATAAAGGTCTTCTAAACAAGCTTCCATCTTGTGGTTTGCCAACAGCTTTTAGTAATTGGTTATCCAGGTTTCTCTCTGAACACTCACTGAGGGTGATGGTAGATTGCTCTGTCTTCTAACTTCTCCACTAATGCTGGTGTCCCCCAAGGTTCAGTTCTTTCCCCCACTCTTTTCCTCTTGTATATTAATGACCTTCTTCCATTGACTGGAAATCCTATCCATAGATTTGCCGATGATAGCACATTGCATTCCACTTTCCATTTTGAGAAACCTTGTTCTGCTCAATCAGCTTCAACTTCTCGAAAATCTGCTACCAATTCCTTAAATGCCGATCTTCAGGTAATTCTCCAGTGGGGGCAAAGACAACTTAGTTGATTTAAACCCTTCTAAAACTCAGTCTTGTCTTATATCGCGCAAAAAGGATTCTTCTGCTCCTATGCTTATCTTTAGTGACACTCCGATTTCTAGGCAAAACGATATATCTCTTTTGGGGATTACCCTGACTTCTAATCTCTCTTGGCACAAGCACATTACAAATATTGCTTCCTCTGCATCTAAAAAACTTGGTTTTCTCTTTTGCTCTCGGCGTTAACTTTTCTTCCAAACAGCTGCTCACTCTGTATAAATCGCAAATCTGCCTTTGCCATGGAATATTGTTCCCGCATCTGGGGTGATGCCCCCAAAACCTCTCTCAGGCTTCTTGATTCCATTCAGAAGAGGGCAGTTAGGTTAATTAATGATTCATCTCTAACAGAGTCTCTCCACTCGCTTTCTCGTAGACGTACTGTTTCTGCCGCATGCCTCTTCTACAGATACTTCCATGGGCACTGTTCTTCTGAATTGGCTTCTATAATTCCAGCTCTCTCTTTCAAAACAGTCCCAACACGTGCCACCCCCAGCCAACATCCATTTACTGTCCAACTTCAAACCCACAGAAACAACTTTTCATCTTCCTCATTTATTCATTCAACTGCCGTTTTCTGGAACAACCTTCCTTCATACGTATTTCCTGAAAATTACAATCTACAGAAGTTAAAGTCCAATGTCAACAAATATCTTCTTTCGTCTTCTCAACCTCCAACCCAAGCGCGGTACTAAGTACTATAGGTTCTAATACCTCTCGTGTTTGGGGTTCACATAAAAAAAAAAAAAAAAAAACTAGATCTTAAATATGAATTTTTTTTTTTTTTTTTCCAAAACTGTCCACCAAAATATTGGAGTCACTCAGATATTCAACTACTGTGACCATGTAAACAGAAATAGGGGAAGTTTAAGACAAAGTGTGGATGATTCACTTCTGCAAAACGGCACTAAACTTTTCCTTTACTTGGTGTAAAGTAAAACCACTCTCTCCTAAACCTTTAACAGGGTGCTTACAGTTAAAGATTGACTTTTGATTGATTTTTGTATGTCCGAATGTGAAATACTCCTTGATCTGCCCGCTGGCTACGGATACATAGGAAGTAGTTGACTAGCTCAACTTCTCTGTATGTGGGGCAGATAGTTAGATAGGTTTTATGGGTACCACTCATAATCCATAAAATTTTCTTCATTCTAAGCACTCTATTTTAAATTTAAAAATATTCGCTAAATAGAAAAATTCTCTATAAAGAAGTTCATTAAAGTGTAAAGTGTGTTTAAGGTCAAACAGCACCAGGGGTTTCCCCCATCTCTGCATGGTATATATTGTCTTGTGATACAGAACACTGTAAAGGCCAGAGATTTAAAAGTATATGGGTATTGTTTATGTGTAGTGTTGTTCCTCTGGCCATTTAGCCGCCAGACCCTGCTGAGGCATGATGTTGCCTTCACTTTACCCATGATAGTCACTCTGGCAGGTCCTGCCACCTAATTTCCTGAGATTTCAATGGCTTGGACCAAAAAAAAAAAAAAAAAAAACAACCACACACACATGGAGTGATAGCGGCAGGGATAGCGCTAGAATTTGAGGGTCCGAAAGGTTTGTGGGTGAAGAGTGGTATTAAATATAGTAATAATCTTAATGGAAAACAATCACGTAATGTCCTTCCCTAACTATATTAGATGTAGTTTTTTTATTCCAAAGTGCATTTTGTTATGTGTTCGTTGATCGTTACAAAATATATTAAAATAATTGCTTACAATCCTTTATTATTCTTTGCACACAGGCATCTCATAGGCATGCAGCATTCCTGTCCTCTAGTCTAACTCTCATAACAGTGAGATAATATTCCTTGGCAATTTTAATGTTCACAACTCTGGTTGGCCTCAGTTTTCTAGTTCCATAGAACTAATTGTTTGAGATGCTGAGGTTTTTGCAATTATTAATGACTCCACACTGCTTGTTCATTTGTCTACCCAAATATCAGACAATCCTAACAACACACCCAACACCTTGATCTTTTTTTACCAGCAAATCTTCCAAGCACTCAATCAGTGTTAGTGGGCAGAAGCAGCAGTGCGTAGCATACGCTTCTTGATTACACCGGGGTTCGAGCCCATGCCCACCAAATACGGAGGGTGCAGAAAGGTCAGGGAATGACCACTGCATATCCTCGGAGCAATATGGCCTTAGTTGCTAATGCTCCCAAAAAAAAAAAAAAACTCCTTGCGCTTCAGATCACAACTTGATGATGGTATCTCTAATGGAGCCTCTCCCTCATGGCTATTCAGAGCCTCATGTTGTTTGTCATTACAGGAATGTGAAATGGGATGATCTTGCATTATTTCTAATCTTCATTTCCTTGGTTTGATTGCTATTTTAAATCTTCCAATTCAAGTGTTTGCTCAGATTTTGTCAGAAAAATTATTCTTGTGGGGAAGAAATCCTATATTCTGCATTCCACCCTGCTTCCCTTCTCTTTTCCAATGGAGCCCCCCCCCCCCGCCTCCTGCAACACCAGGGCCCACCCACTAAAGAGAAGCCAACAAGTTTTGAAACAGTGCCGTCCAGCAGTTATCAGCTGAATTATGTGCCATCAAGGTTACCTTAGAAAACATTCTCCATTTGTCCATTGGCCTTGAAATTTGTCCTGTTAGCCTTGAAAAATTCCTCCTCACCAACACATCCTGTAATAAAAACAATAAAAACTCAACTGATGCATATCCATGATCACAAGCAAGTAGTCATCTTATGCTGGATCCCAGGCCACACTGGGATACCAGGGAATGTAAAAGCTGACTATGCAGCCAAACGTTCATCCAACATAGCATCGCCAGATTACTACGTTCCATATATGGACTACAGATCCCATATAAGGAATACATGTAAGGAACAATGGACACTTCTATGGTACTGAATAACAAGCTTCGTGAAATAAAACCTGAACCACAGTTATGGGTCTCTAATTTTTGTGTAAACAGAAGCCGACCGGGCTAGCCGGGTGGGTAAAGTACCTGCCTAGCAACCCAAAGGTTGCAGGTTCGAATCCTGCCTCGGGGTAGGATCAAAGTACTCAAAAACCTTGGGAGTACTGCCACAGAAGCTGATGCGCCAACAACTACCCAAAAAAAAAAAAAAAAAAAAAAAAAAGTGTAAACAGAAAGGAAGAAGTCATCCTGGCCAGAGCACAAATCGGGCATAGTCAGCTCACCCACATTTTTCTTCTTACAGGAAATGATCCTCCGTAGTGTATGCACTGCAACTCTTCTCCCAATAAAGCACGTTCTCGTTGAATGCACCTTATACACTCAAGCCCGAAAAGCCTCATTCAGTATTCTTCAAAATCTTCAAGAACCTTTGACACTCCGCCAGCTCTTAGGTAATGATGCAAATATCCTGGAATTTTTCTGCTTTTTAAAACGGTTACATCTGTATAATTGTTTCTAACCGTTCTTACAGATGCCGTGTGACCTTCATCTCGTTTATAGGCGCAATATGGCCTAAGTAGCCCTTGCACCAGAAATAACCACCAATACCAATCTCCCCCTCCCTGTGTTTGTTCCATTACAGGAATGCGAAATAGAATCATCTGTGTGATTTCTAATCTTTTTTTTTTTTTTTTTTTGTTAGTTGGATTACTGTTTTAACTCTGCCAGTCCAAATGTTTCCTCAAATTGTTTCAATGAAATTATTCCATCCTAAAACATCATCCTTTATCTAAACCAATAAATGCGCTAGAGCTATTTAAGGTAAGAATGTTGCATACTGAAATTGACATGAATAAAAATCTCCAGCTTCCTTTTCTGCCTACACACAACAATTATAAAACAGTTGTTAACCAGTCTAAACCGATTTTGAACAGGCTAAGAGTAGAAAACTTGCTTCTTGTTCAATTGATAGTTGAGCATACTAATCTCTTGCCAAAGCCATTGGTTATAAATTCTGCCCATCAATATTTCAGTGTTATTTACAACTCGACACTTCTGTTACATCTCACCTAAAGGCAAAGCTTACTTACTCTTCTAACTCTTGTATTGATGATCTTTGTAGATCATATCCTGTCATTCCCAATACCCTCAATGAATCATGTCTTCCAACATAGGGATTCTAGAAGAATTTTGAGCAATATTGATGCCATGGAAGCTCTAGGTCCTGATGGCATTTTCCACTTGTTCTCAAAATCTGTGTTCCTGAGCTCACTCCTTTTCTCTATCACTTGTTTACACTTTTTTTCCGACTAGTGTGTTTTTCCTTATTGCATGGGTAGCAGTAAGGAAAATTGTCACTGTCCTCCCCACACTGGGGCCCAGGTTAAAATCCTGTTGATGACGCGAGGAACTTTTATAGTATTTTTTCACTCCATGGCTGAGTTAGTTGATATCACACATAGATAGCAATGTTTTTCCCCTGGAAAAAACTGGGGTTTTTTGTCCAGCAAAGCAGGAAAATTGACCAGAGAACACATGCAATTTACAGACACATACACATGAGTAGTTGAAAGTAACTTTCCAGATGACCCTAATATAATAGTTTAGTTTAGTGTTTTTCCTTCTGCTTGGAAATTTGGTCATATCCATCCAGTTCCTAGAAAATGTAGCAAATCCTTCCCTTCCAGTTATCATCCAATTGCTTACCTTTACTTTTTTCAAAGTAATGGCGAAATCCATCAGCTACCTACTCGTAAATTATCTTGAAACCTTCCATCTGGTTTAATGATCATCAGTATTAATTCTGTCATTGTTGATCCACTTGGCGATATATTGGCTTACATTACTCATCTCTGAAAAAATTCAGTGAAAAAATATTGTGAAACTCAAGCAATTGTGCTTGATATTTCTATGGGATTTGATTGTATTTGGTATAAAAGTATTCTAAACAAGTTCCAATCTTTTTGGCCTGCTGAATTTTTTTGCAAAATAGTATCCAGTTTTCTTTCTGACTGTTCTCTGCAGGTGATGGTGGACGGTGCTTTCTCTTCTAAATTCTCCAAGGTTCATTTCTTTCTTCTGCTCTTTTTTCTCTTGTATATCATTGATCTTCTTTGACTGACTGGAAATCCTATCCATAATTTTGTCGATTATAGGTCTACATTCCACTTTCCAGTTTGGAAAACCATGTCCTGCACAGTCTCAACTTCTTAAAATACACCACCATTTCCTTTAAATGCTGATCTCCAGAAATTGTTGAAGTTAAACATAAGGAAGTCAGTTGCGGTGAACAGGATCTATCCAGTTATATTAAAGGAGGCAGCAAAGGAAGTAAGCAAAACATTAGCCATAATTTTGGGAGCTGCCCATGGACTGGAGACGTTTAAATGTATCACCAGTTCACAAAAGAGTTTCAAAATGTGATACAAGTAACTGTAGACCTGTTAGTTTAACTTGTGTTCAAAAGAAAATAATGGAGGCACTAGTTAAAGAAGCATTGCAGAATCATCCAGACAAGACTGCAGTAATAGTTACGACACAGCATGGCTTTGTTAAAGGGAGGTCTTGTCTGACCAATTTGAATGGCCAGCGGTCATATGGTCACAAAGGAACTGGATGCAAAGAATAATTTTGATATCATATATTTGGATCTTAGAAAGGCTTTTGATATTGTTGCACATGGAAGACTGCTGCACAAATTGGATTTGCTGATAAAGGAATGGTTGAATGGGAGAAGACAGAGAGTGGTAATAAATGGACACTGCTCTTCATGGACTAATGTTATTAGTGGAGTCCCCCAGGGTTCAGTGTTGGGTCCATTGTTGTTTTCTGTATTCATCAGTGATATCGATGATGGTATGAAGTTTAACATTGACAAATGTAAAGTACTGCATATGAGAAGCAGTAACCCCAGAGTAACATATCAACTGTGTGGTACTACCCTCATGGAAGCGGAAAGTGAAAAAGTCCTGGGGGTAATTGTGAGTCAGATATGAAGTTTGCTGAGTTGTACAGACACCCTGTCAATGAAATACAGGAATTATTTGCTAGCAGGGACAGGGAGGTGATTATCCCATTGTAGAAGTCAATGGTCAGGCCACGCCTTGAGTACTGTGTACAGGTCTGGAGGCCTCATTTTAGGAAAGATGTAGAGTTGCTTGACCATGTACAGAAAAGGGCAATAAGATTGGTGAGGGGAACAAAGGGGTGCTCGTACCAAGAAAGTCTTAAGTTCTGCTAATTGCAGTGCCTGGAGAGTAGGCACCTGCGAGGTGATCTGATTGAGGTGTATTAGGTTGTGAATGGTTTCAGCAAGCTGAATGCTGATGGGATTCTTCCTCTTGCTCAGATTAAGAACCTGAGGGGGCATAGATTCAAATTGAGGAAATACAGTTGTAGAAGAGATGTGCAGAAATTTTCTTTTGGCCAGCGGTCAGTTGATTGCTGGAACAGACTTCCATCTCTTGTTGCGTAGGTTGATAGCCAAATAAATTTAAAGCTAAGCTGGACAGGCATTTGGAATCAATGGAGAGGTGAAATGGGAGGGTTTTTTTTTTTTTTTTTTTTTTGGTTGATGCTGATTAAGCTTCTTTTCTTGTTTGTTTGTTTGTTTGTTATTTGATTTTTAGGAGCATTAGCAACTAAGGTTATATTGCTCCAGGGATATGCGGTGGTTATTCTCTGACCTTTCCGCATCCTCGGTATTTGGTGGTCACGGGCTCGAACCCGGTCTAATCAAGGAGCGTGTGTTCTGCACTGCTGCTCTTACCTACCTGGCTTCTTTTTTTGTATTGTATGCCTCTAGTAATACTAATACGGGTTCATCATCATCATCCATTTTCAATCCACTGCAAGATGAAGGCCTCTCCAGCAACTTTCCAGTTCCTTCTGTTTTGTGCAATGGCAATCCATTTACTACCCACAAACTCGTGAATTTCATCTATCCATCTCTGCCATTATCTTCCAGGTTTTCTTCTAGCTCCTCTTGGGGGTACCATTCTGTTATTTTCTTAGTCCATCTGTCATCATGTCTTCGAGCTATGTGTCCTGCCCAAGACCATTTTAGTTCTTTAGTTTTGATAAGAATGTCCTTTACTTCAGTTTGCTGCCTAATCCATGTGTTTCTCTTCTTATGTAACAGTCTGATTCCCAATATAATTCGTTCCATTCTTTGCTGTATAGTTCTCAGCTTGTCTTCCATTCTTTTGGTGAGTACCCAAGTTTCACTTCCATAAGTCATGGTGGGGAGTATACATTGGTTCATTATTTTACGTTTCAGACAAACTGGGGTATTGCTCTTCAGTATGTGACTATATTTCCTGAATGCTATCCATCAAAAATTTATTCTTTTGTTTACTTCCAGCCATTTATCATTATTACAGCTAATAACTTGTCCCAGATAAATATATGACTCCACCTTTTCAATTACTGCTCGTTCAATCATTATGTCCCTTTCTGTGGCATACTTGTTCATCATTACTTTTGTTTTAGCTATATTCATCTTTAGTCCAAAATCCTTACTAATTGTACATAACTGATTAAGATTTTCCTCTAATTCTTTGGGATCATGGCTTATGACCACAATGTCATCTGCAAATCGTAAATGGTTTAGGTACTCTCCATTCACATTGACTCCTTTCACACTGTCTAATCTTCTGAAAGCTTCCTCAGGGGCAGCAGTAAACAACTTCGGAAATATTGTGTCTCCATGTCGAACTCCTTTCTCAATCGTAAATTTTTTGCTACTGTTTTGTCTAGTCTAATAAAGGAAGTAGCGTTCTCATATATTTTCTTCAAAATCATAATATATGGGGTACTATGCCTTGTTTTTCCAGTGCCCGAAACATTGTCTTATGCTGTATCGTGTCAAATACCTTTTCGTAATCCCCAAATGCCAGACATAATGGTGTTTTATATTCATTTGCTTTCTCCATTAGCTGTGATATTACGTGAAGGTGATCCATAGTTGGGAATCCTGTCCTAAAGCCAGCTTGCTCTTTCGGTTGATTCTCATCAAGTATTCTTTCTAATCTGTTAGTAATGACGCTTGTGAGCAACTTATAGATGTGGGATAACAAGCTAATTGGTCTATAATTTCTAATTTATCTTCTTTCTTATGCAGCAAAACTATGATTGCATTATTCCACTCCTTAGGCATCACACCTTTTCTAATGCATTTTGTGAAGAGTCTTGCCAGTTTTTGTGTTATGTCTCTTCCTCCCAATTTTAACAACTCTACAGTAACTTCATCTTCCCCTGGGGCTTTCCGATTCTTCATTTTCTTTAATGCCTGTTCTATCTCATCAGGAAGAATATCAGGTATGTCGTATGTGTTGCTAATTTGCGATCCATCTTCCCCACTGCTGGCATCATTCCCTCGCTCCTTGTATAATTCTCTATAGTAGTCTTCTGCTATTTGAATTATGTCTTCTCTGCTATTTATACGTACACCATTGCTATTCTTCAGTTTCAGTATCATTTATCTTTCTGTATTACTGCTCATGGCTGCTGATTTAAGTCCTTTGTTTTCCCTTAATGCTTGTTCTACTTTTCTTGTGTTAAATCTTCTTATGTCCTCTGAGTCTCTTTCTAATGGCTTTACATATCTCAGTATACTCAATTTTCTCCTTGTCAGTGTTTATCTTGCTCTTTTTTTGTCACCTTCAGTTCATCATAACAAGTGTTTCTTGACTAATTTTTTCTTCTTTGGATTTCTTTTTACCTATAGGTTTCTTGGGCTTTATCACTTTCAGAAAGTTGTAATATTCCTCGTCGATATCTTGGTCCTGAGCAGTCTGCAGAAGCTCAAACTTGTTCTTAAGTTCCAGTACATACTGCTCATTCTCCTCTTCTGTTATCTCCTCTTGGGCTTAGAGGGGAACAGGTATTCTGTGTGTTATCAGACACTCAGTCTAAAACACTGATGGATCCAATATCTTTCTATTACAGAAGATTTAGGAGAAGTCCGGTTGGCCTGCCTCCCTAAAATCCACTCATGCGCACCTTCTGGACAGTAAACCCTGATACGTCACTTAGGTGGCAACGAACGTGTAGAGTGATTCTCTTTAAGACGCCTGGTCAGCATGAAGAGGAAAAGACCAAACCCTCCAGCATATGACAGCATGCAAGGTTATCGTGAAACAACCGCAACAAGCTATTGATCACTTTCACTTGTGGGAAATAGCCAGTGGTTTCAGATTCTCACTGGAAAAGACCTTTATGCCCATTTTTGTCTCAAACATAACCTTTCACCCCAAACCTGAATTAAGACTTAGACAAAGCCCAGTTGCTGCGGGGACAATATTCTTGGGACTCATATTCGAAAAAAAGTTAACATTCCTCCAACATTTCGTTTAGCAGTGCGCAAAGTGCATGACAGGGCTGAGCATTCTCCATGCTCTCTTCTCTACTTCTTGAGTGCAGTCTGATGCACTTTACTCCCTCTGTATGTATTCGCCACAAGTAATGTCCTTCAGTAGCTTGATCCCATTCTTCATCTGGCTATTCATATTGCTATTGGCACATTCAGAACGGCTCCTGTCCCTTGTTGCTTCAACAGAAACAGTTGTCTCTACAGTATGCTTTTAATCGGAACTTCCTGCCAGACCACCCTCACATGGATGTTCATTTTTGAGCTACGATGGGAAAATCTAGACAAGATGGGAAAATCAGCCTCGAAAGCAAGGTAATGGAGATTTCCAGAACTGTTGGTAGTCATAGTGGAACAAGTAAATACTTGGGCTGTGTTAGGATAACTAAGAGTAGGAACAGTGCATGTATACTTGCATGTACACCAATGCGAGGAGTATAGTTAATAAATTTGATGAGCTTGCAGTGCTAGTCAAGACATCAAAGGCAGATATAGTTGGGATATCCGAGACGTGTCACACAGACATAAGCAGTGCAGAACTGGAATTTGGAATTGCAAGTACAACGTGTACAAAAAGGATAGACAGGACAGGTAGAGAGTAGGGGTTATGCTGTTAGTTAAGAAACACTTAAATCTAAGGAAGTGCATCCAGTTGATGTTGGTGAACAATGCAATGTTGAGTCTATTTGATGTGACATAAGCACTGCAAAAGGAAAAATGAGAGTAGGTATGTGTTATAGGCCTAATAAATCTCATGAGTATAATGAGCAACTGTGCTGAAAAATAGAGTGGGCCAGTAAATCCGAGTGTCTTATAATGGGGGATTTTAACTTTCCAGGTATTGACTGGAACTTGTGGATTGGCCACTCGCACACTAGCAAGACTTTTGTGGATTTATTGGATGACTGTTTTCTACAGCAACATGTTCGAGAGGCAACTAGAGGGAGTAATACTCTTGATCTGATCGCAATGTACTGATGTGGGAATTACTTAAAGATGTAACTACCATCAAGGCTAACGGGAAGTGTTTTTGCTTTCGTAAAGGCGACTACAGAGGTCTCAGACAGTTTTTAAATTATTTATAATGTGGGACCAACTGATGATGTTACCAAAGTTGAATTCTAAATGAGAAGCCTTCAGGGACTTAAATTCGGAGGTTACTAGGCTTTTCATTCCAACTGAGAAGTACTGTTCAAGGTTTAGGACTAAATAGATGTCAGAGGAATTAATGAGGCTCGTGGCAGAGAAGAAAAATGTATGGGATGCATATAAAGTATCAGGTGACACAGAATCCTATGGCAGTTTTAAACTCATCTGTAATCAAGTCACAAAGGAGGTTAGGCAGACGAAGGCAGATTACAGGAAATCTTTGGCAAAGGATGCAAAGAAAAACAGCAAAGAGTTCTTTATTTATGTAAACTTTAGACAGAAAGGGATGAATCAGATTGGACTACTTAACGTAGATGTGCTGACTATTGATGTTCGTGCTCAGGTAGCTGATAAACTGAATGAGTATTTTGCATCTGCATTCACACATGAGGAGTTATTCAATGAGGGGAGAAGTTTATCAAACACTAACAGGGAGATAAGTGACTTTGTAATAACTGAGAGCAAAGTGCAGGAGAAATTGTTGAAGTTAAACATAAGGAAGGCACCTGGTGTGGATGGGATCTATCCAGTTATATTAAAGGAGGCAGCAAAGTAAGTAAGCAAACTCTTAGCCATAATTATGATAGCTTCCTTAGACTCAGGGGAGTTCCCAATTGACTGGAGGTGTGCAAATATTTCACCAATTCACAAAGTGTTTTCAAAAACTGACACAAGTAACTACAGACCTGTTAGTTTAACTTGTGTTCCAGGGAAAATAATGGAATCACTGGTTAAAGAAGCATTGCAGGATCATCTAGACAAGACTGCAGTAAAAGTTAAGATGCAGCATGGGTTTATTAAAGGGAGATACTACGATGTGGTCACAAAGGAACTGAATGCCAAAAATAATTTTGATTCATATACTTGGATTTCAGGAAAGCTTTTGATACTGTTGCACTTGGAATACTGCTGTACAAATTGGAGGGGTATGGAATTAGGGGTAAGTTGCTACAATGGATAAAGGGATATTTGAATGGGAGATGACAGAGAGTGGTAATCAGTGGACACTGCTCTTCATGGACAAATTTTATTAGTGGAGTTCCCCAGGGGTCAGTGTTGGGCCCATTGTTGTGCTGTATATTTATCACTGATATTGATGAAGGTATATCAGGTTTAATGTCTAAGTTTGCAGACGATGCAAAGGTTGGCAGGATTGTTAATGACCGTAAAGACTGTATGCTACTCCAACTGGATCTAGATAAGTTGGGCAAATGGGCTGAGAAGTGGCAACTGAAGTTTAACATTGACAAATGCAAAGTACTGCATATGGTTAGCAATAACCGAAGAGAAATGTACGTACTGTGTGGTACACTCAAGGAAGTGGAAAATGAAAAGATCTGGGGGTAATTATACAGTCAGATATGAAGTTTTCTGAGCAGTGCAGATAGGCTGCTAGGCCGGGTCATGGGGTTTTGTCAATGATATATAGGAATTTTGCTAGCAGGGAAAAGGAGGTGATTGCCCCTCTCTGTAAGGCAATGGTCAGGCCATGCCTTGAGTACTGCATACAGGTCTGGAGGCCTCATTTTAGGAAGGATGTAGATTTGTTTGACCGTGTACAGAAAAGGGCAACAAGATTGGTGAGGAGAACATAGGGGTACTCTTACCAAGAAAGGTTTAAGTTCTGCGAATTGCAGAGCCTGTAGAGTAGGCATCTGCAAGGTGATCTGATTGAAGTGTATAAGGCCTTGAATGGGTTGAGCAAGCTTAATACTGATGGGAAATGCTGAATGCTGATTCTTCCTCTTGCTCAGACTAAGAATCTGACGGGGCACAGTTTCAAATTGAGGAAAGATAGTTATAGAATAGATGTGCGGAAATTTACCTTTAGCCAGCAAGTAGTTGATCGGTGGAACAGGCTTCCATTTTTTGTTGTGGAAGCTAATAGCCTAAATAAATTTAAGGATGAGCTGGACAGGCATTTGAAACGAATGGAGGGGTTTTTTTGGCTGATGCTGCATAAGTTTGCTTTCTTGCATTGTCTGCCTCTACTAATGCTAATACTAATATCATCTTTATAATACCTGTCGGACTGCCATCCACCTATTTGGTGATTATGTCCAAAAGCTACTCAGTTGGCTAAACATCATGGTAGATAAGGTTTCCCAACCACAAAAGCAAACTCCTCCCATCCTGGCATGTTCAAATTCCAGCATGTGACTTCTCCCTTAAGGACTGGATGAAGTCTGATATGCCATCCGCTGTCTACCTTCAGCTCTATTCATAACACTGATAGTCAAACATTCAGACTTCTTGCCAAGATGGCTCCAAGTCAGAATTGTGTGGGATCTGTAGCTGTGTTTTCTGACTATAGTATCTTCATGAGCCACAGAGCTGCATGCTGTAGTTAACCTTGGACTACATAAGAACTTGCTAACACAATCATTTTATTGTATATACTGATTCTTTGAGCATATTCCAGTCTCTATCAGTGATGAGATACACCAGTCATCCAACCCTGTTCAGTAGATGGTATGCTCTCTCTATGAAGGTGGATTCGATATCTGTTTCAGCTGGAATTTGTGGGTTGGATCTCCAGCCAAATTGGCATTACCAGAAATGATTTAGCTGATACTGCAGCAAAATCAGCAGCCCCAACAAATAACCTCGGCCTGCTGGTCCCCTATTCAGACTATGTGCAAATAATCCGTAATAAGATTTATTTGCAGTGGCAATATTCATGGCATGGGCACATAACAGACAAACTATACAGATTAAGTCTGTAATCCAACTCTAGCAGTCTAGTCTACGCAGGGATCATAAAATTGTTCTTGCTCGGTCCACATAGGACATAGTCACTTGATACTCTTTTCTGCTGAAGACTGATGACCCTCCTATGTATAAGTAGTGAGACACCGTTTTATCTATTAAGCATGTTTTAATAACGTGTTCAAATTTTAGAAGTGCACATATTTTCACTTTAAACCCTCTGTCTGAGCCATATACACTCAATCAGATTTTATCTAATAATGACCATGTGTCAGCAGTTTTTAATTTTTACTTTACTATCAATATGTATAGACCTATATAAAATAGGAAATTTATGTTTACTCATATACTGCTGTGTATATATTCTTTGATGTATGTACACGTACATACATCAATGAATATACATATTATTAGGTGATGCTATCGAGGCAGAGTTCGGTGGGTCGCAAAACTGCTAGCTTGGGAGGGGATACATGGACTAATTGATTAACAGTAGCCGCTGGCAGAGGTGAAAGTGATTCTAGCATTGCTTCTGTTGAAATACAATTGAGCAGCAGCCTGGAAAGCAAGGCAATGGGGATTTCCAAGATTGCTGGGAGTCATAGTGGAACAAGTAAATACATGGGCTGTGTTAGGGTAACTAAGATTAGAAACAGGTGCATGTATAACTGGTGGACAATGCGATGTTGAGTCTGTTTGGTGTGACATAAGCACTGGGAAAGGAAAAATGAGAGTAGGTGTATGTTATAGGCCTAATGAATCTGATGAGTATAATGAGCAATTGTGCAGAGATATAGAGTGGGCCAGTAAATCAGAGTGTCTTATAATGGGAGATTTTAATTTCCCAGTGATTGACTGGAATTTGTGGGTTGGTCACTCACACACTAGCAAGGCTTTTGTGGATTTATTGGATGATTGTTTTCTACATCAGCATGTTAGGGGAGGCAACTAGAGGCAGTAATACTCTTGATTTGATTATCAGTAGTGATTCTTCATGCATTAAGAATCTGCAGATAAATGAACCACTAGTGGCAGTGATCACAGTGTGCTGAAGTGGGATTTACTCAAAGAGGTAACTGCCATTAGGGGTAAAGGGAAGGGTTTTTGCTTTCGTAAAGGTGACTACAGTGGTCTGAGACAGTATTTAAATTCTATACACTCGGACCAACTGATGATGTTACCAACAGCAAATTCAAAATGGGAATTTAAGCTTAATGGATGTCAGATAAACTAATTAGACAGAGAACAAAAATGCATGGGATACATATAAATTAACAGGTGACACAGAAGCCTGTGATAGATATAAGCTGGTCAGTAACTAAGTCACAATCTGTTCTGCCTTGAATTTCATGGCAGAACAGATACAGGCAGGCAAAGGCAGAGTATGAGAAATCTTTGGCAAAGGATGCAAATAAAAACAGCAAAGAGTTCTTTACTTATGTAAACTCTAGAAGGAAGGGAATAAATCAGATTGGTCCACTTGATACCGATGGTTCAACTGTTGATGATCCTGCTCAGGTAGCTAACAAACTAAATGAATATATTGCATGTACATTCACACATGAGGAGTTATTAAGGGAGGGGGAATGCCAGAGGTGTATTAAACTCAAGCAGAAAGCTAGATAATCTTGTAATAACTGAGAGTAAAATGGAGGAGAAATTGTTGAAGATAAACATATAACTGGATAGATTGAATCTATCCAGTTATATTAAAGGGGGCAGCAAAGGAAGTTAGCAAACCCTTAGCCATAATTATGACAGCTTCCTTGGACTCAGGGGAAGAACCCATGGACTGGAAATGTGAAAATGTGAGCCCAATCCACAAAGGAGGATCAAAGGGAAACACAGGTAATTACAGACCTGGGAAATTAATGGAGGAACTGGTTAAAAAAGCGTTGCAGGATCATCTAGACAAGACTTAAGTTATAGCTCTGATACAACATGGGTTTATTAAGGGGAAGTCTTGCCTGACCAATTTGATTGGATACTATGATGTAGTCACAAAGGAACTGGATGCAAAGAACAATTTTGATATCATATATTTGGATCTTAGAAAGGCTTTTGATACTGTTGCACATGGAAGACTGCTGCAGAAATTGGAGCTGAGTGGCATTGGAGGCAAATTGCTGCTATGGATAAAGGGATCGTTGAGTGGGAGAAGACAGAGAGTGGTAATCAATGAACACTGCTCTTCATGGACTAATGTTATTAGTGGATTCCCCCAGGATTCAGTGTTGGATCCATTTTTTGTTTTCTGTATTCATTAATGATTTTGATGATGGTATATCAGGCTTAAAGTTTGCAGATGATACGAAGGTCAGCAGGGTTGTTAATGGCACTAATGACAGTACGCTGCTGCAACAGGATCTAGAAAAGTTGAGTAGATGGGCTGAGAGGTGGCAACTGAAGTTTAACATTGACAAATGTATATGGGAAGCAGTAACCCCAGAGTAACGTATCAACTGTGTGGTACTACACTGACAGAGGTGGAGAGTGAAAAGGACCTGGAGGTAATTGTGCAGGCAGATATGAAGTTTTCTGAGCAGTGCAGACTGCATGCAAGAGTAGTTCATGGTGTCTTGTCAGGAATATATAGGAATTTTTCTTGCAGGGATAAGGAGGTGATTATCCCCATGTATAAGGGAATGGTCAGGCCAAACCTTGAGTACTGTATACAGGTCTGGAGGCCTCGTTTTAAGAAGGATGTAGAGCTGTTGGAACGAGTACAGAGAAGGGCAACAAGATTAGTGAATGGAACAAAGGCTTGCTCTTATGAAGAAAACCTTAAATTTTGCAAATTACAGTGTCTGGAGACTAGGCACCTGCGAGGTGATCTGATTGAGTTGTATAAAGCCTTGAATGGTTTGAGCATGCTCAATGCTAATGGGATTCTTCATCTGGCTCCGAATAATTGTGTGAGAGGGCATAAATTCAAATTGAGGAAAGACAGTTGTAGGATAGATGTGCAGAAGTTTGCCTTTAGCCAGCGGGTTGTTGATTGCTGGAACAAACTTCCATCTGCGTTGTAGAAGTTGATAGCTTAAACAGATTCAAGGCAGAACTAAACAAACATTTGGAGTAGGTGGATGAGTGAAATAAGATGGGAGAGTGTGTGTTTTTTTTTTTTTTTTTTTTTTGGCTTATGCTATATAAGCTTGCTTTCTTGGATCATGTGCCCTTGCTAATGCTAATATACAACTTTTTGATGAGTTATCCTTTTTAAAGGTCACCAAAATTTCAATCTTGCTGTAAATTTAAATCACCTCCTTTTTCCTGCTAGCAAAATTGCTACATATCATTGACAAAACCCGATGACCTGCCCTGGCAGCCTGTCTGCATTACTCAGAAAACTTCATATCTGACTGTACAATTACTCCCAGGTCTTTTTCATTTTCTTCCACCTTAAGTGTAGTACCACACAGTTGTTATGTTTCTCTGGGGTTACTTCTACCCATATGCAGTAATTTGCATTTGTCAAGGTTAAACTTCAGTTGACACTTCTCAGCCCATCTGCCCAAATTTTCTAGATCCTGTTGCAGTAGCACACTGCCATTACTGTCATTAACAACCCTGCCAACCTTTGTATCATCTGCAAACTTTGACACTAAGCCTGATATATCTTCATCAATATCATTGATAAATGTACAAAACAGCAGTGGACCCAACACCGAACCCTGTGGGACTCCACTAATAACATTAGTCCACAAAGAGCAGCACCCATTAATTACCACCCTCTGTCTTCTCCCACTCAACCATCCTTTTATCCATTGTAGCAACTTACCCTTAATACCATTCTGCTCCAATTTGTACAGTAGTCTTCCATGTGCAACAGTGTCAGAAGCTTTCCTGAAATCCAAGTATATGATATCTAAATTATTTTTTGCATCCAGTTCCTTTGTAACCACATCATAATATCCTATCAAATTTGTCAGACAAGACTTTCCCTTAACAAACCCATGCTGTGTCTGAATTATTGCTGCAGGCTTGTCTAGATGATCCCGCAATGCATCTTTAACCAGTGACTCCATTATTTTACCCGGAACAGAAGTTAAACTAACTGGTCTGTAATTACTCGTGTCACCCTTCAATCCCCCTTTGTGAATTGGGGATACATTTGCACATCTCCAGTCTGTGGGGACCTTCCCTTAGTCCAAGGATGCTCTCATAATTATGGCTAAGGGTTTGCTTAGTTGCTTTGCCGCCTCCTTTAATATAACTGGATAGATCCCATCCACCCCAGGTTCCTTTCTTATGTTTAACTTAAATAATTTCTCCTCCACTTTGCTCTCAGTTATTACAACATCATTAAGCACTCTGCTGCAATACGATAACCTTCTGGCATTTTCAAACCTTAATAACTCCTCATGTGTGAAAACCAACAAACAGTGTGCCTAATGGAAAATGAAAAAGAAGAAGAAGAAAAACAGCAAGAAACGAAAGGTCTTCCCTCTTCATAAAAGAGATCAAAGGGAGAAGTGAGTAATTATAGACCTGAAATCTTGACTTCAGTTTCAGGAAAAATAGTGAAATCAGTGATCACAATTAGTAATATAGGATAATCTGGACAAGAATACAGTTATACGGCAATCACAGCACAGATTATTTAAAGAAATTTCTTCTGACCAGTGTAATTTGTTACTATGAGATAGTAACAGTGGAACTGGATACAAAAAATAATTTTGACATCTTATTCTTCAATTTCAGCAAAGCTTTTGATACTGTTCCAAATAAAAGACTGCTGTACAGGTTGGAGCAGTATGGCATTTGGGACAAGTTAACTGATATGGATAAAAGAATGGTTGGGTGACAGAAGGCAGAGAGTGGTTATTAATAGACACTGCTCTTTGTGGACTGTTATTAGTTGAATCTCTCAGGGTACAGTGTTGGATACAGTTGTTATTGTTTTTAGTATTTATTAATTTACTTATTGCAAGGTGCTCTTGTGATGATATCTGACAAAAGAAATTGAGCTTCTTGAAAGGAGCCAAAGACAGGCAACTCAAATGGTGAGATTGGCAGAAGGATGACTATATGAAGAAAGACTCCAATAACGTGGGCTACAGAGTTTGGCAAACAGGCACTTCAGAGGGTGACCCCATTGAGGGTTATAAAGCACTGAGAGAGAGAGAGAGAGAGAGAGAGAGAGAGAGAGAGAGAGAGATTAGTAAAATGAATGAAGGTGAAATTCTCACAGTTATAAAAAATTACAAAACTAGGGTCATAAATTAAAATTACAGGAATTGGAGTTTAGATTAGATTGAGGAAGGTTTTCTTTTAGTCAGTGAGTTGTTGATTGCTGGAACAAGTTACCCTCGGAGGTAGTTGAGGCTGAGACAGTTTGAATAAATTTAAAGGTCAACTGGATAGTTACTTGGGTGAGGAGGTAAGCATATAATTTACATTTTCTTATCTACTTTTTTTTTTTTTTTTTTTTGTGTGTGTGCAGCAAAAGCCTGTGACTTCCTTGCACTATATGGCAAATACTATTACTATATCTGAAAGTAGTTGGCTAATAGGGCTCTGGGGAAGCTGTCCTATCAAGCTGACAATGGTAACTAAGTGCTTTCAAAACCAAGGAAAACTGGATGGAATTCTACATTAATGACAATGGTAAATGGTAAAAGTACATGAGACTTGGAACACTGAACATTGTAACTTTAAAAAGGTAGGAGGAAGAGTTGTAAATGTAACGGCGGAGGGAAGACTAGATGTGTTGGGATTGAATGAAATGAATTGGTGGAGCAAAGGATGAAAGGACCTGGGAAATGGTTATAAGGCTTGATTATAAGTCAGGAAATGGAGAGAAAGGCAAAGATGGAGTGAGTATAGTATTGAGCCCAGAATGGTGAAGCTGTAACCAAATAAACAACTGGATGGTAGGACAGAAAGGGATCAACATTCGGCAGGTGTATGCACCATAAACAGGATGTAAAAGTGAGGAAGGTTATGTTTGAGAAAGAGATGGAGTATTTAAAAGAAGAAGATTAAATTTTTATGGGGTGTTTTAATGTGCAAGTTGGCATAGATAGAAGAGAATATATGAAAAAATTTTTGGGAAAGGGAAAATAAATGAAGAAGACAAAAGAATATTTGGCCTTTGCTTATTTTTTTTTTTTTATGTAGACCCCAAACACAAGAGGTATTAGAAATTATAGTACTTAGTACCGTGCTTGGATTGGAGGTTGAGAAGACGAAAGAAGTTATTTGTTGACATTGGACTTGAACTTCTGTAGACTGTAATTTTCAGGAAATACGTATGAAGGAAGGTTGTTCCAGAAAACGGCAGTTGAATGAATAAACGAGGAAGATGAAAAGTTGGTTCTCTGAGTTTGAAGTTTGACAGTAAATGGATGTTGGTGTGGTGGCGGCACGTGTTCGGACTGTTTTGAAAGAGAGAGCAGGAATTATAGAAGCCAATTCAGAAAAACAGTGCCCATGGAAGTATCTGTATAAGAGGCATGCAGCGGAAACAGTAGATCTACGAGACAGCAAGTGGAGAGACTCTGTTAGAGATGAATCATTAATTAACCTAACTGCCCTCTTCTGAATGGAATCAAGAAGCCTGAGAGAGGTTTTGGGGGCGCCACCCCAGATGTGGGAACAATATTCCATGGCAGGGCGGATTTGCGATTTATACAGAGTGAGCAGCTGTTTGGAAGAAAAGTAATGCCGAGAGAGAGAGAGAAAACCAAGTTTTTTAGATGCAGAGTGTGCTTGTGTGATGTGCTTGTGCCAAGAGAGATTAGAAGTCAGAGTAATCCCCAAAAGAGATATATCATTTTGCCTAGAAATCGGAGTGTCACTAAAGATAAGCATAGGATCAGAAGAATCCTTTTTGCGAGATATAAGACAAGACTGAGTTTTAGAAGGGTTGAAATCAACTAAGTTGTCTTTGCCCCATTGGAGAATTACCTGAAGATCAGCATTTAAGGAATTGGTAGCAGATTTTCGAGAAGTTGAAGCTGATTGAGCAGGACAAGGTTTCTCAAAATGGAAAGTTCAATGCAATGAAATTTCATCAGCAAAACTATGGATAAGATTTCCAGTCAGTGGAAGAAGGTCATTAATATACAAAAGGAAAAGAGTGTGGGAAAGAACTGAACCTTGGGGGACACCGGCATTAGTGGAGAAGTTAGAAGACAGAGGGCCATCTACCATCACCCTCAGTGAGCGTTCAGAGAGAAAACTGGATAACCAATTACTAAAAACAGTTTGCAAACCATAAGATGGAAGCTTGTTTAGAAGACCTTTATGCCAAACATGATCGAAAGCCTTTGAGTTGTCAAGGGCAACTACTTGTGTTTCACTGAACCTTTCCATTGAATTAGTCCATAAATGGGTAACATAAGCCAGAATATCACCAGTGGATTGACACTGACGGAATCTATACTGGCGATCGTTGATCAGACGGAAGGTTTCTAGGTAGTTTAAGAGTTGGCGGTTAATTGATTTCTCCATTGCTTAAGAAAGAGTAGAAGTAATTTCAATGGGACGATAATTGGATGGGAGGGATTTGTCACCCTTTTTTGGAACTGGCTGGATATGAGCAAATTTCCAAACAGAAGGAAAAACACCTTTGGAATAAGAAAGTGGAAAAAAGGTGGCAAAGAATAGGAGTAAGTTCAGGAGCACAGGTTTTGAGAACAAGTGGAGAAATACCATCAGGACCTGAAGCTTTCTTAGCATCAGGATTCGTCAAACTCCTTCTGACATCCTTTTGACGGAAGACCACAGGAGGCATTGAATGGAGCGTGTTGGGAATGGTGGGAGGTGTTTTACCAAGATCATTAATACATGAGTTGGAAGAAAAATGGGATGCTAGCAGGTCAGCTTTATCCTTGGCTGAAGTGGCAACAGAACCGTCTGGTTTGGACGGAGGTGGGAGCAGAGATGGGCAAAAGTTGCAGCCAATAGCTTTGGCAAGAGACCAGAATGCTCAGCTACCATTGGGGCAAGAAGCAAGTTTTCTACTCTTAGCCTGTTCAAACTCTAGTTTGAACTGATTAATAACTGCTTTACAATTGTTGCAAGCTTTGGTGTAGGCAGAAAATGAAACTGAAGAATTAGAAACAAGCCAATTACGATATGCAACATTCTTCTCTTGAACAGCCTTAGCACATTTATTGGAAAACCAAGGTATAGATAAAGGACGAGATTCTAAAGTGGAGTGTGGGATAAAGGATTCCATTCCTGCAAGAATAATTTCACTGAAACGATCTGAGTAAACGTTGACATCAGAAGTTTTGAAACAGTAATCCGACCAAAGAAAAGAAGAAAAGAAGTCTCGGAGGTCATCCCATTTTGCATTCTTGTAATGCCAAACAACACGAGGTTGGGAATAGCCATGAGATAAAGGTTCCATTGGAGAAGAGACAATCACCAAGTTGTGATCTGAAGTGCCTAAAGGGCCACTCACTTCAACCGTGTACTTAACCGTGTATGATTAGGATTGTCCGGTATTCTTGTAGGTAAATGAACAATCTGTGGAAGATCGTTAGTAATTGCAAAAGCCTCAGCATGTTGAGCAGGGTCACTCACTTCAACCGTGTACTTAACCGTGTATGATTAGGATTGTCCGGTATTCTTGTAGGTAAATGAACAATCTGTGCAAGATCGTTAGTAATTGCAAAAGCCTCAGCATGTTGAGCAGGGTCAGTGTGACTAGAAAACGGAAGCCAGCTGGAGTTGTGAACATTAAAATCTCCAAGGAAAATTACCTCACTGTTAGGAAAGTTGGACTGAAGAAAGTAAAGTTGCAAAGAGAGGAAGTCAAAGACCTCGAAGTGATTAGTGTGATTAGAAGTGATTAGTCAAAGACCTCGAAGTGATTAGTCAATGTTTCCATTGCTTTTTATGAATCCCCGCTGTCGACTCACTAGTCATTATCACATTCGTGATATTTTTCTAAAGCAAATTTCTGGACGTTACTACCCTAAAACAATTTGCAGTTTCCAGTTTATTAGTCTTTTCTGTTAGTGTAATCATTTATAAACGGGTAGTAATCTCGATCTTCTTACATTTGTTGGTCTTGGCGCATTATAGCCTTAGTTGCTAATGTGCCGGCCCCGAGTGCCAAACGAGTGATCAAAGCGAATTTAAAAAGTGAACTTCAAAGCAACTTCTCCAGAATCAGCAGATTACTGAGAATTTAAGTCTTTATTTGCAAAATTATTTAATTTCTGCTCTTCTGAATAAAGAAGCAAGCTCTTCAAAAAAGAAAGGAAAGGTACCTTTCTTCTTGTATATTGAACTAATTTATATAACACACTAACCTCTGATCGCTACTAAAATTATCAAATTTTGGAGGAATTCCTATACGGGTCACCCCTCATGCTACACTAAATAGTTCCAAAGGAGTAATAGCTGAGTGGGACTTGATGAATGTCGCTGAAAATGAGATAGTCGAAGAACTAAAAGAGCAAAAAATCGTCCAGGCAAAACGAATAATGTTTAAAAAGGATGGTGAACTTGTTCCAACTAGAAACATTATTCCAACGTTCGATACACCTACCTTACTATCATGTGTGAAAGCCGGATACCTAAATTGCCGAGTACGTCCGTACATTCCCAACCCAATCAGATGTTTTAAGTGTCAAAAATTTGGACACTCGCAAACAGTATGTCGAGGGGACACTACTTGCCCGAACTGCGGCTCCAAAGATCATACACAAACTGACTGCACTGCAGAAAAGCCACAATGCCCAAATTGCAAAGGCCAGCATCCAGCGTATTCAAAAAATTGCGAACTCTGGAGAGTAGGCAAAAAGATTCAGAAGTACAAAGTCGAACAAAAGGTCACCTATCAGGAAGCTAGGAAGCAAGTTATGCTCGATATGCCAAAAATTACGTATGCAGCAGCAACCAAAAAATATCAGCCAACAGCAACACAAACAGCAGTAATAGTACCACCATCCATTTCACTTGCTGATTGGGCTCGATCAGTGCTATCAACCCCACAGCAGTCACCTACAGAACAATGTAAAGTAACTTCTGCTAGCAATACCCCGCTAACAGTCCCACCAACTGCTTCTGATACCGTAGCAGAAACTGCAAAATCAAAAGCATCACCCCCAAACAGTTCAAACCAACCATGCTCAGCAAATATGGATATCGATTCTGGTACCCTACAGAATGAACCAATACTAGATCTACATGCAGAAGATGATATGGAAATTGGACGCCCCACTTTTCCAAAAAAAGAAAAGATGAAACTAGATCGAGGAAAACAGGCAGGACATAAAAAACAGTCAGAACCATACACAATTTCTAAAATTAAATAATGCACAACATTATACAATGGAACTGTAGAGGTCTACGAAGCAATATTTTCGATATTTATGAACTAATCAAACAACATAGTCCAGTTATCTTATGCCTGCAAGAAACCAATCTAACCCCACAAGTGACTCCAGTGATCAAAAACTATAGTATCTATCAACAGGACAGAAACAGTACTAATTCAACAAAAGGAGGCATAGCCATAATTGTCGACAACAAGGTTCCTACAAAACAGATCCCACTGCAGACCACATTAGAGGCTGTAGCAGTACGAATCGATCTGAGTGTTATGTTAACCGTAGTCTCACTGTACCTTTCCCCAAACAAAGAATTCACTGTGCAAGAGCTGGAGGAACTTATAAGGCAGTTTCCATCGCCTTTTATTCTGCTAGGAGATTTCAATGGGCACCCCAGATAAACAAAAGAGGAAAACTCATTGAAACAATTATTGATAACCAGAATCTCACATTATTAAATACTGGTGCTGACACCTATATTCACTTTCCAACCGGAGTATCTACTGCCATAGACTTATCAATATGTTCCCCAAAATTGTTCCCAATCATTCAGTGGTCAGTCTCAAATAACCCACTGAGCAGCGACCATTACCCGATTATTTGCAAATTGCAAACAAACAGAAGCTCCCATAAAAAGGAAATTCTCCAAAGCAGATTGGAACAAGTTCATGAATGCAATTTCCTTTGATGATCAAGTTATTAAAAACCAGCCTATTGATAATGTTACCGACCATATTACTACACAGATAATAACAGCTGCAACCAGTGCCATACCCAAAGTCATAATCGGTCCACATAGATATGCCAATATTTGGTGGAATCGTGATTGTCGAGATGCTAAAAAGAACGGAATAAGGCATGGAATCTTTTTCGCAAGCATCCAACAACTGACAACCTAATTAATTTTAAGAAACTCAAAGCCAAAGCACGTTACGTGCAGAAAAAAGCAAAAAAAGACTCTTGGATCCGGTTTGCTTCTGCCATCACTAAAAATACTGAAAGTAGAAAAATATGGAATAAAATAAAGAAACTAAATGATAAATACCTCCCAGAACTAACACCTATTCTAAGCTGGAAGGGTAAAGAGTTTTCCTCTTCAGTGGATATTGCAAATGCCCTGGAAGAATGCTTTTCTCAAATATCAGCCACGGCAGCATATGAGCCTGCCTTCAAACAGCATAAAGCCAACGCAGAAAAGTATAAACTGAACTTTCATACAATGGCATCTCTCTCATATAACAGACCTTTTACATTACTGGAACTGGAGAGCTCCCTAAACCAGTCAGCGAATCCTGCACCAGGGCCTGATGAAATATACTACACGATGCTTAAACATCTAAACAATCAAGCTGTGAATTCACTACTGGCATATTTCAACCGGCTATTCTCAGAAGGTTACTTCCCTCTTTCTTGGCGCCACTCAATTGTCCTAGCCTTTCCTAAACCTGGAAAGGATCAGTCAGAACCACAAAACTATCGGCCAATATGTCTCAGCAGTTGCCTTGGTAAGATAATAGAAAAAATGATTCATGCTCAATTAGTCTGGTTTCTAGAATCTTATTCGGTAATGGACAAGAATCAATATGGCTTTAGGAAAAATCGATCAACTCTAGATCTTATGATCAAGGCAGAATCCAACATACGGAATGCTTTTATCCATAGAGAACATGTTGTCATGGTCTGCCTGGACATTGAAAAAGCCTTTGATACAACCTGGCGTTATGGCATACTTCAAAATCTCTATGCCACAGGACTTCGCGGCCAGCTACCACTAATCATACAGAGCTTTCTCCAAAATAGAACATTTCAAGTGCATTATCGCAATACACTGTCCCAAAAGGTTGTTCAGGAAGGAGGAGTCCCCCAAGGATCAGTTCTTAGTGCAACACTCTTTGCAGTTAGGCTGAACAATGCAACAGATAATATTCTGCTTAATGTCGGCACTTATCTATACGCAGACGACCTTACGATATCCTGCCATTCACTAAATATGCGCTCCATTGAACGCCAACTGCAACTCTCAATAAACAAAATAGAGTCATGGGCATCCCACAATGGCTATCGCCTATCCAGATCAAAAACAACTGCTATTCACTTTTGTAAAAAGCGACAGCTTCATCCAGATCCTGAGCTAAGGCTAGGAGCCCAACTAATACCACTTAGCAACAATATCCGGTTCTTGGGTTTAGTACTGGACACTAAACTTAGCTTTCAGGCACATATAATGCAAATGAGAACTCAGTGCATGAGAAAGATGAATATTCTCAAAGTTATCTCTTCTATGACATGGGGAGCCGATCGCTTCACACTCTTACACTTATATCGTACTTTAATTAATAAGATCTCGACTAGATTATGGAGCCCCAGTTTATGACTCTGCGCGTAAGACAGTACTAGCCTGGCTCAATCCAGTCCAGCATAGTGCTCTGAGGATTGCTTTAGGAGCCTTTAAGACCTCCCCAGTACAAAGTTTGTATATAGATGCCAATGAACCCACCAAGAGAAAAGTATTGCTCCTTAACTATGCAGCCAAACTACATAGCCTCCCTTCTCACCCCATCTGGACATATCTGTTTGAACCTCAGTGGGAAAATTTGTATAAAAATAAACCCAATGAAAACAAACCTGCTGGTATCCGGCTACAAGAGCTAACCAAAAATTGGAACATCAGTCTAGGAAACATCTCTCAAGCTGCAGATGTAGTACAAGCACCATGGGCAATGTATATACCTCTTTGCGATAACTATTTTCTACAGTGGGGAAAACACTCCCTATCAAATCACAATCTTAGACAGTTACATGTGGACCATGCATTGACCAATGCTCACAGTCTTCATATATACACAGACGGATCCAAGACTGATATATCCGTGGGAGCTGCAGTAATCAGTCATACATCCACTGTGTCTCTACAATTACCATGTGAATGCAGTGTATTTACTGCCGAATTATATGCAATCAAAATGGCTCTAAATCTCCTTAATGATCTTTTAAATATCCAGGTCATAATATACACAGACTCTTTAAGTGCAATGAATGCCCTACAGGAAAAACCACAAAATTCCCATCCACTTCTCACACAAATAAGATCACAGTTATATCACCTCAATAAAAATAAGCTGACTGTTACATTTTGCTGGATACCCAGCCATGTCGGAATTCCAGGAAACAAGTGTGCAGACGAAGCAGCAAAACACCCTGCTTGCTCTGATCCCATCCCAGTTCCTTTTTCTGATTTCATCTCTGGAGGATATGTACAGAGATGTGGTCTGAAAAGTGGCATAATCAGATATCAAACAAACTTCTTGAAATAAAACAAAACCCACAGCTATGGAGATCTAGTTCCCGATTAACCAGGCACGAAGAGGTTGTGCTTGCAAGAGCACGAATTGGTCATATGCACCTAATGCACCTTTTTTTACTGCTAGGAGAAGAGCCTCCTCTCTGCTTGCATTGTAGTTCCATTCTTACAGTGAAACATATTATTATTGAATGTACACACTATGGTTCAGCTAGAATTGAATGTTTCAGATCTTTAATCAACTCACAAAAACCCTTGCAACTAGCTCATATACTTGGAGATGACGCCAATCTATCAGAACTGTTTAAATACTTAAAAATGATAAACGTATACAGTCACTTCTAGAACAATTCCTTTCATATATTGACCAACAATCTTAAGTTATAGGTGCATTTTGGCCATAGCAGCCCTTGCACCAATAAATCCCACTTCAACAACAGCTAATGTGCCAATAAAATCCAAACCAAACCAATCTTACATTTGCTATAGTACCAGTAGCTGGGAAGTCTGTGGGTTTTCACATTATTATGGTGAAATGTGTTTCCTCTTCCATGAAATATTCAATCATATAAAAAACATAAATAAATTTTATGTTTATCAGAGATAAACATAAAATTTACAAGTGAGATACAGAGTAATGATACTCATTACTCTGTATCTCACTTGTGCATATTGTGTTTGTTGCAAATTGTGCGTGCCTTGTTCTTTGTTATTAATATTGCTTATCATTTTTACTGTTTTAAATTTTACAAAAAAAAAAAAAAAGTCAGTGAACAGAAATATCAATTAGTTAGTATGTACATATTACAGTACGTATCAATTAGTTAGTATATACGTATTACAGTAAGCTGTGTACGTAAGCATAAATTTATTTTTATTTTGCTACCTAGAAAATATTCTTTCAATTTTCACGTATCATTTAACTTTGGTAAAATAAAGTTGAATTTGTTCTTTATGTTGTTGGGAGATCCCTGCTATTGAACTTGTGCTTGTTTGAGACCATAAAAAATGTGACTTCGAAGCACAGTTCGTGAGTTTTAAAATAGAGCAGAAGGTACACAAAATGTAGATGCTGCAGAAGAGATTGTGCTTCTAGCAGTGATGAAGAGGAAGAAAATTAAATGGATGTGCATTATCTCACATATAAGTATCACAGTTTTTAAAGTAAGACGTTTGTTCAGTTATTACTATTTAAGTTACTACTATTATAAAAATAAAGTTAAAATATTAAGTTATTACTACTATAAAAATTAAGTTTCCAATAGTTATAAAAAAAAAATGGCTCATTTTTGTTAGTTTTTGGAATGTAACCCCCATTTTTGTACTGGTTCTTATTCCCGTATAACACTGTTTTGCATTACACGAGATTTTGTAGGAACCAAACTACCATGTTATATGATTTAACATGGTATTTAACATAATATGATTATAATACAGGGTATAACCCTGTGTTATAATTAGTGAACTATAGTGGGCTCCGTAGCTGAGTGGTCAGGAGCGGGGATGCAGTAGCACACGCTCTTTGAGTAGACTGGGGTTCAAGCCCCTGACTGCTGAATACGGTCGATCTGCCAACCCGCACTGGACCAGCCTGGCAGATTATGGTCCATTTCCCTCAGCATGGATTGTTGAGGAGGCTTCCATCCTGCAGTGGGTTGATAATGGCTGCACTTTTTTATAGTGGGCTCACAAGAGCCCATTGTTATTTTTTTTGAAAATTTGCGAGCCCATTGTTGAGACGATCATTTATTTTACAAATGAAATCCTGAATGCAATTATTGAGTATCCAGAGCCGAAACTACGGTGGGGTGAGCGGGTCCCCATTCCCAGCATTTTCATGGCGCAATCGATCGGTTATGTATTTTAAAATTGCTTCATTTTTGATTTAATTAGTCTGACCTCTGTTTAACAAACTTCTTTACAGCGAATTTCTTTTATTCCTCCTTGGTAATTACATTTAAAATAGTTTCTGTTGAACGAAGAAAATTTCCATGTAACGAATGGATTAGGAGAGACAACTTTGTATGCATTGTTCTGACCTCTGGCCTTTAGTCAATTTAGATAATTAGAACGTGTAAATTAAGGGTGAAAGGGATTACCATTTCACAATGTTAGTAGTGTCCGTGAAACCTATGAGTCACATACCGAGAAGTCACACTAGTCAATATGCTTTCCATAGCCAGTCAGAGGAATAAGATTCTCAACATGGATTATAGCCTCTGGTCAACGTGTGTTGTGGTTACCCTTTACTCCGACAAATGGGCATGTGTTTTTTGGAGAAGTGAGCGATCCACACCTTCCAGTAAATTTCTCCTGTCTATGTTTACATGGTCACAGTAGCTGAATATCCATGTGATTCTGACATTTTGCACAGTATTCAAAGAACTAGCAAGAGTAGCAATGTTGGGGGGGGGGGAGATTGAGGCAACTAAGATATTATATAAACTTTACGAAGATGAAATGTTGTCAGATTTTTAAACTTTGTCCAGCCTTTCACTGTGTAGAAAATGTTCAAAAATATAATGGCATACAGGCAATAATTAAAAAAAAAAACTATATCACCAATCTCCAAAAATCTAGCGCAAATTAAGGACTTGCTAAAGAACTTGATGTGGAAACTATAAAGATCGGTCATGTGTTCGGGCCACGATGAGCAGCTTTTAGCTTGCGGACGGCAATTGTGGATTGGAGGAATCATCCCACTTTGTGCAAACGTTTTGAATCAGAAGTTAAATATTCTGGATTATTAAATCCACTTTTAAATTTGGAATTTCTTAACAATTTAGCAATAATGATCGACATCCTGCAGGAGTTCTCTTACCTTTCAGAAGCTTTACAGAATCACAATGGTAAAAGCATATAAATTAATTATTCAAACTATCAGTGCTATTGCTAATTTGAAAAATTCTGAAGGAAATTATGAAGCTAAAATTGAGAGCATGTTGAAGTGGAAAGAATTTGAAGGAATCAAAATCGAAAGTAAAAAAATTACCTTGTGACAAGTTATTAAATGCATTGTGTTATTCTTAAAGGATAAGTTATTAATGCAACAGGGCAATTTTAAATTAAATAAAGAAAAAAAAAGATACAATTGAAATAAATTTTAAACATATGCTACACGAAATCGTGGAATGTTAAAGAGCTTTCGTCTCAGTGGCAAGAGGGTGAAAACCGAATAAGAAATTTAAGTTTTCTCATAAAATATGAAATAAAAATTAATGATTTTAGAGATTTTTCGAAGACAGTTTATCTTTAAAATCGAGGGAAATTACCTTTTCAATTAAGAAAGCCAGAAAATATCTTTGAAACCATGCGATTAGCAGTGCTGAAACTGAGCGAGTTTTCAGCGTAATGAATAATATTGAGTGAATGAATGAGTAACGTTGACAATTAAACACGTTGCAGATTATGACATCTAAATGGAAAATCATTCCTCTGTAACCATCACTCAGCTGTTGAGCAAAGCAGAAGATCGACAACAAATATTAATAAAGTAAATTCTATGTGGCAATTTTTAGAATAAATTTTTCTTGAATATTTGTGAAATTTTTTTTCATGTAATCTGTAATTTTTGTGTACTTTTTCTAATCTTTGTTTTTTATGTAATATTTGTTTTTATATTCTGGAATGTTTTGTGATAGTTTTTGTTATTTGTGATGTGGGAAATATTTCAGTTATTTTTTATTCGCAATATTAAAACTTTTATCATGAAAAAAATGTATCCATTATATTTCCCTAGTTGTTAAAAAAAAAAAAGACAAGTAATAAAGTTGCACATGTGCCGTGCACGCACAGTAGATGGTTTATGTGAAACATCCTTCACATTTCCTTTAGGTATTTTGATTTGTATATATTGATTACGAAATAAAAGAGGTTTTTTATTGTAAATATTTTATTGATCATTCACAGATTTTCATAATTTCTGGAAGGCAAGATACAATGTATTTATGATAACTAAAGTAAGAGATGTATACTTGCGAGTGCAACGTATCTAAATAGCTCTGTAAAATAGCACTGATTGATGTACCGATCTTGTAGTTGAAGCAACATACGCATCTGTTAGGGGAACCTAACAATGGAATGTAACGAAAATGCAAGACAAAAAATTAAATTGTTGACAAATATTTGTATTGTTGCAATCATACTTCTGCAGTAGTAACTTCAGGAAGCATGATTGCAACATCATAGTATTCAAAAATTCTAAAAAGTTAGAACTCCAGACATTGTTGTATCCAGTTATCATCAAAAGGCAAGGCATGACGACCAGGTTTTTAAGTTTTTTTTTTTTTTTTTTAGATAGACCTAGGAATGTTTTACACATTCACTTTTATGCGTGGTTGAGGGGGTAATAAGTCGCATCTGTCCAACCCCCGAAATCCGACCCTGACTCGAGATATCATACTGGTCGCAAAAAATGCGTCACGCACTCTAATCACACTACTAGTAGTGCGAGCGTGGGAAGCACCTCTAGTGGAAGCCGCAGATGACGTCATTTCCGTGACCAATCAAATTTCCTCGATAGAAAATCGGAAAAACTGCGAGCTCATTGTTAAAATATTCACACCTTACAACTGATTATAATCATATTATGATATATACCGAGATGAAGATATGGTAAACACGTAGTATATATACAGAAGGAAAATTTATACAAATATGTCTTATTGCATACCCACAATTCGGGTGACTTTGTCTGCGGGCAACGACCCAAATTGAAAATAAAACAGCGATAAGGGGCTCTCTGTTTCTGTGATGATCAACTTACAATATGTTGAAATCAGTTTTAAAGTGGAATACCAATGTTGCAGTAGAATAACCAATAATATAATCTTTAATAAATAATAGAATTGCAAGGTTTTATAATTTTGAATTACAGTAGAACTTCAGTTATCCGAAAGTCAGTTTTCAAGAATAATTTGAAAGGCTGATTTTTCTTCTTCTTTTTATTAATGGTAGTATTGGCACACCAGGGTCCTGAGCTGGATATTATCATTCTTCTCTTTCTTGGTGATTCCCTTCTACTTTTGACTCTCTCTCTCTCTCTCTCTCTCTCTCTCTCTCTCTCTCTCAGGGCAACTTGGGAATTTTCTTTTTTTTCCTGGTGCAGCATAAGCCTCAGGCTTCCTTGCACCATATGGCTATTAATAATAATAATAATAATAATAATAAAATGTTTATTATGCTACGAGAGTATTTCTATCTGTTTTTTTACATTGTTATATCTGGTGAAATGTTTGATTAGGACTAATCGAACTAAACTGGATTTTCTCGGAAACCATGAGTGATAGAGTTTAGTCATTAGCTTCCTTGAACCCAATTTTCCATGACATATTTTGTTTCATATTATGTTTAGTTTAGTTCCAGATTCAGTAAGAATAATATCGGCCTGAAACTGTGCGATTTATTATATTTCTCTAAAACGTTAACAAAAAGAAACAGCACTGAAATGGGCAGAAAACCAGGAAGAATGCAATATAATCAAATGGATATTAGTAAGGAATTTGAAAGATTTGGCAGCAAAAAAAAAAAAAAAAAAAAGTCACAACAAATGAAACAAAAAACAATCGAACGTTATTTTAAAAATTACTTTTAAAGTTGTTCCACATAAAATTTGCAGTAAAATGTCTATCTGAATATACACACATATGTAAATGTGATTGTGCAAATTTTTATGTATAAGTTATTTATATTATTTTTTAAATTAAATAAATTTGTTTTTTTCACGCTATTTAAAGTCTTTTTCTCTTACCTTAATGCAGCAGGCTCTTGTTATAATGCGGTTCACTCTACGCTGATTCACTATAATGCTGTTCTTATAGTATAACCCATATCTCGCTCTAACACTGTCATAACTCCCTATAACGCTCTTTTACCAGCTTACAGATTGAATTTTTGACATGTTTAACTAAAATGTTTCATCTGATGTAGTTGATAGCTTGAAAATGAATAGCAAAGAAGAGATTCCATATCAGACAGTACAGTGGCCTCCATCAAAAATAGATAAGATGGTTTTCAACACTTGGCTTACAAAAGGAAAGCTCTTCCCCAAGACTGAAGGATTCATGCTCACCATCCAAGGTCAAGTAATCAACACTGGGAACTACAGGAAATACATCGCCAAGGACCCCCAGAGTAACAGATGACACATGTCATCAATGCCATATGGCCCTGACGGCGCCTCCATAGCCAGGTGGGAAGGAGCAGCAGTGCGCAGCACACGTTTCTTGATTAGACTGGGGTTCGAGCCCATCACCACCAAATACGGAGGATGCGGAAAGGTCAAGGAATGACCACTGCATATCCCGGAGCAATATGGCCTTAGTTGCTAATGCTCCTAAAAACCAACCAACCAAACAACAACAACCATATGGCCCCAGAAACAATCCATCACATCACCACAGGATGATCACCCAGACAAAGTACATTTACAGACATGATCAGGTGGCCAGGATAGTACATCAAAAGCTAGCACAAAAATACCAGCTGATCAAAGAAAGTTTACTATATTACAAGTACAAGCCTCAGGCCATACTAGAGACTTCTACTTACAGACTATACTGAGACCCTGCCATAATAACGGAGATGATCCTGCACAACAGACTAGACATAACCCTCATTGATAAGAAGGAAATAGCTACCTACTTGATTGGCATAGCAGTGCCCATCACCAGCAACCTCCAGAAAATCTATGAGGAAAAGATCAAGAGGACACAGAACTAAGACAGGAAGTTAAAGAAATGTGGCATATTGAACAAGTAAGGACCATCCTAATCACTGTGTCAACCACTCACTGGCATGGTGCCAAGGAGCCTCCATAAGAACCTAACAGCAATGGGCCTCCCAGAGTCCACTTATGTGGAACTCCAGAAAGCCTTGACTCTGAACCTGCAGGACAGCAAGGGAGTTCCTCAACCAATAGTAATAATAGCAATAATAATAGTAACTGGACACAACCAGCCACTCAAGGGTGATAAAAATCCTAAAAAGGAGAAAGGTTTTTTTTTTTTTTCTTTAATAATGATAATAATCTAGTTAGAAAACACATTTTGTAAGGAGGCATCTGCTATGAACTATGGAACCACACATCAGCCTACTTGCCGATTTCAAGCTACGTGTGCAAGCATTGTGTTTTTTTACCAGATACCGAAAGGGAAAGTAGCACATTGAAATGAAAGGCAAAAAACCATAAATACAAGTACATACAAGAACCCAGCTTTATGATATTAATCTGTTCCAGAGACTATTTTATTGTGAAAATATCATAATGTGAACCCAATAACACATTGTTTTTTGGTAATTCGTTCCGAGATCTCAGAAGTTGAAATTTTCACTATATAACAAAGCTATTTATCTCTCTAAAAGGTGATTTTTATTGTAAATTGTAAATGATAATTAAAAAATTGATTAAAAATAATATATTGATTAGAGCACAACACAAAAAATCACTTCAACTAAAGGATGCCAAAACAAAACACATGGCTAACACGATTACAAATGCTGCTATTGGCCGAAAGGAAGGACCATGTGGCCCATGTGGAGACAATCATAAGCCCATCCTGTAGTAAAGTGAAATAGTAGATGCCGGTTAACACGATCACTAGCTAGTGGAATCAGCTGCTTTAATTTCAAAAAACCAATTCAAATCATTAAAATGCACTACACTTTCATCGTTATCATATGTTTTGTTATAACAATCAATTTTGAACACCTTTGTGCTATTTTTATAAAGCACATTTCCGGAGGTCACTACAATAAAACTAAAAACAATTTGCAGTTTCTGGTTTACTTGGCTTTTCTGTTAGTGCAGTCTATTATAAACAGGTAGTAAACTCGATCTTATTTCATTTGCGATAATACTGATAGCTGGAATTCCATGGGTTTTTCATGTTATTATGGTGAAATGCATTCCCTCTTCCTCTTCAATGATATAAAAAAACAAATTTTCAGAATCTTCATTCTTTTTTTTAAGCTTTGTAAACTTGTTACTGCGTATCCCACTTGCATGTATTGTGTTAGTTGCAATTTGTGCATGCTATGTTCTTTGTTATTGATTGTTTATCTTTTTTACTGTTTTAGATTTTACAACTCCAAAAAAAAATGTCAATGAACAGAAATATCAATTAGTTAATATGTACATATTACCGTATTAATTAAGTTATGTACAAAAGCATAAATTTATTTTTATTTTGCTTACCTGTGGAAAAACTCTTCCAATTTTCACGTATCATTTAATTTTGTTAATTGATAATGTAATAAAGTGTAAATTTGTGATCTTTACTTTTATAGCCTGCGGATAATATTCTTACTATTTTTGCTTATTAGAATTGCCATTTAATAGAATTAAAATTCAATTTGCAAACATGGTCACAATTGACTGGTGCTTACCACATATTGTATAGTGAACGGTATTTTATTATGGAGAGTCCATCGTAAAATGATTTGATTACAGTGAACCAATCGTAAAGTGAGGGTCCACTGTAATTGCACAGATCGTAATAGGTGTTTTGCATTTTTAATTCCAAGTAAACAATTTTTCACTTCAAAATCTCATCAAATAAAAGGTAACTATATTTAGGAATGTAGAAAAAAAAGGGTTAAGTTTAATAAGATTAATTAACTTGTTTTAAATAGTTAGCTCTATTTCAAACCACTTTTGGGTTGCCTTTATCTGCTTTTGATAATTTTAATGGTAATATTCATATTCAATTATAAACTTTTTAGCACTTGTTCATTCCCAGTTTGGCTTATACAGTTCAGTATGAGTATATTTCTTAAGAGTTGCACTCATATCTAATATAAGATTAGCTCTGCCTTCTGCTGTATTACAGAAAAATCAGAAACATATTCTTGCCACTCTGGGGATTATATTTATGGAACATTTGAGAGAGAGAGAGAGAGAGAGAGAGAGAGAGAGAGAGAGAGAGAGAGAGAGAGAGAGAGAGAGAGAGAGGTTAAGTCTCTACAAACCCTCTAGATGGATTTTTTGATTGTTTTAATAGAAGAGAAAGTTGGGAAGCTGCCATTTTTAGATGTTTTGGTGGATAGGGACCAGAATTCTATTATTATCCAAATACATAGAAAAAGATGGATTCCATACATTAATTTTAATTTGAACCACCTGATGAATATTGAAAAGTGCATCATCAAAATGGCAATAAGCATCTGTGATCCTATAAAATTAGATGATTGGGCTTGAACTGATTGCCACAACTTTTACAGACAGTGGGTTTTCATAGAACACAGGTGGCAAAACTATATACAAATATGTGGAGAATTATAATAACACTGCTTCACAGGAATAAAAAAAAAAAAAAAATGCACAATAAAAACATTTTCAAAAAATACTGATGAATTTTCAACAGTGTAATATTTTTAAAACTTTTTTTTATGTACTTGGGGATTAAAATCAGTGCATATGATTACAAAAGAACTAATCTTTAGAGGGTAAGTTGGAGTTATCCAGTTTCTTTAACTAATCAGGGGTCACTGGCATTCTTATGATTTCATCCTTCCTTGGACACCCTGATCACCGAGAACAGTGGGACGCATGTGATGGTTTGGGAACATGATGTTAACATAGGTAATAATCACATGTATTAGTGTAATAATTTGTAGTTATCTCTTAATGAATTGTGCAGGTTCACTAAATAGAATAAGAGAAACACTTCACTGCATGTAATTAACTTGTATTTATTAAATTTAAAAAAAAATAAACAATAACAAGTTGAGACTTTATATATAACAATATGTTATGATCTTGTTGAAGTTTTCAACTATGCAAAGGTAGCTGGTGTTGGGCTTGGTAGCTAGTGTTGTGAACTGGTGAAATTTGTAGAGTTTTTACAATAATTTTGAGTTTTCCCTAGGAATATATAGGGTGAGTCATAAGTCACTTTACCGTTTTAAAAATTCATAAGTTGAAAGATTTAAAGGATATTTTTTAATTGTTGTTTTGTTTGTTGCCGGAAAGATAAATGATTTACATAGACCATGTCACCTTTGAAATTGAAAGAAAGAATTTTAGTTGTGAAATGGAAGCTACACAACTCTGCAACATCAATGGGCTAAACATTCAGAAGCAACTCCTCCCTCAAAACCAACTGTTAATAACATTATGAAGAAATTTGAGAAGCCGGTTAGTGTTTCAAACTTTCCTAGAAAGAGAAGACCCACTTCACTTGTTTCTGTAAGAAATATTGATAGGGTGCATGCATCCTTGTTAAAAAGTCACCAGGTGTCTGTGTTGAGCCCATTGTTGTTTTCTGTATTTATCAGTGATATTGATGAAGGTATATCAGGCTTAATGTCCAAGTTTGCAGATGATATGAAAGTTGGTAGAGTTGTTAATGACAGTAAGGATGGTACACTATTGCAACAGGATCTAGAAAGCTGAGCAGGTGGACTGAGAGGTGGCAACTGAAGTTTAACATTGACAAATGCAAAGTACTGCACGTGGGTAGCAGTAACCCCAGAGTAACATACCAACTGTGCAGTAGTTGAGAATGAAAAAGACCTGGGGGTAATTGTGCAGTCAGATATGAAGTTTTCTGTGTAGTGCAGACAGGTGCAAGAGTAGCTCTTGGGGTTTTGTCAATGATATATAGGAATTTTGTTAGCAGAGATAAGGAGGTGATTATCCCCTTGTAAATGACAGTGGTCAGGCCACACCTCCAGACCTGCATACAGGTCTGGAGGTCTCATTTTAGGAAAGATGTGGAGCTACTAGAACGAGTACAGAGAAGGGCAGTGAGATTAGTGAGTGGAACAAAGCTTTGCTGTTACCAAGATAGGCTTAAGTTCTGCAAATTGTAGTGTCTGGAGACTAAGTACCTGCTAGGTGATCTGATTGAGGTGTATAAGGCCTTGAATGGTTTCAGCAAGCTCAATGCTGATGAGATTCTTCCTCTTGCTCAGATTCTGCACGTGAAGGGGCATAAATTCAAATTGAGGAAAGACAGTTGTGGAATAGATGTGCAGAAATTTGCCTTTAGTCAGCAGGTAGTTGATTGCTGGAATAAACTTCCATTTGTTGTTGTGAAAATTGACAGCTTAAAGAAATTCAAGGCTGAACTAGACAAACTTTTGGAGTGAATGGATGGGTGAAACGGGAAGGGTTTTTTTGGCAATGATAACTTACAATATTGATAATTCACATTATTTTGTTCATACTTATTCGAGGTAATGCAATATCGTGGTAACTGGTTGTGAAGGTAGTCATAATATGAGATACAATTAAATTGATGCCATCCATTTTACTACTTTGTAGTTCACTATGAACAAAATATTGTGAATTATCACTGCCAGTTCAATAGTTAATTGCCAATTATAGTCCTATGCCTTATGCAATTATTTTCTTATTTTATCACTATGTACACCATGAGGCATCTCTCATATTGTGGAGTTATACTTCTTAACTGGGTTGACATGATTGCAACACCAGGGTACCTACCTGCCCACCGATGATAGGCCAGTAAGCCTTACAATTGTGCCTTCTGGGTGGTGGTATCCATCGAGAATAAGTAACAATAGTCTTCTCAATTAATGAAGCATTACTTATTCGAGGTAGTGCAATATCATGGTAACTTGTTGTGAAGATAGTCACAATATGAGATACAATTAAATCGATGCCATTAGCATTAGTAGAGGCATTTGATGCAAGAAAGCAAGCTTATGCAGCATCAGCCAAAAAAAAATAAATAATAAATAAATAAAATAAAAAAAAAGGAAAATAAATAAATAAAAAATACCACTTCCACTTCACCCCTCTGTTCGTTCGAAATACCTGTCCAGCTAAGCCTTAAACTTATTTAGGCTATCAACTTCCACGACAAGGGATGGAAGTCTGTTCCACCTACCAACCACCCTCTGGCTAAAGGCAAATTTCCACACATCTATCCTACATCTGTCTTTCCTCAATTTGAATTTATGTCCTCTCAGGTGATTATTCTGAGCAAGAGGAAGAATCCCATCAGCATTGAGCATGCTCAAACCATTCAAGGCTTTGTACACCTCTATCAGATCACCTCGCTGGTGCCTAGTCTCCAGACTCTGTAATTCACAAAACTTAAGCCTTTCTTCGTAAGAGCACCCCTTTGTTCCATTCACTAATCTTGTTGCCCTTCTCTGTACTCGTTCCAGCAGCTCTTCATCCTTCTTGAAATGAGGCCTCCAGACCTGTATACAGTACTCTAGGTGTGGCCTGACCATTGCCTTATACAAGAGAATAATCACCTCCTTATCCCTGCTAGAAAAATTCCTATATATCATCTACAATACACCATGAGCTACTCTTGCAGCCCGTCTGCACTGCTCAGAGAACTTCATATCTGCCTGCACAACCACCCCCAGGTTCCTTTCATTCTCTACCACTGTCAGTGTAGTACCACAGAGTTGATACGTTGCTCTGGGGTTGCTGTTTCCCATATGTAGTACTTTACATTTGTCAATGTTAAACTTCATTTGCCACCTCTCAGCCCATCTGCTCAACCTTTCCAGATCCTGTTGCAGCAGCATAGTGTCAGTAGTGTCCTTGACAACCCTGCCAACCTTCGTATCGTCTGCAAACTTGGACATTAAGCTTGATACACCATCATCAATATCATTTATAAATACAGAAAACAATAAAGGACCCAATACCGAACCCTGAGGGACTCCACTAATAACATTAGTCCACACAGATGAGCAGTGTCCATTGATTACCACTCTCTGTCTTCTCCCCTTCAACCACCCCTTTATCCATAGCAGCAATTTGCCTCCAATGCCACACTGCTCCAATTTGTGCAGCAGTCTTCCATGCGCAACAGTATCAAAAGCCTTTCTAAGATCGATGCCATTAGCATTAGTAGAGGCATTTGATGCAAGAAAGTTTGCAGTAACCAAGTATATAATATCAAAGTTATTCCCTGCATCCAGTTCTTTTGTGACTGCATCATGGTATCCAATCAAATTGGTCAGGCAAGACTTCCCCTTAACAAAACCATGCTGTGTCCGAGCTATAACTGAAGTCTTGTCTAGATGATCCTGCAGTGCTTCTTTAACCAGTGCCTCCATTAATTTTCCGGGAACAGAAGTTAAACTCACAGGTCTATAATTACTTGTGTCAGCCATCCATTATACTACTTTGTAGTTCGCTACGAAGAAAATATTATGAATTATCACTACCAGTTCTAAAGTGAATTGGCAATTGTAGTCCTATGGCTTGTGCAATTAATTTATTACTGTTCAGTAATTTGTTTAGTAGGGCGAGTCGGAGTTGGGGGAACTAGACTTTTATAGAAAGTTTTTAAAAATGACTGTTGAACCATTCTTTGGCTACTATTTATATTGAATTGTTTCAAAATGACCAAAATGACATATAATATTATGTTTTGTGCATATCAAGCTTTTAAATTAAATATATCTTTTTAATTTATTAGGATCCATTGTACAAAGTGCGAATGGAGCACAACAATCTGTAGAATTAATCAAGATGGAATCTCCATATTATTGCAACAACTATTCTTCACCAAGTGATCATGGATCATTGTCGCAACGGAATCCTCAACCAGCAGGATCTGTTCCACCTCATAGTAATCATGTATCACCTCATCACAGTTCATCTAGTCCTTCACCTGAATCTCATACTAAACGACTACGTCGGATGTCTTCTAATGAAGATGATGTTGATAAAGGAACAAGTGATTCAGCAAACTACTATGGACATAGTCCCTCGAGTTTGCATAGTCCAGCGTCTTGGGCAAGCGACGTTGACCATGGTGTGTTATTTGCTTACTAAAATATAATCATAGCTGAAGTGTAATACTAGGATATATTGTTTTAATTTAAATTTCAAAATTGACTTTTAATTATGGGGGATTTCGGACCGCTGAAAAGGTAGATATACAGTTTTTTTGTTTTTTTTTTTATGTGTGTGTGTATATATATATAAATATAAATATATAAATCCCTTAACCAATCCCGTGTGAAGCTGTTAGGAATATGAAATATGTTTCATATTTCATATTCACAGAAGAGCAAATCATACTGAGATGGGAACTTGGCTTGTACAGCAGACTCTCGATTTACCGGGATCAGTTTAACTGGGAAGCGGTTTAACCGGGACACTTCAAGACCCCAAATGAAACAAAAAAATAAAAATAAAAAAAAAAAATCAACCAGAAATTATAAAATTCAAGTAATATACCTAGAATAGGTATAAACAGATATTTTGCAAGTCGTAAATAAGCAACAGGTAAGTGGGGCATTATAAAGTCGTCATTGGGAGATTATTAACTTGCAACCCCCATTAAAAAAAAAAAAAGAGAGAGAGAGAAATGTTTAGTTTGTTTTAGTGTGTCGCTTTGATTGTTCTGTTTCGTCTCACCGCAAAGAGAAAAATTGTTTTGTTATTTATGTCAGGATAACAATAATTTTTTTTCTTCAGAAATCATGAAAATGATGGGTGAACGCAAATGAGTTGCACTTTCAATTAAACAAAAACTTGAAATTATTCAATAGTTTGGAAACGATGCATCTGTTAAATCTATAATGTTGGTGACCAAACCATACGCGACATCGTAAAAAATAAAGGGAAGCATCGTATTGGACACGCAAGTAGTGCGTAGTAAGTTTTTTATCTATCACCATATTTTTTACGTACGTTGCTGAAAATTATTGGATCTAGTAGTAAGTCCCCGACTTATGTAACTTCGAACTTATGTTAATTTTTTTCACTCAATTTTTTTTATTTTTTAGGATTGTAAAATTTAAAACAATAATAATAGTAAGCAATCAATAAAGACGATCACAGCACGCAAAAATTGCACAAGCAAGATATGGAGTCACAAGCTTAAAAATAGGAATGAAGAGAAGATTTTTAAAATTTATTTAGGTTTTTTTTTATATGGCTGAAGATTTCAGTGAAGGCGATACACATTTCACCATAATAACATAAAATCCCACAGAATTCCAGCTATTGGTATTATTGTAAATGCAATGCGATCGAGTTTACTACCCGTTTATAATAAATTGCAGTAACAGAAAAGCCCAATAACCCGGAATGTGCAAATTGTTTTTATTGTTTTATGGTAGTGACCTCCAGAAAGGTGTTTTTGTAAAATGTGAGCTCGTGTGGGGGTGATAATAGTGAGCCTTAACCCTGTGAAATTTTTTACATAAAATTTCATTTTGACCATTATCATGTTGCCAACTAAGAGAATAAGTGACAGCAGTACTAGTAAATCTATTAATCAAAAAAAAGAAAAACGATTGATTCGGATCAGAAAATTAAAATAAAGATGTTTGAAAATGGTCAAACATGAACAAGTATCGTGCGGAATTTAGATTTGTCTGTGTCAACAGTGAACACAATAATAAAAGAAAAAGACAGAATACGAGAAGTGAATCAATGAAGTCAACTATGATAACCAAGGCTACAAAATACATATCAGTTTTTACTGTATAATTTCTTCCTTCAATGTTTTCTTTTTGTGTGCAACTCCAACAACTTCAACGCTGTCCCCAGATAAAGTTTTTAATTGAAACTAATTAAAAATATATAACTATTTTTCTATATATATAACTAATATATAAAAAATATATAACCAATTGAAAAATATATAACTATTTTTCTTCATTCTTCTGAGGATATTATGTGGTTTTTGTAATTTTGGCACATCACAGATATAAGAGGAATATTTTATTAGTCATTCCCTAGTTACGTAAAACTCGACTTACGTAAGAAGTCCTGGAACATATGTCGGGGATTTACTGTATTTTTGGATTAACCGGGATTTTTATTTTACTATCTGTCCCGGAAAATCAAAAATCTAGTGTATATGCTAAACGATTTCGAAAAATACCTTATGGTACACATATCTGATAAGACTTCTGTAACAAAAAAATACGTTGTTTTCTTGTATACTTATTTGTGATGCCATTACAGCCAAACCAATTACTTCTTTTCAGATGAAGTAGAGAAATTAACAGCCACAGTTAAGGTAATATAAAAAATTAAGAATACAACAAAAATATTTGGGAACAATATTGCAAATAGGTCATACTATTTAAAGTCATAAATATGCAAGTTTCATATCAAAAGTAAAAGTTCACTTCTTGTAGGTAACTCAGAAATCCAAGTCTTAATGGAATTAATGAAATTGTCAACTGAAATATTTTTTGTTACTTCAGAACTCTGGATCTGAGAGCTTTTTTTCTAGTGGAAGTATGACTGTTATATTGCACATGGAAGTATCTACTTCAGCAGTGACATCAGTTTTTTTTTTTAACTTTTGGTATTAGTCATATAGTATAAGGAAGCCACAGGCTTTTGTTACAATGACCCAAAAAAAAAAAAAAAAATTTCATGCTTCCCTCCTCATGTAGTTAACTATCCAGTAGACCTTTGAATTTGTCAAACTCTCAGCCTCAACCACCTGCAGAGGCAACTTGTTCCAATGGTCAATAACTCGCTGGCTAAAAGAAAACTTCCTACAATTTAGTCTAAACCTCTTCCCCTTTAATTTTAATTTATGGCCCCTAGTTCTGGAATTCTTTATTATATGTATATATAATTATATGTATTTGTATTATATGTATATATAATAAAGAATTACAGAGTTGTTAATTTGGCCTTCATTCATTTTACAAAGCCATCCCGGAGGCTTATAAACCTTAGTTATGCCTCCTCCTCTAAGACAGTGGTTCTCAAGCATAGGGTCTCGACCCCCAAGGAGGAGTTGCAAGCAGTCTTCTCTAGTTCAACAAATATTTTCCTTATTCTCTCAATCCTTGTCTACACTGTAGTGGAATAGTCAATCCAATGATTATGCATTTAGGTGAACATTTGTAAAGATACTGGAACAGTTTTTTAACTTAGTATTTATCTGTGTGCAACTCTGTCAGCATCAGTTTGTACAGCTATGTAATGAGCCATTGTTAAGATCCAGGACATTAAGTTTCTACAAAAAAATTCTAAGAGACACTGTATATTTTCACACAGTGTATTTCCATGCAGTCAGTCCTTAGCATTAGTTGTGTTTTTTGCCTTGGTCAGTAAACATATCCAGTTTTAATTTAAGTGAATTCCCTGGTGGTTATTCCTATTACTTATCTTTGTGAATTTGGATTTTATAGTGTTAATTAAATCTGAAACAACTGAATCTAACTTATTAATATAATCATGTTTATCAAGTATTACAACTGTATCTCCTTTATCTGCCCTCTGTATAATAATGTCTTTATTTTCCCGAAGTTCACATAAAGCTGAATTCTCATGTGTATTCAATTTAGGAAGTCATGTTTCCTTTATGTTATTCACCACTTAGTTTAACTTGTTGAATAAATAAATCTTTTTTAGGAACATTACAAATTCCAAATTCAATATCAATTATGCACTGTTTTTTAGGTAGTTTTCAAGGTGGTAAATTATAATTTAAACCTTTGGATAAAAGTGAAACCTGGTCCTGTGACATATACAAGGAAAGATTTGTAATCTGTTGATATGTCAGTTTGTTCAATGTAAGGCGAGGGGGTGTTCGCGAACTAGCTGACATATTCTGAGGTAGCACGTTGTGTGTATACGGGGGGGATCGTCACCCAACTTTTTTCTTTTTTTTTTTTTTTTGTTAGTTGTTGGCGCATTGGCTTCTGTGGCCATAATGTGCTTCCCAAAGTTTTTTGCATTTTCTACTCTGATCCAAGCCCGAGGCAGGATTCGAACCTGCGACCTTTGGGTTGCCAGACAGGCACTTTACCCACCTGGCTAGCCCGGCGGTCGGCCTGTATGTCGCAAGCCCGCAACAATATGTTAGAATTCACATGAACGTGTTTTGACACTCCCGATAATGTATTCAGTTTGTTAACATGTCTGTTTTTTGTTTCTGAGGCCTGTGCTTCACGTCGCAAATCTACAGAGGTCTTCAATACAGACCAATCATTAGAATGCAGATCATTTTTTAATTTGTCGCGAAGTTTCCTAATGTGGGAAAGGTATTTTCATTTATTAGAATACCGAGATCTTAAGGCAAGTTTAACTATATTACACGATGTGGCAAGTGCTAGTTGCTTTACGCCTGAAATTTAATAATTTAAATTGACCCTGGCAAACTTCGCAACGATGTTGTTTTGAAGGCAATATTTTAGAAAAGAAATATGGTAACTTTGGGCCAAGTATCTTAGTGTTAATCTAATGTAATTTTGAACCAAGCTGTTCAAAAAATCCCCCATAATCATGTGTATTGATAGGTTACACGCGATTAAGGGGGAATTTACTTTCATATGGAAGAGTTCTACATATTGGTGAGGGGAATGAAGGGATCCTCTTACAAAGAGAGGCTTAAGTTCTGCAAATTGCAGTGGCTGGAGACTAGGCACCTGTGCGGTGATCTGATTGAGGCATATATGGCCTTGAATGGGTTGAGCACACTGAATTCTGATGGGATTCTTCCACTTGTTCAGATTATGAACCTAAGGGGGCATAAATTCAAATTAAGAAAGGACAGATGTAGAATAGATGTGCAGAAATTTGTCTTTAGCCAGCGGGTGGTTAATTGCTGGAACAAACTTCCATCTGTCGTTGTGGAAGTTGATAGGTTGAATAAATTTAAGGAGGAACTGGACAGGCATTTGGAAGGAATGGTGTGGTTTTTTTTTTTTTTTTTTTGGCTGATGTTGCATAAGCTCATACACTTGCTTTCTTGCATCACATGCCACTACTACTACTACTACTCTAATATTATAGTGAGGTAAACTTCTCTTATTATTTTACAGATACTTAGTTTATGTTATGAATAAAAATAAAAGAAAATATTTATTCTTATTATTGTTAGACATGGCTTTTTGGTTTTTTTTTTTTTATTTTTACTGTTTTATTTTATTTTATTATTGTTAGATATATGTTCCAAAAAATAATAGTTTTTTTACACTTTTTGTAGACCCCATTACAGGCAGTTCTCGCTTTACGAGTTCCCGGGTTTAAGAGTTTTTTTTCCCATTGGTTCAGTATACATTGGTTCATTATTTTACATTTCAGACAAATTGGGATATTGCTCCTCAGTATGTGACTATATTTCCTGAATGCTATCCATCCAAAATTTATTCTTCTCTTGACTTCCAGCCATTTATCATTATTACAGCTAACGACTTGTCCCAGATAAGTATATGACTCCACCATTTCAATTACTGCTCCTTCAATCATTATATCCTTTCTGTGGCATACTTGTTCATCATTCCTTTTGTTTTAGCCATATTCATCTTTAGTCCAAAATCCTTACTAACTGTGCATAACTGATTAAGATTTTCCTCTAATTCTTTGGGATAGTTGCTTATGACCACAATGTCATCTGCAAATTGTAAATGGTTTAGGTACTCTCCATTCACATTGACTCCTTTCTGTGACTGGTCTAATCTTCTGAAAGCTTCCTCAAGGGCAGCAGTAAACAACTTCAGAGATGTTGTCTCCTTGTCAAACTCCTTTCTCAATTTTAAATTTACTACTGTCTTTGTCTAGTCTAATAAAGGAGATAGCATTCTCATATATTGTGTCTCCTTGTCGAACTCCTTTCTCAATTTTTAATTTACTACTGTCTTTGTCTAGTCTAATAAAGGAGGTAGCATTCTCATATATTTTCTTAAAAATCATAATATATGGGGTATCTATGCCTTGTCTTTTCAGTGCCCAAAACATTGGCTTATGCCGTATGGAGTCTAATGCCTTTTCATAATCCACAAATGCCAAGCATAATGGTGTTTTATATTCATTTGCTTTCTCCATTAGCTGTGACATTACATGAAGGTTATCCATAGTTGAGAATCCTGTCCTAAAGCCAGCTTTCTCTTTCGGTTGATTCTCATCAAGTATTCTTTCTAATCTGTTAGTAATGACCCTTGTGAACAACTTGTAGATGTGGGATAACAAGCTAATTGGTCTATAATTTCCAATTTCTGATTTATCTCCTTTCTTATGCAGCAAAACTATGATTGCATTATTCCACTCCTTAGGCATCACACCTTTTCTAATGCATTTTGTGTAAATTGTTACCCGACGCAAATCGTGTTAGTTGCAATTTTTGTGTGCCGTTAAAAAATTCTTATGCATGAGAGCATTCTTAGAGTCTGGAGAGGTCCCCATTGACTGGAGATATGCAAATGTATCCCCAATTCACAAAGGGGTGCCTCTGTAGCCAGGTGGACAGGAGGAGTAGTGCGTAGCACACTCTTCTTGATTAGACTGGGGTTCGAGCCTGTGACCACCAAATACGGAGGATGCGGAAAGGTCAGGGAATGACCACTGCATATCCTCGGAACAATATGGCACTAGTTGCTAATGCTCCTAAAAACCAAATAACAACAACAATTCACAAAGGGGATTGAAAGGGTGACACAAATATTTATAGACCTGTTAGTTTAACTTCTGTTCCGGGAAAAATAACGGAATCACTGGTTAAAGAGGTGATACAGGATCACCTAGAGAAGGCAACAGTAATAGTTCAGACACAGCATGGGTTTGTTAAGGGGAAGTCTTGTCTGACCAATTTGATTGGATACAACGATGTGGTCACAAAGGAACTGGATGCAAAAAATTTTGATATCATATACTTGGATTTCAGTAAAGCTTTTGATACTGTTGCACGTGGAAGACTGCTGTACAAATTAGAGTGGTATGGGATTAAGGGCAAGTTACTGCAATGGATAAATGGATGGTTGAGTGGGAGACGGCAGAGAATGGTAATAAATGGACACTGCTTCACGTGGACTAATGTTATTAGCGGAGTCCCCCAAGGTTCGGTGCTGGGCCCATTGTTCTTTTGTGTATTCATCTATGATATTGGTGAAGGTATATCAGGCTTAATGTCCAAGTTTGCAGATGATACAAAGGTTGGCAGGGTTGTTAATGACAGTAAAGATAGTATGCTACTGCAACAGGATCAAGAAAAGTTAAGCAGATGGGCTGAGCAGTGGCAATTGAAGTTTAACATTGACAAATGCTTGCTTGTTTGTTTATTAGTTGTTGGCTTCTGTGGCCATAATGTACCTCCCAAAGTTTTTGCACTTTGTACTCTGATCTGAGTCCGAGGCAGGATTCAAACCTGCGACCTTTGGGTTGCCTGGCAGGCACTTTACCCACCCGGCTATCCTGGTCAGCATTGACAAATTCAAATCACTCCATATGGGTAACAGTAACCTAAGAGAAACGGACAACTGTGTGGTACTACACTCAGGATGGTGGAGAATGAAAAAGACTTGGGGTTAATTGTGCAGTCAGATATGAAGTTCTCTTAGCAGTGCAGACGGGTTGCCAGAGCAGGTCATGGAGTTTTCTCAATGATATATAGGAATTTCGCTACCATCAGACTTCCATCTGTTGTTGTTGTGGAAGTTGATAGCAGTGAAATTATAGTAATCTTATAATACCATGATAAATCTGACTAAAAAATGAATAGGAAATGCTTAAAAAACGGTACTCACCTTGTATAAATCTGCAATAAATTTATTGGTAGATGGTGGCTAAATTTAGGTTGGAAAATGCATTAAAAAGAACTAAGGCAGAGAATGGACGAAAATATTTTAAACAGATTTTAAAATGAACGCAAGGAAGTAGAAGTGCAGATCTCCAATCCTTGGTTGTCATAAAGAGGTTAAAGGACACAAATGAAAAAAAGAAGACCGGTGATGCCAATAGTTGTTACGAGATACTTTCGTTGAATAAACCGTCATCAGTTGGCAAATGGGAGGGAAGAGAGCGCGTGTTGTATTTAAAGTTTATCTATACTTTCGTGATGCTCTTTTTGACATGTGGGAACTTTAGCTGCGAGAGGTTCCAAGCGTTAATAATATTGAGATCGGAATGGTGTCGGTACCATTCAATGGTGAGGGCTTCATATTGAAGAATTCTGTAGCTCGATCTAAGTTTAATAATGGTGATGGCAGAGTCAACAAGGGGGTGTCGTTGTGGGTTTGTGCATGGATTGTTAACTCAGTGCAGGATTGACTTGTCCTGAAACTATTGAAGTGGTAATATGTGCGGGTATTGGAAGTTGTGGAGGAACCGAATTTGGTGGTAGTGCTGCCGATATAACAGGTGTCGCAGTTTGGTTGGCATTTTATGAGATATATTATATTATTGAGATCGTTGATGGGATATTTGTGTGTATCTTTATAAGAATTAAATAGGGAACCTAGTTTATTGTGAGTAGAGAAGGTGAGGGAGATATCAGTATCTTTGAAAATACGCTGGAATTGTGCTGCGAGTTCACTATGGTAAGGGAGAACTATGCGAGTATTTGTCTTGTTACTGTGTCTGGTGGAGTTATTATTACTGTTTTTGACGGTGGATATTGTATGTTGGATGAGTTGAGGGGGTAGCTCCTGGCTATGAATTTATCAGTAAGGTATTGAAGTTCATTGTGTAAATCGTTTTGTGAAGAGCTGAATTTTATAGCATTGTAGATTTGGTTGTGTAGGACAGCTTTTTTGGTACTAAGGGGATGATGTGAAGTGAAATGTAGATATTTACCGGTGTGCGTGTTTTTTCTCAGAAATCTTTGTATTTAAATTTGTGTCTGTTGTATAAATAGTAAGATTAAGAAAATTAATCTGGTTGTCCGTTGCGATTTCGAGGGTATTTTATTTTTTTTTTCTAGTTGTCGGCGCATAGGCTTCTGTGGCCATAATGCACCTCCCAAGGTTTTTGCAGTACTTTTATCCAAGCCCGAGGCGAGAATCGAACCCGCGACCTTTGGGTTGCTAGGCAGGCACTTTACCCACCTATCTAGCCCAGTCGGCTTCGAGGGTAATGTTTAGCCTGTTGTGTATTGTATTGAATTTTGAAAAGAGATTGTCTATGGTTGTTCTGTTGCCTATTATTAGGATATCATTGGCGTAGCGTATGTATAATTTAATTTCAGAAGGGAAAGGTTGTAAAATTTGATTTTCAATAGTGGCGAGATAAATTTCAGAAAGGGGGGCAGAAATGCCTAAACCCATTGGTAAACCGAATATTTGTCGATACATTTTATTATTAAATCTAAAATATCTAGCGTCTAGTAAAAGAGTGGTGAGTTCAAGGATGTGGTCAACTGAAAGAGAGGTACGTTTCGTTAAAGTATCATCAGCTGTTAGAAGTATGCATAATGCTTGTAGGGTGAAAGGAATATACACATTAGTGTATAGAGATATGACATCAAAAGAAGCTAATACGTCTCCGTCGGATATGGTGGTGTTACTGATTTTTTGGAAGGCTTGGTTGGTATTATTAATTTTGAATGTAGAGAATTGAGTGAGTGGGGATATAATTTTGACAAGGAAGGTGAATAAATTAGCAAAAGCTGATCTACTAAAATAAACGATAGGTCTTAGTGCGTGGCCAGGTTTGTGTAACTTGGTTATTCCAAACATGTGGGGCAGAATGTTGTTGCGAATACCTATCTGTTGTAATGTAAAGAGGTTGATTTCTTTGTTCTGTCTGAGTTTTCTGAGAATTGTGTCGAGTTTATTTTTAAGTTTTGTAATGTTGTGGTTGCTGTCATTTGTATATGTATCTTGGTCGGCTAAAATTAATTCCATTTGTTCTTGTCCAGGATAACGATTGTGTCTCCTTTGTCAGCTTTTTGGATGATGATATTTGGGGTTTTGCTTAGTCTTTGTAAATCCGAGAGTTGTTGTTTTTTTATGTTAGGGAGAGAATTTATTATCCTGTTAGACTGGTGTATAAGTCGCCACTTATCGGGATGTTGGTCCAGTTTGGATTGGAGTTCGATTATACAATCTTTTATTGGATAGTGTTGTTCTTTAATGGCAAAATTAAAGCCAAATTCTAGGCCGCAGAGTTCAGAAGGGTTGAAGGATTTTGAAGAGAGGTTAACAGTAGAGATTTTTGGGGGGGTTTTGGATGTGAGTGTGTTCCATTTTTTGGTGTGTTTTTGTGTTGTGTTGGATACTGGCGTTGATATGTATATTGTTAGGGTCAATACCTTTTATATACTTCTAATCTCATCTCTGATGCTCTAGACATGCCTGATAGGAAAATACAACTCTTCAAAGTGCTTATCAAATATTTCTCCAACAAATTACACATAGCTTTCCTACAAAAATGTTATTTCACAACGTTATACCCAAATTCACCCGCATTTTCCCCAAAAATAACTGTAAAAAATACCCACATATCATACACCGCATGTCCATCGCGATCATACGTGAAGAACTTAAGAAAATATTCAACAAGAAACATCAATTTTTAAACTGTATACACCAATACGATTCTTTCTCAAAAGAGACATGCCACCTCACGCCTGGATTGAATATATTAACCACAACAATATACATATCAACGCCACCATCCAACACATAACACAAAAACACACCAAAAAATGGAACACACTCACATCCAACCCCCCCCCCCCCAAAATCTCTACTATCAGGGATGGGATACACTTAAATAGAAAGGGTGCAAGAATATTTGCTGACCCTATCGAGGCAGTGTTAGGTGGGTTGGAAAACTGCTAGCTTGGGAGAATACAAGGACTAATAGATTAACAGTAGCCTCTGGCAGAGGTGAAAGTGATTCTTGCACTGCTTCTATTGGAATGAGCAGCAGCCTGGAAAACAAGATGCAGGGTGCTTCAGAGACTGCTGGGAGTCATTGCGGTAGAAGTAAACACATGGGTTGTGTTAAGGTTGCTAAGAATAGGAACAGGTGCATGTATACTTGTGTGTACACCAATGCTAGGAGTTTGGTAAATAAATTTGATGAATTTGAGTTATTGCTCAACACATCAAAGGCAGATATTGTTGGGATATCAGAGATGTTGTGTTACACAGATATAAGGAATGCAGAACTGGAATTTGGGGAGTACAGTGTGTACACAAAGGATAGACAGGATAGGAAGGGAGAAGGGGTTATGCTATTAGTTAAGAAACACATAAAATCCAAGGAGGTGAAGCCAGTTGACATCGCTGGACAGTGCAATGTTGAGTCAGTTTGGTGTGACATAAGCATTGGGAGATCAAAATTGAGAGTAAGAGTGTGCTATAGGCCTAATGACTCTGATGAGTATAATAAGAAACTGTACAGGGAAATAGAGTGGGCCAGTAAATCAGAAAGTCTTATAATGGGGGATTTTAATTTCCCAGATATTGACTGGAATTTGTGGGTTGGTCACTCACACACTAGCAAGGCTTTTGTGAATTTATTGGATGATTGTTTTCTACATAAGCATGTTTCGGAGGCAACTAGAGGGAGTAATACTCTTGATTTGATTATCAGTAGTGATTTTTCGTGCATTAAGAATCTGCAGATAAAGGAACCGCTAGGTGGCAGTGATCACAGTGTGCCGAAGTGGGATTTACTCAAAGAGGTAACTACCATCAGGGGTAAAGGGAAGGGTTATTGCTTTCGTAAAGGCAACTACGATGGTCTGAGACAGTATTTAAATTATTTATAATGTGTGACCAACTGATGATGTTACCAATAGCAAATTCAAAATGGGAAGCATACAAAGAACTTATCTTGGAAGCTACTAGGCTTTACATATCAACTAAGAAATACTGTTCAAGGTTCGGGCCTAAATGTCAGATGAACTAATGAGACATATGGCAGAGAAGAAAAATGCATGGGATACATATAAACTAACACGTGACACAGAAGCCTATGATAGATATAAGTTGATCTGTAACCAAGTTACAAAGGAGTTTAAGCAGGCGAAGGCAGATTACAAGAAATTTTTGGTAAGGGATGCAAAGAAAAACTGCAGAGAATTCTTTACTTATGTAAACTCTAGAAGGAAGGGGGTGAATCAGATTGGTCCACTTGATATTGATGGTTCAACTGTTGATGATCCTGCTCAGGTAGCTAACAAACTTAATGAATATTTTCCATCAACATTCACACATGAGGAGTTATTCAGCGAGAAGAATGCCAGAGGTGTATTCAACTCTGGCAGTAAGCTAGATAATCTTGTAATAACTGAGAGTAAAGTAGAGGAGAAATTGTTGAAGATAAACACAAGAAAGGCACCTGGGGTGGATGGGATCTATCCAGTTATATTAAAGGAGGCAGCAAAGGAAGTAAGCAAGCCCCTAGCCATAATTATGAGAGCTTCCTTGGACTCAGGGGAGGTATCCATAGACTGGAGATGTGCAAATGTGACCCCAATTCACAAAGTAGGATCAAAGGCTGACACAAGTAATTATAAACCTGTGAGTTTAACTTCTGTTCAAGGAAAATTAATGGAGGCACTGGTTAAAGAAGCACTGCAGGATCATCTAGACAAGACTTCAGTTATAGTTCAGACACAGCATGGGTTTGTTAAGGGGAAGTCTTGCCTGACCAATTTGATTGGATACTATGATGCAGTCACAAAAGAACTGGATGCAGGGAATAACTTTCATATTATATACTTGGATCTTAGAAAGGCTTTTGATACTGTTGCACATGGAAGACTGCTGCACAGATTGGAGCAGTGTGGCATTGGAGGCAAATTGCTGCTATGGATAAAGGGGTGGTTCAGGGGGAGAAGACAGAGAGTCGTAATCAATGGACACTGCTCATTGTGGACTAATGTTATTAGTGGAATCCCTCAGGGTTCAGTTTTGGGTTCATTATTGTTTTCTGTATTTATAAATAATATTGATGATGGTATATCAAGCTTAATGTCCAAGTTTGCAGACGATACAAAGGTTGGCAGGGTTGTTAAGTACACTACTGACGCTATGCTGCTGCAACAGGATCTGGAAAAGTTGAGCAGATGGGCTGAGAGGTGGCAAATGAAGTTTAACATTGACAAATATAAAGTACTACATATGGGAAACAGCAACCCCAGAGCAACGTATCAACTCTGTGGTACTATACTGACAGTGGTAGAGAAAAAAAAGGACCTGGGGGTAATTGTGCAGGCAGATATGAAGTTCTCTGAGCAGTGCAGGCAGGCTGCAAGAGTAGCTCATGGCGTCTTGTCAGTGATATACAGGAATTTTTCTAGCTGGGATAAGGAGGTGATAATTCCTTTTTTGTAGAAGGCAATGGTCAGGCCACACCTTGAGTTCTGTATACAGGTCTGGAGGCCTCATTTCAAGAAGGATGTAGAGCTGCTGGAATGAGTACAGAGAAGGGCAACAAGATTAGTGAATGGAACAAAGGGTTGCTCTTACGAAGAAATGCTTAAGTTTTGCAAATTACAGTGTCTGAAACTAGGCACCGGCGAGGTGATCTGATAGAGGTGTATAAAGTGTTGAATGGTTTGAGCATGCTCAATGCTGATGGGATTGTTGCTCTTGCTCAGAATAGCACCTGAGAGGGCATAAATTCAAATTGAGGAAAGACAGATGTAGAATAAATGTGCAGAAATTTGCCTTTAGCCAGTGGGTAGTTGGTTGGTGGAACAGACTTCCATCCCTTGTTGTGGAAGTTGATAGCCTAAATAAATATAAGGCTCAGCTGGACAGGTATTTCGAACGAACGGAGGGGTGAAGTGGAAGTGGTTTTTTTTTTTTTTTTTGGCTGATGCTTTCCTGCATCATATGCCTCTACTAATGCTAATGCTAAAAATGCTTGTTGGCATTATAATTTAATTTCTGGAGATTAAAATTTTCAGGAAATATGTGTGAAGGGAGGTTGTTCCAGAAAACAGAAGTTGAAGGGATAAATGAATAAGGAAAGTTGGTTCAGTGAGTTCAAAGTTGGACAGTAAATGGATGCACATGTCAGACTGATTTGGAAGGGAGATAGAGAAATGCAGAAGCCAATTTAGATGAAGAAATTTGTTATTAATTAACCTGGCTGCCCTCTTTTGAATGGAGCCTATTAGTTTCAGAGAAGTTATAGGTGCACTGCACCATACTCCATAACAATAACACACACCATGACGATATTCCACGGTAAGATGGATTTTAGATTTGTACAGAGTGAGTATGTTTAGAAGAAAAGTAATGCCAAGAGCAAAAGAAGAAACCTAGTTTTTTAGAAGCAGAGGAAGCAATGTTTTCTTATGCCAAGAGCAATTAGAAGTTGAGGTTATCCCTAATAGAGATATGTGATCTTGTCTAGAAATCTGAGTATTAGTGAAGGTAAGCATAGGAACAGAAGGACTTTAGAAAAATTACCTTGAGATTAGTATTTAAGGAATTGGTAGTTGAATGTTCTAGAAGTTGAAGCTGTACAGGGCAGGGTTTCTCAAACTGGAAAGTGAAATGCAATGTGCTGTCATCAGAAAAACAGTGGTAGGATCTTCCATTCAATGGAAGATCCTACCACTGAAGAAAGTAGAAAGAAAGTCATTAATATACAAGAGGAAATTGAACCTTGGGGAACACCAGCATTATTTGGCAAATTAGAAGACCATCTACCATCACCTGCAATGAGTGATTAGAGAGTAATCAGAATGCCAGTTAAAAAAAAAAAAAAAAAGCAGTCAGCAATCGATGAGCTGGAGGCTTATTTAGAAGTTTTTTGCTGAACATGATCAAAAGCCTTTGAAATATCAAGATAACTGCTTGAGTTTCAACAAACTTTTCCATTGAATTTGTCCATAGATGGGTAACATAAGCCAGTATATCACCAGTGGATCAACACTGATGGAATTCATACTGGCAATCATTGATCAGTTAGAAGATTTCTAGATAGTTTAGGAGTTGGCTGTTTATAGTTTCTCCATTATTTTAGAAAGAGTAGAAGTGGAACAGGACAATAATTGGATGGAAGAGATTTGTCACCCTTTATAGGAACTGGCTCGATATGAGCAAATTCCCATGCAGCAGAAAAATACAAATGGAATAAGAAAGGTAAAAAGGTCACTGAACAGGAGTAAGCTCAGGAGCACTGGTTTTGAGAACAACTGGAGCATACTATCCGAATCTTTCATGTCATTAAGATTGTTTGACATTCTTTTGACAAATTACAATAGGAGACATTGAGTGGAATGTATCAGGAATGGTAGGAGGTAGTTTACTAAGATTGTCAATACGAGTTAGAATTAAAGTAGGATGCTAGTAAATCAGCTTTATCTTTAGCTAAGGTGGCACTATAACCATCAGGTTTTGACAGAGGTGGGAATACAGATGGAAAAAATTGCAGCTTTGGCAAGAGACCAGAATGCCCAACTACTATTTGGACAAGAAGCAAGTTTTCTACTCTTAGCCTGTTCAAAATGTAGTTTGGACTGATTAATGCTGCTTAACAATTGTTGCAAGCTTTGGTGTAGGCAGAAAAATGAACCTGAAGATTTTGATGCAAGCCAATTACAATATGCAACATTCTTATCTTGAACGGCCTTAGCACATTTATTAGAAAACCAAGGATTAATAAAGGATGGGATTTTAGGTTGGAGTGTGGAATAAACAATTTAATCCCTACAAGAATAATTTCATTGACACAGTATGGGCACCTCCGTAGCCAGGTGGGAAGGAGCAGCAGTGCGTAGCACACGCTTCTTGATTAGACCGGGGTTTGAGCCCGTGACCACCAAATATGGAGGATGCGGAAAGGTCAGGGAATGACCACCGCATATCCTGGAGCAATATGGCCTTAGTTTCTAATGCTCCTAAAAACCAAATAACAAACATTGACACAATATGAGCAAACATTGACATCAGAAGATATAAACAGTAATCCAACCGAAGAAAAGAAGAATAGAAATTTTGCAGATCATCCCATTTTGCATTCTTGTAATGCCAAACAACATAAGGCTGAAAAAGCCTCTCTTGGAGGATGGACAACCACCAATTTGTGATTTGGAGTGCCTAGAGGACTACTCATCCCAACCACAAACTTCAAAGGGCCATTCTTGAGGTAAAGTTCAAGAGTGCTGTGTGATTAGGATTGTCTGCTGTTCTGGTAGATAAATGAACAATCTGTGTTATTAGTAATTGCAAAAGCTTGAACATCTTGACCAGATAGGTCTGCGACACTAGAAAACCGAAACCAGCTGTAGTTGTGAGCATTTATGAATTTCACCAAGGAAAATTACCTCACTGGTAGGAAAGTTGAACTGGAGAGTGTCAAGGTTTGGAATTGGGAGATTGATAGAGGCAACAAAATAGGGTAGGGAAATTTTAAGCCAGAGAAAATCAAAAAAGAGGAGAGTACAAATTAATAAGTCTCAGGGAATATCAGAGTGGACATATACAGAAGTACCACCTCTGAAGTAAAAGTAATTGTACAGTGAATAATTAGGACAACTAAGATGAGCAGTAGTTGAATCAACCAATAAATGGGATGCTGTCAGAAAAAGTAAGTGGGCTTGGCAGACTATAAGTGGAAATGGACATCGTTGAGATTTGAACTAAGGCCAAGTATATGAACTGGATGCAAAAAATAAATTTGGCATCAAATACGCATAGATTTCTGTAAAGCTTTTGAGGCTGTTCTGCTTGAAACACTGCTGTACAAATTGAAGCAGTGTGGTATTAGAAACAAATTACTGCTATAGATAAAGAATTAGTTGAGTGGTAGAAAACAGAGGGATGGTTATAAATGGGCACTGCTCTTCCTGGATTAATGTTATCAGCAGAAGTCTCAGGGTTCGGTGCTGAATAATTGTTTTCAAGGCATATCAAGCTTAATGTATAAGTTTGCTGGTGATACAAAGATTGGCACAGAAATTATTAATAGGATCACGGCATACTACTGAAAGACTTAGATAAATTAGGCTAATAGACTAGAGGTGTCAGTTGATGTCACATTAATAAATGCAAGGTACTTCGTATATACTGCACTTTGTATATTGGTATGTTATTTTAGCAATCCTAGAAGAACATACTAATTGGGTCGTACAACAATCAAAGTAGTGGTGAAGAATGTAGGAGACCCAGCACAGCCCAACATTAAGTTCTTTACACAGTGCAGACAGTTATACCTCTGGGGGATTTAAGGATATGAGTTATACTTTGTTGTGTAAGTTGATAAAGGGGTATGTTTGTTCGAAAGCTACTTTTAACATTTTGGTTGTAACAACCTTTATTTCTGGTATACTTATTCCCAATGCTCAAGATCTTTTTGCTAACATTCACACTTTCTCACCAATTCTATCTGTATGTGGATTCTCTTGCCAACACGGATCACACAAGTGTTTTTTATTTATTTATTTATTTATTATTATATATATATATATATATATACACACACACACACACACACCCACACCGGTGAGCAAAACATTATGACCAGCGAGTCATCGTGCAAATCGAAGCAGCTGCAGGTGAACTACAGCATGTGCACGGGTCGGGACACAGTATAAAAAACACCTGATACTGAGCTCCATCAATCAGTGTTATTCTTGTTCTTCAGGTGGGAAAGGCAGCAGACTTAAGCGAGTTTGACAAAAGCCAAATCCTAATGGCCAGATGACTGGGTCAGAGCATATCCGAAATGGCACAGCTGGTGAGGTGTTGAACAACCACAGCTCATCGATGCTCGAGGTGAGCAAAGGCTCTCCCAGATGGTACATGGCAACAGAAGGGTGACTGTGGTGCAACTCTCCAGTAATTGGAATGCTGATGACAGGAGTAATGTGTCACAACACACACAGTACATTGAATCCTGCTGAAAATGGGGCTGCGTAGCCACAGGCCGCTCTGAGTGCCCATGCTAACCACAGTTCACTAGCGACAGTGCCTACAATGAGCATGCGAGCATCGAAACTGGACCTTGAGTGATTGGAAGAAAGTTGTCTGGTCCAGTGAATCACGTTTCCTGTTGCACCATGTGGACGGAGAGGTCATGTGCGTCATTTACCTGGGGAAGTGATGGCGCCTGGATGCACCATGGGACGAAAACAAGCCGGTGACGGTGGTGTCATGCTTTGGGCGATATTCTGCTGGGATATTGAGTCCAGTCATCCATGTGCTGGGGACTCTGATGTCTACCACCTACCTAAACACCATTGCTGACCAGCTACACCTTTTCATGGCAACGGTCTTCCCCGTTGGCTGTGCCATCTTTCAGCAGGATAATGCGCCATGCCACACTGCCCGCATTGTTCTAGACTGGTTTGCGGAACATGAGGAAGACTTCCAGGTATTGCCCTGGCCTCCAATTCCCCAAACATCCATCTCAACCACGGACCTTACCGGAGTTAAAGAATCTGCTGGTTATGCGTTGGTACCTGATACCACAAGACACATTTAGAAATCTTGTAGCATCCATGCCTCGCCAGGTACGAACTGTTTTGGCTGCACGTGGAGGACCAACATCATATTAGGTAGGTGGTCATAATATTTTGCCTCATCAGTGTGTGTGTGTATATATATATATATATATATATATATATATATATATATTATTTATTATTATTTTTTTTTTTGGAAAAAATTTCCTTAGCGAATGAGCCCTTCAGGAAAGTGCATTTTGGGCTCCTTATAGTAATAGTCATATATGCAAGGAAGCCACAAGCTTTTGCTGGATTGGCCAAAAAAAAAAAAAAAAAACTCCAATAGATAAGAAAACAAATCATTTACTTTCCTCCTCACATAGGTAACTATCCAGTTGACTGAAGCCCACATAATCGTAGTCTTTCCTTATATGGTCACCCTTTTGCTGATCTCGCCATGCAAGTTTACCCTTCTTTGAACCCTTTCAAGAAGCTTAATGTCTTTTTTCACATGAGATCTTCATACCTGAACACAGTGTTCCAAATATGATCTTACAATTACCTTATACAATGAGACTATTATCTGCATATCTCAAGAAGATAATGTTCAATAAATCATCAATAGGACACCATGGTCTTTCCTTGCTGCCTGTCTAGCTGCCTTTATTATTAATCCCAGATCCCTTTCTTTCTGTATTGTTTTTAATTCAACCCTATAAAGTGTATACTTTATTTTGGAGTTGCTATTCCCCAACCTTACATTCTGCTGCAATAAAACATAGCTGCCACTTTTCTGACCATTCTTGCAGCCTGCTTAAGTCATCCCGAGGGAACGCTGTGTAGTACTGATCATTAACTACTATTTACCAATCTTTGCATCATCTGCAAATTTTGACTTCAAGCCTTCTAACCCATCGTCAGTGTCTTTTATGAAAATCAGAAACAACAACAGTGGTCCAGTAACCAATCCTTAGGGGACACCACTTCTGACTTTACACTAATCTAAGGAATGTCCATTAATCACAACCTCTGCCTTCTACCCTGCAGTCATTCTAGAATTTTTCCAGTAATCCCGATGCATTCCAGCTTATACAGTAACCTCACATGGGGGGATGAGTGAAAATGCCTTGCTAAAATCCAAATAAACTAAGTCAAAATTGTTCCCTACATCCAGCTCATGAGTAACTTGTCAAAATAGCCTACAAAGTTAGACACAATTTGCCCTTCACAAAACCATGTTGTCTGTGTTATTCAGAATCCCATATCTTTCTAAATGTCCCTGGATTGCACCCTTAATCATTGCTTCTAAGATATTTTCCATACCACTGAGGTCAAACTAACTGATCTGTAGTTACCAACTTCGCTCTTAGGACCTCTTTTATGTATTGGTGATACGCTGGCACTTTTCTACTTCAAAGGAATCTCTTCAGAGTCCAAATTGCCCTCATTATTAACTTCAGTGGTTCTGTACACTCCCTGGTGGTCCCCTTAAAATTAATGGGTAAATACCATCAACTTGAGGAGCTTTACTCGCCGTTGAACTCAAGTTTTTATAATAAACAGTTATCTGTAATTTCGAAATTACTAATTTCATTTAAAAATGAAATTTGAAATTTCGAATAAACTCAGCCTCTTCTCAACATGATGGGCCTTTCTTCAATAAAGACAGAAATACCAGTTCAATTCATCCGCAGCATTAGCTAGGTTGTCTAAAACTTACCCACACCCAGTGCACAAGGGTCCTATATGATTCACTTTTTCTTGTATTCACATACATGAAAAATTCTTTGTCCCCATTCTTTGTCTCTTAACCAGTGCATTCTCATATGCAGCCTTGGCCTTTCCAACTTTATTTGCGGTACTATTACAAATCAGCTTGTACCTGTTAGACCTGTTGTATATCATTGAGTACTTTTTATTTTTCTATAACTGTCCCGTGCTATCTTTTTCTGCTCTATTTGACTGGCCAGTTTCACATTCATCCATTGCAGCATCCTCCTGCAATATTTTCTTAATGGTATGCATTCTCTTAATATTTATGGCTTTCATTTTTTCTTCAAAATATTCTATAATTAGTGTATTTGTCCTCCCTCTGCAATCCACCCAATTAATAGATGCTATATAACACCTTAAACTGTCGGCCCTCTCTTCTGAAATTAAAACCCATGCCTTTTTCTAAAACTACTGCAACATCTTTCATCATCTTCCAGCTGACAACTGCATGATTGCTACATAGCATATAGCAATCATGCAGCTCATGAGGCCAAGAATATTCTCAATCCTTGCATTTTCTCAAACATGCTGTTACAAATAATAATAATAATCTAGTTTATTTTAAAAAAATTTCCCCAAGATGAGTTCCCCTCCCACTTATTCCAGTCAATCTGAGGCAGATTGAACCTACCCATAATAAGATATTCGTGCTTGCTTGCCCATTCCAGTTGCATGTAAAGATTCTGATCATATTCTTCACAATCTTTTGGTCTGTGTATTACTCTGATTCTTATTATACTTTTGTTACAACTAACTCACACCATACAGATTCTGTGCTGGCAGACATAACTTCAGATTCAGTGAAAGCTCTTTTTGTACTCAGACTGCTTTTGATAAGAAGCATGACACCAGCCCCTTCTGTCTTCCCTGTCTTTTTTAAATACATTAGAAGAAGAAGAAGAACCTTTATTGCAGCACTTAGAATGATAATTTACATAATAGTAGTTGCAACAGCCCATCATGGCACAGTGTACTACAGAGACATTATTGCCTTAATAAGCCAAAATACATAAATAAATAATAGAATAATAAATAAGTGAAATGAAGTACAGGAAAATAGAGAAATGACTTGAGTATACTGCATATATAGAACATTAAGTGAAGTGTACAAACGATTTGTTTAAAAATACGTACTATAAGGATATACATTGAAGTGCATAAATATGTACATAGTTGGTTGGATTAAGAATATTCATTACTCAAAACTCATATTATAATAGTGGTAGCTTTCGCCACCCCACTGAGTGTTCTTTTCCTATATTGTCGATCTCGACAGAACTCGTTGAAGTTGACATCTAAGTCCTGGACTCGAGATAGCATCTGCTGAGGAAGAAACCAATCCTACAGATGGAGTCTTTGCAGAGGGCAACCTAGGGAGTTGCTAGTAGATGTGTCACTGGGACCCTCCATGCACAGTTGTCCCAGAAGGAGGGGGAGGAGATGAGACAGGTCATGAGTTTGACTGTTGTGACGAGCCTCCTTTCATTAATGAGCCACATGAACTGTTGGATGTTCAGTGCATTGGAGCCAGGGAGGCAGACTAAGCTTGTGGCATGCCCACTTGAGAAGCCAATACGAGGATGAGGAGACTGGTTTGATGGTAGAGGGAGATGCAGCATAGAGAAGTGGCAGATACACTATTGTTGAAATATATCTGACCTTTGTGGATTTGTACATACCATAGTGGAACTCTTCAACCTCAATTTCCGGTTGACACCACTTTTCTGTTAGCCCTATTATATCAGCATTAGTTGTCCTAACTGAGTTCAAATTCAGCCATTTGTTAGCAATGCTCCTGACATTACTGTAGACACAGTTAAGACTAAGTATTCTTCTATAGTTAACTCCCCTGACACAGCCCTTGAAGTTATTTGGGCTTGTTTCCCTATCTTTTTCATCTTACTCATTTTAAACGTTGCTACCTCCAGAACATCTTGCCAATTCGGCTGTTATGGCAACAAACAAGAATTCTTGAAATTAGTACCATCATTACCTTGATCATATCATCAGACAAATGTGGATCTATATTACCCTTCTCCCCCGTAACCAACAGTTACCCTGAACCCTTAAGGTATCCTTAGTAATACTGGCAAAAATCTTTGCACCACCTTTGTTCAAAAGAATGCCATATCTACAAAATAGAGATGGTATTCACACAAACATTTTAATTGTATGTGAATGTTTTTTATTTCTTTCAAAAAGTTTTTGCCAAAAACCATTCTATCTAATACTTCATTAGTGTATAACCTTATGGTCTGCTGAAACATGAATGTCACAGTATAAACATTAATATAAATATTTGCTTACAAAATTAACAGTAATTCAGTTTATCATCTTGCACTTAATATATTATTTCAATAAATTATTATTGTAAATCTGTTAATATTAATTTATTTTGTGTAACTGTTTAAAAGGAATGAGGCATCCTCCAACAATTCAATCACCACTCCTTTCCCATGGAGCTAGCACGAAGTCTGATGGTGGACCTAATAGCTTCTTGCCGGTGAGTACAGGTCCCCTGACTCCGCAGTCTCCACAAAGAGATGTAGTAATAACACCACCAGGAGTTACATCCTCTCAGAGAACTGTGGTATCTCCTCAATCTAGAGATGGTAAGATTTATCTAAGTTTTTTATATGGGTGTCATGTAAAATTAGTCTCAAAAAATGGCTTCATTTTAAATAAATTCATTGCTAAAAATCTTAGTGCCATTGGTGTTTAGAGCATTAGTAGAGGCATATGATGCAAGAAAGCAAGCTTATACAGCATCAGCCAAAAAAAAAAAAAAAAAAACCTTCACATTTCGCCCATCCATTTGCTCCAAAACTTTGTCTACTTCTTCCTTGAATTTAAGCTATCAACTTCTACAATGACAGATGGAAGTTTGTTCTAGCAATCAACTACCCGCTGGCAAAAGGCAAATTTCTGCACATCTATTCTACAACTATTCTACATCTTTCCTCAATTTGAGTTTATGCCCCCCCTCAGGTTCGTAATCTGAGCAAGAAGAAGAATCCTGTCAGCATTGAGCCGCTCAAACCATTCAGAGCCTTATACACCTCGATCAAATCACCTCGCAGTGTCTAGTCTCCAGATGCTGCAATTTTCAGAACTTAAGCCTTTCTTCATAAGAGTTCTCATTCTAGCAACTCTACATCCTTACTAAAATGAGGCCTCCAGACCTGTATGTAGTACTCAAGGTACTACATGCAGGTCTAACCTTTTCCTTATACAAAGGGATAATCACCTCCTTATCCCTGCGCTAGCAAAATTCCTGTATATCATTGACAAGACCCCGTGACCTGCTCTGGCAGCCTGTCTGCACTGCTCAGAAAACTTCATAGCTGACTGCACAATTACCCATAGGTCTTTTTCATTCACCCACTGCCCACATACATACTTGAAATTAACCTGAATCTTGGATAGATTCATGATTTGGGCAAATCTTAAAATTTTGTTTATTTTATAAATTGAAACAGAAACATCAAAAGTTTCATTCATTTCTGGATACTTTTAAAAAATATATGAAAATTCCATATATAATCAATATTTGCTGGCTTCGTTTTGAATTCAATGTTTATTTTATTTTGAAATAAAGATATTGTGTTCAATAATTAAGTGTAAAATTTTATTTATATTAATATTTTATTGGGAAGCTGTTAAAACAACTTCAGTCCATCTTGGCATAGAATTTACTAAATGTATTCATGTAAATGTTTGTACGTTGTTTTCAGGCATGAAGATCCTGTACAAACTCTGAATGATGGCATCAAGTACTTTTTTTTTTTTATTTCTGTGATTTTGACAGGAAACAACTTTCAACCTTGATCACATTTGATTGGATTTAAGTCCATACTTTTACCTCACCATGTGATTACATTTATATTATCATCTTTCAACCATTTTCTGTTAGGTTTTGTTTGTGTGGCAAAGTACACCATCTTGCTGAAATATTTTGTATTAGGGTATAAGTCTTTGATCATTGTTAGCAATTTTAGTGTGTGTGTGTGTGTGTGTGTGTGTGTGTGTGTGTGTGTGTGTGTGTGTGTGTGTGTGTGTGTGTGTGTGTGTGTGTGTGTGTGTGTGTGTTTAATGTATCTTTGATAATAACATTCTTCTGACACCATTCCTTTTCTTCAAGTCTTTACCAGGTTTTAAGTGCACAAATTTGATATTATCACTACCAGGTATGGAAATGTAGTAAAATGCCATTACAATGAACTTCATGGAGTGCAAAAATAATTTCATTGCATTAAAAATTTTGTTCTAAAGAATAGTGATGGAAATTATTTAAAATAATCATTATTTGTTCAAGTCAATTCTTTAGCACTTCTATGATATGTTATGTAGAATTCTAGTAATTTCTGCTTTGATTTACTTAAATATCGACCTGTAAAATCCATAATAAATAAATAAAAAACAAAAAAAATGACAAAATATGTATATAAATAAAGTAAAAGAATTTTTTTCAGTGAATATTATTAAAAACATTTCTAAGAAATACCACACATTTAGAATAGAAATGGATGACAAAATTTGTTGTTAATTTTGTATTAATATAAGTAAATTAATAAGAGGAGTTTACCTCAATATAGTACGTGGAACACTTCCGTATGATACCCTCCAGAAATTAAAACGGAAAAAACGAAAAAATCGACAACTTACTGGTACATTAAAGTAAAATATAAATAATTAAATAATTAAAGTAAAATATAAATAATTAAATAATCAATTTAACACAATTCAAAATCAATTCAAAACAATTAAAATTCAAATTAACGCAATTAAAAGAATCTAACGAAAATATTCAGAACGATTTTCCTTCAAAAATCGTTTTGAATTATTTGTTCAAGTCAATTCTTTAGCACTTCTATGATATGTTATGTAGAATTCTAGTAATTTTTCCTTCCTAAAGATTTTCCTAAAGATTTTCCTTCAAAAATCGTTTTGAATATTTTCGTTAGATTCTTTTAATTGCGTTAATTTGAATTTTAATTGTTTTGAATTGATTTTGAATTGTGTTAAATTGATTATTTAATTATTTATATTTTACTTTAATGTACCAGTAAGTTGTCGATTTTTTAGTTTTTTCCGTTTTAATTTCTGGAGGGTATCATACGGAAGTGTTCCACGTACTATATTGAGGTAAACTCCTCTTATTAATTTACTAATATTATCATCAACGTAGAACATATTGAGTATTACAGCTCTGATTCATACTATCGTATTAATATAAATACAATTTTAATGCTGAAAACTTTTCATCCCTGCTTTCATATGTGAATTAAACATCAGTGCAATTGAAAATATGTAGTTTTAACTAGCACCAAGATGAATTCGACTACTTCGGCCTGCCGGATACCTTACTTCAAATTTTGAAGTCTATTTTACTCCCTAGACATCTGTCTCTGACCCACAATGACTTTCAAGTAACTATTGACGTCTCAAGAGGCATCCCACAAGGAAGTGTACTGTCAGCTATCCTGTTTGCAGCAGTTTTAGAGCCTTTCCTTGCTCAGAATCCAAACTTTGTCTGTTATGCCGACGATCTGAAGTTCTATGTGAGCTCAGATCATAATCATCAGATTCATGATATCAACCAACAAGCTTCTAGGCAGATATTGAGCTTGGAAAGTTATCTTGCCACAATAGGGCTGCATCTGAGCCCTTCCAAATCAGCACAACTGACAATAACCAAGAAGAAAGTCAAAAATGATATCCAAATCTTTGTTAGTGGGGAACCGGTGCAAAAGGTGACCTCTCATACTGATCTTGGTCTCACCTGGGACATTGGGCTCACATTTCAGCCTCACTTTGCCAGGATGAGGCAGAAGACATAAGCTGCTCTTTGGGCAGTGCGTCAAGAGCTCGTTGGTGTGCATCAGCCAGCGCTGCTTGTTCGGCACATCCTGAGGTGTATTACGCCGATTCCTCTCTATGCTTCAGAAATTTGGTCATCTGCCCCTGCCTCATACCTTCAGAAGTGTCTCAGTTTAGAGTACTGGTTGCTTAGATGGACGAACAGGGTGGTAGGCCACCCCCTAACTATCTCCAGATCTATCCCACAAGCAAATCTGGGCACCACTCCCTGGAGACATATCATCATGACAGAAAATGTCCTCACGCTTGCACGGCTTATAACGAGGTGAATTGATGCTCCATCAGTATCCACATTAATTTCTGGCCCTAGGAGGACAAGAGGGGAGCACCCCGACTCCTGTCTCCCTCTACGCCTTACGCTGTCAAGCCTTGATTCCCTGAGGAACATGTTTCCAGTCTTTGGATCTTCAATAAATTTAGGATCCACCCTGATAGGTTCTGTGAAGACAAGCCCTACAGGAAGGAAATCCTCAAGAACTGCTACCAGATTATGAGCTTATAATACTCACCCGCTCCTGGACAGACTGTTTTTTTTTTTTTTTTTTTTTGTGTGTGTTGTTTTTTTTTTCTTTTTTTTTTTTTTTTTTAAACTTGCCTATTTGTATATGACAAAGACTTTTTGTCTTCATGCAATCATATATTTTGTATATTACTGTATATTTTGTACATTACTGTATATTTAATCCTGTAAAAGTCTCGGGTCGAGCACGCATGTACTCTTGTTTATTGTACATTGTGTTCCTCGCACCTTAGTCTGTAAATATTCACACCCTTCTGGCACAGAACTGTCCCGGGGTGACCCAAGGTTTCTTGGGAAATAAACTGATTTTAATAATAATAATAATAATATTCTGATACTTTTTTTTTGAGTGAACTGCTTATGTGAATTTGAGTGGAACAGCTTAAAATTATGAAAAAACTAGGCTCTGTTTTGTTACTGTCTCCCATTTGCTTTTTGTATGTTTTCTTTGATTTGAATAGTTTATAAAAATTTACTATACAAATTAAAGAAGAAAAAAAGTAACTAATGATACCAAAATTTTTATTTTTATTTTTTTCTCTCTCTTTTGTGAAACATTGTTGGAATGCTGTACTTTTGAATGAATCATATGCTTCCTCCTTCAGGATGCAACCCAGAGTATATGATTCATTCAAAAATGTGGTAACTGTAGAGGGTGTAATATCGAATTCTTTTGCCATATTTTTCTAAATTTACATATGCTTCGTCAAGTGACTGCTCCTCTAACCATATTTACAATTTGGGCTACACAATGCTGATTGTAATTTTCTGAAGAAAGTTTTCTTTCAGTATGAACCAGTAAATTAAGGTGTAGATGGGCTTTGAAAATAATTAATTGTGCTGAATTTTTTGCCAAAACTATTTTGTTCATATTAGACTTGAGTTTGAGTCTACAAACTATACATTCAAAGAATCTTGAGCTTTTGGAAACAGATAAGTTTACTAAAAATTTTTGGCCATTTTTTACTTAATTAATATATTAATAAATAATGTTCAATAAATAGTTTTAATAGTTCTAGTCATGTTTGTTAGTTTTTAAATTTATCTAGATATTTTGTAAGTTATCACAATATTCGTATAGCCTTTGAATTGGTGATTTGGCATAAATACCACATCTCGTAATTAGTAATTAGTAGTGTAGTTCACTGTAGTGAAATTGTAGTGTTTTAATTGTGGGGAATAAGTGGCTCAAAGAGTCTAATCGTGTAGGTTGCCATATATATTTATTTTATTTTTATTTGTGTGTGTGTGTGTGTGTGTGTGTTGTTTTAGCTAAGAAATTTTATTATTTAGTAAGGCTATAACTGATTTATAATTACAGTAAACCCCCGCTATTCGCGGTATCTGTATTCGCGATCGCCGATTTAATATAAAATGAAACCTAAAAAATGTGAATTTTAAAGCGCCGTGAATATTTTCCGCCATAAAAAAACATGGGCGTGGCTAAAATTATCTTTCCCGGTCAAAACAGCGCTCAGTGGGTGGGGGAGAGGGGTGACAAAATCGCGAGCGTGGATGTTTCTCGCTAATCCTTGTTCAGTATGTGTTATGCGCTTGTCATGGATGGTTTTGTCGTTTGCTTTTAATTTATATGCTTATAAATTGAATAAATTTATCAATTTATAAATTGATTTGCTTACAAAAATGATAAATCTACTGTTTTGCAGTGTAAAACGGACTTTTTCGAGTGTGTTAACGGAAGAAAGTGACTTTATTGTGGACAAGTTCTTTCTAACTCCTACAAAAATATGGCTAAAAATAACAAGAGAAATGTGAAAATATTAAAGAAGGTGATGACATTAGCGAATAAAATTGAGTTATTAGATAAAATTTCTAATGGTAAAAGTGTCTCCTCAGTGGCAAAACATTATAAAATCAATGAGTCAACGGTACGATCAATCAAGAAATCGGAAGGAAAAATCCACCGTAGTGTCCGTGAAAATGCGCTAATTGCTTCAAAAATTTGCTCTGTAACTCGTGATGTTAAATTAGAAAAAATAGAAAAAGCTTTAAACATGTGGATAGAAGACCGAACTCAAAATAAAATTCCGTTAAGTTCACTCATCATTCGTGAAAAGGCAAAACTCCTTTATCAACACTTGAGCGAAACTGGTGATAGCACTGGCGGGATAAGTTTTTTTGCTAGCAAAGGCATATTACATTTAATATTAAATTGTTTCTTATTTTCATTTCGATGCCATATGCTTGCATTTCACTATGTACTGTCTATGTACATAGTCATATTATGAAGGTACATATAATACATACATAGAAAAAATTTTAGACTAGTTTTTCTTATATATTTCATACTTTGGAACGGAACCCCTTTATTACTATGGGAGCCATAACTCAGTATTCGCGTTTTCGGTATTCGCGACATTTCTCAGGAACGTAACCCCCGCGAATAGCGGGGGTTTGCTGTATTACACTAGGACTATTAAAACTATTTATTGAACATTATTTATTGATATGTTAATTAAGTAAAAATGGGGCAAAATTTTTCAGTAAACTTACCTGTTTCCAAAAGCTCAAGATTCCTTGAATGCATAGTTTGTAGCCTCAAACTCAAGTCTCATATGAACAAAATAGTTTCAGCAAAAAATTCAGTACAATGAATTTATGAACTTAAGGGTGTAGTGTAACACACATACATAAACTTGATAGCATATACAGTCGGACCTCTATATAATGAAATTGATCGTTCTCTTGAAAAAATTCTTTAAACATAAATTTCATTATAAAGAAATATGACCTTTGAACAATGAAAAATACTGTAATTCAACATTCAGAAATACAGTAAAAGATGGGAAATAAATCAGAAATAAGTGGAAATCAAGGACGGACTTCGGCCTAGGCAACTGCCTATGTCCCATAATTTTTTGGGGGCAATAAAATGGTTTTATTATACATTTTTTCATTATTTTATTTTAAATAAATTTATAATGTTCCGCTTGTTTCACGCCAATCAATCAAAGCATCTTTGCACGACACACTATCTGGTGAATCATTGTGTATTCTGCGCCAGCCACAGAATACATGATGATTCACCAGATAGCGCTAGTCGCACATTGATTAAGTAGATTTAGTTACTTAAACAATGCCTTTGTTGTACGTTGGTATGAACTATTTGATTTAAGTTGGCAACTTCAATAATAGGGTTCAAATGTATTTTTATATTTAGTAATAGAAGACCTTTTTTAACCCATTCAACTGTGTCCTCCATTACAATTTCTGAAAGGTGGCAACCCTTGCCCGAAATGAGAATCTTGCCTAGGGCCCAATTTTTCTTTAGTCCGCCACTAGTGGGAATGAATAAAATTCCTAATATTTTAATACAATTAATTTATTTGCATACATATTAAGAAATGACTACTTACATGATGCACACAATGTACTAGTACACTTCTAAGAATTATTTGGTTTTTTTTTTTTTTTTTTTGTTGTGCACTGGATTTTACTGTACATTGTTCATAAAAATGTTTGCATTTTTTTAGACACTGAAACATTTTTTGGTACATTGAAATGACTACTTACATGATGCGCACAATGTACTAGTACACTTTTAAGAATTATTTGGTTTTTTTTTTTTTTTTTGTTGTGCACTGGATTTTACTGTACATTGTTCATAAAAATGTTTGCATTTTTTTAGACACTGAAACATTTTCTGGTACATTTTCTTCACATTAAAGGCTAGAACATAAAGTTTCAAATCCTGCCAACATTACATGTTTTAGAAGGTTTAATATTGCCTTTGTTGCACTCAGTTTCATCAAATTCTTCATCGATATTGCCACTAGTTCTTTGAATACTCTCCAAAATGTTGGGAGTCACTCAGATATTCAGTTACTATGACATCATTATGAACTCCTGAAAATTCGCCAAGAACAATTTCTCCACTGATCAAACCTCTTGCTTGGAATTCTTCCCAGATTGCTCGATACCTTGTAATAATTCATTGCCTCTCATCACTGTTAATTGGCATTTTAGCAAAACCTGCTTTTGCGAAACAATTCTTAATTGTTGTTTCCATCACATCTTGACTCCATACTTTTGCCAACTCTGATATGCACGTCTGCAAATCTATAACAGAATCTATTGGTTGGTTGGTTGGTTTCTTTTCTTAGTATATTTTTTTTTGGCTGCAGTTTAGACAAGGTATTCGGAGCAAAGAAAACAAGCTTCACACTTGCAAGTTTCGAAATTAATGAGTGAAGGTGGACATGGCAGTTGTTGACAATAAACATGATTTTTCTGTTTTCTTTCATCATCTTTCTATCAAAATTCAAAATCCACTGTTCAAAAATTTTACTTTTCATCCAAGATTTTTTGTTTTAGTTGTAGTGCAACTCTAATGACTTTCAGAAACCTTTTGAAACATCGGGGTTGTTTACTTTTGCCTTTTACCAAAAGCTTCAGTTTTTCATTACCAGCCATATTTGCACTAACCAAGACTAATTCTCTCCTACTATTTTTACCACCTAAACATTTATCACCTTTAAAAATCAGTATTTTGTTCGGCAGACATTTAAAAATAGACCTGTTTCATAAATGTTGCATATGTTTTTGAGCTGATAGTCCTCCATAATTTTTTTTCAAAGCTGTTTCTTTCCAATGGGTAGTCGATTCTTTGATTGCAACTCCACTTTCACCAGAAATAACCTTTTCGAGTAACCCATGGCACATTTTAAATTTTTGTCCAGCAAACCAGAACTGACTTGGAATGTTTATTGCCCAAGAAAAGATGTGTACTCCATAGCCTTTTCTTTTATTAATGGCCCTGATATCGGCATGTTCTGGTCTTGAATCAATATCACCCAATTAAAAAAGACTTCATCTGCATCTTCATACAGGGTGCCTCCGTAGCCAGGTGGGCAGGAGCAGCAGCAGTGCGTAGCACGTGCTTCTTGATTAGACCTGGGTTCGAGCCCATGACCACCAAATACGGAGGATGCGGAAAGGTCAGGGAATGACCACCGCATATCCCTGGAGCAATATGGCCTTAGTTGCTAATGCTCCTAAAAACCAAACAACAACACAGCATCTTCATACAGGCCTAATTTCACATGCTTCCGACTAGGTCCCATTTCCTCAAACAGTTTCAGAATCCAAACATGATTTTTCAGAATGGTTGACACACTACTGGCAGGGACACAAAATTTTAAAACGATTTCTTTTTTTTTTTTAATGCCCTGATGTACACTATTAAACACTTCCACTTTTTCCACTACACGCAAAGATTTCCTCTCAGACATTGCACCGCAGCTAAAACAAAACTGATTTAGGGACTACTTGTACCTTCCATGAAACAGAAACAGTTGAAATTTAGTGAAAGTGTGGATGACTCATTTCTGCGAAACAACAGATGAACTTCCACCAAAAGCATTCTCTCCTATTTCTCTAATAGAGTGCTTATAGTAGAAAACAGGTTGATCAGAGCCAATGTCTACGTCGGGAATATGTTTTAATCTTTGCCAATGGCAGTCGACAAGCAACTTCTCGGTACAGTAGAGGAGGTTGTATAGGTTTAACGGGCACCACTAAATTGTGGAATGTTTTAGCTCTTAATTCATGCTCTTGAGAATGAATCCCGTTAGCTCTTAAAAACTAAAGGGATTAATTCTTAATCCTTTTAGCTGTTAATTTATGCATTTTACAGAATCAGCTTTGCTGCCTAAAGGCCAGAAGTACGAACAATGTGTATCTAGGTCTCTCGGAATGAGTTTGTTATACGGAAACTATTTTCAATGTAATGACCAGAGGGAAATCAAAAAAATTCGCTAAATAGAAAAATTGCTAAATGCAATAATAACACTATTAGTTTAGTGTAGTATTCTCAATTTAAATAGAATTTGAAGGAAATCTTGCATCAGACTAGAACAGCAAACAAAGGGCTCAGAGTAGTGGGAGTTTTGTGACTTAGGAGAGAACTGAAGGGACTGTTACAAATCATGGCTTTACAAACTGTGCTGCTTATTCCATGTGTGCTGATCTATCTGGAATGGGACATGATACAGCCGAGAGGGACATTTTTGTGTGTTCAGTGCGAAGAGTGTGAGGAAATTCGGCATTAACTTGGCATTCTGATGGATGTTAAGAGAAATTAAAGAACTAGGTGGATACACTTGAAGGAATTAAAATGGGGGGGGTCATCAAGCTCAGTGCCAAATCTCACACTTGTGCTTTCGGCAAGAGAGTGGCAATCCCCAAGCAGAATTCATTACTCCCACAGGAGATAGTTATTGTCAGGGGGATGAGAAATATATTATGCAAAAAGGATAAATGGAATAAGACCAGGGTATATCTGTCAGGGGCAAAAGTTGATGATTTTGTGGAGCAGATATCTTTAAAGGGTATGAAAGGTGATATTATTGTACACATTGACACTAATGATATTAAGAGCAGAGGATGGAGAACTGACTTAACAGGTACAGGGAAATGTTGAGAAAACTTTGCAAGTTAGGATTACATTGGAAGTGCCTCTAGTTCTGCCCAGACACGATAGGAGAGAGTACATATTGAGAGCCATTTGATGAATTTGAGGTATTGCTCAAAACATCAAAGGCAGATATTGTTGGGATATCAGAGACGTGGTCTCACACAGATATAAGGAATGCAGAACTGGAATTTGCTTCCTATCCTGTCTACAGAAAGGATAGACAGGATAGGAAGGGAGGAGGGGTTATGCTATTAGTTAAAAAACACATAAAATCCAAGGAAGTGAAGCCAGTCGACATCGATGGACAGGGCAGTGTCGAGTCAGTTTGGTGTGACATAAGCATAGGTAAATCAAAATTGAGAGTAGGAGTGTGCTCTAGGCCTAATGACTCTGATGAGTATAATAAGATACTGTACAGGGAAATAGAATGGGCCAGTACATCAGAGAGTGTTATAATGGCGGATTTAGGGGTAGAATTTTTTTCAGCCTGGACTGTACTTGTTAACAGGAGAGATTGCTTCTACAGGGATGGGATACACTTAAATAGAAAGGGTGCAAGAATATTTGCTGATGCTATCGAGGCAGTGTTAGGTGGGTCGGAAAACTGCTAGCTTGGGGGGAGACAAAGACTAATGGATTAACAGTAGCCACGGGCAGAGGTGAAAGAGATTCTTGCACTGCTTCTATTGGAATGAGCAGAAGCCTGAAAAACAAGATGCAGGATATTTCAGAGACTGCTGGAAGTCATTGCGGTACAAGTAAACACATGGGTTGTGTTAGGGTAGCTAAGAATAGAAACAGGTGCATGTATACTTGCGTGTACACTAATGCTAGGAGTTTAGTAAATAAATTTGATGAATTTGAGGTATTACTCAAAACATCAAAGGCAGATATTGTTGGGATATCAGAGACGTGGTGTCACACAGATATAAGGAATGCAGAACTGGAATTTGGGGAGTACAACGTCTACAGAAAGGATAGACAGGATAGGAAGGGAGGAGGGGTTATGCTATTAGTTAAAAAACACATAAAATCCAAGGAAGTGAAGCCAGTTGACATCGCTGGACAGTGCAGTGTTGAGTCAGTTTGGTGTGACATAAGCATAGGTAAATCAAAATTGAGAGTAGGAGTGTGCTATAGGCCTAATGACTCTGATGAGTATAATAAGATACTGTACAGGGAAATAGAGTGGGCCAGTAAATCAGAGAGTCTTATAATGGGGGATTTTAATTTCCCAGATATTGACTGGAATTTGTGGGTTGGTCACTCACACACTAGCAAGGCTTTTGTGGATTTATTGGATGATTGTTTTCTACACCAGCATGTTCGGGAGGCAACTAGAGGGAGTAATACTCTTGATCTGATTATCAGTAGTGATTCTTCATGCATTAGGAATCTGCAGATAAATGAACCACTGGGTGGCAGTGATCACAGTGTGCTGAAGTGGGATTTACTCAAGGAGGTAACTACCATCAGAGGTAAAGGGAAGGGTTTTTGCTTTCGTAAAGGAGACTATGCTGGTCTGAGACAGTATTTAAATTCTATACAGTGGGACCAACTGATGATGTTACCAACAGCAAATTCAAAATGGGAAGCATTCAAGGAACTAATCTTGGAAGCTACCAGGCTTTACATACCAACCAAGAAATATTGTTCAAGGTTCAGGCCTAAATGGTTGTCAGATGAACTAATGAGACATATGGCAGAAAAGAAAAATGCATGGGATACATACAAATTAATGGGTGACGTGGAAGCCTATGATAGATATAAGTTGGTCTGTAACCAAGTCACAAAGGAGATTAGGCAGGCAAAGGCAGATTATGAGAAATCCTTGGCAAAGGATGCAAAGAAAAACAGAAAAGAGTTCTTTACCTATTTAAACTCAAGAAGGAAAGGGATAAATCAGATTGGTCCACTGGATGTTGATGGTTCAACAGTTGAGGATCCAGCTCAGGTGGCTAACAATCTAAACGAGTATTTTGCATCTACATTCACACATGAGGAGTTATTCAGGAAGGGGAATGTCGTAGGTGAAGTAAACATTGGAGTGAGCTAGATGATTTTCTAATAACTGAGAGGAAAGTGGAGGAGAAATTGTTGAGGATAAACATAAAAAAGGCACCCGGGGTGGATGGGATCTATCCAGTTATATTAAAGGAGGCAGCAAAGGAAGTAAGCAAACCCCTAGCCATAATTATGAGAGCTTCTTTGTACTCAGGGGAGGTACCCATGGACTGGAGATGTGCAAATGTAACCCCAATTCACAAAGGAGGATCAAAGGCTGACACAAGTAATTATAGACCTGTTAGTTTAACTTCGGTTCCAGGAAAATTAATGGAGGCACTGGTTAAAGAAGCACTGCAGGATCATCTGGACAAGAATTCAGTTATAGCTCAGACACAGCATGGGTTTGTTAAGGGCAGGTCTTGTCTGACCAATTTGATTGGATACTATGATGTAGTCACAAAAGAACTGGATGCAGGGAATAACTTTGATATTATATATTTGGATCTTAGAAAGGCTTTTGATACTGTTGCGCATGGAAGACTGCTGCACAAATTGGAGAAGTGTGGCATTGGAGGCAAATTGCTGCTATGGATAAAGGGATGGTTGAGTGGCAGAAGACAGAGAGTGGTAATCAATGGACACTGCTCAACGTGGACTAATGTTATTAGTGGAGTTCCTCAGGGTTCAGTGTTGGGTCCATTGTTGTTTTCTGTATTTATAAATGATATTGATGATGGTGTATCAGGCTTAATGTCCAAGTTTGCAGACGATACAAAGGTTGGCAGGGTTGTTAAGGACACTACTGATACTATGCTGCTGCAACAGGATCTGGAAAGGTTGAGCAGATGGGCTGAGAGGTGGCAAATGAAGTTTAACATTGACAAATGTAAAGTACTACATATGGGAAACAGTAACCCCAGATCAACGTATCAACTCTGTGGTACTACGCTGACAGTGGTAGAGAATGAAAAGGACCTGGGGGTAATTGTGCAGGCAGATATGAAGTTCTCTGAGCAGTGCAGACGAGCTGCAAGAGTAGCTCATGGTGTCTTGTCAATGATATACAGGAATTTTTCTAGCAGGGACAGGGATGTGATTATTCCCTTGTATAAGGCATTGGTCAGGCCACACCTTGAGTACTGTATACAGGTCTGGAGGCCTCATTTCAAGAAGAAGTGCAGATTATGTAGAGCTGCTGGAACGAGTACAGAGAAGGGCAACAAGATTAGTGAATGGAACAAAGGGTTGCTCTTACGAAGAAAGGCTTAAGTTTTGCAAATTACAGAGCCTGGAGACTAGGTATCGCCGAGGTGATCTGATAGAGGTGTACAAGGCTTTGAATGGCTTGAGCATGCTCAATGCCGATGGAATTCTTCCTCTTGCTCAGAATAATCACCTGAGAGGGCATAAATTCAAATTGAGGAAGGACGGATGTCGGATAGATGTGCGGAAATTCGCCTTTAGCCAGCGGGCAGTTGGTTTGTGGAATAGACTTTCATCGCTTGTTGTTGAAGTTGATAGCCTAAACAAATTTAAGGCTCAGCTGGACAGGTATTTCGAACGAATTGAGGGGTGAAATGGGAGTAGTGGTTGTTTTTTTTTTTTTTTTTTTCTTTTTTTTTTGGCTGATGCTGAATAAGCTTGCTTTCTTGCATCATATGCCTCTACTAATGCTAATGCTAATGCTAATTTTAATTTCCCAGATATTGACTGGAATTTGTGGGTTGGTCACTCACACACTAGCAAGGCTTTTGTGAATTTATTGGATGATTGTTTTCTACATAAGCATGTTTCGGAGGCAACTAGAGGGAGTAATACTCTTGATTTGATTATCAGTAGTGATTTTTCGTGCATTAAGAATCTGCAGATAAAGGAACCGCTAGGTGGCAGTGATCACAGTGTGCCGAAGTGGGATTTACTCAAAGAGGTAACTACCATCAGGGGTAAAGGGAAGGGTTATTGCTTTCGTAAAGGCAACTACGATGGTCTGAGACAGTATTTAAATTATTTATAATGTGTGACCAACTGATGATGTTACCAATAGCAAATTCAAAATGGGAAGCATACAAAGAACTTATCTTGGAAGCTACTAGGCTTTACATATCAACTAAGAAATACTGTTCAAGGTTCGGGCCTAAATGTCAGATGAACTAATGAGACATATGACAGAGGAGAAAAATGCATGGGATACATACAAATTAATGGGTGACATGGAAGCCTATGATAGATATAAGTTGGTCTGTAACCAAGTCACAAAGGAGATTAGGCAGGCAAAGGCAGATTATGAGAAATCCTTGGCAAAGGAAGCAAAGAAAAACAGAAAAGAATTCTTTACCTATTTAAACTCAAGAAGGAAAGGGATGAATCAGATTAGTCCACTGGATGTTGATGGTTCAACAGTTGAGGATCCTGCTCAGGTGGCTAACAATCTAAACAAGTATTTTGCATCTACATTCACACAAGAGGAATTATTCAGGAAGGGGAATGTCATAGGTGAAGTAAACATTGGCAGTGAGCTAGATGATTTTCTAATAACTGAGAGGAAAGTGGAGGAGAAATTGTTGAGGATAAACATAAAAAAGGCACCCGGGGTGGATGGGATCTATCCAGTTATGTTAAAGGAGGCAGCAAAGGAAGTAAGCAAACCCCTAGCCATAATTATGAGAGCTTCTTTGGACTCAGGGGAGGTACCCATAGACTGGAGATGTGAAAATGTAACCCCAATTCACAAAGGAGGATCAAAGGCTGACACAAGTAATTATAGACCAGTTAGTTGAACTTCGGTTCCAGGAAAATTAATGGAGGCACTGGTTAAAGAAGGCACTGCAGGATCATCTAGACAAGAATTCAGTTATAGCTCAGACACAGCATGGTTTTGTTAAGGGCAGGTCTTGTCTGACCAATTTGATTGGATACTATGATGTAGTCACAAAAGAACTGGATGCAGGGAATAACTTTGATATTATATATTTGGATCTTAGAAAGGCTTTTGATACTGTTGCGCATGGAAGATTGCTGCATAAATTGGAGCAGTGTGGCATTGGAGGCAAATTGCTGCTATGGATAAAGGGATGATTGAGTGGCAGAAGACAGAGAGTGGTAATCAATGGACACTGCTCAACGTGGACTAATGTTATTAGTGGAGTTCCTCAGGGTTCAGTGTTGGGTTCATTGTTGTTTTCTGTATTTATAAATGATATTGATGATGGTATATCAAGCTTAATGTCCAAGTTTGCAGACGATACAAAGGTTGGCAGGATTGTTAAGGACACTACTGATGCTATGCTGCTGCAACAGGATCTGGAAAGGTTGAGCAGATGGGCTGAGAGGTGGCAAATGAAGTTTTACATTGACAAATATTATGGGAAACAGTAACCCCAGATCAACGTATCAACTCTGTGGTACTACGGTGACAGTGGTAGAGAACGAAAAGGACCTTGGGGGTAATTGTGCAGGCAGATATGAAGTACTCTGAGCAGTGCAGACGAGCCGCAAGAGTAGCTCATAGTGTCTTGTCAATAATATACAGGAATTTTTCTAGCAGGGATAGGGATGTGATTATTCCCTTGTATAAGGCATTGGTCGGGCCACACCTTGAGTACTGTATACAGGTGTGGAGGCCTCATTTCAAGAAGGATGTAGAGCTGCTGGAACGAGTACAGAGAAGGGCAACAAGATTAGTGAATGGAACAAAGATTTTCTCTTACGAAGAAAGGCTTGAAGAAAGTTTTGCAAATTACAGAGTCTGGAGACTAGGCATCAGCGAGGTGATCTGATAGAGGTGTATAAGGCTTTGAATGGCTTGAACATGCTCAATGCCGATGGGATTCTTCCTCTTGCTCAGAATAATCACCTGAGAGGGCATAAATTCAAATTGAGGAAGGACGGATGTCGGATAGATGTGCGGAAATTTGCCTTTAGCCAGCGGGCAGTTGGTTTGTGGAATAGACTTCCATCACTTGTTGTTGAAGTTGATAGCCTAAACAAATTTAAGGCTCAGCTGGACAGATATTTCGAACGAACGGAGGGGTGAAATGGGAGTAGTGGTTGTGTTTGTTTTTTTTTTTTTTTTGGCTAATGCTGAATAAGCTTGCTTTCTTGCATCATATGCCTCTGCTAATGCTAATGCCTTGTCAATCAGTTTGGCCATTCAAGGCTCATGAGATTGAATTTTTCTCAGCCTGGTCTTTAGTAGTAGTAGTAGTAGTAGTAGTAGTAGTGGCACTTGATGCAAGAAAGCAAGTGTAGGAGCTTATGCAGCATCAGCCAAAAAAAAAAAAAAAAAAATCACACCATACCCTCCAATTGCCTGTCCAGTTCCTCCTTAAATTTATTTACCTATCAACTTCCACAACGACAGATGGAAGTTTGTTCCAGCAATTAACCACCCGCTGGCTAAAGGCAAATTTTCGCACATCTATTCTACATCTATCGTTTCTTAATTTGAACTTATGTCCCCGTAGGTTCGTATTCTGAACAAGTGGGAGGATCCCATCAGAATTCAGCGTGCTCAACCCATTCAAGGCCTTATAGACCTCAATCAGATCACCGTGCAGGTGCCTAGTCTCCAGCCACTGCAATTTGCAGAACTTAAGCCTCTCTTGGTAAGAGGATCCCTTCATTCCCCTCACCAATCGTGTTGCTCTTCTCTGTACACGCTCAAGCAAATCTACATCCTTCCTAAAATGAGGCCTCCAGACCTGTACGCAGTACTCAAGGCGTGGCCTGACCATTGCCTTATACAGAGGGACAATCACCTCCTTTTCCCTGCTAGCAAAATTCCTATATATCATTGACCAAACCCCATGACCTGCCCTAGCAGCCTGTCTACATTGCTCAGAAAACTTCATATCTGACTGCACAATTACTCCCAGGTCTTTTTCATTTTCTACCACCTTAAGTGTAGTACCACACAGTTGGTACGTTTCTCTGGAGTTACTTCTACCCATATGCAGTACTTTGCATTTGTCAAGGTTAAACTTCAGTTGCCACTTCTTAGCCCATCTGCCCAAATTATCTAGATCCTGTTGCAGTAGCACACTGCCATTACTGTCATTAACAACCCTGCCAACCTTCGTGTCATCTGCAAACTTCGACATTAAGCCTGATATACCTTCATCAATATCATTGATAAATATACAAAACAACAGTGGACCCAACACCGAACCCTGTGGGACTCCACTAATAACATTAGTCCACGAAGAGCAGCACCCATTGATTACCACCCTCTGTCTTTTCCCACTTAACCATCCTTTTATCCATTGTAGCAACTTACCCTTAATACCATTCTGCTCCAATTTGTACAGTAGTCTTCCATGCACAACAGTGTCAAAAGCTTTCCTGAAATCCAAGTATATGATATCAAAATTATTTTTTGCATCCAGTTCCTTTGTGACCACATCATAATAACCAATCAAATTTGTCAGACAAGACTTTCCCTTAACAAACCCATGCTGTGTCTGAATTATTTCCGCAGTCTTGTCTAGATGATCCTGCAATGCATCTTTAACCAGTGACTCCATTATTTTACCCGGAACAGAAGTTAAACTAACTGGTCTGTAATTATTCGTGTCACCCTTCGAACCTCCTTTGTGAATTGGGGATACAAAGCTTTGCTTGTTAACAGGAGAGACTGTTTTTACTGAGCTGGTATACACTTAAATAAAAGAAGAATATTTGCTGATGCCATTTAAGGCAGCGTTAGGTAGGCCAGAAAACTGCTAGCTTGGGGGAAACACATAAATAGATTAACTACCACCTCAGGTACAGGTGAAAGTAATTCTTGCACTGTTTTTATTGGAAAATTCATTAGCTTGGAAAGCAAGGTGTTAGGTATTTCAAGGTCTGCTAGGGGTCATCATGGAACAAGCAAATACATGAGCTGTGTTAGGGAAATTAACAATAAGAACAGGTAGTAGTAGTGGCAAATGATGCAAAAAAGAAAGATTATAAGTTTTGCTTTCTTGTCAATATATAGCATCTAGTCATTATAAAGCATCAGCCAAAAAAAAAAAAAAAAACACTTCAACCATCCTTGCCCTCCAAGAATTTGTCTAGTTCTTCCCTGAAGGTGCATATATAATTGCATATACACTAATGCTAGAACATAGAAAATAAATTTGATGAATTTGAAGTTCTGATTAAGTTATCCAATGCAAACATTGTAGAATTATATCCTGTTTAGTAGAAACTTTAAACAGTACATCCAGTTGACACGACTGGTCAGTGCAATGTTAAGTTTGGTGTGACGTAAGCATTGGAAAGCCAAAAATGAGAGTAAGAATGCATTATAGGCCTAATGGCTATGATGCTATACAGAGAAATGGAGCAGGTAAATAAACCAGAATGTCTTATAATAGGAGATTTGAACTTAACAGATATTGACTGGAACTTGTGGGTTGGTCACTCACACACTGGCAAGACTTTTGTGGATTTATTGGATGATTGTTTTCTATAACAGCATGTTAAAGAGGCAATAGGAGAAATAAAATAGCCTTCATCTGATTTTCACTAGTGGTTGTTCGTCCATTAAGGATCTGCAGATAAAAGACCAACCAGGTGGGTCTTTTATCTGGCAATGATCACGGGGTAGGAATTACTGAAAGATGTAACTACTGTCACGGGTAAAGGGAAGAGCTTTTGCTTTCATAAGAATGACTACAGTGTTCTCGGACAGTTTTTAAATTCTGTACACTAAAAGGATTTACTGAAAGATGTAATTACTGTCAAGGATGAAGGGAAGAGCTTTTGCTTTCATAAGGGTGACTACAATGGTCTCAGACAGTTTTTAATTTCTGTACAGTGGGACCAACTAATGATGTTACCAACAGCAAATTCTAAATGGGAAGCATTCATAGAAGGAAGTAATCATAGAAGGTACTAGGCTTTTCATACCACCAAATACAGAGGATGCGGAAAGGTCAGGGAATGACCACCGCATATCCCGGAGCAATATGGCCTTAGTTGCTAATGCTCCTAAAAACCAAATAACAAACAAACAAATGTCTAATGTTTGGTCATTTAGCTAAATATTATAAGAAAGAAGTGCTGTGTGGTCACCGGGCTAAAGAGGGTCATTCTTTTAAGTATTGTCCTAATCGAGGGAAGCAACTTATATGCTGTAATTGTAAAAAGAGAAAAGTTGAGGCTGCCCATATTGCTGTTGATAGGAAATGTCCTGATTATTTAAAGGCTCTAGAAACTTATAAAAAGAAAATCAATTATAGATAGTGAGATAAAATTTTGCAATTAAATGTACAAGCCAAGAACTTTGCCTCTCGTATAAATTATTTGATGGGGAGAGATGCGACATTGTTGTGATACTTCTGCAGGAGCCATATGTTGTTCATGGACAAGTAAGGGAATACTCATAAAGGTATAGAATAATATAAGGAGGAGACTCATCCATGGCTGCAATCAAGATTTGATAGCTACAAAAGTATCATCTTTGTGTAATAGTAATGCTTCTGTTTTGAAGTGATTTTTTTTTTTTTTTAATGAAAACCCCAAACATGAGAGGTATTAGAACCGATTGTACTTAGTACTGTGCTTGGGTTGGAGGTTGAGAAGATGAGAGAAGATATTTGTTGACATTAGACTTGAACTTACGTAGACTGTAATTTTCGGGAAATACATATGAAGGAAGTTTGTTTCAGAAAACGGCAGTTGAATGAATAAACGAGGAAGATGAAAAGTTGGTTGTGTGAGTTTGAAGTTGGACAGTAAATGGATGTTGGCTGGTGGCGGCATGTGTTCGGACTGTTTTGAAAGAGAGAGCGGGAATTATAGAAGCCAATTCAGAAGAAAAGTACCCATGGAAGTATCTGTAGAAAAGGAATGCAGCAGAAACTACGTCTATGAGACAGCAAGTGGAGAGCTTCAGTTAGAGACAATTAATTAACCTAATTGCCCTCTTCTGAATGGAATCTAGAAGCCTCAGAGGTTTTGGGGGCACCACCCCAGATGTGAGAACAATATTCCATAGTAAGGCGGATTTGCGATTTGTACAGAGTGAACAGCTGTTTGGAAGAAAAGTAACGCCGAAAACGAAAGAGAAAACCAAGTTTTTTAGATGCAGAGGAAGCAATATTTGTAATGTGCTTTTGCCAAGAGAGAGATTAGAAGTCAGGGTAGTTCCCAAAAGAGATATATTAACTTGCCTAGAAATCGGAGTGTCACCGAAGATAAGCAAAGGAGCAGAAGAATCCTTTTTACGAGATATAAGACAAGACTGGGTTTTAGACGGATTGAAATCAACTAAGTTGTCTTTGCCCCACTGGAGAATTACCTGGAGATCACCATTGAAGGAAGTGGTAGTGGGTATTCAAGAAGTTAAAGCTGTGTGAGTAGGGCAAGGTTTCTCAAAATGGAAAGTGGAATGCAATGTGCTATCATCGACAAAACTATGGATAGGATTTCCAGTCAATGGAAGAGGGTCATTAATATACAAGAGGAAAAGAGTGGGAGAAAGAACTGAACCGTGGGGGACACCAGCATTAGTGGAAAAGTTAGAAGACAGAGAGCCATCTATCATTACCCTCAGTGCGCAATCAGAGAGAAATCTGTGGGATTTCTGGAGAAGGAGAGACTCTGGGTCCTGTTCACCGACTATTTGCATACCTTAACAATTTCGTAAGTGCAGTATTCAGTAGAAGAAATACCTCAAGGTTGGATAGTAGAAGCCTGCCTCCTAGTGACAAGGACAGAAATTCACTTGATTGAGATTCATCATCAGCCATTTTCAATCCACTGCAGGATGAAGGCCTCTCCAGCAACTTTCCAATTCCTTCTGTTTTGAGCACTGGCCATCCATTTACTACCCAAAAACTCATGAATTTCATCTATCCATCTCCGCCTTTGTCTTCCAGGTTTTCTTCTAGTTCCTCTTGGGTACCATTCTGTTATTTTCTTAGTCCATCTGTCATCATGTCTTCGAGCTATGTGTCCTGCCCAAGACCATTTTAGTTCTTTAGTTTTGATAAGAATGTCCTTTACTTGAGTTTGCTGCCTAATCCATGTGTTTCTCTTCTTATCTAACAGTCTGATTCCCAATATAATTCGTTCCATTCTTCACTGTGTAGTTCTCAGCTTCTCTTCCATTCTTTTGGTGAGTGCCCATGTTTCACTTCCATAAGTCATGGTGGGGAGTATACATTGATTCATTATTTTACGTTTCAGACAAACTGGGATATTGCTCTTCAGTATGTGACTATATTTCCTGAATGCTATCCATCCAAAATTTATTCTTCTCTTGACTTCCAGCCATTTATCATTATTACAGCTAATAACTTGTCCCAGATAAGTATATGACTCCACCTTTTCAATTACTGCTCCTTCAGTCATTATTTCCCTTTCTGTGGCATACTTGTTCATCATTACTTTTGTTTTAGCCATATTCATCTTTAGTCCAAAATCCTTACTAACTGTGCATAACTGATTAAGATTTTCCTCTAATTCTTTGGGATCATGGCTTATGACCACAATGTCATCTGCAAATCGTAAATGGTTTAGGTACTCTCCGTTCACATTGACTCCTTTCTGCGACCAGTCTAATCTTCTGAAAGCTTCCTCAAGGGCAGCAGTAAACAGCTTTGGAGATATTGTGTCTCCTTGTCGAACTCCTTTCTCGATTTTAAATTTCTTACTGTCTTTGTCTAGTCTAATAAAGGAGGTAGCACTCTCATATATTTTCTTCAAAATCATAATATGTGGGGTATCTATGCCTTGTCTTTCTAGTGCCCGAAACATTGCCTTATGCTGTATGGAGTCAAATGCCTTTTCATAATCCACAAATGCCAGGCATAATGGTGTTTTATATTCATTTGCTTTCTCCATTAGCTGTGATATTACATGAAGGTGATCTATAGTTGAGAATCCTGACCTAAAGCCAGCTTGCTCTTTCGGTTGATTCTCATCAAGTATTCTTTCTACTCTGTTAGTAATGACCCTTGTGAACAACTTGTAGATGTGGAATAGCAAGCTAATTGATCTATAATATCCAATTTCTGATTTATCTCCTTTCTTATGCAGCAAAACTATGATTGCATTTTTCCACTGCTTAGGCGTCACACCTTTTCGGATGCACTTTGTGAAGAGCCTTGCCAGTTTTTGTGTTATGTCTCTTCCTCCCAATTTTAACAACTCTACAGTAACTTCATCTTCCCCCAGGGCTTTCTGACTCTTCATTTTCTTCAATGCATGTTCTACCTCATCAGGAAGAATATCTGGTATGTCGTATGTGTTACTACTTTGCAATCCATCTTCCTCACTGCTGGCATCATTCCCTCACTCCTTGTATAATTCTCTATAGTAGTCTTCTGCTATTCGAATTATGCCCTCTCTGCTGTTTATAAGTACACCATTGCTATTCTTCAGTTTCAGTATCATTTGTCTTTCTGTATTACTGCTCATGGCTGCTGATTTAAATCCTTTGTTTTCCGTTAATGCTTGTTCTACTTTTCTTGTGTGAAATCTTCTTGTCCTCTCTGAGTCTCTTTCTAATGGCTTTGCATAACTCAGTATACTCAATTTTTTCCCTGTCAGTGTTTTCCTTGCTCTTCATTTGTCGTCTTTGGTTCATCATGACAAGAGTTTCTTGACTAATTTTTTCTTCTTTGGATTTCTTTTTCCCTATAGGTTTCTTGGGCTTTATCACTTTCAGAAAGTTGTAATATTCCTCGTCGATATCTTGGTCCTGAGCAGTCTGCAGAAGCTCAAACTTGTTCTTAAGTTCCAGTAAATACTGCTTTTTTCCCCTCTTCTGTTATTTCAAAGACCTTTGTATTATTTACTCGAGTCAGTTTTTTCCTTTCCTTTCCTACATCTATATCAAGTGTACATCTTACCATTCTGTGATCGCTTCCAACATTTACCTTATTCAGGATGGTAACATCATTTACAATATATCTTCTGTTAGTGAGGATGAAGTCGATTTCATTAGTTGTTAATCCATTTGGACTCTTCCATGTCCACTTTCTGTTCGCCCTTTTCTTGAAAAAAGTGTTCATTACTGACAGTCCTTGAGATTCTGCAAATTCCACAAGTCTTTCACCTCTTTCATTTCTTTCACCAATTCCAAAATTTCCTATAGTTCCCCTTTCTGCGCTGTTTTGTCTTTTTCCAACCTTAGCATTGAAGTCCCCCATAATAATAGTGTAGTTGGTTTTCTGCTCATCTAGAGGACTCAATTTTGGTGTACATTTCTTCAACCTCTTCATCATCATGGCTCGATGTTGGTGCATAAATCATTATAACCTTTAGCTTGTATCTCTTAGAAATCTTGAGTATTAGTCTTGACACCCTTGGTGATGTACTTTTGAATTCCAAAATGTTGCTTTTTAAATCTTTATGGACCAGAAACCCAACTCCACCTTCACTCCTTTCATTGTTTCCATTGGTGTACAGCAGATTTCCACTTGATAAACTTATAAGTGATTCATTTATTCTTCTTGTTTCAGCCAAACCGATGATATTCCAATTTATATTTTCTAATTCCTTTTCCAGCTCTAATATCCTGTCTTCACCGATGAGTGATCTTACGTTATAACAGGCTGCCAAGTTCAGTTTCCGTGCATGGCAGTCTGGTCATACCCAGAGATTCTTAGCACCCTCTGCTTCCACTCTGATCCTCTCGGTGCCGTAAGAGGGGGAGTGAAAGCTGCTGGGGACTGAGGGCCATTTGTTTTGTTGTGCTGTCATATGCTGGAGGGTTTGGTCTTTTCCTCTTCACACTGACCAGGCATCTTGACCAGGCTTACCATCGAGAAGGTGTGCATGAGTGGATTTTAGGGAAGCAGGCAACCGAACTTCTCCTAAATCTTCTGTAATAGAGAGATATTGGATCCATCAGCGTTTTAGGCTGAGTGTCTGATAACACATAGGATACCTGTTCCCCTATAGGTTCAAGGCTAATAGTCAAAGCATCTTATTTGAGTTGTGTTGCTTGAGAAATTTGCAATTTCTCTTGCCTTATTCAAGAAAGTTTAAAACCCAGAATTTCTGTAACATTCAAAAAATTCTATGAGTTCTTTTAAGTGCTTCATTGCTATGTCCATATGCACAGTGCATGTCAGTCCCCTATACAGACTACAGGCAAATAATACAGCAGAAGATACACTCTCAATAGCAGGATTTGTGGAATAGACAGACTGGGAATAAATTATATCCTATAAAGCCTGTAATTGAACTGTGGCAGTCTAGTCTGCACAGGAATCGTAAGGAGGAAGTTGTTCTTGCCCAGACCCGCATAGGACATAGTCATTTGACACATTCATTTTTGCTGAGGGCTGATGACCCTCCTATGTGTGAGTCGTGTGGCTCAATTTTAACTATTAGACACATTTTAATTGATTGTCCAGATTTTAGCAATATCCGTTTTACCGCTTTTAATCATCTGGCTGAGCCATATACACGCAGTCAGATTTTATCTGACAATGACCATGTGTCTGCCGTTTTTAGCTTTTTAAAATCAATAAACATTTTTGCTCATATATAAAATTTACACTTTTCTTTTATACCTTTTGACATAGTGACCTAACCAATTAGGTCACTGAAAGTTTAAATTTTTTTTTTTTTTTTTTTATATATGACCTGGTTTTGGCGCATTATAGCCTTAGTAGCTAATGCGCCAATAAAATCAAAACCAACCAACCATATGCACAGAATTTTCCTTCAGTAATTTTCTTACTAATTTTACTGTTGATAGAAGATCATACCATATGATTAGACTAGGTACAAAGCCAATGGAAAACAACAGTTCACGAATGCAATTTATTTCTGACTTAACTATAAATTTGAAAACATATTGTTTTCACACTGTCTACTCTACACTCCCATCTTGTAGTAGACAAAGGTTTTGGTGTTAAATCCCTTACAAGTTTATGTAATATATGCCAGTGTGATGCTGATGCAGTAAATATAGTGTAAATTTTTTGCAAAATGCCAAAGAAAGTAACTGCTATTATTGACAAGTTTGCTATATCCCTAAGCAATAAATTGATGTTATGACATGCACAAGGAGTATTTGATGCTTAGGATTTTCTTTTGAAATAGACATGCACAAGGAGTATTTGATGCTTAGGATTTTCTTTTGAAATATATGCCTGGACACCTTGATAAGCACCCTTCATGTTAATGCCATTGTCGTAGCCTTTGCCTCTACAGTTAGACGATTCTGTTCCTAATTCATCGAAAAGTAATTTTACCCTCTCTGACAATCCTCTTCCTGTTGTGTCATGTACTGCCAAAAAAGTAATAAAATGCACCCAAATAACAATGTTGCTACTGTTAGATTCACTAATGTAAACAAATCTCAAAATAACTGACAGTTGTTCTGTGTGACTTACATCTGGGATGCATTCAAGTAACAGAGAACAGTATTTTGCATTCTTCACCAATTTTACTATTTCTTGTTGTACTTTACTCTCCATAGTATTAATTAATTCATTTTGGATAATATGAGATAAATAGGTATTATGTTTTTGTCCAGTTTTATTCTTTTCCGAAAAACAATTTAAATGGTTGATTGAATTTTGCAATAAGCTCAATGAAGCCTAAAAAGTTTCCGTTATGGGACATGTAAAGAGTGTCATGTTCCTCTTGAAATGTTAAATTATGTTAAGCTAAATTATTGCAGCTATTATATGCTGAAAAACACTGCACCATCTCTCTGTTTCTATTTAGAAAAAATTCTATTTCTATGTGGAGAAATTTTTCATTTGTTGCATCAACTGTACTTCCCAATTTTAAATTTCTCTCCATTTTCAACAAGTATATGTGCTTTCTAAATGCTTAGGAGCACGTTATTGCATTTTCAACGTTTGGCTTTAAATGTGCCCAGTCAGAAAATCCTTCATCGCATAAAAGAATGTCAGAGTTTGAAAATAATTTGCAAGGAAAACACCAGACATTATTCAAACTTCTTGAATATATGTCTGCTGACGAGGCTACTAGTGACGGTCGTGTTCAAAGCCGCTAAGTGGATTTTTCTTATTTATTGATTTGAAATTATTGTTTTTCTAAAACTTTTGATTTAAATTTAGTAGTATAACATTATTTTGTGATTTTTTGATTAATTTAGTGTAATTATTCTTTACTCGGCCTTGTAAAAGTATCGGTAAGGGTTTCCACGTGTTCGTAACTACCGTTACCGTTAGTAACTTTCCCGCCATTGTGATACCGTACTAGATAGCGTTAGTTGAACTTCGTTAGCAGTTAAATTGTACGTTTAAATAAATACATATAACGACTTAGATTACAAACGTAATATAATTAATAACATAACAAAATTAATTAATAAATTAATAGAATCATGACTCAGACCAGAGCAGCAAAGCAAAAGGCTCAAGCTAATGGAAGTGCTGTGGCTCAGAGCAGAACTGAGGGGGGCAGTTGTCCTCTGACTCACAGCCTTATAAAATGCACTGTTTGCTTGATGTTTGCAGAGCAATCGGGTACGGGACATGATACTGCCAAGGGGGATGTCTTTGTGTGTGCGCGATGCAAGGAGTGTATCGATATCAGGCAACAACTCGGCGTTCTTGTGGGCCTATATGAGAGCTTGAAGGACAGGGTGGATGCCCTCGAAGAAACTAAATTGAGGGGCCCATCAAGCTCTCAGCTGCCCACATCAACGCCAGAGCTTGCACTTGGGCATCGCGTGACACAGAGACAACCCCTAAGGCAGAATGCGCTGGTCCCGAAGGAACTAGTAGTTGTTGGTGACTCTATTGTCAGGGAAACGGGGAACATGCTTTGTAAAAAAGATAGGTGGAACAGGACCAGGGTATGTCTGCCAGGGGCAAAGGTTGATGACGTTGTAGAGCGAATATCATCTTTTAAGGGCACAAAAGGTGATATAGTTGTACACGTTGGCACTAATAATATTAAGAGTAGGAGACCGGCAGAATTACTTAACAAGTACAGGTCACTGTTGAACAAAAGCCGAGAATTAGGGTTGAATTTGAAAGTGTCTGCAATTCTGCCCAGACACGATAGGAGGGAGTATATGATGAGAGCCTTGTCGATCAATTCGGCCCTGGAAAGATTGTGCAAGGCTCAAGGGGTAGAATTTTTTTCAGCCTGGACTGTACTTGTTAACAGGAGAGATTGCTTCTACAGGGATGGGATACACTTAAATAGAAAGGGTGCAAGAATATTTGCTGATGCTATCGAGGCAGTGTTAGGTGGGTCGGAAAACTGCTAGCTTGGGGGGAGACAAAGACCAATAGATTGACAGTAGCCACTGGCAGAGGTGAAAGAGATTCTTGCACTGCTTCTATTAGAATGAGCAGAAGCCTGAAAAACAAGATGCATGGTATTTCAGAGACTGCTGGGAGCCATTGCGGTACAAGTAAACACATGGGTTGTGTTAGGGTAGCTAAGAATAGAAACAGGTGCAGGTATACTTGCGTGTACACCAATGCTAGGAGTTTAGTAAATAAATTTGATGAATTTGAGGTATTGCTCAAAACATCGAAGGCAGATATTGTTGGGATATCAGAGACGTGGTGTCACACAGATATAAGGGATGCGGAACTGCAATTTGGGGAGTACAACGTCTACAGAAAGGATAGACAGGATAGGAAGGGAGGAGGGGTTATGTTATTAGTTAAGAAACACATAAAAACCAAGGAAGTGAAGCCAGTCGACATCGCTGGACAGTGCAGTGTGGAGTCAGTTTGGTGTGACATAAACATTGGGAGATCAAAATTGAGAGTAGGAGTGTGCTATAGGCCTAATGACTCTGATGAGTATAATAAGGAACTGTACAGGGAAATAGAGTGGGCCAGTAAATCAGAGTGTCTTATAATGGGAGATTTTAATTTCCCAGATATTGACTGGAATTTGGGGGCTGGTTACTCACACACTAGCAGGACTTTTGTGGATTTATTGGATGATTGTTTTCTACATCAGCATGTTCGGGAGGCAACTAGAGGGAGTAATACTCTTGATTTGATTATCAGCAGTGATTCTTCATGCATTAAGAATCTGCAGATAAATGAACCACTAGGTGGCAGTGATCACAGTGTGCTGAAGTGGGATTTACTCAAAGAGGTAACTACCATTAGGGGTAAAGGGAAGGGTTATTGCTTCCGTAAAGGCGACTACGATGGACTGAGACAGTATTTAAATTCTATACAGTGGGACCAACTGATGATGTTACCAACAGCAAATTCAAAATGGGAAGCATTCAAAGAACTTATCTTGGAAGCTACTAGGCTTTACATACCAACTAAGAAATATTGTTCAAGGTTTAGGCCAAAATGGATGTCGGATGAACTAATGAGGCATATGGCAGAGAAGAAAAATGCATGGGATACATACAAATTAACACATGACACAGAAGCCTATGATAGATACAAGTTGATATGCAACCAAGTTACAAAGGAGGTTAGGCAGGCGAAGGCAGATTACGAGAAATCCTTGGCAAGGGATGCAAAGAAAAACAGCAAAGAGTTCTTTACTTATGTAAACTCTAGAAGGAAGGGGGTGAATCAGATTGGTCCACTTGATATTGATGGGTCAAGTGTTGATGATCCCGCTCAGGTAGCTAACAAACTAAATGAATATTTTGCATCGACATTCACACATGAGGAGTTATTCAGCGAGGGGAATGCCAGAGGTGTATTCAACTCTAGCAGTAAGCTACAGAATCTTGAAATAACTGGGAGTAAAGTGGAGGAAAAACTGTTGAAGATAAACACAAGAAAGGCACCCGGGGTGGATGGGATCTATCCAGTTATATTAAAGGAGGCAGCAAAGGAAGTAAGCAAACCCTTAGCCATAATTATGAGAGCTTCCTTGGACTCAGGGGAGGTACCCATAGACTGGAAATGTGCAAATGTGACCCCAATTCACAAAGGAGGATCAAAGGCTGACACAAGTAATTATAGACCTGTGAGCTTAACTTCTGTTCCAGGAAAATTAATGGAGGCACTGGTTAAAGAAGCACTGCAGGATCATTTAGACAAGACTTCAGTTATAGCTCAGACACAGCATGGTTTTGTTAAGGGGAAGTCTTGCCTGACCAACTTGATTGGATACTATGATGCAGTCACAAAAGAACTGGATGCAGGGAATAACTTTGATATTATATACTTGGATCTTAGAAAGGCTTTTGATACTGTTTCACATGGAAGACTGCTACACAAATTGGAGCAGTGTGACATTGGAGGCAAATTGCTGCTATGGATAAAGGGGTGGTTGAGGGGGAGAAGACAGAGAGTGGTAATCAATGGACACTGCTCATCGTGGACTGATGTTATTAGTGGAGTCCCTCAGGGCTCAGTGTTGGGTCCATTATTGTTTTCTGTATTTATAAATGATATTGATGATGGTATATCGGGCTTAATGTCCAAGTTTGCAGACGATACAAAGGTTGGCAGGGTTGTCAAGGACACTACTGACACTATGCTGCTGCAACAGGATCTGGAAAGGTTGAGCAGATGGGCTGAGAGGTGGCAAATGAAGTTTAACATTGATAAATGTAAAGTACTACACATGGGAAACAGCAACCCCAGAGCAACGTATCAACTCTGTGGTACTACACTGACAGTGGTAGAGAATGAAAGGGACTTGGGGGTGGTTGTGCAGGCAGATATGAAGTTCTCTGAGCAGTGCAGAAGGGCTGCAAGAGTAGCTCATGGAGTATTGTCAATGATATACAGGAATTTTTCCAGCAGGGATAAGGAGGTGATTATTCCATTGTATAAGGCGATGGTCAGGCCACACCTAGAGTACTGTATACAGGTCTGGAGGCCTCATTTCAAGAAGGATGTAGAGCTGCTGGAACGAGTACAGAGAAGGGCAACAAGATTAGTGAATGGAACAAAGGGGTGCTCTTACGAAGAAAGGCTTAAGTTTTGCAAATTACAGTGTCTGGAGACTAGGCACCAGCGAGGTGATCTGATAGAGGTGTATAAAGCCTTGAATGGTTTAAGCATGCTCAATGCTGATGGGATTCTTCCTCTAGCTCAGAAAAATCACCTGAGAGGGCATAAATTCAAATTGAGGAAAGACAGATGTAGGATAGACGTGCGGAAATTTGCCTTTAGCCAGCGGGTGGTTGGTTGGTGGAACAGACTTCCATCCCTTGTGGTGGAGGTTGATAGCCTAAATAAGTTTAAGGCTCAGCTGGACAGGTATTTTGAACGAACAGAGGGGTGAAGTGGAAGTGGGTGTTTTTTTTTTTTTTTTTGGCTGATGCTGCATAAGCTTGCTTTCTTGCATCAAATGCCTCTACTAATGCTAATGCTAATATCAGCCATCTTCTAATTTGTTTAACACTATTTCCATTTTCCTGACATAATATTGTGTTGAAAAGGACCTTTTCTTCTGATCAGTGGTAAAGTGATCAGTCTTCATTTGTACTGGACCATGCTCAACTATTAATGTTCTCATCTCAGCATATAAATATTTCAGCCATGTAGCTGGATCCTCAACGTTTAAATCAGCACTTTCGTTGATTTGCTTTAAGATTGAAGAGGTTTTTTTTTCCATATGCAGCAGATGTCCTTGCATTCGGTGGATAAATTAATAAATTTTCAAAATCCTCCTGCTCTTCATTCATTTCCATGATGTTCCCTTTTTTGTTGGAATACTCATTGCTTTTATGGGATTCACAGAAAACTTCTTCATCTTCCTTCTCTGGTAACTGTTTTATTCGAATTTGAAGAAGTGGTGATAAGACCAAGTGCAGGGCTGGGTGCAGTCGCACCCGCTTCAAGCCGGCCCTGCCTGTCTGTTTTATTCTGCTTCAAAGAAATGAGGACAAGATTTGTGATTATTTACATTGACCATCATGATAATGGCATTTATTGCTTAGATTTAGTAAATTTATATTATTTTTAAGATATATGCTGTTTCTTTTATATGAATGAAACTCTATAGTATAATATAACTTATTGAGGTTTAATTCTCTATCTTTACTTAAATTAGGTATTCCTGCTCAGACAGGTCCTGTTGCTTTGTCACCTTCAGAAGCTAACCTAACTGCATCTTTACCTGTTGCAAGTCCTTATTATATTGCAGCTGGAAAATATCAAGAGAATGGGGATACTCTTTCAGATTTTGTTAATTTGGTATGCCAGGAGGCTCAAAATTCGAATACAAGTTCCCAGGTTAGTTAGTTAGTTAGTTATTTTGGTTTTAAGGAGCATTAGCAACTAAGGCCATTTTGCTCCGGGAATATGCGATGGGCATTCCCTGACCTTTCCACATCCTCTGTATTTTGATGGTGACGGGCTCGAACCCGGTCTAATCAAGAAGCGTGTGCTATGCACTGCTGCTCCTTCCCACCTGGCTACGGAGGCACCTAGTTCCCAGGTAAATTTTTATGTATTTTAACATGACAGTTAGTATCCATGTGAAATAAAATCAGAAAAATGAATGTTAACAGGCCGCCGTACCCGAGTGGTCAGGCGGGCGGGTGCATAAGTACACGTCTTCAGTGACCGGGGTTCAAGCCTGTGACTGCTAAATACGGTGCTGCTTCTTGTATTCTGTCTATCTTGTGAACTCCTCTGACCGTTTGGTCATCCCAGAGTATAAAACAGAAAAAATCCATGAAATAAATGTGCATTATAATAAACAAAGCAAAGTGCAGTAGAATGAGACTAAATTACATGATATTAAAACAACTTTATGACCAGTCAAAACAGCTTTACTAGAATTATATAACAAAATCTTCCAGATAGTTTGCATCATTCCGTAGTCCTGACTTTCTCGAAAAGGTCTCTCAGACCCACATAACCACTGTCCATTAGCTTTAACCTGCCCTCTAGGAAAAGTCATGGGGAAAATGATTGATGCTGTGTAACAGTAATAATCTACTGAATGTTTATCATTTATCTGTATATATTTTATTACTATTCTTAATAGTTTCCACACATCGTATTTTATTTTTACTGTATTTTTAATAAAGTTTTATTTTATACTTTTATGTTTCGTTGTTTGTGGTCTCTTTTGACACAGAAAAGAGTTCGATACAGAGCAGCATTATATAATTCTCTAAAATCTCTGTCTCTGGATTAAGAGGATATCTTCATTGATATATCCAAAATTTCTTATGAAACAGGACCTTTCTAGTTTGGCTACAAATGCCTTTTTGAAAGTTTTCACAAATGAAGAGGGTGTGCCATTGAGATCAGGGCTTGGACTACCCTTTATGCCATCATAATAAACACTATAATTGAATGTATACTAAGGAACATTAGTATACATGTGTTGACAACTTAAGTATTTCTTACCATTCCCAGAATATACAAACTGTATTACATCATCTACAGGGAGTAATAAGCAAGTAAGCAAATTGGCAAAAACATATGGCTTATGGATCTTTACACAAAAAACTGCATGTATGCACTTTTGTAGGAAACTTACACTCTGATCCCAAAATGTAACTTGACTGACCAGAGTCCCTGTAGTACCAAGTGTAAGACTTTTAGGTCTCATATTAGATGAGAAACTAACATTTCTTGGCAAAAAGATTTTGGGCCTTGTGTGTTGTGAATAAGCATACTGAAACAAATCAAGACTATTGATGAAATGTAAACGTATAAAATAAAACTTTATTAAAAATACAGGAACTTTATTAAAAATTGCTGGAGCAAACTTCCATCTGTCATTGTGGAAGTTGATAGCTTAAATAAATTCAAGGAGGAACTGGACAAACTTTTAGAGGGAATGGTTGTGTGAATTTTTTTTTTTTTTTTTTTTTCTTTTTTTCGGCTGATGCTACATAAGCTGATACGCTTGCTTTCTTGCATCACGTGCCTCTATTACTACTACTACAACAACGCCAACGAAACAGGACTTTTTTTATAATTTGACACCTGACAATACATTTAAATTCAAATGGGGAAAATGTATTGTCGGAAAAAAATGAAAGGCTTGCTTGATGGTGCGCCTATGCATAAATATGACCGGAACTGATAAAAAAAAAAACCTGTTTGTCATCAGAAAATCAATAAAACATCGGTGTTTAAAAAACATAAGGAAACTTCCTGTGGATTGCATTCCAAACAAGAAAGCTTGGATGACTTCAGATATTTTTCAGCAATACGTAAATGATTGGAATAAGGAGCTATTCAAAAAGAAGAAAAATATTTTATTGTTAGTTGATAAATGTCCTGCACATCCCCAGATTCAAAATTTGTCCAACATTAAGCTAGTGTTTCTGCCTCTCAATGCAACATCAATTTTACAACCAATATGTCCTAATGATATGTCATAGGTGTAATCAAGAGTTTGAAAGGATTTTATAAAAGAGTTCTACATCTGATCTTACTGAGTCTATATCGATATTGGATGCTATAAATTTATTGAATGATGCGTGGAACAATGTTACTTGACAACCATATCAAATTGCTTCAAGAAATCGAAATTAAATTCAAATGAAATTTCAATTGTAGATGAATAAAACAGCTTACCATTATCCGAATGGTTGCTACGTAACAACATTATAGGTTTTAATACAGATAACATCAGTGAATTTGTACGAGTCGATGACAACTTATTAACCAGTGGTCTTCCAACAGTGAGTGATATTGTACATGCTGTACAATACAAAGACGATAACAACGATGGTAAATTGTGATGATGATGATACGATGACAATTGAAAGTGAATCAAAATCAGTGCTGACAATCTCATAAGCTCAAGGTGCAATGAACACATTAGTCAATTTTTTTGAAGGAACTGAGGCAAGTAATGAGACTTTTAACATGTTGAGTGTTTTAAAAGGAAACTTAAGAAATATCAAAGTGACATCTTTAAAACAAACATCAATTTTAAAATTCATAAATAAAGACTAATTGAAATCGTGTTTATTATTAAGTGTACGGTTTTAAAAACTACAGACAAATTGTAGTTTATACAAGCATATTAATACAAATTATATGTAGGTATATACTTATATTATTTTTTCTCTCTAATATGGCCCCAGGTGCCAAGCGATTTATTAGTGACTAAGCGATTCCCAGCGATTTATAGAGAGTTAGAAAAAAAATATATCAGTTTCTTTAATTTTCATCATTAACTTACTTTCATTTTTTTGCGAAACAGCTCTTTGTCTTACAAGCAGTAAGTGAAGACACAGGAAGGAAACTCACCTTTCTTATTTTTTCTCTTAATCTCACTTTACTAACCTAACACAGTAGCCGCTTGGTCACTAAGTGGCACTGCTCTTGCCTCCACGTGGCGGGGCTGGTAACCTGGGAGAGGAAAGTAACACTCCCAGGGCCAAAAGAGCAAACATGAGTAGTAAAATAACTACTGATACTAAAGAGCTTCAAGAGAAAGCCCTACCAAGTAGAGATACAGAAAAGACAAAGGCAAAGAGACAAAGGACTGATATGGACCCACCAAAATTACCGACATACATTGTTATACATGCGACAGGAGATCAGACATTAGGACATATGTCTCCCTTCGTAATTCAGAAAACGTTAGAGGGTCTAGTAGGATCTCCGAAGTCTGTTCGACGCCTGAGATCCGGGGACATACTAGTAGAAACAGAAAGTCCTAATCACTCCCAGAAGTTGCTAGCTACAACAACCTTGGAGGATTACCAGTAGTTGTAACACCACACAACACGCTGAATTCTTCCAGAGGAGTGATCTCCGAGTGGGACCTCTTAAATGTGTCAGAAGAAGAGCTCACAGAAGAATTAAGAAGCCAAGGGATAACAGCAGTGAAGAGAATTAATATCCGAAGGGATCGAAATATAATTCCAACAAGAACTCTAATCATAACCTTTAATACTCCGAAACCTCCAACAACAGTTAAAGCAGGATATCTGAACTGCCAAGTAAGACAGTACATACCAAATCCACTGCGATGTTACAAATGTCAGAAATTTGGACATTCGCAAATGGCATGCAGAAACTGGGCTACTTGTGCAAAATGTGGTTCTAAAGAACACGAGACTACAGATTGCTCTGCCAACACCTTGAAATGTACAAACTGTAAAGGGGAACATCCAGCCTACTCAAAAACATGTGAAAAATGGCAACAAGAGAAACTAATTCAGAAATACAAAACAGAACACAACACAACGTACCAAGAAGCAAGAAGAATAATACAGCCATGCCCTACAAACAAGCCATCATATGCACAAGCAGTGATCCAATACAAATCAGCAGAAGTGCAAACCGAAATTTCCATGCTGCCAAAAGAATCACTTAGTGGAATGAAGTCACAAAAACAGGAGAAAATAGTGAATACTCCAATTTCTATTCACACAGAACAAATCCCAACAAATCAGCACCACAACAAAGACCGAGGTAAACCTACAAACACCAAAGCAACCGAACAGATGGACATAGGAAAAATAAACACATCTGAAGAACCAGTACTAGAAATTTTCACAGAAGAAAATATGGACATGGACAGGCCTCAATACCCTAAAAAAAGATAAGACACAAAATATAAGAATGTTCCATTTCGGAAGCAACCCGAAAGCCCTAGAAAATCCCAATAATGGATCAGTTCATCCAATGGAACTGTAGAGGACTACGAACCAATTACGACGATGTCCAGTATCTAATTACACACCATATGCCAATATGCTTGTCTTCAAGAGACATACCTTAGACAACAAGAAACTCTTTCAGTAAAAAATTATACAATATATAGGAAAGACAGAATAAGAGATGGGCCAACACATGGAGGAGTAGCCATCTTGGTTCATAACCACATCCCAACTGAACACATTCCTTTAAACAGCAACCTCGAAGTGATAGCTGTAAGAATAAAACTAAGATTTCAGGTAACCATCTGTTCAGTGTACCTTCCACCAGGACCAGATATAACATTTGAAGAAATAGACCAACTAATTTCCGAACTCCAATCACCTTTCTGTATAATGGGAGATATGAATGGGCACGGTCATCTGTGGGGAAACACTGACATCAACAGACGAGGACGAATAATAGAAAGAATAATAGATTACCATAATCTTTCTCTACTTAACAACGGTAAACATACTTATTTTCACTTTCCTAGTCGTACAACCTCAGCAATAGACCTAACCATATGCACCCCTTCACTCCTACCAGAATTAAAGTGGCAAGTAATAGAAAATCCATACAGCAGTGACCACTACCCAGTAATCACCACACTGATCAGGAACCTTCCCTGCCATCCCAGCAGACCATCCCGCTGGAAAATAGAAAAGGGCAACTGGGAAAAATTTAGAGAACTCGCAATATTTAATCCACAAAGCATTCAAGAAAAATCAGTCGATGAAGCTGTGAAATACGTCACGTATACCTTAATACAGGCAGCTGAGAAAACAATACCCAGAACTTCAACTCGTTTTCCGCTACATCCAAAATCCTGGTGGAATGAAGACTGCATGACAAAAAAAAGACAACAAAACAAAGCATGGAATAAGTTCCAGAGATGTCCTACAACGGATAATCTCCTAAAATATAAACAAGCACGAGCGCTAGCCAGGTATACAAGGAAACAAGCCAAAAAAATTCCTGGATCCAGTTTACTTCCTCAATAAATAGAACAACAAATACACAGACAATATGAAATAAAATACGGAAAATGAACGGGAAACACAAAAACCAACCATCCTTAGTATTACACTGGAATGGAGAAAGCATTACTGAACCTTCAGAGACAGCTAATATACTAGGAGAAACATTTGCCAGAGTATCATTAAAACAATCATATCGTGAAGAATTTTTGACCTATAAAGAGAAAACAGAAAAAAACAGAATTAATTTTAACACCAAACATATTGAATCCTATAACCATCCAATTACATTGCATGAATTATGTGAAGAATTATTAAAAATAAAACCAAGTGCAGTTGGACCAGACAACATACATTATGATATGCTTAAACATCTGAAGCAAAAAGAAATAGAAAACCTTCTTAAACTGTACAATCGCATTTTCCAAGAAGAGCAATATCCTGAAGCATGGCATCATGCAATAGTATTAGCTTTCCAAAAACCCAATAAAGATCAGAACAACCCAAACAACTATCGACCGATAGCGCTCACTAGCTGCTTGAGCAAAGTTTTAGAGAAAATAATCAACAAACGATTAATCTGGTTTTTAGAAACAACCAACTGGTTCAACAGTATGCAATGCGGGTTTAGAAGTAATAGATCCACCTTAGATCACCTTGTAAGAATAGAAACAGACATAAGAGATACATTTATAAGTTCAAAACACATGGTTACCATATTTTTTGATATAGAAAAGGCATATGACACAGCATGGAGATACGGTATACTACAAGACGTCCACGATGCAGGCCTCAGAGGACATTTACCGCACTTCATCCAAAACTTTATGAAAAATAGAACATTTCAGGTCAGAGTACAGAACACCATGTCAAAAACCTATAAACAAGAAGAAGGAGTTCCCCAGTGGTCTGTCCTCAGTGCTATACTATTCGTCATAAAAATAAATGGCATCACAAAACAACTGCCATCCATGGTGTCGCATGCACTATATGTAGATGACTTCAGTATATCGTATCAAGCACAGAATATGGGAACAATAGAAAGGCAACTACAATGCGCAATTAACAGAATCAGTAGTTGGGCCCAGAAAAACGGATTTAGAATTTCACAACAAAAAACAGTCTGCGTACATTTCTGTAGAAAAAGAAACTTACATCCCGACCCTGAACTAACAATAGAAGGTCACAAAATACCCGTCAAACAAAGCGTAAAATTTCTTGGACTCATTTTAGACAACAAGTTAACTTTTGTAGAGCATATAAAGCAATTACGAATAAAATGTATGAGACGACTTAACATCCTTAAAGTCTTAACATCAGTATCTTGGGGAGCAGACCGTTATACCCTGCTCAATCTGTACAAATCACTAGTAAGATCAATAATAGATTACGGAGCACCTGTTTATGCTTCCGCCAAAAAGAGCGCCCTCAAATGGTTAGATCCAATTCACCATAGTGCAATACGAATAGCAACAGGAGCCTTTCGCACATCACCTTCATATAGTCTTTATACAGAAGCTAATGAACTACCATTGTTCCTCAGGAGACAACAGCTGGCCCTACTCTATGCATACAAGATAAGATCCACAAGAAACCATCCGATTTGGACATCATTATTCTCACCAAAATGGGAAAACATATATAGGAATCGCAAAAGTGCGAACAAGCCTCTAGGAATCAGACTACAAGAACTGCTGACAACATATGATCTCAACGTAGATAATGTTGCAAATCTTGAAAGGCACATAATACCACCATGGATAAACCACACCACAATTTGTGAACTCTCCACACAAACATGGAATAAAAGTAACTTGTCAGACATTAACTTTCAACAACTGCATGCAGAACTAAATATCCCAACCACGTACCAATATATACAGATGGATCAAAATCAGAGAATCATGTAGGAGCATCGGCAGTATTCCCAGACACTACACTGGCACGCCAACTTCCAAAAGAATGCAGTGTTTACACTGCAGAATTAGTAGCAGTTCAGATAGCCCTGGAGTACTTCAGAACCACATATCATTTAAGAACAGTAATATATTCTGATTCATTAAGTGCAATACAAGACATTCAAACCACGACCAATATAACCCATCCAGCTCTCGTGCAAATTAAACAGATATTAACAGACTTAACAAAAGAAAAACAAGAAATACTTTTCTGCTGAATACCAGGACACAAAAGGATAAAAGGAAACGAAGAAGCTGACAGAATTGCAAAATCAACAACTAACCTTCAGAAACAACCTTTCCCAGTGCCGTATCAGGATTACAAACCAATCATTCAAAACCGCTCTCTAACACAATGGCAAAAACTCTGGCAAAAACAAACTTCAAATAAATTATATGAAATAAAACCAGAAGTTGAACTTTGGAAAACAAGCACAAGGAAATCAAGGAGAGAGGAAGTCGTTCTGACCAGACTACGAATTGGACATACACACATTACACATGGCTATTTACTACGTGCCGAAGAACCTCCAAGATGTCAAACATGCAATACTACCCAAACAATCAGACATATACTCATAGAATGCCCAACCTATGAAAATGATCGACGAAAGATTTTCTCATCATTATATAAAGGAAATCAAGACATCACTCTCAGAGATATCCTAGGTGACAAGGAACGGGTATCAGATATTTTCAGATTCATGCAGATAATCAACGTCTACCATCTACTGTAAATAATGACAGGGTATATAATCACAGAAAATATTTACTCCCGTGCTTTCGACCAAGATATAGAGAATGAATATCCATACAAAGACATAATATAACAAATGAACTGGCGCACTATGATCTCCATAGTCAATGCGCCAATAAACAACAAAACAAACAAACATCTCTCTAATATTTCTTTTGTTTTTTAAATCTATCATTTTATCAAGTTATGGAGAATTTTAAAAAATAGGAGGTAGATTTAACTCATCACTGATATAAAGTGTTCATTGGTTAACATCCCCAGGGGTTTCCCCATCTTCACTATCATGGATATAGCAAGTAATGCTTATAATGAGGAAATTTTGTCGATCCCTTGATGCTTGTTATAAGTTCAACTGTATTTATATTAAACTGAGAAAAATACATATTTATGTTATATTGCATTTTTATTCTCTAATATAATATAAAGTTTCAACAAAAGAGGTTTTTGACTTTATTATACAATTTATTTACTCAGAAGTTAAACATATTTATTCTTTCCCCGATAAATTATTTCAATTTTGCACAGCTATGAAAGTGTAAATTTTGCTAAAATTTACCTATATAGTACTTTTTCTCAGAGATATAATAGTCATGCTATTCAATGAAATAGAAGAGTTTTTCAAAAAATTTTGATTGGATCTAGCAACTTTTTATAATAAAAAACAAAAGAAGTACATTTTTTTTTTTATTTTTCTTTTTGTGTGCTCTCAAAGGGCTTAGCCTCACTTACCCTAATTCATATGCCCTAATCTCAGAAGCACTAATGATCATTTGCCCTAATGGTGACTTGCCATAATTACATATGCCCTAATCGCTTCCCGATGGATGAATATATGAAGTTGGTAGATGAAGAATTTTTCTATTTGAAGATGGTGAGGAAGAAAAGATAATTGGTTTCGGAATTGCGCAGTTCCTTCAGATTCTCTGCAGAAATCCAGGAAATACTATTTACGTGGATGGAACATTTAAAGTTATTCCTTAATTATTTTGCCAACTATATACTCTTCATGCTATGCATAGAGGCCAAATATTTCCATTTCTTTATATTCTTCTTCCAGATTTGTAAAATAATAAGAGGAGTTTACCTCAATATAGTACGTAGAACACTTCCGTATGATGCTCTCCAGAAATTAAAACGAAAAAATCGAAAAGTTACATTAGAGTAAAAAATAAATAATTAAAAACCAATTTGAGTATTACAGCTCTGATTCACACTATCTAATTCTTCTTCCAGATAAGTCAAAATCAACTTACAATCACATGTTCTGATTGATTAAGCAGAAAACAGTGCAAATCGGGACAATATTTCAACTAAGAAAATTCCAAGTTGATTACAAAAGTGCTGTCATCAGATCCATAGAAGGAACATTTTCTGATGCTGATATCAAGGGCTGTTTATTTCATTTCAGTCAAGCAATTTGGCGGAAAGTACAACATTTAGGATTACAATTGGCATACATCGAGGAACAAATTGTCAGAAAGTTGAAGTCAGTGGTGGTATTGGCATTTGTTTCTTTAGATGAACTACAGAAAGCTTGGCAAAGAATCATTCGAGAACATCCTTTGTATGAAAGGTGTGAAGAACTTATAAAATACTTCAAAACGTATTGGCTGGACCCACTGCTTGCTTTCTGCCATAATTGTGGAATCATCATGCTCATTTTGGTTCTCAGATAGAAATCATGTGGAAGAATGGCACTATGCCATAAATAAATCTGTGGGGCACCTTTATGTTAATATGTGGAAGATGATTACCCATTTAAAAAAACAAGCTGACTTTAAGAGTATACTAGAATTAGTAAATGTTTGAAATCTTCCACCGCGTAAAAACCATAAATACAAGGGCATTAATAAGAAATTAATGAAATGAACAGCAGATAGACAAAACGGGGACATTGGTTTACACACTTGTGCAAGCAGTTGGTTACTTTCTTCCACTAAATGATTAGTATAATTTAAACTTTAATCATTTGTATTTGTATTTTAAATTTGTGTTTATTTCTTTATTTGATATCAAAACTTTTATGCATAAAGAAAAATAAATTGTTTATTAACAAACCAATAATTTTTTTATTACTGTATATTTATTTTGTTGTTATTTTTGTTATTATTTTTTTTTTTTCATCATGTTTTTCAAGTCCATTTAAAGTCCGTGCTATTAGGGAAAGTGGGACTTACAGCATATCATTTTAGGGCAAGTGGAATATAGGGCTTAAGCTATTAGGGCATATAGTTTAGGGCAAGAAAGTGAGGTAACACCTTCTCAAAGATGGTGTATGAAAATAGATAGCTTTATCATCTCTCTCTCTCTCTCTCTCTCTCTCTCTCTCTCTCTCTCTCAACAACTTTTCTTCTTATGAGTAATTAACAAGTTAATTTATTTCAAATCAGATGAATTTTTTATTATCTATAATAAATATAATTTTAAAAAAAAATTAACTCCTTTCAGTCTAGCAGGGATTCTGAAGTAAGAAGTCCCACAAAATTACCTCATTTTTATCCCAGTTCCATGCTTCCTCCTCCTCCTCCAGCTCCAGTAGCAAGGCCTGTGGCAATTATAAGGGCAACAGGTAAACTGTTCAGTAGGTGTTATTTATTTGTACAACAGTGGTTTCTATTTTTTATTTATTTTATTTTTTTAATAAATAAATATCAGTGATAATGTTGCTCAGTCAATTCATAAACTTTCCATTATCTTCTTTTTTGTATCAATTGTGGAATTCAAATACAATGTTGAATAATATCATTTTTATGCATATTTCCCTGTCTTGCAGCCCCCCTCCCCATGATTTTTGATCACCAATAACATGGCTGATTAACTTCTAACCACAATAAACCAAAATGCACCTTAGGCAATCAGTAGCCTAGCTGTCAACTCTCAGGATTTAAAATAGAGAATCCACATCTTTTTGAACCCTTCTCCATCTCACCTTAGTAACAGTTTTGTCGATCTTTTTCATAAAAAAATAGTAAATCTATTAAATTTGGATTCTTTAAATATTCTACAAATTTCTTTGCAGTAAAAAATTGGTTGTCAGGTTTGTATTCCAATTTCACATCAGATATACTCGTCTGATGTTAGTACGTTACATCATGCAGTGTATGTTAATCTACATTGCATGATATAGACTTAACGTACCTGTGCTTATATTGTGCAGAGGTAATTAAGATTGTTCTGTAGTCAAGAATATTTAAGATTGTTCTCCACTATGTAAAACATACCAGTGTGCGAGGCCCAAATGGAAAATGAGAATCTATGGCCGACTGACCCTGCGCCCAAAGTTGACATTAGAAACATTCAACAGGTAGTACTGTAATAAATTAAGCCACACTGGGCTTAATTTATTACAGTACAGCATTTGATTTTTTTTTTTTTCCCCTAATCAAATACAATTGGATGAAACTTGTATTGATATTGTTTACAATATTATTACAGCATTGAGCCAGGTTATGCTTCCTATAAGAACTGCTAGGCTGAGAAACTTTTCATCCCTAATTAACAATGACTCGCAAAGATTGTTGACTGGCAAACAGCAACGGACAGCCATTTTGCTCATCAGGAAACTCTCCTTCTTCATAATTCAATTGTAGCTACCAAAATAGATTTTTATGTTGTAAAACAACTGTATTATGCTGAATGTTTACTCGTAGACAGATTCAATGGAAACGTTTGGTGAAACACAAGCAGTTGCTCTTGACATCTCAAAGGCTTTCGATCGTGTTTGGCATAAAGGTCTTCTAAACAAGCTTCCATCTTATGGTTTGCCAACTGTTTTTTGTAATTGGTTATCCAATTTTCTCTCTGACCGCTCACTGAGGGTGATGGTAGATAGCTCTCTGTCTTCTAACTTCTCCACTAATGCTGGTGTCCCCCAAGGTTGAGTTCTTTCCCCCACTCTTTTCCTCTTGTATATTAATGACCTCCTTCCATTGACTGGAAATCCTATCCATAGTTTTGCTGCTAGTACATTACATTCTACCTTCCAGTTTGAGATACCTTGCCCTGCTCAAACAGCTTTAACTTCTTGAATATCCACTACAACTTCCGTCAATGCTGATCACCAGGTAATTCTCCAGCGGGCCAAAAATAAATTAGTTAATTTCAATCCTTAAAAAACTCAGTCTTGTCTTATATCTCACAAAAAGGATTCTTCTGCTCCTATGCTTATTTTTGATGACATCAATTTCTATGCAAGGCCATATATCTCTATTGGGGGTTACCCTGACTTCTAATCTCTCTTGGAATAAGCACATTACAAATATTGCTTCCTCTGCATCTAAAAAGCTGGGTTTTTTCTTTTGCTCTCTGTCTTACTTTTCTTCCAAACAGCTGTTCACTCTGAACAAATCACAAATCCACCCTACCATGAAATGTTCCTACATCTGGGGCAGTGTCCCCATAACCTTTCTCAGGCTTCTAGATTCCATTCAGAAGAGGTCAGTTAGGTTAATTAATGACTCATCTCTAACAGAGTCTCTCCACTCTCTGTCTCATAGACTTTCTGTTTCTGCTACATGCCTTTTCTACAGATACTCACATGGCCGCTGTTCTTCTGAATTTAATTCTATAATTCCCGCTCTCTCTTTCAAAACAGTCCAAACATGTGCCACCACCGGCCAACATCCATTTACTATCCAGCTTCAAACTCGCAGAACCAACTTTTCATCTTCCTCATTTATTCATTCAACTGCCGTTTTCTGGAACAATCTTCCTTCATACATATTTCCTGGAAATTAGTCTACAGAAGTTTAAGTCTAATATCAATAAATATCTTCTTTTGTCTTCTCAACCTCCAACCCATGCAAGTTACTAAACACTATAGGTTCTAATACATCTCGTGTTTGGGGTTTCATAAAAAAAAAAAAAAAAATTGAAATGAGTAAACATTTTCATTGTATGCTGCAGAGTTTTAAGTATGGAAGAAAAACATGAAGTGATACAAGGAAGAGAAAGAGAAGGTGGATCTATGGTAAATGTACTGTAGATTTTGTTTGGTTTGCTTAGGAAACCATACAGTTTTGGATTCATATGTTATCATCCCATTCTGAACTGAATGGGAAGATAAAATACGAATGAAGGGAGATTACTGATTTCTTTGAATAATTACTGACTTACAGAATTTTTTATTAATTAAATTTTTATAACAGTGTTTACATTTGTTTGCGTGTACTTCTTTTACAATAATATTTGCATTATTTCTAAACAAAATGTAACAAAGTTTTGAATGGCTGATCTTAAAAAAACTTCTGGGAAAAACATTTGTAAGTTGGAGACTTTGTATTTATTTTATTTCTGCTATATAAGAGTTTCATATTTACAAAATTTCAAAAGTGCCAAAATGCATAGGTCTACATGGTTACCATTTTCTAATTGTACAACTCATTTATTTTTAAAAAAATCTGTAACATCAAAGTTGTTTTAAAGCCTTGTTTAAAAAAAAAACTTCAGTGTCGTTAGGCATATCAGATCTGTAGACAATGAAAAGAGAACATCTAAAATGATTTGTCAAAATTTTTTAATATAGCAGAAGTGTTGCACATAAGCTTGCTAGGTGACCTCAGAAAACTAGACAGCTAGTAGCTGCACATATCCACAGCATATATTCACTCCTAGTACTAACTGATGATGTTAAAAACTGCATATTCTAAATAGTAAACATTCAGGGAAGTGATGGTAGAAGCTACTGAGTTTTTTTTTTTTTATACCAACTAAGAGATACTAGGTATTGTTCATAGTTTAGATGTAAAAGGATATCAGATGAACTGATGAGACTAGTGGCAGGTTAAAAAAAAAAATGCATGAGATGATTATAAATTATCAGGAGTCACAGAACCCTGCAGTGAGTAAAAACTAGTCTGCAGTAAGTCACTAAGAAGGTTAGGCAAGCCAAACCAGATCATGAGAAGTCTTTTGATTAAGAATGCAAAGAAAAGTTGCAAATAATTCTTTGCCTTGAATACTAGGCATGGATTTGATGAATTTGACAGATATATCGGAACAGTTCTTGTGGGGTCTGATGCTACTATCAAGCAGCCCCTGTGAGATGAAAGGTGGTGTCTTTGTGAGAAAGATTTCACATGGTCAGAGGCATATGCCTCAGAGGAAAAAGGATTATGCTAGAATCCAGACTCTCTATTTTAAGAACTGGAAAAGATGTGCTCATGTTATTTTAGATGAGGAAGAGGTGGAGCCTTATATGATTAATTCTAGTGAATTTGTGGAGTACTGGACTTCCAGAGTCCTGAGGGCTGCTCTCATTCTCGAAGTCCTGCACATCCTATACAGTGAATCTCAAACTTCTCTGGGTTATCTATCAATCAGTGGCGTAGCTAGGGTAAGATCAGCAGGTACATTGTACCTACTAATGCTAAAATCTGGTATTGTGGTGATTTTTAGCATTAGGCATTGGCACCTTTTTTTGTGAATATACCTGCTGACAGAAAATCCTGGCTATGCCACTACTATCATCCTATAGCTGCAGATGAGTTAAAGGCCCCTTTTCCTGCCATCTCAGCCAGTGCTGGACTAGATGGGTTACTTCCAAGACAATTTAGGAGTACAGTATCCTGCGTAGAGTCCTGATTGATATGTGCTACATGTCTTTCTCTGTTGCAGCCAATTGCTTGATTGTCTTTTCAGTGCTTATACAATACTCATTCCCAAGAAGAGTAATTCCATCCATCCTAGAAATTACCATCCTATTAGGGTAGCATCAGTGGTGCTCAGTTTTTATCAAAAGATTCTCAGTAGAAGAATTATGAAAGTTCTGAGTTTTGATCATCATCTGTGCTGACTGATATGCTGAGAATATGTTCCTACTATCAGAAAAAAGGCCTTGTGCGTTGGGTTGCATATCATCCAAGTTTCTTGTGACGATCGACTAACTGGTTAAAATAAATAAATGATATATACATAAGATAAAACAGAGATAAAATAAGATAAAAGTTTTAAAAAAATATAATAATAAAAGTGTTAAAATACATAGAAGCTTTCGAGATGAAGTGCCTCTTCATCAGCTCAATATCTCTCAAAAATACACAGCATAACTTCAGGAATGAGTTCCTCATATGTAGACAATAAAAATATTTTATATCAACATAGTTCCAGAAATGCTTGGTTCCTGAGTTATTAACCAGAATGTCTTATCTCCTGCAGGTGATTTCCTTCATCACAAGGTGCTTTTTTTAAATTTTTTTTATTTATTTATTAACACACAACTGTATATACATTCTCAAGATACATATTAATCAATTTATATACAAGATTTATATAACAGATTTTATATACATACTCTTATATATGCTGTAGTCTTTCTGTATATTTGCTTGTGTGTGTCTTGATATCAAGGGTGACTCCTAGACACAAGCCCATCTCCACCTATTACTCCTGTAAAAGCTCAGAACCTCTGCAAAACAGGCCTGAAAAAACAGGGTTATGTCAGGCCATTTCGCCACCAGGGACTAACCAACACCTGGATCAACCATTCTCTGTGTGTGCTGTAATGCACAAATCCCACACCTACCTTACGATGCACCTTGTGATGCACCAGCATCACAAGGTGCTGACAGAATCTGGTGGTTTTCCATTCCGACCATGTACTCGAATCAGGAGCAAGCGAATATGCACTTTATGTACGGTTTGGCGGACGGCAATGCTCTGGAGGCTCATCGTTTGTACCACAAAACATTCCCAGAATGAAGATGTCCAGACAGGAAAACATTTGAAGGTATACATCGGCGCTTTTGAACATGGGACCTTTACACTTCATGCTGCCAACAGAGGGTGACCAAGATCTATGACTCCTGAAGTAGAGGGGTGGACCAACTGCCTGGCCTCCAAACTCATCTGATTTAAACCCACTAGATTTCTTCTTGTGGGACCATTTAAAGTCATTGGTGTATTCGACTCCGGTCATGAGTCCATGAGACGTCGATGTGAGGCCTATATTCAGGCAGAAGGTGGACATTTTGGACAACTACTATAAGGTGATGTGACCAGTTAAGTGTCATAGACAGATCTTCAAAACTCAGAAACCAAGAATTTCTGGAATATTGATATAAAGTTTATATAAAATATTTTTATTGTCTACATATGAGGAACTCATTCCTGAAGTTATGCTGTGTATTTTTGAGACACCCTGTATATTGATGGTTACAATAGCAAAAGTCAGTTGGGCATGATCATGTATCATGACGCTGGTGTTGGTAGAACAAAATTATGTACACGTGATAACTGCCAGCGCTCATCGAACTGCAATACAGTACATTCTATAATAGGGTGCAAGTGCACTCCCCTCTTGTGATTCATAGTACAGTCAGTCCTTGTATAGCACGATAGTTGTGTTCCTAGAAACCCTCGTGCAATGCAAAATCATGCAATGTAAAACAACAGGCCCTATGGGAAAAATGGGGTTATGCGCTGACCACCCAAGATTGAACACACATTTGTAATGAAAACATTACCAAACACAATAAATAATCGTAATAAAATATTTAGGTATTTTATTACGACTATTACGTAATAAAATATTGCCACTGCTTTTGCTTCTATCGTAAGCAGACTTGTTTTTTGTTTGATTTTATATCCAAACAGATGACAGCCGTTCCATCTCTTCCAATTCTTTGTGTCTTAATCTAATGGATTTTAATTACACTTTGAGTTGTTCCTGCTATGAAAGTTGTTTTTAATTTCTCTGCATTCTTTGTAATACTCAACATTGCCTCATTTAGGCTTATAGTAACACATGCAATATCACATGGCATTTCATTTCGCTCGAAGCGTTTCACAATTTCATATTTTTTCTCAATCGACAGAGGCGGACTGGCCGGAGGCCGGTGTGATTTTGGCCATAAATGCTAGTATGAGGCCACTACAAATTTTCCCGGGTAAGAATTTTTGACCCAGTCTGCCTCTGTTTATCGATATTGCTTTTCTTTTTCTCTCTGAATCTGTAGTGTCTTCACCAGGATGCTTCCTTTTCACACCTTTTAAGTATTTAACCCATTTTTAGGAAATAAAGCATAATTACAAAATGAGGAGATACACTTGATACACATAAACAAAGCTGTGCGTGTGTAGCAACTGAATAAACAACACCGAAGGCCGAGACACACTATGAACACCTCACTAGCTCACATTTTACTAAAGCACATTTCTGGGAGTTACTACCATAAAACAATAAAAACAATTTCCAGCTGCGTTTCTGCTAGTGGAATCTGTTATAAACTGGTAGTAAACTCGATCTAATTGCATTTGTGATAATACCGATAGCTGGAATTGTGTGGGTTTTTACGTTATTATGGTGAAATGTGTTTCCTTTTCACTGATATAAAAAACATAAATACATTTTCAGAATCTTCTCTTCATTCCTATCGTGTTGTGTTCAGTTGGGGGTGATTCCGCATTCGACTGCCATTTCTTGTAAACACAAAGGCGATTCGTGCATAAGCGAATTTGGTTTCTGTTATATACGATATCGTTCCCCTATTTATAAATCGTGTATGATCGAATTCGTGTAGTGTAAACACGTGTTATACGAGGACTGACTGTACTATTATTGGTAGCTAGGTGCAGTGCTTCAAGGCATGAGTGCTTGTGGTAATCACATGATGAGGCTACGATTTCAATATCAATATCCGTCGGGGGGGTCAAAATTGTGCTGCTCAACCCAATAATACTCGGCGACTGCAGAGTGTTCAAAATTTGCAGAGCCACCTCATGCTCAGAAACCCGATCTTTCAATCCTCTACCAGACTCACCTACATAACTCACCAAGATCGCCAGTATGGCTGTTCCGTGTGCTCGTGCTAATTAACGCTCCGTTAATATCAGTATAACTTAGTGATTTTAACTTGTGCTACAGCTTGGATTTTCTTCATACCAAGGTTCTTAAGGACAAAGAACAACGTCACAAGATTTGTTTCTTGATATTATAGGTACATTCGTGTGTGTGTAAACGCATTAATTATTCAACGCCAGTGATAATGTGTCTACTCAATATGGTCATGACTGATGATCACCAATATGGCTACCTTACTGCTTTGATGTGTTGTTATTGTTATTTGGTTTTTAGGAGCATTAGCAACTAAGGCCATATTGCTCCGGGAGATGCGGTGGTCATTTCCTGACCTTTCTGCATCCTCCGTATTTGGTGGTGACTGGTTCGAACCCCCATCTAATCAAGAAGCACGTGCTACCCACTGCTGCTCCTTCCCACCTCACTACGGAGGCGCCTTATTTGATGTGTTGTTTATCTCTCTGTGAATTCTGTATAAAATGTGTTTCTACTCTACTTAAGTTAAAAATTTTTGTTTCCATTTAAAGAATAACCTATAGTGGATTTATTAGGTGAGTTCCTTTTAACTTTCTAGGGATATTTAACCAGATTTTTACATTGTCTATCTATTTCCTTTGTTGTGAGACAGGTCACCATGCTGCTCACAACGAGGTAATGGAGAGTGCTCCGATATAACGCGGCTGCCACGTTTAAATCTGGTTCTTGACTAAGGAGGATCCCCTCGATAGTGCTGCCCTGGGCTTCAAGAGTGCCCACCACACCACTTTGTGATATTTCTAAACAGTGCGGAACCTATATTACCATGTGCTCAGTGCTCTTCCCCCCCTCCATGGTCCTTGAGGTTGTCACAGACATTCTAGCAGATATGCCAGACAAGCTGTACTTGCTACCTGGGAGTATAAAACGCTGATGGAACTGATATTTGGGTGACACTCAAGTCAAGTGGACCCAATTTCAGCAAAGTCCGGACGGTCTGTGACAGCCAGATCCTCTGCTTGCACCTTCACAATGGTGGGACTGTTAGTAATCCTGGATATAACTTCCATGCACAAGCACATGGTGGGTGACCACCCAGGTGTGAACTGTTGTAAGCAGGGGTCGGCGTGTAGCACCCATACCGCATGGAGGAATGCTGCCCCTCTGTGTTACCAGGCAGTACTAGGTGGTAGATGACTCTCATCAACCGGTGCAATACCACCATTTTGCTTATTGGAGACTTGAAGGGATGGAACCCATGTTTAGTCTCTAGAGCTAAGTTCCAGTAAACCCTTCACTATCTCTTCCATCATGCAGTATGATTGATGACTTTTGAGGTTATGATGAACATCGTGGTGAGTTCCAATATTCCTTACATTTTGAGGGTACAGCTCTAAAACAGTGTTCGCAGGCTGGCCGCTAGTTAGTACACTGGACCGAACCTATTGATAACTCTCTAGGAGGCTTCCAGATCAGCTAGTGTATAATCTTGCTACCTCTACTCTGCCAGATGATGACTGGAGGGAGTCTGAGTAGTGTCTATGCGGGGAGCATTGTCGAGGTCACGTTATGTCAAGGATCTGGGTATATCCTTACCGTGTGTACACCATATCCAAAAATTTCATTACTTCATACAGCATGTCCCACCCACTTTTTCTTACTATTGAATACACCACAAATTGTCAAACTAATAGAGTAAGCTTATCTGCGAAAAGATCTAAACCTCCCAAACACTTCCTAGTTCAGTTCACAAATATACCTGCAATTCTCATCTCAATGAAGTCCATTTCCACTTGGAGTCTTCAAAACCCCATGTACTTTTTCTGACAGAATCCCAGTTATTAGTTTATTCAACCAATCATCTCAGTTGCCCAAATTATTCACCGTATGATTCTTTTCGCCTCAAAGGTGGTACTTGTACATATGTCTGTTCCAATATTCCCTGTCAGAGACTTGTTAATTTGCTCATCTCAGTTGCTCAAATTATTCGCTGTATGATTCTTTTCACCTCAAAGGTGGTACTTGTGGAAAGGTCAGGGAATGACCACCGCTTATCCCGGAGCAATGTGGCCTTAGTTGCTAATGCTCCTAGAAGCCTTCCGTCTGATCAACAATCGCCAGTATAGATTCCATCAGTATCGATCTACTGGTGATATTCTGGCTTATGTTACCCATTTATGGCCTAATTCAATGGAAAAGTTCAGTGAAACACAAGCAGTTGCTCTTGACATCTCAAAGGCTTTAGATCGTGTTTGGCATAAAGGTCTTCTAAACAAGCTTCCATCTTATGGTTTGCCAACTGTTTTTTTAATTGGTTATCCAGTTTTTTCTCTGATCGCTCCCCGAAGGTGATGGTAGATGGCTTTCTGTCTTCTAACTTCTCCACTAATGCCAGGCCCCCAAGGTTCAGTTCTTTCGCTCACTCTTTTCCTCTTGTATATTAATAACCTTCTGGAAATCCTATCCGTAGTTTTGCCGATGATAGCACATTGCATTCAACTTTCCATTTTGAGAAACCTTGCCCTGCTCAATCAGTGTCAACTCCTCGAATATCTGCTACCAATTCCTTAAATGCCGATCTCCAGTGGGGCAAAGACAAATTAGTCTATTTAAATCCTTCTAAAACTGTCTTGTCTTATATCTCACAAAAAGGATTCTTCTGCTCCTATGCTTATCTTTAGTGACACTCTGATTTCTAGGCAAAATGATATATCTCTTTTGGGGATTACCCTGACTTGTAATCTCTCTTGGCACAAGCACATTACAAATATTGCTTCCTCTGCATCTAAAAAACTTGGTTTTCTCTTTTGCTCTCGCCGTTACTTTTCTTCCAAACAGCTGTTCACTCTGTACAAATCACAAATCCACCCTACCACGGAACCATATCTGGGTGGTGCCTCCAAAACCTCTCTCAGGTTTCTTGATTCCGTTCAGAAGAGGGCAGTTAGGTTAATTAATGATTCATCATTAACAGAGTCTCTCCACTCACTGTCTCATAGACGTCATACTGTTTCTGCTACATGCCTCTTCTACAGATATTTCCATGGGCACTGTTCTTCTGAATTGGCTTCTATAATTCCTGCTCCCTCTTTCAAAACAGTCCCAACACATGCCGCCACCAGCCAACATCCATTTACTGTCCAACTTCAAACTCACACAACCAACTTTTCATCTTCCTCATTTATTCATTCAACTGCCATTTTCTGGAACAACCTTCCTTCATATGTATTTCCTGAAAATTACAGTCTATGGAAGTTCAAGTCCAATCAACAGATATCTTCTTTCGTCTTCTCAACCTCCAACCCAAGCATGGTACTAATTACTATAGGTTCTAATACCTCTCGTGTTTGGGGTTTACATAAAAAAAAAAAAAAAAAAAAAAGACAATCCATGGATGTGGCTGACCCCATTAACTATTGTACTTGCAATAAATTTGACATTACCAGCATTTTCACCACCTCTGAAAAATAAAGGGGAATTTAATCCCATCTCTCTAGGAGAACTTTTGTGCATAGGCCTTTATTGTAAGTGGGGGACACCCACAAACTTGTGGCTGGCATCAATCACCATCATTTTAAGCAAATTATCTGATCCCAACTTTGTGAACCCGATTAACCGAGGCGCCTCCTTAGCCAGGTGAGCAGGAGTAGCAGTGTGTAGCAGGTGCTTCTTGATTAGACTGGAGTTCGAGCCCGTGACCACCAAATACATAGGATGCGGAAAGGTCGGTGAATGACCACCGCATATCCCCGGAGCAATATGGCCTTAGTTGCTAATGCTCCTAAAAACCAAATAACAACAACTGATTAACTGAACAGTCCCGGTTATCCAGAATCGACAGAAATGGAGGGGAAATTAGATAAGCATAGAGATCTCCTGACTGGACATAAAATGACGACCCCGTCATTATTGGCCAACCAGAGGAAATAGAGGATACCTGACCTGGGATCCCCCTCACGCAAGTGGAAAACCAGCAAGCAAGTGGTTCCCGATTCGGAATGGGAAACACGATCTTGGGCTGAAACAGAGGAACAGCCAGAAGCCACTGCATTGCAAGAAGATACAAATGATGACAAACAACAAGAATGATCCCTGGACCATACCATATCTGAGGGCTCCATATATGAGAAAACCCTCTTTCTGAAAATGGCCCTCGAAACCATTTTCAAGGAGAATCCCAATAGGATATCCGCTGCCCTGAGATCGCAGATTGTCACCATCTTTCACAAGATGGTGACAATTCTACATAGTACACATGCGGAAAACGAGAGAGCGGTCACACAGCTACATGCCTACATGCAATGCGGGGCAAGACAAATGCCACAGCGCGCCCTGACATACTCTGAACCATTGAGGACAAAGGCATGGAAACCACCAGCAATACCAACCCAAACCATTACCAAACGCAAAACACTTCTGCACACTCCACACTTGGTCATTCTCCGACCAACATCAGTGGAAGAACATGCCACAAGTGAAGCTGTGAAAAACACAGATAACTTAAAGACGAGAATCAAGTCCGTATGGAAAATAAGGAACAAGGGCGTAATTATAGAAACCCAAACCAAAGAAGATGCCCAAAGGATAATCGGGAACCCTAAGGTACAGACCCTTGGACTGGAAGCTGCGCCCCCAATAAAGAGAGAACCCAGCATAATCATCTACAGCACAGATAAAGATCTGACACCAGAGATACTACGAGAAGAACTTTATGCAAAAAACTTACAATAAGATCATCCTGGAGCATGCCCAGCAATGCTAATAACACCAAGATACCAGACGAAGTCCAGATCTGGCAGCGCCACAAACTGGGTGGAGGAGCTTTTGCCGGCTGCATGGGAACCATAAATCAACAAAACAGGGTATCCGTAAACTGGGGCAGTCATTGATACAATGAGCACGTAACCATCCTCAAATGTTTCAGATGTGGCCAATTCAGACACACAACGCATACTTGTGCCCAAACCGTACCCACATGTAGCCATTGTGCCGAAAAGGGCCAAAAATACAAGGACTGTTGCAAAAAAGGGGAACCTCCAACGTGCAAACTGCAAGTCGCAGCAACTACAGGCGGACCACTCGATTAGGGATAACACGTGCCCTGTTACAAGGCAAAGAAAATATATCAACTAAGACTAGACTATGGCAACATGCCATAAACAATATAACAACAATAGGGTACAATTCACACAGCTGAATGCCCATAGATCAAAGGCAGTTGCCACACAGCTTACAAAGAAAGCTGATGAGGAAAATCTTGATATTTGCTCATACAGGAGCCCTATACCCATTGTAAGGAGGTCATGGGATACCCACTGAATTACAAAGTTGTTCAAACAGATGGGGAAACCCCCTGGGCAGCAATCTTAATCAGAAACCTTCTACTACACTGTAACCAAGCTGACAAATCACTGCCTCGCCTAGGCCATGTGCCATAGTCACAGCCCTAGGGGAATTCTACACGATCTCACTCTACAGCAGACCAGGGATGACATCCAACCAACCATAAACTACCTGGCACCTTCGTAGCCAGGTGGACAGGAGCAGCAGTGCATAGCACACGCTTCTTGATTAGACCGGGGTTCGAGCAGTGACCCCCAAATACGGAGGATGCAGAAAGGTCAGGGAATGACCACCGCATATCCCCGCAGCAATATGGCTTTAGTTGCTAATGTTCCTAAACAACAACAATAACCTACACACTAACCTCCCAAATGCAAGAATAATCATAGGTGCAGATGTTAACTGCCGTTCACCAGCTTGGCTTCAGCAAAACTCCAGGGAGACTTGGCATAAACAATGGACAACACCTCGAAGAGTTCCTTGCAAACAGCTGCTATACAATTCTAAACCAACCTAACAACCTACTGACCTTCTCCAGTACAAAGTGGGAGGCCACAATAGACATTTGCCTAGTCACCAGATCCATTGCACACCATACTATAAACTGGACTGTCGCTGAAAACTGGACAACCTCAGACCATAGAACTATCACGTTCCAGCTAAACCACACAATAACCAGAACAACAATACCCAAGCAAAAACAGAACAGGTATGCTATTGGAATGGCAGACTGCCCTCTTCCAAGAAACACTGCGGATGACCGCCTTCGCACTTGACATAGGAAGATTAAACTTGGACCAGCATCAAATGGAAATAACAAAATTGATCACCGAAGTGGCCAACAAAGCTATCAAACGGAAAAAAACTGTCACCGGGAGCCGTCCCTTGGTGGTCCCCAGAGCTCCAACAACTAAGACAGGAAGTGAACATCACAATAAAAAATAAAACTGGCCTGCTGCTGAAGTGGAAGAGATGTGAGAACAATATCGCACAGCCAGAAACAGATATACTGCCAAGATCCACGAGCAAAAACAGCACACGTAGGAACACCTAGTTGCCACAATGGGAAACAGTGACCCTTGGGGAGTGGTTTATCATGTAACCACGAACAGATTCCCAAGAGGTGAAGCCATCCTTACAACCAAAAAACCGCAAGAGATTACACAAAGACATGGCAAGAATCCACAAATATTATCTTGGATGTCATCTTCCCAGAACAACTGCTGCTGTGCCACCAGAACTGTAACTACACTACAATGCACGAAGAGGAACCATTTACAAGAAATGAACTGGATAACGTGGCTGCAAGACTGTGGAACAGAAAATCCCCAGGTGTGGGCCTCCTAAACCCCAAAATCATTAAAAAGACAGTAGAAACCATCCCAGACCAATTGCTGAGCCTATACAATAAATGCCTAAAAGAAGTATACTTCCCCCTCACTTGGAGGGTGGCAGAGCTCAGACTTGTCTTAAAAAATCCAAATAAGCCCCAGAATCTCCCGAGTCCTACCGACCCATAGCACTCTTAACAGTGTTAAGCAAACTCCTAGAACACCTCCTACCGAACAGAATCGAGCAACACTATATAAACAACTACAATCTTCGAACCAATTCGGCTTCCGAAGCGAATGCTCAGCTGTAGATGCCCTAGAGAACATTACTAGAGTTGCCACAGCAACAAATAAAAAGTATTTCCTCATCATTGCATTCAACTTTGCTGAGGCGTTTGACACCCTCTGGTGGCCAAGCATCCTCAGCAGACTCCAAGAGGCTAACCTGTCAACCAACCTCTACAACTGCATCAGTAACTACCTCACAAACAGATCCGTCACAGTCACAGCCCCACGTACTGCTCCGTAACTAGACCTGTATACAGAGAATGCCCACAGGGCTCCGTTCTAGGCCCACTTCTCTGGAATGTGGTCCTGGACGGCTTCCTGAATCTAAACCTTGGAAATGCCAAGTCACAAGCATATGCAGATGACCTGATTCTGATGCTAACTGAAGACTCCAGAGCCCAACTAGAAACCACCAGAAACTGGGCACTAGCCACCCTGCAAGAATGGGCTGACCAAAATAACTTATCAATATCATCAAAAAAAACCTGCTCAATATTACTTCGAGGGACCCTAGACATTAGGAGACCTCCCCAAATCAAAATCCAGGGCACACAATCTAACTACTGAGCTGAAACACCTTGGCATCATCTTGGACAGGCACCTATCCTTCACTCCTCATATTAGCTACCTGAGCAACAAAATCAGAACTTACTCCTCCCTTATTGCCACAGTTATTCGCAAAGACTGGGGCCTAAGAAAGAAAACCCTCGCCCTCTACCACAAAGCAACCACTGCAACTAATAGACTAAGGCTTGACACAATACAGCACCACATTCTGCTCACCATCTCCAGAGCATGCAATACAGTCAGCACCCATGCACTCCAAGTTCTCATAGTGCCCTCCCCCCTGGACTTGGAAATAGTTTGCTGTGGTCTCCTCCACCACCTTTCCAAGGGCAAAACTGTCACCTGCCAATGTTTTACAATGGATCCAAGAAATGACATGAAAGCAGAGCAGAAGAGGCTTACCTTATACCTACAGCAAATCTGGCAAACACGCTGAGAAAACTCTCAGAAGGGCACAATAACTCGGAAATTCATACCTCAGGTGCTTGCTGTCTATCCAAAATACAATCTGTTTGTATTGTATTTTGGATAGACGGCAAGTACAATCTGTTTGCTTGTGGCTTTACAAGTCTTGGACTCTACCAATTACATAATCACTGGGCATGGATCTCTGAATGACAAGTCACATCAATTTAATCTTTTTTCCTACTGATCTTTGCATTTGCAGCCTCAGAGAATATTCATCTTATGTGCTTTATACATGCACTTTATATGAACCTTCAACAGCCAGATAATAAAATAATATCATTATCTTCATATACACAAAATGCAACAATTACCTAAAACCACAACTTTCTTGGATCCTGCTTCTTTTGTGTGATTTTTAACTGTGATTCTTGACTGTAGCTGTCCTACAATCTTTATATAGTGACTATCCTAAACCTTGAACTCTCAATATTGACTATTTCACAATCTTTATTATTGTGATACCGACTTAGAAATATTGTATTTAACTATACAGTAAGTAATATTACTATATGTATTATATGGAGTTTACTTGTTTCTATCTATATTTGGACTTGTGTGTTTTACCAATTATCAGAAGTATTGGTAATAATTCCTGATAATTGGTATATATTGGTAATAATGCACACACACAAACTTAAATACATATCTTTATATATTGTACTTTTAACAGATTTAAGTACCTCCAATCCTAGTTCTCCTACCCAAAATTCACCACCACCACCACCTCCACCATCAGGAAATGGAAGCTCTACCTCAGTTCAAGATCGACCCTGCCCTAGTCCAGGAGATCAGGACAGCAGAGAACAATCATCTCCCCCACCTCCTCCTAGTTCTTCTGCAGGTAAATAAAGAATAAAATAATAAAAATATAATAAAAATAAATACTAAAAGCCTTTCCCTGCTAACTGTAGTTAAAATATATTTATCGTTAGCAAGGAAAGACAAATTCTGTGTACAAATTAAAGCTTAATTAGCAGCAGTAAGCTGATGAAAAAAATATGAGTAGATTCAGTGTCAGTCCCCTAGTGACATATTGCCTTATGTTACCCATCTATGGGCAAATTCAATAGAAAAGTTTGGTTAAACTCAAACAGTTGCTCTCAACATTTCAAAGGCTTTTGATCATGTTTGACATAAATGTCTTCTAAACAAGCCTCCATCTATGGAGGCATATTTATGGTTTGCCAACTGTTTTTTGTAATCAGTAATCTAGTTTTCTCTCTGACTGCTCACTGCAGATGGTAGATAGCTCTGACTTCTAACTTCTCCACTAATGCTGGTGTCCCACAAGGTTCAGTTCTTCCCCCATTATTTTCCTTTTGTGTATTAATGACCTTTCTCCATTGACCAGAAATCCTAAAATCCCAGAAATCTTGGCACTGATTTAAGGTGCTTGATTGTCAAGAACTCTAACCCACATATTAAAGTCTTTCCTCATAAGGATTGCAGATCTTACCAAGATCTTTGGACCCTTTCAAGAAGCTTGATGCCTTTATTTAGTTGCAGTTTTACAGTTGCCTTATACAATCAGGTCTCACATAATGAAAGTTCGATTAATGCGTTTTTCAGTTACCACTATTTGAAAAAATTATACCACTTTTCACTTTACACAATGCAAATTTCCAGTTAGTGCGATTTTTTTTTAATGTCATAATTAAAAAGGATTTGAATTGCACACTAAGCTTACTGCGGGTAGGATGGGCAATAAACAAGCATTTGCCTGCTGTCTGCCTCAGTGTGTTTCATCAGCCATCAGAAGCAGACATGTTACTTGTTTGTCTCCTGCTGATATAGTCACGTGCAGACTTGCATTTAAAAATTCTAATTTTTAAATGCAAAAAAAAAAAAAAAAAAAAATTTTTAAATGAGCCAGATGAAAGAAAATGTTACCACAAAGGAGATAATGGTAAAAGAACTATTTTTTCATATCACAGAGAATTTAAAACAAAACTTTTGAGATTCTCTGCAATATTTATTTTGCCAGGGCCTAGAGAAGATTCTTGTTGGTCATTGGAAATTGATTGACGAAAAAAAAAGAAAGCCAACACTGTTTAAACGACACTGTTCAAATATTTCTGTAACAAATAGTATCTTCATTGTGTATTTTATGCAATAAACATTTTATTCTATAATTATTTTCATTCTCATTTACGTGGTATACAGTTAAAAGTTATTTAAAAGGTATTTTTAAAATTCTTTATTGACATTCCTGAAGGTCACATTCCATTTTTTTTTTTTTTTTTCCATTTATTTGTACACACAATTCTTTACATTTTATATACAAGAACTTACAGAGAATATATATATACAATTTTATATACATTAGCATTATCATTCTCATTATATCTATATATATACTATATTATATATGAACACGTGTGTGTGTGTGTGTGTGTGTGTGTGTGTGTGCGTGTGTGTGTGTGTGTGTGTGTGTGTGTGTGCGTGTGTGTGTGTGTGTGTGTGTGTGTGTGTGTGTGTGTGTGTGTGTGCGTGCGTGCGTGCGTGCGTGCGTGCGTGCGTGCGTGCGTGCGTGCGTGCGTGCGTGCGTGCGTGCGTGCGTGCGTGCGTGCGTGCGTGCGTGCGTGTGTGTGTGTGTGTGTGTGTGTGTGTGTTTTACCTGTATCAAGGGTGGCTCCTAGGCCTTAGCCCATCTCCACCTTGCACGTCTGTGGTGGTGCAGAAACTCAGCAAGCTTTTTATCGCTTGTGTATGTCCACCCTGCCATCAGGGAGCAGCCAACACCCAGGCAGCCGCTGCCTGCCCCCAGGCACAAGCAGCCAAGCCTGGGTCTACTATTACCTTAAGTGCCATGGGCACAAATCCCACACCCACCGGAGATAGTGCAATACCGGTGGGTGCCAGCAATCCCGTCCCCAGGTTGCCCAAACCTGGAAACCAGCAAAAAAAAAAAAAAAAAAAAAAAGTAAATATTTACATATGTACAAAAGATAATAGGATTTTGACTCTAAATCCTAGTAATACAATTCAATTTTACATATCTGACAAGTCATCCTATTTATATTTAATGGGATACCAACATTTATATTAACTGCTCAGCTGTCAGATTTATACTCGATTTTGGATTTGAGTTCTTAGTTGAAGTCTTTTCTTAAAGACCGATTCTGCAAAGGTCTGGAAAGTCTCAAAGTTTGTTTTGTTCTCAACTAGTATTTTCACGTTGTCCTCAGCTAGATCTGGAACCTGATTAAGTAGCAATACTCGTTGGTCTGTATATTGCGGACAAAACAGTAAAACATGGATCCAGTCCTCCATTTGACCACAAGTGCAAAAAGGATCCGGCTCCAAACCTCTGTCGAAAAGTTTGGCCCGCAGAGATCCATAGCCTGTTAATAAGTACGTTGTAAACATGCTTGGTGCAAACCACGAAACAGAAGGTTGAGTAGAAGCAAACTCAACATTTTCAATATACTTCTTTGTGACTTCGCCGTGCACAGACGCATTCCATCTACTTTGCCAAATACTAATCATTTCACTCCATAATCTTTTCCGTTCTGTCTTTAAGTTACTAACTGGGTCGGTTGTAATTCCCATAATGGATACCTGCAGTCCTTTCTTATGTTTATAAATCATGCCACGGTATAAGATAAACAAATCTAAAGGCAGTTCTCCTCCAAGAATTTGGAGGGCATTGTTTGATACTGTACGAGGGGCATTGTTTAGTGCCAGAAGCATTGTCCTTTGAATTGATAGTAGCTTGTTTTTAATTATCACCTTAACGACGTTCTGGTGCCAAATACCTGCTCTATACGAAACTATAGGCAGAAATATTGCTTTATAATATAGTTTCAAGGTCTTTTTATTCAAACCCCAGTCTCTTTTGGAGATTCTTATGACCGAAGCAGTAAAATTTCTAATTTTTTCCTTCAGTTTGGTGACATGAGGGAGAAAGGTTAATTTATCATCAAGAATTATGCCAAGATATTTGTTTTGGGGAACATAAGGTATCTGTAAACCATTCAGTTGAATTCTTGGTGGTCTTCCGTAATTAAAGTGGTTTTTAAATGTCATGAAATTTGTTTTACTCGGAGATATCTTGAGCTTGTTGATGTCAGCCCATGCCACCAAATCATCTAAGATCGGTTGAATTTTGTCCTCTAATACCTTATGTGACCTTCCTTCTATGGCAATCACGAGATCATCGGCGTAGGCCACCTTTAGAGAATCCTCGTGTGATTTCGTGAGCCACTGATCTAGTACGGCATTCCAGAGGAGAGGCCCCAACACCGACCCCTGGGGGCATCCTCTCGAAACCTGGGCCTTGTAAGACAGATGCTTTGCCTTGACCATAATGTATCTCTCATTAAAGTATGATCTCAGTACCCTGTACACATAATTATCACATTTAGCCAGCCTTAAAGACCTGAGGGCACTCTCCCACCAGAGGGAGTCGAAAGCGCCCTCAAAGTCCACAAAAATTGCCAAAACATATTTAGAAGATGAATTCTGGATAAAGTTCATCAACGTAAGAATAGCATCGTCGGTGGACCTCCCTTTTTTAAAGCCAAACTGGCAGTTTGAGCATAGTTGGTTTTCCTCAAATTTCTTTAGTATTCTGGGAGCCAGAAGACGTTCATATAACTTTCCCAGATTAGCAAGTAAGGAAATTGGTCTGTAAGCACGGGGATCGGATATATTTTTCCCTGTCTTGTGAAGAATCTTGAGCAATGCCAATTTCCACTGATTTGGAAAATATCCTTCCAGGAGGCATTTGTTCAAGAGATTTAGCAGTACTTGTGGGTAAAAGTTGAAAAACTTGACGATAACAAGATTCTCCACAAGGTCAATTCCGGGGCATTTTTTGCTGTTTAATCCAGCTATGGCAGAACCCAACTCCAACAGATTAAAACACTCAATATCAGTTGAACCCGTGTACATACTGTTTTCAAGACGTATCTTGCCTTGCTCCAATGTATCCAACTCAGGAATATCTTTAGGGAACAGACTTGACACTATAGCATGTACCGTGGAGCTCCAGTCCTCAGATTCTGCTCCGTTTATTCTTACTGTATTGTACACTTCTCCACAGATTAATTTGTTTCTGGAGATTTTGTAAGCTAATCCCCACGGTTCTGAATTTCCAATCTGTTTGACAAATCCTTGCCAACAATCTATTTTAGCATTAGCTATTTCTTTGTGGTATCTCCTTCGAAGATCTCTATAAGAATCCTTGTATGCTTGAACATCCTGTTGAGACAGATGTCTGTGATTTTGATATTCCTTCCTTGCGTTCTGAACTTGCGATCTTAAATTTACAAGATCTGAGTTCCACCAAGGGACAGGAGTTGTCTTGTTGTGTTTTTTCTTCGCTGCATAATCCGTGGCTAGATACAGCTGGGTTTGAACAAAATCAACAATCTCCTCAGCCCTTAATATATTAAGGGATTCGATCATTTCGGTCGTAAAGACAGCAGAGAGAAAATCTTTAAATTTGTTCCATTTAATAGTCTTAATGGAAAATCTCCTAAGATCAGTAAGTTGAAGGTCGTCGACTCGCTGCCCAGGAAGAAGACCATAAACTATGGCACGGTGGTCACTGTTGATTAACTCTGGGACAACATCCCAATGAGAGATACAACAATCAATTTTGACAGAGGTCAGAGTAATATCAATGTTGCTTTCACCGTTGACAGTCGAAAAAGTGTAGGGTTTATTAGGCAAATTTTGAACAGTAAGTCCATGAGCAAGAATAACATCTTCCAGGGCCGAACCACGAGGGTCATTAAACCCGCTATGCCACATATTGGATTTTGCATTTACATCACCAGAAATTATCAAGTTTTTCGAGGCAAACTTTGTACATAATCTATCTATACTGTGCAGAGCCAATTGGAAGTCTTCTGACGGCGGGCAATAGAGAGAAACGATATAGAAATTTATAAATTTCGAGGAGACAAGCACACAGACTGCGTTCTGAGAACACTCACCAGAAATAGAGGTGACCACTAAATCATTATTCAGAATGACGATAGCTGTCTTGGGCGAACTGTCAAGCGAGTGCACAATTCTTGCAGAAGTTGGGAAGCCCATTAGCTTAAATGCTCTACCACCAATTTGTGCAGAGCAATAAGGTTCCTGAATACAAATAATATCCATTTTATTCTCAAATGCCGCCACCCTTATCTCGTCCATAGTTGCTCTAGCTCTTTGGCCGTTAATTTGCAGGATTTTAATGCCCTGGTAAGAATAATTTACACTCAAAAGAGGATTTGGATTAGCCGTATTATTCATATTGTGTTCTCTTTTCTGTCAATTCCACCGCTCTTATGTATTCGGGACAGCAGCTATCACGAACAGAATGTTGAAAATCTCGATTTCTCCTCTTACAGTTGACACATTTTGGTGGCTCCTCTTTGTGCGTGCATTCCGAGAAGACGTGGCCTCCATTGGCACAATGGCCACACGAGACTGTTTTGTGCGAACAGTTTTGCGCTGAATGTCCATACCCCAGACAGCGAAAACATTTAGAAACAGCTGTAAAATGACGAAACCTGTGTGAGGAGAACCCCAGAAAAATACGATCATTTTGCATTATATATTTGTATATTTTTGGAGCTAATCCAATGACCCAGTTAGTAACACGATTTCCTGCACCAGAACTGAACCTGAAAGTGGTTCCTTGCCTCACCTCTTCCAAGCTACAGCCAAAGTCTTTCAAGTTTTTAATGTAGAGATCCTCTACAATGTCCTCTTTGGAATAATCCTTGGGGATATTGTATATTAGAACAGTGGGACGTTGCAAACGGGGTTTATCCATAGCCAGACCAATACCAGTCAGCGTTGTTGAATTGCAAATGGTTTTTGCATCTGTATAGTTTGTCGTTTCGACTAGAACACCATTGTTTCTTAACAATCTAATGTTTTTAATCTTGATATTTCTGTGCTCTTTTCTCATTGTGTCGATGACCTTGTTTTTTATGTCCTGACCACTGGATATTGAACTGTCAGGTGATGGCTTTAATATTATTATATTGTTAGGATCACTACTGACCGCACTTTTGTTCCTGGGTTTATCATATTCTGTAGTTCTGGATTCAGATACACTTATGTGTTCTTTAGTAATAACTCCTGAGGGGATAGTCCGATCAGCCGGACATTGTGCCCAAGTTCCAGTGTCTTCTCTAACAACGCCCGCATAAGACGTAAGTTTAGGATCTTCTTTAAAAAGGCTTTCAAAAAGGTTTGCTCTTATTTGCAATTCCCCTGCCTTGACTTTTAAACGCTCATTCTCAATTATTAGTGCAGTAGTTACAGCCTCAAAATCTGACCATAAACTCTGGATACAATTAGAGGCAACCTTTGTTACCTTACTCGATTCGGATGCTAAGTAATCCCCTAAAGATCTTTTAATTTTTGTAATTGTATTATATACCCTTGTTGGGTCAAGAGGTTCAGAAAAATCAAATCCTTCCACAAAAGAAGTGTTTTGTGTCAAGTCAGACTTGGGCAAAGCTTGTTCCTTTTCAGGATTTTTAACTACTTCAGAGTATTCATGTACAATTTCTTGATTACTCAGAGAACTTAAGTTTGAGGTATCCTGTACATCATGATTTTTACATACCTTTACTTCACTGAAATCCGAAGTAAGAGAGTTTTTCTTTTCATCAGTATTGGAGATCTGAACACATTTTTTGATCACTGTCTTAGGGTACACTTTGCCCACATTTTTATTAGTTCCCTCAGATTTTGAGTTCCCAGTTTTGGCGAAGCTAGATGTTAGCAATTCCTTTTCTCCTTTTTTACCAACAGTTTTTACATTTGCTGTCTTAGCTATCTGCTCCCCAGCATCTACGTCAGTCCGTTTTGGGCCCTCGTTTCCAGCTTTAACAGAGAATTCATTGTCTGAATCAGACATAATCGTGGCACGTTTTCTCCTGGCACTCTTAGACAGGAGTTCTGATGCAGATTTAGCACTCGCATCTGAGTCTATAGTCTCAGACTCAGAGTTCTGAGAGCTAGGTATGTTTTCATCCATGGGATTGGGAAAAAAAAAAAAAAAAAAAAACGCACAAGATCTGTTAATTAAAATCCTCTTCCCTGAAAGCGAAATAAGTTTATTTTGCTTGGTAGGTGAATTCGGTGGCAGGTAGCTTCTGCACAGCAGATGGACGAAAAGAAAACTAGCAATACAGTGCTAAGATAAGTGAAGACTAATGAACATATGATATTAAATCAAAATACTGCGATGGCGCTAGTAAATGTTTTCCGTTTCCATGACAAAATTCAAAAATAGAATATTTCAAGTCGCCATTATCGTCCATACAAAGTCTATGGGATAATGGTATCTCTATGGGAGATTTCAGAGTTATAAGTATAAGCACTATGCAATCCTGAACGTCACAGACCAATTATAATTTTTCTGTTGATTATTATATTCGATTAACACATTTCCGTTTTGCGCAATACACGCTGGACGAATTAATTGAGGCCAGCCTGTATAGTGGGATGGATGGCCTCCTTATCTCTATGAGAAAATTTTCAATAAATCATCGATAGGATACTATGGACCTTCCATATCACATCTACACTTCCCAGAGAACTTACCTACCCATATTGTAACTCCAAAATCCCTTCTTCCTTTAGGGCTGTAAGCCATTATAGCTCTAAAAGAAGAAAGGGAGTTAGGATAAGGAAACTGTATTAGCATTAGTAGAGGCATTTGATGCAAGAAAGCAAGCTTATGCAGCATCAGCCAAAAAATAAAAAATAATAAAAATAAATAAATAAATAAAAAATAATTGTTGTTAAACAATTGTTTAACAACAATCTCTGTATTGTTGTTAAATGCTGTAAAACTCTAACAATAACAGCAACAACTGTCTTCCTTTGCTATTTTAATTTAACCCCACCAAGTCTTTAAGTTGTTTTGGGGTTCCTATTCCCAAATGTAACAACCTGAATTTTGTACCATAAAAACATGGTACTGTCTTCACCTCTGGAGTTTATCCCATTTTTTCTGAAGAAGCATTGCTTTGCACTGATCATCAACTATTCTGATCCTGACATCACCTGCAAATTTTGATATTTTGCCAAGTATCACTTCATCGTTGTCTTTTAAGAAAATCAGAAACAACTGTGGTGCTAGTACTGAGTCCTTGAGGGACCCCACTTCTACTGTATTAGTATAGTGATGTAGTGCAAAGAAGCCACAGCCTTTTGTTGCACCAGCTAAAAAAAAAAACAACAGAAAGGTAGATATAGATAAGAAAATACAAATTATACACTTCCCTCCTTGTGTAGATAACTATCCAGTTGACCTTTTAATTTCTTCAAACTGTCACCTCAACTACCAGTGAAGACAACTTGTTCCAATAGTCAATAAATCTGGCTAAAAGAAAACTTCTACAATCTAATATAATAATCCTCTTCCCTGTCATTTGAATTTATGGCCCTTCATTTTGGAATTTTTTTATAACAGTGAAGATTCCATCTTCGTTCATTTTACTAAACCTTCTCGGAGCCTTTTAAACCTCATTCAGATCCCCTCTAAGATGCCTGGTTGCCAAGTTCTGCAGCCCACATAATCAGTCTTTCCTCATGTGGTCACCCATTTGCCAATCGCACCATACGAATTGCCTTTCTTTGGACCCTTTCAATAAGCTTAATGTCTTTTTTTCAGATGTCTCCATACTTGGGCACAGTATTTCAAATGCTGTCACGCAGTTGCCTTATTCAGTAGGGTTATGACCTCCCTATCTCTACAGGATAGTGTAGGACATCATCATGGGCTTTCCTGGCCACCTGTTTATGCTGCTCAGAAAACTCCACATGTTAATAGGGATCATAACTCCCTGATCCCTCTCTTCTTCTGCAGTTTTTAATTTAATCCTACCAAGTGTATTTATTTTGGGATTGCTGTTCCCCAAATGTAAGACCCTGCATTTTGCTGTAATAAAGCATTACCACTCTTATGACCATTCTTTAAGCCTGTCCAAGGCATCATGAAAGAATGCTGCTTGGCACCAGTCATTAACAACTCTCCCAATCTTTGTTGTCTGCAAATTTTGACATTGCACACTTTGTCTTTGTCGTTTTGTGAAAATCAAAACACACATTGGTCAAAGCACCACCAATCCTTGGAGAATCCCCACTTCTCACTTGACACCAATATGAAGAATGTCCATTAATTACAACCCTCTACCTTCTGCCCTGCAGCCATCCTGCATTCTATCTTAGAATCTTTCCAGTAATCCTAACATGTTCCAGCTTATACAGTAATTTCTCATGGGGGGCTGAGCCAAAAAAGTGCTTTGCTAAAATACAAATAAACTGTGTTGAAATTGTTCCCAGCTCATGAGTAACTGTGTCAGAATTGCTTACTAGGTTAGTTAAACATGATTTTCCATTAACAAAACCATGTTGTGTGGGTATGTGCTATACCACTGAAGTCAGACTGACTGGTCTGTAGTTACTGACTTCACTCTTGGAACCACCTTTATGAATTAGCAATACATTGCCACTTCTCCAATCCAAAGGAATCTCAAAGTCTGAGTTTAATCATGCCTTCATAATTAACCTTGCCGTTTCATTATGCTCTCTAGCCATCTCCCTCAAAAGTACTAGGTATATATGCCATAAACTCCAGGAGACTTACTTCCTTTATGCTCAAACGTTTTTCTAATAAACATCATCAGTAATTTTGAAATCACTAATTACATATGGCTAAAACTCACTTGCACAGCCTCTCGTCCGCATGAAAGGTATTTCAGCAGATATACTGATGCAAAGTACCTATTCATTTCGTCAGCAACATCAGTTGGGTTATCTAAGACTTTCCCATACCCAGTACACAGAGGTCCTATCTGATTCATTTTTTTCTTCTTTACCTTATTTGTTTTACTTTTACATTTCCATGCTATATTTTTCTGCTCTATTATACTAGTCAGCTCTGTATTCATCCATTATGGCATTCTTGTGCAATATTTTCTTAATGGTATATATGCATTCGTGGCTTCCATGATTATTGCTTTAAAAGTATTCCATAATTCAAATGTATTCACTCCCTCTGCAGTCAGCCCAATTAATAGATGCTATATAGCATCTTAAATTGTCAGTCTCCTCTTCTGAAATTAAAATCTGCGAACTTCTTTACTATTTGCAACATCTTTTGCTTCATCTTCAACTAGTAATTTTGTTATCGCTACCTGCCAATGGTTATTGTACTTTAATCCCTACAGTCTCATCTGATTTGTGAGTAAAAATGAGGTCAAGAATATTCTCATCCCTACTATTTTCTCTAACATGCTGATATAAATAATAATCATCTAGTTTATTTAAAAATTTTGTTCCCCTTCCACTTATTCCAGTCAGTTAGGGGCAAATTGAAATCACCTATAAGACATTCACACCTGCTTGCCCATGCATTCTGCATGTAGAGACTCTCATCATAATCTTCACAGTCTTGTTGAATTACATTAAATGTCAGCCTGAGTAGAGGAAGACTATGCAGTTTCAAATAGGTATAAAATATTTTTATTAATACAGTGCAGCCTTGATATAACACAGGTGTTAGGCAACAGCTTTAATATATGCGTTATAAGCAAAGTGCATTATAGCCGAAAATTTTTTTACCATTTTCTCCCCCAGTTTCTTCAACATAAATGCACTTTACCTAGTAAATAAATACTTTATTTACTAATGTTTTATGAGTATACAGACTAAAAGACAAAGCATATCATCATATCATTCCACTTTCATTCTACTGATACACAATGCTTTTGCGCATCCATTCTGAAATAGTCATGTAATTTAGTTTGCCGAAACTGATGACTTTTTTTTTTTTTTTGTACATAATTCTTCTTAACACTGGTGAGATGCAATAAATGAAGATGTTCACTATCATTCTGACATTCTAACCATGCCATTACTCCATTAATGTTTTCAAGCAATTTGTTAATTTCTCTTTCCTTACACACACGTCATCCACATTATCTTCCAAATCACTCCCTAGGTCAATATCCTGTTTGTCTATTGTCTTCCCACTGTTCGCATTGGCTGCAATTCACTCAGGTAATGTGCAATGGAGCTATTGCATCCACTTCAAGCCAAGCAGCCAGGTCATTTGCTCCAAGATTGCCACCAAGTACATTACAAGAAGCCTTTGTGTTTTGTTCTGAAAATGCTACTGATTCAAGGTTATTATTAGTGATCTCATCTTTTCCAGTGCATTTTTGTCAGCAGTTTTCAATTGTTGTTGAGCTTACTTTCTCCCATGTTAATCTATATTGTATGCAACATCTTTCAGTGTTAATGTTTTCAGAAATTTTGGAATTGAATTTCTGAGTTCGCCACACCAGCAAATAATTCACCATGCTAGTAGGCTTTGCCCTGATCCATGCACTGAATTAGTGCACTTGTGTTCCTGGGGCGCCTCCGTAGCCAGGTGGGAAGGAGCAGCAGTGCATAGCACACTCTTCTTGATTAGACCGGGATTCGAGCCCGTCACCACCAAATACGGAGGATGCGGAAAGGTCAGGGAATGACCACCGCATATTCCCGGAGCAATATGGCCTTAGTTGCTAATGCTCCTAAAAACCAAACAACGAACGAACTTGTGTTCCTTGGCAGAAACATGACTCTGATTTTGCCATCTTTTGATTTCAGGGCATCAGATGAAAGATAAGCTGGGCACTGATCTAACAGTAACCACACCTTTTCTTTGAGTTTTTTTGGAAAGCAAGCGGTGCCTCATCAATGATACAAACTTGCTTTCAAACTATGAAGCAAAAATATCACTCGTCATCCAAACATTGGAGCTATTTTTGCAATTCACAGGTAGAGATTTCATGTTAGCATGCTTAAAACACAGGGGAGTTGGACTTTTACCAATGCACAATGGCTTTAGCTTGTGATTTCAGTCTTGTTTGTGCACAGTGACACAGTAATTTTCTTTGTCTTGTTTTCTTTCTTTGCAGGCCTTCGTCTTCTGCAGTCTACAAATGAAGGCAATTTTTCTTCCTCTTTCACCCACTCATGGATCATTTCTTCTGGAATTCCACGCTTACGAAATACATTGTATTTTGTTTCACCAGTCTTTCGATAATCTTTAATTTTTTCTTCAAGTGTATAATTTTTTCTTTTGGTGGCCATTACTTCAGGCTTACTAGTTTACTAATTTTGCTGTGTATTTATTTCTAGTGTTCTCGAATTTACCATGTTTTGAGAAAACTAAATCAAAACCAAACTGTCTGGCTTGTCAGTTCATGTATATTTTTGTCTAGTTTAGCCCTTAGCAGTTTTTGGTATCCTAGGTGTAACTTCTAGTCGAAGAAATGGTGTCATATGCTGTTGTTTACAAAAATTTATTTGTAACTAATGTAACACACTTGACGAACAGTAGCTAGCTGTAGGTGGCTGTTTTTAATTAACATTCTACACATATACTCTTTTATTGCATCTCCAGCTGAGGGAGAAACTGAGTGTCTACAGTAATTAGTCTCTGAACAGTCATGTTTACAAAAATTACTCTGAATCTGAATCTATCTAAGCAAATATATAGCCAGTTTTTAGCTAATTTTCCCCCTCTGGAATACAGTAGTAGGATGTACAGTAAATATGAGTACAGGTAGTTCTCAACTTTGAGTTAATTCGTTCCTAGTGCGTGCTCGTAAAGCGGGAATTTATTGCCCATAGACATAAGGTTAAAAATAGGGGTTACGTTCTCAACAATGAAATTAGTTAGCTGATTAGTTTATGTTTAAACGATGGTTGATTTATCGAAAGAAATGAAAATGTAGCCTGTAAAATCAAGCAAATTATAATAATAGAGAAATTATTTACGACTTACAAATGTTAAAGAATGTTTATTCTTCATCATCATCGACTAAATGCACACTCGTTGATCACTCATTGTTGGTTTGTTGCACCAGGAGTCATCTTCTTCAGAGAAGCTTCAAGGGGCATTTATTTCCAAGATAATCTTCTCTTTTAATTATAAATTTTGTGATTGCATGCATAAGCATTTTTTAGCGGCACACACAAATTGCAACTAACACGAGTTGCGTGGAGTAACAAGTTTACAAAGCTTAAAAAAAAAGGAATGAAAAGAAGATTCTGAAATTTTATTTATGTTTTTTATACGATTGAAGATTTCAGTAAAGGGGAAACACATTTCACCATAATAACGTAAAGAAACCACACAATTCCAGCTATCGGTAGTTTTGTAAATGCAAGAAGATCGAGTTTACTACCTGTTTATAATTGCTTCCACTAACAGAAAAGCTCAATAAACCGGAAAGTGCAAATTGTTTTTATTGTTTTATGGTCGTGACCTCCAGAAATGTGCTTTAGAAAAATATCACGAAGGCGTTTAAAATTGATTCTTATAACGGAACATATGATAACGATGAAAGTGTAGTGCATTTTAATGATTTGAATTGGTAACTAATACAATTTACAAACCATGCTCACAACCTTTTATATGGCCTTAAGGCCACGCTCGTGACCTTAAAAATGACATTTTAGAGAGATTAGTTATACAGCTTAGTTATAGAGTGAAAATTTCAACTTCCAAGGTCTTGAAACAAATTACCAAAAATCAATGTGTTATTGGGTTCACATTATGATATTTTAGCGATACGATGGCGTCTCTGGAACTGATTAATATCGTAAAGTGGGGTACACTGTATTATATAGCTACGCACGTGGTTTGGAATGCATTTATAAATGTTTAACATTAATTTTTTGCAATAACGTTCATATTTTCGATTTTGTTGATACTTGATACTTGGAGAGAAAAACTTGTAAAGCAAAAATATTTACTTTTTCCAGTTTTCAATATGGAATTTCTAATTCTTTGAACACTACATTTTGACGTGAATAATGTCAAAATGTTATGCTATGTTGGGGGTACCCTCAGGCTGTCACAAAAGGTGAAGCTTCTAACCACTGTTATATCTCCAAAACTTCTTCTTTCTTCTTCTTTGGTCCTTAGCTGGCAGCTGGGGGAGGCGGTTGGCCACGCAACCAGTATGCTGCTGTAGGTGCCGCAGGGTTTCGGACTTGCTCTGTGATGTTTTTCCATACCTTACGATCCATGGCGTCAGTCCTGGCCTGGTTAAGGTCGAGACGTCGGCTCTTCAAGTCATTTTCCACTTGCTTGGCCCACGTTTTCCTAGGCGCGGTCCGTTGGATGCTCCATTGGGTGGGTCGTTGTCTCCAAAGGAGTGTGGATGGTATTCTGTTCGTGCCCATTCTACATACGTGGCCAAACCATCTAAGCCTTCGCTTCTGGATTTGGTCGGCAATGGTTGGTTGCTGTTGGCATCTGGCGCGGATGGTATCATTAGTGATGCGGTCGCGAAGAGAGATGCCCAAGATCTGCCGCAGGCATTGCATTTGGAATACCTCAAGTTTGTTCAAATCTAACTTGAGACAAATCCATGTTTCCAAAACTAATAGACAATAGTATAAACAATTTATATTTATTTTGTTGGGTATATAATGCTGTCAACGAATATGCAAGGAAAAATTAGAAATTTTTATATTTAATATCATTTTTTTCAAAAAAACTAAAAAGTTCACGTTTTGGTTATTTGTCGTTGTGCCTTGGTTACTTTCACTCTCAATAACTTCTAAACCATGATAGATAGACATAAAATTATTCAGTAGGAAACATAGGTTTTACATCTATAAATAGTTTTGATGTAGCTCTTATAGTTCCCGAGTAATAGCGATGAAAAGTTGAGAGAGTTGAAAAATTTGAGCATTTTCAAGTTTGTTTTCGCAATATCTTGAACACTATAAATGTTAGACAAAAACAGTTAGCAACAAAATTGTTGCCCTTTGAGAGCTCTACAAAGATATATATAACTAGATTTCAAATCGGGTTTTTAATTTTCGAGAGTTGAAAAACTTGTTAAACTAACTACTTTGTTCAGTTACTTCGCATTTGTCGAGCAGTGCAGTTGTGTTTCATTTTGTTAAGTTGTGACAATGTCAAAAGTTACATCAACTAAACTTGTTCAAAGATTTTGACAAAATCAAATCTCACGTTGAAAAGCAAGCACCAAAATTGGCGGTGGAATGCAAGAGAGAGAGTCATCTAGATTTACATTTCTGTCCAATTTCCCTTTCTTTCTTTCACAATATAACTTCGAATGCTGGGCTATAGATTTTGGCGTGCATTGTACTTGTTGTGTGCAGCGACGCAACAAGTACAATGCATGCGCCCAAGAAAACTCAGTTGTATGCAACAAGTTGCATACAATTGAGCAACAAAATTGTTGCCCTTTAAGAGCTCTACAAGGATATATAATTAGATTTAAAATCGAGATTTTAGTTTTCAAGAGTTGAACAGCTCGTTAAAGTAACTGCTTCGTTCAGTTACTTCGCATTTGTCAAACAGTGTGGTTGTGTTTCATTTAGTTAAGTTGTGACGATGCCGAAAGCTACATCAACTAAATGTGCTCAAAGATTTTGACAAAATCATGAATCTAACATTGAAAAGCAATCACCAAAGTTGGCGGCAGAGCACGAGAGAGAGAGTCGTAAATGTGAGTAAGATCAATTAGAGCCCATCAACATCGAAAAGAACAGTGCAAACATGCAACATTCAAGGTTAACACAAACCTTTATTGTTGATTGTAAATGAAAATACCGAATGAAATAAAACTGATTTTATTAAGCTTAAATTGTATTTTTTCATTTCACATGACATTATTCACGGATCCACCTTCGGCTGCATGGAGCAACGTCGATTTTTTTCCCTAATTTGTTTTGGGCAACCCAATTTCATTTCAATCCACGGTATATCTGAAACTGCATGAGAAAGAGGCACGTTATATCAAAGTTGCACTGTTTGTATAAAAGTCAAAACATAGTGACGTGCAGCATCTCAAATGTATTGCCAAGTTAGATTACTGCTTAATAAATATTTATTTAGTAGCGGTTATAAATGAAGTCTGTTCATTGTGTGCTTGTCTTTTGTTGTCCCACACTGTTACCAATCTCCATCAAATTTGATACGATGATTTGTAAGGATCCTGAAGTAACCTAAAAGGATCATAATTCTCACCAAGTTACAAAAAGTTATTTGAATTTTTAGTTTATGTTATCTGTGTGATAATTGTGTTTGTCTTCTGGATAATTATATGAGGGTTATCTAGAGTTGCCAGATGCCCTTATTTCAAAGGACAATCCTTTATTATAGCCAAACTGTCCTTGTCCTTTATTGAAACGAGAAAAGATGCAATTTGTCCTTTATTTTCATTTTTCAATGCCTGTGCCTCGTAATGGCAGTGGTGGATTTCCGCACAGGCATAGGAGGTGTACACTTCGGACCCCACATGTGCAGGGCCCCCCCCAAACCAACAAAAAATTGCAATTTCATTTCAAAGCTTTAAAAGGGAATAAATTAAAAAAACCCTCAAATGCAAAATATGCCACTGAGAAATGAATCATAAAGAGGTAATCTTAACCTATTCTAGCCTCTCCGACTCATATGCGTAGTTTCACAAACACCATTCACTTAACTTTGTAATTCTTGATGAAATTATATTTTTTTGACAAAGCATAAAAACTTGCACCTGTGTGGCCATGATATAATTTTCACAAAAATCATGTGACTGGTAGATAATTAATAAAATCATAGGAATCAGAAAACTCACTTTTTATAATGTGGAGTTCAATAGCTTTGTTTAAACTGCTTTTCCTATAATTTTACAAAGAAATATTTATCTATTTCATTTATACGAATATAGGCACCTACCTATTTTATGTTATATATACAAACATATTTTAAAAACATATTTTATTTTTTAGCCATCAAAAATGGAATTTCCCCCAAAAAAGAAGAATAGGCTTTGTTCTAATAACAAAAATTGGGAGCAAGAATATGAATGGCTAGCTTCAATAAATGATCCTCATGAGGCAAGATGTCTTCTATGCAGAAATGTATTTAAAGTTGGTTATATGGGCATCTTAGCAATTACTCAGCATAAAGACTTACAAGCTCATAAATTGGCTCAAAAATTGGCAAATTCTTCAAATTTTCTTGATAGGTTTCTTCTGAAAAAGAATACGAAAGAAGAGGATGTAGTTACTGCAGCTGAAATAACTCATATTTATCATTCAACTAAGCATCACCATTCTTATAACTCATTAGATTGTAGCATGAAATTGAACTCTGAACTTTACAATGATTCAAAAATTGTACCAAAAATATCTTGAGGAAGAACTAAATCTGCTGTCATTGTTTGGAATGTTTTAGGTAAAAAAGTATTGCAAACTGTTTTGGATGATTTAAAACATCATGATCCACCATTATTTTTTTTGTTTACAGATTGATGCTTCTAATAAAAAGAATATGAAAATGTTTCCTTTGTAAATTCAGTACTTCAACAAAGAATATGGTCCTACAAACTATTTAATTGATTTTTTTGAAAATTCTGATGAAAGTGCAGACGGAATGTTTGAATGCCAAAAAAATTCAATGAGTAATGTAGGATTGGATTGGCAAAGGGTATCTAGTTTCAGTGCAGACAATGCAAATTGTAATTTTGGGAGTAATAACTGTTTATTCCAAAATATGAAGAATATGAAGCATGAAGACATAATTAAAGCAAACTACTATGCTCACATTATTCATAATTTAGTTAAATATGCTTTTGGTAATTTAGATATTGATATAGAAAATATTGCCTTGAAAATATATGGTCATTTTCTGTTTAAGTTAAAAGAAGGGATAACCATAAAGAATTTCATGAGTTTGCCGAAACAGAGTTTAAGGAAATTTTAAGGCACTTACCTACTAGATAGCTTTCTTTACAACCATGTATTGAATGAATTTTGCTTTCATGGAAGGCTTTGAGCCTTTATTTCATAAGCAAACCAAAAGACTGTTCCAAACAGCTTTTTAAAATCCTTCAAATTAATGAAAATTCAACAGACATCCCTATAATTGTAGGATATATTTTCTTTTCTCAATGTGTGCAATCAAAATAATTTGCAAAGCAATAAAAGAGCTTGAAAAGAATGAAACGTGTGTTAGTGATATTTTTTATATAATGAATGATCTAAAAAATTCACTGATCTTGATTCAGTCTTGATCAAAAATTTTTTGGGTATCAAGTTCATCAGCATTTTCAGAAATTAGACTCTGTAGTTAAATGCACAGTAATAAATGATTTCAAAGCATTTTATAATGCTGCATTGAAATAATAAGGAAAGAAATTTAATTTTAATGAAAATACCCCTTTTTTGAAACTCAGAAAATTAAGCTTTAAAAATGTTGTCCTAACAATGACTAATTTGTTGAAGTAGCAGAATATTTTAAATTAATAGAAAAACTAAAGTTGAATGTGAATGATTTATTTGATGAGGTTTCGGTACTGAAACCAAATTATGAAACTGTGTCAATCTCTGAAAAATTTAAAACTTGTTTGAGTACTTCAAGTCAATGGCATTTAATTTTGAAAAGTGTTGATTTTAAACTTTTCAAATACTTTCAAGGTCATTTCGTATGTTTTTTTAGTGCCTGGGGCTTCAGCAAATTCAGAAAGCATTTTTAGTGTAATTAACTCGAAGTGGAGGGATGGATGAAACAGATGTTCAGTTTCACTCATAAAAAGCAAACTAGTGATCTACTTCAATTTTAAAGATAATTGTTTAGATTTTTCTGAGAAAATTAAAGATTATGCTGAAGTTCTTAAGGCTTCTCGAAGTAGTACTGAATGATTTCTAGCTTAGAAAGATTTAGAAATGATTTCTAGCTTAGAAAGATTTAGAAATGATTTATAGCTTAGAAAGAAAGATTTCTAGATTAAACCCAGTACATTTTTTTTTTTCACTTACCTAAAATTACTTTAGCTTGATGTCAATTAATGCACTAAACTTGCATTAAAATATTTGGATCAATTCATGGTTTTTATATCATCCATGTCATTCATTATCCTTGTATATCAATCCATATCCTTCCCTCTAGAAAGCCATGGTTTACCATTAAATATTTTAAATTCTAAATTAAACTAAAATTTGCAAATGTTTATAGTTTATATGAAAACTATAATTTTTAAACCAAAATCTAAAAAAAATATAAACAAAATGTTTAATTATTAACTGAAAAATTCGATTTTCCTTTTTTGGGATGGGATGGGGGTGGAGTGAGAGTTGGAGAGTGGTAGCATTAATTATTTTTAATCCAATCATAGAATTCTGGCATGTCCTTTAATCCAATCATAGAAATCTGGCAACACTAGGATTATCCCAAAAGTAATTGAGGTGTATAAGGCCTTGAATGGTTTGAGCAGGCTCAATGCTGATGAGATGCTTCTGCTTGCTCAGACAGATTAAGAACCTGAGGGGGCATAGATTCAAATTGAGGAAAGACAGTTGTAGAACAGATGTACGGAAGTTTGCCTTTAGCCAGCAGGTAGTTGATTGCTGGAACACACTTCCCTCTGTTTCTACATATTCAGTAACTAACATGTGAAATTTCATTCCTGTAGGTGATTGTACACCAGAGGTGGAGCCTAGAATCTGAGGAAGGACGCTGTGGTTGACAAAGTGGAGTATCGAGCAATGATCAAGTTTCTGCATTTGCAGGGCAAGAAAGCTCAAGGAATTGACAAAGAAATGAAAGCTGTGCATGGGCAGAATTGTCTATCCCATGACACTGTAAAAAAGTGGAAATGGGAGTTCCAATGCTGTCGTATAAGTGCCTTTGACGAGCTAAGAGAAAGAAGGCCATCAACATCCATAGATAGTGAGACAGTTGCAAAGGTTGAGCAGCTGGTGCTGAGTGACAGATGTGCGAGAATTTATTTCATTGCAAATGCACTGGGAATTAGTTATGGGTCTGCCCATAGCATTTTTCATGACCATCTGCACATGTCTAAGGTCTCCGTATGATGGGCTCAAAGATTGCTGATGCTTTTGCGGAAGCAATGTCAAATGCAATATTCTCACTTCAAACTACTGTAGCACCCCACCCTATTCTCCTGACCTAGCACTGTCAGACTTCTTGTTTCAAGAAATGAAGAAACCATTGCATGGATGCCACTTTGATTTGTCTCAGGAAGTCATCAATAAAGTGGAATCATGGTTTCAGGCAAAAAGTGCAGACTTCTATGATCAAGGCAGTAAACAACTGATCCATAGATGGGAGAAATGTGTTACTATACATGGAGAGTACATAGAAAAGGATTAAAGTTCCTGTGAAGTTTCACCTTTCTAGGGCTATTATTTCTAGGTAAGGGTATGAACTTTTTGATACCCCCTCGTATATGCAAAGCTCTATTGTCTTCACAATGTCTGTCTATCTGTATATAACAGAGGTACCTCCAGCAGATAGATTTTCATGAAATTTTGTATTTGGCTTGTTAATATTTATCAAGCCAAACCAAATTTCATTCAAACAAATAGAAATCCAGCAATTACTGTTTCTTTTATTCACCATACGATTTGTATGGAAAAAAAGAAATTCATAGATCAAATTTAGTTCTAATGCAGTATGTAGTTTTTACAAAGTAATGAATATTATAAATAGCTGTAATTAAACTAAATGGCTAAGTTTAGTGAATGTAACCCTATAGAGTTTTATTAAGTGTTCTATAAAATTGTAATCTTAGTAATTAATTGATAATGGGATGACTATAGTTACTTTTTATTTCTATTAATCACAGAAAATTAAAAAATCATTTAATTTAAGAAAAAAATGTAACATGCCTGATATATAAAGTGCTGTGTACATTAACTGATTTATCATGCACTGAGCACAGGTAGGCCCCTTATTTTAATAGTGTTCTGCAAGAGTATGACCATCACCAAGACAATGACAACACCTTGCCGCCAAGTGGAAACACTTAAACTTGCAATTTTGCCACCTGATAAAGATTCTTTCTAAATTTTCAAAAGAAGAATGAAGTTTAAAAGGAATCTCAATCACTCAGTTCCTCCCTATACCATTTCTGTTTATCCTAAAGAAATTAAAAAACTGTCCATTTTGTAACTCAACATTGAGTTACAAAAAACACACAAATTAGAATAAAACTTTCTTTCATGAGTTCGCTCTCATCTATGTCAAGATCCATATCATAGATTATAATTTTAGGTTTAGTGCTGAGGACTTTTCCCAACCCACAACTTATAGTGTACTATTCAGTACCACAAGTGTTTAACATCTTTAGTAACGTGAACTGAATAACAATAGCTTAGTCTCTCACTTCTCTAACCAAGTTTACCCTAAGAATAGATAATGTCGAGCTGACCTCTGCACAGAAAATTTCATAATGGCGACACTAAAGTTAATTGTTGGTTCTACACCAGCCTTTTAAGCCACCTTGCTTGTACTAGTAGTAGGTGTCTTTACAAGACCCGAAGACTCGGCGCTATCCTTGACTACATCACTAAACAGTTTAGCAGGGTTAATCATAGGGGCTCACATCTGGTGGGTATGGTGGGTATGGGCTTAGCACACCCAGGGTCCTGACCTGGATATCATCATTCGTCTCTTCTTGGTGATTCCCTTCTCTTTCTCTCTCTCTCTCTCTCTCTCTCTCTCTCTCTCTCTCTCTCTCTCTCGCTCTCTCTCTCTCTCAGGGTAACTCAGAAATTTTTTTTTTTTTTTTTTTTGGCTGGTGCAGCAAAAGCCCGAGGCTTCCTTCCACCATATGGATAATATAATAATAATAATAATAATACATAATAGTATGTGATGGCCCAGTGGTTAAGACACTTGACTACCAGCCTGATGGACCCGGGTTGAAATCCCACATTGGTGGAAGCGAACACGGCTCTATTATTCTGGGAGACTGATATAATAATAATATTAAATGATTAAAAAAAAAAAAAAAAAAACCATTGCGAAAGTTACCCCATTGGACTTACCTTCCCCAAGGTTGGAGTGGCGGCTGAGGTATATAGTGGTACCATCTGGTGTCACTCATGAGAACTAAAATAAATAAATAAACCACTGGACATAAGCCAAAGCTAAACAAGTCCACCTCACTAGATGGATGATGTTGCAGATAAATATTATTCATATTGTATCGAGTGTGGCGCAGGATAAAGTCACTCGCGTTCAGGCCTTAGGCAGAGGGGTCGGTTCGAAAAGTTGGAGCAAGTGGCGCTGTCCCCCCCCCCGTAAGGCTACCACAAGAGAAGAGCAAAACAATCCAGCCCCACCAACTGGAAGTGTTTTCTGCGCAACTGCGCTAGTGACTACCCAGGAAGGAAGAAAACACCAACGCATGAAGTGGAGCATTGAAATGAATACATACATCATGCGCTCATCTATGAAATAACCAGGCTAGAGACCGATGTGACAATGTACAGATCGCAACTACATACCAAGTGGTTGGAATGATACCCAGATATTCGGGTCACCGAACAGCAATTAGTAGACCAAAGAAGGACCATCGTCTCGAAGAACCTAATAGCTCCTGCCATGTTGGAAAAAATCAAGCAGGATATCAACGATCTTCTACAAAGAAAAAAGAATATGGTCAATATGGAACCAGAGGAGGAACAGCAAGAAGAAATACAACCTAGAGTAGCTGAAGTGGAAAGAGACGAAGTCATGCTATTCAGAATAGAAAATGAGTGGAAGAAGGCCCTAACAGAATTCGAAGGAATGGACCCCACATGATACCTAAGCAGAGGACAAATAAAATCCTGTGGAGAGTAACAGACCACCTCAATCGGCAAATAATGCCACATTACCTTGACAACAATTGTGCAACACTGGAGCCTATTCACAGCCGTATACTGTTCTGTTATAGCAGCTACTAGGATTAATGGAAAAGAAATGAGAGACCAGCAGCAGAAGAACCGAAAACAGAAGGAACCGCCAGCTTGGGAAAGAAGACTTCAGAAGATAGAAGAATTAAGAGTCAAGATAGGTCAGTTGACCCAGTACCAACAGGATAATAGAAGTAAGATATTGATTGGAAAGGTGAAAAGCATCCTCAAGAGAGACAGCGTCCACAGCAAACATGAGACCAGAAATCAAAGAATAGGAGAATACTTGGACACACTGAAGCAGAACCTCCTCACACTCAGCAAGAGACTACACCGATACAAAGACAGCTCCCAGAGGAAAATAAAAAACCGAATTTTCAATGAGGACCAAAGAGCCTTCTACAGGAAACTGCATGAAGATGGGAAAGCAGGAAACGGACCACCACCCGAGAAGAAGACGATCGAAGAATTCTGAGGAAATATCTGGAGCAGTAAAGTAAGACATAACAGCAGAGCACCCTCAATAGAAGTAGAACGGAAGAAAACGAAGGACATACAAGAGATGAGATAATGGGAGATTCTAGAAGAAGAAGTAAAACAGTCGATCAGGAACACCCAGACCTGGCGAACCCTGGGAATTGATAACATCCACAACTACTGGTACAAGAAGCTCACCTGCACACACAAGCACCTAGCAGAGCAGTTCATTCAAATGATAAGACACCTGGAGACAATCCCAAAGTTTCTTATTGAAGGAGTCACATATCTGAAGCCTAAAGATGAAGATACAAGAAACCAGGCAAAATACAGGCCAATCACATTCCTCCCAACAATGTACAAGATCCTGACCAGCTGCATAACTAAGAAGATATCAGACCACTTAGAGAGTCCGAACGTAAAGAAAGTCAGAACAAAATTAGTTGGCCGAAACTACCAGCTGCTGACTGGTAAAGAGATCGAAGCTATGAGAGACCAAAGGAGAGACCTAAAAATACCTAGGGACGATGCAGGCTGAGCAGGTAGAACACAAGGAAATTGAGAAGTGCCTGACCAAAAAATATCATCAGAGACTCAGAAGTCTGCTGAAATCAAAATTGAATGGAGGGAACACTTGCCTCTAATTGATTGGAGTAAATGGGAAGGAAACTCGACATGGGGAACAACTAGATAACTTATTTGTATCAACATATCAAGGAAAGTACAGTCAGTCCTTGTATAACATGTGTTTACATTACACGAATTCGATCATACACGATTTATAAATAGGGGAACGATATCTTATATAACACGAACCAAATTCGCTTATGCACGATTCGCCTTTGTGTTTACAAGAAATGGCAGTCGAACGCAGAATCACCCCAACCGAACGCAACACGATAGGAATGAAGAGAAGATTCTGAAAATGTATTTATGTGTTTTATATCAGTGAAGGGGAAACACATTTCACCATAATAACGTAAAAACCAACACAATTCCAGCTATCGGTATAATCGCAAATGCAATTAGATCGAGTTTACTACCAGTTTATAACACAGATTCCACTAGCAGAAACGCAACTGGAAATTGTTTTTATTCTTTACAGTGTTGTTGTTTATTCGGTTGCTATACGCGCACAGCTTTGTTTATGTGTCTCAAGTGTGCCTCCTCATTTTGTAATTGTGCTTTATTCCCTAAAAATGAGTAAAGTACTTGAAAGGTGTGAAAAGGAAGCGTCCTGGTGAAGACACTTCAGATTCAGAGAGAAAAAGAAAAGCAATATCGATAAACAGAGGCGGACTGAGTCAAAAATTCTTACCCGGGGAAATTTATAGTGGCCTCATACTATGGTTTATGGCCAGAATCACACCGGCCTCCGGCCCACTGGGGTTTCCCCGGTAAGGCTTATGGCCAGTCCGCCTCTGTCGATAGAGAAAATATATGAAATTGTGAAACACTTTGAATGAAATGAAAGACCATGTGATATTGCACGTGCTACAGACCTAAAATGAGGCAACCCCTAGAATTACAAAGAATGCAGAGAAAATAAAAACTTTCATAGCAGGAACAACTCAAAGTGTAATTAAAATCCATTAGATTAAGACACAAACAATTGGAAGAGATGGAATGGCTCTCATCTGTTTGGATAGAAAATCAAACAAAAAACAAGTTTGCTTACGATAGAAGCAAAAGAATTAGCAACATTTTATTACATAATAGACGTAATAAAATACATATTTTATTCGTAAAAAATACGTATTTTTTATTATTTATTATATTATAATAAAATATAATATAATAATAAAAAATATTATAAAAAATTATAATATTATTATTTATTACGTATTTTAATTGTTATAAAATACGTAAGTATTTTATTACGATTATTTATCGTGATTCAAGATTGAACACACATTTGGTTACCAATGTGTGTTCAATCTTGGGTTGTTGGCACCTAACCCTATTTTTCCCATAGGGCCTGTTGTTTATATTGCACGAGGGTTTCTAGAAACACAACTATCGTGCTATACGAGGACTGACTGTACTAGAGAAAAGAATATCCTAGACCTCATTATCACCACCAATGAATCAGATGACATAACAGGACTGACACTAGAGGAACCAGTAGCAGGAAGTGATCACAGAGTTCTGCAGTGGATGATGATGAGAGAGGTAGCAGCAGTAAAAGGCAAAGCAATGGGTTTTAATTTCAGAAAAGGAAATTACGATGCCTTCGGGTACTACATGGCCTCTATTAGCTTGGGTAGATATCGCACAGAGAATGAATACATTTGAACTGTGGTATGCTTTTAAAACATTAATCACAGACGCCTTGAATGTGTATATACCATTAAAAAAATGCTCCACGAGGAGGGTTCCAAGTTGGATGAACAGTGAAGTTGCCACATTACTTGAGCAGAAAAAGGTGGCATAGAAAGCTTACAGAGCAATAAAAAGTACTGAAGCCTATAACAGCTACAAGATGATCTGTAATAGAGCTACAGAAAAGGTTCGACAGGCAAAGTCAGTTTATGAGAAATCACTAGCAAACAGAGCAAAGGGGGGGGGGGGAATAAGGAATTCTTCACATATATAAAAGTCAAGAAGAGCAGGACAAACCAGATCGGACCTTTACGTAAGAGAAAGGGGATAGTACTAAATACACCAGCTGCCATTGCAGATGAACTCAACAGTTATTTTGCATCGATATTTACAAATGACAAACCTTTTGTGGAAATGGGAAATTGTGGGAGCGAAGTTGAAAAATATGTAATTAATGATACTGAAATTTCGCAAGATTATATAATGAAAAATCTTTCGAGCCTACAGGCCAGTAAGACTCCTGGACTTGATGGAATGTACCCTATAATCTTAAGGGAGACGAAAAGTGAGAGCATTGAACCATTGAAGCTAATTATCCGAGCATCACTAGACTCTGGAGAGATTCCCTTGGATTGGAAAAGTGCAGATGTATCCCCCATACATAAAGGTGGCTCTAAGAGTGAAGTTTTTTTTTTTTGTTTTTTTTTATGTAAACCCCAATCGTGAGAGGTATTAGAACCTATAGTACTTAGTACCGTGCTTGGGTTGGAGATTGAGAAGATGAAAGAAGATATTTGTTGACATTGGACTTGAACTTCTGTAGACTGTAATTTTCAGGAAATATGTATGAAGGAAGGTTGTTCCAGAAAATGGCAGTTGAATGAATAAATGAGGAAAATGAAAAGTTGGTTCTGTGAATTTGATGTTGGACAGTAAATGGATGTTGGCGGCACATGTTCGGACTGTTTTGAAAGAGAGAGTTGGAATTATAGAAGCCAATTCAGAAGAAAAGTGCCCGTGGAAGTACCTGTAGAAGAGGCATGCAGCAGAAACAGTACGTCTATGAGACAGTGAGTAGAAAGACTCTGTTAGAGATGAATCATTAATTAAACTAACTGTCCTCTTCTGAATGGAATCAAGAAGCCTGAGAGAGGTTTTGGGGGCACCACCCCAGATGCGGGAACAATATTCCATGGCAAAGGCAGATTTGCGATTTATACAGAGTGAGCAGCTGTTTGGAAGAAAAGTTAACGCCGAGAGCAAAAGAGAAAACCAAGTTTTTTAGATGCAGAGGAAGCAATATTTGTAATGTGCTTGTGCCAAGAGAGATTAGAAGTCAGGGTAATCCCCAAAAGAGATATATCATTTTGACTAGAAATCAGAGTGTCAGTAAAGAAAAGCATAGGAGCAGAAGAATCCTTTTTGCGAGATATAAGACAAGACTGAGTTTTAAAAAGGTTGAAATCAACTAAGTTGTCTTTGCCCCACTGGAGAATTACCTGAAGATTGGCATTTAAGGAATTGGTAGCAGATTTTCGAGAAGTTGAAGCTGATTGAGCAGGACAAGGTTTCTCAAAATGGAAAGTGGAATGTGATGTGCTATCATCGGCAAAACTATGGATAGGATTTCCAGTCAATGGAAGAAGGTCATTGATAGACAAGAGGATAAGATTGGGAGAAAGAACTGAACCTTGCTGGACACCGGCATTAGTGGAGAAGTTAGAAGACAGAGCGATCTACCATCACCCTCAGTGAGCGATCAGAGAGAAAACTGGATAACCAATTACTAAAAACAGTTGGCAAACCATAAGATGAAAGCTTGTTTAGAAGACCTTTATGCCAAACATGATCAAAAGCCTTTGAAATGTCAAGAGCAGCTACTTGTGTTTCACCGAAACTTTCCATTGAATTATTCCATAAATGAGTAACATAAGCCAGAATATCACCAGTGGATCGACAATGATGTAATCCATACTGGCAATCGTTGATCAGACGGAAGGTTTCTAGGTAGTTTAAGAGTTGGCAGTTAATTGATTTCTCCATTACTTTAGAAAGAGTAGAAGTAATTGCAATGGGAGGGATTTGTTACCCTTTTTAGGAACTCGCTGGATATGAGCAAATTTCCAAGCAGAAGGAAAAACACCTTTGAAATAAGAAAGTGAAAAAAGTTGGCAAAGAATAGGAGTAAGTTCAGGAGCACAGGTTTTGAGAACAAGTGGAGAAATACCATCAGGATCTGGATCTTTCTTAGCATCAAGATTCTTCAAAATCTTTCTGGCATCCTTTTGATGTAAGACCACAGGGAGCATTGAATGGAGCGTGTTGGGAATGGTGGGAGGTGTTTTATCAAGATCATTAATACACGAGTTGGAAGAAAAATGGGATGCTAGCAGGTCAGCTTTATCCGTGGCTGATGTGACAACAGAACCATCTGGTTTGGACAGAGGTGGGAGCAGAGATGGGCAAAAGTTGTGGCCAATAGCTTTGGCAAGAGACCAGAATCCTCGGCTACCATTAGAGCAAAAAGCAAGTTTTCTACTCTTAGCCTGTTCAAACTCTAGTTTGGAGTGATTCATAACTGCTTTACAATTGTTGCGAGCTTTGGTGTAGGCCGAAAATGAAACTGGAGAATTAGAAATAAGCCAATTACGATATGCAACATTCTTCTCTTGAACAGCCTTAGCACATTTATTGGAAAACCAAGGTTTATTTAAAGGATGAGATTTTAAAGTGGAGTGTGGGATAAAGGATTCCATTCCTGAAAGAATAATTTCACTGACACGATCAGAGCAAACGTTGACATCAGAAGTTTTGAAACAGTAATCCGACCAAGGAAAAGAAGAAAAGAAATCTTGCAGGTCATCCCATTTTGCATTCTTGTAATGCCAAACAACACGAGGTTGGGAATAGCCATGAGATAAAGGTTCCATTGGAGAGGAGACAGTCATCAAGTTCTGATCTCAAGTGACTAAAGGACCTCTCACATCGGCCGTGTACTTAGAAGGGTTGTTTGTGAGAAAAAGATCAAGCATATTGGCTGTATGATTAGGATTGTCCAATATTCTTGTAGGTAAATGAACAATCTGTGCAAGGTCATTAGTAATTGCAAAAGCTTGAGCATCTCGACCAGCTGGGTCGGGGTGACTAGTAAACGGAAGCCAGCTGGAGTTGTAAACATTAAAATCACCAAGGAAAATTACCTCACTGTTAGGAAATTTGGATTGGAGAAAGTCAAGTTGCAAAGAGAGGAAGTCAAAGAGCTCCAAGTGATTAGTGGAGTTGGGAGAACAGTAGAGACAACAGATGAATTTGACACAATGAGGTAGAGAGATTTTAAGCCAGAGAAGATCAAAGAGAGGAGATTCCAAATTGGCAAGTCTCTGACAGGAAATATCAGAATGGACATATGCACAAGTACCACCTTTGAGGCGAAAGGAATCATACAGCTAATAATTTGGGCATCCGAGATGAGCAGTAGTTAAATCAACCGATAACTGAGATTCTGTCAGAAAAAGTACATGGGGTTTGGCAGACTGCAAGTGGAAATGGACATCGTTGAGATTAGAATTGAGACCACGTATATTTGTGAAATGAATTAGGAAGTGCTTGGGAGGTTTAGATCTTTTCACAGATAAGCTTTCTCTATTAGTTTGACAATTATGGTGTATTCAATAGTAAGAAAAAGTGGGTGGGACATGCTGTATGAAGTAATGAAATTTTTGGATATGGCGTACACACGATAAGAATATACCCAGATCCTTGACATAACGTGACCTCGACAATGCTCCCCGCATACACACTACTCGGACTCCCTCCAGTCACCATCTGGCAGAGTAGAGGTAACAAGATTATACACTAGCTGATCTCAAAGCCGCCTAGAGAGTTATCAATAGGTTCGGTCCAGTGTACTAACTAGCAACCGGCCTGCGAACACCGTTTTAGAGTTGTACCCTCGAAATGTAAGGAATGTTGGATCTTGCCACGATGTTCATCATAACCTCAAAAGTCATCAATCATACTGCATGAGGGAAGAGATAGGGAAAGGTTGACCAGAACTTAGCTCTAGAGACTAAACATGTGTTCCACCCCTTCAAGCCTCCAATAAGCAAAGTGGTGGTATTTCACTGTTTGTTGGGAGTCATCTACCACCTAGTAGTGCCTAGTAACATAGAGGGGCGGCATTCCTCCATGTGGTGTGGGTGCCACACCTTCGAATATGTGGGTTGCAGAGTTTGGAAACTAGAAACCTTAGAGGAGATTTGATTGAGGTGTTTCTGAGAGGCATCAGTAAAATGAATGAGGACAAAATTTTCAAGATTATAAATGATGCTAGAACTAGGGGACATAAATTCAAGTTACGGGCGGGAAATGTTTAGATTTGACTGCAGGAAGTTTTATTTTAGCCAGCGAGTTATAAATTATTGGAATAAGTTGCCTACATGGGTGGTAGAGGCTGGCAGTTTAGGGAAATTCAAACGTCATCTGGATAGTACCTTCGGGTCAGGGAAGTGCATAGGATGATAGATTTAATTTCCTTTTCTTTTATTAATTATTATTATTATTATTTTTATTTATTATTTTTTTTATATCATTGTTTTATTCAGGTTTCGGGGTTTTTTTTTTTTTTGGCTGGTGCAGCATAAGCCATAGGCTTTCTTGCGCCATGCAGCCATTACTAATACTAACACAGTTAAAGCCATAAACACCTGTGCAGCTCCAGTACTAACATACACATTCGGGGTAATAGATTGGACTAACACCGAGCTAGAAGGTATCATGCGAAAGACAAGGACAATGATGACCAAGAGTCGCCAACACCACCCGAAGTCAGCAGTAGAGAAACTAACAATACCTCGGAATGAGGGAGGAAGTGGCCTGATAGACCTGATAGAGCAACAGAAAACAGCGATAGTTAACCTGAAGGATTACTTCGAGAATAACACAGCACCACTCAACCTAAGTGAGGAACCCCTTTCTGCCCAGACGGTACAAGAAACGAAGTTAGAAAGATGGGCAAAGAAGACACTACAATGACCTCCATCAAGATCACATCGATAACATTGCTTCCAATGCATGGCTCACAAGCGGGTCGCTCTTCCCCAAGACTAAAGGATTCATGCTGGCCATCCAAGACTAGCTAATCAACACCAGAAACTATAGAAAATACATTGCAGAGGAGCCTGGAATGTCAGATGACACAATTCGACAATGCCACCTGCCCTCAGAAATGAATCAATACATCACCGCAGGGTGCAAGGTGATAACCCAGTGTACACTCATTGACACGATCAGGTAGCCAGGATAATACATCAAAAGCTAGTGAGGAAATACCATTTGACCAAAGAAAGTGTACCATACTACAAGTACAAACCCCAGGCAGTACTAGAGACCTGAACCCACAAGCTGTACTGGGACCACGCCATAATAACAGATAAGACCATCCCGCAGAACAGACTGGACATAACCCTTGTGTACAAGAAGGAAAAGGCTGCATGCCTGATTGACATATCGGTGCCCAACACTAGCAATGTCCAGAAAACCCATGAGGAAAAAATTAGGAAGTACACGAACTTGAGACAAGGTCAAGGAGATGTGGCATATGCAAGAAGTATCAATCATGTGTCAACCACCGGTATGGTACCAAAGACTCTACATAGCAGCCTAGCAGCAATAGGTCTCCCAGAGAACACCTACAAGGAACTCCAGAAAGTTTCAATCCTGAACACCTGTAGGATAGTCAGAGATTTCCTCGACCAACAGTAACACCAGACATTACAACCACCCTGTGTACTTGGTAGCAGTACCCGTCACAGAGTGGAATCTCCCAATCAGGGAGAAATAATATAATAATAATAATGCATGCTTCGCATGTGCATCTCACTTCAAACCATTGCATGACTAACGTATCAGAATAATAATTGGACATTTAACACATTCACTGATTTGTTACACAAATATGTGGCAATAGGTTTAATCCACTTGGAAGGGAAACTGCCCTCCTTTTAGAACATTTTCTTCCAGTTTTATAGAAGAAAAACTGGATTTTTTTCAAGAAATCTTTCTCTTAGGCTGACTAATTCAATCACAGTGAGGGAAAATCCCAAAAATGTCTCTGCCCTCTTCAGTCCAGATTGACTCAGTTTCGTGGTTTTCTATCCCATCTCAAAAAATAACCAGAAAAGCCAGCAGCAAAAGTGTTAACCTCAACATTAGCATGCTTGAAACAGAATTCCTGCATTGAATATTTGTGTAGAGCTTTTAAAAATGGATAGTAATATTGCTTCAGGTCAGATTACAGTTTCAGCTCAAAGATCTTTCATCATAATTGATATTTTACCATCTCGAATGCAGACGAATTTGTGCTGCACTGTGTGCACATGGCATAACATGCCATGTGGCATTATTAAAAGAAATAAGCTAAATATTTTCATATGTTAGCCCTTGCATATATTTAAATTTTATAAATTTAAATTTATATTACATATATATAAATTTAAGCATAAGCCATAGGCTTTCTTGCGCCATGCAGCCATTACTAATACTAACACAGTTAAAGCCATAAACACCTGTGCAGCTCCAGTTTTATAGAAGAAAAACTGGATTTTTTTCAAGAAATCTTTCTCTTAGGCTGACTAATTCAATCACAGTGAGGGAAAATCCCAAAAATGTCTCTGCCCTCTTCAGTCCAGATTGACTCAGTTTCGTGGTTTTCTATCCCAGCTCAAAAAATAACCAGAAAAGCCAGCAGCAAAAGTGTTAACCTCAACATTAGCATGCTTGAAACAGAATTCCTGCATTGAATATTTGTGTAGAGCTTTTAAAAATGGATAGTAATATTGCTTCAGGTCAGATTACAGTTTCAGCTCAAAGATCTTTCATCATAATTGATATTTTACCATCTCGAATGCAGACGAATTTGTGCTGCACTGTGTGCACATGGCATAACATGCCATGTGGCATTATTAAAAGAAATAAGCTAAATATTTTCATATGTTAGCCCTTGCATATATTTAAATTTTATAAATTTAAATTTATATTACATATATATAAATTTAAGCATAAGCCATAGGCTTTCTTGCGCCATGCAGCCATTACTAATACTAACACAGTTAAAGCCATAAACACCTGTGCAGCTCCAGTTTTATAGAAGAAAAACTGGATTTTTTTCAAGAAATCTTTCTCTTAGGCTGACTAATTCAATCACAGTGAGGGAAAATCCCAAAAATGTCTCTGCCCTCTTCAGTCCAGATTGACTCAGTTTCGTGGTTTTCTATCCCAGCTCAAAAAATAACCAGAAAAGCCAGCAGCAAAAGTGTTAACCTCAACATTAGCATGCTTGAAACAGAATTCCTGCATTGAATATTTGTGTAGAGCTTTTAAAAATGGATAGTAATATTGCTTCAGGTCAGATTACAGTTTCAGCTCAAAGATCTTTCATCATAATTGATATTTTACCATCTCGAATGCAGACGAATTTGTGCTGCACTGTGTGCACATGGCATAACATGCCATGTGGCATTATTAAAAGAAATAAGCTAAATATTTTCATATGTTAGCCCTTGCATATACATATTACATATATATAAATTTAAGTGACATTTTAAAATTTTTGTGTCTTTTGACTATTTTATATAAGTTTAACTGTGAACCCTATAAAAATAGAACAGCCGGCTCTTGAGTGGCGCAGCAAATGAGGACTGCTACTCTGGCACCCTCTATACTGTTGTACTATGAAAATATTTTTTGCTGTTTTAAAACCATTATTATTACAAATAATCTATAATTTTCTATATCAAAGGGTGTTCTTAAGCTTTTTTTAGTCTCCGTTTTTTTGTGTTTTTCGCAGAAAATTCATATAGATGTATCAAAAACTGTACAGAGCATACTGTTTTCTGTATTTGTAGCATATCTAGTTTGTATCTCCTTTGAATATATAGCTTTTACTGTATACTCTGCTGTATTATAAAAAATATATTTTTTATAACAAAATAAATATATTTTTATTTTTATAAAAAAAAAAAAAAAACAGCCTGAAGTAATTTTAGAAATTAACTGTATTTTTTACATTCATGTCTGTTGCTTATTTATAATAAAGTGAGACTTGCATTTGGTTAAGATGCATCTAATTTCTATGAATATGCAATCAGGGAGCAAATTTTACTAACTAATACTTTTCTTTCCTTTGTTTTATTTTAAAATAGGGGTTACTGTTAACAGCACTTCAGACACACCACCTCCAATACACAGATCAGTTATTAGTCCATTTGCAACACTTACTAGGGCAGAGCATACTTTTGCTCATATTCATCCACAAGCTGCTGCTCAGGTAATTATTGAAATGCTTTAGTTTAATCAATTATTTTAAATAGCTTTTAAAATTAATTATATTTTAATCAGTTTTACTTTGCCAAAGTCATTCTTGAATGTGTTTCTCCATGAGCTTACAAAAACATTGTGTATAGGAAGGACAGTTATTTTTATCTTTTTTTTAGTGAAGACAGTCTCAGGCCAGGCTACAGCAACTAGAGCTTACAATCCCAGGATCCTGGTAATTTTTTTCTGGTATTCAAATACCGGTATTTGAATACCAGAAATTTGATACAAAAATACCGGTTTTTTGGTACTAATTTAAAAAAGAATTGTTTATAATTTAATCACATAAAAGTTATAAAATCACCTTTATGTGATTTTATAACCACCAACCAAAAATTATAAATATTAAAAAAAGTATACTGCAGCAGAATTTGGCAAAAATTGTCATGCAATTAGATTCCAAGACACATTGGAACAGTTTATTGTCCATGCTTGAAAGCTTTTTTGAGTTGATATATTGTGTGCAGAAAGCTTTAATTGATTTAGCTTTAAGTATTTATTTCTGTGAGGATGAATTTAATTTATTATCTGCAGCTACATCTACATTAATGCCTATAAAGTTAGCAGTAGATGTACTATGCAGCAAAGAAGCAAATCTTTTAACTGCAGATGCTGCCATAGAATTTATGCTGAAATGCTTGGAAATCAGAATTCTGAAATAGCTAGAGAATTGGATATAGCATTAAAACTGTATTTCACAGAGGTGTACAATTTTATCACCTTCTTCAGTATTTGCAAAGCGGGACACAATATGATAGCAAATTATTTAGTATTAGTATTGGCCATATGGTGCAAGGAAGCCTAAGGGGAAAATAAAAAGAGTAAAATAATGATAATAATTAAATTAAATTAAATTAATAATTAATGAATAATAATAATAAAATAAATAATTAATGAATAATAAAAGAAAAGCAAATAGACAACCTATGCATTTCCCTCCTCCCATCCAGCTGACCTTTGAATTTCCCAAACCACCCATTTAGGTAACTTATTCCAGTAATTTCTAACTCACTGGCTGAATTAAAACTTCCTGCAATCCAGTCTAAATCTCCTCTAAGGTGTCTAGTTTCCAAGCTGTGCAACCTACATATTCGAAGTCTTTCCTCATATGGTCTCCCCTTTACTGATCTCATCAGCGAGTTATACCCGTCTTTGTACCCTTTCAAGAAGCTTGATGTCTTTTTTAGGTGCGGTCTCCATACTTGAACACAGTATTCCAAATGTGGTCAAACAATAGCCTTATATAATGGGATCATGACGTCCTTATCTCTACTAGCAAATGTTCGATAAATCATTGATAGGACACACTAACGTAGCTACCCTTTTTCGGGCCCGGAGGCAAAGAACATGTTTGGGCCCCTACTTAATTAATGAAAATTGCAAAAACAGGAGACAGCCAAAGACGCTGGGACCCTAAAGGGCCCGGAGGCAATTGCCTTGCATGCCTACATGGTAGCTACGCCAGTGATAGGGCACCATGAAGCATTGCAACTGTCCACAATTCTCGGAGAACTTCATGTCTGACCGTATCGTAACTCCCAAGTCCCGTTCCTCCAATACTGACTTTAGTTCAACTCCGCTAAGTGTATAAGTTATTTTGGGGTTGCTGTTCCCCAGGTATAAGACCTTGCATTTTTGCTGAATTAAAGCATAGCTGCCACTTTTCTGACCATCCCAGAAGTCTATCTAGGTCACTCTGAAGAAGTTCTGCTTGGCAGTGATCATTCACTGATCATCTACTGATCTTTACATCATCTGCAAGTTTAGACATCATGCTCTCTATCCCTTCATAGATGCCATTTAAGATAATCAAAAACAACAGTGGTCCCAATCTGAGGAATAATCATTTATCACAACCCTCTACCTGATGCCCTAAAGCCATCCTCTATCCATCTAAGGATTTTCCCAACTTCTCAAAAGTAACTGCTCATGTGGGACTGAGTCAAATGCTTTGCTGAAATCTAAAAAAACAATGTCGAAATTATTCCCAAAGTCCAGCTCACGGGTGGCCCTGTCAAAATGGCTAACCAGATTTGTTAAACATGATTTTCCCTTTACAAAACCATGCTGTGTATCCTTCAGAATTTCCTTTCTATCTAAATGATCCTGAATTGCACCCTTGATCATTGCCTCCATGATTTTCCCTACTATTGAAGTTAGACTGGCCGGTCTGTAATTTCCCATTAAACTCGTAGAATCGCCTTTATGTTCTGATTTATGCGAATCCAACGGAATTTCTCCGGAGTTCAGTGATGCTCTCATAATTAGCCTTGATAGTTCAGTGTACTCACTTGCCGCCTCCTTTAACATTATAGGGTACATGCCATCAACCACAAGAGCCTTACTTGCCTGTAGGCGCAAAAGTTTTTTCATTAAATAATTATTTGAAATTTAAACATTGTTAATTAACATTTTTTTCAACTTCACTCCCATAATATCTCGCTGACACAAAGAGTTTTTTTTTTTTTTTTTTTTATCTCTAAATATGCAAAGTAACTGTTGAGTTCATCTGCAGCATCAGTTGGGGTATCTAATACTATCCCACACAATTACATATGAGTCCAATCTGATTTTGTCCTCTTCTTTGCATTTATATATGTGAAGAATTCCTTAACTGCAATGCTTTGCTCTCTTCTTTATTCCTTATCCCCACTCTTTGCTCTCACCCAGACTCAGTAAAGATATTATAGTGAAAATTATATTTCGCTTAATAAAACTTCTTTCTCCTTCAGAAAATAATGAACGTAATTCAATCTTGGATGACCAACATGGAACAGAACATCAATGTTCCACAAATTCTTTCCAAAATAAGAAATTGCTAGACTCCGATGAGATTTTAAAAGATAAATTTCAGTCGGCAATTAATGAAATACTTTTAACTATTTCTGCTAAAAAGGTTCAAAGCCTAGAAAATATGGACTGAGATCGTCTACAATTATCATTATCCAGCATAGAATCTGAAAGCCGTTTTCTGCCGCTAATCAAATATGTAGCAAAATTACATCCATTTTCATATTGTTGATTGCTTATGTTTCTTAAGAGCTCACTTTATTTGGACAGACAGTGTGGATGCTTACACATAACTAAACTTTGCAGTAACAATATGTATTTTTTAGTTTTAGAATAACCGTATTTTTAATAATTTTTTTTTTCAGAATATTTATTATTGCAATAAAAGTTTATTTCAAACATGAATTCAAGTAATTACAGTACTTGTTTTTTCCTTACTTTATTTCACCTAATTGTTATCAAAATTTATTGAGAAAAATGTTTGTTTTTGAAATACTGCTATTAATACCGGTTTCATAAAATAAAAATACCAAAATACCAGTATTAAGATTTTGACCTGTATTGTAAGCCCTAATAAGCAACACTGCTGTGTGTATGTGGAGGTACTGTACCCAGCAAAGCCAATCAGTGCAGTGGCACCTTCTCAACGTAATGTAGTATTGGGTTTGTTGTCCATGTTGAGAATGTGCCACTCACCGGTTTTCATCCTTGCCCTTTGGAGACTGGCTGCCTGCTGTTGTCATTCTCAATACTCAGCACTGATGAAACATACCACCCTGTGTTCCATGGTGATGGGATCAGCAAAAAAAGAATAAAAAAACTCTAATGGCCTTAGTTATTTGGTAGGTTTCCTTCATTCCTGCTAACTCTCAATCTTAGTCCTGTTTACTCAAGACCAGGAAGGGCAGGCAAATCAATAAGGAGAACCTATACAGACAAGCAAAATAGGCCTGTAGATCAGAATGCCTTTTAATTGGGGAACTTTAACCTTCCTGATATTGACTGGAAATTTGGGTTGCTCACTTACACAATAGTAGAATTTTTCTGGATTTATTGGATGTTTTGACTGTTTGGGTGACTGTTTTCTACAGCATCATGTTAGCAAGGTAACAAGAGGAAGGAGTACTCTTGATCTGGCAGTTATCAGTGACTCTTCATGCATTAAGAATATCCAGATAAAGGAACCACTAGGTGGCAGTGATCATAATATACTGTATTGGGATATATTAAAGACATAACTACTGTAAAGAGTATGGGGGAAGTGTTTTGCTTTCATATAGGAAACTACAATGGTCTCAAGCAGTTTTTAAATTATGTTCAGTGGAACCAGCTGATGATGTTACCACCAAACAAATTCTGAATGGGAGAGGCATTCAGGAAAATAATCATAGAGGCTACTAAGCCTTTTATAGCAAAGCAAATATTGTTCAAAGTTTAGATTTAATGGGTGTCAGATGAATTGATGAGAGAAGTGGTGGAGAAAATAGCGTGAGAACATTATAAATTTGCAGACAACATAGAAACCTAGATTAAGTACAAACTTATCTTCAGTCAGGTCATAAGCATGTCAGGGAAGCTAAGACAGATAATGAGAAGTCCTTTGCTGGGATAGCAAAGAAAAGTAACAAAGTATTCTTTGCTTATATTAATACTAGAAGGAAAGGGATGAACAACATTGGCCCACTAGATATGAATGATATGGCTGTTGCTCATCCTGTTCGGATTGCTGATAAATTAAATAAATATTTAGTTTATCAAAGTAGTGGGAGTGCTGTGGCCTGGGAGAAAACTGAGGGGGGGAGGTGTCCTCTAAGTCACAGCCTTTTGAAATGTACTGCTTGTTTGATGATTATGGGCTTTCAGGAACAGGACATGATATTGCCAATGGGTATGTCTTTGTATGTGCTTGATGTAAAGAGTGTGAGGATATTAGGTGCCGACTCAGAGCTATTATGGGCCTTTATGAGAGCTTGAAGAACATGGTGGATGCCCTCGAAGGATTTAAATTGGGAGCCCATTAGGCTCTCAGTTGGCCACATAAATGCCAGAGCTTGCTCTCGATCATCAGGCAACACAGCAGCAATCCCCCAAGGCAGAATACACAGGAGCTAGTTGTCGGTGGCTATCGTCAGGGAATCAGGAAATATATTGTGCAAAAAAGGATAGGTGGATTAGCACCAGGGTATGTCTGCCAAAGGCAAAAATAGATTACATTGTAGATGCCGATTCCATTTTCATGTAGAGGCTTTCGTCATAATCTTCACAATCACCTGGTCTGTAGATTACTCCTACTCGCATTATACCTTTGTTTCCAACTATCTCACACCATACAGATTCTATACTAGCATGTGAGACGTCTGAATCTGGGATAACTATCGTCGCACTCAGGCTGCTTCTGATAAGAAGCATTACCCCACCACCCCTTCTATCTACCCTATCCTTCCTAAATACATTATATAAGCCATACTGAAACTCATCATCCCCAATTTCCGGGTGGCACCACGTCTCCGAAAGACCTATTATGTCCGTGTTACTTGTTTTAACCAGCAGTTCGAATTCGCTCATTTTATTGACGACACTTCTAACATTACTGTATAAACTTGACTTACTGTTCTTGTATATTTAACAACCCTAACACAACCCTTGAAGATTTTTAGTCTCTCTTCCCTGATATTAGCTACCCGCTCACTTAAAAAATTTCTGTCCCCAGAACATCTAGATAATATGTCCAGTTGGGGTAACAGATAAGAACTCTTGAGGTATGTGCAAGAGTTACTTTGACCAATATTATCAGATAAACGTGTATCAGTATTACCCACATCCCCCCCCCTAACTAGCAGTTTCCCTGAACCTTTAAGGTGTGCTCTATAATACTGGCAAAAACTTTTGCACCACCTTTGTTTAAGTGTATCCCGTCTCTACAAAACAAATTCCTTCTACCTACAAGTATGGGCCAAGCTGATAGAAATTTCCCCCCTGAAGCCTTGCAGAGTCCTTCAAGTCTTGAGTTAATCCACAAGGCTTTTAACATATAATCCCTCCTATCGTGTCTGGGCAGAATTGCAGACTCATAGACATTGTGGCCTAGCTCGCGCCATTTCCTCAGCATGGTCCTTTATTTTTCCAACAAATCGTCAGATCGTGTATGTTTAATATCATTAATCCCCACATGAATAATAATATTCTCTTTACCCCCCTTAAAATCTGACAATCTGTTGGTGACATCATTAATAGTTGCCCCGGCAGACATACCCTGGTTCTACTCCACCTATCCTTATTACAAAAAATATTACCCGTTTCCCTGACAATGGAGTCTCCTAAAAAAAACAATGTCCTTTTTAACCAGAGTAGTTTGCACTTGGTTTTTCTGTTTTGAGGCCTGAATCAGGTGTGCATCACTTGGTAGATTGCTGGAGTCTTTTCATACCAACTAAGAAATACTGTTCAATATTTAGGCCCCAGTGGATGTCAGATGGACTAATAAGACTCGTGGCAGAGAAGAAAAATGCATGAAATGCATATAAATTATCAGGTGACACAGAAGTCTAAAACTCTAGAAGGAAGGGGATGAATCAGATTCGTCCACTTGATATCAATGGTTCGGCTGTTGATGATCCTCCTCAGATAGCTGAGAAACTGAATCAGTATTTTGCATCTACATTCAGACATGAGGAATTCTGTAGAGAAGTGGAGGCCAGAAGTTTATCAAATTCTAATAGGAAGCTAAATTATTTTGTAATAACTGAGAGCAAAGTGGAGGAGAAATTCTGAAAAAGGCCTCTAAGGTTGGGCAAATTCATATTTTAGCATTAAGTCAGCTCATACACCAACCATAAGAATAAGTGTTTACTGTAACTAAAATATTTACAAATTAAAATAAAATAAATATTTACAAAAACTGCTATTATATTAAATTAAATTATATACATGGGAAAACATTAAAACTGTGATAAAATCCTTAAGATAAAATACACTAAAATAAACTGGATTAAAATTGATAAAAACGATAAAAAATCTCTGGAGCTTTCGGAAGCATCAGCTTCTTTCCTCAGCAGTAACAAAACTTTCTGTAGCACGTCCATATATAACAGGCTCATGGTACTTATACACGTGGTGCAGTCGGCGCATGGTCTGAACTGGAAGCGGAAATAGCTCGGGAATGTGTTAAGCAAAACCGTTCATCTGTACTTAGGATGATAGTTTCAAACAGATGATGCATACGCATACCTCTGTCCCTATTCATAATATTGTGGTCAGATGAACAGATTCGTAGGCTCTCGAGCCATTTACAGTTCTAGAACCCATGCACTCGATCCACAATAACCGCATCCTCTGGGGAGATTTGATGCTGCTTCTCCCAAAAATGTTCGGCCACAGCAGGCTTATTGTAATCAGCGGTTTTTATAGCGTTTGCATGCTCCCCAGACGATCCTTGAGCCGTCGTTTTGTCTTGCCCACATAACATTCCCCACAATCCGGGCATTTTATCCTGCATTTTATTTTATCCAGCATTTTATCCCATTTTATACTACTCCACTACTCAGGTCCTTTGCTATTGGGTCTTTTACCTGAGACAAAACTGTGTGCAACCTCCGCCCGGGAAGCTTCACACAGCGTGTTTTATGACGCCGCAAAACATGATTTCTTTTGATGTGGTGTCACTATTCACATGCATTCCAATTAAACATGGAATATATTGTGTTAGAAAATCTTGAGTAATGATGTCTCTTTGGGTAATAGATCACTTTTAAATGTAGAGGATATTTGTTCTGGTGTGGAACTTTGCTAGCCAACACCACTATGGTGTACCAAGGTGTTATATACAAACAGGTTCACGGTACAGCCATGGGATCTCCTATTAGCGCCATCGTGGCCAGTCTGTCCATGGAGGAGTTAGAGGACAGGGTTTTTAGTGGATGTCATTTTCCCATAAAGAAATGGAAAAGGTGTGTTGATGATACCTTCACCGTGGTCCAGAAGGGGAGAGAGGATGATGCACTCCATTGGCTTAATAGCTTCTCCCAATTTATACAATTTACCTCAGAGGTGGAGACAGGAGGTACCCTTCCTTTCTTGGATGTACTGGTCTCTAGGATAGACCCTAGGCTCAAAACTTCTGTGTTTAAAAAACCTATGTGCAGAGGCCAATACACCCATTATAGTTCAGCACAAGCTGGGCAGCATAAGAATAGTGTAGTGAAAGTTCTACTAGATAGAGCAGGGTCACACTGCACTACCTCTGAGGACAAAGAATGTGAAATTAGACGAGTCACAGCAGACCTTAGAAAATGCGGATACCCCCAGAGGATCATAGACAGGTTTAGTAGAGGAATAGAGTCTAACCGTCAGGAACCGTTTGTTTCTGTGGCTACCGCATACATTCCTTACTATCGGGCGTTTCTGAGCATCTTGCTAGAGTTTTGCGGGGTTATAAAACACGCTGTGTGCAGCTTCCCGGGCAGAGGTTGCACACAGTGTTGTCTCAGGTAAAAGACCCAATAGCAAAGGACCCGAGTAGTGGAGTAGTATACAGGATAAAATGCCCGGATTGTGGGGAATATTATGTGTGCAAGACAAAACAACGGCTCAAGGATCGTCTGGGGGAGCATGCAAATGCTATAAAAACCGCTGATTACAATAAGTCTGCTGTGGCCGAACATTTTTGGGAGAAGCAGCATCAAATCTCCCCAGAGGATGCGGTTATTGTGGATCGAGTGCATGGGTTCTGGAACCGTAAATGGCTCGAGAGTCTACGAATCTGTTCATCCTACCACAATATTATGAATAGGGACAGAGGTATGTGTATGCATCCTCTGTTTGAAACTATCATCCTAAGTACGGATGAACGGTTTTACTTAACACGTTCCCAAGCTATTTCTGCTTCCAGTTCAGACCATGTGCCGACTGCACCACATGTATAAGTACCGTGAGCCTGTTATATATGGACGTGCTGCAGGAAGTTTTGTTACTGCTGAGGAAGGAAGCCGATGCTTCCGAAAGCTCCAGAGATTTTTATCGTTTTTATCGCTTTTAATCTGGTTTATTTTAGTGTATTTTATCTCAAGGATTTTATCACAGTTTTAATGTTTTTCACACGTATATAATTTAATTTAATATAATAGCAATTTTTGTAAATATTTATTTTATTTTAATTTGTAAATATTTTAGTTACAGTAAACACTTATTCTTATCGTTGGTGTATGAGCTGACTTAATGCTAAAATATGGAGGAGAAATAGTTGAAGTTAAACATAAGAAAGGCACCTGTGGTGGATGGGGTCTATCCAGTTATATTAAAAGAGGCAGCAAAGGAGATAAGCAAACCCTTAGCTGTGATAATGAGAGCATCCTCGGATTCAGTGGATGTCCCCACAGACTGGAGAAGTGCAAATGTGTCCCCAATTCACAAAGGATCAAAGGATGACACGATTAATAAGTTTAGCATCTGATATGGGAAAGTAATGGAGTCACTGAGTGTTTTAACTATAAATACAGTCAAGACTGCATTTATAGTTCAAACACTGCATGGCTTTGTTAAAGGGAAGTCTAAGGTAGTGCACCAATTTGATTGGTAGTGACCAATTTGATTGGATATTACTACTAATCTGTCACAAAAGAACTGTATGTAGAAAATAATTTTGATATCATACATTTGGATTTCAGGAATGCTTTTTGATACTGTTGCACAAAAAAGGCTGCTGTACAAATTGGAGCAGTATGGCATTAAGGGAAAGTTTTTGCTATTGATAAAAGGATAGTTGATTGGGAAAAAAAACAGAGAGGCAATCAATGGGCACTGCTCTTCATGAACGAATGTTGTTAGTGGAGTCCTGCAGGGTTTAGTGTTGGGACCATTGTTGTTTTCTGTATCTATCAATGATATTGGTCAAGATATATAAAGCTTAATTTCTAAGTTTGTAGATGACACAAAGGCTGGCAGGGTTGTTGTTGACAGTAAGCTACTGCAACAGGATCTAGAAAAGTTGGGTGGATGGACTCAGAGGTTGCAAATAAAGCTTAACATTGACAAATGCACAGTACTACACATGCGTAGCAGTTACACCTGAGTAATGTACCAACTATGTGGTACTACACTCAGGGTAGTGAAGAATGAAAAAGACCTGGGGTTAATTGTGCAATCAGATATGAAGTTTTTTTGGCAGTACAGACAGGCTACCAGAGCAAATCATGGGGTCTTCTTAGTAATATACAGGAATTTTGCTGACAGGTATAAGGAGGTGATTATCCCTTTGTATAAGATAATGGTCAGGCTACACCTTTAGTACTGCATACAGGTCTGGACGTGTCATTTTGGGAAATATCTAGAGTTGCTAGAATGAGTACAGAAAAGGGCAACGAGATTGGTGAGAGGAACAAAGGGTTGCTCTTATCAAGAAAAGGCTTAAATTTTACAAATTGTAGCATCTGGAGACTAGGCACCTTCGAGGTGATCTGAATGTGGTGTATAAGACCTTGAATGGTTTGAGAAAGCGTGATGCTTATGGTATTGTTCCTCTTGTTCAGATTACGCATTTGAGGGGGCATGAATTCGAATTGAGGAAAGACAGTTGTAGGATAGATGTGCCCATCTTTGAACCAAAGATGCTCTCATAATTAGCATTACCATTAGTTGAGGCATATGATGCAAGAAAGCAAGCTTATAGAGCATCAGCCAAAAAAAGAAAAAAATCCATTACCATTTCACCCATCCAGGCACTCCAGATGTTTGTCTAGTTCAGCCTTAAATTTATTTCAGCTATCAACTTCCAGCAATCAACTACCCATTGGCTAAAGGCAACTTCTGCACATCTATTCTATAACTGTCTTTCCTCAATTTGAATCTATGCCCCCTGATGTTCTTAATCTCAGCAATTGGAATTATTCCATCAGCATTGAGCCTGCTCAAATCATTCAAGGCTTTGTACACCTCAGTCAGATTGCCTCGCAAGTGCCTATTCTCCAGATGCTGCAACTGACATAATTTAAGCCTCTTCTTTTAAGAGAACCCCTTTGTTCCTCTCACCAATCTTGTTGCCCTTCTCTATGCTCGTTCTAGCAATTCTACGTCCGTCCTAAAATGAGGCCTCCAGACCTGCATGCAGTACTCAAGGTGTGGCCTGACCATTACCTTATGCAAAGGTATAATCACTTCCTTGTCTCTGCTAGTAAAATTCCTATATATCATTGACAAAACTCCATGACCTGCTCTGGCAGCCCATCTGCACTGCTCAGAGACCTTCATATCTGACTGCACAATTACCCCCAAGTCTTTTTCATTATCCACCTCCCTGAGTGTAGTACCACACAGTTGGTACGTTTCTATTGGGTTACTGCTGCCCATATGCAGTAACCCAAGAGAAACCTTTCTTACTTTGCATTTGTCAATAGTTAACTTCAGTTGCCACTTCTCAGTCCATCTACCTAACTTTTCTAGATCCTGTTGCACTAGCATACTGTCTTTACTATCATTAACAACCCTGCCAACCTTTGTATCATCTGCAAACTTGCTCATTAAGCCTCATATACCATCATCAATATCATTAATAAATACACAAAACAACAATGGGCCCAGCACCAATCCCTGGGGAAATCCACTAATAACATTAGTGCACATAGAGCAGTGTCCATTTATTACCACTCTCTGCTGTCTCCCACTCAATCATCGCTTATTGCAGCAACTTGCCCTTAATGCTGTACTGCTCCAATTTGTTCAGGAGTCTTCCATGTGCAACAATATCAAAAGCTTTCTTGAAATTCATGAAATTTATATGATATCAAAATTATTTTTTGCATCCAGTTCCTTTGTGACCACATCATAGTATCCAATCAAACTGATTACTCTTTAGCATTAGCAAGGGCACATGATGCAAGAAAGCAAACTTATATAGCATCAGCCAAAAAAAAAAAAAGAACACATCCCCACCTTGTCATTTCACTCATCCGCCCGCTACAAATGTTTGTCTAGTTCTGCCTTGAATTTGTTTAAGCTGTCAACTTCTACAACGATAGATGGAAGTTTGTTCCAGCAATCAACCACCCCTTCTAAAGGCAAGCATCGGCACATCTGTCCTACAACTTTCTTTCCTCAATTTAAATTTATGCCCTCTCAGGCGATTATTCTGGGCAAAAGGAAGAATTCCATCAGACTTGAGTATGCTCAAACCATTGAAGGCTTTATACACTTCAATCAGATCACCTCACAGGTGCCTAGTCTCCAGACACTATAATTTGCAAAACTTAAGCCTTTCTTTGTAAGAGGAACCGTTTGTTCCATTCTTTAAACTTGTTTCCCTTCTCCGTACTCGTTCTACATCCTTCTTAAAATGAGGCCTCCAGACCTGTGTACAGTACTCAAGGTGTGGCCTGACCATTGCCTTATACAAGGGGATAATAATTCTGTATATCATTGAGAAGACAACATGGGCTACTCTTGCAAACAGTCTCAGTTGCTTAGAAAACTTCATATCTGCCTACGCAATTACCCCCAGGTCCTTTTCACTCTCTACCTCTATCAGTGTAGTACCACACAGTTGATACGTTACTCTGGGTTTACTTATTCCCATATGCAGTAATTTATATTCGTCAATGTTAAACTTTAGTTGCCACCTCTCAACCTATCTATTCAACTTTTCTAGAACATGTTGCAGCATCATACTATCATTAGTGTCATTAACAACCCTACCGACCTTATCGTCTGCAAACTTGTACATTAAGCCTGATATACCATCATCAATATCATTAATGAATACAGAAAACAACAATGGACCCAACACTGAACCCTGGGGGACTCCACTAATAACATTAGTCCATGAAGAGCAGTGTCCATTGATTACCACTCTCTGTCTTCTCCCACTCAACCATCCCTTTATCCATAGCAGCAATTTGCCTCCAGTGCCACGCTGCTCCAATTTGTGCAGCAGTCTTCCATGTGCAACAGTATGAAAGGCCTTTCTAAGATCCAAATATATGAAATCAAAATTATTCTTTGCATCCAGTTCCTTTATGACTACATCATAGTATCCAATAAAATTGGTCAGACAAGACTTTCCCTTAACAAACGCATGCTGTGTCTGAGCTATAACTGAAGTCTTGTCTAGGTGATCCTGCAATGCTTCTTTAACCAGTGCCTCCATTAATTTCCCTGGAACAGAAGTTAAACTAACAGGTCCGTAATTACCTGTCTCCCTTTGATCCTTCTTTGTGGATTGGGGTCACATTTGCACATATTCAGTCCATGGGTACCTCCCACGAGTCTAAGGAAGCTGTCATAATTATGGCTAAGGGTCTGCTTATTTACTTTGCTGTCTCCTTTAATATAACTGGATAGATTCCATTCACACCCCAAGTGCCTTTCTTATATTTATCTTCAACAATATCTCCTCCACTTTCCTCTCAGTTATTACAAAATCATCTAGCTCACTGCCAGAATTTACTTCACCTCTGGAAATCCCCTTCCTGAATAACTCCTTATGTGGGAATGTAGATGCAAAATACTCGTTTGGTCTGTTAGCCACCTGAGCAGGATCATCAACATTTGAACTATCAATATCCAGTGGACCAATATGATTCGTCCCTTATGATTAGCATTAGAATTAGGAATATTGTTCACACATCTGGGGCAGTGCCCCCAAAACCTCTCTCTGCCTGCTAGACTCCTTTCTAACAGAGTCTCTCCACTCGCTGTCTCATAGACATACTGTTTCTGCTGCATGCCTTTTCTACAGATACTTCCTTGGGCACTGTTCTTCTGAATTGGCTTCTATTATTCCCGCTGTCCCTTTCAAAACAGTCCGAACACGTGCCACCAACATCCATTTACTGTCCAACTTCAAACTCACAGAACCAACTTTTCATCTTCCTCATTTATTCATTCATCTGCTGTTTTTTGGAACAACCTTCCTTCGTACGTATTTCCTGAAAATTGCAGTTTACAGAAGTTCGTCTAATGTCAACAAATATATTCTTTCATCTTCTCAACCTCCACCCCAACACATTACCAAGTACTGTAGGTTCTAATACCTCTCGTGTTTGGGGTTTTCATAAAAAAAAAAAAAAAAAAATTCCATTGCATTATTTCAGATGAGATGTGAATAATTGAAAGACCGAGGAGGAAATAAGAAAAGAAAGAGAATAAAACCTTCCCTCTCTCTTGTTTCCTAATAGTTTGGGAAGATAAAAATTAATGCTTTTATAAGAGGGAGAAGAACAATGTTTTCCATTCAGAAATACAGGTTCATGTGGTTTATGACACTTGGCCAATGCTTTTATCTATTTCATTTCTCATCAGATTTCAAAGATATTTGGAATTAATAAATTGGATGGGAGATGATATGTGGTGCGTCATTATTAAAGAAATTAAATAGTCCTTTGATGTGTGGAGATTTGATTCTTACATTAAAACAATTCATCTGCATGCAGTATGAGTAAATACAATGGCTGAAAATTGATTTAGCATTTTGTTATATGTGAAACGTACATTTCAGAATGTTTTGGTTTTATTTTCAATGCAAATATTTGCTCAACTATTGTAGCTATATTCGATTTTCCTACAAAATGATGTCATTTTTCTCTACTCATAAGTTTTTTATAATCATAGTTACTTTACTTAATTGTTCAGTAGATGGCTTTATTGTCATTAATTCAATAATCACTTATGCCAGTAGAAGACTGTATCAGGTGAAGATTATTTTATCTAGCACTTGGATATATGCTTTTGTCATTTTTTTTTTATTGTCCAATCTAACTAACAAATTAACATGTGTTAGCTTTTCTTCTGAGAGTAGGTACTGTAGTTAGTAGTTATTAATTGGCATCATTAAGTATATCTCATATTGTGGAATACCTTCATGAGTTACCATGATATTGCACTACCTCAAATAAATAAATAATGATATTGCACTACCTTGAATAAGTAGCTAACTACTAAAGTAGTTGGCTACGTACAGAAATGATGCAATTGCACTAACTTGTATGCTAGTTAAGTCCCTAAACTATTCTGTAATCTAAATTACTCCACACCATCAGGCATCTCTCATATTGTGGAGTTATTTATACTTCTCAACTGGGTTCGTCATTGAAACACCAGGGTGTACCACTGATGAGGAGCCAATAAGCTCCAAAACGGCGCCGTTTGGGTGATGGTATCTGCTGAAAATAAGTAACAATAATCTTCTCCTATGGTGAAATATTACTTATTTGAGGTAGTGCAATATCATATTAACTCGTGAAAGTATTCACTATATGAGATATACTTAATGATAGCAATTTATAACTACTAAAGTAGTTGGCTACTTACAGAAATGATGCAACTGCACTAACTTGTACTCTAGTTAACTCCCTACGTAACCTGATGTTTTAGCCCAAAACTATTCTGTATCCTGAACTCTTTAATGAAATTATATGGGTAATTGAATATAACAAATATTTTTACTACTCATAACTAGGTTTGTTAAGGGGAAATCTTGTCTGACCAGTTTGATTGGATACTACAATGTGGTCATGAAGTAACTGGATGCAAAAAATAATTTTGATATCATATACTTGGATTTCAGGAAAGCTTTTGATACTATTGCACATGGAAGACTGCTTTACGAATTGGAGCGGTATGGCATTAAGGGCAAGTTGCTGCAATGGATAAAGGGATGGTTGAGTGGGAGATGGCAGAGAGTGGTAATAAATGGACACTGCTCTACATGGACTAATGTTATTAGTGGAGTTCCCTAGGGTTCGGTGCTGGGCCCATTGTTGTTTTGTGTATTTATCAATGATATCGGTGAAGGTATATCAGGCTTAATGTCCAATTTTGCAGATGATACAAAGGTTGGCAGGGTTGTTAATGACAGTATGCTACTGCAAAAGGAGGTAGAAAAGTTAGGCAGATAGGCTGAGAAGATGGGCTTCTCATATGGGGAAGTAGCAATTAAAGTTTAACATTGACAAATGCAAAGTACTCCATATGGGTAGCAGTAGCCCAAGAGAAACATACCAACTGTTTGGTACTGCATTCAGGGTGGTGGAGAATGAGAAAGACTTGAGGGTAATTGTGCAGTCAGCTATGAAGTTCTCTGACAGTGCAGACAGGCTGCCAGAGCAGGTCATGAAGTTTTGTCAATGATATATAGGAATTTTTCTAGCAGAGGCAAGGAGGTGATTATCCCCTTGTATTGGGCAATGGTCAGGCCACACCTTGAGTACTGTGTACAGGTCTGGAGGTCTCATTTTAGGAAGGATGCAGAGTTGCTAGAGCATGTACAGAGAAGGGCAACAAGATTGGTGAGAGGAACAAAGGGGTGCTCTTACCAAGAGAGATTTAAGTTCTGCAAGTTGCAGCATCTGGATACTAGATGCTGCAATCAGATCACCTAGGCATGTGCAAGGTGATCTGATTGAGGTGTATAAGGCCTTGAATGGTTTGAGCAGCCTCATGCTGATGGGATACTTCTGTTTGCTCAGATTAAGAACCTGAGGAGGCATAGATTCAAATTGAGGAACAACAGTTGTAGAATAGATGTGCGGAAGTTTGCCTTTAGCCTGCAAGTTAGTTGATTACTGGAACAGACTTCCGTCTGTTGATAGCTTAAATAAATTTAAGGCTGAACTAGACAGACATTTGGAGTGACCAGATGGGTGAAATGGGAAGGGTTTTTTTTATTTATTTATTTTTTTTTTTTTGGCTGATGTTATATAAGCTTGCATTCTTGCATCGTATGCCTCAGATAATGCTAATGATATTATTACTCAAATTTTAGCAGAAAATTACTCATGATAATGTATTCTACCAAGCATTTAAACCACCAAAGGACTGAATAGTTGTCAGATATTTAGCAGAGTTCTATCTTTTTTTAATTTTTTTTATGAAAACCCCAAACACGAAAGGTATCAAAACCTATAGTATTTAGTACCGTGCATGGGTTGAAGGAGAAGTATGAGGGGAGGGGAATGCCGGAAACTTTGCTCTAGAGACTAAACATGAGTTTCACCACTTCAAGCCTCCAATAAGCAAAGTGATGGTATTTCACCGGTTGATGAAAGTCATCTACCACCTGTAATCTGATGGAAATTTAAAATAAAATCATTTCCAAATACTTTCTCCCCCCCCCTTCTCTCAATTAAAAAATGTACAGAAAATGAAAACTTCTTAGTATCAAGATATTTCAGAATTATTCTGATGGCCTCGCGACCGACAACATAGGAAGCATTGAGTGGAATATGCTTGGTTTTGTTGGAGATGATTTACTATGATCATTAATGCAAAAGTTAGAGGAAAAGTAGGATGCTAATATGACTTTGTCTTTAGGTTAGAATGCAACAGAATCATGAGATTGTAACAGAGCTGAAAATATGAATGGTCATAAATTGCAGCCAGTAGCTTTAGCTAGTTATCAGAAAACTCAGCTACCATTTGAGCAAGAACCTTGTTTTCTACTCAGGAATAAAATGAAGTTAATTTTTAATGAGCTGTTGTAATCTTTAGAGTAGCTATAAAATGAATCTGGAGATTTGGATATAAGTCATTTGCAATATGCTATGTTCTTATCTTGAATAGCACTTTTACACTTTTAACATTAACACTTATTTAAAAACCAAGATTTTCCAATAAATGTGCTAACATATTTCATCCTTACAAGATAATTTCACTGACACAATCTAAACAAACAAACATTAGGATTGGAAGATTTTAAACATAATCCAACCAAAGAAAAGAAGAATAGAAATAATGTGCATAATCTCATTTTGCTATGTTGTAATGCCTAACACAGGGCTGATAATGGGCACAGAAAGATGTCGAGATTCTGATATTCTCATATGGGGAATATTTTTGTGATAAGCCATTGAATCTCTCAATATTCTGGAGAGCTTTGTCACCTGCAGGATGCATGTGAACATTGTTGTGAACTGACCAGTTTCATCCCATATTGTTGCCATTGTTATTACCATATTTCTATTCCAAGAGAAAATCATTCCAGAACTGTTATTCTTGATGTATATTTTGAAAGTGCTTCTGAAATAGTGTAATAAGGCTGATAAAACCATGGACTCATGGTTTTATCAGTCTGTCACTCTGTTACCTATTCTAGGAGAAATATATAAATGGCTTCTCCACACATATGCAGTTTCTGTATATGTGAGGAGAACTATATGATTTGTTCATTGCAGTCACCAAACCAGTTTTGTTTTGTTCAAAGCAAAGGAACCAAGGATGCTCTTAAATCAGTTCTGGTTGAGATACATTTGACTACTAAAAACTGCATGCTAGAAATTTTTATACCATTTGCATTCATCTGCTCAATGTGGCAGTCAGTACTTAGATGACAGAATAGCAAACTGTTCCGCCAATTAATACATGATTTTTAATGGCTATATCTACAATAAAAAATTTTAGTGACAATCAAGTATGACCAAATCTTAAGTGATATGTTAACAAGCTACCCTCCTTAGCCTTTTTTTTTCTTCCCCCAAACCGCATAAGCAGTTTGGGAAAAAAAAAGTTGGAGAAAATTTACTTTAAGGCTAATGCAGTGATCTGTTAGTAATAGGAACAGCTGATTCTAGGAAAGAATTTCAAGAGAGATAGATGGAAGTGAATTGACTGAATTATGAATCTCAACTACAGACTCTGCTACAGGGATATCAAAAGGCCATTTTAATAATTGTCATCATTTTACAGTACATTAGGGCACTTCAAGTCCCAAATGTTTTAAAAATTAAGTATCTGGAAGTGGCACTCTGGATCTTTCTTTTCGTTTTAAGTTCTTGAAGGAAAACATTAAGAGAACCTTTTCCAAAATAAGAAGTATTACAGGAGTGAGTTGGGAGTTTTAGGACAGACTCCTGACTATGTTGTATAATGATGTATTTTTGCCATTTATAATGTATGCATTGCTGTCTAGGCACATAAAGTGATGTAATGGCCAAAATAACAACTGATCTTTGCTCGAAGACATATATGTTTGTCAGTTACAAGATTCTCTCTCTCTCTTAGTGTCAAATGATACATTAAATGTTGTGGAAGGAATGACTAAATCTGGAAGGATTCCAGATTTAGTCGTTATTAAAAGAGCTTTAATATATTATGTAAAGAAGAATATTTAAAAAGAAATCAGTGACTTTTTTTTTTTTTTTTTTTTTCAATAAAGATTTAGAAAGTTAATTACGGTTTGCAATCATGTCCTGATTCATGAGTGAAGTATGGTATTCATATGACCAACAATGAGAAGTTAAGAATTTACATAAGAAATAGAATACCATAGGTAATTCTTTCAAAAAAAGGAAAGAATTACTTATGACATATTACCAAAAGTTGATATAAAACTAAATTCTGACTAATCTTTGAACTATCTATGTATAAATTTGTCACCAGATATAGATCCTTTAAATCAAAACTAAGGGAATTAGGATTTGTGGAGTCCAGTAGTTTTTGTGGTTGAGATAGGGCTTTTTTGCTTTTTTTTTTTTTCCTCTCTCTCTCTCTCTCTTCAGTTGTAGTAATTATTGAGATTAGCCTGTACAACATGTATTCAGCCCCTTGAATTTGAATGTACAAATATCATACAGATAAAATAAAAATAAAATGCATATTTTATCACCCACATATTTCTCCATAAGAACTAGTGCACCCTATCTCTTGCAGTCATTACATCTAAACATCTCAAACTAACCAATGAACTTGCATGCTTAAGAATATAATTAAGGAACTGATGTTATTTCATTTATTGATATAACTGGCTGCTAGCTTTTTTAGATATGCCTTTTAATATTTTTACTTATGTTTTTAAATTTAATAGCCATACAGTTTTGTTTGTTCTATAGAATTTATTACAGTAGCCTAAACATTTAGCTGCTCAATTTTCATTCTAAAAATTTTCCTGTATTGCAGTTATTCTCATATCCCAACATTAGCCCTGTAAGTGGCTTAAGTGGAGTTATTAGTCCCACTAGTCTCTCTTTGTTCACTTCACCTGTAACTACACCACGTTCAACTCCACGTACCACACCCATACCTCGATGGAGTGGTGCCTTCATTCCGTTGGATGAAAATATAGATTACAGCATGATGGTAGGGCTTATACCTGGAACCAATCCTGATGCTGATCCCCCACACATCATTGGTGCTGAAGGTATTATGTTGTATTATGTTTTTTTTTTTTCCTTTTTCAATTATGATTTAGAATGCTGTTTAATAATTTAAAAAATATATTACACTGAAAATACAGAAGACAATTTGTAGGATTGCTTTGTGTTTTTATAAATTATAAAATTTTTAACACCACAGTAATCAGTACATGAAAAATCAGTTTGTCTACCTGAAATTGTAGGTATTCAGCTGTTCATAATTACAACTTAAATGATAATAAGTAATTCACACATAGATATATAAAAGTCATTAATTAGTTTGCCAGGCACTGCACTGAAAAGGTATCTCTCCATACTTTGAAAAAGCCATACTGTTTTAAAAAATATGAGTGATCATTGCCATTCAAGAAAAAAAAATTGTCTTGCAAATAAACTTATTTAAAATTAACAAATTTATTTGCTATAAGTGGATAACAAACTCTAATTTGTTATCCACTTATAGCAAATAAATGAAATTCCCTCTATTTATATATAATATAAATAAATATAAATAAAACAAAAAAATTTTCAGCAAAATGCTTCAAACTACACATAAATTCAACTACATATAAATTAGTGTTAAAGCATCATATCTATAGCAGTTGAACCAACCGAAGTTGTAATATTAAAATGCATTGTTACATTATATTGTGAAATCCTTCACTAGTTGCCTAGGTGCCTCCGTAGCCAGGTGGGCAGGAGCAGCAGTGTGTAGCATACGCTTCTTGATTAGACTGGGGTTCGAGCCCGTGAGGCACCTCCGTAGCCAGGTGGGCAGAAGCAGCAGTGTGTAGCACATGCTTCTTGATTAGACCGGGGTTCAAGCCCGTGACAACCAAATATGGAGGATGCGGAAAGGTCAGGGAATGACCACCGCATATCCCCGGAGCAATATGGCCTTAGTTGCTAATGCTCCTAAAAACCAAATAACAACATCGAGCCCGTGACCACCAAATATGGAGGATGTGGAAAGGTCAGGGAATGACCACCGCATATACCCAGAGCAATATGGCCTTAGTTGCTAATGCTCCTAAAAACCAAAATAACAATAACTAGTTGCCTATCTTTCACACTTTGAATAAGTAACACTTTCCAATAGAGAAGACTGTTGTTACTTAGTCTCAGTGGGTACTACCACTGGCTGTTTAAGGGCTAGTTACCAGGAACCTACCAACTCACTGAAGTGGGCCATCTAACCCTGAAATGGCCATATGAATGATGAGAGCCACTAAGAATAAGCAACTGAAAGATAAATGACTCATTGTGAAGGATTTCATAATATGAGATATAATGTAATGATGTCTTTTAATAATGCAACTTCAGTACATACATGATGCCTTAGCACTAACTTATATTTAGTTGAATTTATCTACAGTTTGAAGCCTTGTGCTTTAAATTTTTTATGTTTTAAGTACACACCTCTTTGCATCTCTCATATTGTGAAATCAATTTTTTCAATTGGATTGTCAAGTTTTATACCACCAGATGCCTACCCATTCACCACTTCACAATATGAAGTATAACATAATGATGCCTTTTAATAATAAAACTTCAGTTTTCTTCAACTGCTGATGCTTTTGCACTGACTTATTATGTAATATAATAGATAAATATTGCTTTTGATTACTTTCCCTTTCCTGATTAAGCATACTTTATTTAATTTCTAAGTTGGCATGACACAGTTGTTTCAAACTGTGACAGTTTTGTTGGGACACCTTGATGCATTATTTAATAATAAATATGCTATAAATGCAACAGAATATTTGTTTAAAGCCTTCATAATAATATCAATAGAAACAGCTGTACATAATTTGATAATTTGCTATTGAATAAACTAGCTTATTTTTGAAGTCAGAGCAGCAGCAGCAGCAGCAGCAGCAGCAGCAGCAGCAGCAGTGTACTGTAATTAACCAGCAGTGTACTGTAATTAACCACCTGATTAAACATCTGATTGGTGCTCGGGGACGAGCACCAATAATTGGGAAAATAGAAAAGGCTGAAATGAAATTATATCATATTTGCTGAAATGAAAGATCCTGCAGCAACAGCAGTTCTAATTTTCTGTTCATTTTTCTTTATGGTGTGTGTGTGTGTGTGTGTGTAAAACTTCGGCTAGATTTAATATCTAAATTATTAGATTTAAGTGCTTTGTATACATTCACTGTAAGAATCTAGGTCAGTGGCCTTATAGGCTTTATTTATATACTTTTAACTTTCTGTGATATGTATTTTAACACCCTGGGCTGTTAGGTTATCAAAGTAAAAATTTTGTCTATTTGTGTCCTAAGTATTTATCTAGTTTCACCTCCATTCAGCATAAGTGTTAGGTATTTACCTCTGAACTCAAGACCAAAATGTTTAAACAAATAAGAAAAAACTGAACGTACACAATGTAATCTACATTTGTCAATGTTAAACATCTGATTACTGTAATTAACCACCTGATTAAACATCTGATTGGTGCTCGGGGACGAGCACCAATAATTGGGAAAATAGAAAAGGCTGAAATGAAATTATATCATATTTGCTGAAATGAAAGATCCTGCAGCAACAGCAGTTCTAATTTTCTGTTCATTTTTCTTTATGGTCTGGCTTGTTGCTTCATTTAAATTTAAACTTTTTGCAATGTATGATACCTTTTCCCCCTTTTTAAGATGATCCAAAATTTGTATCATTGATTCTAGAGAAGTGAAGTTTCTTTTGAGCTTTTTTATTTTCCTAGGGTATAATTGAAAGCTGGAATTTAAATCACAACAAAGAAATTATTCCAATACTGTTCTTAAGAACAAAGTTTAGTTCTTAAGAACAAATATGCGGAAAAATTTATAAATGATCAAATTAAAACCAAAATAAAGTTACAAAAACCTTAAAAGTCACGAACTTCACTCTCCGAAGTTGCGATGTCTCTGTGGTCTCAAACAAGCACAAGTTCAGTAGCACAGAATTTAACACGGGATTTCCCAATAATTTTTTTGCATAAGACTAGTGAGTCAACAGCAGGGATGCACAATAAAGAATGGAAATGTTGAAAAATTACATCCAACATAATAGGGTTCCCCCTGCAAAAAAGCTCAAAAATAACGTTATGTCAAGGTTTGCGGGTGTTGCCTGTATATAAATTTGCTTCTTTGGATTATTTGGCCTTGTGAATAATATTATTTTTATGAACTTATTTTGTTTCATTTATTTCAGATTCACCATATTCGTGTTTACAGTTTTCTTCGTCTATATATACAATCTCTTCCTCCCTGGAATTGCAGTTTGTCATTCAGTTGGAGAGGTCTGGGTTCAAACTACAATGGGAACTGGATGTGTCTCTCACCCACAAATATATACAAAATCCGTACAGATGTCCATAACATAAACATAAATCAGCATGTGAATATGTAGATATAATACACTACAAAGATCACATCTAGTACCATATGAACTGTTGTGCCATGACTGATTTAGTTGCTGCACGAATGCTGTGCTTCCAAAAAACAACTATTTAGTCTCTACATTTAATAATCTCTGTTTTGCTTTTGCATCATCTCTTGTATATGAATATAGTGCTTTTAAAAATATTTATTTATATTGAGCACCTTCAGATTTTACTTAAGAGGGAAAATAATGGAGTCTCTGGTTAAAGAAGAGTTGCAGGATCATCTAGACAAGACTGCATTAATAGTTCAGACACAGCATGGGTTTGTTAAAGTCTTACCTGACCAATTTGATTGGATACTACGATGTGGTCGCAAAGGAACTGGATGCAAAAAATAATTTCAATATCATATACTTGGATTTCAGGAAAGAATTTGATACTGTTGCACATGGAAGACTATTATGCAAATTGGAGCAGTATGAAATTAAGGGCAGGTTGCTACAGTGGATAGAGGGATGGTTGAGTGGAAGGTGGCAAAGAGTGGTAAAAAATGGACATTGCTCTACGTGGACTAATGTTATTAGTGGAGTCCCAAGGGTTCAGTGCTGGGCTCATTGTTGCTTTGTGTATTCATCAATGATATCAATGAAGGTAGATCAGGCATAATATCCAAGTTTATGGACGACACCAAGGTTGGCAGGGTTGTTAAAGACAATTAGACAGTATGCTACTGCAACAGGATCTAGAAAAGTTAGGCAGATAGGCTGAGAAGTTTAACATTGACAATTGCAAAGTATTGCATATGGGTATCAGTAATCTAAGAGAAACATACCAACTGTGTGGTACGTTTCTCTCAGGGAAGTGGAGAATGAAAAAGGCCTGGGGCTAATTGTGCAGTTAGATCTGAAGTTCTCTGAGCAGTGCAGACAGTCTTCCAGAACAGGTCATGGAGTCTTGTCAATGATATATAGGAATTTTGCTAGCAGGGATAAGGAGGTGATTATCCCCTTGTATAAGGCAATGGTCAGGTTACACCTTGAGTACTGGAGGCCTCATTTTCGGAAGGATATAGAGTTGCTAGAATGAGCAACTCAATATAGAGTTGCTCGTTCTAGCAACAAGAATGGCAACAAGACTGGTGAGGGGAACAAAGCAGTGCTCTTACAAAGAAAGGATTAAATTCTGCAAATTGTATCATTTGGAGACTAGGCACCTGCCAGGTGATCTGATTGAGGTGTATAAGGCCTTGAATGGTTTGAGCAGGCTCAGTGCTGTTGGGATTCTTCTGCTTGCTCAGATTAAGAACCTGGGGGGGCATAGATTGAAATTGGGGAAAGACAGTTGTAGAATAGATGTGTGCAGAAGTTGCCTTTAGCCAATGGGTAGTTGATTGCTGGAACAGACTTCCATCTGTTGTTGTTGTGGAAGTTGATAGCTTAAATAAATTTAAGGCTGAACCAGACAAACATTTGGAGTGACTGGATTGGTGAAATGGAAAGGTGTTTTTTTTTTTTTTGGCTGATTCTGTATAAGCTTGCTTTCTTGCATTGTATGACTCAACTAATGCTAATGCTAAAGTTGCAGCCACGTGGGAGTGCTTGACATCCCATACCATCTGCAGAAACTCACATCAGAGTCACTAATATCAAAATTATGGCCAAAGTATGAAAGCTAATATAGTTTTAAGCAAGTGCACAGCACCATAGGCCAATTCTTCAGTAAATATTAATTTGACAGCGAAATGTGTGAAGGAATGTGAGAATATTTCTGAATTTTAAATATTAAAAAAAGGAAAATAATAAACAAAACTCATGTAAACAGTGTGTTTAATATTTAGTGTACTGAAATTATATAGAATCACCTTAGGAAATTCTTCAACTAAAATTGGCAAGCATAGTTATTTGTCTAAATTTCAGAGCTTATTCGAGTTCCCTTTTCAAAATTATAGAGAAAAGGTAAAAAGAGAATAGTTAAAATGCTGAATGGTAATGTACAGTAGACTCTCGATTTTCCGGGATAGATCGTAAAAAACAAATCCTGGGAAATAATCAATTTCCCAGTTAATCCAAAAATACAGAAGTCCCCGACATACATAAGAGATACGTTCCAGGACTTCTTACTTTGTTAAGTTTTACATAACTAGGGAATGACTAGTAACATATTGCTACTATATCATTATTGACAAATCTGAATTCAGCGTGATACTTGTTAATGTGTGACCATTTTCATACATTCTTATTAGTTTAATTTTCTGATCCAAATCGATCGCTTTCCTTTTGTTAGTAGATGTACTAGTATCGCTGTCACTTATTCTCTTAGTCGGCACCATGATAACGGTCAAAATGAAATTTTCTGTAAAGAACTTCACAGGGTTAAGGTGAAAACTCACTACATATTATCATCCTGCGCAAGCCCACATTTTACTAAAGCAAATTTTTGGAGGTCAATTAAAAACAATTTGCACTTTCCGTTTTATTGGGCGTTTATGTTAGTGCAATTCATTCTAAACAAGTAGTAAACTCGATCTTATTGCTTTTGCAATAATACCAATAGCTGGAATTCTGTGGGTTTTTACGTTATTATGGTGAAGTGTGTATGTCCCCTTCACTGAAATCTTCAGTCATATAAAAAAAAAACCTTCAATAATTGTAAGAATCTTCTCTTTTTTTCCTATTTTTTTGCTTGTTACTCCGATCTCACTTGTGCAATTTGTGCATGCCATGATCATCATTATTGATTGCTTATTATTTTTTTTTTTTTTTGTTGTTTTAAATTTTACAATCCTAAAAATAAAAAAATTGAGTGAAAACAAATTTACTTAAATCTGTAGTTGCATAAGTCAGGGACTTACTGTATCGAAAAGTGTTCAGCAACCTACGTAAAAAATATGGCGATAGTTAAAAAAACTAAAAAACTTAGCATGTACTACTCGCGTGTTCAATACGATGCTTCCCTTTATTTTTTACAATGTCGCGTATGTTTGGTCATCAACATTATAATGGTTCTTTAGAGATTTAACGGATGCACCGTTTTCAAACTTTTGAATAATTTCAAGTCTTTGTTTAACTGAAAGCGCAACTTGTTTGCGTTTACCCATCATTTTTGCAATTTATAAACAACAAAATATATATATATATATTTACTATTTAAAAAATATTCGACATCCCTGACATAAATAACAAAACAAAATTTGTCTTTTTGCGGTGCAACAGAACACAACAATCGACGCAACGTACTAAATCAAACTAAACATTTGGTCTCTTTTTTTCTTCTTTTCTTCCTTCTCTTTTCTTTTCTTTTGAGCAGGAGGTGTGAAGACAGCAGGGGTTGCAAGATAATGGGCATATTAATCTCCCAATGACAACTTATAAAATATCTGTTTATACCTATTCTAGTTATTACTTGAATTTTATGATTTCTAGTTGGTTTTTTTTTTTTTTTTATTTGGAGTCTTGAAGTGTCCTGGTTAATCCAATCCCGGTAAATCGAGAGTCTGCTGTATTTAAATAATTATTTATGCATCTGAAGGTAAGCAGTTGCTGTTCCTGTGGATTGGAATAAGCTTACAACTGGGGATGACCTTTAGTCTTCTGACAGTGCTGCCACAACATGTTTCAGGTAAGAAATCCTTTCCGCAGATACTCAAATCCCTAACCTTCACATATATAATTATTTATTTAAATATATTAGAGTTAAGGAAGAATTTCAGTAATCAGCATAACCGGTCAGTATTTTAACCATTCTTTTTCTTTCTTTCTGCAGTCATTAAAAATACTCTAAAACATAAGAAAATAACTGTATTTGCATTGTTTGGTTTAAAGAATTTGCTTAGGTGAGTCTATACAATATCATTAAACTTAATATTAAGCCTAATATTTATGTGAGTTTTGTGTGTTATTCAATTATAACCTTTGGGGTGTAAAGCAACCTGCACCACCATTCTTCCACATTTAGCATTGTTCTTCCAGAAAAGATGTTTGAATTTCATAGTTATTAGCATTAGCATTAGTAGAGGCATTTGATGCAAGAAAGCAAGCTTATGCAGCATCAGCCAAAAAAATTAAAGTAAAATAAATAAATAAAAAATAACCACTTCCACTTCACCCCTCTGTTCGTTTGAAATACCTGTCCAGCCGAGCCTTAAACTTATTTAGTCTATCAACTTCCACGACAAGGGATGGAAGTCTGTTCCACCTACAAACCACCTGCTGGCTAAAGGCAAATTTCCGCATATCTATCCTACATCTGTCTTTCCTCAATTTGAATTTATGCCCTCTCAGGTGATTATTCTGAGCAAGAGGAAGAATCCCATCAGCATTGAGCATGCTCAAACCATTCAAGGCTTTGTACACCTCTATCAGATCACCTTGCTGGTGCCTAGTCTCCAGACACTGTAATTCGCAAAACTTAAGCCTTTCTTCGAAAGAGCACCCCTTTGTTCCATTCACTAATCTTGTTGCCCCTCTCTGTACTCGTTCCAGCAGCTCTACATCCTTCTTGAAATGAGGCCTCCAGGCCTGTATACAGTACTCTAGGTGTGGCCTGACCATTGCCTTATACAAGGGAATAATCACCTCCTTATCCCTGCTAGAAAAATTCTTATATATCATTGACAATACACCATGAGCTACTCTTGCAGCCCGTCTGCACTGCTCAGAGAACTTCATATCTGCCTCCACAACCACCCCCAGGTCCCTTTCATTCTCTACCACTGTCAGTGTAGTAACACAGAATTGATACGTTGCTCTGGGGTTGCTGTTTCCCATATGTAGTACTTTACATTTGTCAATGTTAAACTTCATTTGCCACCTCTCAGCCCATCTGCCCAACCTTTCCAGATCCTGTTGCAGCAGCATAGTGTCAGTAGTGTCCTTGACAACCCTGCCAACCTTCGTATCATCTGCAAACTTGGACATTAAGCTTGATATACCATCATCAATATCATTTATAAATACAGAAAACAATAAGGGACTCCACTATTAACATTAGTCCACGATGAGCAGTGTCCATTGATTACCACTCTCTGTCTTCTCCCCCTCAACCACCCCTTTATCCATAGCAGCAATTTGCCTCCATTGCCACACTGCTCCAATTTGTGCAGCAGTCTTCCATGTGCAACAGTATCAAAAGCCTTTCTAAGATCCAAGTATATAATATCAAAGTTATTCCCTGCATCCAGTTCTTTTGTGACTGCATCATAGTATCCAATCAAATTGGTCAGGCAAGACTTCCCCTTAACAAAACCATGCTGTGTCTGAGCTATAACTGAAGTCTTGTCTAGATGATCCTGCAGTGCTTCTTTAACCAGTGCCTCCATTAATTTTCCGGGAACAGAAGTTAAACTCACAGGTCTATAATTACTTGTGTCAGCCTTTGATCCTCCTTTGTGAATTGGGGTCACATTTGCACATCTCCAGTCCATGGGTACCTCCCCTGAGTCCAAGGAAGCTCTCATAATTATGGCTTTGCTTACTTCCTTTGCTGCCTCCTTTAATATAACTGGATAGATTCCATCCACCCCAGGTGCCTTTCTTGTGTTTATCTTCAACAATTTCTCCTCCACTTTACTCTCAGTTATTAGAAGATTCTCTAGCTTACTGCCAGAGTTGAATACACCTCTGGCATTCCCCTCGCTGTATAACTCCTCATGTGTGAATGTCGATGCAAAATATTCATTTAGTTTGTTAGCTACCTGAGCAGGATCATCAACAGCTGACCCATCGATATCAAGTGGACCAATCTAATTCATCCCCTTCCTTCTAGAGTTTACATAAGTAAAGAACTCTTTGCTGTTTTTCTTCGCATCCCTTGCCAAGGATTTCTCGTAATCTGCCTTCGCCTGCCTAACCTCCTTTGTAACTTGGTTACAGATCAACTTGTATCTATCATAGGCTTCTGTATCTCGTGTTAATTTGTATGTATCCCATGCATTTTTCTTCTCTGCCATATGCCTCATTAGTTCATCTGACATCCATTTAGGCCTAAACCTTGAACAATATTTCTTAGTTGGTATGTAAAGCCTAGTAGCTTCCAAGATAAGTTCTTTGAATGCTTCCCATTTTGAATTTGCTGTTGGTAACATCATCAGTTGATCCCACTGTATAGAATTTAAATACTATCTCAGTCCATCGTAGTCGCCTTTACAAAAGCAAATTCGTAAGAGAATTCTTAGAGAATTCTGAGGAATGAGTCCTCTAAATGAGCCTTTTTTAATGTTTTTTGAAAGCATATATATAGCATGACATAGTGTGATTGGTAAATAGCTTACAGTAAAACTAAATACACCTGTGCATAATCGAAGGCATTATGAATTAATAAACTTTTTCATAATAAAAACTTCATTTTAAATGTATATCTTTAAAGACATATGCACAAAAAATGCATAAGTAACAAAGTTGCCAACACATATAGCAGCAGCAGTTGATTGTTTATGGAATGTTGGTACTGAGAGAAAATGAAGCATTTTATATATAAACAAAGTTTTTATCTTATCTCCATTTAATAAATTTTTCTAATCGGATTGTATATGGTTGGTCATACTGGATCACCCAAGTATCATCAAGTTAATGTTACAATAGGGAAATTTGCAAAAGGAAAAACCATAAATGGTTTTTCCTTTTCAATTTCACTGTGAGAACTCACAGTGAAACTAAAACACAGGACAACAGAACTCAATTGTTTTTGGGGTGTTAAACTGCTGAAAAAGTATAACATTTCATTTAGAAATAAAAACTATATATTGCTGGTAAATAATAATAGGGAATTTTCCTGACCTAACTATGTAGCAGTTAGAAGCAGTGGCATAACCCCCCACCCCCAGTCCTTTCATTGTTTCTTTATGTATCACACTGAGTTGTTGTTGTTGTTTTTTTTTTTTTTTTAATTTGAATTTCACATGGCTTAAAAATAAGTCAGCAGGGTGGATAACCACACTGCTGACTTATTTTTAATTTAATTTAAATTTGAAATTTAACTTGCAATATATATCTATATAGATAGATAGATATTAAATGTAATTTAAAGTCAATGTAACAGTTGATGGAAAAATAAAAATAAAAAATGAATAAGCAAGGTATGACAAATGCACCAAAACGCACAGAGCAGCAGTAAAGGATGCAAAAGTATATAAGCATGTAAGACTAGATAAGTCTGATAAAGTTTACATAGATAGAGATGAAAATTACACAAAGTGCCAACGACTAGAAGGGTAAAAAAGAATGTTAATATCCTAAAAGTTATGATGAATTAAGAAAATTATGGGCTGAATTGCAAAACTTGGCTTTGCAATTCAGCCCATTCTTTCGCCTTTTTCAAATCTACATTACTTCTTTTTCTACTATCCTTACCCTTCTAGTCCTTGGCATTTTGTGTAATTTTCACTTCCATCTATGCAAACTGTATCAGACTTATCTATTCTTACATGCTTATATATATATATATATATATATATATATATATTTTTTTTTTTTTTTTATTATTTATAAAGTTTGTTTTTTTTCCCAGCATAATAAAAGTTTTGTTTCATTGAAAACAACAGGTGTAAAAACATTCTTAAATGTTCAAGATTTTTCATTAGAAAAATTAAATTACATTTAGCAAATTTACAGTCCATTGGTGAAAAAGGAAGCATTGGTATACTCCAAGCAGGGGAATACACAAAAAAATTCTGAAAACGGAAAGAAAGTTGTTCACCTGTTGCTTACTGTGTGACCATTTTAGTTACTATTAAGGGCATAACCGCTGCTAGATTAATCTTGGCAACTTAATTTTTCAGACGACACATAGAGCTGGAACAAATTTTTTGATACCTGGTTTCCACATGTGTGTTATTCTATGTATATTTAAAAATTCACAACTTCACTATTTCTATATCAAATTTATTCTCTAATTTGTGTGTTATCTAACTTGAAAATTTCATTATTCAAGAGACACTTGTACTTGAAAGTGTAACAAAAGCTTTTCTAATATTTAAAAATGGCATTTTAAGATTTCTAAGGTTATATTTCTAAATAAGATTATGAAGGTCATAATATTATATTCTCAAGCACCTGAATTATTTCTTATTTATAATATAACCCTTATAAAGGGTTATATTATAATTAAAACCTCTTTGTGCAGTAAACCTCAATATTTTGGTTTTGATTATTTGTGGGTTTGTCTTTTTGTACAGGGTAACATTCATGGTTTCAGTTATTCTTGAGTAGTTTTTCTGCAAGCCCACATTACATTTCTATCATATATACTTACTTGTCTCCATATAGTTATGCCACAGAGATGAGACCTTGATCCGACTGACAAATTAGGGTCCCATCACACCATTTCAGTTATATTAGGACCTCCAATTTGGGAATTCTCAACCAGATGAACAGTGATCCTTCTATCAGTGAATAATTCTGTAAAAAGTACAATATCTGTAACATATATAAAGAAATCACTAGATGGAATTGAACTATTGACTTGGATGCTTGCTGTAGGAAGATATTTCAAAGAAAGTGTGGTGAAAGCAACAGGAAAAAGAGAGTGATGCAATTCAGAAGCTCCTCAGCTGTTGCATAAGGCACTGGCGAGGAATTTTTATATGTCCAAGGTTCTGGCTGACAAGGTGTTTAAAATGGATTCTTTAATTAGAGCGTAGTCTAACATTTAAAAGACTACTGGAAGCTCTTACAGCCCCTGTTTCCTTGTAGGGAAACCTACAGGGAATTGCAACAAAAAACAGCATGAACAGCCGTAGTGGGTTTACTCTTGTAAGTCGCCCTCCTAGAAAGATCTCAGGAGTGTCCCATATCTGTAATCTATCCTCTCCTCTATCTTTTTACTGTCATTATCATTGGTGAATTAAATGTTTTTTTTTTTTTTTAATTTATTCTTCATATAATATGCATTCATAGTTTTTATATATATTTGTGATTTATAATAGTAAACATGGTTATTTCATACATTATATGTTAATTCTTATTAATTATAAACATTTGCCTTGATTTCCATAAGAAGGGTTCACCAAACCCTAATTTTTCTATATGGCTTTAGTCTTAATATTTGTGGTGATTTCCAGGAATGTATCCTCCAAAAATATTGGTAGTTTACTGTATATAAGATTAGATGTGTTTATTTAAATAATATTCAATATGATCACATTAATATACTGAACGTGCTTTATCCTCAACAGACCGTTTCTTCACAGTAGTCCAAGCCACTGAAGCAGTTGATGCGAGTAGTCAGACAGGAGGGTCTCCTGCACCTTCTAAATCACAGACATCATAAAAAAATAAATAAATAAAAATAAAAACCGACATCAAATGCTCTTATTGTATATTTGTAAGCAGAAACAATTAAAGTTGGCCTTAAACTTGCAACTCTTGGAGCAATATAGACAAATCACTTTGTGGAAATTCCACTGCATTGTATGAATATCTAAAGAGGGCAGGTTGGCAAAAGTTGTGCAATATTATTAAATTGTAATAGTGAATTAACAATTATGTCAAATACAAATGGTATATAGGTGCATTGAGTTATGCCAGTTTGACTGTCATAGTAAAATCACATTAAAAAAAGTGCATGTAAAATAGCAAAGTAACAGTTTTCAATTAGTAGCCAAAGGATAACTGTGATACATCATTTATTCATATGTACAGTAGTATGATACTTCATTGAAAAGAAGCTTATAAAAGAAGAAATGTAATATAAAGACATTTGAATATGTTCATAAATGCTGTGTTCATAAATTATTATAATAGATTATACAAATGCAGTATATTCATCTAAAATAATTTTTAATAACTTAATCTTTGATTTATTAATAGATCATTTTCACACCAAAACTGCATATATTTTAATTAAATGATAATGATTAAAGTAAGAAAAAAATTCTAAAATTTGATAGTTATGATGCCCATGTTTATATATATTAAAACATTTCATTAATATCTTTTATACAATCCTTAAGTAACTGTTCACTCTTTGATACCTGCATGCCCTTATTTTGAATATAATGCAACATTTATGTTGAAATGCTTTTCTGGCTTAAAAAATAGAAGCAACATTTAGTTCAAAGCATATAGTTTGGTAGAAATATAATAAATAGCTTAACATTAACTTTGAAATAAAGAATATTGATTAATAAAAATCAGAACACTATTAAGTGAAATCAAGAATTAGATACTATATAGGCATATTCTCACATGTATTAAAACTGATATAACTGCTGTTTCTGTCACACATCTCTGTCTGACTTTAATTGATGTATTAGCTTGTAGAACGTTTGTATATTTATTAATGTATACCTTCCAAAACACGGACATCCATTTTTCATTATGCATTAACAGTAATTGCCTTTTACACATTTTAAAACATGACGATATGAAAATTTATCTTAATCCTGCAAGTTATTCATACTAGATCAGTCTATAATATGACTGAAGATGAAATTTACATTCTAAATTCATAGGTAGTATTTAATACAGATTCATTAGATGTCTTCTGGCAAAACAATAACTATTTACATGGAACTCAGAATGTCTCCTCTAACAGTACAGTTGTTTCACCACTTGTCTTGTTTGAGGAGGTCTGGATTTGAATCCTTTCAGTGACACTGGAGGAATTCTTAAAAACCTCTTCAATCTGGACTGCATTTGGCCAGTCTCAGGCAGAGGAAGTAGCATTTCCTTCACCGCTAATTATTCTTGATTTTTTTAGCCTATATAATATGAAAATTAGCCCATTAATACTTTTGACTAAATTAACATCTTTGGACTAAGATGTTTATGCTCCATAAAACCAATAACAGCTAACAGAAGGTGCATGATCAAAAAGCATCTTTTTTTTTTATCCAAAAAAATAATTATTTCCTGACTAAGTTGGCCAAGTTTCAGGATAGAGAAAGGGTTGAATTTTAAAGGAAACAAAAAGTCTGTAGAAAATTAAGATGTATATTATTCAAAAATAATGATTTATTTAGTTATTGAATCATTTCTTTCTGTATAGTTGAGAGGAGGGAGTCATTTGGTATATAAGAGTAAGTTACTTATGAATTGTAAATACAAATATTAGTATAGAGAAAAATTTATTTAAAAATGTAAGTGGAAATGTTATTTCTCTGTATTTATTTATTTATGGGTTTTTTTTGTTTTTTTTGTAAGATAAGTATTTTATGGTTTCAGACAAGCGTTATTTTCAGTTGCAGCTAATGTAAATGTTGATCATTTTAATTACTGTTTTTATCATAAACTGTTAACTTTATGTCACAAATTATTCCAATAAGCAAATTTTAATAGTTGCATGATATGTAAATCATTATATGCATTAACTCTTGTTTATGTAAAAGCTTACACAGTGTATATTTAGATAGCTACTTCTATCCTGAGATATCATGAATTTTGTAAAATTACCGTACGCTGACCTGCGCGCGTGCATGTGTGTGTGTGTGCGCGTGCGCACATACATGTGCATTATCACAACTTTATTATTTTTAAGTATTCTTAATTTGAATAATCCTCAAATTTTTTCATCGTGACATTTTGAAGCAACTGTTGAATTTTTGTGGTATATGAAATTGTTATAGTTATTGTTGCATTGTTAATATTTTATGTACTCAAGTGCATAGAATATGGAACTTGATATAGTTGCATTTTTTTACATCTGAATTAAACACTTATAGTTTGAAACTGTGTATTCGCTGTTTACTCTGCATTTTGAGTAAAACTAATAAGAACTCAGGATTGTAGTGTAAATTGACAAGTTGGGATTGGAGCTTGATACATAAAATGTATCTAAGTATTGAGATCATGTATGCTTATTGAGCTTGTGGTACTGAAGTGTGGAATTCAAATCATCAGAAATACAGATGAACTTAAATTTGTTTAATATTAAAAAATAAATAATTCAATGTATAATAAAATAATATCAATGTTGAAATATTAGCAATGCTAGCTTATAATTGATTCATGGAACACTAATAACAAAATATGATAACTAACTTTTTATATATAGTTACTGTTACATAGATGTTTAGTTACCCATATATGCAGCAATCATAATACATCCACACGGAAGTAAATCTTGTTAATTCAATATTGGTTAAAGTTTCAGATAATCCAAAGTCACTGACATTTCTTTCCCCAGCCAAACTGAATAAGATTTTGCATGGTTTTTAATGCATTTTTATTATATACTGCAGTTAACTTTTAATTCAAGTACAATATTTGGTTTCATGGATGCCTAATAATCCTTGTGTGATGAACTGTTTGCAGAGATGGAAGAGGGGCTTACTAAATGAGAGCTGATAGAAAGAAAAAAAAAATTACATTCAGCATAGCACCATAATAAATTAACACAAATTTATTTAGCAATGACATTCATGAGCTTCAAAATTCATAAGGAATTGAATGGTGGGTATCCAATGAAAATAAAAATATTGAAAATATCATATTACTACTGTATTCTTAAACATGAATGAAAAAAAGGTATTTGAACTAAACAAAAGAAATTAATTCATAACGCATCTACTGTAAACTTAATAATTTGAACATTAAAGACAGAATTTTTGGTACTATGTTATTATTATTTTTTTTTTATATTTATTATATTTTTTTTTTTCGGAATTTCCATAGAAAGCCCTTCTTTCATCTTTGAATTTACACTGAATCGTTCTTTTTTTTTTTTTCCCCACAATGTCTTCTAAACACCCCCACAATGTCTTCTAAACACACAAGTGCTTTCTCTCAATATTTGCACTTAGACTTTCTTGTAATTTATTTACAGTATTTTTTTAATTTTCTTTCATACTTTTACTTTTTCCTTTCATCTCTTCATCAGTCTGCAATAGCTTCTTGCACACTGGAGGTGAAATAAAGTAACATTTTTATATGTATAGCATTCCTGGCAAAAACAGTGAATATAGCTTGGGTAATAACTCTGAATAATTGTGTCAACTAAAATTCAGCTATTTTGATTAGTATTTCTCTCAATGTTTGCACTTAGACTTTCTTGTAATTTATTTAAAGTATTTTTTTTAATTCTCTTTCATACTTTTAATTTTTCCTTTCATCTCTTCATCAGTCTGCAGTAGCTCCTTGCACACTGGAGGTGAAATAAAGTAACATTCTTTATATGTATAGTATTCCTGGCAAAAACAGTGAATGTAGCTTGGGTAATAACTCTGAATAATTGTGTCAACTAAAATTCAGCTATTTTGATTAGTGACAAGTAATCAAGAGCTGAGGAAGCAGGAGAATTGTTAATTTTTAAAAGGATTGGCAGCTCATCCCCACTACCACACACAAAAAAAATAAATAAATAAAATAAAACCTTATGATTTGTTCAGGAAACAAATTCAGGTATAATTGTTTCCAGTCTCAGTCACTCACTGTCACTACAGATCATATGAAGACAGCAGCAGACATAAGAAATTAGATATTTAGGGTTATGTTACGATATACTCCTAACTAGAGAGTTGGTGACATGTTGTGGTACAAAAAAGGTTAGGAATGATGAATTTCTTTTATACTCTTTACAGTCATCTGTGGTCAGTAGCACTTGCAACATCATTGTAATTTCTTAAAAGCAACCAAATCTACCAGTGTTAACAGTGGACTGTACATATTTAGGATAGCATACTGATTTCATCTTGCATTATACTTTCCAGTGGTTGTGCACTGCCCTAAGACTGCAACAATTTTTCATATAATAAGTAAAGCTAAAATGTATACAGTCATCGTCAGCCATTTTGAATCCACTGCTGGATGAAGGCCTCTCCAGCAACTTTCCAGTTACTTCTGTTTTGTGCAATGGCCATCCATTTACTATCCATGAACTTGTGAATTTCATCTGTCCATCTCTGTCGATATCTTCCAGGTCTTCTTCTAGCTCCTCTTAGGTTACCATTCTGTTATTTTCTTAGTCCATCTGTCATCATATCTTCGAGCTGTGTGTGTCCTGCCCAAGACCATTTTAGTTCTTTAGTTTTGATAAGAATGTCCTTTACTTGAGTTTGCTGCATAATCAGTGTTTCTCTTCTTATCTACCAGTCTGATTCCTAATATAATTCGTTCCATTCTTTGCTGTGTAGTTCTCAGCTTCTCTTCCATTCTTTTGGTGAGCGCCCAAGTTTCACTTCCATAAGTCATGGTGGGGAGTATGCATTGGTTCATTATTTTATCTTTCAGACAAATTGGGATATTGCTCCTCAGTATGTGGCTATATTTCTTGAATGCTATCCATCCAAAATTTATTCTTCTCTTGACTTCCAGCCATTTATCATTATTACAGCTAATGACCTGTCCCAGATACCAGATAAGTATATGAATCCACCTATTCAATTACTGCTTCTTCAATGATTATATCCCTTTCTGTGGCGTACTTGTTCATCATTACTTTTTTTTAGCCATATTCATCTTTAGTCCGAAATCCTTACTAACTCTGCATAACTGATTAAAATTTTCCTCTAGTTCTTTGGGATCATGACTTACGATCACAGTGTCATCTGCAAATTGTAAATGGTTTGGGTACTCTCCATTCACATTGACTCCTTTCTGGGACCAGTCTAATCTTCTGAAAGCTTCCTTAAGGGCAGCCATAAACAACTTCAGAGATATTGTCTCCTTGTCGAATTTCTTTCTCAATTTTAAATTTGGTACTGTTTTTGTCTAGTCTAATAAAGGAGGAAACATTCTCATATATTTTCTTCAAAATCATAATATATGGGATAGCTATGCTTTGTCTTTCCAGTGCCAGAAACATTGCCTTATGCTGTATGGAGTCAAATGCCTTTTCATAATCCACAAATGCCAGACATAATGGTGTTTTATATTCATTTGCTTTCTCCATTAGCTGTGATATTACGTGATGATCCATAGTTGAGAATCTTGTTCGAAAGCCAGCTTGCTCTTTCACTTGATTCTCATCAAGTATTCTTTCTAATCTTTCAGGGCATCTCCGTACCCAGGTGGTAAGGAGCAGCAGTGCATAACACACGCTTCTTGATTAGACCGGGGTTCGAGCCCATCACCACCAAATACGGAGGATGCAGAAAGGTCAAGGAATGACCACCGCATATCGCGGAGCAATATGGCCTTAGTTGCTAATGCTCCTAAAAAAAAAAAACCAACCAAGCAGAAAGGTCAGGGAATGACCACCACATATCCCAGAGCAATATAGCCTTAGTTGCTAATGCTCCTAAAAAACAAATAACTAATCTGTTATTAATGACCCTAGTGGACAACTTGTAGATGTGGTATAACAAGCTAATTGGTCTATAATTTCCAATTTATGATTTATCTCCTTTCTTATGCAGCAAAATTATGATTGCATTAATCCACTCCTTAGGCATCACGCCTTTTCTAATGCATTTTTTAGCATTAGCAACTAAGGCCATATTGCTCCGGGAATATGCGGTGGTCATTCCCTGACCTTTCCGCATCCTCCGTATTTGGTGGTGATGGGCTCGAACCCCGGTCTAATCAAGAAATGTGTGCTGTGCGCTGCCGCTGCTCCTTCCCACCTGGCTACGGAGGCGCCTTTGATTTATTTTCTTCAACGCATGTCCTACCTCATCAGAAAGGATATCAGGTATGTCGTATGTGTTACTAATTTGTGATCCATCTTCCCCACTTCTGGCATCATTCCCTCACTCCTTCTATAATTCTCTATAGTAGTCTTCTGCTATTTGAATTATGCCTCCTCTGCTATTTATAAGTACACAATCACTATTCTTCAGTTTCAGTATCATTTGTCTTTCTGTATTACTGCTTATGGCTGCTTATTTAAGGCTTCTGTTTTCACTTAATGCTTGTTCTACTTTTCTTGAGTTAAATCTTATGTCTTCTCTGAGTCTCTTTCTAATGGCTTTACATAACTCAGTATACTCAATTTTATCCTTGTCAGTGTTTATCTTGCTCTTCATTTGTTGTCTTCGGTTCATCATGACAAGTGTTTCTTGACTAATTTTTTCTTCTTTGGATTTCTGTTTCCCTATAGGTTTCTTGGGCTTTATCACTTTCAGAAAGTTGCAGTATTCCTCGTCAATATCTTGGTCCTGAACAGTCTGCAGAAGCTCAAACTTGTTCTTAAGTTCCAGTACATACTGCTTTTTCTCCTTTTTCTGTTTTTCAGAGACCTTCGTATTATTTACTCAAGTCAGTTTTTTCTTTCTTTTCTTACATCTATATCAAATGTGCATCGTACCATTCTGTGATCACTTCCAATATTTACCTTGTTCAGGACTAGTTGTTAATCCATTTGGGCTCTTCTATGTCCACTTTCTGTTCACCCTTTTCTTGAGAAAAGTGTTCATTACTGACATTCCTCGAGATTCTGCAAATTCCACTAGTCTTTCATTTCTTTCACCAATTCCAAAATTTCCTGTAGTTCCCCTTTCTGCATTGTTTTGTCTCTTCCCAGCCTTAGCATTGAAGTCTCCCAGAATGATAGTGTAGTTGGTTTTCTGCTCATATAGAAGACTCTCAATTTCAGTGTAATTTCTTCAACCTCTTCATCATCATGGCTCGATGTTGGTGCATAACTCATTATAACCTTTAGCTTGTACCTCTTAGAAATCCTGGTGATGCACCAAGGGTGTCAATAAAATGTTTTTTATATCTTTATGGAACAGAAAGCCAACTCCACCTTTGCTCCTTTCACTGTTTCCATTGATGTACAGCAGATTTCCACTTAATAAACTTAAGTGATTCATTTCTTCTTCTTGTTTCAGCCAAATTGATGGTATTCCAATTCACATTTTCTAATTCCTTTTCCAGCTCTAATATCCTATCTTCACTAATGAGTGATCTTACATTGTGACAGGCCAAGTTCAGTTTCCATGCATGGCAGCCTGGTTGTCCCAGAGACTCTTAGCACCCACTGCTTCCACTCTGATCCTCTTGCTGCCGTAAGAAGAGGACTGAAAGCCACTGGGAACTGAGGGCCATTTGTTTCATTGTTGTCATGTGCTGGAGGGGTTGGTCTTTTCCTCGTCACGCCTACCAGACATCTTGAAAACCACTGTACATGTTCGTTGCCACCTAAGTGGTGTAACAGAGCTTACCATCGAAAAGGTGTGCATGAGTGGATTTTAGGGAGGCAGGCCAACTAGACTTCTCCTAAATCGTCTGAAATAAAAACATATTGGATCCATCAGTATTTTAGATTTCGTGTCTGATAATACGCAGAATGCCTATTTCCCCTCTAACCCCTTAAAATGCATACAGTATTTTTGTTTAACTTTAAAGTGTACCAGTGGCATGAGGAGCTTTGAAAATGCATGGAGAGGTATATTAAAAATAAATGGTTAACGGTTGCTTTACAGTACTCTGTTTTGATTTGCATGTTTTTGAAACTCTAATGTTCATTGTGTTACAGTTTTATTGTTGAACCTAAACTGTTTGGCAGGTAAATATATACTGTTCACATAGAAATAATTTGTTATTAGTCTCAAAATTAGCTTACAAAGCATGTACTTTGAATGAGATCATTAATGAGGAACAAGTGATTGCTCTATGAATGAGAATATATAACCTCACAAAAGGAAAAATATTAATTCTGAAATCCATAATTAATCATAACTCTGTATTCATCTTGGATCAAATAAAGGCAACATCACAGCTATAAATAAAGAAGAATACAAAACCAAACATTTAAAAATCTTGTGTGGTGGCTGGCTATCTTTCTGGGATTAATATATATGGATCCAAATATCTGTATACAATATATGCAGCCTGGCCATTTGATAGTACACCACTGAACCTATTGGTAACTGTCTAGGAGGCGTCTGGATCAGCTAGTGTATAATCTCGGTGCCTCTACTCTGCCAGATAGGGACTGGACAGAGTCTGAGTGGTGTGTATGCAGGGGGTATTGTTGAGGCAATGTTGTGTCAAGAAGCTGGGTATATTCTTGCCTTGTGTGAACCATATCCAAAACTTCATTACTTCGTACAAAATGTCCTCCACACCTTTTCTTACCACTGAATACATAATGAATAGTCAAACTAGTAGACAAGCCTATCTGCAAAAATATATAAACCTACCAAATATTTCCTTGTTCATTTCACAAATATATGTGATCTCAATAATGTCCATTTCCACTTACAGTCTGCCAAACCCCATGTACTTTTACTGACAATCTCAGTTAGTGGTTGATTCGACCACTGCTCATCTCAGTTGTCCAAATTATTTGTTGTATGATTCCTTTCGCTTCAAAGGTGGTACTTGTGCATATGTCCTTTATGATATTCTCTGTCAGGGACTTAGTAATTTGGAATCTCTTCTTTTCAATCTTCTGTGGCTTAAAATCTCTCTACCATATTCTGTCAAATTCATCTGTTGCCTCTATCGTTCTCCCAACTCCACTAATCACTTGGAACTTTTTGTAGCTTCACTTTCTTTGAAGTGAAACCTCCTATCTTTGAAGCTTCACTTTCTCTAGTCCAACTTTCCTAACAGTGAGGTAATTTTCTTGGTGATTTTAATGTTCACAACTCCAGCTGGCTTCTCTTTTCTAGTAACGGATCCAGTTGGTCAAGATGCTGAGGCTTTTGTAATTACTAATGACCTCGCACAGGCAAAATACCAGACAATCTTAACCACACAGCCAACTCACTTCATCTTTTTCTCACAAACAACCCTGCTAAGAACATGGTCAAGGTGAGTGGTCCTCTAGGCACTCAGATCACAACTTGGTGATGATCTCTTCTCCAGTGGAGCCTTTCTCTGATGGCCATTCCCAACCTAGTGTTGTTTGGCATTACCATAATGAAAAATGGGATGATCTGCAAGATTTCTTTTCCTTGGTCAGATTACTGTTTCAAAATTTCTGATATCAACTTTTGCTCAGATTGTGTCAGTGAAATTATTCTTATAGTGATGAAATCTTTTATTCCATACTACACCGTAAAATCTCATCTAAAAAATCTAAACCTAAACCTCTTAAAATCTCATCTAAAAAATCTAAACCTAAACCCCTTAAAATCTCATCTAAACCTTAAAATCTTATCTAAACCATGGATTTACAATAAATGTGCTAAGGCAGTTCAAGATAAGAATGTTGCCTATTGCAATTGGCTTGCATCCAAATCTCCAGGTTCATTTTCTGCCTAAACAAAAGCTTGAACCATTCTAAAGCAGTTAGTAATCAGTCCAAATTAGATTTTGAACAGTTTAAGAGTAGAGAACTTGCCTCTTGTCCGAATGGTAGGAGAACATTCTTATTACTTGCCAAAGCTATTGGCTATATTTCTATTCCCACCTGTCAAACTAGATAGTTCTATTTCCACCTCAGCTAAAGATAAAGCTGACCTGCTAGCATCCTACTTTCCCTCTAACTCGTGTATTGATTGATGATCTTGCGAAACCACTCCTACCATACCATTCCCAATACTCTCCATTCAATGCCTCCTCTTGTCTTCTGTTAAAAGGGTGTCAGAAGAATTTTGAACAGTGTTGACGCCAAAAAAGCACCAGGTCCTGATGATATTTCTCCACTTGTTCTCAAAACTTGTGCTCCTGAGCTTACTCCTCTTCTATCACCTTTTTACACTTTCTTATTCCTTTTATTCCCTTCTGCTTAAAAATTTTCTCATATCCAGCCAGTTCCTAAAAAGGCTGACAAATCCCTTCCATCAAATTATTGTCCCATTGCACTTACTTATACTCTTTCTAAAATAATAGAGAAATCTATTAATCGCCAACACCTAAACTATCTAGAAACTTTTCACCTGATCAGTGATTGCCAGTATGGATTCCATCAGTGTTAATCCACTGGTGATATACTGGCTTATGTTACCTATCTGTGGACAAATTCAATGGAAAAGTTTGATGAAACTCAAGCAGCTGCTCTTGACATTTTGAAGGCTTTTGATTGTGTTTAGCATAAAGGTCTCCTAAATAAACTTCAATCTTTATGGTTTGCCAACTGTATTTTGTAATAGGGTATCCAGTTTTCTCTCTGATCACTCACTGCAGGTGATGGTAGATGGCTTTCTGTTTTCTAACTTCTCCACTAATGCTGTTGTTCTCAAAGGTTTGGCTCCTTCTCCCACTCTTTTCCTCTTTTATATTAATGACTTTCTTCCATTGACCAAAAATCCTGTCCATAGTTTTGCTGATGATAGCAAAAGACAGAGTTTGTACAGAGTGAACAACTTTTCTTCCAAACAGCTGTTCACTCTGTACAAATCACAAATCTGCCCTCCATGGAATATTGTAGCGCCCCTGAAACCTCTCTCTCAGGCTTCTATATTCCATTCAAAGGAGAGCAATTTAGATTAATTAATAACCTATCTCTACTCTAACAAAGTCTCTCCACTCTCTGTCTCATAGACATTCTGTTTCTGCTAGATGCCTTTTCTATAGATTCCATGGGCACTGTTCTTCTGAATTGGCTTCCATAATTCCTGCTCCCTCTTCCAAACCAGTTCAAGCAATTGCCAAAACCAGTCAGCATCCTTTTAGTGTCTAACTTCAAACTCACAGACCAACTTTTCTTCTTCCTCATTTATTCCTTTAACTTTGTTTTCTGGAACAACCTACCTTCATGCACATTTCTTGATAATTACAATATACAGAAATTCAGGTATAATGTTAACTAGTATCATCTTTCATCCTCGTAACCTTCAACTCATGCATGGTACTATGTACTATAGGTTCTAGTACCTTTTGTGCTGGGGATTTTCATAAAATAAATAATATGGCAAGATCAGGTCTGTTCACTTATGCAAAAAATGCATAACCCACTGATAATTTCCCTGCCAAAAAAAAAAAAGAAAATATCAATTGCAATAGAACTGTAAAAACTCCTTACAGCTGGAGTATAAAGACATTTTTTTTTTTTTGTTTTTTTTCTTTCTTTGAAAAAAGAATTAATATAGGCCTACCACTGGAAAAGTAAATCAAAACCAAATGTATGCTACATTACATATCAGGCACATTTAATTTTTATTTCTTATAAATTAATTGAATTTCTCTTTCTTTTTCTGTGATTACCAGAAATGAAAAGTAAATAACTAGTTATCTTGTTGCCAATTATTACTAATTATTTAATCAATAATATATAAAAGTAATTCTTTTCACTGTAGAGCACATACCTCACAATATAATACTTGCTCAACTTTTTTATATAACTTTATTTATATTTTTCTGGATTATTTTTAATAAAAAAATTGAAATGCAACATATAATTTCAAGGTCTTCTGTGAACAAGTGATAACACATACCCAGAACATAATAATAGTCATTTGTAATATACTGTACTTATTTCTTCCTGAATTTAATAAAAATTTTAAATTAAATTTTGTTAAATTAAATTAAATTTCATATTAATATTTGTTGCGCCTCCGTAGCCAGGTGGGCAGGAGCGGCAGTGTGTAGCACACGCTTCTTGATTAGACCGGGGTTTGAGCCCGTGACCACCAAATACTGAGGCTGCGGAAAGGTCAGGGAATGACCTCCGCATATTCCCGGAGCAATATGGCCTTAGTTGCTAATGCTCCTAAAAACCAAATAACAACAACAACTTATTAATATTTGTGCATTATATTCTTAATATTATAAGCAAATAGTAATAAATCATTATTTACATGTTTAATAAATTGGTAAAATAAAAATGAGCAAAAGCAATGGCTTTCATATGTACATGCTTAATCTGAGAATTTTTACACATTCACCATATTGCCTGTTCATTCCTCCGGTTGTGATACAGCAACAAACATAGCATCCAATGTTTATTCTATGATATACCGTATACAGATAATATGAAAAATAAAATGAAACAGTAATATCTCGAATTTCTATTTTTCCAATTGTAATGAAATTTTGGATGGCAAGATGGCAATCTCTTTCTAAAAGAGACAAATGCGAAATTCATGAAAATACGTATGCTGGGCATTGAGTCATTACATACAAATGAAGGAAAGACACAGTGAAAACATTAGGCACTCTATGCGTGTGCAGATGTTCCTGTTGTCTTGATAAAGAGATCAACCATAATAATATTACTGTGGAATTTAAATCCAAACAATAATGAAGGCCTCGGTGGTGAAAATTTTTAAAAAATTTAAGTTTCAAAAATAAGACTGCAGGGTCAGGCAGATTGTAAGCAACAAAACAAAATGAACAGGTCCTACAGAATAAGCCGAGCAGCAAAACTTATACAGTTCCAAGTTTCTAAATCCAGTGATTGTGTGACCTGATCCTTGCCAGATATTGGAATCTTCTGGATTTTAGGTGGTCACATTTCTTGTTCAAAAAAATATAAAAAATAAAATAAATACTGCATTTCTATACTGAAACTTATTACACACAGTATGTATGTATCCTACATCTAGAGAAAGGTAAATTGAAGTGTTTTATATTGTGCAGTACAGTAAAAATAATATTATATTCTGGTGTTTAATATAGTAACAGTTGTGCATATGCGTGTGTTTTTATGAAAATCCCAAACATGAAAGCTACTAGAATCTGTAGTACTTAATACCATGCAAGGGTTGAAGGCTGAGAAAACAGAATATACTTGTTGACATTAGACTTCAATTTTTGTGGATTGTAATTTTTCAGAAATACATGGGAAGGGTGTTCAAGAAAACAGAAATAGAAGGGATAAATGAGTTGATTCTGCGAGTTTGGAGTTGGACAATGAATGGATGCTGACTGCTTATGGCACTATACTATACCGTCGCACTGCTTGTGGAATGTGTTCAGACTGGTTTGGAAAAGATTAGAGGAATTTACTGTAGAATAGACGTGTGGAAATTTGCCTTTGGTCAACGGGTGGTTGATTGCTGGAACAAACTTCCAGCTCTCATTGTTTAAGTTGATAGCCTAAATAAATTCAAGGAAGAACTGGACAAACTTTTGGAATAAATGGATGGGTGAAATGTGAATTTTTTTTTTTTTTTTGGCTGATTCTATATAAGCTTGCTTTCTTGTGTCATATACCTCTGCTAATACTAATTTCAATTTCCAATTTAGAACAACAGTGCCTGTGGAAGCATCTATAGAAAATACATACAGCAGAAACTGAATGTCTGTGAGACAGAGTGGAAAGACTTTGTAAGAGATGGTCATTAATTAACCTGACTACCCTCTTCTGAATTGAGTCAAACTTGAGAGAGAGAGAGGTTTTGGAGGAGCACACTCTCCCAGATGTGGGAACAATATTCCATGGTAGGGTGGATTTAAGATTTGTACAAAATGAGTTGTTGTTTAGAAGAAAAGTAATGCAAAGAGTGAAAAAGAAGACCCGATTTTTTATCAAACAACTCAGAACCCCATTTCAAAGAACTTGAAAGTATTATCAGCTACATCTTTTGGTACTGGTCGCCAAACTCTTCTCTGCTTATACCAATGCTGTAGTAAGATTGCAGTTAGATTATGGATCTCCAGTCTTAATGGAATTCTGTTAAACCTAGTGCCTTGAAGTGATTGTATCTTATTCAAAACAGTGGCCCACATTTTGCTCTTGGATGACAAACCCTATTATAAAATAGCTACTGATGCCACTTCTTCAATTCCTCCCTGGATCTACTCCCTCCCCTCCCAGCATAATGTGACCAAAACCATTGGTGGAATGAAGAATGCTCCAAAGCAAAACAAGAAAAAAACGTGCTTCGAACCGATTTCACAAATTCCCCACTACTGCCAACCTAATTGTTTTCAAAAAACTGAGAGCCAAAGCAAGACAAATTAGGAAAAAAGCAAAACGTGACTCCTGGATTAACTTTGCCTCAACTATTAACAGAAATACTAACACTCGGATTATCTGGAAAAAAATAAAAGCTCTCAATGGAAAATTTCTACCGTTACATTCTTCAATAATACAATGGAATGGACAGGCCTATTCTCTTCTACTGACATTGCAAATGCTTTAGCAGAATCTTTCTATAATATTTCCGCCTCTTCCTCTTATGTGACCTCCTTTCAATGCATTAAAACTAATCAAGAACATCAAAAATTGAATTTTTCAACTAATCTCTCACTTCCATATAACCAGCTGTTTACTCTAACTAAGCTCACGGAATCCTTGAGAAAATCTCCAAATAGTGCAGCAGGACCTGATGGCATTCACTACAGTTGCTGAAACATTTGTGTGAAGCTGATCTATATATACTATTGCTATTTTATAACTGCATCTTCTCAGAAAACATATACCCTCTCTCATGGTGTCATTCCTATATTTGTGCTATACCAAAACCAGGCAAAGATCACTCTTTAGTTGAGAATTACAGACTGATATCATTGACAAGCTGTTTGGGCAAAATCTTCGAAAGGATGGTGCATAAGAGGCTCACCTGGATTCTAGACTCCCAAAATCTTTCTGATCACCAATATGGCATCCATAAAAACAGTTCCACCCTAGAATTACTTGTAAAAATTGAATCCAACATACGTAACCCCTTCATCATGAGACAACATCTCATGATGATAAACCTGGATATTAAGAAAGCATTCGACACCACATGGCATCATAGTATTATCAAAGATATGCATCAGTTAGGGCTGAGAGGCTATCTCCCTCAAATCATTCAGAACTTTCTAAAGTTACGTACCTTTCAAATCCGATATCAAAACATCCTATCAGCATCTCACATTCAAGAAGAGGGTGTCCCACAGGGTTCCATACTGAGTCCAACCCTATTTGCGATTAGTGTCAACAATATAATGGAAGATCTTCCAAAAACTATTGACATATACATGTATGCAGATGACCTCACCATATCCTGCCAATCACAAAGTATGAACACTATCGAAAGACAGTTACAAATTGCTCTAAACAATAGAATCCTGGACTTTACACAGTGGATACTATCCTATCTTACTGAACAGAAATCCACAACCACTCATTTCTGCAAACTACGGTCACTTCATCCTGATCCTGAGCTAAAGATAAAAAATGTGCCTGTTCCTCTTGCTCACACCGTCCATTTTCTTGTTCTGATACTAGATAGAAAACTTAACTTTCAAGCACGTGGCCTATCTTTGAACCATCTGCTTGAAGAAATTGAATATTCTCTGGTGTGTGTCACCCATGTCATGGGGCGGTGATCAACATACCCTTATCCATCTTTATAGAGCTCTCCTCAGGTCCCGTTTGAACTACAGTGCTCTTCGTGTTTCTCTAGGGGCTTTCATAACTTCCCAGTTCAGAGCCTTTACATTGAGGCTCACGAACCCCCTTTACATCTTCGCAGGAAGACATTACTTCTGCTATATGGCACAAAAATCCACCTCTCACCCTTGTCGGAGATGACTGTACAATACAGAATGGGGGTCACTTTACAATAGTAAACCAAATGAAAACACCGACCTACTTCACTTAGACTTAAGGAACTTGCTCAATCATGGAACATAGAAATCGGTAATACATTTCTGGATATAACAACATCAGATCCACCTTGGCAAATATGTGTGCAATTTACGACGATTATTTTCAACAGTGGGAAAAGAACACCTTGTCCCCCTCCAACACTGCACAGTTACATGAAACTCACTCTGCTTCTAACTGACAGGCCTGTAAAATCTATACAGATAGATCAAAAACTGAGGCCCAAGTAGGTGCTGCAGCAATCTTCCCATCATTCACTATTTCTGTGTCATTACCATTAGAATGCAGTATTTTCACTGCTGAACTTTATGCTATAAACCTAGCTATGTTCGAGATTACTGAACTTTTAATTATGCCTGCTTTGATATACACTGACTCACTCAGTGCTGTTTCTGCATAAGGAGTAATACCACCTCATCTCACCCTGTAATAAAACAACTTCATTCTAAGTTACTTTCTTGTAAGGAAGTAACTTAGAATGAAATCAAACCAAACTGTGACATTCTGCTGGATTCCAGGTCATTGTGGAATAACAGGTAATGAAAGAGCAGATCTTGCAGCCAAACAACCAGATACTTCTCTTTAACAGACTTTTCAAACTCCATATACCAATTATAAACATATTATCTGTAAAGCATGTTACCATAGATGGTCACTAATCTGGAGAGGTTATCCAGGAAACGAACTATACCAAATAAAACCAGAACCAAAGTTGTGGCTCTCCAGCTTCTGTAAAAGCAGACGAGAAGAAACAATTTTAGGAAGGCTAAGGATTGGTCATACTCACCTCACTCACCTGTATCTATTAATTAATGACAGCACTCCCCAATGTACATCATGTCAAGTACAACTGAACATGCACCATTTGTTAGTGGACTGTCCCCACTTTCAAAATATCTGCTTAAACACCTTTAAATCAATTGCTAATACATAGTCATCAATAAATTTATTGAAGATTCTGGGAGATGATCCTAATAAAAAAGAACTATTTACTTTCCTAAATCATATAGGAATATACCATAAAATATAGCTGGTATTACAATGAACTTAATATTTCATATTCACCATTAAAAAGGCGCAGTATGGCCGTAGAAGCCTACGTGCCTTTAAACTCAACAAAACATTCAGCAACTTCACAAATCATTAACTGCTAAGTATGATTCACACATACAGGTCATCATGTCATTGCTGTTCCTCCAACTTCCATAATCTTCAGTTGATTACCACCAGAATACATTATTTTTACTGCCCAGCTCTCTGCAGTACAAATGGCCTTGAATACAGTTGGATCAGTATTAGCTGATTCTAATAGCACTATATTATCATCACAATGATAGAGAAAAAAGAATTGCAACTACATCAAACAACTTAATTAATTGTATTCAAACCATGCTATCTCTTCTAACTGAAGAAATGCAGGTTGTCCAATTTTGTTGATTCCCAACCATGTTGTCATACCTGGTAATGAAAAGGCTGATATAGTAAATAAATTCACCATGGAACCAATTTATACTGCTTATCAGATTCATTTTACTGGCTACAAGAAAACCTTGTAATGAATAGCCATAATACAAATCATTGGCAGAATACCTGGCATATTCAAGAGGGCAACAAACTCCTTTGAATAAAACCTAATCTCCAGTCTCTTCACAATAATGAAATTTTTACTATTGTGAAGACTGTAGTTTAGGTTGCGATTGTGATATCCAGTTTCCATGTGAATTTTTTTTTTTACGAAAACCCGAAACACGAGAGTTATTAGAACCTATAGTACTTAGTACCATGCTTGGGTTGGTGGTTGAGAAGATGAAAGAAGATATTTGTTGACATTAGACTTGAACTTCTGTAGACTGTAATTTTCAGGAAATACGTATGAAGGAAGGTTGTTCCAGAAAAGGGCAGTTGAATGAATAAACGAGGAAGATGAAAGCTGGTTCTATGAGTTTGAAGTTGGATAGTAGATGGATGTTGGCTGGTGATGGCATGTGTTTGGACTGTTTTGAAAGAGAGAGCAGGCATTATAGAAGCCAATTCAGAAGAACAGTGCCTGTGGAAGTATCTGTAGAAAAGGCATGCAGCAGAATCAGTACATCTAGGAGACAGTGAGTGGAGAGACTCTGTTAGAGATGAGTCATTAATTAACCTAACTGCCCTCTTCTGAATAGAATCTAGAAGAGAGAGGTTTTGGGGGCACCGCCCCAGATGTGGGAACAATATTCCATGGTAGGATGGATTTGCAATTTGTACAGAATTGAGAGGAAGAGGTCAACTTGCAAGATTATATATGTACTTTGCAGATTTTTATTTTCCTACTGCCTCAGATCTGCCTTTTTTTCTTCACTGCTACACTCCACTCACAGTCTGCCATATCGCTGTAGATTTCCCAGAGTACAACAGAGATCAGTGAGCTACATTCTTATTAATGCAGACAACCCAATCTGTGTCTACCTTGAAAGAGGTATTTGATGCAGACGCAATGCTTGCTTTCCTAAAAAAAAGGCATGTTAACAGAACATCTGATACGAAGCCCTCTAAAATATGCATGTTATTGTTTATAAATGTCATCTCCACCTTTAATTATGGGAACAAAAATTGGTAGGATGGATTTGTGATTTGTACATGGTAAATCTCAAGTCCATCCTACCAATTGTATCCATCAAATCCAAGTATTTGTTTAGAAGAAAAGTAACACAGAGAACAAAAAAGAAGAACCAGCTTTTTTAATGCAGAGGAAGCAATATTTTGTGATATACTTATGCCAAGAGAAATTAGAATTAAGGATAATCTCTATAGAGATATCCGATTTTCTCTAGAAATCTGAATGTCATTCTAGATGAACACAGTAACAATAAGCATTTTTCAAAAAATAAGACAGGAAGGACTGTTTTTTAAGCAGGCAGGACAAGCAGAAAAAAACAGACAACTATTTAAAAGCAAAGATGTCTGTTTAACGTGTAACTTTACTTAAGAGCTTCCATATCCCTGTTTAGACAGGGATCCTGTTTACACAGGGATCCACTATGAACTGCATTTTTTTTTTTTTTTTCAATCTGAGAATTAATGAATAATAAGTTCCTTCTTTTTCACTTAAAAATGCGTTATAAATTAAACAGAATTTTTTAATTTAAAAAATTCTATTAAATTTTCTATTAAAAACACAATCTATGTCTACCCTGAAAAAGGTATTTAATGCAAATGCAATGCTCACTTTCCTAAAAAAGGCATGTTAACAAAACATCTGATACAAAGCCTTCTAAAATCTGCATGTCATTGTTTAGACATGTCATCTCCGCCTTTGATTATGGGAACAGAATTGGTAGGATGGATTTGAGATTTGTACATGGTGCAAATTCAAATCCATCAAATCCAAGTATTTGTTTAGAAGAAAAGTAACACAGAGAACAAAATAGAAAAACCAGCTATTTTAATGCAGAGGAAGAAATATTCGTGATATCTTATGCCAAAAGAAATTAGAAGCAAGGATAACCTCTACAGAGATATGTGATTTTCCCTAGAATGCATTCAGTATCCTGCTCAGTGTAATCAAAAATGATGCGCTACAACATGCTTTTGGCAACTTCTTTTTCTCCTTTATTCTTGTTGAACAGAGTTGCGTTCCATTGCTATCCATCAAATCATAATTGACTAACAGTCATTTTTAGTGCAATTTCATGTATAGGTATGACCCTTTGATAAATTGCACTTTTTTTATTTTCTGAGATTAATGTATAAATTACCAAAACAATTTATCTGCTGTCATAATCCATCCTTTTTCCATATAAGTCAGGGCCATGTTTCACATAATGAACTCCAGTGGCATGGCATACTCAATGACATCTTTTTACTAACACAAAGCTGTCAGTTCTCCAGGTTTATGGCAGAGTTTCTGCATCTTTTTACAGCTAGAGTTTTTTTTTTGCAGTTTCAATTTTCTAATAAATTCATAGCATTTTAAAAATTCTGTGAATTTATTCTTATTTTTGTTAATGAATGTGACTGCAGTAAACACATGGTTGATTACAGTTTGCCTAAATTATTCAGTTAACCATAAAAAAAATGCACACCTTATTTTGCGATTTTCATTTCCAATACTTTTCATTTTCCACTTCCATAATCTAGCCCAAGAATAATACTCTCTCTCAATTTTGTAAGGATTAAAGATTAATTAAGAGAAATTTATTATAGGTTTATGATAAGTTTATTACAAACTAATATTAAAGATTTATTTTAAAAGAAAATAAATGCACAGGATGGCAACTTAATTGAACTTGTGTTGCCAATAAAGGCTTGAAATATGAGCCAAAACACCATCCTCCCCTCTCAATAAATTAGTAAAGATTGCATTCCTTGTCAATCACAATTATAAATAACTAATGAGAGACAAATACAGAGACAGTACAGCATGAATGTCAAAACATGTTGATCAATGGCAAACTGATCACTAGATGCCACAACATTTTTGTGTAAAACTTTACATAAGTGTTTAAAAAAAACAAAAAAAAAAAACCCAGTTGTTGGCGCATCAGCTTCTGTGGCCATAATGCACCTCCCAAGGTTTTTGCAGTACTTTGATCCAAGCCCGAGGCGGGATTCGAACCCGTGACCATTGGGTTGCCAGGCAGGCACTTTACCCACCCAGCTAGCCCGGTCGGCTTTCACATGGTAAAAAACTGTTTCTGCAGTTCTACCAATTGTAGCATCAAAGTGTTTGCATGGTAGTACAATTCAAAGAAGAAGTGTTACAGCTTCAAATATTTTATACACTCAATGCAGAAGCTGGATGGCTTGACAAATAAATATGGTAAATTGTAAAGTTAATTTGAGGGCCAGCTGATTTTCTATCAAAAATTGCTAAGACCAAAACGTGTTTCCTTGTGAGAGTTGAAAGGGTCCTGACTCCAAACATAATTCATAGATAGCAAGTTGCCAACTGAGTTAGTAGTAGTAGTGGCATGTGATGCAAGAAAGCAAGTGAATGAGCTTATGCAGCATCAGCCAAAAAAAAAAAAATCACACCATTCTCTCCAGATTCCTGTCCAGTTCCTCCTTAAATTTATTTAACCTATCAACTTCCACAACAACAGATGGAAGTTTGTTCCAGCAATTAACCACCCGCTGGCTAAAGGCAAATTTCCGCACATCTATTCTACTTCTGTCTTTTCTTAATTTCAATTTATGCTCCCTTAGGTTCGTAATCTGAACAAGTGGAAGGATTCCATCAGAATTCAGCGTGCTCAACCCATTCAAGACCTTATACACCTCAATTACTGTGCGGGTGCCTAGTCTCCAGCCACTGCAATATGCAGAACTTAAGCCTCTCTTGATAAGTGGATCCCTTCATTCCCTTCACCAATCTTGTTGCCCTTCTCTGTACACGCTCAAGCAAATCTACATCCTCCCTAAAATGAGGCCTCCAGACCTGTACGCAGTACTCAAGGCGTGCCCTGAACATTGCCTTATACAGAGGGACAATCACCTCCTTCTCCCTGCTAGCAAAATTCCTATATATCATTGACAAAACCCTATGACTTGCTCAGAAAACTTCATATCTGACTGCACAATAACTCCCAGGTCTTTTTCATTTTCTACACCTTAAGTTTAGTACCACATAACTGGTACGTTTCTCTGGGGTTACTTCCACCCGTATGAAGTACTTTGCATTTGTCGAGGTTAAACTTCAGTTGCCACTTCTTAGCCCATCTGCCCAAATTTTCTAGATCCTGTTGCAGTAGCACACTGCCATTACTGTCATTAACAACCCTGCCAACCTTTGTATCATCTGAAAACTTCGACACTAAGCCTGATATACCTTTATCAATAACATTAGTCCACGAAGAGCAGCACCCATTGATTACCACCCTCTGTCTTCTCCCACTCAACCATCCTTTTATCCATTGTAGCAACTTACTCTTAATACCATTCTGCTCCAATTTGTACAATAGTCTTCCATGTGCAACAGTGTCAAAAGCTTTCCAAATATCCAAATATATGATATCAAAATTATTTTTTGCATCCAGTTTCTTTGTAACCACATCATAATATCCTATCAAATTTGTCAGACAAGACTTTCCCTTAACAAACCCATGCTGTGTCTGAATTATTGCTGCAGCCTTGTCTAGATGATCATGCAATGCATCTTTAACCAGTGACTCCATTATTTTACTCAGAACAGAAGTTAAACTAACTGTTCTAATTACTCGTGTCACCCTTCGATCCCCCTTTGTGAATTGGGGATACATTTGCACATCTCCAGTCCGTAGGGACCTCCCCTGAATCCAAGGATGCTCTCATAATTATGGCTAAGGGTTTGCTTAGTTGCTTTGCCGCCTCCTTTAATATAACTGGATAGGTCCCATCCACCCCAGGTGCCTTTGTTATGTTTAACTTCAACAATTTCTCCTTCACTTTGCTCTCAGTTATTACAAAATCATAAAGCATCCTGCTACAATTTGATAATCTTCTGCCATTTTCAAACCTTAATAAATCTTCATGTGTGAATGTAGATGCAAAATACTCATTCAGTTTGTTTGCTATCTGAGCAGGATCATCAACAGTCAAACCATCAATATAAAGTAGACCAATCAGATTCATCCCCTTCCTTTTAGAGTTTATATAAGTAAAGAAATCCTTGCTGTTTTTCTTAGCATCCTTTGCCAAAGATTTCTCGTAATCTTCCTTTGCCTGCCTAATCTCCTTTGTGACCTGATTATAGAATAGCTTATATCTGTCATAGGCTTCTGAGTCGCTTGATAATTTATATGCATCCCATGCATTTTTCTTCTCTGTCACGAGTCTCATTAGTTCATTTGATAACCATTTAGGCCTAAACCTTGAACAGTATTTCTTAATAGGTATGAAACTTTTAGTAGCTTCCACGATTAATTCCTTGAATGCTTCCTACTTAGTATTTACTGTTGGTAACATCATCAGTTGATCCAACTGTACAGAATTTAAAAACTGTCTGAGACCACTGTACTCACCCTTATGGAAGCAAAAACCCTTTCCTTTACCCCTGATGGTAATTATATCTTTAAGTAAATCCCACATTAGTACACTGTGATCACTGCCACCTAGTGGTTCCTTTATCTGCAAATTCTTAATACACGAATGATCACTGCTGATAACCAGATCAAGCGGCGCCTCCGTAGCCAGGTGGGAAGGAGCAGCAGCAGTGCGTAGCACACGCTTCTTGATTAGACCGGGGTTGGAGCCCGTCACCACCAAATAGGGAGGATGCGGAAAGGTCAGGGAATGACCACCGCATATCCCGGAGCAATATGGCCTTAGCTGCTAATGCTCCTAAATAACAAAACATTTCAGTGCGAACCAGATCAAGTGTATTACCCTCTCTGGTTGCCTCTCAAACATGCTGCTGCTGCAGAAAACAATCATCCAATAAATCCACAGAAGTCTTAGTAGTGTGTGAGTGACCAACCCACCAGTTCCAGTCAATATCTGGGAAGTTAAAATTCGCCCATTATAAGACATTCTGATTTACTAGCCCACTCTATTTCTCTGTTCAATTGTTCACTGTGCTCATTCAAGTCATTAGGCCTATAACACACTCCTACTCTTATTTTTACTTTTGCAGTGCTTATGTCACACCAAACTGACTCAACAGTGCACTGTTCATCTATATCAACTGGATGCACTTCTTTTGATTTTATGTTTTTCTTAATTAACAGCATAACACCCCCTCCCTTGCTATCATTTCTGTACACATTGTACAGAAAGGATAGCAAGGCATTGTACATTGATTGATATACAATGGTCCTTGTTGGGGAACTGACAAGGGCGCAGAGGCAACTGAAACAGGCTTCCATTTGTTGTGGAAGTGGATAGTTTGAATAAATTTTCAGGAAGAACTAGACACACTACACACTATTGGAGGAGATGGATGGATGAGTGAAATGGGATTTTTTTTTTTTGGCTGCTGCTCTATAGCTTGCTTTCTTGCATCATTTGCCACTACTAATACTAAAATTAATCCTTGAAATGCTTCTCTTGGAGCATGCAGTAGCTCAGAAAGCAAGGAGTGGGCTTGGATTTCTTGTGGGACAACCAAATAGGCTGTGTTAGGGTTACTATGGGCAAAAACAGTCATACATATATTTGCTTGTATACTAATTCTAGGAGTATAGTAAATAAATTTTGAAAGATTTGAAGTATATTTTCATTAAATACAAGCAATATGGGGATATGAGAAATGGTGCCACTCAGACATGGAGATGCATGATTTTAATGTGTGTGTGTGTATATATGCTGAGTATGATATGTACAGTAAGGGGTGGTGGAGTGAGCTATGCTTTTGGTTAAGAAGCACTAAGGATCTAAGGCAGTACAATGGGCTGCCAATGCAATATTTAATTAGTTGTGGTGTATGACAGAACCACTGGGAAAACAAAATTGAGTGTTATAGACCAAACTGATGAGTATAATGAAAAACTCTAGAGACAAATATAGTGGACTAGTACTTCAGAAAGTTGGGAGTGTGTTGTAATGGGTGATTTTAACTTTCAAGATGTTGACTGGAATTTGTGGGTTCTTCGCTTGCATGCGAAAAGCGCATTTCTGGATTTATTGAATTACTTTTCTACACAAGCACATTAAAGAGGTAAAAAGCGAAAGTGATACTCTTGAGCCAGTTATCAGCAATGGCTCTTCATCAATTAAAAATCTTCAGATGAAAGAATCACCAGGCAGCAGCGATCATAGTGCATTGATGTGAGATTTATGTAAAGATATAATTACAGTTAAATGTGAAGGGAAGGAATTTTGCTTTCATAAAGATGACTTCAATGGTTTTAGACAGCTTTAAAATTTTTCTGAGCAAGTCAGTGCAAACTGTAAATGGGAAGCATTTAGGAAAGTAATTGTTAGAAACTGCTAAGCTTTTCACACAGCTAAGAGGTGTTGTTCAAGGTTTAAACCTAAATGGATATCTGATGGACTGATGAGACTATAGCAAAGAAGCAAAATGCAAGATGATTATATATTACCAGGGGACACAGAAACCCAGGCACCTCTGTAGCCAGGTGGGTAGGAGTAGCAGTGCGTAGCACATGCTTCTTGATTAGACTGGGGTTTGAGCCCGTGGCAACCAAATACGTGCAAACTGTAAATGGGAAGCATTCAAGAAAGTAATTGTTTGAAACTGCTAAGCTTTTCACACAGCTAAGAGGTTGTTCAAGGTTTAAACCTAAATGGATGTCTGATGGACTGATGAGACTATAGCAAAGAAGCAAAATGCAAGATGATTATATATAACCGGTGGACACAGAAACTCAGGCACCTCCGTAGCCAGGTAGGTAGGAGTAGCAGTGTGTAGCACATGCTTCTTGATTAGACCGGGATTTGAGCCCGTGAAAACCAAATACGGAGGATGTGGAAAGGTCAGGGAATGACCACCGCATATCCCTGGAGCAATATGGCCTTAGTTGCTAATGCTCCTAAAAAAAAAACCAAACAACAAGAACAACACAGAAACCCACAGTAAATATGAACTTATAAAATAGTCTGCAGTTAAGTCACTGGGTTGGGAAGGAGGCAAACTAAGATTTTCAAGGTGCCTTTGGCTAAGAATGCAAAGAATTGCTTATGTTAACACCAGAAAGAAAGGGATGAACTATATTGGTCTACTAGATAGGGATGGTATAACTGTTGATCCTGTTCAGATTGCTGAATAAATATTCACGTGTGAATGTAGATGCAGATCTACATTCACATATGAAGAATTTTTTAGCAATGGAGATGCCAGAAGTATACCATATGTCAATTGGAAACTAAATGATTTTGCAATACTGACAGGAAAGTGGGAAAGAAATTTTTAAGCTAAAAATAAATAAGGCACCTGGAATCTGTCTAGTTATGTTAAATTAAGTAGCAAAAGAGGTAAGCAAAGCTTTATCCATAATTATGAGAGCATTTCTACAGATGGGAGTTGTGTAAATGTCTCTCCTATTCACAATATGGGGATTACTGATTGAAATGAGTAATTATGCATAAGCTTATCCTCTGTTCTAGGAAAAAATACTTAGTCAGTAGTTAAGGAAATACTGTAATGTCGGATCATCTCAACAGAAATTCAGTTATAACAACTCATCCCAAGTCATGCTTGGCATTTTAACTCCTCCCCATAGCAATGCTAACTGTGAGAGAATATTTAGTCAGATAGGGGAAAAAAATCTGCTATTTAAAAAAAAAAAAAAAAACTGATTTACCCTTACTGAAGAGGGAACTATGCATATCCTATCTTTCTTGAAATAGGCATAATCAGTGTCAAACAGAAATCCATAGGGGGAAAAAAAATCCTAGTTAAACTGTTTCAATGCATGCTATAGCTAGTTTTAATATAAAATGTGTATGTTGTCAGTGAAATTTAATTTCTAGTTTTCTTGTGGACTTTAAAAACCACTCTTCCCATGTTTTGCCCCTGTTTTTTTGCAACAAAGTGTATGTTTTGTTTGTTTGGTAAAAAAATTTCATATTTTTTCTCCTTTGAAAAGCTGGAGATCTATTACCCGATCTCCAGCTTTTCAAAAGTTGAAAAGTTGGCAGCTATTCTAACAGCCTAAGGGGTAATCCTGCATATAACAATAAATGTTAATCACATTTTTGTTCTTAGTGAAAAGTATCAAAGTTTTTCATGCACTGTTATTAATTCTTATTTACATGCTTTTTACTTCTGACTTATGGCTTTCTTATTTGCTTGCTTTTCACTTCTGAATTTTATTCTTCCAACAGAGGTTGTTCTCATTTTTGTTAAAGCCATGTTTAAGCAACAAAATCTGGTGGTGTATTGCATAATAAATTCAAGGGAGAACTAGACAAATTCTTAGAGGGCACAGGTGAGTGAACTGTGGGTTTTTTGTTTTTGACTGATGCTATATAAGCTTGCTTTCTTCCATAATTTTCCATTACTACTACTATAACAACTTTTGACCAGTAGGCATTGGTTAACATATTCACTCCTAAGTGATTATGTTAACTAATAATAATATAATCATAAATAAGCCTAGCAGATAGATAAGCTGTGTTAGAGTTACTAAGAGCAAAAGTAGGTAACCATATACTTGCTTGTACACTAATGCTAGGAGTAGAGTAAATAAATTTTACGGATTTCACATAGTCCTGGTAAAGTCATCAAAGATTGTGGCAATATTAGAAATATTGTTATTTAACACAATGCACTCAGTTGACATGATTGGCCAGTATAATGTTGAGTAAGTTTGGAATGAAATAGGCATGGAAAACAAAATGAGACTAGGAGTGTATTATAAGTCAAATTTGTGTGAGGAGTGCAATGAACAACTATACAGACTACAGAATAGGCCAGTAAATCAGAATGTCTTATAATAGGGGTCTTTAACTTTCCAGATATTGACTGCAACTTGAGGATTGATCACTTGCACAGTAACAGAAATTTTTCGGATTTATTGGATAATTGCTTTCTATAGCAGCATATTAGGAGAGGCGACAAGAGAAAGCAGTACTCTTGATCTGATTTATCAGCAATGATAATAAAGTGATGTGGGATCTACTTAAGAGATATAACTACTGTCAATGGTAAAGGGAAAGGATTTTGCTTTCTTGTGAAGGTGACTATGGTCACCTTCAAGAAAGCAAAATCCACTAGTGGTCTTGGATGGTTTTTGAATTCCATTTTTAAACAGTTTTTAAAAAAAATGAATGGGATGATTAAAAATTATCAGGGGGACAAAGACATCTCAGTAAAAATTAGTCTGCAGTCATGTCACTAAGGGAGTTAGGAAAATTAAAGAAGATAATGAGAAGCCTTTGGCTAAAAATACAAAGGAAAGTAGCAAAGAATTCTTTACTTATGTTAACATTCAAAGGAAAGAGATGAACAGCCCACTAGATTATCGATGGCACAATTATTGATGATTCTGTTCAGGTTGCTTTCAAAGTAGAGGTCTGCACAGACCTACATTTTTTATTTTTATCTGACTGACCCTGAGCCCAAATTTGTTTTTCAAATTCATTACCCATACCTGACCCACCCAAACCAATTTTTATCCCAACCACACTGAAACTTTTTATATAAATAAAATCACTACCATTAGTTTCTGAAGTTTCATAATAATAAAAAAATGAACTTTCAGATTCAAAATTTAATATTAATAATTATATAACAATAATAATTATCCAAAAGAATTTTCAATTTACCATATTCAATATAATTCCATAATGAATATTGATAATACCAGCCACCTATACCAGCCACCTTCTCTTCACACGCTCTTTATTGCAAATTGTTGTGCAGAAATAAAATAGAGTCAACACTGTCGCTACTTAAATTTGTTCAATGCTCTTGCACTGTTAATCTAGCTGCACTAAAATTTCTTTCAGAGCTTGCACTGCACGGGTTATTTCCATGAAAGAGTATTAATTTCGGTGAATTTTGGAGACGGTGAAGTGCACCTTATTGGTTAGTTAAAAGTGTCAACTGACAAATAATACACATTTTTCTAAAAAACCTTTAAGAATTTAAATACATAAAAAAATATATGTAAGAAATAGCCCGAAAAATTCTGAAAACATTTGTACCTGACCCGAGCCTGAACATCATTCGTGTTACCCAGCCTGAAGGCCTGGCCCGGGCCCATACAGACCTCTATTTCAAACTGAATAAACATTTTTCATCAACATTTACCCAGAAGAAGTTTTTAGAGACAGTAATACTAGAAACAAACCAAGTTAACTGAGGAGATTGTGTAAATATAATGATGAATAGTATCAGTAGTAGCAAATTATGCAAGATAGCAGACTTATAAAGCATAAACTAAAACCACATGGTACATCACCTGTCCACCCCTTCCAATAATTTGTCTAGGGCTCTTCCTTGAATTTATTCAAATTACCCACTTCCACAACAACAACAGATGGAAGTTTGTTCCAACAATCAACCACCCACTGGCTGAAGGTAAATTTCTCACATCTGTCCCACAACCATCCTTCTTTTTGAATTTACGCACCCTCCTCTGTTTAGTCTGAGCAAGAGGAAGAATTCCATAATCATTGAGCTTGCTCCATCCAGTCAGATCAGATCACCTCACAGATATGTAGCCTCCAGAAGCTGCAATTTGCAGAACTGAAACCTTTCTAGGTAAGAGCACCCTTTTGTTCTGTTCACCAATGTGGTTGCCCTTCTCTGCACCTGTTCCAGCAGATCTGCTTAATTTCTAAAATGTGGCTTTCAGACTTGCATGCAGTACTCAAAATAATGGCATAATCACTTCCTTATCCCTGCTAGCAAAATGCCTATGTATCATTGACCAAACTCCATGAGCTGCCCTACCCCATCCTGTCTGTCTGTGTCACTTGGCACAGACAGGACAGCTCATATCTGTCTGCACGACAGGATGGGACAACTTCATATCTGTCTACACAATTACTCACAGATCCTTTTCATTTTCCATTACCCTGAGTGTAGTATCACACAGCTGCTACGTTAGTCTCTAGATTGCCACTACCCCTATGCAGTACCTTGTATTTGTCAATGTTAAACTTCAAGTGCCATTTCTCAGCACCTGACATAATTTTTCTAGATCTTATTGTATCAACGTACCTTAATTACTGTGATTAACTACCTTACCAACCATCACATCTTTTGAAAACTTAGACATTAAGCCTGATATGTCTTCATCACTATCATTAATAAATATAGAAAACAGAAAGTCCAACGCTAAACCCTGGGACACTCTGCTAATAACATTAGTCCAAGAAGAGCAGTGTCCATTAATAACTACCCTCTCCCTTTATCCATAGCAGTAACTTGCTTTCATATGATATCAAAATTATTTTTTGCATCCAGTTCCTTTGTTAGTATGCATGATAGTATCCAGTCAGATTGGTCAGACAAGATCACCCCTTAACAAATCCACACTACATCTGAATTCCTGTCTAGGTGGTCCTGCATTACTTCTTTAACAAGTGACTCCATTATTTTCCCTGGAACCGAAGTTAAGCTAACAGGCCTGTAATTACTCGTGTCACCTTTTGACCCCTCCCCTTTGTGAATTGGGGATACATTTTCACATCTCCAGTTATTATTATTATTATTATTATTAGCCATATGGTGCAAGGAAGCCAGAGGCTTATGCTGCACCAGCCAAAAAAAATTCCCGAATTACCCTGAGAGAGAGAGAATCAGAAGTAGAAAGGAATCACCAAGAAAGAGAAGAATGATGATATCCAGCTCAGGACCCTGGGTGTGCCAAGCCCATACTCACTAAATGTGAGCCCCCGGGGTCATAGGGACTTACCCTGAATCCAAAGATGCTCACATAATTATGGCTAAGGGTTTGCTTACCTCCTTTGCTCTCTCCCTTAATATAATTGGATAGATTCCATCTACCTGAGGTACATTTTTTTTTACGAAGGCTGCATTGTTTAATATAAATACCCACCAAACTATACCAATTATATACACTGGCCTTTTGAAGGGAACCTAAAAAAATATGGAATTCCTCTTCCAAAAAAGTTAATTAAAGAAAATATAACTGGAAATTTTTTTTTTTTTTTTTTGTGATTTAAAGTGGTTTCCCTTTCAAATTAAAATTACTAGATTTGTAACTTGGTTTCACAATTTTTTTTTTTTTTTTTTGGTTATACAAATTAGACAAGAACAAGGCGTTCCAATTATATTGTTGAGAACTGGTCATGTCGAATGGCATATATTTGTGAACAAAAGGATGTTCACTATCCAACACTATATTATTGCCAAGATAAGAGGAAATATTCATTGACCCACAAATCAGGATGTTTGTGGGTGGAAGACAACTGTATTTTGATAATGTTCTCAATTTATACAAAAAAAAAATACCATAGAATGCCTTGAAAGCTGCTAGAACCTTTTAGGAAATTAAAGATCAGCAAATTACGAGGAGCTTTTTAACCAACTGCAGGAGCTTAAAATTCATTTTCTGCATTTGCACTCCCCAGTTTTTTTCTCCCCAAACTCAGCTGCTGTCAACAATGAACATGAGGGAAGGATATTTCTTTCATATAAAAATGGTACAGAGACAAGTGGAGTCCAAACATACTTGCTGATTACTAATAGACACTAATGAGGAAGGGAAATGGAGTGGGGGAGGACATTCAAATGGAAATCAAGGTTCAGTACATTTTTAACTCAGAAAAATTCACGTTTTGTTAAAGCCTATTAAATGATTAGTTAATAAATTAATAAAAAAAAACAAAATATTAATTTTAGCAAGTTGAGTACTGCAAAAGACTTTTGGATAACATATTTTGTTATGAGAAAAATAGTTAAAAAATCTTTTAAGTTAGCCAGTGTAATCAAAATCTGTGATGTCTGCTTCTCATTGGTTGTTCCCAATCGCATTTGATAGATGCTGTCATTCAAATTGTACATTATATTAATTTTAAAGCTAGCAAGATAAGGCTTAGAATCTGATGCTCAGGAAACTTCCTCACAGCAGCTGCTTCAGCAGACACAGGTAGGTTTCCAAGGTGAGTGATATGTTATACAGTAGTTGCAAAACTTAAAATTAAGAAATGTGCATGTGATAAATTTGCTAAAATGGTTTTCTGCATTACGTTCCAGAGTTTGATTTTCAGTGAACATTACAATCACACCATAAGATCAATTTCATTGACATTGGTAATTTGTTGCTTCAGAAGCCACAGTAACATTCTCATGGTTTTGTACTGTTTTCAACTTCTGAAGCATCAACACTTGAACTGCATTTGTTTTAATGCAAAATTTTCAATAAGTGTTGACTTTTTATAAGGTTTATTGTGTATTCAATAACCATATTTGTCAATTACAAATTACAATCAAAATTACAAAATTGAAATTAAAAATAAAATCTCCTTCAAAATATTTCTGAGGAAGTAAAGAATTTGCCACCCCACCACAATTTCTTGCATTTTCATCTTGAAATTGACTGGAAGACCATTTTATTCATTCCATTGTAATTCTCACTGCTTTCCAATGTTTTTCATAATTTTATCTGTTATAAATTCAACAAGTTCCTATTGGAAAGGATAAAAATGTGCTACAAAATTGGCACTATCTTGTGTACAATTAACACAACTTAAGCTGGGTAGCAGTCTAAAGTAAAGCCTCTTAAGAAAGCAGAACTTAATTTTTTTTACATTAGTTAAAGGACAAAGTTTCTACTTCTTAGGCAAGATAACATCTGGTGTGTGTGTGTGTGTAAAATAATGGTTAAACTAAAACCATGCAATGTCTTATCACACAAAATACCGGAAGACAGTAAGAGATCATAACAGAACCACAATAGAATTAATCATGGCTCAGTCATTTTAGCAGTAAATATAGCAACAATCACACAAAATTGTGTAATTTTGGGACTTAGTTTATATATATGTTCTTTCTAAAGTACAGATGCAAGGTGGAAAGCAAATCTATTAAAATGTCATAGTGGCAATTAAGTTTTGCATGTTGCTGATTAGAATAGTGTATAATTTTATATGTGGTATAAGTATTAGATCCAATCCAAAATTCCAATTCTTGCTTATAAGCTATTGTGTTAACTAATTAGGCTGTAAGCCTAATTAGTTAACACAATAACTTAATACTTTTGTAGTGTATTATGCAATACTTTTGTGGTGTATTATGCACATGATTGCATTTTTTTTTAAAAGCCTACCAATTACCAGAAATTAATTATGCACGTGATTGAAATTTCTGTACTAAAAGGACCATCTCTGTTTTTCAGTATTGTATAATAAGCTAGCATAAGCACATAAATCTCACTTTATCATTAACAGGCACCTCTGTAGCCAGGTGGGAAGGAGCAGCAGTGCGTAGCACACGCTTCTTGATTAGACTGGGATTCGAGCCCGTCACCACCAAATATGGAGGATGCGGAAAGGTCAGGGAATGACCACCGCATATTCCCGGAGCAATGTGGCCTTAGTTGCTAATGCTGCTAAAAAAAAAACAAAATAACAAATTATCATTAACCAAGCATGAAGAGAATACCCATTTTCCAGCTATGAGTGCTAATTTACACAATATTTTTTAGAAAAAGCCATAATTAACTAATTTCTTAGCTAGTTAATGAAACCTCTATACCAGATATAGTATAGAAATTGATAATAAGGTGAATTTTTTTTTTATATTTAATATTTGTCGACTGTTATTAAATGAGTATTGCTACTGAGGTAAAATTTTGTGTTATTCTGCATCTTTTTGACAAAGCTTTCATATAAATATGCTATTGTATATATTGAATATTAAGCACACATTTTTTGTTATTTATTTTAACTTTAAACAGATATTACCATGAATAATTTGTATGGTGAATGAAGATGTTTTTAAAAATTATTATACCTTAAATTACAATTAAATAGTATTTTAAAAATTTTAATAGGAAACTAAATTTATTATAGTATTATAGGCTTTCTGAATGTAAAAGATGGCACATGGACATGCTTAAAATGCATTTTCAATATATGTATTTTTTATAAAATTCCCCATTGTGTGTGTGTGTGTGTGTGTGTGTGTGTGTGTGTGTGTGTGTGTGTGTGTGTGTGTGTGTGTGTGTGTGTGTGTGTGTGTGATCATTTTATAATTGTGTTATAATTTTTATTTATATAGGGGTTAGACACCAAATGATAAACACTTAGCATAAATAGCTTATTATATACTGGGTTACATTAAAATTTTATGTTACACAGATTGAGGACAGTAGTAAATTTTTATTTAACATAAAATTGAATGAGGATGGATATTAAAATTCATTCAGTAAACAAAAATTCCTGTAAAAGATTAATAAAATATAACTTGGAAACAAAATGAAACATCCCATATAATAACATATAAAGTAATATATTGGCACCTATATTACCTATATTGGCACCTATAAGTAATATAATGGTGGGCAGGAGCAGCAGTGCGTAGCACACACTTCTTGATCAGACTGGGGTTCGAGCCTGTGACCACCAAATATGGAGGATGCGGAAAGGTCAGGGAATGACCACCGCATATCCCCGGAGCAATATGGCCTTAGTTGCTAATGCTCCTAAAAACCAAGTAACAAACAACAAGTAATATGTTAACAATTTCTGAAATATGAATCCCATTTTCATATTTTATTATGTAATCATACCTATCATTGTGTGGCTTCTACATTAACACAGCATTACATTAACAGGAAAGTTTTTATAAATATTTTGGAATGTGAATTTGCTAATTATTAATTACTGTTATTGTTGCTTCTTTTTATGGTTGGAAAATACTTTAAAAAGAGACTAATTAAGTAGTGAACTTGACATTAAACTTCAGACTTTTTTCTCAGAAATACAAGAACACAAAGTTGAAAAACAGTTGATTTCTTTTTTTTTTTTTTTTTTCTATTTAAACAGCCATAAAAATTGTATTGGAAGCCCATCAATTATAATGGGTGGGGGGGGGGGGGAGACACTGTTTACATATATAGAATTTATCACTACAAAATTTCTTGCCACATCAATTCATTACTGCATTAGCTCTCTTAAATTAGCATTTCCTGTATAAATTCAGTTATAATTCAACAACTCTCCTTGCTTAACGATATACGTTCAATAAAAACACTTTACCTTTTTAAACAAATTCATCATCATCATCATCAGCCATTTTCAATCCACTGCAGGATGAAGGCCTCTCCAGCAACTTTCCAATTCCTTCTGTTTTGAGCACTGGCCATCCATTTACTACCCAAAAACTCATGAATTTCATCTATCCATCCCCGCCTTTGTCTTCCAGGTTTTCTTCTAGTTCCTCTTGGGTACCATTCTGTTATTTTCTTAGTCCATCTGTCATCATGTCTTCGAGCTATGTGTCCTGCCCAAGACCATTTTAGTTCTTTAGGTTTGATAAGAATGTCCTTTACTTGAGTTTGCTGCCTAATCCATGTGTTTCTCTTCTTATCTAACAGTCTGATTCCCAATATAATTCGTTCCATTCTTCGCTGTGTTGTTCTCAGCTTCTCTTCCATTCTTTTGGTGAGTGCCCAAGTTTCACTTCCATAAGTCATGGTGGGGAGTATACATTGATTCATTATTTTACGTTTCAGACAAACTGGCATATTGCTCTTCAGTATGTGACTATATTTCCTGAATGCTATCCATCCAAAATTTATTCTTCTCTTGACTTCCAGCCATTTATCATTATTACAGCTAATAACTTGTCCCAGATAAGTATATGACTCCACCTTTTCAATTACTGCTCCTTCAATCATTATTTCCCTTTCTGTGGCATACTTGTTCATCATTACTTTTGTTTTAGCCATATTCATCTTTAGTCCAAAATCCTTACTAGCTGTGCATAACTGATTAAGATTTTCCTCCAATTCTTTGGGATCATGGCTTATGACCACAATGTCATCTGCAAATCGTAAATGGTTTAGGTACTCTCCTTTCACATTGACTCCTTTCTGCGACCAGTCTAATCTTCTGAAAGCTTCCTCAAGGGCAGCAGTAAACAGCTTCGGAGATATTGTGTGTCCTTGTCGAACTCCTTTCTCGATTTTAAATTTGCTACTGTCTTTGTCTAGTCTAATAAAGGAGGTAGCACTCTCATATATTTTCTTCAAAATCATAATATATGGGGTATCTATGCCTTGTCTTTCCAGTGCCCGAAACATTTTCTTATGCTGTATGGAGTCAAATGCCTTTTCATAATCCACAAATGCCAGGCATAATGGTGTTTTATATTCATTTGCTTTCTCCATTAGCTGTGATATTACGTGAAGGTGATCCATAGTTGAGAATCCTGTCCTAAAGCCAGCTTGCTCTTTCGGTTGATTCTCATCAAGTATTCTTTCTAATCTGTTAGTAATGACCCTTGTGAACAACTTGTAGATGTGGGATAACAAGCTAATTGGTCTATAATTTCCAATTTCTGATTTATCTCCTTTCTTATGCAGCAAAACTATGATTGCATTATTCCACTGCTTAGGTGTCACACCTTTTCTAATGCGCTTTGTGAAGAGCCTTGCCAGTTTTTGTGTTATGTCTCTTCCTCCCAATTTTAACAACTCTACAGTAACTTCATCTTCCCCTGGGGCTTTCCGATTCTTCATTTGCTTCAATGCATGTTCTACCTCATCAGGAAGAATATCGGGTATGTCGTATGTGTTGCTACTTTGCAATCCATCTTCCCCACTGCTGGTATCATTCCCTCGCTCCTTGTATAATTCTCTATAGTGGTCTTCTGCTATTTGAATTATGCCTTCTCTGCTGTTTATAAGTACACCATCGCTATTCTTCAGTTTCAGTATCATTTGTCTTTCTGTATTACTGCTCATGGCTGCTGATTTAAATCCTTTGTTTTCCCTTAATGCTTGTTCTACTTTTCATATGTTAAATCTTCTTATGTCCTCTCTGAGTCTCTTTCTAATGGCTGTGCATAACTCAGTATACTCAATTTTCTCCCTGTCAGTGTTTTCCTTGCTCTTCATTTGTCGTCTTCGGTTCATCATGACAAGTGTTTCTTGACTAATTTTTTCTTCTTTGGATTTCTGTTTCCCTATAGGTTTCTTGGGCTTTATCACTTTCAGAAAGTTGTAATATTCCTCATCGATATCTTGGTCCTGAGCAGTCTGCAAAAGCTCAAACTTGTTCTTAAGTTCCAGTACATACTGCTTTTTCTCCTCCTCTGTTATCTCAAAGACCTTTGTATTATTTACTCGAGTCAGTTTTTTCCTTTCCTTTCCTACATCTATATCAAGTGTACATCTTACCATTCTGTGATCACTTCCAACATATACCTTATTCAGGATGGTAACATCATTCACAATATATCTTCTGTTAGTGAGGATGAAGTCGATTTCATTAGTTGTTAATCCATTTGGACTCTTCCATGTCCACTTTCTGTTCACCCTTTTCTTGAAAAAAGTGTTCATTACTGACAGTCCTTGAGATTCTGCAAATTCCACAAGTCTTTCACCTCTTTTATTTCTTTCACCAATTCCAAAATTTCCTATAGTTCTTCTTTCTGCACTGTTTTGCCTTTTTCCAGCCTTAGCATTGATGTCCCCCATAATAATAGTGTAGTGGGTTTTCTGCTCATCTAGAAGATACTCAATTTCGGTGTACATTTCTTCAACCTCTTCATCATCATGGCTCGATGTTGGTGCATAAATCATTATAATCTTTAGCTTGTACCTCTTAGAAATCTGGAGTATTAGTCTTGACACCCTCGGTGATGTACTTTTGAATTCCAAAATGTTGTTTTTAAAATCTTTATGGACCAGAAACCCAACTCCACCTTCACTCCTTTCACTGTTTCCATTAGTGTACAGCAGATTTCCACTTGATAAACTTATAAGTGATTCATTTCTTCTTCTTGTTTCAGCCAAACCGATGATATTCCAATTCACATTTTCTAATTCCTTTTCCAGCTCTAATATCCTGTCTTCACCGATGAGTGAATTAATCAGTTCATTCAATACCCAGAAAGTACCATTATTAATTCATCTGTACAGTTAATGTAAGAGCATATTGGATATTGCTGGGCCTAAAAAAAGTTGTGAAGTTTATAAAACTAATTCAGAGGGATAATGAGTTACAATTACCAGTAATTTCGTACAGAGAAAAAGTTTCAGATTAAATATATTTTTATGAAATTAACAGCCATAACTTTCTATACACAAAAATTTTTCAAAATCAGTTTTTATTACCTTGTAAAACTTACCTTAAAAGCACATCACAAGGAATCCATTATACATAGGTATTGTTGACCATGCTGCTAGGCCTTTAAAACCTAATATGGAATAATGAAAACAGGAGTACCATGCTAAATGTATGAATTCCAAATTAAATATATCATTTTAGAGAATAAATTTCTGTGTACAGAAATCTGTTTAAAATATTGTGTTAAACAGTCCACATGTCAACTATCAGCAGTGAATTAGCATAACCAAGAGATGAACAACAGATTTTTATATATGGGATTGTGCTACTGCGACAGCAGAACAAAATATTATAATATATTCTTTGTGTTACTGTATAATAGTACATTGGCATAAGCACAATCAGTTAAAGGTATAACATTTTAAGCTGAGGTTGATCAAGCTGAGCTCGATCAACCTCAGCTTAACCCTATCTAAGAATATGAGGTAGGGATTAATCCTACCTCATATTCTTAGTTCAGATGTTTCGTACTATTGTGAAGAACTTCTGTAAGCAATTTTAAACCCATTTTGGCCTGGGGAGGGTATTCCATAATAGAATATATAAACAGCCATTTTAATTACTTTAGCATTGAAATGTTCTAAAACACAGAGATTAGTAATCCCAAAACATTTTTATAGTTCCAAAATAAAATTAATTTTTCCAGTAGAACACACGAACATGTTCTTCTCTTCATGTGCTGTAACATATAGTTAGTTTTGAAAATTAGTAATAAATTCAAAATAATGCTTCCATTTTAGCTGTTTCCTTCCTAAACATTGGTTGAGCAAAAAATGTGAATGGTTATGAAAATGAGAAAGAAATTTTCACTGTAGAAAATAACAGCCTGAAAATTTGGTGTTCATTAAGAATATTGAGATCAAGAAAGCAGTTTGAGAATTGCTATTTTAGTGCCATGGTTGAAAGATAGCAAGAGACTGCAAAAAAGAGCTCTACTATCAGAAAATACTCTGACAGTCAGTATTATCACAACTTTATTTTCCATTGGTATCAAGCAGTGTGTATTGGTTTATCACTTGACAGATATTCTTTCATTCTACATCAATCTATTTAACTGTACTGCAGTCAAAATTAGATATAATTTATGAGCACCTACTAGATTATGTAATTCATAATCAGTATTTAATATTAGTGTTATTTTTTGCCAGTTTAACAATCTGTTCATATTAGCATCAAAGTAAAATTAAGTGTACTTTGCTTGAAAGCAGAAATAGGTACTAATTTTCTACACTTAGTTTACCTTATATATGAATGTTTGTTTAAGTTTATTTTAAAAATATTGTAAACTTTGGATAATTCATGTGTATCAGTGTGAAAATTTCACAAGTAAAGATTCATATGGATATATCCTTGATTTATCAGTGATCGAGTGATAATTTTTGACAAAACATTTGTTAAATGAAAATCAAATGTGCTTAGTTTTAAAGAAACTGGACCACCACGTATTGTTCTAATGTGGCATTGTGTCTTACCTCTAATAATTTATCTCCCAGCTGCACTTTTTTTTTTGATGGATGTGTCTGTTTTAAGTAAGTTGTGGGGGGGGAGACTCAAATAAAATCACAAAAATCTGTTGCTTTAGCTTGAGATCTACTGACTGTTACATGGGGAAGTCACTTAATTCCAGTTATATTCATGATGACAAGGACTTTGTTTACATGGGCTCATTATGTTACTGATGGTGCTTTTGCATTGTATTTGAACATATCACATGATTTCATTCTCTTTTATAACTGGCTTTTGCAGATTATAATGTGAATATCACGTGTTTCATTTTTGTATCAAACCCCTGTATATAGTGTTATAGTACTAATTATAAACATATGGCATGTTAATTGCAAATACAACAATTAATATCATTAATACAGAGTTTTCTATTATATCTTGCAGATTCTTTGTGTTACTGTATAACACTTACTTATACATCAGATACCTCTCTAGACATATATTATTCAGATTATGTTGAATTCAGAAAAACTGTGCTGTCAGTTTTTGAATTAGAAAAAAAAAAAGCAATAGTTTAGTTGCAATAAGCAACACCATAGTCTATGTGCCTCTTTTGTACTCTAATAACTATTGTGTATATACATACATACATATATATAGTGTTTATGCGTGTGTGTGTGTATGGATATTCACACTTTAAATAAAACAACTGTTCATAATTCCTCAGAATTGTAATATATGCATAAATATAGGAAATTTAAGATATTAGGCTAGATTTTTACATAGAGAAGATAGAAGTTGCATTTTATAGCTTCATATCTATTTCCTCATATTCTTCAAAATACTCTTATCTGTAGATGCAATTTAGCATGTAGCCTAATTTCTTCAAGAGTTGCATCCATGTAAACTATGCAAACCCATCATTTTTTCAATGGGTTTCTTACTGAAATGACGCCGCATAAGAGGATTTACCTCTAATGTACATAAGTATAAAAGATAGACCAAAAGTAAACTACAAAGGACACAAAACCCACATGTATATGAAGAAATAATTTTTTGTATTTCTTATTAAATTATGAATATATTAAGATAACTGCTGAATTAGTTTCATTTTTAATTAACAAAGCATTTTGCATTTGAATGGCTTTATGGATTATAAAATTAGAATTCAGAAATATCAAACAAAATATCGTTGAAATATTAAACTTGTAAAAAGTTACGAAATTAAATACAGAATGCTAACAATAATTATATATATAATCCCAGTACATTTTAGAATATTATAAATAAGGATGACATTGAAAATGGACTATTTCCATTAATTGTATTTAATATCTTAAATAATGTCAAAAGTTGTGTGATCAGTTAAGCAGAGATTTGTTAATGTAATAGCATGACTGAAAGACTGCTAGTATTTGTAGTGAATTTACATTATCTTTTACTCTGGCTGCATTTTTTATAACTTCCTAACTATATACAATTTAAGTAAGTAACTACTTCAGTTTTATTAATATCTAAAAAGTTTTTGACATGGTAATCCTTTTCATTAAATAGACATATACAGTATTTGAATTATTTCACAATGAACTTTTCTGGATTTTCATTTATATAATATTAAGCACTAACAACAAAAATTTATATAAATAAGTAATAAAATTTTATCTATGTATTCTGTGATTATCTTTTTTTTAAAGGAAATCTTCCATTCAGCTGTCTTCTATAAATTCCATTCAGCTGTCTTCTATAAAATATAATTCACCAAAGCTAGTGCTTTGGTGAATTATATTTGCTAAAAGGCTTTTTGTTTTGAAATCTGACTAGAGTAGCTTGAAAGAAATCTGACTTAGTGATACTTCTTTCCTGCAGTTATTCCCATTGTGCCTGATCTGCCCCTTAGACTATCCTACCAGTTTCTTCCCTGTTCCTTTACTTCATCTGTAATGCCCTTTTCATTTCAGTATTCTTTCTGTTTTTCTAATTCTCAAAACATGCCCTATTTATCTAAACTGAAATTCCCTTGGTTTTTTTTCAAATTGCTGATGTTACCAGTGGATGGAATCCCATTGACCAAGAGACTTAATAGCCTAAAGCAGGAATTCTCAAATTTTTCTGAAGTCAGGGAATTAACAGGTGTATTTTTGCTTTGAGAACACATGATTATCTAATTTTGCTTTGCAATAATAGGAAGAGCCGACATTGAAGAATCAAAATTTATATTCATTGCAACATATTATTTACATAATTTATATACCTTATGATCAGAGCCAAAGCTTCTTTTTTTTTTTTTTTTTTAATTAATTCTGTCTCCTACTCCCCTTTTTTTTTTTTTTTTCCTCCACAGATTTCTAACTGGAATGGATATGACAGCCTTTATTAATGCATTGTTGATTCATGTTAAATGAGTTCCATCATTTTGTTTCATTTAATTTAACTGCTGTATACATATTTGTAGAAAAATAAACAACTCATATAAAAATTATCTATATAAAGGACAATATTTTGTGTCCCTTTTGTCATGTGGTTGGTGCAGAGCAACAACAACATGGGTAGGCACAATTCGCTTGTGTAGAAATTTTTTTATGTGGATAATTAACTGACCCACCGTTTTTTGTGTTTGTTATGACCAGTGCTTCATAATGTGAAGCACTGGTCATATTGGTCAGTGCCTCATACTGTCTTGCTGTTTATCCTTTGAAAATATATGTGGTTTTATTTATTATTATTTTATTTATTTATTTTTTTTTTTTTCAGTGTTACCAGGTCATCCTTCTTTTCAGAGTTTTAACTTGTATTTTTGCAGAGGCAGTGTAATTTTAGTATATTATTGTTGTGTAACAGTAAGATTTTTGAGTTGTAATTTCCTCCATTGAGTTTCCTCCAAGTTATCAATCATCCTTCTTTAGAGCAGCCAAACATAACATGATGATAGATGCATGCACAATAAAAAAAAAAAACAAGATAGAGTAGTCATGCATTATGATAGTCATATCTATTGAGTGGTAGATAAACCAAAAGTACTATTTCTTATTGCAGCCTCATTGCAGATTTGTGTTAGCTTTCTAAACTATTGAGTACCTTGATTCATGTTACTATCATTCTCAACTTGTGTTGAGAACAGTGTCTCTACAACTTGTGTTTCAGAGACATTATTAGCAATTTTAGCAAGGTTTTGTAACATTGAAATTTTTTAGTTGTAATTTCCATCACTGACTTTCCTTTCAGTTGTCTTTTACCCACTGATGATAATGGAGCAGCCATGCAATTATGATGGTCATATGTATTAGGTGGTACATTAATCAAAAGTACCATTTCTCATTGCAGACTAATTTTATATCAGTCTGTTAAACTGTTCAGTACATACATTTACTCATGTTTCACCCATGTGACAATTATACTCTGCTATTACAAATAGATGAGACTTATTTTCTTTCTTGTTTTGTAGTTTTTAATGAGAGTATTTGATTTTCTCTTCAGGAAATTCACCTGCAAAAAAATAATAATTTCATTATCTTTCTAAGAGATGAAATATCAATATTTTTGTATGTGATCTTGCTCAAGGCTTGTTCTATCACTTCTCTGTATAGATTTTCCTTTTTATAACTTGTATTCTAAGCAAGGTTTGTATATCCTCTTTAAGTAAGTAGCACATTAGGAGTAAAGTTGTTTAGTAGTTCAAATCAGTGATGTCACGTAGTATAACTCAACTCTTGGCAGTCTTACATTTCCACAAGCAACTAAATTTGGTTCATTGTCTGGACTTTTGTTTTCATCCTTTTCTTGATTGGCATATATACATAAAATCTGTATGCAAATCAAAACATCCCATTTAAAACAAGCAATTTAAACTCTTCTTAAGAGTTAAAAGGAAGAGGCTGAATTTAACGCATTTTGTCTATTGAAAGCATTTAGAAACTTTGCTGAAAATTTTATTCAAGCTTTCCTACCAATATCCATATATTATGATTCCTCTCTTTTTTTTTTAAATATTTTCACTGACATTATATTTTTGATAGGTTCGGAGCCTAACTGTTCATTTGAAACAGGTATTACCCTTTCCGAATCTGTTCTCATTACAAACCAACTTACATACATTCAGTATAGCTGCTCTTTGGATTAAAAAATAAATAAAAATAAGGCCTGTCACTTTTCTTTATGCATTTTTTTTTTGTCTAACTTACAGCTTATAAAGTAATCTATTGCAACACACTACATCTAAGCAGTGTATATATATCCTCTTCATGTAAGGCATTAAGAGTAAAGTTGCTTAGTATTTGTTAAAAACGTTTATATTTCAAGTCACATAGTATATCTCTGGACAACCTTACATTTGTACTTGTACCTAAATTTTAGTTCATTTTCTTGGCTAGCATCTCAGATTTGTATGCAAACCCAAACACCTCCATATAAAAAGCAACTTAAAGTCCCATTTATGAGGGGCATGTTGTTATTGATTTTTTTAAGGAGCATTAGTGGCTTGACCATATTGTTCTATTGTGTATTTTGTCTATACAAGTGTGTCCAAAGGCTGATTTGCATGTTGTGTGGGCTGAAAAAACCCAGAATAACTCAGAGAAAAATGCTACACAACTGTACCCAAGATTGGCTAACTGTAGTCCCAATTGAATAGGCCTTTAGAAATTCCTCCGGTCATTGACTGGACCTCTCCCACATGTGAATGAAATTTTATTGTTTATCTCATCTCTCCTTTACAAATTTGTCAGGATGCTAGTCTGTGTTGAAAAAGATATGCATAATGAAGTTCTTCATTGTGAAACAAAGAAATACATGTTTAGCCTTCCATCATTCCCCTCCCCCTCAATTTAACAGTGACATTCACGTGACATCTATAAGTTAGCATTAGCATTAGTAGAGGCACATGATGCGAGAAAGCAAGCTTATGCTGCATCAGCCAAAAAAATCCACTCCCATTTAACCCCTCCGTTTATTCGAAATAGACCTGTCCAGCTGAGCCTTAAATTTATTGAGGCTAACAACTTCCGCAACAAGGGATGGAAGTCTGTTCCACCAACCAACTACCCGCTGGCTAAAGGCAAATTTCCGCACATCTATCCTACATCTGTCTTTCCTCAATTTGAATTTAGCATTAGCATTAGTAGAGGCATATGATGCAAGAAAGCAAGCTTATTCAGCCTCAGCCAAAAAAAAAAAAAAAAAAAAAAACACCACTCCCATTTCACCCCTCCGTTCGCTCAAAATACCTGTCCAGTTGAGCCTTAAATTTGTTTACGCTATCAACTTCAACAACAAGTGATGGAAGTCGGTTCCACCAACCAACCACCCGCTGGCCAAAGGCAAATTTCCGCACATCTATCCGACATCCGTCCTTCCTCAATTTGAATTTATGCCCTCTGAGCTGATTATTCTGAGCAAGATGAAGAATCCCATTGGCATTGAGCATGCTCAAACCATTCAAAGCCTTATACACCTCTATCAGATCACCTCGCCGGTGCCTAGTCTCCAGACTCTCTAATTTGCAAAACTTAAGCCTTTCTTCGTAAGAGCAACCCTTTGTTCCATTCACTAATCTTGTTGCCCTTCTCTGTATCCGTTCCAGCAGCTCTACATCCTTCTTGAAATGAGGCCTCCAGACCTGTATACAGCACTCAAGATGTGGCCTAACCATTGCCTTATACAAGGGAATAATCACCTCCTTATCCCTGCTAGAAAAATTCCTGTATATCATTGACAAGACACCATGAGCTACTCTTGCAGCTCGTCTGCACTGCTCAGAGAACTTCATATCTGCCTGCACAATTACCCCCAGGTCCTTTTCATTCTCCACCACTGTCAGTGTAGTACCGCAGAGTTGATACGTTGCTTTGGGGTTACTGTTTCCCATATGTAGTACTTTACATTTTTCAATGTTAAACTTCATTTGCCACCTCTCAGCCCATCTGTTCAACCTTTCCAGATCCTGTTGCAGCAGCATAGCGTCAGTGGTGTCCTTAACAACCCTGCCAACCTTTGTATCATCTGCAAACTTGGACATTAAACTTGATATCCCATCATCAATATCATTCATAAACACCGAAAACAACAACGGACCCAACACTGAACCCTGAGGAACTCCACTAATAACATTAGTCCATGTTGAGCGGTGTCCATTGTTTACCACTCTCTGTCTTCTGCCACTCAACCATCCCCTTATCCATAGCAGCAATTTGCCTCCAATGCCACACTGCTCCAATTTGTGCAGCAGTCTTCCATGTGCAACAGTATCAAAAGCCTTTCTAAGATCCAAATATATAATATCAAAGTTATTCCCTGCATCCAGTTCTTTTGTGACTACATCATAGTATCCAATCAAATTGGTCAGGCAAGACCTGCCCTTAACAAAACCATGCTGCGTCTGAGCTATAACAGAATTCTTGTCTAGATGATCCTGCAGTGCTTCTTTAACCAGTGCCTCCATTAATTTACCTGGAACAGAAGTTAAACTAACAGGTCTATAATTACTTGTGTCAGCCTTTGATCCTCCTTTGTGAATTGGGGTTATATTTGCACATCTCCAGTCTATGGGTACCTCCCCTGAGTCCAAAGAAGCTCTCATAATTATGGCTAGGGGTTTGCTTACTTCCTTTGCTGCCTCCTTTAATATAACTGGATAGATCCCATCCACCCCAGGTGCCTTTTTTATGTTTATCCTCAACAATCTCTACTCCACTTTCCTCTCAGTTATTACAAAATCATCCAGCTCATCGCCAATGTTTACTTTACCTACATCATTCTCCTTCCTGAATAACTCCTCATGCGTGAATGTAGATGCAAAATACTCGTTTAGATTGTTAGCCACCTGAGCAGGATCCTCAACTGTTGAACCATCAATATCCAGTGGCCCAATCTGATTCATCCCTTTCCTTCTTGAGTTTAAATAGGTAAAGAACTCTTTTCTGTTTTTCTTTGCATCCTTTGCCAAAGATTTTTCGTAGTCTGCCTTTGCCTGCCTAATCTCCTTTGTGACTTGGTTACAGACCAACTTATATGTTTAACATAGGCTTCCATGTCACCCATTAATTTGTATGTATCCCATGCATTTTTCTTCTCTGCCACATGTCTCATTAGTTCATCTGACAACCATTTAGGCCTAAACCTTGAACAATATTTCTTAGTTGGTATGTAAAGCCTGGTAGCCTCCAAGATTAGTTCCTTGAATGCTTCCCATTTTGAGTTTGCTGTTGGTAATATCATCAGTTGGTCCCACCGTATAGAATTTAAATACTGTCTCAGACCATCATAGTCGCCTTTACGAAAACAAAAACCCTTCCCTTTACCTCTGATGGTAGTTACCTCCTTGAGTAAATCCCACTTCAATACACTGTGATCACTGCCACCTAGTGGTTCATTTATCTACAGATTCTTAATGCATGAAGAATCACTACTGATAATCAGATCAAGAGTATTGCTCCCTCTTGTTGCCTCACGAACATGCTGATGTAGAAAACAATCATCCAATAAATCCACAAAAGCCTTGCTAGTGTGCGAGTGACCAACTCACAAATTCCAGTCAATAGCTGGGAAATTAAAATCCCCCATTATAAGACTCTCTGATTTACTGGCCAACTCTATTTCCCTGTACAATATCTTATTATACTCATCAGAGTCATTAGGCCTATAGCACACCCTACTCTCAATTTTGATTTCCCTATGCTTATGTCACACCAAACTGACTCGACACTGCCCTGTCCATCGATGTCGACTGGCTTCACTTCCTTGGACTTTATGTGTTTCTTAACTAATAGCATAACCCCTCCTCCCCTCCTGTCCTGTCTATCCTTTCTATACACATTGTATTCCCCAAATTCCAGTTCCGCATTCCTTATATCTGTGTGACACCACGTTTCTGATATCCCAACAATATTTGCCTTTGATGTTTTGAGCAATACCTCAAATTCATCAAATTTATTTACCAAACTCCTAGCATTGGTGTACACGCAGGTATACATGCACCTGTTTCTATTCTTGGCTACTCTAACACAACCCATGTGTTTACTTGTACCGCAATGACTCCCAGCAGTCTCTGAAATATCCTGCATCTTGTTTTTCAGGCTTCTCTTCATTTCAATAGAAGCAGTGCAAGAATCACTTCCACCTCTGCCAGTGGCTACTGTTAATCTATTAGTCCTTGTATCCCCCCCCAACTAGCAGTTTTCCGACCCACCTAACACTGCCTCGACAGCATCAGCAAAAATTCTTGCACCCTTTCTATTTAAGTGTATCCCATCCTTGTAGAAGCAATCTCTCCTGTTAACAAGTACAGTCCAGGCTGAAAAAAATTCTACCCCTTGAGCCTTGCACAATCCCTCCAGGGCCGAATTGATTGACAAGACTCTCATCATATACTCCCTCCTATCATGTCTGGGCAGAATTGCAGACACTTTCAAATTCAACCCTAATTCACAGCTTTTTTTCAACAGTGACCTGTACTTGCTAAGTAATTCCGCCGGTCTCCTACTCTTAATATCATTAGTGCCAACGTGTACCTTTTGTGCCCTTAAAAGATGATATCCGCTCTACAACGTCATCAACCTTTGCCCCTGGTATTCCACCTATCCTTTTTGCAAAGCAGGTTCCCCGCTTCCCTGACAATAGAGTCACCAACAACTACTATACCCTCTCATATGATTATTCTGAGAAAGAGGAAGAATCCCATCTGCATTGAGCATACTCAAACCATTCAAGGCTTTATACACCTCTATCAAATCACCTCGCTGGTGCCTAGTCTCCAGACACTGTAATTTGCAAAATTTAAGCCTTTCTTCGTAAGAGCAACGCTTTGTTCCATTCACTAATCTTGTTGCCCTTCTCTGTACTCGTTCCAGCAGCTCTACATCCTTCTTGAAATAAGGCCTCCAGACCTGTATACAGTACTCAAGGTGTAGCCTTATACAAGGGAATAATCACCTCCTTATCCCTGCTAGAAAAATTCCTCTATATCATTGACAAGACACCATGAGATTCCCTTGCAGCCAGTCTGCACTGCTCAGAAAACTTCATATCTGACTGTACAATTACCCCCAGGTCCTTTTCATTCTCTACCACTGTCAGTGTAGTACCACAGAGTTGATACGTTACTCTGGGGTTACTGATTCCCATATGTAGTACTTTACATTTGTCTATGATAAACTTCATTTGCCACCTCTCAGCCCATTTGCTCAAACTTACCAGATCCTGTTGCAGCAGCATACTGTCAGTAGTGTCCTTAACAACCCTGCCAACCTTTGTATCGTTTCCAAACTTGGATATTAAGCTTGATATACCATCATCAATATTATTTATAAATACAGAAAACAATAATGGACCCAACACTGAACCCTGAGGGACTCCACTAATAAGATTCGTCCACGATGAGCAGTGTCCATTAATTACCAATCTCTGTCTTCTCCCCCTCAACCATCCCTTTATCCATATCAGCAATTTGCCTCCAATTTGTACAACAATCTCCCATGTGCAACAGTATCAAAAGCCTATCTAAGATCCAAATATATAATATCAGAATTATTCCCTGCATCCAGTTCTTTTGGGACTGCATCATAGTATCCAATAAAATTGGTCAGGCAAGACTTCCCCTTAACAAAACCATGCTGTGTCTGAGATATAACTGAAGTCTTGTCTAGATGATCCTGCAGTGCTTCTTTAACCAGTGCCTCCATTAATTTTCCTGGAACAGAAGTTAAACTCACAGGTCTATAATTACTTGTGTCAGCCTTTGATCCTCTTTTGTGAATTGGGGTCACATTTACACATCTCCCGTCTATGGGTACCTCCCCTGGGTCCAAAGAAGCTCTCATAATTATGGCTAAGGGTTTGCTTACATCCTTTGCTGCCTCCTTTAATATAACTGGATAGATCCCATCCACCCCGGGTGCCTTTTTTATGTTTATTCTCAACAATTTCTCCTCCACTTTTCTCTCAGTTATTACAAAATCATCTAGCTCACTGCCAGAGTTTACTTCACCTCTGGCATTCTCGTTCCTGAATAACTCCTCATATGTGAATGTAGATGCAAAATGCTCGTTTAGTTTGTTTGCCTCCTGAAGAGGATTAATAACAGTTGAACCATCAACCTCCAGTGGACCAATCTGATTCATCCCTTTCCTTGTAGAGTTTACATACGTAAAGAACTCTTTTCTGTTTTTCTTTGCATCCTTTGCCAAGGATTTCTCATAATTTGCCTTTGCCTGCCTAATCTCCTTTGTGACTTGGTTACAGACCAATTTATATCTATCATAGGCTTCCATGTCACCCATTAATTTATATGTATCCCATGCATTCATTCCTGCCATATGTCTCATTTGTTCATCTGACATCCATTTAGGCCTAAACCTTGAACAATATTTCCTAGTTGATACGTAAAGCCTAGTAGCTTCCAAGATAAATTCTTTGAATGCTTTCCATTTTGAATTTTGCTGTTGGTAACATCATCAGTTGGTCCCACTGTATAGAATTTAAATACTGTCTCAGAGCATCGTAGTCGCCTTTACGAAAGCAAAAACCCTTTCCTTTTCCCCTGATGGTAGTTACCTCTTTGAGTAAATCCCACTTCAGCACACTGTGATCACTGCCACCTAGTGGTTCCTTTATCTGCAGATTCTTAATGCATGAAGAATCACGAATCACTACTGATAATCAAATCAAGTATAGTACTCCCTCTAGTTGCCTCCAAAACATGCTGATGTAGAAAACAATCATCCAATAAATCCACAAAAGCTTTGCTAGTGTGTGAGTGACCAACCCACAAATTCCAGTCAATATCTGGCAAATTAAAATCCCCCATTATAAGACTTTCTGATTTACTGGCTCACTCTATTTCCCTGTACAATTTCTTATTGTACTCATCAGAGTCATTAGGCCTATAGCACACTCCTACTCTCAATTATGATCTCCCAATGCTTATGTCATACCAAACTGACTCGATATTGCACTCTCCGGATATATCAACTGGCTTCACCTCCTTGGATTTTGTGTTTCTTAACTAATAGCATAACCCCTCCTCCCTTCCTATCCTTTCTGTACACATTGTACTTCCCAAATTCCAGTGCTGCATTCCTTATATCTGTGGGACACCATGTCTCTGATATCCCAACAGTATCTGCCTTTGATGTGTTGAGCAATACCTCAAATTCATCAAATTTATTTACCAAACTCCTAGCATTGGTGTACACACAAGTATACATGCACCTGTTCCTATTCTTAGCTACCCTAACACAACCCATGTGTTTACTTGTACCGCAATGACTCCCAGCAGTCTCTGAAGTACCCTGCATCTTGTTTTCCAGGCCGCTACTCATTCGAATAGAAGCAGTGCAAGAATCACTTTCACCTCTGCCAGTGGCTAATGTTAATCTATTAGGCCTTTTATCCCCCCAAAGCTAGCACTTTTCCGACCCACCTAACACTGCCTTGATAGCATCAGTTGTTATATTGATTGTTCATAAAATCGGCAACAAAACAAATAAAAGCTTGAACATTTAATGTAATTATACTAATACAATGTAGTAGCACAAATCGGCCATCTGGAAGTCAGTTATCTGGAAAGTCAGTTATCCAGAATAATTTGAAACGCTGATCTTTCTTTCTTTTCTTTTTTTTTTATTAACGATAGTACAGTAAGCACCAGTTATAGTGATTATGTTTAGAAATTGAATTTTGATTCTAATAAGCGAAAGATCAAATTTACTACCTGTTTATAACAGATTGTACAAACAAAAACCCCAATAAACTGAAACCTGCAAATTGTTTTTATTGTTTTATGGTTGTGACCTCTAAAATTCTATGTGACCTTCAGAAATGTGCTTTAGAAAAATATCCCAGACACTACTGGGTTTTCTTAGAAACCAATTGTGAATTTCAGATTAGTTTATCTCCAGATTCGTAACAATAATATCAGCCCGAAACTGTGCGATTTATTATTATTCTCAATTTTTTACAGTAAAATGTGAACCAAATGAAAACACGTAGTTTTAACATTGCAACAAAACCCTAAAATTATTAACAGAATTAGAGAAGGTGAAAATTTAGGAAATCTCTCCAAAGAGTTTAATGTGGGGGATTCAGCAATTTATGTCATCAAGATTTCCAATGCTATAACTCAATTTATGTTGATTATGGATAGTGAAGGAGGATCTAGCAGGAAAAATACTATGTTGAAACCTGAAAATGCTGCTTTAGAGACTGCATTTTATTTATGGTTTCTTCAGAAGGTGAACTGGTTTAGGTGAACCAGTTTGGCTCAATGTTGTGTGAAAAAGCATTGGATTTTAATCGAAAATTAAGCGATAATGAAGGTTTTAAGGCAAGCACAGATTGGCTGAAAATCTTTAAACTGAGACATGGTATACATGAACTAGATATTCAAGGCGAGAAACTCTCTGAAGACGAATCGGCAGCAGTGTCCTTTAAAAGTAAATTTGCTTCAGTTATAGCAAATTACGAGAAAGAAAACATTTATAATGTTGATGAGGCTTATTACAGAAAGCATTACCGAGAAAAACCCTAGCCACTAAAAGAGAGTAATGCCTGCACCAGATTTTTTAAGATGAGAAAAGAGTGAGTTACACTTGTTATATGGGATGCACAAATTTTCCTTGCTTGTTATCGGTAAGTCAAAAAACCCGAGAGCATTTAAAAATCTTTCTAATTTTCCTGTTTTGTATAAAAATCATAAAAATGCCTGGATGGATGTGTCTGTTTTCTGAGATTGGTTTATAATTTTTTTTTATTTAATTAATCTTAATTATTTAATTTAATTGTAAGGTAAGATTAAATTTATTTAATCTTATTTTACATTTGATTATCCGGAAGAGGTCCGACATCAATTATTCCAGATAACTGACACTCTACTGTATAGTATACAGTAAACCCCCGCTATTCGCGGTATCTGTTTTCGCGTATTCGCGGTCGCTGATTTAATATAAAATGAAACCTAAAAAATGTGAATTTTAAAACACCGTGAACATTTTCCGCCATAAAAAACATGGGCCTGGCTGAAATTATCTTTCCCGGTCAAAACAGCGCTTAGTGGGTGTGGGGGGACAAAATCGTGAGCATGGATGTTTCTCGCTAATCTTTGTTCAGTATGTGTTATGCGCTTGTCATGGAAGATTTCGTCATTTGCTTTTAATTTATATGCTTATAAATTGAATAAATTTATCAATTTATAAATTGATATGCTTACAAAAGTGATAAATCTACTGTTTTGCAGTGTTAAAACAGACTTTTTCGAGTGTGTTAATGGAAGAAAGTGACTTTATTGTGGACAAGTTCTTTCTAACCCATACAAAAATATGGCTACGAATAACAAGGGAAATGTGAAAAGATCGGAGAAGGTGATAACATTAGCGAATAAAATTGAGTTATTAGATAAAATTTCTAATGGTGAAAGTGTCTTCTCGGTGGCAAAACATTATAAAATCAATGAGTCAACAGTATGATCAATCAAAAAATCGGAAGAAAAAATCCACCATAGTGTCCGTGAAAACGCGCTAATTGCTTCAAAAATTTGTCTGTAACTCGTGATGTTAAATTAGAAAAAATGGAAAAGGCTTTAAATCTGTGAATAGAAGACCGAACTCAAAATAAAATTCCGTTAAGTTCACTCATCATTTGTGAAAAAGCAAAACTCCTTTATCAATACTTTAGCGAAACTGGTGATAGCACTGGCGGGATAAGTTTTTTTTGCTAGCAAAGGCACTGGTTTGAAAGATTTGTTTGAAATTTCTAATAAATATTACATTTAATATTAAATTGTTTCTTATTTTCATTTCGATGCCATCATATGCTTGCATTTCACTATGTACTGTCTATGTACATAGTCACATTATGAAGGTACATATAATACATACATAGACAAAATTTTAGACTAGTTTTTCTTATATATTTCATACTTTGGAACGGAACCCCTTTATTACTATGGGAGCCATAACTCAGTATTCGCGGCATTTCTCAGGAACATAACCCCCACGAATAGCGGGGGTTTACTGAATCTTATTTATATGTACTACAGTATTACACAAGAAAATTATTATTGTAAATTTTGCACTGATTGTAGAGTGCAGTAAGATTACAATTAAATTGTAAATTTCACTACATAGGCTACATGCTATCAAGACCATACAAGGAAATTGTTTCATACTTTAAAATAATCTGTCAGAACACACTGTTTCAAAGGTAGAATAACAGAGAATTATGGAGGTGAATGATAGCAGTTATTTCACTTTCGCAGTTAAGCTGCTCTTGAAAAATACATGCTAGTTCTAATCCTTGATGATCATCTTTCACTGAAATCACAGTAGGTTCCTCATCCTCATCACTACAAATTTCAGAAGATTCCATTATGTCTGCAATGAGTTCCTCTTCATTCGTGCATATCCTGAATCCAATAAACCCAAAATCAAATCAAATCAAATCAAATCAAGCATATCCTGAAACATACAATGGCTGCTTTATTTATCCAAATTATTTATTTATGTCATACAAATGTTAAAGAATGTTTATTCTTAATCATCATTGGCTAAATGCACACTCGTTGATGAGTGGTTCTTCACTCATTGTTGGCTCAGCACTCTTTGGTTTGTTAGAAGCAAAAGGAGTCATCTTCTTCGGAAATGCTTCAGGAGTCGTTTGTTTCCAAGTCAGTCTTCTCTTTTCTTTAGAAATTTCACGATAGCGTGCATAAGTATTTTTTTAAATCTGTAGCAACTTTTCTAGTGTGCTTGAAATTTGAATCTTGTGACTCGAAAAATCTCAATTGCTTTTTATGTATTGAAAAGAACAGGAGTTTCAGCTGTTAAATCTTCTCCTTCCTTAGCTTTACAGTTTTCTGTTTCAAGGAGGTCTTCATTTGTGAGCTCTCCATTGTGTTTGAAGCAGATCAGTGATGTCAGTTGTAGAAACCTCAAGCTGCGATTGGCTAGGGATATTATTAACAAATGCTTTTGTTTCATTTTGTACAATCGCTGCTGGTTCTTGAAATCCTTCAAAATTATTAATAAACTGATGAACATGAAGGGTGTTTGGAATAAACAGAGTTTATTCCAAACACCCTTCATGTTCTTCTCTGTAATTTTGTCCTAGACTCAGGCTCGTTTTATTATTTTGATTGCATCTAAAATATGGAATTCTTTCCAAAATTCTTTTAAGATTTGACCTCTCTCGTTATCTTTGCCTGAAGAAATAAACGGATGCAGAGTAGTACTGTATTGTATAGCTACACGCATGGTTTGAAATGCCATATTTATGAATGTTTAGCATTTATTTATTGCAATTAATGTTCATATTTTTGATTCTTGATAGTATTAGTATTAGTATTAGTAATGGCCGCATGGTGCCTATGCTGCACCAGCCAAAAAAAAAAAAAAAATCCGAACAAAACAATGATAAAAACAAAAAATAAATAAATAAATAGATAAATAAAATAAATAACTAATTAATAATAATTAATAAATAAAAAAATAAATAAAAAGGAAATTAAACCTATCATCCTATGCGCTTCCCTTACCCGAAAGTACTATCCAGATGACCTTTGAATTTCCCCAAACTGTCGGCCTCTACCACCCATGAAGGCAACTTATTCCAGTAATTTATAACTCGCTGGCTAAAATAAAACTTCCTGCAGTCCAATCTAAACATTTCCCCCCGTAACTTGAATTTATGTCCCCTAGTTCTAGCATCATTTATAATCTGGAAAATTTTGTCCTCATTCATTTTACTGATGCCTCTCAGAGCCTTAAACACCTCAATCAAATCTCATCTAAGGTGTCTAGTTTCCAAACTCTGCAACCCACATATTCGAAGTCTTTCTTCATAAGGACGCCCTTTTGCCGATCTCACCAGGCGAGTTACCCTTCTTTGCACCCTTTCAAGAAGCTCGATGTCTTTCTTTAGGTGCGGTCTCCATACTTGAACACAGTATTCTAAGTGTGGTCTAACATAAGCCTTATATAATGGGATTATCACGTCCCTATCTCTACTTGTAAAAGTTCGATAGATCATCGATAGGACACCATGGGCCTTCCTTGCAACCTGTTTACAATGATCAGAGAATTTCATGTCTGACCATATCTTAACACCCAAGATACTTGAAAAAAAGAGCTCGTAAAGTTGGAACTGCCTGTATTTGTAGTTCTGTTATTTTAAAACGTGAATATTGACATTTAAAATGCTTTTGATCATATTTGGCATGAAGGTCTTCTAAATAAGCTTCCATCTTATGGTTTGCTTACTTTTTTTTTTTTTTTTTTTTTGTAATTGGGTATCCAGTTTTCTCTCTGACTGCTCACTGTGGGTAATGGTAGATGGCTCTCTGTCTTCTAACTTCTCCACTCCAGCTTCAACTTCTCAAATATCCACTACCAATTCCTTAAATGCTGATCTCCATGTAATTCTCTAGTGGGAAAAAGATAACTTAGTTGATTTAAATCCTTCTAAAGCTCAGTCCTGTCTTATATTTTGCAAAATAGATTCTTCTGGTTCTATGCTTATCTTCAATGACACTGATTTCTAGGCAAGATCATATAATTATAATTAGCCATATGGTGCAAGAAAGTCAGAGGCTCTTCTGCACCAGCCAAAAATAAAAAAATAAATAATAAATAAAATTCTGAGTTGCCCTGAGAGAAAGAGAGAGAGAAAAAAACAAGAGTCAGAAGTAAAAGGAAATTGCCAAAAAAAGAGAAGAATGATGATATCCAGCTCAGGGCACTTTAAATTTATTGCCTCACCTGCATCTAAAAAACTGAGTTTTCTCTTTCAGTCTCGGCATTACTTTTCTTACAGAAAACTGGTCACTCTGTACAAATCACAACTCCACCTACCATGGAATATTGTTCCCACATCTGAGGCAGTGCCCCCAAAACCTCTTGGTCTATAGAGTCCACTCAAAAGAAGATAGTTAAGTTAATTAATGACTCTCTCTCTCTCTCTCTCTCTCATACATGTTCTGTTTCTGCTACATGCCTTTTCTATAGATTCTTCTATAGGTGCTGTTCTTCTGAATTGGCTTTTAATTTTTGCTCTCACTTCCAAGTCAGTTTGAACATGTGCCGCAACCAGTCTACATCCTTATACCGTACAACTTCAAATTCACAGAATCAACCTTTCTTTTTTCCCATTTATTCATTCAACTTCCATTTTCTGGAACAACTTCCATTTTCCTCCCTTTGTACGTATTTCCTGAAAATTAAAATCTCCCAAAATTCAAGAATAATGTCAACAAGTATCTTCTTTCAACTTCTCAACCTTCAAGCCATGCATGGTACTAAGTACTATAGGTTGTAATCACATATAATTGGGACAAAAGAATATACCTGTCTCCTTGGTCAACTGTAATCTTTTATGGGATGTCGTTTTGGCACATTGTAGCCCTAGCTGCTGATGCACCATTAAAACTCAAACCAAACTCATCTCCTTGGCATTATATGGCCTCACAAAAGGTCTCTTATACACATTACTACCTGAACTCCCCCACTCAATAGCTGACAGAGTAGAGACTGCAAAATTATGTAATAGCTGGTTTGGTGGACTATCTAATGGCTGCCTTAAAAAAACTGTTTTAGATCTCTACCCTCAAAATAATCTCGCCATGATGGCTGTCATAACCTCACAAGACTTCTGTCATACTGCATAACAAAGAGGAACAGGTTGCCAGAGCTGTGCTCTTTATGCTAAGCATAGGTTTTATCACTTCAAGCTTCCAATAAGCAGTGGTGGTATTGCATTGGGTGATGAGAGTCGTCTGCCGTCTGGTACTGCCTGGCGACACTGAGGGACAGCATTCTACTGTGTAATACAGACATCACATCCCAACCCCTGCTTACATTGGTTTATATCTGGATAGTCACCTCCAGTGTATTAGGTACAGGGTTTCACACTGTGTACATGAACTGTAAGTATACCCAGGGTTACTTACAGTTCCAACATCATGAAGGTGCAGAATGAGGATCTGGTTGTTGCAGAACAACCAGACTTCACCAAAATTTGGCCCACTCGACAAAAGTAGGACCTGAATGTTAGTTTCCATCAGCATTTTAGACTGTCCAACTACAGGATGTATAAAGGAGCAAGCCAGTCATCCACTGAAGTATACCTTCCATGAATTCCAACTTTCTGTCACAGTTCTTCCTGATATTTCCTGAATATCATGTTGTTTCCAATGTTTCAACTTCAGTTTCTTTTATAAGAACCTTCTGTACAGTATGATACTTTATTCTATAAGGTGGTTCTGTCGTTGCAGAATGCAGAATTTTTGCTCGTAACTCTTTATTTTTTTTTGTTTTTATTAATGACATGAAAACTGGTAGCAACAAACATCCTAATTAATTAATGATGGATGGCCATACTCCTTCCTGATTATCCTGTCTTCAAAAAACTCTCAATATTTGCTAAACTGAAATATGATGTACGTCTCCATCCTTTTGGATGTCAACTTAATATCACTTAACTGAATAGAGCAGTTTGACTTGGCTTCAAGTATGTTTCTACCAATTTTCACACATCTGGAAAGGATGTATATCTGCTGGAATGGGTGCAGAGAAGGGTAACCGGCTTGGTGAAGGGCTCTTACCAAAAAAAAAAAAAAAAAAAGCTTCAGTTCTGCAAATTACAGCATCTGGAGATCTGATTGAAGTATTCAAGGCCTTGAATGGATTGAGCAAGCTAAACATCGATGGCTTTCTTCCTCTTGCTAAGACTACACACATGACAGAGCATAAATTCAAGTTGAGGAAGAATGGTTGCAGGACAGATGTGCAGCAGTTTGCCTTCAGCCAGCATTGGTTTGAATAAATTCAAGGAAGAACTCGACAAATTCTTAGAGGGTATGGATGGGTGAAGTGTGTAGGGTTTTTTTTTTTTTTTTTTCCTTATGCTTTATAAGCTTGCTTTCTGGCATTATTTGCCACTACTGATACTATTTCGTGCATTAATAAGAGTTAATAGCAAAATTCTGGGGTTTTTTTTAGCAAGAGGATTGTCCTGTAGATTCCTACACAATTACATTATGGATTATTAAGATTTCTGAATACTTCTTCAACTGCATTTATTATTATTATTATTATTGCTCTTATATTATATCTCCCTGATTGAGGGTTCCACCTCGTGACAGGTATTGCTACCAAGTACATGGGGCGGTGATTGTTATGTCTGGTGTTACTGTTAGTCGAGGAACTCTCTGACTACAGGTGTTCAGGATTTCGACTTTCTGGAGTTCCTTGTAGGTGTTCGCTGGGAGACCTATTGCTGCTAGGCTGTTATGTAGGGTCTTTGGCACCATACCTGTGGTTGACACAATGATTGAGATGGTCGTAACTTGTTGCATATGCCACATCTCTTTGATCTCCTGTCTTAGGTTCATGTACTTCCTGATTTTTTCCCTGTGGGTTTTCTGAAAGTTGTCAGTATTGGGTATCGCTATGTCAATCAGATAGATAGCCTTTTCTTTCTCATCCACAAGGATGAGAAAGAAAAGGCTACCTATCTGATTGACCTGTCTGTTGTGCCAAATTATCTTATCTGTTATTATGGCATGGTCTCAGTACAGCTTGTGGATTGGGGTCTCTAGTACTGCCTGGGGTTTGTACTTGTAGTACGGTTTGGGTTGCCAGATTTTTATGACTGGATTAAAGGACACCCAAAAATAATTAATGCTACCACTCTCCAACTCTCACTCCACCCCAAAAAAGGAAAATTGAATGATTTAAGTTAATAATCAAACATTTTGTTTATATTTTTTAGATTTTAGTTTAATTTAGAATTTAAAATATTTAATGGTAAACCATGACTTTCTATGGGGAAGGACATGGATTGATGTATAAGGATAATTAACGATGTGGATGATATAAAAAGCATGAATTTAACCAAATATTTTAATGAAAGTTTAGTGCATTAATTGACATCAAGCTAAAGTAATTTTAGGTAGGCGAAAAAAAGCACAAAAAAAAAAACTTACTGGTTTAATAGCTAGAAATCATTCACATTGAACATACTTTGTACTACTTCAAGCAGCCTTAAGAACTTTGGCATCATTTTTAATTTTCTCAGAAAAATCTAAACAATTATCTTTAAAATTGAAGTAGATCATTAGTTCGCTTTTTATGAGTGAAACTAAACATCTATTTCGCCCATCCCTCCACTTTGAGTTCATTACACTAAAAATCTTTTCTGAATTTTCCAAAGTCCTCGGCACTGAAAAAACATACGAAATGACCTTGAAATATATTTGAAAGCTTAAAAAGCAACACTTTTCAAAATTAAATGCCATTGACTACATACACCTCCTAAGCCTGTGCAGAAATCTGCCACTGCCATACGAGTCACAGGCATTGAAAAATTAAAATACAGTAAAGGACAAATTGCATCCTTTCTGGTTTCAATAAAGGATAAGGACAGTTTGGCTAAAATAAAAAGACGTCTGTCAACCCTAAGTACAGTACACTTCCTTTGATCAACTGGTATTTCCTTGCTAGCTTCTGATGTATTATCCTGGCTACCTGGTCATGTCTATGACACGACCTTGCATCCTGTGGTTATGTATTGGATCATTTCTGAGGCCAGGTGACATCGCCGACGTGTCATCGGACACTCTGGGCTTCTTGGCGATGTATTTTCTATAGTTTTTGGTGTTGATTACCTGGTCTTGTTTGGCGAGCATGAATCCTTCAGTCTCAGGGATTATTATTATATTTTATTATTATTAGTTATATGGTGCAAGGAAGCCTGAGGCTTTTGCTGCACCAGCCAAAAAAAAAAAATTTCTGAGTTACCCTGGGAGAGTCATAAGTAGAAGAGCATCATCAAGAAAGAAAAGAATGATGATATCCAGCTCAGGACCCTGGGTGTGCCAAGCACATACTCACCAGATGTGAGCTGGGTGACTAATCCTGTGTCATCAATTTTCTCTGATATCTCTTAATGGTTTTTGTCCCTTGTTTTGTCTCATCTGCATTTTGCAGGCCACTATCTCTGCACAGCTAGCACAGAATCTTCTTCTTACCTTGCAGTAATTTGAGCTCTATTACTTATTACTTTGGCTAAGTTTATTTGCTATTTTATCTTTTTTTTTTTTTTTAAGCTGTAATAAAAGAAAAAAGGAAAAGTTAGCAATTCACTAAATTACATAAAATTCTTTACTTAATGCACATTTAGTAATGTCTTATTTATTACACCTTATTTACCAAAAGTAACACAAATTTAGAAAACAGTGTGTGGATTTCCAATCCCCCCGTATATTTTTATTTATATATTCTTTTTATAAGGATTTTTAAATAAGAGTAATTGCTCTTGTCATTTAAATATAATTGTTGTTATATTAAAATTATTCTTGTAGTTAGTATTAGTATTAGTATTAGTAACGGCCGTATGGTGCAAGAAAGCCTATGGCTTATGCTGCACCAGCCAAAAAAAAAAAAAAAAAAAAAAATCCGAACAAAACAATGATAAAAACCAAAATTAAATAAATAAATAAATAATAATAATTAATAAATAAATAAAAATAATAAAATGAAATAAAAAATAAATAAAAAGGAAATTAATCCTATCATCCTATGCGCTTCCCTTACCCGAAAGTACTATCCAGATGACCTTTGAATTTCCCCAAACTGTCGGCCTCTACCACCCACGAAGGCAACTTATTCCAGTAATTTATAACTCGCTGGCTAAAATAAAACTTCCTGCAGTCCAATCTAAACATTTCCCCCCGTAACTTGAATTTATGTCCCCTAGTTCTAGCATCATTTATAATCTTGAAAATTTTGTTCTCATTCATTTTACTGATGCCTCTCAGAGCCTTAAACACCTCAATCAAATCTCCTCTAAGGTGTCTAGTTTCCAAACTCTGCAACCCACATATTCGAAGTCTTTCTTCATAAGGACGCCCTTTTGCCGATCTCACCAGGCGAGTTACCCTTCTTTGCACCCTTTCAAGAAGCTCGATGTCTTTCTTTAGGTGCGGTCTCCATACTTGAACACAGTATTCCAAGTGTGGTCTAACATAGGCCTTATATAATGGGATTATCACGTCCCTATCTCTACTTGCAAAATTTCGATAGATCATCGATAGGACACCATGGGCCTTTCTTGCAACCTGTTTACAATGCTCAGAGAATTTCATGTCTGACCGTATCGTAACACCCAAGTCCCTTTCCTCCAGTACTTGGTTTAGTTGAACTCCACCAAGTGAATAAGTTATTTTGGGATTACTGTTTCCCAGGTGTAATACCTTACACTTTGTTGGATTAAAGCACAGCTGCCATTTTTCTGACCATTCCTGAAGTCTATCTAGGTCTCTCTGAAGAAGCTCAGCTTGACAGTGATCATTAACTACTCTACCAATTTTAACATCATCTGCAAATTTAGACATCACGCCCTCTATCCCTTCATCAATGTCGTTTATGAAAATTAAAAACAACAGTGGTCCTAATACTGATCCTTGGGGAACCCCACTTCTTACATCAACCCAATCTGAGGAATAGCCATTTATCACAACCCTCTGCCTCCTGCCCTGAAGCCATCCTTCTATCCATCTAAGGATTTTCCCAGTGATTCCAACCTGTTCCAACTTATAAAGCAACCGCTCATGTGGGACTGAGTCAAAAGCTTTGCTGAAATCTAAATAAACAATGTCGAAATTATTCCCTAAATCCAGCTCGTGAGTGACCCTTTCGAAATAGCGAACCAGATTTGTTAAACATGATTTTCCCTTTACAAAACCATGCTGAGTATCTTTGAGAATTTCAATTCGATCCAAATGATCCTGAATTCCACCCTTGATCATTGCCTCCATGATTTTCCCTACTATTGAAGTCAGACTGACAGGTCGATAATTTCCCACTTCACTTTTAGAGCCACCCTTATGTATGGAGATACATTTGCACTTTTCCAATCCAAGGGAATCTCCCCAGAGTCTAGTGATGCTCGCATAACCAGCCTCAGTGGTTCAATGCACTCGCTTGCCACCTCTCTCAAAATTATAGGGTATATTCCATCAACTCCAGGAGCCTTACTGGTCTGTAGGCTTGAAAGTTTTTTCATTAAATAATCTTGCGAAATTTCAATATCATTAATTACATATTTTTTAACTTCGCTCCCACAATTTCCCATTGCCACAAAAGGCTTTTCATTTGTAAATATCGATGCAAAATAACTATTGAGTTCATCTGCAACGGCAGCTGGTGTATTTATTACTATCCCCTTTCCCTTACGTAAAGGTCCGATCTGGTTTGTCCTGCTCTTCTTGGCATTTATATATGTGAAGAATTCTTTATCCCCCCTCTTTGCTCTGTTTGCTAGTGATTTCTCATAAACTGCCTTTGCCTGTCGAACCTTTTCTGTGGCTCTATTACACATCACCTTGTAGCTGTTATAGGCTTCAGTACTTTTTATTGCTCTGTAACTTTTCCATGCCACCTTTTTCTGCTCAAGTAATGTGGCAACTTCACTATTCATCCAACTTGGAACCCTTCTCGTGGAGTATTTTTTTAATGGTATATACGCATTCAAGGCAGCTGTGATTAATGTTTTAAAAGCGTACCACAGTTCAATTGTATTCATTCTCTGCGCGATATCTACCCAGTTAATAGAGGCCATGTAGTACCTTAAGGCATCGTAATTTCCTTTTCTGAAATTAAAACCCATTCCTTTGCCTTTTACTTCTGCTACCTCTCTCGTCATCATCCACCATAGAACTCCGTGATCACTTCCTGCTACTGGTTCCTCTACTGTCAGCCCTGTTATGTCATCTGATTCGTGTGTGATGATTAGGTCTAGGATATTCTTTTCTCTAGTACTTTCCCTGACATGTTGATACAAATAACAGTCATCTAGTTGATTTAAAAATTTTGTTCCCCATGTCGAGTTTCCTTCCCATTTACTCCAATCAATTAGAGGCAAATTGAAATCACCCATAATAAGGCATTGACGCTTACTTGCCCATTCCATTTGCATGTAGAGGCTTTTGTCATAGTCTTCACAATCACCTGGTCTGTAGATTACTCCTACTCGCATTGTACCTTTGTTTCCAACTATCTCACACCATACAGACTCTATACTAGCATGTGAAATGTCTGAATCCGGGAAAGCTATCGTCGCACTCAGGCTGCTTCTGATAAGAAGCATTACCCCACCACCCCTTCTATCTACTCTATCCTTCCTAAATACATTATACAAGCCGTACTGAAACTCATCATCCCCAATTTCCGGGTGGCACCACGTCTCTGTAAGCCCTATTATGTCCGCGTTACTTGTTTTAACCAGCAGTTCGAATTCGCTCATTTTATTGACGACACTTCTAACGTTACTGTATAAACAATTAAGATTTACTGTTCTTGTATATTTAACAACCCTAACACAACCCTTGAAGTTTTTTAGGCTCTCTTCCCTGATATTAGCTACCCGCTCACGTGAAACGTCTTTGGCCCCAGAACATCTAGATAATACGTCCAGTTGGGGTAACAGATAAGAACTCTTAAGGTATGTGCAAGAGTTACATTGACCAATATTATCAGATAAACGCGTGTCAGTATTACCCACATCCCCCCTAACTAGCAGTTTCCCTGAGCCTTTAAGGTATCCTCAATAATACTGGCAAAAACCTTTGCACCACCTTTGTTTAAGTGTATCCCGTCTCTACAAAACAAATTCCTTCTACCTACAAGTGTGGGTTTTAAATATAACAACTCATAACAATATGAAGTTATTACATAATAATGCAAGAAATAAAGAAATAAAATATCATTATTACTGTGATTTTAGACTTGATCATTTATCACAAAGATTATCAGTGTTTGGCAAAATATGTACAGCCATTTGTTTGGAGATATGGTCTGTCAGCCTTGATTTTGTTTTTGATTTTTCTGGCCATATATTGGAGCAAGTTAGATCTTGTCTTTGGTTGCCCATCCCTGATTTAGTATAATTATTTATTTATTTTTTATTAGAATATTAGATAATACTGTTTACTTTTAAAGGAAGCTTGTTAAAATTATCATCAGTGAGATTGATTTTCAAAAAATTTTAAATAATATAAGTAATTAGAATCCGGTGTCATAAAATACAACTTTATAGTTTTATCAAAACAACCTTGAGAAAGGACAAATGTTTATAAAAGTATAAATATTTCATTTTAAATGTTATATCAAACATGGGTCTGATGCTAAATGCTTTGAATTTTTAAGAAAGGTTTAAATGATTTAAATAAAAAAAAACATAATATCATAAACATATCAGAGTTTGGTAAAACAGCAAAATAAAAACGATACGTGCATGTTACATGAATAAATGCTTTCCAAACCTAATTTTATCATTCGTGTTTATGTATGGCATGCATTCTTATCATAATTGAAGTCAAGAACTGTCACTGAAAGAGAATGAATCATCAATTTTATTAAGAACATAAAATTTTGGAATAAAATTCAATTTTTAAATCTGATGAAAGCTTGTCATTGGAAAGAACACCAGTAAAGTGCAGACTTTTTCCATAAAAATCTTATTAATCTTCAGTTGAACATGTAGTGAGGTTGGGTGTTCCTGTTGTTTACTTCTGGCATAAGTACCTGTTCTTCATTAAACTTTTTAACATTCAAGTCTTCCCATACACTTTTGTTACTATTGTATAAACTGAGACAGTGAGGATATGTCTACAAGTTTTATTTAAATCTCCACTGTATGTACTGTGTACATAACAATTTTTAATGTTTATTAGGATGAAAGTAATATATTGTGTTGTAGAACAGCATAAAAAAAAGTTTGAATTCTTGTTAATGATACTATTCTGCTGAATTTTATCCTTTATGATTGTCACTTTGATTTATGTTAACATGTGATTTTGCATGGAAGAGAATTATTAAATAAAATTTAACAGTTGTCATGTTTCTTTCACATGCAATTAAACTTATTTCTAAATTGTTGTACATTGTTATGTTGACAACTAAAACCTATTACTTCTACTTCCACAGTAGCTTCTTATATAAAGATTTGTTTAAGACCTCTCAAATTTTATTATATTCAATCTTTTGATAGTAAAGAAATGACTCTAAAAGTTGTACAGAAGTGTAAAGTGTGTTAATTGTCTGATGGCACCAGGGGTTTCCCCCATCTCTGCATTGTGTACTCTGTTTTTGTGACACAGAACTGTGGAGACCAGAGATTTAAAAAGTGTGTGGGGAGTGGAATGTCGTGTAGTGTTATGTTCTGTTGTTTCTCTGACCATTTAGCTGTTGGGCCCCTATTGGGACCCACCATTGCCCACACTTTGCCACAAGGAGGCAAGTCAGTCACCCAGTAGATTATTTAACTACTCTGGCAGTCCCTGCCACCTAATTTCCAAGGATTTCAGTGACAAGGCCTATATAAATAAAAGGGGGGGGGATGAACACTAGAATTTGGAAAGGCCAAAAGAGATTTTCAAGAAAGCGGTTGAATTTAGACACTGATTAGAATTTGGTGGCATTGTTAAAGGGGTGTACTCAGTCGGTTTAGTTAGAGCAGGGGAGAGACTGAAGATTGGGGGGAACAAGTAGAAGGTTGGGGATGATAGAATAGGCATCCCCAAAGAGGTCAGTGGGGACAAGCCCACCAGGCGAAGTATGGGGGGGAGACAGAGACCTGTCTCCTCCCCCCTGCCTGGGGATGGGGTTTTAAAGGGAACTGGATTTGAGTACCTAGTTCAGATTGCCAAATGGTGTGTTGTGTCGATTCCAGTCGGATGGTCAAACTGCCCATCCTGCTCCAGGGGGTAGGATATGTCTGCTGGAAGTGGGTGTGACAGACATTTACTTCATTTATAATCTGCATTCTCACTCTACTTGCATTCTATTTTTATACTTTTTTCTTATATTTAATTATTTTATTTTTTTTTTTTCCTGTTTTCACTCTCATTCATCTTTTTTCTCACACACCAGGGGAGGGATGCAATGGTGTGTAATGTAAATTTAATACTAATGCATAACAGTTAAATAAGTAAGAATATAAATGATTGAAACTAGAGTTGAAACTTAACTGTAACATTTATGGTTTGTGTTCTTTTTCTCACACAGTTACACTCATTCATCCTTCTGGCATTCATTTCATTTCTCGACTAGCTTTCTGCACTGCACTTTCTGGGCACTTTAACTTACTGTTATTCAGTTATGGTGCACACCTAGCCGCAAGTGTTTTGGAGACCAGGGGAGAATACAGTGATAGTGTTGTGTTAGTAAATGTTTGTTAGTATATATAAAGTAATATAAGTTATTTTTAACTTCGTATTCTTTCGGCCAATTACATTTGCTCTTCCACTCATTCACATTCACCATAACACTCATTCACTCTCTCTTTACCTCATGCTGGGTCACTCTTTCTTTCACCAAAGCTGACATTTATTCCCTTTTTCCATAATTCACTCTCTCAGTGCTCAGCCTATTCATTCTGTCTTTCATTGTCATTCATTCTACATTGCATGCCCTTGCTACTAGCTTACTGATATTTTTCAGCTAATCTGCTTCCCTGCCATAAATAAGCAATTATTTGGTGTGGAGCCCCAGGTTCCTATATATGGCAGGGTAGTCCTGGGGGTACCCAGGTCAATCCGGTTTTGTCATTTCAGGTTTCTGTCTAGCCTTACTGATCGAGATCACGATCGAGTTTACTGTCCATTTATGATAGATTGCACTAACAGAAAATCCCAATAAACAGGTGACTGCTAATTGTTTTATGGTTCTGATCTCCAGAAATCTGATTGAACCACGTGGTATAGTCACATACAATCGTAGGGTAATCTCCAGTGCTGCAGTCTCCTGCCCCGATTAAACAGCATGTTGTCCCAATTAAGCGAAGTAAACCCTGGCCATTTTCTCAATTGGGTTCTGTTTTTTAAGATGGCTGCTCCGATTAACCGGTGGCCCAAATAACCAGAATCTGCTGTTGTGCTATTAATTTGTCTGGTGCTGTTTCCACTAATTTTTTGATAATCTCAACCTCTAAGAAATCAAAACCTGGGCTATTTCTAAGTCTTATATAGTAAACAGAAGTTCAATATTGGCATTGTCATATTCACTGTTTTCTTTTATAATGTCTAGCTGGTTGGGGGATGATTCATAGTTTCAGTCCGAATAATACTGTCTAGGAAGTTATTTACAGAATCTGCCCAACACAGGGTTGAGGTTCCATCTGGTTTGACAGTAGTTTCTAAGACATCTCCTCTTGACAGCTTGTTGGTTGCTATTCTGTAGACAACTCCCCAAGGGTTATTGTTTCCAGTAGTTCCCACCAAGTGCCTCCAGCATTCCTTTTTCTTGTCTCTTATGAGGGCTGTATACTGATTCCTAAGAGTTCTATGAGAATCTCTCAGTGCATCCACCTCATTTTGTGGCCAAGATGTCCTGGCTCTTTGAAAATGCCTCCTCGCCTGGTGTTAGCATTAGCATTAGCATTAGTAGCAGCATATGATGCAAGAAAGCAAGCTTATGCAGCATCAGCCAAAAAAAAAAAAAAAATCCACTTCCATTTCACCCCTCTGTTCATTCGAAATACTTGTCCAACTGAGCATTAAATTTATTTAGGCTATCAACTTCCACAACAAGGGATAGAAGTCTGTTACACCAACCAACTACCCGCTGGCTAAAGGCAAATTTCCGCATATCTATCCTACATCTGTCTTTCCTCAATCTGAATTTATGCCCTCTCAGGTGATTATTCTGAGCAAGAGGAAGAATCCCATCGGCATTGAGCATGCTCAAACCATTCAAGGCTTTATACACCTCTATCAGATCACCTCACCGGTGCCTAGTCTCCAGACACTGTAATTTGCAAAACTTAAGCCTTTCTTTGTAAGAGCAACCCTTTGTTCCATTCACTAATCTTGTTGTTCTCTGTACATCCAATAGCTCTACATCCTTCTTAAAATGAGGCCCCAGACCTGTATACAGTACTCAAGGTGTGGCCTGACCATTGCCTTATACAAGGGGATAATCACCTCCTTATCCCTGCTAGAAAAATTCCTGTATATCATTGACAAGATACCATGAGCTACTCTTGCAGACCGCCTGCACTGCTCAGCAAACTTCATACCTGCCTGCACAATTACCCCCACGTCCTTTTCACTCTCTACCACTGTCAGTGTAGTACCACAGAGTTGATACGTTGCTCTGGGGTTGCTGTTTCCCATATGTAGTATTTTACATTTGTCAATGTTAAACTTCATTTGCTACCTCTCAGCCCATCTGCTCAACCTTTCCAGATCCTGTTGCAGCAGCATAGCGTCAGTAGTGGCCTTAACAACACTGCCAACCTTTGTATCGTCTGCAAACTTGAACATTAAGCTTGATATACCATCATCAATATCATTTGTACCCTTCTCCTGAGTATAGTCAGTTGAAGGGACCACCAGAGTTTTTTTCATGGGATAGACAGGTTTGCTGTTTTGGTTAAAATGTTTGTCATAGTTAGTGCTTGCTTGTCTGGGCTATAGTTGCCTGATCTAGACGATTCATTTTTCTGTTTTTTGCAGCTCAGCTGTTGTATGTTCTGTGAAAATCTGCCAGTTTGCCTTTTTAGGGTTATACCTTTTGATATCCAACAAGGAATGTTGGGTTGTTTGTAATTGCCTGTTTAGTTTGAGGGCTGTATGATCTGATGTGGTCCAGACCGGCTGGACATACCAGTCTGTAATTTTATAAACTATTGAATTGGTGGCAAGAGTAGCATCAATGTCACACTCCCACATGGTACTGCTAAAAGTTGGGAGATTATTTGGTTGGTTTAGCACTTGAAAGGGTGAGGTAGCTATATAGTTTGAAAGTATCTGGCTGTTGTGTGTGCCTGCTCTGTCTTCCGTACAGCTATGCCATAAGGCTGACCGGTAGTTGACATCAGCACACACTATGATATTTGCAATAGGTAGCAAGTCTGTGACTACTTGTAGGTATTTAATAGTTGGATTTATATCTTCACCTGGTCTGAAATATAGTGAAATAATGTAAAACTGTCCTACAGCACTGGTGATATGGCACACATTCCCACTGGGGAGCAGAGGTGACCCGCCTTTGTGACTGTAAGTCACAAAGGTCAGTATTTTTAACTACTATTGCTGTAGAAGGGACGCCTGAGGTGTATTCTATTATTTTATAGCCCCTTGGGTATCCCTGAACCCTAACCATATGTGTGTATGGTAGTACCACAGAGTAGCACCACACAGTTGATACGTCACTCTGGGGTTGCTGCTTCCCATATGTAGTACTTTACATTTTTGTCAATGTTAAACTTCATTTGCCACCTATCAGCCCATCTGTTCAACTTTCTAGATTCTGTTGCAGAAGCGCACTGTCATTAGTGTACTTAACAACCCTGCCAGCCTTCATATCGTCTGCAAACTTGAACCTTGATATTAAGCTTGATATACCATCATCAGTATCATTTATAAATACAGAAAACAACAATGGACCCAACACTGAACCCTGAGAGACTCCACTAATAACATTAGTCCACAATGAGCAGTATCCATTGATTACCACTCTGTCTTCTCCCCCTCAACCACCACCCCTTTATCCATAGCAGCAATTTGCCTCCAGTGCCACACTTGCTCCAATTTGTGCAGCAGTCTTCCATGTGCAACAGTATCAAAAGCCTTTCTAAGATCCAAGTATATAATATCAAAGTTATTCCCTGCATCCAGCTCTTTTGTGACTGCATCATAGTATCCAATCAAATTGGGTCAGGCAAGACTTTACCTTAACAAAACCATGCTGTGTCCGAGCTGTAACTGAAGTCTTGTCTAGATGATCCTGCAGTGCTTCTTTAACCAGTGCCTCCATTAACTTTCCTGGAACAGAAGTTAAACTAACAGGTCTATAATTACTTGTGTCAGCCTTTGATCCTCCTTTGTGAATTGGGGTTATATTTGCACATCTCTAGTCCATGGGTACCTCCCTGAGTCCAAAGAAGCTCTCATAATTATGGCTAAGGGTTTGCTTACTTCCTTTGCTGCCTCCTTTAATATAACTGGATAGATCCCATCCACCCCGGGTGCCTTTTTTATGTTTATCTTCAACAATTTCTCCTCCACTTTCCTCTCAGTTATTACAAAATTATCTAGCTCACTGTCAGAGTTTAACTCACCTCTGGCATTCCCCTCCCTGAATGGGTGAATGTAGATGCAAAATACTCGTTTAGTTTGTTAGCCACCTGAGCAGGATCATCAACAGTTGAACCATCAATATCCAGCGGACCAATCTGATTCATCCCTTTCCTTGTAGAGTTTACATAGGTAAAGAACTCTTTTCTGTTTTTCTTTGCATCATTTGCCAAGGATTTCTCATAATTTGCCTTTGCCAGCCTAATCTCCTTTGTGACTTGGTTACAGACCAGCTTATATCTATCATAGGCTTCCATGTCACCCATTAATTTATATGTATCTCATGCGTTTTTTTTTTCTGCCATATGTCTCATTAGTTCATCTGACATCCATTTAAGCCTAAACTTTGAACAATATTTCTTAGTTGGTACGTAAAGCCTAGTAGCTTCCAAGATAAATTCTTTGAATGCTTCCCATTTTGAATTTGCTGTTGGTAACATCATCAGTTGGTCCCACTGTATAGAATTTAAATACTGTCTCAGACCATCGTAGTCACCTTTACAAAAGCAAAAACCCTTCCCCTTACCCCTGATGGTAGTTACCTCTTTGAGTAAATCCCACTTCAGCACACTGTGATTACTGCCACCTAGTGGTTCCTTTATCTGCAGATTCTTAATGCATGAAGAATCACTACTGATAATCAGATCAAGAGTATTACTCCCTCTAGTTGGAGCGTCTCCGTAGCCAGGTGGGAAGGAGCAGCAGTGCGTAGCACACGCTTCTTGATTAGACCGGGGTTCGAGCCCGTCACCACCAAATACAGAGGATGCAGAAAGGTCAGGGAATGACCACCGCATATTTCTGGAGCAATATGGCCTTAGTTGCTAATGCTCCTAAAAACCAAACAACAAACAAACCCTCTAGTTGCCTCCCAAACATGCTGATGTAGAAAACAATCATCCAATAAATCCACAAAAGCCTTGCTAGTGTTGTCGGTGACCAATCCACAAATTCTAGTCAATTTCTGGGAAATTAAAATCCCCCATTATAAGACTTTCTGATTTACTGGTCCACTCTATTTCCCTATACAGTTTCTTATTATACTCATCAGAGTCATTAGGCCTATAGCACACTCCTACGGCTCCGGGTGCCAAGCGATTCCCTGAGTGATTTCTAGAGCGTTTTTGTCAAAGCTACAGTTATATTCATTTGTGAAAGTTTTCTTATGTTCCCATTAATTATTTGTTAACTTAGTATTACGAATTGTAACTAAGTTACAGGAAGGAAATTCACCTTGGTTTTTTCCTCTTTAAACTAACGCATTAACCCTTATACCACTTGGTCACTCTAGCGGCAGTGCTCCTGCCTCCCTGTGGCGGGGCCAGTAACCTGGGAGAAGAAATCCACTCTCCCAGGGCTGAAAGGAGCAAAGATGGAAAACAGTTCTTTTCCACCTTTAGAGCCATCGAGCTCAAGACTAGAAAAAGACACTGAAAATGACTATTCTCAGCCAAAGAGGTTGAAAACAACCCCACAAGAGGAAATACCAGCTTTCCTCATACTACACTCTCTATCAGAGCTGCCTCTGAGTAAACTGTCCCCATTCCTTGTCCAAAAATGCATGGAGTCTGCTGCAGGCTCACCAAAAACAGTAAAGGGGCTCCAGTCTGGGGATCTTCTTGTAGAGACTATGAAATCACAGCATTCCGAAAAATTATTAAACATGACTACTTTTGGCGGACAACCAATAAAAGTTACTCCCCATGCCACCTTAAACTCCTTGAAGGGAGTAATCGCAGAATTGGACTTGTTAACTGTATCAGAGGAGGAGATAGTTCACGAGCTAGGTAAACAAAAAGTCATACAAGCAAGGAGAATTATGACTCGGAAAGATGGTGTTCTTGTTCCCACTAGGAGCATAATTCTCACTTCCAGCTCGCCCATCCTACCGTCATCTGTTAAAGCAGGCTGTCTCCATTGCCGTGTCCGTCCTTACATCCCAAACCCAATCAGGTGCTACAAGTGCCAAAAATACACACTCCCAAACTGCATGTCGAGGTGAGTCAGTATGTCCAATTTGTGGATCGAAGGAGCACAATCAAACTGAATGCACTACTATGACTTCTGTTTGCCCAAACTGTAAGGGTGATCACCCAGCTTTTTCCAAAATTTGTGAACTTTGGAAGCAAGGAAAAAAAATCCAGAAATATAAAGTTGAGAATAAAGTGACATATTCAGAGGCGAGAAGGCAAATACTAAAAACAGATCCAACACGTACATATGCAATGGCTGCTAAACAATTTCAGTCAATAGGTACACAAACAGATGTTGCCGTTCTCCCAAATATGTCCATTGCTAATTGGGCACGCTCCATTCTCTCTGCCTCCAAACAGTGTTCTTCGCAACAAAAAACTGAACAAGCCTGTAATACCCCAATTACTATTCCAGCCAATGAAAATCCAACAGCAAAACAAAAAGTGACAGAAACCATGGTACTGAAACCACCAGATTCAACCAGAATGGATATTGACCAGCACAGTGACTCCGAAGAGCCATATTAGAACTTCATGCGACTGATGAGATGGACGTAACACGTCCCTACTTTCCAAAGAAAGACAAAGGAAAATCGGATCGATGCAAACAAGTCACAACTAAAAAGCAGTCAGAAACAAAAACAACCAACAAAACCGCTTAATGGAAAGAATCCTTCAATGGAACTGTAGAGGATTTTGCAGTATAAAAGACGATTTACATGATCTCATCCACCGTTATGATCCAGCAGGCATATCCCTACAGGAAACTTATTTAAATTCACAAGTGTGTCCTACTATAAAAGATTACTCCAGCTTTAGAAGAGATAGAAATATCGACTCTCCAGCCCATGGAGAAGTGGCGGTTCTTATAAGAAACAACGTACCATCCAAACAAATTGCTCTTCAGACTCCTTTTGAAGTAGTGGCAGTGCACATTGAAATTGGCATCACTCTTATAATAGCATCTATATATATTCCTCCTAATTTCTCATTTCCTCAGATGAGCATTAAAGTCTCCAAGTAAATTTCATTTACTTGGAGACTTTAATGCTCATCATCCGATTTGGGGATCTCCAACAATTGACAAGAGAGGCAAGTTAATAGAATCCCTTCTGGACTCTTATCAATTTACCCTTCTGAACACTGTGAACCTACCTATATTCATTTTTCGACGGGATCCATGAGTGCAATAGACCTATCAATCTGTTCTCCTTCCGTATATAGTATTATGGAGTGATCGGTTCTTGAAAATCCGCTAAACAGTGACCACCTTCCGATTCTCTGCAAGCTGCAAACACGGGTAAACTCTCCTCCACTACGTAGCTCCACTTGGAAATTTCGTAGGGCACACTGGTATGAATATGCATCTCATGTGCAGTTAGACAATAAAATAATCCAATTTCAACCCATAGACAATGTCACAGAACATGTAACTAATCAAATATTGCAAGCTGCTACCTCTGCAATACTAAAATCTTTCTCGGGGAAACGGAAACATAGTAACTACTGGTGGAATCAAGATTGCACACACGCCAAACTGTACAAAAATAGAGCATGGAATTTATTTCGTAAATTTCCCACAACTACCAATCTAATTAACTTCAAAAGACTGAAAGCCAAGTTCCGCCAAATAAGACGAAAAGCAAAGAAAGATGCCTGGATCAGCTTTTCTTCAAGCATAAACAAGGATACAGACAGCAGAATTATCTGGAGGAAAATACAAACGCTCAATGGCAAATACATTCAGTCCCCAGCTACAATACTAAACTGGGAAGGGAAAGAGTTGTCATCCCCAGGAGAAATAGCAACTGCCTTAGCGGAATCATTCGCCAGTATATCAGCAATAGCCTCCTACAAATCAGCCTTTCAACGAATTAAAAAAACTGCAGAGCAGCATAAGATTAATTTTTCCACGAGAGTTTCACATCCATATAACCAGCCATTCACATTAACAGAACTTTTTGGAGCGCTCAATAAAACATCAAATAGCGCTGCTGGTCCAGATGGGATCTACTATATAATGTTAAAACAACTGAACGACAGAGCAAAAAGATCATTGTTAAACTATTACAACCGAATATTCTTAGAAAATGCTTACCCAATCTCTTGGTGTCACTCAATAGTTCTAGCCTTCCCAAAGCCCGGAAAGGATCATACCTTTCCACACAACTATAGGCCAATTTCATTGACCAATTGTTTAGGCAAAGTCCTGGAAAAAATGGTTCACAGGCGGTTAATCTGGTTCCTGGAAACAAACAACTTGCTAAATAGTAATCAGTACGGTTTTCGAAAAAACCATTCCACCTTAGACGTAATGATAAAAGCAGAGTCAAATATACGTAATGCCTTTATAAAGGGACAGCATCTGGTCATGATTAATCTAGATATTGAGAAAGCCTTCGATACCACCTGGCGATATGGTGTTCTTAAAGATCTTCATTCTTTCGGCTTGAGAGGTCATCTACCCCAATTTATACAAAGCTTCCTATGCCATAGAACTTTTCAGGTCAGATACATGAATAATTTATCCAAAACATTTGAACAAGAGGAAGGTGTACCAAGGGTTCCATTCTGAGTCCAACGTTATTTGCAATAAGAATCACCAACATGACAAGGGATGTACCAAATACGGTACAATCGTACATGTTCGCCGATGACCTCATTATCTCTACTCAGTCCCAGACTATGAACACCATCGAAAGGCAACTTCAAATTGCTATAGCTAGAATAGAATCATGGGCATTGCGGAATGGTTATTCCCTAGCAGAAAAGAAGTCTGCTGCTATTCATTTCTGTAAAAAACGGAAACTACATCCGGATCCAGAAATATTTTTAAATAACAGCCTGATTCCTGTCACTAACAATTTCCGTCTGTTGGGATTACATTTAGATAATAAACTTAACTTTGCTTCCCATATGGCATACCTCCAGAATACTTGTCTTAAAAAACTGAATATCCTAAGAGCTGTCTCTGCAATGTCCTGGGGTGCTGACAGAAGCTCTCTCCTACATCTCTATAGAGCTTTAATAAGATCGCACTTGGATTATGGAGCACCTATCTACGACACCGCCAGGAAAAGTTCTCTATTACGTCTGAACACCATCCAGCATAGTGCCCTTAGAATAGCTGTTGGAGCCTTCAGAACATCTCCGGTTCACAGCTTGTATATTGAGGCAAACGAATCCCCTCTGCATCTCAGGAGAAAAATGTTATTATTAAATTATGCAACAAAGATTGGAAGTACTCCAGCCCACCCCAGCTGGCAGTATCTGTTTGATCCTCAACACACCTTGCTATATCACAATAAACCTAATGAAAACCGCCCCGCAGGGATTCGACTGCAAGAACTCATGACCAGTCGGAAAATTGACTTTAAGAATATATTCCAAGACCTTGCTACTCCTGAACCTCTCTGGACTGAATTCATACCTCTCTGTGACAATTTCTTTTTAAATGGGGAAAATCCTCCCTGGCAAATACCAACTTTCAACAGCTACATAAACTGCATTCTTTGGAAAGCTCAGAGAAAGTTCATATCTATACCGATGGCTCCAAAACAGATACGGCTGTTGGTGCAGCAGCAGTTTCTGCCACTTTCTTAACAGCTGCCTCTCTCTTCCCACTGAATGCAGTATCTATACTGCAGAATTATTTGCAATAAAACTGGCTCTAGATAACATAAACAAATATCATATCAAACAGTCTCTGATATATACAAGCTCTTTAAGTGCAATCAATGCCTTTCATTCTACCTTTCCTCCCTCTCATCCTGTTCTTAAAGAGATCCGGTCTAAATTATTTTACCATCAAACAGCCAACTACAAGGTTATCTTCTGCTGGATTCCTGGTCATGTCAGCATCCAAGGTAATGATCGTGCAGATGAGGCTGCTAAACATCCTGACTCTGGATCTTACAGTCAACTGAAAGTTCCATACACAGACTATAAATCCATTATTAAAAAAACATGTTGGAAACAATGGTCTGACCTCTGGAAATCTCAAACCAATAATAAACTGTTCCAGATAAAAAAGAGCCCCAACTGTGGACATCTACTTTTAGAAGAAACAGGCGACAAGAAGTAATTCTCGCAAGGCTTCGCATCGGTCATTCACACCCAACTCATCTGCATTTGCTTTTGGGAGAGACTCCTCCTCAGTGTTTTTTTTGCCAGTTGCACCTAACAATAAAACATATTCTCATTGAATGTCCCCACCTTTCAACTGTCCAAAATTCCAGCTTCAGCTCCCTCTCCAACTTGCAGGAACCCTTAACCTTATCACATATTCTTGGCAATGAAGCAAATTTTGAGGATCTGTTTAAGTATTTAAAACGCATAAATTTATATAATAGCATTTAATCATAACATGAAATCAGTGATACCCAAACCATGAACAGGTGCAATATGGCCCAAGAGGCCCTTGCGCCAAAAACCTCAAATACAACAACAACAACAACACACTCCTACTCTCAATTTTGATCTTCCAATGCTTATGTCACACCAAACTGACTTGACACTGCACTGTCCAGTGATGCCAACTGGCTTCACTTCCTTGGATTTTATGTGTTTCTTAACTAATAGCATAACCTTTCCTCCTTTCCTATCTGTCTATCCTTCCTGTACACATTGTACTCCCCAAATTCCAGTTCTGCATTCCTTATATCTGTGTGACAACACGTCTCTGATATCCCAACAATATCTGCCTTTGATGTTCTGAGCAATACCTCAAATTCACCAAATTTATTTACCAAACTCCTAGAATTGGTGTACATGCAAGTACTTTTATAGCAATAAGTCAATTGCTGACTTTTTAAGTAGTGGTTCGAAGTACTTATTTCCAGGTAGGCCCACTAGAAGTCAAAAATCGCGATTTTCCAGTTTTGGCATGAAACACCAGTAGACAAAGAAAACTCTCTTATAAACTAAGTATAAGTTAATTCTGTCATTAGCATTATGTTTCCCATACAAAATAACCCTATCACAAGCAGTTTGAAGTATAATATATTCAAAATTTTTGGGATTTTGAGATGTACTCAAATCAGTCAGTTCACGACCGCTTGTGCTGTAGCGATTGCGCTGAGCAAAAACACTCTCAAAAGAGCAAAAATAGGAAAATACAATCACAAAAACCCTTCTTGACTTAATTTACTTACCTTCATCTGTGATACTCTTCAAACCTGAAAAATTCATGCTGTATTACTTGAGCAAATCGTAGGTCGTGCAAAGTCGTCATCAATCGCCATCCGCTGTTTACATCCTCTGAAAGTTGTACAGTGAGATTTTTGAGCATTGTGTGAAGAGATGGCTCTGTACTGATAAGAAGCAGTATGTTGCTTGTTGACATTTTTGGCGGTCAGCTTCAGCAATAAAAGGCCATATTGAGGTGCTGATATCATCTGGCTATAGTTGCTTTTGACCAGTTGTATTTTAAAAGTACCACCAGTGGAATTTCAAAAGTAGTAGTCACAAATAACTTCATGTTAAAACAGCAAGTGTTTTAACTTGAACTGATATGTGATGCATTATTCTTCTAAGAAATTAAGTAGAAAGGTTCAAAGAAATTATCAAGTATCTGCATCACAAACAGAAATACAGTTCATAAATTTTAACTAAACTGAGAACCAAGCCAAAGAAAGATTATTGTGGTGAAATTTATTAAATGTAATTAGGCTTTAATTATATTAATAAATAATTATGATAAAATATATAATTAAGTTAACAGGCACTATTTTAGTTTAAAGTGAGCATCATTTAAATGTATTTCTGGTCATGCCATTGCTGAACCTGGCCAAGTGAAAATTCTGACAGGTGACTGCTGCCTAGCAGATAGTTCATTTATTTGCACAGTCCTCAAAAAAAAGTCTCGTGCATTTCAAAATATTTAACCATATTTATTTTTTTAAATATTTTTTAGAAATTCTAATAGATAGAATATGGACAGAAGTCTCGTAACCTTTTTTGGTGACAGATCCAGAACTTCTAAGTATTAGTATTTATTAATAAAAATAAACTTATTGACCATCAGCAAAAAAAAAACCTATCAACATCATCTGTCCATCCCCTCTAATAATTTATCTAATCCATCCATAAATTTGTTCCAACTACCCACTTATTCCAACAATCAGTTACTCTCTGGCTGAAAACAAATTTCCACACATATATATTATATATCCAGAAACCTTTTTTTTATTTTATTTATTATTATTTTTTTATTATTTATTTTTTTTTATTTTATTTATTTATTTATTTTATTTTATTTTATTTTTTTTTTTCAATTTAAATTTATATCCCCTTGTGTGTACGTTATCTGAGAAAGAGTCAGGATGCCATCAACATTTTTACTCAACCCATTTAAAGCTTTAAACACTTCAATCATATCTCTACAGATGCCTGATTTTTCAGCATCTGGATATGCTGGAAGTTGTAGAACTCAAGTCTTTCTTCATAAGAGTACCCTTTTGTATCCCTGATTAGTCTTGTTATGCTTCTCTGCACCCAACATCTGAACTGATCCACATCCTTCCTAAAGTGAGGCTTCCAGACCTGTGCGATCAAGATGCAGTCTAGTCATTGTCTTATACAACAATATAATCACCTCTGTTTCAGTGGGCTAAATTACTGTATATCATTGATAGCACCTCATGAGCTGTCCATGGCATTAAATAGCAGATCCAGTAACAGAAATTATTTATCAGCCAACCTTTGTATAATCTGCAAACTTTAAACAGATGATACAAAGGCATTAAACCTGATATACCCTCATCACTATCATTAATAAATATAGAAAACAACAGTGGGCCTAGCACTGAACTCTGAGGTACTCCACTAACAACATTACTCCATGATGAGCAGTGCCATTAATAACCACTATCTGTCTTCTCCCACTTAACCATCCTTTTATCCATAGCAGTAACTTGCCCCAAATAACGCACTGCTCCAAATTGTATAGCAGCCTTTTATGTGCAACAGTATCAAAAGCTTTCCTGAAATCCAAGTATATAATGACAAAATAATTTTTTTTGAAACCAGTTTCTTTAATATGCAGTGTTTTCTTTCCCTTAATTTATTCATGGCATTGGAAAGTGTTTAACCTTTTCACAAATGAGTTTATAAGAACTATGTGGGCCCTGAGCAATGAGTTTTTTGAAAATTCATAAAAATTAAAACTTTGTATATAACTGCTTTTTAAATATTAGTGTATTCTTATTTTGGCTTGTTTGCCCACTGTTAGCATGAAGTAATTTCACGAATCAAATCATTTTTTTTTTTTTCTTTAAATTGAAAAAAAAAAAAAAAATCACTTAAGAATTTGAAAAAGTTATTAAGAAATTTACATTTACTTCTTGTTTGCATATATTTATTGACTTAATTCATGGACATGTATTGATTCAATTTCATCATCAACTTCTGGATCTGAATTCTGGAGAACGTCAGCTTTTCAAAACTAAAATTAGACAATGACAGGAGTGATCTCATATGATTTCAAAATCTCTTTTCATATTGCTATCCATTATAAACAGTGTCTACAACTACTTACAGACACAAATAAGAGATGGTAGCACTTACCGTAAGAGTTGTAACATACACTCCCCTCAGGCATGCGTGCGCACACACACACACACACACACACATGTAAAGCATATACCCTTTGATCTAGTTGAGATCAAACTATTAACCCTTTAATCTAGTTGAGATTTGTTTGTGTATCTCTCTACCTCGCGACACAATGATACTTTTTATTGCTGTTTTAAAACTTTTCTTCCCCAGAAACTTGACTTATTTTATGTATTCATATATATATATATATATATATATATATATTCATCTTATGCAACTGCTTAGTAGTATTATATAAGTCGTTGATTCTAGTAATGAATAAAAGCACAGTATACACTATGTTCAGTGCTATAGTTTTAAAAAAGACTAGATAACAATAATTTATCAAAAATATAGCAACAAAGTCAATTATTTTTATTGTTTAAATCGTGTAAGTGATATAATATTACCTGTGATAATCACTTCTATTTTTACCAAATTCTAGCAGGGGTAAATGAAGAAAGCATCAGGAGCTTGCTTAGTTGAGTGCCCACTTTTTGCCAATTTCTGCATGTGATTAACTTTCATATCCCCATGTCCCTTTGGTCACAATTTGAAAGGTTACTGTCTATCATTTTGACATCCAGCTGGGCTGTTTTTTATAAGTTCTTTTTTTTTTTTTTTTTTAATGAAAACCCCAAGCACGAGAGGTATTAGAACCTATAGTACTTAGTACCTTGCATGGGTTGGAGATTGAGAAGATGAAAGAAGATATTTGTTGACATTAGACTTGGACTTATGTAGATTGTAATTTTCAAGAAATATGTATGAACTTATGTAGTTCATACATATTTCATACAAGGGTGTACCAGAAAACGGAAGTTGGATGAATAAATGAGGAAGAAGAAAAGTTGGTTCTGTGAGTTTGAAGTTGGAGAGTAAAAGGATGTTGACCAGTTGCAGCATGTGTTCGGACTGCTTTGGAAGAGAGAGAGAGAGAGAGGGGGGGGGGGAATTATAGAAGCCAATTCAGAAGAACAGTGCCGATGAAAGTATCTATAGAACAAGCATGTAGCAGAAACAGAAAGTCTATGAGATAGAGGGTGGAGAGATTCTGTTAGAGATGAGTCATTAATTAACTTAACTGCCCTCTTTTGAATGGAATCTAGAAGCCTGAGAGAGGTTATGGAGGCACTGCCCCAGATGTAGGAACAACATTCCATGGTAGGGTGGATTTGCGATTTGTACAGAGTGAACAGCTGTTTGGAAGAAAATTAAGGCAGAGAGCAAAAGAGAAAACCCGCTTTTTAGATGCAGGCAAAGCAATATTTGTAATGTGCTTATGCCAAGGGAGATTAGAAGTCAGGGTAATCCCCAATAGAGATATATGACCTTGCATAGAAATTGGAGTGTCATTGAAGATAAGTATAAGAGCAGAAGAATCCTTTTTTTGCAAGACATAAGACAAGGCTCACTTTTTTAAGGATTGAAATCAACTAAGTTATCTTTGAGAATTATATGGAGATCAACATTTAAGGAGGTGGTAGTGGATATTCAAGAAGTTAAAGCTGTTTGAGCAGGGCAAGGTTCCTCAAATTGGAAGATGGAATTCAATGTGCTATCATCAGCAAAACTGTGGATAGAATTTCCAGTCAATGGAAGAAGGTCATTAATGTTCAAGAGGAAAAGAGCTATAGAAAGAACCAAACCTTGGGGAACAAAAGCATTCATGGGCACTGGTAGCTTTTTTTTTCAAAGTAATACACAATTTTTAATATTTTCATTAATTTATTGAAACATTAAAACAATACAAATTCTTTCTTTCAAAATACAAGTACTTTCTCCCACCGATCACAAAACATTGGCTTGGTTGTACACTTAAATCAATCAAACTTTGTTTAATTAAAATATTTTGCATGTATTTGAAAATTTGATGAACAAACAATTTATTCCCACATGCACCACCTTGCAAAATATCCTGCCGGTGCCCATACCAACATTAGTGCAGAAGTTTGAAGACAAAGAGCTATCTACCATTGCTTGCACTGAGTGGTCAGAGAGAAAACCGGATACCCAATTACAAAAAACAGTTTGCAAACCATAAGGTGGAAGCTTATTTAGAAGACCTCTATGTCAAACTCAATCAAAAGCCTTTGAAATGTCAAGAGCAACTGCTTGAGTTTCACCAGATGTTTCTATTGAATTTGTCCACAGAATGCAACATGATAGGAATGAAGAGAAGATTCTGAAAATGTATTTATGTTTTTTATATCAGTGAAGGGGAAACACATTTCACCATAATAACGTAAAAACCCACACAATTCCAGCTATCGGTATTATCGCAAATGCAATTAGATCGAGTTTACTACCCTTTTATAACAGATTCCCTATCAGAAATGCAACTGGAAATTGTTTTTATTGTTTTATAGTAGTAACCCCCAGAAATGTGCTTTAGTAAAATGTGAGCTAGTGAGGTGTTAATAGTGTGTTGCTGCCTTTACTATGTTTTTCATTCAGTTGCCACATGCGTGCAGCTTTGTTTATGTGTATCAAGCATGCCTCCTCATTTTTAATTGTGCTTTATTCCCTAAAAATGAGTAAAATACTTAAAAGGTGTGAAAAGGAAGCATCCTGGTGAAGACACTACAGATTCAGAGAGAAAAAGAAAAGCAATATCGATAGACAGAGGCAGACTGGGTCAAAAATTCTTACCCGGGAAAATTTGTAGTGGCCTCATACTAGAGTTTATGGCCAAAATCACACTGGCCTCCATCGTCTTCTGGCCTCTGGTCCACCGGGGTTTCCCTGGCCAGTCCGCCTCTGTCGATAGAGCAAAAATATGAAATTGTGAAACACTTTGAGCGAAATTAAAGACAATGTGATATTGCATGTGCTACAGTCCTAAATGAGGCAGTGCCGAGAATTAGAAAGAATGCAGAGAAAATAAAAACAACTTTCATAACAGGAACAACTCAAAGTGTAACAAAATCCATTAGATCAAGACAAAGAATTGAAAGAGATGGAACATCTGTTTGGATAGAAGATCAAACAAATAACAAGTTTGCTTACGATAGAAGCAAAAGCATTAGCAATATTTTATTACGTAATAAAATACGTAAGTAGTTTATTACGATTATTTATTATGTTTGGTAATGTTTTGTTTACAAATGTTTGTTCAGTCTTGGGTGGTCGGCACCTAACCCTATTTTTCCCATAGGGCCTGTTATTTATATTGCACGATTTTGCATTGTACGAGGGTTTCTAGGAACACAACTATTGTGCTATACAAGGACTGACTGTATATCAATGTTTTCAGCTGGGAATCCATTGTTCATTGGAGTATTTTTTTATCTTCTAGCTCATTTGTGAAGTAACAGTCTTCATATACTTAGTCTGCTCTGTGTATTGGTGTTTTAATTATTCTCTTCTTCTTAACATATATCATACTGTTTTTTGAATTAAAATTCATAACTGCCTGGATCTGTTTTTTCCCCAATATACTTGTGTACTTAATCTGTTATTATCATTCACCTTTTATGGCTATCGCATGTAAAAATACAACTGGTTTTCTATCGTAATTATAACTTAAAACATTGATCTGTCTGCTATTAGTGTATTTGCCAAAAATTTCTATTTGAAAGGAGCCTATGTAATGGCATTGTAAAGTCTTGTCAACCTTGACCAAATGAGAAGTAATGCTTAAAAAATTCAACCCCCCCCCCTCTCTCTCTCTCTCTCTCTCTCTCTCTCTCTCTCTCTCTCTCTCTCACACACACACACACACACACACACACACACACACACAAAATTAAATTTTTATGCCAACAATATCAATTTTAAGGAAATAAAATATAATCCACCATTGAATAATTGGAAGTAAAGTGCCAGTGAGATGGAATGTTCCCTTACACGCTTGAAGTTATCACAAAATGAATACTTTGAATGCATTTCGGTAGCAGTAATCCCAGAATAATGTACCATTTGGGTGGTGCCAAACACAGTAGTGGAATATGAAAGTATCAAGGGGTAATTGTAGAATCAGACATAAAATTCAATCTGTGAGACCAGCTCATGAAGTTCTGTCAGCGATATACAGGAATTTTTCCAGGTGGGACAAAGAGGTAATTCCATTGTATAAGACAATGGTTAGACTATATCTGGAATACTACATACAGGTTTGGAAAATTAATTTTATAGTGAAAAAATCTGCACCTTTCCAACAGGTTTAGAAATCTTTTGGAAAAGGGACAGAGATGAGCAACAAAATTATTTGGGGACACAGAAGGATATTCTTGCCAAAAAAGATATATAAATTGCAGTCTCAGGAACCTATATATCTGCAAGGTGACCACTTTGAGAAGGTTTGTCTAATCACCATGACTAGGCGAATCGTCTTAAAGTGGCCAGTAAAAAAAGGATAGATTACAGATAAATTTGGCAAAAAAATTTCCTTACCTATGCCAAAACTGACTAAATATGGTGATGTTCTTATACAGGGTTGTAATATTAAAGTATCCCTATGTAGAGGGCTCTGGAGCGAGTTATAAGGCTCGTACTGAAGGTAAATTTGGACAACAGGTACAATAAAGATGCGCTCGCTATTTATTGAAAAAAAAAATTAGTTACAAAATTTTTCACTATATGGTGCTGTGGCAATACAAATCACTTGAACAGCACTACAGTTATTCAGTGTGCCCTCCATTTTGGTCAACAACAGTTTCCATTTGAAGAACAGCATTTTCTACAGCAGAACGTAACATGTCCACTGGAATAGCCAGTGCATGATGTCTAATGCTGTCCTTCAGATCTGCCAGAGTTTGACATCCTTACCGATACACCTGGTTCTTCAAAAAACTCCACAACCAGAAGTTGCATGGGGTGAGGTCCGGTGATCGGGGTGGCCAAGATGTCTGGAAACAACGGTTGATGACCCATTCGTCTGTAAAGTGTTGCCTTAGCAATTTTTGCACACAATGGTGGATATGGGGTGACACACCATCTTGCATTAATATGGTATCCTGAAGGCACCCGTGTTGTTGCAGCTCTGGTATTGCGAAATTTGCCAACATTTCATAATATCGCTGTCCAGTGACGGAACAGGTGCGGGGTCTAGTCGGTGTTACATATTCAAAATAATATGGCCCAATCATGAATGTGGCTGTAAATTCACACCGCACTCACTTTTGGAGAATGCAGTGGGACCTCTTGGATAACTCAAGGGTTTTTTTGTTGCCCAAATGCGACAGTTATGCGTATTCACTTGTCCATTTAAGCAGAAGTGGGCTTCATCACTCCAAAGGATGTTCCATGGCCAAGTGATATCCACTGTCATTCGCGCCAGAAACTGAAGTGTGTATGTGAAACGAATATCTGCATCACCATGCTTTAGCTGCTATAGCATGTACATCTTGTAAGAATAGCACCGCAACACCTGACGCATTAGCATTAGTAGAGGCATATGATGCAAGAAAGCAAGCTTATTCAGCATCAGCCAAAAAAAAAAAAAAACACACCACTCCCATTTCACCCCTCCGTTCGCTCGAAATACCTGTCCAGTTGAGCCTTAAATTTGTTTAGGCTATCAACTTCAACAACAAGTGATGGAAGTCGGTTCCACCAACCAACCACCCGCTGGCCAAAGGCAAATTTCCGCACATCTATCCGACATCCGTCCTTCCTCAATTTGAATTTATGCCCTCTGAGCTGATTATTCTGAGCAAGATGAAGAATTCCATTGGCCGGTGCCTAGTCTCCAGACTCTGTAATTTGCAAAACTTAAGCCTTTCTTCTTAAGAGCAACCCTTTGTTCCATTCACTAATCTTGTTGCCCTTCTCTGTACCCGTTCCCGTTCCAGCAGCTCTACATCCTTCTTGAAATGAGGCCTCCAGACCTGTATACAGTACTCAAGATGTGGCCTAACCATTGCCTTATACAAGGGAATAATCACCTCCTTATCCCTGCTAGAAAAATTCCTGTATATCATTGACAAGACACCATGAGCTACTCTTGCAGCTCATCTGCACTGCTCAGAGAACTTCATATCTGCCTGCACAATTACCCCCAGGTCCTTTTCATTCTCCACCACTGTCAGTGTAGTACCGCAGAGTTGATACGTTGCTCTGGGGTTACTGTTTCCCATATGTAGTACTTTACATTTTTCAATGTTAAACTTCATTTGCCACCTCTCAGGGCCGACCGGGCTAGCCGAGTGGGTAAAGTACCTGCCCGGCAACCCAAAGGTCGCGGGTTCGATTCCCGCCTCGGGCTTGGATCAAAGTACTGCAAAAACCTTGGGAGGTGCAATATGGCCACAGAAGCCGATGCGCCAACAACTACCAAATCAAATCAAGCCACCTCTCAGCCCATCTGTTCAACCTTTCCAGATCCTGTTGCAGCAGCATAGCGTCAGTGGTGTCCTTAACAACCCTGCCAACCTTTGTATCATCTCAAACTTGGACATTAAACTTGATATCCCATCATCAATATCATTCACAAACACCGAAAACAACAACGGACCCAACACTGAACCCTGAGGAACTCCACTAATAACATTAGTCCACGTTGAGCAGTGTCCATTGATTACCATTCTCTGTCTTCTGCCACTGAACCATCCCCTTATCCATAGCAGCAATTTGCCTCCAATGCCACACTGCTCCAATTTGTGCAGCAGTCTTCCATGTGCAACAGTATCAAAAGCCTTTCTAAGATCCAAATATATAATATCAAAGTTATTTCCTGCATCTAGTTCTTTTGTGACTACATCATAGTATCCAATCAAATTGGTCAGGCAAGACCTGCCCTTAACAAAACCATGCTGCATCTGAGCTATAACTGAATACTTGTCTAGATGATCCTGCAGTGCTTCTTTAACCAGTGCCTCCATTAATTTTCCTGGAACAGAAGTTAAACTAACAGGTCTATAATTACTTGTGTCAGCCTTTGATCCTCCTTTGTGAATTGGGGTTACATTTGCACATGTCCAGTTTATGGGTACCTCCCCTGAGTCCAAAGAAGCTCTCATAATTATGGCTAGGGGTTTGCTTACTTCCTTTGCTGCCCCCTTTAATATAACTGGATAGATCCCATCCACCCCAGGTGCCTTTTTTATGTTTATCCTCAACAATCTCTCCTCCACTTTCCTCTCAGTTATTACAAAATCATCCAGCTCACTGCCAATGTTTACTTTACCTACATCATTCTCCTTCCTGAATAACTCCTCATGCGTGAATGTAGATGCAAAATACTCGTTTAGATTGTTAGCCACCTGAGCAGGATCCTCAACTGTTGAACCATCAATATCCAGTGGACCAATCTGATTCATCCCTTTCCTTCTTGAGTTTAAATAGGTAAAGAACTCTTTTTCTGTTTTTCTTTGCATCCTTTGCCAAGGATTTTTCGTAGTCTGCCTTTGCCTGCCTAATCTCCTTTGTGACTTGGTTACAGACCAACTTATATCTATCATAGGCTTCCATGTCACCCATTAATTTGTATGTATCCCATGCATTTTTCTTCTCTGCCACATGTCTCATTAGTTCATCTGACAACCATTTAGGCCTAAACCATGAACAATATTTCTTAGTTGGTATGTGAAGCCTGGTAGCCTCCAAGATTAATTCCTTGAATGCTTCCCATTTTGAGTTTGCTGTTGGTAATATCATCAGTTGGTCCCACCGTATAGAATTTAAATACTGTCTCAGACCATCATAGTCGCCTTTACGAAAACAAAAACCCTTCCCTTTACCTCTGATGGTAGTTACCTCCTTGAGTAAATCCCACTTCAACACACTGTGATCACTGCCACCTAGTGGTTCATTTATCTGCAGATTCTTAATGCATGAAGAATCACTACTGATAATCAGATCAAGAGTATTGCTCCCTCTTGTTGCCTCACGAACATGCTGATGTAGAAAGCAATCATCCAATAAATCCACAAAAGCCTTGCTAGTGTGCGAGTGACCAACCCACAAATTCCAGTCAATATCTGGGAAATTAAAATCCCCCATTATAAGACTCTCTGATTTACTGGCCCACTCTATTTCCCTGTACAATATCTTATTATACTCATCAGAGTCATTAGGCCTATAGCACACTCCTACTCTCAATTTTGATTTCCCTATGCTTATGTCACACCAAACTGACTCGACACTGCCCTGTCCATCGATGTCGACTGGCTTCACTTCCTTGGACTTTGTGTTTCTTAACTAATAGCATAACCCCTCCTCCCCTCCTGTCCTGTCTATCCTTTCTAATCACATTGTATTCCCCAAATTCCAGTTCCGCATTCCTTATATCTGTGTGACACCACGTCTCTGATATCCCAACAATATCTGCCTTTGATGTTTTGAGCAATACCTCAAATTTATTTACCAAACTCCTAGCATTGGTGTACACGCAGGTATACATGCACCTGTTTCTATTCTTACCCTAACACAACCCATGTGTTTACTTGTACCGCAATGACTCCCAGCAGTCTCTGAAATATCCTGCATCTTGTTTTTCAGGCTTCTGCTCATTTCAATAGAAGCAGTGCAAGAATCACTTCCACCTCTGCCAGTGGCTACTGTTAATCTATTAGTCCTTGTATCCCCCCCAACTAGCAGTTTTCCGACCCACCTAACCCTGCCTCGACAGCATCAGCAAAAATTCTTGCACCCTTTCTATTTAAGTGTATCCCATCCCTGTAGAAGCAATCTCTCCTGTTAACAAGTACAGTCCAGGCTGAAAAAAATTCTACCCCTTGAGCCTTGCACAATCCCTCCAGGGCCGAATTGATCGACAAGGCTCTCATCATATACTCCCTCCTATCGTGTCTGGGCAGAATTGCAGACACTTTCAAATTCAACCCTAATTCACGGCTTTTTTTCAACAGTGACCTGTACTTGCTAAGTAATTCCGCCGGTCTCCTACTCTTAATATCATTTGTGCCAACGTGTACAACTATATCACCTTTTGTGTCCTTAAAAGATGATATCCGCTCTACAACGTCATCAACCTTTGCCCCTGGCAAACATACCCTGGTCCTATTCCACCTATCCTTTTTACAAAGCATGTTCCCCGCTTCCCTGACAATAGAGTCACCAACAACTACTAGGTCCTGTGGGACCAGTGCATTCTGCCTAGGGGGCTGCCTCTGTGTTGCCTGATGACCAAGTGCAAGCTCTGGCGTTGATGTGGGCGGCTGAGAGCTTGATGGGCCCCTCAATTTATTTCCTTCGAGGGCATCCACCCTGTCCTCCAAGCTCTCATAAAGGCCCATAACAACACAGTTGTCGCCTGATTTCCTTGCACTCCTTACATCGTGCACACACACAAAGACATCCCCCTTCACAGTATCATGTCCCGTACCCGACTGCTCCGCAAACATCACTAGCCTTACGATAGCAAACATTACTAGCCTTACGGTAGAATACGGCATGTCCACTTCACGAGAAACAGCTGGCACACTTACGCTACCACATGGAGATTGACTTGATAAATCCACAACAGCCATAGCCACATCTTCAACACAAGAGGAGTCTACTCGTTTTCAGCCTCTACCTGGTTGAACACCAAGATGTCCTGTCGCTTCTAATTTCGCAATCATTTTGCAGACAGCACAAACAGTCATAGGTCCACAATATAAGTCAATAACATAAGTCGTTTGCATAACTGTAACCAAGATAGTTACATGCCATACAATGACATAGCGCCATACAGTGACAAATTTTGTGACTAATTTTTTTTCCCAATAAATGGCGAGCGCATTCTTTATTGTACCTGTTGTCCAAATTTCTCTTCAGTACAATCCTTATGCGCTTCTGATGCCGGAATTCTCTGATAGCTGCATTGTTACTGTTCTGATAGCACCTTTTCCTGCAATGTTGTTGGCATTGCTGCTGTAGTGCAGGCAAACATCCACTATGATTTTGAAGAGACTGCTTTGCTTTTATAGTACAGTAGAGCTGAGTAGTGACGCTGTGGCAATAACTTACGATTATACAAATAACATAAGTCATTTGCATAAGCGTAACCAAGATAGTTACGTGCCATACGATGACAGAGCGCCACACAGTGACAAATATATACTAATTTTTTTTTTCCAATAAATGGCGAGCACATTCTTTATTGTACCTGTTGTCCAAATTTCTCTTCAGTACAAGATTTAGAACTCGCTCCAGAGCCCTCTACACAGGAATACTTTAATTTTAACAACCCTGTATATCTTCCCTGACCTTGTATGATCATCCTGAATTATAAACAGAAAATTTATTTATTTAAAAGAAAAAATAAAAACTACTTGTTTTGCCAACAAATAAAATGCTAGTATGGATTTTGCTTACAAGCAGGAAAGTGAGGACTACAGCAATGTTTTCATATACAGTAGAGCACCAATAAGCCAAACACATTGGACCAGGCCTTCCGATTTGTTCGAATTTTTTAACTTATCATAAATACATTTCTTGAGACTAAAAAAGTTTAGTAAGTTTAGAAATAAAAACACTTAAGTTGTATTTACGCATTTTTATTCATAGGTAACAAAACAAGTGGAACTTTCAGTCATAATAACATACGCATAAGACTTTAATGAAAATAATTACTTATTTTTTGCTGCACCATTTTTGAACTTTGTTTCTTTGCTGCCAGATCTCTTGCTCTTTTCGGCAAGAGTAGTTGAGTTGGGCAGTATTCAGCTTGTTGCTTGTACCTAGCTCCCATGGGTACAGTTGGTAGAATCACCATCCTCCCTACCTTGGGTGTAAAAGACCTGGGTTTGTGTCCCGTCAGTGATGGGAGGAATTTTTATGGGCCTTTTTCACAACATGGCTGAATTAGTCAGGCGAGGGTAGCATGGTTTTTCTCTCCGAAACTCAGGTTTTTTGTCCAGCAAAAAGAAAATCGACCACAGAACATGAAATTTACAGACGGTACACACAGAGCAATATGGCCTTAGTTGCTGATGCTCCCAGAACCCAACTACAACGACAACAAACAGCATCTTCGAGTGATGAGTCATTAGCTGTTCTCATAGTTTTTCTTTTTTTTACACCATCACCTGAATCAAGTTTCAGTAAGAACTTTAAAATTTTTTCCTTGTTGTTTTTAATTTCTGTTATGGTTGACTTTCCAACCTCGTGAAATCTTGCTAACGAAGACTCGCTTTCTACCTTTGAAAGTCTGTTTAAAATCTCAATCCTCGAGTTAATTGTTAAAAATTAATTTCTGAAAACTCTGTAAATGTTCAGAATCTCTTCAATCCTATATCTAAACTTCATAAACATTTTACTCCATATCTCACTTCTGCATATTGTATTAGTTGAAATTTCTGCATGCTTTGTTTTTTGTTATTGATTGACGCTTATCTTTTTTTTTTTTACTGTTTTAGATTTTACAACCCAAAAAAAAAAAATCATGTCAGTGAACAGAAATATCAGATTACAAAGTGTTATGTTTAGTTAGTATTGTATGTATATTAATTAAGGTATTAGATAGTATGAATCAGAGCTGTAATACTCAATATTACAGTATCAATATAGAGTGCAAGATGTAATACTCAGTATACCTCTATTAATTAAGGTATGTACGTAAGCATAAATTTATTTTTATTTTGCTAACTTGTGGATAATATTCTTCCGATTTTCACATATCATTTAATTTTGTTAATTGATAAGGTGAAATAAAAGTATAAATTTGTGATTTTTATCTTTACTTTTATAGCCTGTAGATAATATTCTTCCTACTTTTGGTTATTACAATTGCCATTTAATAGAATCAAAATTCAATTCACAAATGTGATCACAATAACTGGCGCCTACTGCAATTATTTTATGGCACCAGCATAAAAAAAAAATAAATGCTGGCTCGTTCAGATTATTGATGTTTCAAATTAGTGATGTTCAGATTTTCAATGTTCTACTGTATATTATTTAACGATAGTGATGTAGTTAGTAGCAAGAGTGCAAGATTGGGCCTATATGAGACCTTGAAGGACAGGGTGGATGCCCTCGAAGGAAATAAATTGAGGGGCCCATCAAGCTCTCAGCTGCCCACATCAACGCCAGAGCTTGCACTTGGTCACCTTGCAACACAGAGGCAGCCCCCAAGGCAGAATGCGCTGGTCCCACAGGAACTAGTAGTTGTTGGTGACTCTATTGTCAGGGAAATGGGGAACATGCTTTGTAAAAAGGATAGGTGGAACAGGATCAGGGTATGTCTGCCAGAGGCAAAGGTTGATGACGTTGTAGAGCAGATATCATATTTTAAGGGCACAAAAGGTGATATAGTTGTACACGTTGGCACAAATGATATTAAGAGTAGGAGACCGGCGGAATTACTTAACAAGTACAGGTCACTGTTGAAAAAAAGCCGTGAAGTAGGGTTGAATTTGAAAGTGTCTGCAATTCTGCCCAGACACGATAGGAGGGAGTATATGATGAGAGCCTTGTCGATCAATTCGGCCCTGGAAAGATTGTGCAAGGCTCAAGGGGTAGAATTTTTTTCAGCCTGGAATGTACTTGTTAACAGGAGAGATTGCTTCCACAGGGATGGGATACACTTAAATAGAAAGGGTGCAAGAATATTTGCTGATGCAGATCAGCAAATATTCTTGCTGATCTGCATCATCAGATCGAGGCAGTGTTAGGTGGGTCGGAAAACTGCTAGCTTGGGGGGGGAGACAAAGACTAATGGATTAACAGTAGCCACTGGCAGAGGTGAAAGAGATTCTTGCACTGCTTCTATTGGAATGAGCAGAAGCCTGAAAAACAAGATGCAGGATATTTCAGAGACTGCTGGAAGTCATTGCGGTACAAGTAAACACATGGGTTGTGTTAGGGTAGCTAAGAATAGAAACAGGTGCATGTATATTTGCGTGTACACCAATGCTAGGAGTTTAGTAAATAAATTTGATGAATTTGAGGTATTGCTCAAAACATCAAAGGCAGATATTGTTGGGATATCAGAGACGTGGTGTCACACAGATATAAGGAATGCAGAACTGGAATTTGGGGAGTACAATGTGTATAGAAAGGATAGACAGGACAGGAGGGGAGGAGGGGTTATGCTATTAGTTAAAAAACACATAAAATCCAAGGAAGTGAAGCCAGTCGACATTGATGGACAGGGCAGTGTCGAGTCAGTTTGGTGTGACATAAGCATAGGTAAATCAAAATTGAGAGTAGGAGTGTGCTATAGGCCTAATGACTCGGATAAGTATAATAAGATACTGTAGAGGGAAATAGAATGAGCCAGTAAATCAGAGAGTCTTATAATGGGGGATTTTAATTTCCCAGATATTGACTGGAATTTGTGGGTTGGTCACTCACACACTAGCAAGGCTTTTGTGGATTTATTGGATAATTGTTTTCTACACCAGCATGTTCGGGAGGCAACTAGAGGGAGTAATACTCTTGATCTGATTATCAGTAGTGATTCTTCATGCATTAGGAATCTGCAGATAAAGGAACCACTGGGTGGCAGTGATCACAGTGTGCTGAAGTAGGATTTACTCAAGGAGGTAACTACCATCAGAGGTAAAGGGAAGGGTTTTTGCTTTCGTAAAGGCGACTATGATGGTCTGAGACAGTATTTAAATTCTATACAGTGGGACCAACTGATGATGTTACCAACAGCAAATTCAAAATGGGAAGCATTCAAGGAACTAATCTTGGAAGCTACCAGGCTTTACATACCAACCAAGAAATATTGTTCAAGATTCAGGCCTAAATGGTTGTCAGATGAACTAATGAGACATATGGCAGAGACGAAAAATGCATGGGATACATACAAATTAATGGGTGACATGGAAGCCTATGATAGATATAAGTTGGTCTGTAACCAAGTCACAAAGGAGATTAGGCAGGCAAAGGCAGATTATGAGAAATCCTTGGCAAAGGATGCAAAGAAAAACAGAAAAGAGTTCTTTACCTATTTAAACTCCAGAAGGAAAGAGATGAATCAGATTGGTCCACTGGATGTTGATGGTTCAACAGTTGAGGATCCAGCTCAGGTGGCTAACAATCTAAAGGAGTATTTTGCATCTACATTCACACATGAGGAGTTATTCAGGAAGGGGAATGTCATAGGTGAAGTAAACATTGGCAGTGAGCTAGATGATTTTCTAATAACTGAGAGGAAAGTGGAGGAGAAATTGTTGAGGATAAACATAAAAAAGGCACCAGGGGTGGATGGGATCTATCCAGTTATATTAAAGGAGGCAGCAAAGGAAGCAAGCAAACCCCTAGCCATAATTATGAGAGCTTCTTTGGACTCAGGGGAGGTACCCATGGACTGGAGATGTGCAAATGTAACCCCAATTCACAAAGGAGGATCAAAGGGTGACACAAGTAATTATAGACCTGTTAGTTTAACTTCGGTTCCAGGAAAATTAATGGAGGCACTGGTTAAAGAAGCACTGCAGGATCATCTGGACAAGAATTCAGTTATAGCTCAGACACAGCATGGTTTTGTTAAGGGCAGGTCTTGTCTGACCAATTTGATTGGATACTATGATGTAGTCACAAAAGAACTGGATGCAGGGAATAACTTTGATATTATATATTTGGATCTTAGAAAGGCTTTTGATACTGTTGCGCATGGAAGACTGCTGCACAAATTGGAGAAGTGTGGCATTGGAGGCAAATTGCTGCTATGGATAAGGGGATGGTTGAGTGGCAGAAGACAGAGAATGGTAATCAATGGACACTGCTCAACGTGGACTAATGTTATTAGTGGAGTTCCTCAGGGTTCAGTGTTGGGTCCATTATTGTTTTCTGTATTTATAAATGATATTGATGATGGTGTATCAGGCTTAATGTCCAAGTTTGCAGATGATACCAAGGTTGGCAGGGTTGTTAAGGACACTACTGATACTATGCTGCTGCAACAGGATCTGGAAAGGTTGAGCAGATGGGCTGAGAGGTGGCAAATGAAGTTTAACATTGACAAATGTAAAGTACTACATATGGGAAACAGTAACCCCAGATCAACGTATCAACTCTGTGGTACTACGCTGACAGTGGTAGAGAATGAAAAGGACCTGGGGGTAATTGTGCAGGCAGATATGAAGTTCTCTGAGCAGTGTAGACGAGCTGCAAGAGTAGCTCATGGTGTCTTGTCAATGATATACAGGAATATTTCTAGCAGGGACAGGGATGTGATTATTCCCTTGTATAAGGCATTGGTCAGGCCACACCTTGAGTACTGTATACAGGTCTGGAGGCCTCATTTCAAGAAGGATGTAAAGCTGCTGGAACGAGTACAGAGAAGGGCAACAAGATTAGTGAATGGATCAAAGGGTTGCTCTTACGAAGAAAGGCTTAAGTTTTGCAAATTACAGAGCCTGGAGACTAGGCATCGGCGAGGTGATCTGATAGAGGTGTATAAGGCTTTGAATGGCTTGAGCATGCTCAATGCCGATGGGATTCTTCCTCTTGCTCAGAATAATCACCTGAGAGGACATAAATTCAAATTGAGGAAGGACGGATGTCGGATAGATGTGCGGAAATTTGCCTTTAGCCAGCGGGCAGTTGGTTTGTGGAATAGACTCCCATCGCTTGTTGTTGAAGTTGATAGCCTAAACAAATTTAAGGCTCAGCTGGACAGGTATTTCGAATGAACGGAGGGGTGAAATGGGAGTAGTGGTTGGTTTTTTTGTTTTTTTTGGCTGATGCTGAATAAGCTTGTTTACTTGCATCATATGCCTCTACTAATGCTAAGATCACATGCTGTTTGGGATGAACACTGATTCAAGTCTGCTAAATACAACTAATGGATTGTATTCATGATTTATTCTCAACTCCTCTGAGCTAAAGTGTAAACAAGAATATAACATTACACCTTATTTGGGTAGAGATATCCCCATGTGCTTAAACTGAACAAACCGTTAATGTAGAACCAAGGACAGTCCCAAGATTTTCTAAAGAAGAGGAAGGCTAAAGCAGTGTTCTGGGGCATCATGTAGCAGTAAAAAAAAAAAAAATATTATTTTGATCATAAGGTGGGGTGCTGTGGCACCTGGGACTTTCTCTGTGTGGATAATTTTTGAAATTACCACTGCTCCTTTTTTCAAACTGTTACCCAAGAACCTTTTGGGATAGGGGATATATCCCCCCTTGCCCTTTTAAAAATTGAAAAAGTGAATGAATAGTTAATATGGGACATTTTTGAGCCTGTCATATTATCAATAGTTTTACACAAATTCATCACCTTGTATTCATATCTGCATCACTAAAGATTACACAGTATACAGTGGATCCCCGTTTTACAATTGGTTCACTTTACGATGGACTTTCCATAATGATATATTGTTCACTAAACAACATGTAGTTAGTGCTGGTCATTGGGATCACATTTGCAAATTAAATTTTAATTCAACTAAAAATAAGTGAAAGTAGAAAGAATATTTTCCACAGGTTAGCAAATAAAAATAAATTTACACTTGCATACATAGCTTAATTAATTCATAGTAATTAGTATGTACATATGTACATTCCAATTGATATTTCTATTCACTGACATTTGTGGGGGGGTTGTAAAATTTAAAACAGTGAAAAGGATAAGCAATCAATAACAAAGAACATAGCACACACAAATTGCAACTAACATGATATGAGCAAGTGAGATACGGAGTAACAAGTTTACAAAGCTTAAAAAGTAGGAATGAAGAGAAGATTCTGAAAATTTATTTGTTTTTTATATGATTGAAGAGTTAAGTGAAAGGGAAACACATTTCACAATAACAATGTAAAAACCCACATATTCCAGCTATTGTATCGCAAATGCAATAAGATCGAGTTTACTACCTGTTTATAACAGAATGGCCAATAAACCAGAATCTGCAAATTGTTTTTACTGTGGTTTTTATGGTAGTGACCTCCAGAAAAATTTATCTTGGAAGCTACTAGGCTTTACATACCAACTAAGAAATATTGTTCAAGGTTTAGGCCTAAGTAGATGTCAGAAGAACTAATGAGACATATGGCAGAGAAGAAAAATGCATGGGATACATACAAATTAACACATGACACAGAAGCCTATGATAGATACAAGTTGATCTGTAACCAAGTTACAAAGGAGGTTAGGGAGGCGAAGGCAGATTACAAGAAATCTTTGGCAAGGGATGCAAAGAAAAACAGCAAAGATGTTCTTTACTTATGTAAACTCTAGAAGGAAGGGGATGAATCAGATTGGTCCACTTGATATCGATGGGTCAACTGTTGATGATCCTGCTCAGGTAGCTAACAAACTAAATGAATATTTTGCATCGACATTCACACATGAGGAGTTATTCAGCAAGGGGAATGCCAGAGGTGGCAGTAAGCTAGAGAATCTTGTAATAACTGAGAGTAAAGTGGAGGAGAAATTGTTGAAGATAAATACAAGAAAGGCACCTGGGGTGGATGGGATCTATCCAGTTATATTAAAGGATGCAGCAAAGGAAGTAAGCAAACCCTTAGCCATAATTATGAGAGCTTCCTTGGACTCAGGAGAAGTACCCATGGACTGGAGATGTGCAAATGTGACCCCAATTCACAAAGGAGGATCAAAGGGCGACACAAGTAATTATAGACCTGTTAGTTTAACTTCTGTTCCCGGAAAATTAATGGAGGCACTGGTTAAAGAAGCACTGCAGGATCATCTAGACAAGACTTCAGTTATAGCTCAGACACAGCATGGTTTTGTTAAGGGGAAGTCTTGCCTGACCAATTTGATTGGATACTATGATGCAGTCACAAAAGAACTGGATGCAGGGAATAACTTTGATATTATATACTTGGATCTTAGAAAGGCTTTTGATACTGTTACATATGGAAGACTGCTGCACAGATTGGAGCAATGTGGCATTGGTGGCAAATTGCTGCTATGGATAAAGGGGTGGTTGAGGGAGAGAAGACAGAGAGTGGTAATCAATGGACACTGCTCATCGTGGACTAATGTTATTAGTGGAGTCCCTCAGGGTTCAATATTGGGTCCATTATTGTTTTCTGTATTTATAAATGATATTGATGATGGTATATCAAGCTTAATGTCCAAGTTTGCAGACGATACGAAGGTTGGCAGGGTTGTCAAGGACACTATGCTACTGCAACAGGATCTGGAAAGGTTGAGCAGATGGGCTGAGAGGTGGCAAATGAAGTTTAACATTGACAAATGGAAAGTACTACATATGGGAAACAGCAACCCCAAAGCGTATCAACTCTGAGGTACTACACTGATAGTGGTAGAGAATGAAAGGGACCTGGGGGTGGTTGTGCAGGCAGAAATGACGTTGTCTGAGCAGTGCAGACAGGCTGCAAGAGTAGCTCATGGTGTATTGTCGATGATATATAGGAATTTTTCTAGCAGGGATAAGGAGATGATTATTCCCTTGTATAAGGCAATGGTCAGGCCACACCTAGAGTACTGTATACAGGTCTGGAGGCCTCATTTCAAGAAGGATGTAGAGAGATGCTGGAACTAGTACAGAGAAGGGCAACAAAGATTAGTGAATGGAACAAAGGGGTGCTCTTATGAAGAAAGGCTTAAGGTTTGCAAATTACAGTGTCTGGAGACTAGGCACCAGCGAGGTGATCTGATAGAGGTGTATAAAGCCTCGAATAGTTTGAGCATGCTCAATGCCGATGGGATTCTTCCTCTTGCTCAGAATAATCACCTGAGAGGGCATAAATTCAAATTGAGGAAGGACAGATGTAGGATAGACGTGAGGAAATTTGCCTTTAGCCAGCAGGTGGTTGGTTGGTGGAACAGACTTCCATCCCTTGTCGTGGAAGTTGATAGCCTAAATAAGTTTAAGGCGCAGCTGGACAGGTATTTCGAACGAACAGAGGGGTGAAGTGGAAGTGGTTATTTTTTATTTATTTATGTTTTTTTTTGGCTGATGCTGCATAAGCTTCCTTTCTTGCATAAAATGCCTCTACTAATGCTAATGCTAAAACATGCTTTAGAAAAACATCACAAAGCCTTTCAAAATTGATTCTTATAACCGGACATATAATGCTGAACGTGCAGTGCATTTTAATGATTTGAATTAGTTTTTTGAAATTTGATTCTATAAAGTGGCTGATTCTACTGACCAGTGATCATGTTAATCACTTTACGATGGGCTTACAATTGTCTCTAACCAGACTACATGGCCCTTCCTCTTGGCCAATAGCAGCATTTGTAAACATGTTGGCTGCATGTTTAATTTTTGCATACTTCAGTTGAAGTGATTTTTTTTGTTTTGTGCTTTTATCAATATATTAGTTTTAATCAATATGTACAATTTCTGTTATAAAAATCACCTTTTAGAGAGATAAACAGCTTAGTTATATAGTGAAAATTTCAACTTCCAGGGTCTTGGAATGAATTACCAAAAAACAATGTGTTATTGGGTTCACATTACGATATTTTCACAATATGATGGTATCTCTGGAACGGATTAATATTGTAAAGTGGAGGTCCAATGTATATCAAAATGTATTGTTGTATACAAATTCCCCACTTTTCCCCTTGTGCACAATGGAATAAAGTGGAATAAGGAACAACTACTAATGGAAGCAACTTATTTCGATGATTAGGTACTTTTTTGGCTAAAGCAAACTTCGTACAATCTGCTGATGCACTTAAAACTCTATAACATAACTTAAAATAGCATGTGGTAGCACAGTGGTATTGTCACCGCCCTCCCCACACCGGGTGCAAAACCCCATCGAGGTGCTCTTCCAGGATTTTCCAAAGAAGGGGCTAAAGCAGTGTTCCAAGGAACCATTAAGCTTTAATGAACATGTACTAGTAAAAAACAAAACAAAAAAAAAAAAAAAATCCATTTTTGAGGGGAGGGCTGTAGCCCACATATTCAAAATCTCATGTAGTATGGGTAAAGTGACCAGATTCTTAGCATTCTAATGCGGGACATCTGTGGGGGGGTTTAACCCTCAGAAACAATATACACATATATTTTAAATTTTTATTTATAAAAATATTCACATATAAAATATCAAACTTCTTAAAAAAAAAAAATATATATATATATATATATAGCATATATATATATTTTTTTTTTACAGAAAGGCTGAAATTCAGTATACAGTACCCCTCATGTTACAGTATGTAACAAACAGAGGGTTGAGTGAAGGATGTGAACTGAGAAAAATAATTGTAATTAGAAGAGAAAAAAAAAAAAAAACACTGATTAGAGGGGTCATGTTTTTAATCGATTTTCATTTTTGTTTAGTGAAAAAGGTTAGGTTTTTTCTGTGAAATAATAACCTCAGAGAAGGAAGAAAGAACCTGTACACCCTCATCCACCTGATGTGCATGGATGACATCAAGCTCTACGTGGCAACCGAGAAGCAACTCCAGTAATGGCCCCGGGTGCCAAGCAATTTTCTCAGTGATTTATAAAGTGCCTTTATTAAAGAAAAAGTTTTGTTTTCTAGTGTCTTTTTCTATTTCATTTACTTCCAGTTGTTCTGTGCTTAAAGTATTAAGTAAGAACACAGAAAGGAAAACAACCTTTCTTTATTTAGTATATATATTTTACTAATAACAACTAACTTCTACAACCGCTTGGTCACTGGTGGCACAGCTCCTGCCTCCACGTGGTGGGGCTGGTAACCTGGGGGATAAGACAACCCCCGGGGCTAAAAGGAACAGAGAAGGAAACAAGTGATTTTCCACACTTAGAGCTGAAGAGCTCTCAATTAAATGACACACACGACACTGACCATGACTCCTCTATCTCAAAGAGAATGAAGAAAGACACTGGCAGACAAGAATTACCAGCCTTCCTGATTATACATTCTCTGTCAACTCAACCTGTCGGCAAGCTCTCCTCCTTCACCATTCAGAGATGCCTCGAACATGTTGCAGGTTCACCAAAAATGGTGAAACGTCTTCAATCCGGAGATTTGTTAATAGAGACCACCAATTCTAGACATTCTGAGCTACTACTACGTCTGACATCCTTGAGTGGAATCCCAGTTCAAATCACACCACACACCACCCTCAATTCTTCAAAGGGGGTGATCACTGAATGGGATTTATTGAACGTCCCCGAAGATGAAATAGTTCAAGAACTTAAAGAACAAAACGTCACTCAAGCAAAAAGGATCATGATCCGAAAAGATTGCAATTTAGTCCTTACTCAGAGTATAATTTTAACATTCAGTTCTCCAAATCTACCATTTTCAGTCAAGGCAGGATATTTAAACTGTCACGTTCAGCCCTATATCCCGAACCCTCTAAGATGTTTTAAATGCCAGAAATTTGGGCATTCCAAGATAGCATGCCGTGGAGATGCAACTTGTGCAAACTGTGGGTGTAAAACTCATACACAAACAGAATGTAAGGCACCAACTCCACAGTGTCCGAATTGCAAAGGCAACCATCCCGCTTATTCTAAAGACTGTGACCTCTGGAAGTTGGGGAAAAAAATACAAAAATATAAAATTGAAAATAGGGTTTCCTATCAAGAGGCAAGAAAACAAGTAAAATTAAGTATGCCAACACACACCTATGCTACTGCTACTCACAGTCACCAATCAGTAGCATGTCAGACTGAAGTGACCATTCCTCCAGACACATCGATCTCCAACTGGGCTCGGTTAGTCCTCTCTGTTGAACATCCATCTCCACCAAACGTAGTAGACCAATGCAGTAATACACCACTAACAGTTCCATCCCAGAGACCTTCCCATTGTCAAGCAGTAGATAATTTACAGAAATCAGATCCTGCTGAGGCAAAGCAATCTCATATATCAAGCATGGACACAGATGACATAACTAATCAAGATCTGCTTGAAATACATGCAAATGGAGATATGGAAGAAAGCAATGACTCAGAACGCCCTAATTTTTTAAGAAAAGAAAAATCAAAACTTGAAAGAGGTAAACAAGCCACTCACAAAAAACAGACAGACTCAACTTCCACCCACAGAACTAAATAATGGAACAGATCATACAGTGGAATTGCAAAGGTTTTTGCAGCAGTATTGACGATATTTATGAATTAATTCACCATTTCAAACCTGCTGCTATGTGCTTACAAGCAACAAATTTAACACCAAAAATCTCCGTTTCAGTCAAAAATTATACCATCTTCAGAAAAGATCGATCTGAAACTAACAGTCCTCATGGAGGAGTAGCTGTACTTGTGGAATCAAGAGTCCCTTCCAGGTACATTCCTTTGAAACACCATTAGAAGCTGTTGCTACACATATGGTTATCGGTATCACATTGACAGCGGTCTCGATATATCTTCCGCCAAACCATCCATGCACATTTCAGGATCTGGAAAACCTTATTTCTCAATTACCATCTCCGATCTGTCTATTAAGCGATTTTAATGGACATCATCCATTGTGGGGTTCACTGGTCTCAGATGGACTGGGCAAACTTATTGAAATGCTACTTGATAGAGAGAATCTGACACTGCTGAACACTGGCTTACCCACCTACATACATTTTCCCACTGGGTCAAGCACTGCTATCGATCTCCAAATCTGCTCTCTGATCCTGTTCCCAACCATAGAGTGGACAGTACACGACCATCCTCTAAACAGCAATCACTTTATAAGCAAGCTCTTTAAAAGTTACAGCTGTCAGTTACAGGCTCCGCAAAAACGATAAGTGTTTGCCTTTTATTTACATGATTGTTATTTTATATTGTACTTAATACGTAGTCATATAGTTATAGTTACGCTGGTTATTTTTTATTTTTAATTTAGATAAAGAGTTTTTGTGGATTTTACTTACGATAGGTAAAACCGTTATTTTGTTCCATTTTTGTAGCCATTGTTTTTGGATATAGTGGTAGGAAATTCAAGTTTTTTTAATTGAGGTAGCTAGGTAGCTCTAACGCATAATTATATAGTAATACGCTTCATTGTTTCTATTTAATAGTTTCTATTCAAATACTATTGACATTTAATTTATTGATTTTATTAATTTAAACTACCATGCCCCAAACTAGAGCAGCAAAGCAACGGGCACAAAGTGGCAGGAGTGCTGTGACTCGGGGGAGAACTGAGGGGGGCAATTCTCCAACGCATCACAGCCTAAAAATATGTGCAACTTGTAAAATGTTTGCCGAACTCTCTGGAACGGAACATGATATTGCCATGGGGGATGTCTTTGTGTGTGCGCGATGTAAGGAGTGTAAGGAAATCAGGCGACAACTCAGCGTTGTTATGGGCCTATATGAGAGTTTGAAGGACAGGGTGGATGCCCTCGAAAGATCTAAATTGAGGGGCCCATCAGGCTCTCAGCTGCCCACATCAATGCCAGAGCTTGCACTTGGTCATCACGCAACACAGCGGCAACCCCCAAGGCAGAATGCGCTGGTCCCACAGGAACTAGTAGTTGTTGGTGACTCTATTGTCAGGGAAACGGGGAACATCCTTTGTAAAAAGGATAGGTGGAACAGGACCAGGGTATGTCTGCCAGGGGCAAAGGTTGATGACGTTGTAGAGCGGATATCATCTTTCAAGGGCACAAAAGGTGATATAGTTGTACACGTTGGCACTAATGATATTAAGAGTAGGAGACTGGCGGAATTACTCAACAAGTACAGCTCACTGTTGAAAAAAAGCCGTGAAATAGGGTTGAATTTGAAAGTGTCTGCAATTCTGCCCAGACATGATAGGAGGGAGTACATGATGAGAGCCTTGTCGATCAATTCGGCCCTGGAAAGATTGTGCAAAGCTCAAGGGGTAGAATTTTTTTCAGCCTGGACTGTACTTGTTAACAGGAGAGATTGCTTCTACAGGGATGGGATACACTTAAATAGAAAGGGTGCAAGAATATTTGCTGATGCTATCGAGGCAGTGTTAGGTGGGTCGGAAAACTGCTAGTTTGGGGGGATACAAAGACTAATAATTTAACAGTAACCGCAGGCAGAGGTGAAGGTGATTCTTGCACAACTTCTATTAGAATAAGAAGCGACCTGGAGCGAGGGGTGTTGGGGGTTTCAGGGACGGATGGCAGTCATCATGGAATAGTTGGGTATATGGGATGTGTTAGGGTAACAAGGAATAGGCATAGGAGCATGTATGCTTGCATGTATACCAATGCTAGAAGTATAGTAAATAAATTTGATGAATTTGAAGTGTTGGTCAAGACATCAAAGGCGGATATTGTTGGAATAGCAGAGACGTGGTGTCACAAAGATATAAGGAATGCAGAACTGGAATTTCGGGAGTACAATGTGTACAGAAAGGATAGACAGGACAGAAAGGGAGGGGGTGTTATGCTGTTAATTAAGAAAAACATAAAATCAAAGGAAGTGCACCCAGTTAATATAGATGAACAGTGCTCTGTTGAGTCAGTTTGGTGTGAGATAAGCACTGCGAAAGGAAAATTAAGTGTAGGAGTGTGTTATAGGCCTAATGACTTGAATGAGTACAATGAACAATTGTACAGAGAAATAGAGTGGGCCAGTAAATCAGAATGTCTTATAATGGGGGATTTTAACTTCCCAGATATTGACTGGAACTTGTGGGTTGGTAACTCACACACTAGTCAGACTTTTGTGGATTTATTGGATGATTGTTTTCTGCAGCAGCATGTTCGAGAGGCAACCAGAGAAAGTAACACTCTTGATCTGGTTATCAGCAGTGATCATTCGTATATTAAGAATTTGCAGATAAAGGAACCACTAGGTGGCAGTGATCACAGTGTGCTGATGTGGGATTTACTCAAAGAGGTAACTACCGTCAGGGGTAAAGGAAAGGGTTTTTGCTTCCGTAAAGGGGAGTACAGTGGTCTCAGACAGTTTTTAAATTCTGTACAGTGGGATCAACTGACGATGTTACAAACAGTAAATTCTAAGTGGGAAGCATCAAGGAATTAATCGTGGAAGCTACTAGACTTTATATACCGATTAAGAAATATCGTTCAAGGTTTAGGCCTAAATGGTTATCAAATGAACTAATGAGACTCGTGACAGAGAAGAAAAATGCATGGGATGCATATAAATTATCAGGTGACGCAGAAGCCTGTGGCAGATATAAGCTAGTCTGTAATCAGGTCACAAAGGAGGTTCGGCAGGCGAAGGCAGATTACGAGAAATCTTTGGCAAAAGATGCTAAGAAAAACAGCAAGGATTTCTTTACTTATATAAACTCTAAAAGGAAGGGGATGAATATGATTGGTCCACTTGACATCGATGGTTCGACTGTTGATGATCCTGCTCAGATAGCAAACAAACTGAATGAGTATTTTGCATCTACATTCACACGTGAGGAATTATTACAGTTTGAAAATGGAAGAAGGTTATCAAATTGTAGCAGTGTGCTTAATGATTTTGTAATAACTGAGAGCAAAGTGGAGGAGAAATTGTTGAAGTTAAACATAAGAAAGGCACCTGGGGTGGATGGGATCTATCCAGTTATTTTAAAGGAGGCGGCAAAGCAACTAAGCAAACCCTTAGCCATAATTATGAGAGCATCCTTGGACTCAGGGGAGGTTCCCACGGACTGGAGATGTGCAAATGTAACCCCAATTCACAAAGGAGGATCAAAGGGTGACACAAGTAATTATAGACCTGTTAGTTTAACTTCGGTTCCAGGAAAATTAATGGAGGCACTGGTTAAAGAAGCACTGCAGGATCATCTGGACAAGAATTCAGTTATAGCTCAGACACAGCATGGTTTTGTTAAGGGCAGGTCTTGTCTGACCAATTTGATTGGATACTATGATGTAGTCACAAAAGAACTGGATGCAGGGAATAACTTTGATATTATATATTTGGATTTCAGGAAAGCTTTTGACACTGTTGCGCATGGAAGACTACTGTACAAATTGGAGCAGAATGGTATTAAGGGTAAGTTGCTACAATGGATAAAAGGATGGTTAAGTGGGAGAAGACAGAGGGTGGTAATCAATGCTCTTCGTGGACTAATGTTATTAGTGGAGTCCCACAGGGTTCGGTGTTGGGTCCACTGTTGTTTTGTGTATTTATCAATGATATTGATGAAGGTATATCAGGCTTAATGTCGAAGTTTGCAGATGATACAAAGGTTGGCAGGGTTGTTAATGACAGTAATGGCAGTGTGCTACTGCAACAGGATCTAGATAATTTGGGCAGATGGGCTAAGAAGTGGCAACTGAAGTTCAACCTTGACAAATGCAAAGTACTGCATATGGGTAGAAGTAACCCCAGAGAAACGTACGAACTGTGTGGTACTACACTTAAGGTGGTAGAAAATGAAAAAGACCTGGGAGTAATTGTGCAGTCAGATATGAAGTTTTCTGAGCAGTGCAGATAGGCTGCTAGGGCGGGTCATGGGGTTTTGTCAATGATATATAGGAATTTTGCTAGCAGGGAAAAGGAGGTGATTGTCCCTCTGTATAAGGCAATGGTCAGGCCACGCCTTGAGTACTGCGTACAGGTCTGGAGGCCTCATTTTAGGAAGGATGTAGATTTGCTTGAGCGTATACAGAGAAGAGCAACACGATTGGTGAGGGGAATGAAGGGATTCTCTTACCAAGAGAGGCTTAAGTTCTGCAAATTGCAGTGGCTGGAGACTAGGCACCTGCGCGGTGATCTGATTGAGGTCTATAAGGCCTTGAATGGGTTGAGCACGCTGAATTCTGATGGGATCCTTCCACTTGTTCAGATTACGAACCTACGGGGACATAAGTTCAAATTAAGAAAGGACAGATGTAGAATAGATGTGTGGAAATTTGCCTTTAGCCAGCGGGTGGTTAATTGCTGGAACAAACTTCCATCTGTCGTTGTGGAAGTTGATAGGTTAAATAAATTTAAGGAGGAACTGGACAGGCATTTGGAGGGAATGGTGTGATTTTTTTTTTTTTTTTTTTTTTTGGCTGATGCTGCATAAGCTCCTACACTTGCTTTCTTGCATCATGTGCCACTACTACTACTACTACTACTATTACTACTACTTTCCGCTGAATTGTAGCATTCAAACTACCCATTTCAGACAAACACAAACAGAAACTCAATGGAAATTTTCCAAAGCAAACTGGACAAAATTTACCAATCATGTATCTTTTGATGAGGATATCATTACGTCTTTTCCTATTGACGCTGCCACCGAATATATTACAAAGCAGATACCTAAAGTCTCAAATAAGAAACCATCGGCATACCAATCACTGGTGGAATGGTGATTGCAATAAAGCAAAAAAGTAAAAAAATGCAGCATGGAATACCTTCTGCAAATATCCCACCACTGCCAACCTTATTAACAACAAGAAACTGAGAGCCAAAGCTCGTTTCATCCGGCAAAAGGCCAAAAAAGATTCATGGGTAAAATTCGCCTCCTCAATCAACAAAGATACTGATACCCGAATAATCTGGGAAAAAATAAAGAAGCTAAGTGGAAAATATCATGTATCACCTTCTCCTATTATTAACTGGAATGGGAAGGAGATCTCTCCTGGAGAGATTGCCAATGCCTTAGGAACTGTGTTCTGTGAATTATCTGGCTCAAGCGCATATCAACAGTCTTTCCAAAAAATTAAAGCCGGAAATGAGAAAAGGAAACTGAACTTCAAAGCTGCATGCCATTTACCCTATAACCAACCATTAATAATATCTGAACTGAAAGAAGCTATGTATACCTCAAGAAACAGTGCTCCTGGCCCTGACGGAATTTACTATATAATGCTTCAACATCTCAATCAGAAATCACTATCTTTATTGCTTAAACTTTACAATCAGATATTCTCAGAACATGTATTCTCGACCTCCTGGCAACATTCTTATAACCTTATTAACTAATTAATAAGGTTATTAATTAGTTAATAAGGTTAACTTATAACCTGCCGGTCCTTAACTTGGAAAGACCTGTGTCAAAGAAAGCTTTGAATAAAATATGGTAAGTGCATTCATCAGAAATCAACATCTCGTCGTGATATGCCTTGATATAGAGAAGGCTTTCGATACCACATGGCGATACAGCATCCTAAGAGATCACCATTCTATTCATATGAGAGGGCACTTACCATATTTTATTCAAAGCTTTCTTCGACACAGGTCTTTCCAAGTTAAGTACCGGCAGGTTTTATCTCAAACATATATACAAGAAGGAGTCCCACAGGGCTCTGTTCTTAGTGCCACTCTGTTCTCACTACGAATAAACAATATTACAAACTGCATTCCAAACACCGTTGACTCATATCTCTATGCGGATGACCTTACCATATCCTGCCATTCCCAGAATATGAACTATATCGAGAGGCATCTACAAATATCCATAAACAACATTGAATTATGGATGGCACAAAATGGATACAGACTGTCAAGCCACAAATCAACAGCCATACATTTCTGCACAAAGCACAGAATGCATCCTGAACCTGAGTTGCACTTGGCCAATCACCCTATACCAATCGTGAACAGTATTTGTCTCCTAGGGCTAATTTTTGATAAGAAATTAAATTTCCAGGAGCACATAAAATATCTAAGAACCTCTTGCGCAAGGAAAATGAATATACTCCGGGTAATCTCCAGTACATCTTGGGGTGCAGATCGCTATACCCTGCTCCACTTGTATAAGTCCCTAATTAGATCTTGGGTAGACTACGGAGCACCTGTTTATGACTCAGCTAGGGAAAGCACCTTAGCAGGTCTTGCGCCCATCCAACATTCGTCTCTTAGGATAGCCCTAGGTGCACACAGAACATCACCGGTTCAAAGTCTTTACGTTGAAGCTCACGAACCTCCACTTAGCATCAGAAGAAAAATGTTGCTGATGAATTACTCAGATAAAATTAAAAGCCTGCCTACTCATCCTGTTTGGCCACTCCTGCATGATCCTCTGTGGAAAATCCACTATACAAATAATCCCAGAACAATTCAGCCTGCTGGTATCAGACTGCAGATTCTAACAGAAAGCTGGAACATCCAATTTGATAATATCCTCAGAGAATCAAAAGATCCAGATCCCCCGTGGTCTACTCTCACACTTTCTTCTCATGAATACCTTGAGCAATGGGATAAAAGTTCCATAGCAAAGATTAACATCCAACAACTACACTATGCTCATACACAAAAGTACCCCGAATTCACCAAGATCTATACTGATGGTTCAAAGTCTGACAATCAAGTGGGTGCAGCTGCTGTCTTCCCTAATTCAACTGTCTTTTCACTTCCAGTCGAATGTAGCAGTTATACCGCTGAGCTTCATGCCATTAAGCTTGCTCTAAAAAATATCTCACTGCTGTCAATAAATAAAAGTATAATATATACTGATTCACAAAGTGCTATTTTAGGTTTGAAAGGCATTTCCTCACCTACCAATCCTTTATTAAAACTCATAAAACATAAGCTGATGCAGCTTCATGAGCATAAACAAACTGTTATCTTTTCTTGGGTCCCAGGCCACAGTGGTATTCCAGGAAATGAATGTGCAGATGCTGCTGCAAAGCATCCTTCTAATATAGCCTCAACAAATGATCTAGTCCCATATTCTGATTACAGACACAAAATACAGAAAATATGCATGGAACAATGGACACTTCTGTGGAAAATGCAAACAAATAACAAGCTATTTCAAATAAAATCTGAACCACAATTATGGACTTCTAGCCTTCGTAAAAATAGAAAAGAAGTAATCTTAGCCAGAATCCGAACAGGTCACACTCACCTCACACATCTCTATCTGCTTACAGGGAATGATCCTCCTCAATGTGCAAACTGCTCACAGCCACTTACAGTAAAACATATACTTGTCGAATGTAGCTTGTTTTACTAAGCCCGACGAATGGCTTTTAGTTCCATCTCAGATCTGCAACAACCTCTGTCTCTCAATAGCATCATAGGTAAAGAAGCAAATCTCTCTGAATTATTTCTCTATTTAAAACAAATTCAAGTGTGTGATCGTTTTTAACTGCTGTACAAGCAGTTCCCGTATGTAAAGTCAATTGATTTGGGAGGTGCAATATGGCCTAAGTTGCCCTTGCACCAAAAAAACGCCACAACAACAACAACTCCAGTAACTACTCCAGATCATTGAAGAATTCATCAATGATATTAGAATGGAATTTGGTCTAAACAAATGCAAGACCCACGGATTACACCAGGGAAAATTAGTCAGCCAAAACTACCAGCTGCAGACTGGTTAAGAGATCAAAGCCATGACAGAAGGAGGGGCCTACAAATACCTGGGGATGATGCAAGCTCAGCAGTTACAACACAAGGAAATTAAGGCCTGCCTGACCAAAAAATACCATCAGAGACTCGGAAGCCTGCTGAATGGAAGGAACACAGTTAAAGCTATAAACACCTATCCAGTACCAGTGCTGACATACTCCTTTGGGGCCATAGATTGGGCTGCCAACACCACACGAAGTCACCCGTTGAGTGACTGACAATTGCTTGTAAAGAAGGAGGAAGGGGCCTGATAGACCTCATTGAGCAACAGGAAACAGCAATTGCTAATCTGAAGGATTGCTTCCAGAATAACAGCAGCATTCCACCAGGCCACTCAAGCTAGACTCAGGCACAAACGAAGCTAGAAAGATGGGCAAAGAAGGCTCTCGATGGCAGACACTACAATGACCTCCATCAAGATCACATGGATAAAATTGCTTCCAATGCATGGCTCACAAGCAAGATGCTCTTCCATGAAACTGAAGGATTTATTCTCGCCATCCCAGACCAGAAACTGTAGAAAATACATCTCTGTGGGTTGCAAGGTGATCACCCAGACTGAGTACACTCATAGACACGACCAGGTAACCAGAATAATAAATACATCAGAATCTAGCAAGGAATTACCAGTTGATCAACAAAATTGTACCGTACTACAAGTATGAACCCCAAGCAGTACTAGAAACCACAACCCACAAGCTGTATTGGGACCGCACTGTAATAACAGATAAGACAATACCACACAACAGACTGGACATAATCCTTGTGGACAAGAAGGAAAAGGCTACTACCTATCTGATTGACATAACGGTACCAAACACTGGCAACTTTCAGAAACCCATGGGTAAAAAATCAGGAAGTACACAAACCTAAGGCAGGAGATCAAAGAGATGTGGCATATGCAACAAGTAACGACCATCCCATTCATCATCTCAACCACTGGTATAATGCCAAAGATCCTACATAACAGCCTAGCAGCAATAGGTCTCCCAGTGAACACCTACAAGAAACTAGAAAGTTGCAATCCCAAACACCTGTAGGATAGAGAGTTCCTCAACCAACAGTAACACCAGACATAACAACAACTACCCTGTGTACTTGGTAGCAATACCCCTCACAAGGTGGAATCCCCAATCAGGGAGAAATAATATAAAAGAGAAATAATAATAATACTTCTTTTATCATACTTCTTTTAACAATGATAACAAGAGAAATTAAATAATATAATTAAATATATTTTTCTGCTGAGTGAATTTTTCTTAATAATTCTTCATTATTTATGATTTCTTCACAAGAATTAGCAAAATTGCACTTAACTTGTAGTATGCTTTCAGCGTTTCTACGGTGAGCTGTGTTTTTTTGACATACTATCGAAAAAAACTCTTTCTGTTGTGCCATTGGTTCCCGTCAAACATAATGCAAATGATTTTCATTATGTTTGCCATTAAGTGTGGAGGCTACATGTCCAATCCGGGACGTCTGGTCACTAAGTATGGGCAACCATTTGCAAATCTCACCAGATATATTGCACATCTGTTTTACATGTGTCCATATCCAGATGTAGTGTTCCAAGTGTAGTATCACAATTGCTTTATATAGTAGAATTATTACAGGGCACTATGGGCCACCCTTCTCATCATCTGTCTGCATAGGATAGAAAACTTCATGTATACGTGTACTATTATTCCTAAATCCTTTTCTTCCTTCCTCTACTATTTTTAATTTAGCCCTCCAAGTATAAAAATTATTTTGCGATTTTCATAAGTGTAATAGCCACATTTTACAATGTTGAAACATGCCACTTATCTGATCATCTCTTGATTACAATTGTTTGCCTTTCTGCTGTGTAGCTATCCTGTTTTGGTGGAGGGGGGCAGAATTTATAGTTTTGCCACTGCCTTGTACTAGCATCCACTACCTTTGGAAAAATATTCAAAATTGATGGATTTTTGAATGCCAGATTTATGAGGTTCTACTGCAAATTATATTTTTTTACAAATATATTCTAATGATAGTCTCTGCTGCAAAAATATCTTCCCATTTCTGTAGCTTTGAAACTTTAAAAAAAAAAAAATTTTAGAAGTTTTAAAAATCATGTAAAAATGTGAAAGAGAAATATTTTTTATTAAATACATATATAAAAATAATTATATAATTTAATGTTTGTTGTAAAAAAATCAATATTTGAGAGGCAAAAATTTTAACCCCCCCCCACACACACACACATACATCTGGTGAGTATGGGCATGGCACACCCATGAGATGGATATTATCATTCTTTTTCTTGGTGATTCCCTTCTATTTCTCTCACCAGCCAAAAAAAAAAAAAAAAAAAAAAAATTTTTTTTTTTTTTTTTTGTACCATATGGCTGGTGATGATAATAATACAATAAAATAACTCATCAAATATTATTATTATTATTAGCCATATGGTGCAAGGAAGCTTGAGGCTTATGCTGCACCAGGCAAAAAAAATTTTTCTGAAATATCCGAGAGAGAGAGAGAGAGAAGGGAATCGCCAAGAAAAAGAAGAATGATATCCAGCTCAGGACCCTGGGTGTGCCAAGCCCATACTCATCAGATGTGAGCCCCCTGGGTCTATATATTTATTATTATTAGCTATATGGTGCAAGGAAGCCTGAGGCTTATGCTGCACCAGCCAAGAAAAAAAAAAAAATCTGAATTACCCAGAGAGAGAGGGAGAGTCAGAAGCAGAAAGGAATCACCAAAAAAGAAAGAGAAGAATGATGATATCCAGCTCAGGACCCTGGGTGTGCCAAGCCCATACTCACCAGATGTGAGCCCCTGGGGTTATGTCTAATAACGATCGAAGACTTATAAATAGACTCGATAAAAGCGGTTTATTTTTATATATTTCTTCCACTTGAACATATCCACAAAAAAAAGTTTGTAAATCTGTAACCATGATATGAATCTTTCACTCCCACGTGAACATCGAAAATTATTCGTATAGCGACACAAACACTTGAACAGTTCATATGTTACGTTTGATGTTTATTTTATAACTGTTATTCAATTAACTGTTATTCTAAAAATAATACATAAAAATGTGCTTGTTTTGTCACTAAAAATATTCACTTATTTTATAAAATATTAAATAATACATGAATCACTAATCACATTTTCCTCTTTTAAAGCTTCATTTGAACCCATCAGGCTAACTTCAAAATTTACTGTCAATGCATGCGCCAGATCTTGCAACAGACATGAATTTTGTCGCCTCGCTAGTGTCAAACGTGCAGTTGGGAAAGATTTCTTAGGTAACATTTACGAAGCACGTAAATACTTGGCCTACTTCTACAGTTGAGCGTTCATGTAGTGTCAAATAGGAAGTAAAGAGAGAGAGAGAATGTTTCTCCTCTTCTTGGCTCACTAAAAATACATGCATGGAAAACACTTGTGATATAGAACTCGAGTTTCATTTCATAGCAAACTTCTTATGTAGGAGTGAGAAAAAATGTTAAAAGCGCGTCACAAACCATCATTTTTAATATTTATATATTTTTTAATTTTAATCAAAATATTTATTGTTATGAAATGAAGCGCACAGATGTCTTCACAAGGCTACATACAAATCATTCACATTGAAATTATATATGCTTAAAGATGTCGTTTTTTAAATGAAAATCACTGAAACCACACGAGTCTGCAACAGCTTTATCCGAAAAAGCCGTTTCTCATCTAAATGGTTGCATTCGCCATAGCTCTTGATAAAAATGTTAGGCAAGGACTTGCCTGAATACATGGCCAATCTCTTTTCAACTTTCACTCAGAAAAGTGATGCGCTACTGCCAAAGGAGCAATTTGGTCTTGAAAGCAACATTCCCTTTCGGCTAGTTAAGATCGTTGTTCTTCCTCTCCTATAAACCCATCTTCCTACCGGAGTTTTTTTTTTTTTTTTTTTTCATTTAATTTAATTTGTATTTATCTTTAGTTAGCCTTTAGTATTTAGCAGTCATGTGGTTTGAACCACGGTATTCTTCTGCACTCTCGTACTTGATCACTAGGCTACGTCCGGATTAAAATCTAGACCTTTCCTCACACGTACACCGTTTGGAAAAGGCTTGGGTTTTAATCCCGCGGAAGAGGAGTAATGTTCATGGTCTTTTTAACCTGATAGTGGCCAAGTAAGTTGATCTCTGTAGCGGCTAGCATGAGGAAACTCGAATGTTTTACCTCAGACCACCAGGAACGGTTGAGGCCCCGGGCGCAGAAGAAAATATTGGGTCCCTTAAAAAAGAGAGAGAGAGAGAGAGAGAAAAAAAATAAAAATACATGTTAACCATTTTTTTAAATAAATAAAAAATATTATGTACTATTAATATTTTATTTCCAATAAAATTTGAATATAATATATGTATAATATAATTAATAATAGCATAATAATAATCACAAAGTTTTGAACTAATATGTTCAACTAATTTGTTGGGGTTTTGCGTGGGCCCTTCAGAAGTCTGGGCCCAGGGCGCGCGCCCGCCGTTAAATCCGCCTCTGCAGACCACGAAATACAAATAATAAAACAACGGCACAGCAACGAAATATTTATATCTACCAGCATTTGGATGTAAAAATGTCGAAATCATTATGACTTAAAAGTATTTATTGCTTATTTAGGATATAAATGAACGAATCTTTCATATACTGTATATCCTAATTTTAATAGATGAATCTCCCCCTTTTTTTTTTTTTTTTTTTTTTTCATCCTTCATGAAAGCCGCTGTTTAATCGGCATAAGGCTCAACTACGAGAGGGCTATACGTGTACTCGAAATGCACTGGAACGTCCTTTCGGTTCGCCATAGACGTCAGTAATTCCGTATTGCGGATTCAGGCGAAGCCATAACCCAGGGCCCTGCCGTTTCATAAAAGATAGATAGATGTATGTAGAAACCCCAAAAAAAAGGTCTTTACATATCTGACTTTCCGAGTTATTATAAAATCAAATTCAAGCTTATGGTAAGTGTTGTCATGTTATTCCTATAAGGCCCATTTTCAGGGTTTTTTTTTTTTTTTTTTTTTTTTCAAAGGTTCGTCCTAATCAAATTTTTTTTTTTTGAGTGCATACTACTACCAGTTTACACTTGCATTCACGGTGTTGTAATCTTTCTGTGGTAATTTCAATAACTGCACTCGCTGTCACGTATCGAGTGGATCTATCTAGTCTGTGAGTTTTTTTGTGTGTGTCCTTTTCGGACTTCGAAATTATAGAGCCTAGTAATTGTGGTACCAGATCTACAATACTAAAACTAAGACAAAATAGGAAAAACCTAGGACATTTTAAAAATCATATTTATTACTAAAAAACGCAATACAGTACATATTTATCGTTTCCCCAGAAACTGGGGTTTTCGTCCAGCAAACAGAAATCGACCATAGAACACACGCAATTAACAGACAAGATAGCACAGACGATGAATTTAATTATTCGGGTAGCTTAGCTTAATATAATAGTTTACATATTTATCGTTACTGCCAATCATTTTCAGTAAATGTGGATTACAAAGTAATTATAAAATGTTCTACAACCATTTCCAAATTATAAGTAACCAATAAAATACTATTCACGGTATTTGTTTCCATTTTATTTCTGATGTTATTCCATTGATTACTAATTAATGTCTGCGCTCCTCACACTGGGTGGAAAACACCTGAGTTCGAACACGTCGATGAAGGGAGGAATTTTTATGGGTGTTGTTTACAAAGTGGCTGAGTTGGTATCAGGCGAGGATAGCATAGTTTTTTCTCCAAGAAACTGGTTTTTCGTCCAGCAAAACAGAAAATCTACCTCAAAACACGTGCAATTTACAAACAATATACACAAAGCAATATGGCCTTAAGTCGCTGATGGTCCTAAAACCCTATTACTACAACAGAATTTTTCATGCTGAAAACAAAAGGTGCCCATCTACACTGCTGGCACAGTATACAGGGCAGAGGCGGATTTAACGGCGCGCGCCCTGGGCCCGACTTCTGACCCCAACTTTACACTTTTTTCTAATGACACCAAGTTTGGTTTCATGTGTGCAATTTTAATTAAGTACAAGTTTACAATCGGCGGTAAAAACTGATAGTATGTTTATATTCGCTTATTTTCATTATTTCATTACTACGCTGCACAGACCCCTCGCGGCTGCGCTACCGCTCATCGGAGCAATAGAATCGTTTTTGCTACTTTGTACTTACAAAGGTTCTCCTGCAGAGCAGACTTACGATATACGCAAATACATGTACGCGTATATCGTACATTGTTGAAATTATATTAAGATAAATTTAATTCCTGTTGTTACATCAGCGCCTGGATTTTCGTAGTTTATGAATAATGTTTGAATTTTAATTAATCATTAATTTATTGCACTATAACGAAAAATCTCTTCTCTAGTATTCTAATCATTCAGACTATTAAATTTTGTATTTTTCTTTTCATTGATAGGCTACCAATGGTAGCTAGAAAAATGAAACGACATCTATCAGGGGCTGAAAAAAGACAAATTAAAAAAGACGCGAATATAATATAATACATGTATTATATTCAAATTTTATTGGAAATAAAACATTAATAGTACATAATATTTTTTATTTATTTAAAAAATGGTTAACATGTATTTTTATTTTCCTTGTCTCTCTCTTTTTTTTAAGGGGCCCAATATTTTCTTATGCGCCCGGGGCTTCAACCGACCTTAATCCGCTTCTGACTGCACTCAGGGAGTTGGAGAAAGAAAAAGACCTAGGGGTAATTCTGCAGTAGGATATGAAGTTCTCTGAGCAGTCCAGATGGGTGCCAAAGCAGGTCATGGAGTTTTTTCAATGATATATAGGAATTTGCTAGCAGAGACAGGGAGATGATTATACTGTTGTAAGAGGCAATGGTCAGGCCACACCTTGAGTACTGTGTACAAGTCTGGAGGCCTCAATTTAGGAAAGATGTAGAGTTGCTACAACGAGTACAGAGAAGAGTAACAAGATTGGTGAGAGGAACAAAGGGGTTCTCTTACCAAGAGAGGCTGAAATTCTGTCAGTAGCATCTGGAGACTAGGCGCCTGCGAGGTGATCTGATTTAGGTGTGCAAGGCATTGAATGGTTTTTGCAGGCTCAATGTTGATGGATTACTTCCACTTGCTGAGATTAAGAACCTGAGGGCGCATAGATTGAAATTGAGGAAAGAAAGTTGTAGAATAAATGTGCGGATGGTTGCCTTTAGCCAGCGGCCAGTTTATTGCTGGAACAGCAGTCACCCCAGCGTGTGGTTTTTGTGTGATGGACTGAAGAAAGACCTGGTTGCCACAGATTCATACTGGCTAATGCCCAGGCAGGTCGTCTAGAGGTGAAGAAGAGAAGATAGGATGCACTGCATGACTTGGTTGCCACTTTTGTGCAGGAATATGAATAGGTAGAAGACAAACTGAATACTTGGAAAGATTGGCTAACCTACAGTAATGAAAATTCTATTCAAATCCTTGACAAATAAGTAAATCACTGAAATACGTCTGAATTAGTTGTTTGTTGATAAAAAATCAAAAAGTGTTGACTGTTCACTTTGTTTTTATAAATAAATTAAAAGGCTTTAGTTGCAATAAAACGAGAGCATTTTATTTCCTGTACAAATCCCTTACAAACATTTACATCCAAATATTCTACTTGATATTAAAATCAAAAGTTATATTAAAATACAGCGTATAGAAGTATAAATAAAATATATAAATTGAACATTTTGTTGCGTTTTGAAATATGAATTTTTTTTTTTTTTTTTTTTTGTAAACTAAAAATAATGTGAGCAATTATCCGTGTGAGCAGGGCCGGCCACAGGGGGCGCAAGGCTTCCGGGGCCCCAGAAAAAAGAAAAAAAAAAAAAAAAAAAAGGAAAATTTTTAAGGAAGTTAATTGGTTAAAATTAATTTCATTTTATAAACTTAACCGAAGTAAGCGTGCTGAAAGTCTGAATGTAATTTTAGATTTGTTCTAATATCCAATGTCGTTTTGTTTTTCGTTAGTATTTCGTTATTTAGTTCAGTATAAAAATTTTATAATTATTTTTCGAATTAACCATGGAGAAAAATCATTAAAGCGGTGCTTTTCGACGCGAAATAAAACGCGCTGCTGACGAAGCTCTAACAAAAGAAGTAAAAAAAATTCCAAAATTGACTTCGCATTTTAATTAAATAATTATTATTAAAATATATAATTTCAATGTAATTTTATTATATGTGTATATTTAGTTACTAAATACCCAACATATTTACTTACTAAATTTTACTACCCATAATGTTGATGCCAAGAAAATCTGACATCCTCTCTGGACGTCAGAAAAGAAAATTGGCTGAAGAGAAAGAGAAAAAAGAAGCAAAAAGTCACAACCAGAATTGTTTTCGTGGCTGCAAAATAAATCTCATAATAATGAAAGAAGTTCAGAAATCCAGGCAAATGAAGAACAAAACCAACAGGAAGAAACTATGCAAGTTGACAATCAGAATGCAGAAATTGTGGGAAAAAAATACAAATGAAACGGCAAGTAAGGAAGAAATTATTCAAATTGACAACCAAAATGTTGAAATTGTGGGGTTAAAAATTGAATTGTCTGAAGAAATAAATGTTCATATAGAAGAAACGGCAAGTCACGCTGAAATACAATTTGACGAAACAATGCACCAAGATAACAGCAACAGTGATCCAGGTTTATGGCCAGATATTATTGATACATTTACATTACGGTATAGTTTAGGGCTAAAACGTCAGGTTACGTAAATAGTTTAACTAATGTACAAGTTAGTGTATTTGCATCATTTCTGTACATAGCCAACTTTATAAATTGACATCATTAAGTATATCTCATATTGTGAATCCTTCACAACGAGTTGTCATGATATTGCACTACCTCGAATAAGTAACGCTTCACCATAGGAGAAGACTATTGTTACTTATTCTCAGCGGATACCATCACCCACACGGCACCGTTTCAGAGCTTGTTGGCTCCTCATCGTTGTGAAGGTATTCACAATATGAGATATACTTAATGATGCCAATTTATAACCACTTATGTAGTTGGCTATGTACAGAAATGATGCAAACTTGAACATTAGTTAAGCTATTTACGTACTCTGAGGCTTTAGCCCTAAACTATACCGTAATGTAAATTACTACACACCATCAGGCATCTCTAATATTGGGGATTTATACTTCGCAACTGGGTTGTCATCATTACAATGCCACGGTACCTGCCCACCCACTGATGAGGAGCCAATAAGCTCCGAAAGTCCGTGGGGCGATGGTATCCGCTGAGAATAAGTAACAATAGTCTTCTCCTATGGCGAAGTGTTACTTATTCGAGGTAGTGCAATATCATGGCAACTCGTTGTCAAGGTATTCACAATACGAGATATCGTGCAGATCTGAATGCATTGGGGAAAATGTGGAAATGATAGGAATGCGGAAGAGGTGTAATATATAGTTAAAGGATTTGTGTTAAATTGACTCTTGATTTTTAAGGAGTCCTTATGTGCTGTAATGTAATAACTAGATCGTATGTATAGCTTAGCTTAATTTTCTAGAGGTGAGTGCTGAAAATTAAGCTAAGCTATACATACGAACTAGTTATTACATTACAGCACATAAGGACTCCTTAAAAATCAAGAGCTAGATAATTTTGTAATAACTCAGAGTAAAGTGGAGGAGAAATTGTTGAAGATAATCATAACAAAGATACCTGGGGTGGATGGAATCTATCCAGTATTAAAGGAGCCAGCAAAAGAAGTAAGCAAACCCTTAGCCATAATTTTGAGAGCTTCCTTGGACTCAGGGGAGGTACTTATAGACTGGAGATGTGCAAATGTGACCCCAATCCACAAAGCTTGATCAAAGGGAGACACAGGTAATTACAGACCTGTTAGCTTAACTTCTGTTCTAGGGAAATTAATGGAGGCACTGGTTAAAGAAGCATTGTAGAATCATCTAGACAAGACTTCAGTTATAGTTCGAACACAGCGTGGATTTGTTAAGGGGAAGACTTGTCTGAACAATTTGATTGGATACTACGATGTAGTCACAAAGGAACTGGATGCAAAGAATAATTTTGATATCATATATTTTGATCTTAGAAAGGCTTTTGATACTGTTGCACATGGAAGATTGCTGCACAAATTGGAGAAGTGTGGCATTGGAGACAAATTGCTGCTATGGATAAAGGGATGGTTGAGTGGGAGGAGACAAGAGTGTGGTAATCAATGGACTAATGTTATTAGTGGAGTACCCCAGGGTTCAGTGTTGGGTGCATTGTTGTTTTCTGTATTTATCAATGATATCGATGATGGTATATCAGGCTTATGTCCAAGTTTGCAGACGATACGATGGTCCGCAGGGTTGTTAATGACACTAATGACAATATACTGCTGCAACAGAATCTAGAAAAGTTGAGCAGATGGGCTGAGAGGTGGCAACTCAAGTTTAACATTGACAAATGTAAAGTACTGCGTATGGGAAGCAGTAACCCTGTTACTAGAGTAACATATCAACTGTGTGGTACTACACTGACAGTGGTAGAGAGTGAAAAGGACGTGGGGGGTAATTGTGCAGGCAGGTATGAAGTTTGCCGAGCACTGCAGGCGGTCTGCAAGAGTAGCTCATGGTATCTTGTCAATGATATACAGGAATTTTTTTAGCAGGGATAAGGAGGTGATTATCCCCTTGTATACAGGTCTATGGCTTCATTTTAAGAAGGATGTGGGGCTGTTGGATATACAGAGAAGGGCAACAAGATTAGTGAATGGAACAAAGGGTTGCTCTTATGAAGAAAGGCTTAAGTTTTGCAAATTACAGCAGTGTCTGGAGACTAGTCATCTGCGAGGTGATCTGATTGAGGTGTATAAAGCTTTGAATGGTTTCAGCATGCTGAATGCTGATGGGACTTTTCTCTTGCTCAGAATAATCTCCTGAGAGGGCATAAATTCAAATTGAGGAAAGACAGTTGTAGGATAGATGTGCGGAAATTTGCCTTTAGCCAGTGGTTGATTGCCTGAACAAACTTCCATCTGTCGTTGTAGAAGTCGATAGCTTAAATAGATTGAAGGCAGAACTAGACAAACATTTGGAGCGAGTGGATGGGGAAAATGAGAAGGGTGTGTGTGTGTGTGTGTGTGTTTTTTTTTTTTTTTGGCTGATGTATCAGCCAAATGCTAAAGCTTGCTAATGCTCAGGGCCGGTTCTAGTAGGTGTGCAATGCGTGCGTGCACGCAGGCGACCAAATCCCTATGGTGGCCGTTAGTGCACTTTAAAGAATAAAATTTAATATAGTGGTCGGCGATGAAATAGCGAACATGGCATTGTTAATAATAAATAATATTGTATTCTCTAAAGGCCCATTCACAATGAAAATTAAACATATAAATAACGTAACAAACGTTACCGTAAAATTAAGAAGTCATACCAACATTCACAATGGGAACATAGACATGACCGTAAACATATTTGGTAACTATGGAAACACAACGTGCTCTTCTTTCATAGTTCAAAAAATTGATGTTTGCATGATGATGGATGATATGGCCGCGCAGTTTATGGTTATAAATAACGCCGAAGCATACAGGTTAGGTGTTTTGCATCAGAAAACTTAGAAGTGCAAGCACAGGCGATGGTGGGTTCATCCGTTGAACCAGAGAAGGATTCAACAATGGGACTTCCATAAACTCTACGGCGGTGTCTTGTTTTAAACCACGTAAATAAAAGCTTGGAGTTTGCAAACTTTCATGTTAACGTCTTATGATTAAGTTTAAGGTTACACTTACGTAATTCATTGTGAATGATTTTATTAAATAACATAGGTATGTACCAGGTTTTATGCTTATGTTATGTTTAATTTTCATTGTGAATGGGCCGTTTTATGCTTATGTTATGTTTAATTTTCAGTTTTAATTGTTGACGGAAATTTAAATAAAGACAGAAATGCGCACGAACGTTATTAATTTAAATATTCACCCAACAATCAGTTCTCTTGTCGACCGTTTTCAACATTTTCACAGCAAAAAATTCGTTACTACCGAGTGAGCATTGAAAGGGGCGGCCAAATATCGTTACCACAGATCGGCATTGATAGGGGCGGCCAAATATCTCTAGCACGCAGACGGCTAACAGTCCAAAACTGGCCCTGCTAATGCTAATGCTAATACTAATGGTATAGCAAGTGCAGAACGTTCTTTTAGCAAATTAAGGCTAATTAAAAATTACCTTCGTTCAACAATGTCTGCAGAACGATTAAGCGCACTTGCTATATTAAATGAGAAAGACGTTGTTAAAGATTGTGATTTTTCTAGTATTATTAATGATATGGCAATAAAAAAGTCACATACAGTATTTAAAAATGTTAAGTGAACCTTAATTATTGAATAAGACATTTCTATAATTTATAATTACAATGTGTTATATGTATTTATGATATTATATCTGTGTAATTTTTTTTTTTGTTATGTTTTGGTTGTGACTATTAAAATTGTAACAAAAGTATGATAAAGTGGTTATTTAATATTGACTGTGTTTAATATGTTTGTGCGTTGATGGACGAAGCCGAACAGAGAACGAGTCTCCTCGAATAAAATTTGTTTGTTTTCTTTTCTTTATTATTATTATTTTTTTTTTTTTTCGTGAAAAGATGTTAGGCTTTTTAATTGTTGAGAATTTTTTTAAGGCCCCAAAAAATTACTTGCACCCGGGCCCCTTTATGGAGAAGGTCAGGCCTGCGTGTGAGCAATTTTCCGTGTTGGTATTTTTCATGTGAACATTTATGACAGTGGGGTTTTTTCTGTACGGAATTTTCGTGTGGGCTTATTTCATGTGTGTATTTATCTGGTCACCGTTACGTAATCAATTTCTCTGCATAAGCCTAAACTACAAGGGAAAAAAAAAAGTGGAAAATAGATAGGCTGACCATACATCCGGTTTTTTTTTTTTTTTTTTTTTCTGCTATGCGCCGACCGTCCCGTCGTTTTAGTAAAAATATCATTTTTGTCCCGTATTTTTTTTTTTAACTTTAAAAAACGCTTAAATATTGGCGCAACATAACTTATAATCGTGATGATGTCGTAGGATAGTTGCCATTGTAGATAGTAGTCATTCGTGTAACCACGGGTTCAGGGGCGTTGATCGATTGCCGAGAATTCCATCTGCCGGTGGTTACTACCACGACTGAACGAGACCAGCATTTTTTGTCATAGGCCTTTAACATCAGTTGTGTTGCGTGTCAGTAGTTGGCATTTGTTCTGTGTGGTTGTCGGTTATCGCATACACACACTTGAAAGCTTTTATTTTATAATTTTAAAAGTTTGAAGCCTCAAATAATTTTTTTTTTTTTTTATGTGAACCCCAAACACGAGAGGTATTAGAACCTATAGTACTTAGTACTGTGCTTAGGTTGGAGGTTGAGAAGACGAATGAAGATATTTGTTGACATTGGACTTGAACTTCTGTAGATTGTAATTTTCAGGAAATACGTATGAAGGAAGGTTGTTCCAGAAAACGGCAGCTGAATGAATAAATGAGGAAGATGAAAAGTTGGTTCTGTGGGTTTGAAGTTAGACAGTAAATGGATGATGGCTGGTGCCACCTTTCAAAAGTGAAAGGTGGCACGAACACTTTCAAAACAGTGTTCGGACTGTTTTGAGAGAGAGCGGGAAATGTCAAAAAAGAGAAATTGCGCATTTAAAGAAGCCCTTCAAAAAGAATTCAAATTTATTAAACTGGACAATTGGTATAGCGATAAAACCAAAGTGGATTGTCAACATTGTAATGTTCATTTTTCTGTTGCTCATGGAGGTAGGAGTGATATTAACCAACATGATCTAGGGCTCACAGTACCGGTCAAAATCTTAATACTGGTATTTCGGTATTTTTAATTTATGAAACCTGTATTAATACCGGTTTTCGCAAAACCATTTAAAACCATTTTTCGCAATAAATTTGATGACAATTAGGCGCAATAAAGTAAGGAAAAAACAAGTAATTACTTGAATTCACGTTTTAAATCAAACTTTTATTACAATAATAAATATTCTAGCAAAAATTAGTAAACATACAGTTATTCTAAAAATAAAAAAATAAGCATCCACAACCTGTCCGAATAAAGTGAGCTCTTAAGAACTCAATAGTGTTATGGTTTAAACTGGATCTAATTTTGATACATATTTAATTAGCGGCAGAAAACGTCCTTTTGGATTCTGTGCTAGTTGGTGCTTTGTACTGAGATAGTCGTAGACGGGTTTCAGTTTACTCCCTCCCCCCCTTTATTCCGTCATCTTCAAAAAATATTTCCTTTTTGACTTTTTATGGCTCTATATCCAGTGGCGGACTAAGGAAAAATCGGGCCCTAGGCAAGATTCTCATTTCGGGCCCCACCTAGAGTTGCCACCTTTCAGAAATTGTAATGGAGGCAGGGCCCGATTTAGGTATTGCGGGGCCCCTAAGCACACATTTTTGGGCCCCCCCCAAAAAGTTTAATTTTAAAAAATACACTTATTATTATCTCTTTATATATATTAAATATAAATACATATGCGACAAAGAAAAAATTACTTACAAAGTTAAAAATATATATTATATTTCCGATTTAAATACATTCATTCACATCAAAATCATTATACCATTTTTTTTTTCTACTCTTGACGGTGGAAAATTGGTCGATTATATCGTTGAAGCAAAGAGTTCGCAGCTTATCGTGTTCCATACTCAGAATACTTAAGTCGACTAATTTTTTCCTGAGACATAGTCGTGCGCATGTAGTTTTTTATTCTTTTCAGTTTACTGAACAATCGTTCTCCAGTGCAGTTCGATATCATCAAACGTAAATACAAACGTAAAATCGTTTCAATGTTTGGAAATGCTAGAAAAATGTTGTCCTGGCATATAAGATGGTACAGCTCTTCGTGATTGAATTTGGTATTAGGCCAAACTTTTCCATGTAGCCACGGATCAGTGGCATTTCTAGTTACTTTTTTTTTTTGTCTAGACGCTAAGCTACCGCCGCATCGTTATGTCGGGAGCTAAGTCTTGTAATTTTGCCAAATAAAATCTAAAGTAATCGACATGTTTTCGTGGGAAATTATGGGATTTTTTTTTCCGGGGCCCCTAAGCTACTGCTTATTTTGCTTATACGTAAATCCGGCCCTGAATGGAGGACACAGTTGAATGGGTTAAAAATGGTTTTCTATTACTAAATATAAAAATACATTTGAACTCTATTATCGAAGTTGCCAACTTAAATCAAATAGTTCATACCAACATACAACAGAGGCATTGATTAAGTAACTAAATCTACGTAATCAATATGCGACTAGCGCAATTTGGTGAATCATCGTGTATACCGCGCCAGGCACAATATACTCGATGATTCACCAGATAGCGCGGCGTGCAAAGATGCTTTGATTTTTCGGCGCGAAACAAGCAGAACATTATAAATTTATTTAAAATAAAATAATGAAAAAATGTATAATAAAACCGTTTTAATACGGTTTTAACCGTTTTAAATAAAATAAAGCCCCTCGGCGAATAGGTGAAACCCTGGAGCCCGCCAAAAAAATAATAAAATACTTTGAATACTTTTGCCTAGTCTGCCTAGCCAAAGTCCGCCCCTGTCTATATCCGTATTAACAAAAGAAAGGGACTGACGGTTAAGCTTCGTGATGAAACCAAATCTAAGGGGATGGGATTATTTATTTATTTATTAATTTTTATTTCCCTGTACCTTAGTATCGTCGTCAGTGGCACTAAGTGTCGCATTTTCCCGAAATGCACTAAGTGTCGCATTTTCCCGAAATGCACTAAGTGTCGCATCCTCAGATCTCAAATAGCGGTGTAAGAGAGGGATTAAACAATTGTTCAGAAGCTTTTAATTTTAACCCTTTTGCACCTGCCCTATCATTGTTCACCATATTCCTTAATTGCACTACCAGGCTTACTCCTACTAGCCAGCTATGCTAGCCTACTAGCCTACTAATGGAAATATTTCCGTAATGATGTTTTTTATTCCTTAAGTGCTTTATTTCCACACACACTATACATTTACTAAGAGAAATATATTTAGTATTAGTATTAGTACATATTAGTAATGGCCGCATGGTGCAAGAAAGCCTATGGCTTATGCTACACCGGCCAAAAAAAAAAAAAAAACCGAATAAAACAATGATAAAAAAAATAATAATAAATAAATAATAATAATTAGTAAAAGAAAAAGAAATTAAACCTATCATCCTATGCGCTTCCCTGACCCGAAGGTACTATCCAGATGACCTTTGAATTTCCCCAAACTGTCAGCCTCTACCATCCATGTAGGCAACTTATTCCAGTAATTTATAACTCGCTGGCTAAAATAAAACTTCCTGCAGCCCAATCTAAACATTTCCCCCCGTAACTTGAATTTATGTCCCCTAGTTCTAACATCATTTATAATCTTGAAAATTTCGTCCTCATTCATTTTACTGAGCCTTAAACACCTCAATCAAATCTCCTCTAAAGTGTCTAGTTTCCAAACTCTGCAACCCACATATTCGAAGTCTTTCTTCATAAGGACACCCTTTTGCCGATCTCACCAGGCGAGTTCTCGTCTTTGCACCCTTTCAAGAAGCTCGATGTTTTTCTTTAGGTGCGGTCTCTATACTTGAACACAGTATTCCAAGTGTATTCTAACAAAAGCCTTATATCACATCCCTATCTCTACTTGCAAAAGTTCGATAGATCATCGATAGAACACCATGGGTCTTCCTTGCAACCTGTTTACAATGCTCAGAGAATTTCATGTCTGACCGTATCGTAACACCCAAGTCCCTTTCCTCCAGTACTGGGTTTAGTTGAACTCCACCAAGTGAATAAGTTATTTTGGGATTACTGTTTCCCAGGTGTAATACCTTACACTTTGTTGGATTAAAGCATAGCTGACATTTTTCTGACCATCCCTGAAGTCTATCTAGGTCTCTCTGAAGAAGCTCAGCTTGACAGTGATCATTAACTACTCTACCAGTTTTAACATCATCTGCAAATTTAAACATCACGCCCTCTATCCCTTCATCGATGTTTATGAAAATTAAAAACGACAGTGGTCCTAATACTGATCCTTGGGGAACCCCACTTCTTACATCAACCCAATCTGAGGATTTGTAAGATTTTGTCTTACAGTTTCGTGACGTTTTCAGGTTTTCGTTGCATTTGTACTGTCCCTCATTTGCAAATTCAGCAGTATTCATGATTTATTGTTGTCGATTTTATAACCTTTATGTGAATAAATCATGGATAATTATTTTTTAAATTAGTACCGAAAAACCGGTATTTTTGTATCAAAACCGGGATTTGAATACCGAAAAAAAAAAAAAAAAATGACCAGGATCCTGGTATTCGAGATCCCGGAATTTCGGTATTGTAAGCCAGAAACAAAAGGATGCTGAGAAAACTTTGAATTCGGTTCCAAGCTTCGACTTGTTCATCGTAGGACGTAATGATGGAAGTAATAAAATCGCAGCATGGGAAGCTCTTGTCGTCTATCATACCGTGCATCACAATCGGAATTTTCATACAAATGATTGCTTGTCAAAATTGATAAAAAAAGATTTATCAACCAAAATTTTCTTCCGCACTTGCAAAATCAGAAGCAATAATTACTAACGTTTTATCACCATATACTTATGAAGTAATAATGGATTTGACTGAAACTAAAAGCATTACAATAAGTTTATCAAACAAAAAAGACATGATGGCATTCCGATTGCTGTGCGGTACTTTTTGCCAAACTGTGGTGCTAAAGTTAAAGTTATAGATTTTACTTCTTCACCTGGTGAAACATCCGAACTACACAGTATTATGTTGAGGAAAATAATAGATAAATTTTCCTTACAAAACAAAATCGTTGCTCTGTGTGCTAATAATACCAACACAAATTTTGGAGGTTAAGAGTTGGTAAAAATAATGTATGGAGAAAAATCGAAAATGAGTTGGAGCGAGAGATTATTGGTTGTGGTGCTCATATTATTCACAGTTGCCTCCAGTGTGCTGTCGACTGTCTACCAATCGATATTGATTGTTTTGCGGTTAAAATATACAAAAAAAAAAAAAAACTTTTTTATATACACAGTCAGAGTCTTAAAAACTTTTGTGAATTTGCAGGAGACAATTATGCAAAATTATTGGAACATGGAAATACAAGATTTTTGTTCCATAGTCCCGTCAATTGACAGAATTTTAAACATGTTTGACGGACTTCGTTCATATTTTCTTTCTCAAGGGAAATGTCCTGTTATGTTGAAAAATTATTTGAAGATCTCTGTTTGAAATTATGGTTTATCATCCGCAAGAGATCAAGTTTCAATATTCCAAACATATATTAGTCTTAACTACCTGGAATTACAGCTTCCGTGGAGAGAATATTTTCCATAATGAATAAGCCTGTTGTCGAAGGAGATATCCAGATTAAGTGTTGAAACCTTGAAAGCCATGTTAATTATAAAGCAAAAGTGTAATATGCAGTGGGATAAGTTTTACGACAAGATCTTAAAAGACCAAAATTTGTTAGGCAAAAACTTCATCCGAAAAATATTCTTGGTGTGAACTCGACGATGTGCAGTCCAACTCCCACATATTTGAATATTTTTTTTCTGCTCTTTCCGAACAACATTTTTTCTCTTTCTTCTCCCCATCCCGTTTTGACCTCAAGGAATTATGGTCATCTAAAAGTCATGGAAGGAGGAGTGATATTAACCAACATCTACGTAGCCAGAAACATAAGAATGCTGAGGAAAAAACTTTGAATTTGGTTCAAAGCATCAGCTCGTTCATCGTCCCTTTTTGGTCTCAAGGAATTATGGTCAGTCTAAAAATAGAGTAAAAGTCGTTTTTTCAATGTATTAGTATACAGGCAACCCCCGTATAAAACGGTACTTCTACAACACGCGGCAAAACTCGCATAACACAGTATTTTTGAGCATTTGTGCGGAGAAAACCCTATTGTTATGTTGGATATAATTTTTCAACATTTCCATTCTATCTTGTGAATTCCCTCTGTTGAGTCGCTAGTCGTTATGCAAAAAAAAAAAAAAAAAAAAAAAATATATATATATATATATTGAGAAATCCCCGTATTTCATTTTTTGGTAAATCCCTGTTAGGTTTTGTGCTTCTTTGAGACCATAAAAAATTGTGACTTCGAAGCGAGCAGTTTATGACTTTTAAGGTTTTTGTAAGGATATTTTGGTTTTTATTTATTATTATTAGCCATATGGTGCAAGGAAGTCTAAGGCTTATGGTGAACCAGCAAAAAAAAAAAAAAAAAAATTCTGAATTACCCCGACAGTTGTTGTTATTTGGTTTTTAGGAGCATTAGCAATTAAGGCCATATTGCTCCGGGAATATGCGGTGGTCATTCCCTGACGGCTCGAACCCCGGTCTAATCAAGAAGCGTGTGCTACGCACTGCTGCTCCTTCCCACCTGGCTACGGAGGCGACTCACAGAGAGAGAGAGAGAGAGAGAGAGAGAGAGAGAGAGAGAGAGAGAGAGAAAAAAAAAAAAAAAAAAAAAAAAAAAAAGAGAGAGAGAAAAAAAAAAAAAAAGAAAGAAAGAAAGTAGATCACCAAGAAAGAGAAGAATGATGATATCCAGCTCAGGACCCTGGGTATGACAAGCCCATACTCACTAGATGTGAGCCCTTGGGGTTAATTTTTGATCATTTATAAAATTTTCCGGGTGTGTATTACTAAACTTTGTTCTTGAATTAAATTCCAGCCCTAAATTATGCCTAAGGAACTTAGGCATAATTTGAGTAACTGCCGATGTATTTAAAGAATGGTTTCTAAATTGTTTTGTGCCAGCTGTGGAAAATTATTTAAAGCGGAAAAATCTAGATTTCAAAGTTTTATTACTATTGGATAACGCGCCAGGCCATCTGAAAGATTTAAATCATCCAAATTGTTGAGGTGATGTTCCTACCACTTAATACAACTTCTTTAATTCAGCCATTAGATCAAAGCATTATATTTACCTTTAAAACTCATTACATCAGAAAATCATTGCAATGGACTTTGGAAAAAATTAATTCCGAATCTATTGAAATCATGGAAACATTTTTTCAATTGTGGACTCTATCGGAATCATAGCTTTATCGCTCAAAGAAGAAAAACCGTCAGCATTAAATGCGTGTTGACAAAATGTATGGCCAGAGTCAGTTCATTCAGGTTGAACCGGCAGAAAACAGAATCGGTATGATAGTAGAACTTGTTAAGTCGATATGAGAAGAAGGTTTTGATGATTTGACTACTGAACATGTTCAAGAATTACTGGTAGAAAAGTGGTTGGCAAAGCGGATTTGGTGGAAATGGAATCGGAGGTAAACCAAATCAATTCAGAGGATGATAGTGCAGATGAAAATTCTGAAGTTCCAAATTTTACACTAAAAAGCATACGGGAAAGCATAAACTTAGCCGAGCAATTAGAATTTTATTTTTTGAATGCAGATCCTTTGACTGAAAGGAACACAAAATTCAAAAGGGAGCTTCAAAAATGTTTAACATCATTTCATGCAATTTACAAAGATCTATCAAGCAAAAGCAAACAATCCCAGAATACTGATTTTTTAAAGAGAGCAGAAGGTGCACGAAACCTAGATACTGTAGAAGAAAGTTCAAAAGGTGAAGATATTCTGAAACACAGAAAACGTTCTCGTTTGATTGTGCTTAGCAGCTGTGAAGAGGAAGATGTTGCGCAGGACTTCTCTCCGTTGTAGTATAACTTGCTAGGGTTCCAACAATTCTCAGTTATGGTGTGATGTGTCAGTTAGGTATCAAATGTTCTTTGCAAGAGTTACACTAATATTTATATCCGGAGAAACCTGGCTTTCATGTAATCGTCTAGTAGTTAGTTAGGACAAATCCCGTGTTCTAAAAACTTACTCAGATGGACGTTGAGCAAATCTGCAACATCAAGATTGCGTTGTGTGATTTTCACCTTTGACTCCTTTCTATTTGATTAGAATCAAAAGCGCCGCCTTAACAGTTCTTTATCAGTAATCCATTCAAAGAAACCATGTGTCATCAGAGAGTAATCAATAGGCAAAAATTGTTAAACAAAACATGGTTTATTAAGCAAGACAAGTAAAATATACACTCAGTAAGCAAGTATAGTTTTTAGAATAGGGCATGTAACATTAGGCTTACTCCTCTTTACGTTAATACACAATTAGCCTCTCAATGTAAATTGACTAGCTGAATAGTAGTGGTAGTGTTGTTCTTCGTGTAGTTTCGTGCTTGCTGTCTGTTATAGACAAACTCCAAGTGCATCCCGTCGAGGTAATAACATTTTAGTGGTTCATGTAAGACACTAATGACGTTTGTAACAGAACAACTGAAAAGCGATCATAATATTAAACTTGTAATGTGATGTGTATTCCTTAAGTTCAAAATATCACTTTTTCTCTATACTTAACAAGATAAGTTATTATGAGGAGAGAAGTCTATGTAAGGGTAGATAGGATCGCCTTTTACGCTATCTAGTTCAGTTGTTTAATGGGACATGGAAAGTTGACTTACCAGACTCAATCTGCGTATCTTCAGGAGTTGATACTCTGGGAAGATCGTCAATTTCGGTCATTTCTGCTACTCCTATTTGTCTGCTTTCACTCGAACAGGATTCTGTGTCTTCTCAGAAGCTCGAACACCTTCTCTCCTTTGCTCTGGTTCACAATTTCTCTACTCTCAGACTTGGCTACGACAAAAACTAAGCACCGAACTCCGAACTGTTAACTCCGAACTCCAACTCTAAACTCGTCACGACCTGAACTCCCTCTGCTTTTCCCTAGGTTCGTATATATATCTCCCCCTTATCTTTTGCTTTCCCCTGCGTATTTGTTCTGGTTAATTTCAACGGTTCAACAACAACTTTGGGACTGTCGATTTTGGAGCTCTGCTCCCATAAAATATTGGATTTATGGAGGTGGTGTGGAGGAGACTTTATTTTGGTAGGGTTTGTGCCTTCAGACTGCACAAAGGCCTGATGGCCACAAATTCGTTCACTTCCTCACACCAGACTTTCAAAAACACAAACCTCCAGTGGATGTCTTATTCTGTTTATCCCAAAAGTGTCATTTGGAAGATGTAGCCTCGCATCTCCACACGAGAATCACGTTCCTTTGCTGTTTTGTCAACAAATGCGCCCGGATGCCTGTCCACTCCGCTCGGACAAATGACCTCCGGCTGTTAGATAACAGGCGACCGGCGGAGGGCTGACGCTCCACGGGGTGACTTTCACTGCACGTGCGGGGACCAGAAATATTTCCGCCTTCTCCCCGCGAGCAGGTGTTGCTCTAAATATACAGCATAGTCACAAAAGTATGGGGCGCTTGTTCTCTTCATAAGTGAAAATGGTTGCATTTTCACAAAGAAAAGTAAATGAACGTACATTATCTGCCATGTATGTATCACAGTTTGTTCAGTTACTATTTTTAATAAAAATTAAGTTTCCAATAGTTATAAAAAATTGTGAATTTTTGTTAGCTTTTGGAACGTAACCCCCCTTTTTGTACTGGTTCTTAGTCACGTATTTTGTAGGAACCTAAAATTTTGTAGGAACCTCACGAGATTTTGTAGGAACCTAACTCGTATAACTACCCTGTTATACGAGGGTTACCTGTACTTCTGATCGGAAATTTACAAATGTGATAACATTAAACGAATGATAGCATCAGTCATCAGAATAAGCGGCGTGAGCTGTACTGCAATAATAAAAGATTCTTTTAAACGCGAAGATATTTCGGTTAGTTTTGACAGTACAATATGGATAATCAAAGGTCGTACGGATCTTTAAATACAGCATCTACATGCAAACCTGAAAATACACCAGTTAAAGCTGGCACTGTGAAGTGAGAAAATGCACGAAAGAGAGAAAATACCTGCGTTCTGAAATACAGCTTTTTTTGAAAATTTGAAAGCTATAAAGTGTAAAAACAAATTTATTATTTATATTTTCAGTAAAAAAAAAATATTATTATAATTATTTTTATGACAGATTTATCTAAATTTCTGTAAAGAAATAAAAAAAAATTGTAGTTTAGTGTTTCATAGAATAATATTTCCGATCTTTATAAATGCGTCGTCATATCAAATACAGCCATACGGAAGGAGACCAATTTACATTTTTACTGCGATTGTTTTTTTTTTTAATTTAAACCTTATTTTAATCATTAGCAAACTCAACAATATTACGGGTACAGAGAAGCGCAACAAGATAAAAGAGACTCTTAATAAGAGTCCCTTTTGTACCCTAGGTACCTGGCGTCTGGAAACTAGGTGCCTACCAGGGATACGATTGAAGTATTTATGGATTTGAATGGATTGGGTAAGCGAAATGCTGATAGCATACCTCCTGTTGCTCAGATAACACACGTAGGGGAGGGGGGGTTAAATTTAAATTGAGGAGGGATGGATGGTATGACTGATGTGCGAAAAATTTTGCTTTCATCCAGAAAGTAAATTGATTGTTGAACAAGTTTTCCATCTGTTATTGTGGAGGGGAATAGTTTGAATATATTTAAGGAAGGTGTGCATATTAGGCTGATTCTGTATAAGCTTGCCTCGTTACATCATTTGCTACTACTAATACTTAAAATAATATTTTGTGTTCCTTTATGTATTTTTTTTTATATGAATGCAGTAGTAAAATAAAGCTAAGTATTTCAGGTTCAGCTACAGGCTTCTGGTTGAAGAAAACGACTAGAACAGCGTAACTGACACTAATATGTAGTGGTGCACTTATGACTAAAATATCTGTGCGTTACTTATCGCTATTTTTGAATTGCGCAGACCCACATATTCCTAATGCTAAACAATGAGATACAAACTTTAGAACAAACGTCAGATATCCCCGATAAGTGCATTCAGTGGCGTAGCTACCATGTAGGCAGGCAAGGCAATTGCGTCCGGGCCTGGGCTGTTTAGGGCCCCGGCGTCTTTGACTAATTTTATTTAATTGTTTTCATATTAATTTGTGACCTCCTTAGTTAGGTGTTTGTGTGTGGAAAACAAACAGGAAAGGTATTTAACAGAAAATCAAGTAAATTCAGCTACTGGAAGCCACACTGGAAACGAGAAAAACTGGTGTAAAAGTGATAACACTGCAATGCATATTTGATCAAAAAAAAAAAAAAAAAGTTTGCTTTATTGTAATTGTTTTTAGGGAACAATATCGGAACAGCAGTTTCCTTGGATGTATATTTGATCTTCTAACTATTTAAGAAAATATTTAATATTTCTATTTATAGCGGCGTTATAAACTTCGAAAACTGGTGTGCAAAAGAAGAAGAAAAAATCATCCGCTATGAATAACGGATCGTTTCTTGAAATGTGTCTTCTTCACAAAACTGCAAAATTTCTAACAATACAAAGCTAACAGATTGCAACTAACGGCTGCTCAAAAAGTATTGTTAGAAAATACTGTATTTGCTTGTTACACTTTAATGTCATCACAAAGGCATAAAGGTCTCCTAAACAAGCTTCCATCTTATGGTTTGCCAACTGTTTTTAGTAATTGGTTATCCAGTTTTCTCTCTGATCGCTCACTGAGGGTGATGGTAGATGGCTCTCTGTCTTCTAACTTCTCCACTAATGCCGGTGTCCCCCAAGGCTCAGTTCTTTCCCCCACTCTTTTCCTCTTGTATATCAATGACCTTCTTCCATTGACTGGAAATCCTATCCATAGTTTTGCCGATGATAGCACATTGCATTCAACTTTTCATTTTGAGAAACCTTGTCCTGCTCAATCAGCTTCAACTTCTCGAAAATCTGCTACCAATTCCTTAAATGCCGATCTTCAGGTAATTCTCCAGTGGGGCAAAGACAACTTAGTTGATTTCAACCCTTCTAAAACTCAGTCTTGTCTTATATCTCGCAAAAAGGATTCTTCTGCTCCTATGCTTATCTTTAGTGACACTCCGATTTCTAGGCAAAATGATATATCTCTTTTGGGGATTACCCTGACTTCTAATCTCTCTTGGCACAAGCACATTACAAATATTGCTTCCTCTGCATCTAAAAAACTTGGTTTTCTCTTTCGCTCTCGGCGTTACTTTTCTTCCAAACAGCTGCTCACTCTGTATAAATCGCAAATCTGCCTTTGCCATGGAATATTGTTCCCACATCTGGAGTGGTGCCCCCAAAACCTCTCTCAGGCTTCTTGATTCCATTCAGAAGAGGGCAGTTAGGTTAATTAATGATTCATCTCTAACAGAGTCTCTCCACTCGCTTTCTCATAGACGCACTGTTTCTGCTGCATGCCTCTTCTACAGATACTTCCATGGGCACTGTTCTTCTGAATTGGCTTCTATAATTCCCGCTCTGTCTTTCAAAACAGTCCGAACACGTGCCGCTACCAGCCAACATCCATTTAGTGTCCAACTTCAAACCCACAGAACCAACTTTTCATCTTCCTCATTTATTCATTCAACTGCCGTTTTCTGGAACAATCTTCCTTCATATGTATTTCCTGAAAATTACAATCTACAGAAGTTCAAGTCCAATGTCAACAAATATCTTCTTTTGTCTTCTCAACCTCCAACCCAAGCACGGTACTAAGTACTATAGGTTCTAATACCTCTCGTGTTTGGGGTCCACATAAAAGAAAAAAAAAAAAAGGGAGAAATTCTGTTTTAGTTCAGAAGCCGAATAAATTCACCATCCACGGTCATATGCTCTTCTGAGCTGCAATAAAAAGATAAACACCGCTGAAAAATAAATTTTCTCCCCATCACCTCTCTTGTTTTTCTGTGGTTTTTGGCATATTGTGTAATTTCACACAATTAATCAATCCGCGACTGCTAAACACACGGTGCCGTTTCTTGTATTCTCTCTCTCTCTATTTTGGGATCTCCTCTGACCGGGTGGTCCTGGAGTATAAACAGAAAATTTGTTTGTCGGAATGCTGACCACCAATGGCACCAATTATCAACTCTTTTACTGTCCTTCTAATTTACATTGTGTTCAGATGATGCACTTTGCGAAAATTCGAAAATGCTACATCAATTAGGAGCAAAAACCGTTTCCCCCAACATAACGAATTACTTTATCACAATAAAGCACTAGTACTAATGAGTTTACTGGAAGGAAGTATCCACAATAAAACATCCATACAAGACGAAAACATGCGGCTATTCGAAAGAAAGTAACCGCAGTCATTTGCATTCAAATTCGCACCAGACCAAAATCGGACTTATTAGTACGTACTTCCACATCTTAGGATGAATTGACTTAGAACTTCAGTATCTGTGATGAAACGTCCTGCACACCGACATTTTTGGCTACAGCAATTACGTAAAGCAACAAAGCAAAACATTGTAACAGAGCAATAATGTAAAATATTGTTAGAAAGTAAAAATGCTAAATATTGTTCCCTGAAACAATTACAGTAAAGCAAAGTGGATTTTTTTTCTCAAATTCGCACCGGACCAAAATCGGCCTTATTAGAACTTCGGAATTCTAGGATGAAGCTGATTTAGAGCTATAATGCTAATTTTTTTTATTATTTTTATTTTGTTTTTTTGTATGGGCGGCTCCTAGACCAAAAGTTCATCTCCGCTTCGCTGCTCTGTTCAGTTTTTACAGACTCTGTCAAGGTAAGGCCAGTGTGTGTCGTGTAAAATCAAAAAAAATTAAAAAATTCATTCCACATAGCACATAGGAATATACCATGCTGGATGAAGACACGAAAAGGAAGGCAAGTGAGGGGAAAAAAACAAAAATTTCATACCGCACGGGAGAAAGTGACAGGAAAGAAAAACTGTGTTTGTGAGCTTATGTGTGTGTGTTCTGTAGTGTGATGTGTTTTGGCCTTTTGGCTACCTGGAAGCAGTGATCAGTGCCCTCCTCCCTGGGGAACGAGTTTCCCAGGGGGGGAAAGAAAAACTTGTATAAGATGAAGAGAAGGAAGGAGAAAAGAGGAGAAGGACTATCCCGGCCTAGAGAAGCCTCAATCCAGGATGGATTGCTAGAACAACAACACAAGCAAAAAAAAAATAATAATAATAAATAATAATAATAATAAAATAGATGAAAAAAAAATAAATAAAACATAGAGGGTGAGAGAGGAGCTGGTCTGGTCTGGGGAGCCGGTGCCGAATGCTAGGATGAAGCTGACTTATTAGAACTTTTAGCATCTGTTATGAAACTGAATGCAATAAAGAGAGATAGACATTAGAACTTCCGCATCCGCGATGAAACTGACTTATTAGAACTTTAGCATCTCTGATGCAAGTTAGAGCTCTGGAGCTTGACAATCTCCTGGCCGTCTCCCCACCAAAAGAGTATTTTTATTTTTTTTTCTCTCTCTCTCTCTCTCCCCCCTAAGGTCGGACTAGAAAGGGCGAACTCCCTCCCGTAAGGAGTTCCCCCCCCCCAAGTGAATGGAAGGAACTGGAAATTTCAGGGAAATGAACCCTGTTTTTCTTCATTCGGTAAACAGCTACTCTGTCAGCGCAAGAGAAGGGAATCTTACATTTGCAGCTCAGAATTAAATTCAGGCATCCAAACATATGACACTTTATGGTGAATTTTTCCGGCGTGTGTGTGATAATGAAAATTCAATTTTTCTCTTGAAATTTTTTGATTGTATCAAATGCATATCAAGGAAATATCGAAGTACAGCATTCAGCAACAATTACAATTTTCCAATCCGTCACTACGAGTAACGGATTGTTTTCACAATCCGTTACTCGTAGTGACGGATTGGAAAATTGTAATCGTAGGTACTGAAAGGAGTTCTTCAAAATTAAAACAAATTAAAACATATATAAGGAACACAATAGGCCAAGATCGACTTAGCGATTTATCCGTCTTAAGCATAGAAAACGGTGTAGCGAAATCTGTCGATTTCAACGAAATTATAGATATTTTTTCGACTAAAAAGGCTAGGACACAAAATTTTCATTAAAGTTTAAAATATTTGTTATAAAACTTTTTTTGTGTATATAGACTAGATTTAACATATACAATTGGTTACTTATTACAATGTTTTGTTTTAAAATTACTCCAAACTATGTATATGTGTATTTTTTTTTTCCCTGCGGCGTTTATTTACGTTTCTGTATATTTTATTTTGTAATTTTTTTATTTTTTTATTTTATTTTATTTTTTTGTCATTTATATCTGCATGTAATACATGTCATGTATATATTTATTATTGTTACTCAGGTTTTATGTTCATGCATATTTTAATTCAAATCTTATTATTTATAGATATTATTCATTTACTTAAGGCTTGAATTTTTGTTAATGTGAATAAAGATTGCTTACTACCTAGTTAGCTTTATTTACTTCGTAGATATACAGTAAATTTTTTTCACCGATCATTTTGTATGTATTTCTGTTTATCTTAATCTGTAATTAAAGCTATTGGGTTTTGTTTTACAATAATAAAAAATAGGGTTTGATATAAATTCGATATTCATTTTTTAATACATCATTTATACCTTCAAAAATTTATTCATTATATTTATTACAGTGTCTGCAGGGGCAGAGGAGGAATTATGATGGTTTAAATTTTTTTTAAGCTTCTCGTGTTTATATTTTTTAATCCTGTTTTTGCAATTTTCATTAATTAAGTAGGGGCCCGAACGTGTTCTTTGCCTCCGGGCCCGAAAAAGGGTAGCTACGCCACTGAGTGCATTGCATTTTAATCAAGGCATCGAGTCGAACCATAAACTCGAATTTGGAAAAATTGGATATTTACGGTTGAAACGAAACTGGCGAAAATAAATAAAATCTTTATTTAATACATAAGTGTTCTTGTTACCAGTTAGAGGAATTTACAATTAATTATCTTTTTAACAATGAATGCGATCATTAACTATATTTAGCAGTCATACGAGCTTACTACGGTCCACTACAGCACGTGTACATTACTGCAGTGGTCTCAAACTGGTGGCCCCCGAAGCAATTTTACACAGCCGCGAATACATTTCAATTATGTATTTGTTGTTAATACGGCTTATAGTTTTAGAGACATAGAGATATGGACTGAGCTTATGTACGCGACCGCTATTGAAGGAAAAAGAGGTAGCATTAATAGGTTGGGGCTTTGTCTTTGTCACCGTATGCTTGTATGCCAGGCCATGTGACTTGGGTAAGGTGGGAGAACTTCGCACGTCGGTACAATCAGTAAATTTAGTTCGCCAGCCGACAGTTGGTGGCGCTTCAGTATTTTGGTGTTTCCGATTTTTTCTATCGAGTTGGTACTTCTGATATACAGTATATTTTCCTTGAGTCAGTCACTAGTTGGTTAGCTGGATGCACAGCTCATATTGCTATATAGATGGAGACAAACTAACGTACGGCTTATAAAACCGGTTTATTTGTGCTTGTTGTTTTTGTAATAAGGGAATACCAGTTGTTAAATCTACAATGTAGATCTAATAACAAGCACAAATAATGTAGTTTCTACATTATATCAATACCTATCGTTTAGAATTGTGCATAACTTTTGAGTGTTGCTTTCATACGAAAATTCATCTTGTTAAATTAAAGTTGTAAATAAAATTATAATAGTGATTTTAATTAAGAGATTTAAACTGCAAGCCATGTCTTTATCAAAGGGTAAAAGAAAAGTGGACGAAGGACGTGTTTTTCAAGATAAATGGGAAAGTATGTACTTTTGTGGTGTTGTGCGCAATAAAATTGTATGTTTTATTTGTAATAAGGGAATATCAGTTCCAAAAGAATATAATTTACGTCGCCATTACGAAAGGAATCATAAAGAAAAATTTGAAATGTTGGAAAGCAAATTGAGGGAAGAAAAGTTCGTTTCTGAAATCTGGCTTACAACGACAACAATTTTTTTACTGAAGCAAATAAATTCAGTGAAGCAACAGTTCACGCAAGTTTTGCTCTCGCGCACATCATTGCAAAACGATCAAAACCATTGGCGAATTCCTTAAAAGATTGTTTGATTAAGTCTGCTGAACTTCGTCCTGACAAACAACAATTATTTAAAAATATTAGTTTGTCAGCCAACACGGCAGCGGAATGTGTTAACGAAATCGCTAGTGATTTACGATGTCAGTTAAAAGAAAAAAGTATAGATTTTGCAGCATTCTCAATAGCAGTTGATGAGAGTACTGACATCACAGATATAGCACAACTTGCCGTTTTCGTATGAGGTGTTACTGGTGAATTTGAAGTAATTGAGGAATTATTGGAAATAATTCCTATGAAAGGAAAAACTGGTGCACAGGATATTTTTTCTTTTGCGGATGTGCGTTATCGACATTTTCCCATAAATTTACCCTATCGCTGTTTACATGATCACAATACCTGAATATCCGAATGACATTAACATTTTGCACAGTTTCAAAAAAAAAAAAAAAAAAAAAGAAGAAAGAAGAAATTCAAATTTAGGAACTAATGACAACGTCGATGAAGAGAGAAAGAAAACGAGGACAACGGTTTAAACCTTCTAAACAAGAATTGTTGCCATTTGGTGAAAATGAAGTTAGAAAATTGTCAATTAGGTTCGAGTTAAACGAAAGAGATACAATTCATGGATTTCGGGAATACCTAATTGCATCTGATGGACGTTCTGAGTACGAGACCAATTTGAACGAGGATTTTCATAAATCCTCTTTCAAATTGGTCAGCGGGGGATTTTCATAAATCCCCTGCTGACCCTCTTCGATCCAGCAAAATATGTCAATTCATGGCTGCTTCGGAAACGTTATTCAGCAACCGACAAACAAAGACGAAGAAAAGAAATCGGCATTGGGTGTCGGATGAGAGCTTAATAAAAATTTGGAATATTCTACAAAAACATTATGAAATTAATTTTACTTATATTATTTATTTTTAGTTATTATTTTTAGGGTCCGTAGTGTAACAATAGGCCCTTATAATGTCACTCGGTTGTCTGTCTGTCTGTCCATCCGTCTGTAGCAGCATTGTTATCTCTGGAATCACTCAACCTACTGACTCAAAATTTTAGCATTAGCATTAGCATTAGCATTAGTAGAGGCATATGATGCAAGAAAGCAAGCTTATGCAGCATCAGCCAGAAAAAAAAAAAAAAAAAACACTTCCACTTCACCCCTCCGTTCGTTCGAAATACCTGTCCAGCTGAGCCTTAAATTTACTTAGGCTATCAACTTCCACAACAAGGGATGGAAGTCTGTTACACCAACCAACTACCCGCTGGCTAAAGGCAAATTTCCGCATATCTATCTTACATCTGTCTTTCCTCAATCTGAATTTATGCCATCTCAGGTGATTATTCTGAGCAAGAAGAAGAATCCCATCCGCACTGAAAATGCTCAAACCATTCAAGGCTTTATACACCTCTATCAGATCACCTCGCCGGTGCCTAGTCTCCAGACACTGTAATTTGCAAAACTTAAGCCTTTCTTCGTAAGAGCAACCCTTTGTTCCATTCACTAACCTTGTTGCCGTACTCTGTACTCGTTCCAGCAGCTCTACATCCTGCTTGAAATGAGTCCTCCAGACCTGTATACAGTACTCAAGGTGTGGCCTTATACAAGGGAATAATCACCTCCTTATCCCTGCTAGAAAAAATTGTGTATATTATTGACAAGACACCATGACCTACTCTTGCAGCCCGTCTGCACTGCTCAGAGAACTTCATATCTGCCTGCACAATTACTCCCAGGTCCTTTTCATTCTCTACCCCTGTCAGTGTAGTACCACAGAGTTGATATGTTGCTCTGGAGTTGCTGTTTCCCATATGTAGTACTTTATATTTGTCAATGTTAAACTTCATTTTCCACCTCTCAGCCCATCTACTCAACCTTTCCAGATCCTGTTGGAGCAGTATAGCGTCACTAGTGTCCTTAACAACCCTGCCAACTTATATATATCGTCTGCAAACTTAGACATTAAGCTTGATATGCCATCATCAATATTATTTATAAATACAGAAAACAATAATGGACCCAACACTGAACCCTGAGGGACTCCACTGATTAACATTAGTCCATGATGAGCAGTGTCCATTGATTACCACTCTCTGTCTTCTCCCCCTCAACCACCCCTTTATCCATAGCAGTAATTTGCCTTCAATGCCACACTGCTCCAATTTGTGCAGCAATCTTCCATGTGCAACAGTATCAAAAGCCTTTCTAAGATCCAAGTATATAATATCAAAGTTATTCCCTGCATCCAGTTCTTTTGTGACTGCATCATAGTATCCAATCAAATTGGTCAGACAAGACTTCCCCTTAACAAAACCATGCTGTGTCCGAGCTATAACTGAAGTCTTGTCTAGAGTGATTCTTTAACCAGTGCCTCCATTAATTTTCCTGGAAAAGAAGTTAAACTCACAGGTCTATAATTACTTGTGTCAGCCTTTGATCCTCCTTTGTGAATTGGGGTCACATTTGCACATCTCCAATCTATGGGTACCTCCCCTGAGTCCAAGGAAGCTCTCATAATTATGGCTAGGGGTTTGCTTACTTCCTTTGCTGCCTCCTTTAATATAACTGGATAGATCCCATCCACCCCAGGTGCCTTTCTTGTGTTTATCTTCAACAATTTCTCCTCCACTTTACTTTCAGTTATTACAAGATTATCTAGCTTACTGCCAGAGTTGAATACACCTCTGGCATTCCCCTTGCTGAATAACCCTCAGGTGTGAATGTCGATGCAAAATATTCATTTATTTTGTTAGCTACCTGAGCAGGATCATCACCAGTTGAACCATCGATATCAAGTGGACCAATCTGATTCACCCCCTTCCTTCTAGAGTTTACATAAGAAAAGAACTCTTCGCTGTTTTTCTTTGCATCTTTTGCCAAAGATTGCATGGGTTTGTTCATCATGTGGGCCAACATAATGCCATAATGATCGTTGTTGATAAACATTTGTTTGAGAAATGGAGAGGTAAAATGTGGAGCGACAAAAAATGTTGTCGACAACCTATAGCTTATTATACACCATTGGAAAGAGCTCAACGAGTAGGTTTAAAATAAAATTTTTAAATATGACAATAATTTTCGTGTTCCACCTCCCCTATTTCCGTCGCTAATGGAGCTAAAAATTTAAAAATCACATTAGCTATGCGTTATTCGATACTTATCAAGGGAAACTATTCCGATTGAAATCAATCATTTACTTTTTACGTTAAAATAAAAAAATTATTGCATTTCGATAGCGAGCGTCTTTGTACTAAGGAACTCTCCTTTTGGTGACAAAAAGGTTCCTAAATAGTTAGTTAATAATTGTATAAAGGTCATTTATAAATTTTGAGAGGAAAAGTATTTTTTAAAAATTTTCAAAGCCAGAGTTGTCCCAGCAAGGAGGTACTCAGAGCCGGTGTTGGGGTGCCGGTGGTGGGTAGGCACCTCTGCGGAGCCTTGCACGGCCCTCACCTGCCAGTCGCTTCTCTCCCAAGAGTTTAATCACTTCTCCAGGAAGAAGTCGGAGTTTCTTCGCTCACCCTTGTCATTCACAACAACTGGAAACACTATAATAAACAAAGTTTTCGTTAGTTCCTTGGTTTTAGACCAAGCTGGGGTGCTGGAAACGTTTTTCAGTTACCATAAAGCTCTCTATTTGAGATACTAAACTAACGACCATTCGTGACTAAACCCTTTCATCCGGAGTGCCCAGCACGCAGTAGTTGACCGATTTATTTACTTATTTTACTCACATTTATTTTTACTATTATTATTATTATTATTATTATTATTATTAATATCCATATGATGCAAGGAAGCCTGAGGCTTATGCTGCACCAGGAAAAAAAAAAAAAAAAGTTCCCGAGTAACCCTGAGAGAGAGAGGGGGAGGGGGAGGGGGAGGGAGAGAGAGAGAGAGAGAGAGAGGGAGAGAGAGAGAGGGGGAGGGGGGAGAGAGAGAGGGGGGAGGGGGAGGGGGAGGGAGAGGGAGAGAGAGAGAGGGAGAGAGAGAGAGGGGGGAGAGAGAGAGCGAGAGAGAGAGTGTCAAAAGTAGAAGGGAATCCCCAAGAAAGAGAAGAATGATGATATCCAGCTCAGGACCCTGGGTGTGTCAAGCCCATACTCACCAGATGTGAGCCCCGGGGATATACTTGGATAATAAATTTATGCTTAATAAACTGTGTTAATATACTGAATTTCTTGTTCTTAATCCAAAAACATTACTACTAAAGTAACAATATCAGGAAAAAACATTTTTCAGAGCACTTATCATATCCTTTTAATTTTCAATTTTTCCTCATAGCAAAGAATGAGTACTGGCACCTATTTTTTTTTACGAAATCTCATAGGAAATTTCCTATGAGCAAATCAAATTAAAAGGAAATTTCATATCCTTTTAATTTTCAATTTTTCCTCATAGCAAAGAATGAGTACCGGCACCTATTTTTTTTTACGAGAAAAGCACTGTGTATATCATTGACAAAACTCCATGACCTGCTCTGGCAGCCCATCTGCACTCCTCAATGAACTACACATCTGACTGCACAATTACCCCCAGGTCTTTTTCATTCTCCAAGTCCATGAGTGTAGTACCACAGAGTTGGTACGTTTCTCTTGGGTTACTGCTACCCATATTCAGTACTTTGCATTTGTCAATGTTAAACTTCAGTTGCCACTTCTCAGTCCATCTGCCTAACTTTTCTATACTGTTGCAGTAGCATACTACTTTAGTGTCATTAACAACCCTGTAAACCTTTCTATCATCTCCAAAATTGGACATTAAGCCTGATATCATTGATAAATATTCATAAATACACAAAACAACAACGGGCCCAGCACCAAACCCTGGGGAACTCCGCTAACAACATTAGTCCACGGTAGAGTAGTGTCCATTTATTACCATCCTCTGCTCTCTGCTGTCTCCCACTCAACCATCCCTTTATCCATTGCAGTAACATGCCCTTAATGCCATACCGCTCCAATTTGTACAGCAGTCTTCCATGTGCAACAGTATCAAAATTTTTCCTGAAATCCAAGTATAGGATATATCAAAATTACTTTTAGCATCCAGTTCTTTTGTGACCACATCGTCTTCTTCTTCTTCCAGTCATATAGTTCCCTGAGGAGCTGTTGTGGCCACTAACAAATTTCTCCAACTGCATCGATCATGTGCTATACAAACAGCATCGCAAAATGTCACGCTCAAAAGTTCAATGATCCCATCTTTCCACCTAGTTGCAGGTCTTCCTTTAACAGCAGTTTTTGGAGTTGGTTTTGTTATGGTTTCTGTGTCATCAGATAATGTGATATGCCATTGCCTAACACATGGCCGATTTTGAAAGGGGCAGGCTTTAATCATAGGAAGAGTCATCATGAATCCGACGAGATATGTTTTTGGACCACGTCGTAGTATCCAATAAAATTGGTCAGAAAAGACTTCCCCTTAACAAACCCATGCTATGTCTGAACTATTTCTGCTGTGTTGTCTAGGTGATTTTGTATCACCTCTTTAACCAGTTATTTTCCCCAGAACAGAAGTTAAACTAACAGATCTATAATTATTTGTGTCACCCTTGGAGCCCCATTTGTGAATTGGGGATACATTTACACATCTCCAGTCCAAGGGGACGACATCCCCTGACTCTAAGGATGCTCTCATAATTATGGCTGAGGGTTTGCTTACTTTCCTTGCTGCCTCCTTCATTATAACTGGATGGATTCCCCCAGGTGCGTTTTTTATATTTAACTACAATTTCTCCTCTACTTTGCTCTCAGTTATCACAAAATTACTTAGCTCCCTGTTAGAGTTTGTTAATCTTCTGGCATTCCCCTCCTTGAATAACTCCTCATGTGTGAACGTAGATGCAAAATACTCATTGTTTATGTTACTTGAGCAGGATCATCAATAGTCGAACCATCTATGTTACCTGGATCAATCTGATTCATCCCTATCCTTCTAGAGTTTACATAAGTAAAAAACTCTTTGTTGTTTTTCTTTGTCTTTTGCGAAAGATTTCTCATAATCTGCCTTCGCATGCCTAACCTCCCTTGTAACTGTCTGAGACCTGTGTAGTCACCTTTACAAAAACCCTTCCCCTACCCTTGATCGCAGTTACATCTTTAAGTAAATCCCATCAGTACAATGTGATCACTTTGAGTTCCTTTATCTGCAAATTCCTAATGCATGCGTCATCGCTGCTAATAATCAGGAAAAAGGGTATTACTCCCTCTGGTTGCTTCTCGAACATGTTTCTGTAGAAAACAATTTTCCAATAAATCCACAAAAGTCTTGCTACCGTTTGAGTGACCAACCCACAGGTTCCAATCAATATCTGGAAAGTTAAAATCCCCCATTACAAGACATTCTGATTTATTGGCCGATCCTATTTCTCTGCACAACTGTTCATTGTACTCATCAGCATCATTATGTCTATAAAATACTCCTACTCTCATTTTCTGTTTCGCAGTGTTTATGTCACACCAAACAAACTCAACATTGCACTGTCTACCCATGTCAACTGGATGCACTTCCTTAAAATTTGTTTCTTAATTAGCAGCATAACCCCTCCTCCCTTCCTACCCTGTCTGTCCTTTCTGTATGCATTGTACTCCCAAATTCCAATTCTGCCCTGCTTATATCTGTGTCACACGACCTCTCTGATATTCCAATAGTATCTGCCTTTGATGTCTTGAGCAGCACTCAAAGCTCAATTTTATTTACTATACTTCTAGCATTGGTGTACATGCAAGTACACATGCACTTGTTCTTTGTGTACTTTACTTTGCTTTCCGGGCTGCTGCTCAATTCCATTTCAATAGAAGTACAAGAATCACTTTCACCTCTGCCAGCGGCTAATGTTAATCTATTAGTCCGTGTATCCCACCAAGCTAGCAGTCTTCCGATACATCTGTCTCGATAGCATCAGCAAATATTCTTGCACCCTTTCTATTTAAGTGTCTCCCATCCTTGTAAAAGCAGTCTCTCCTGTTAGCAAGCAAAGACCATGCTGCAAAAAATTCTACCCCGTGAACCTTGCACAATATCTCTAGGGCCGAATTGATTGACAAGGCTCTCATCATATACCCCCACCTATCGTGTTTGGACAGAAATGCACTTTTAAATTCAACCCTAACTGGCGACTTTTTTTCAGCATTGACCTGTACTTGTTAAGTAAATCTTCAGATCTCTTAATCTTAAGGTCATTAGTGCCAACATCAGCTTTTTGCACTTAAAAGATGATATCTGCTCTACAATGTCATCAATTTTTGCCAATGGCAGATATACCCTGGTCCTGTTCCACCTATCCCTTTAGCATACTATATTCCCCGTCTCCCTGACAATAGAGTCCCCGACAATAACTAGTTCCTGTGGGACCAGCGCATTCTGCCTTGGAGATTGCCACTGTGTTGCCTGATGTACAGGAATGAGCTCTGCCGTTCGGTTGGGCAGATGAGAGCTTGGTGGGGCCTCTCATATTAATTTCTTCGAGGGCATTTACCCTACACCTCAAACTCCTATAGACGCCCATCAGAACGCTGAGTTGGCGCCTAATTTGTCTCTCCACCTGGCACACACAAAAGACATCCTCATTGGCTAGGTCATGTCCTGTTCTAGCCAGGTCTGTAAACATTGCACATTTCAAGCATTGTTTTCGACTGTGATGAGTGGGAGAATCGCCCCCATCGGTTCTCCCTTGAGCCACAGCACTCTGGCTATTCTGTGAACGGTACTTTGCTGCTCTGAGTCATTATTCCGTTTAAGTATAATTTAATTAACAATGAAATTTAATAAGATTAATAAATTTTATTGATAATATACTAATTAACATATTTCCAATACACTGCTACGTATTTCGCTATCTAGTTTTACGTTAAATCATAAAGTACTGTATTCCGTATCGTATAAGAATGGCGGCAAGTTATGAACGTAAAATCTACGGACACCGGTATTAATTTTCAAAATCGCTATCTAAATTAAAAAAAAAAAAAAAAAGCAGAGCTTGGATAGAACTATTATTATTATTGTTGTTGCTCTGTTATTTCTCCCTGATTGGGGGATTTCACTACGTGACGGGTACTGCTACCAAGTACACAGAGTGGTTGTAATATCTGGTGTTACTGTTGGTTGAGGAAATCTCTGATTTCCTACAGGTGTTCAGGATTGCGACTTTCGGGAGTTCCTTGTAGGTGTTCTCTGGGAGACGTATTGCTGCTAGGCTGCTATGTAGTCTTTTGCACCATACTGATGATCGGGATGGTCGATACTTCTTGCATATTCCACATCTCCTTGACCTCATGTCTCCGGTTCATATACTTCCTAGGGTTTTCTCGACACTGCTATTGTTGGGTACCGCTATGTCAATCAGGTAGGTAGCGTTTTTAATCTTGTCCATAAGGGTTATGTCTGGTCTGTTGTGCAGGATGGTCTTACCCATTATTATGGCATGGTCCCAGTATAGCTTGTGGGTTTGGGTCTCTAATACTGTCCAGGGCTCGTACTTGTAGTATGGTACAATTTCTTTGGTCAACTGCTATTTCCTCACCAGCCCCTGACGTATTATCCTGGCTCCCTTGTCATATCTATGAGTGTACTCAGTCTGGGTAGCCATCTTGCACCCAGTGATGTTGGATCGTCTCTGAGGCCAGGTGATATCGTCGAATTGTCATCTGACATTCCGAGCTCCTTTGCGATTTCTTTTCTATAGTTTCTGGTGTTGATTACCTGGTATTGGATGGCCAGCATGAATCCTTCTGTCTCGGGATAGAGTGTCCCGCTTGAGAGCAATGTTATCGATGTGATATTGATGGAAGTCATTGTAGTGTCTTCTTTGCCCATCTTTCTAACTTCGTTTCTTGTGCCGTCTGGGCAGGAGGGGCTTCCTCGCTTGAGTGGGGTATACCACTTATCTATCTTCCTTATGGCATGGTGGATCCTTCAGGTTAACTATCGCTGTTTTCTGTTGGTGGCTCTTGGTCATCATTGTCCTTGTTTTTCGCATGATATCTTCTAGCTCGGTGTTAGTCCAATCTATGACTCTGAAGGTGTATGTTAGTACTGGATCTGCATAGGTGTTTATGGCTTTGTGTTCCCTCTGTTCAATTTTGCTTTCAGCAGGCTTCTGAGTCTCTGATGATATTTTTCGGTCAGGCACTTCTTGATTTCCTTGTGCTCTAATTGCTGAGCCTGCATCAACCCTAGGTATTTGTAGGTCTCTCCGTCATAGCTTCGACCTCTTTACCAGTCAGAAGCTGGTAGTCTCGGCCAACTAATTTACCTTGGTGCAGTGTGTGGGTCTTGCATTTGTCTAGACCAAATTCCATCCTGATGTCCTTGCTGAATTCTTCGGTGATCCGGTGTAGTTGCTGGAGTTGCTTCTCGGTTGCCACGTAGAGCTTGATGTCATCCATGTACATCAGGTGGGTGAGGGTGTACAGGTTCTTTCTTCCTTCTCTGAGGTTATATCCATACTTGCTGCCGTTAAGCATGGTGGATAGTGGGTTGAGTGCTAGACAGATTCCCTGAAAGATTCCTCTTCTAATCGGGATTGGCCTGGTTGTGATGTTCTCAACCTGAATGGTGGTACTCCATTTCGCCATTGTTGCTCCTAGGAAGTTTGTCACTATCACATTGACCTTGTAGATCTTCAGGGTCTCTATTAGCCACAGAGTCGAAGGCCTTGCAGTAACCAATGTAGGCCATGTATAGGTTGCGATGCTTCTTGTAGGCTTGCTCCATAACTGTGGAATCTGTGGTTAATTGCTCCTCCGATTGTGTCCTTTCTGCTGTTCAGCCATTATGTTCTGACTCTCTTCTAAGTGGGCTAAGAATCTTATTTAAAAAAAATATATATATAATAGGATCTAAAATAAGACCTTCACCCCATAAGATGACTCCTGCAATAATCTAAAATACCATCAAGCCTATTGAACATAAAAAAAAAACTCTTGATTTCTTTCTGACTGATAATTTATAACTACACTTATAGGAAAACCTTCTGGAAGAATGCTCAGTGCTACTGTGAGTGCATGCTGGGAACTTTCTCTCCTGGTAAGTCCCCTGATGTATAAATTTTGTAGAATGGCATAAATCGCTTTATAGGTAACCTTTAAGGTTCATTTCCTATGAGTCCTTAAAGACTACCTAGAGGTCCTATATTCAATATAGATCCACTAGGTGGGGATGGGCTATGCCTAGGGGCCACCCTTGATACCAGGACACACGTGTTTTGTACTGTTTCCTCAACTGTATTCTGAACAAAAATAATGTATACTAGGATAATTATATATGAGAATGAAAATGTACATAAAATTGTATAAAAATTATTGTATATGTTTCTTGAGATTGTACATATTTGAGTGTGTAAATAAATTAAAATGAATGAAGTGATCTGATATCTTCTTGGTTATGTAGCTGGTCACGATCTTTTACATCGTTGGGAGGCAGGTGATTGGCCTGTATTTCACCAGTTTCTTGTATCTTCGTCTTTTAGCTTCAGATATTAGCATTAGCATTAGCATTAGCATTAGTAGAGGCATTTGATGCAAGAAAGCAAGCTTATGCAGCATCAGCCAAAAAAAAAAAAAAAAAAAAAAAAAAAAAAGTAACATAAATAAATAAAAATAACCACTTCCACTTCACCCCTCTGTTCGTTCGAAATACCTGTCCAGCTGAGCCTTAAACTTATTTAGGCTATCAACTTCCACGACAAGGGATGGAAGTCTGTTCCACCCACCAACCACCCGCTGGCTAAAGGCAAATTTCCGCACATCTATCCTACATCTGTCTTTCCTCAATTTGAATTTATGCCCTCTCAGGTGATTTTTCTGAGCTAGAGGAAGAATCCCATCAGCATTGAGCATGCTCAAACCATTCAAGGCTTTGTACACCTCTATCAGATCACCCCGCTGGTGCCTAGTTTCCAGACACTGTAATTTGCAAAACTTAAGCCTTTCTTCGTAAGAGAACCCCTTTGTCCCATTCACCAATCTAGTTGCCCTTCTCTGTACTCGTTCCAGCAGCTCTACATCCTTCCTGAAATGAGGCCTCCAGGCCTGTATACAGTACTCTAGGTGTGGCCTGACCATTGCCTTATACAAGGGAATAATCACCTCCTTATCCCTGCTAGAAAAATTCCTATATATCATTGACAATACACCATGAGCTACTCTTGCAGCTCGTCTGCACTGCTCAGAGAACTTCATATCTGCCTGCACCACCACCCCCAGGTCCCTTTCATTCTCTACCACTGTCAGTGTAGTTCCACAGAGTTGATACGTTGCTCTGGGGTTGCTGTTTCCCATATGTAGTACTTTACATTTGTCAATGTTAAACTTCATTTGCCACCTCGAAGCCCATCTGCTCAACCTTTCCAAATCCTGTTGCAGCAGCATAGTGTCAGTAGTGTCCTTGACAACCCTGCCAACCTTCGTATCGTCTGCAAACTTGGACATTAAGCCTGATATACCATCATCAATATCATTTATAAATACAGAAAACAATAAAGGCCCCAATACTGAACCCTGAGGGACTCCACTAATAACATTAGTCCACGATGAGCAGTGTCCATTGATTACCACTCTCTGTCTTCTCCCCCTCAACCACCCCTTTATCCATAGCAGCAACTTGCCTTCAATGCCACACTGCTCCAATTTGTGCAGCAGTCTTCCATGTGCAACAGTATCAAAAGCCTTTCTAAGATCCAAGTATATAATATCAAAGTTATTCCCTGCATCCAGTTCTTTTGTGACTGCATCATAGTATCCAATCAAATTGGTCAGGCAAGACTTCCCCTTAACAAAACCATGCTGTGTCCTAGCTATAACTGAAGTCTTGTCTAGATGATCCTGCAGTGCTTCTTTCACCAGTGCCTCCATTAATTTTCCGGGAACAGAAGTTAAACTCACAGGTCTATAATTACTTGTGTCAGCCTTTGATCCCCCTTTGTGAATTGGGGTCACATTTGCACATCTCCAGTCAATGGGTACCTCCCCTGAGTCCAAGGAAGCTCTCATAATTATGGCTAAGGGTTTGCTTACCTCCTTTGCTGCCTCCTTTAATATAACTGGATAGATCCCATCCACCCCAGGTGCCTTTCTTGTGTTTATCTTCAACAATTTCTCCTCCACTTTGCTCTCAGTTATTACAAGATTCTCTAGCTTACTGCTAGAGTTGAATACACCTCTGGCATTCCCCTCGCTGAATAACTCCTCATGTGTGAATGTCGATGCAAAATATTCATTTAGTTTGTTAGCTACCCGAGCAGGGTCATCAACAGTTGACCCATCGATCTCAAGTGGACCAATCTGATTCATCCCCTTCCTTCTAGAGTTTACATAAGTAAAGAACTCTTTGCTGTTTTTCTTCGCATCCCTTGCCAAGGATCTCTCGTAATCTGCCTTCGCCTGCCTAACCTCCTTTGTAACTTGGTTACAGATCAACTTGTATCTATCATAGGCATCCGTGTCACGTGTTAATTTGTATGTATCCCATGCATTTTTCTTCTCTGCCATATGCCTCATTAGTTCATCTGACAACCATTTAGGCCTAAACCTTGAACAATATTTCTTAGTTGGTATGTAAAGCCTAGTAGCTTCCACGATAAGCTCTTTGAATGCCTCCCATTTTGAACCCGCTGTTGGCAACATCACCAGTTGATCCCACTGTATAGAATTTAAATACTGTCTCAGTCCATTGTAGTCGCCTTTACGAAAGCAATACCCCTTCCCTTTACCCCTAATGGTAGTTACCTCTTTGAGTAACTCCCACTTCAGCACACTGTGATCACTGCCACCAAGTGGTTCATTTATCTGCAGATTCTTAATGCATGAAGAATCACTACTGATAATCAAATCAAGAGTATTACTCCCTCTAGTTGCCTCCCGAACATGCTGATGTAGAAAACAATCATCCAATAAATCCACAAAAGCCTTGCTACTGTGTGAGTGACCAGCCCCCAAATTCCAGTCAATATCTGGGAAATTAAAATCCCCCATTATAAGACTCTCTGATTTACTGGCCCACTCTATTTCTCCGAACAGTTTCTTATTATACTCATCAGAGTCATTAGGCCTATAGCACACTCCTACTCTCAATTTTGATCTCCCAATGCTTATGTCACACCAAACTGACTCGACACTGCACTGTCCAGCGATGTCGACTGGCTTCACTTCCTTGGATTTTATGTGTTTCTTAATTAATAGCATAACCCCTCCTCCCTTCCTATCCTGTCTATCCTTTCTGTACACATTGTACTCCCCAAATTCCAGTTCTGCATTTCTTACATCTGTGTGACACCACGTCTCTGAAATCCCCACAATATCTGCCTTTGATGTTTTGAGCAATACCTCAAATTCATCAAATTTATTTACTAAACTCCTAGCATTGGTGTACACACAAGTATACATGCACCTGTTCTTTTTCTTAGCTACCCTAACACAACCCATGTGTTTACTTGTACCCCAATGATTCCCAGCAGTCTCTGAAATATCCTGCATCTTATTTTCCAGGCTGCGGCTCATTCCAATAGAAGCAGTGCAAGAATCACTTTCACCTCTGCCAGTGGCTACTGTTAATCTATTAGTCCTTGTATCCCCCCAATCTAGCAGTTTTCCGACCCACCTAACATCGCCTCGATAGCATCAGCAAACATTCTTGCACCCTTTCTATTTAAGTGTATCCCATCCCTGTAGAAGCAGTCTCTCCTGTTAACAAGTACAGACCAGGCTGAAAAAAATTCTACCCCTTGAGCCCTGCACAATCTTTCCAGGGCCGAATTGATTGACAGGGCTCTCATCATATACTCCCTCCTATCGTGTCTGGGCAGAATTGCAGACACTTTCAATTTCAACCCTAAGACACTTTCAATTTCAACCCTAACTCCAGTGAGAGACTCGTATGTAACTCCAGTGAGAAACTCCAGTGAGATATGTAACTCCAGTGAGAAACTCGAATGTTAAGACACTCTCTGAGTGTCTTATCATTCGAGTAAACTGCTCTGCAAGGTGCTTGTGTGTGCATCTACAACTACCAGTAGTTGTCGATGTTATCAATTCCTGAGATTCGCCAGTTGCGGGTGTTCTTTTACTTCTGGAATCTCCCACTCTCTCAACTGTTGTATGTCCCTGGTTTTCTTCCGTTGTACTTCTATCCAGGGTGCTCTGCTGTTATGTCTTACTTCACTGCTTCAGATGGTGCCTCGGTAGCCAGGTGGGCAGGAGCAGCAGTGCATAGCACACGCTTCTTGATTAGACCGGGGTTCGAGCCCGTGACCACCAAATATGGAGGATGCGGAAAGGTCATGGAATGACCACCGCATATCTCAGGAGCAATATGGCCTTAGTTGCTAATGCTCCTAAAAACCAAAACAACAACAACAACTGCTTCAGATATTTCCTCAGAACTCGATCGTCTTCTTCTCGGGTAGTCCATTTCCTGCTTTCTCATCTTCACCAGTTTCCTGTAGAAGGCTCTTTGGTCCTCACTGAAGATTCGGTTGTTTATTTTCCTCTGGGAGCTCTCTTTGTATCGGTGTAGTCTCTTGCTGAGTGTGAGGAGGTTCTGCTTCAGTGTCCAAGTATTCTCCTATTCTCTGATCTCATGTTTGCTGTGGACGCTGTCTCTCTTGAGGATGCTCTTCACCTTTCCAATCAATTTCTTACTTCTTTTACCCTGTTGGTACTGGATCAACTGACATTATTATTATTATTCATGATGCAAGGAAGCCAAGGGCTTATGCTGCACCAGCCAAAAAAAATTCCCGAGTTACCCTGAGAGAGAGAGAGGTTCAGAAGTAGAAAGGAATCACCAAGAAAGAGAATGGTGATAGCCAGCTCAGGACCCTGGGCGTGCCAAGTCCATACTCAACAGATGTGAGCTCCTGTAAAGGTACTTATAGAAAATAATTTAGTATAACAATTAAGTCAATAAAACGACTAAATATAAATGAAAACTTAGAGTTCACTGGAGCTGCAAAAATCTTGACTAACGTGGTATCATAAAGAATTGCATGTATTACTTAAGAGCAGGGTAGCCAACTGTCCCGATTTAAAACTTCAAGTATCGCTTTCTGATAACACCATCATTTGTTCCGATGAGGTAAAAACTGTTAATTTATTGATTTTATTTATTTTTAATAAAATTCTTATTAGAATCTACAAGATGTGTTAAAAATTAATTCTAACAAGACAAAAATGAAAAAAGTCTAAAGGCATTTTGTTTGTCACTGAGTAATGAAGAAAATAAAATTGGTGCAATTTTTTTTCAAAATATCTGGACAAATAATTTTTCCGAAATTGTAAGCTCGATATTAAGCATTCCACATTCAAATGCTTCATCAGAAAGTTTTCATCTTAATGAAAACTGCTTGACGAAAAGAGATAAACTGCCTTTTATTAGAAAATTTAGAAGCCGAACTTACGTTGAAAGAACTATTAAATGTTGCCAAGGCAACCAGTCACCCCCCTTTTTATTCTAATATGTAGTTACTACAGCAGCTGTCTACTATTAATAATTGACATTATTCAAATCATAAACATATTCCGAATCTGTTCAAGACAAAACAGATTCTGTGTGAATCAACATTTTCCAAGTGCAAGTTTTGTGTTTCCTGCTACGGAAGTTAATCTTTTTTAGAGACATTAAATCCGCCACAAGTCTATACTTTCCTTAGTGTTAGAGTCAAGGAGACATCCAGTAATTCCTGGTCATTACCAAGTCTGAAACATAACTGAATGCATAACTGAATATTGTTTATACATCAGGGAATCACATTAAGAATGGAGATCGGTTTGACAAAGAAGGGGAACGTATATGGATAGAACTCTCAAAAGGGAGCGAATTGCTATTTTATTAGTTGGGGATTCAAATTACAAGAGAGTTAACTGTTTTATTTATGAATCTAATTAGACAGAAAAAGCTCTGCTACAAAAGTAAAGGCAAGTCTATATTAGTTAAATACATTCATTGAATATGAAGAGAAGAAGAATGCGAAAAGAAAGTTAAGTCACCAGTCTCGCCCACATCCTGGTTCCGGTCACAGATAATGTTATCAACAGTACCAGATGGTGAATGCTGCAGTGGTAAGCGAGAAAGGAAATCGAGTTTATGGGCACAGCATTTACACAAGGTTGCAGATATAGTTGGCCTGCAAGTCAACAGGATGGAAGCAGATGCCCAGCCAGCATGTGCGTAGGTGCGTGCACCAAGACCTGGAAAGGTCCCACCAGAGGGCTGTTGAAATTGTTTCTAGGTCATAATCCTTATTGGACGACAAGGTCGCCCCAGGAATTTAGTGTCCAATCCGAAACTCCTTTATGTTTGTGAGGTTATGTAAAAAGGGAAGGCGCGGAGCTGGAAAAAAAGAAGAAGCCAGGTTGTTAACAGACCAGGAGTGAACGTCTTACCCCCCTACCCGTAGTGCGGTCGCCACGTCCACGGTGGACACGAGTCCTCAAAATTTGCCTGCAGTAGCAGTCTCCCGAGTTCTCCTTAGAAACTACTGACGGTGAGGCACACAAAAGTCCGTGAAATTGATCGGTAAGTGCTCCTTCTGCAAATTGTTTGCTTATTTAGACACCCCGGACTCGTGACACCGCCCCACACACACACACATACCCACTCCACACGGAACAGTACACCCCTTTTAGGTAGACAGCCCTCGAACCAAATTCCAACAACGTTAGGGTTAAAGAATTATGTAATGTCGTGAATCATTTAATGGCGTGATATTGATCATTGAATCAACTTAGTATAAACGAATAAGGTAATGTACCACTACTCAGTTGTCTAAGGGCCCACTCTAAAGAGGTAATTGTAAGGTGTATGGCCAATAACTCTGGTGTCTTGACTTTTGCCCATAACCACCAAATGTGGAATAGTTGTATTGTTAATAATCCTGTTGTTTATTAAAATGTTTATCTATTAGTCCATAAATGTGTCCATGGTCCTTTTATTTACTTGGGGGCATAAACTGAACTAAGAGACATATATAAATAGATAAGTGAACATATATATATAGAGAGGAATCTAGTTAGAGCAAGAAGTCTCTAGATAAAACACAACCGACAACAAGCATAAAGGTGGGAATAAATCAGCTAAGTAATATTATTTTAATATGGGTTATTGCGGCTCTAGGTTGAAAAGGAAGACCCAACCTGGAAAACCTAGGGTATCACACAACGCACTCTAAAGGTCTGACCCTGCAAGTGAAAATAAACCCTTTTCACGATGGGGGCGGATTCGTCCTAGACTCTTCTTTGAGTTGAAAACCACTAGTCCTCAGTTGGAGGTTTACTCGCCAAGTGAGCATTAGTTGCAGATTCCATTTAATGTTGTTATTATAAAGCCAGGGGATTAGACCTCACAACAATATTGGTGCCGTGACCAGGATTATCTTAACTATAACAAATAGGACAATATTGGTGCAGTGACCAGGATTATCTTAACTATAACAAATAGGACAATATTGGTTTCCGTGTCTAGGATTATCTTAACTATAACAAATAGGCCAGTTCGACTATAACATTCTAATCTCCCCTAACTCATTATTATTGTCAATTGACGGTCTATTAAAGTAAACAAAAAAAAACGATACACTTGTATATATATCTTATATAAGTGAAAGTGTTGTCAATAGTGTTGAGAACTTGTTCGGTATGAAATGATGGGAGTGATAATATGTTTAATAAGATGTTATAGTTTCAGAATGAGGAGCTCTTCGACAGCCAGAAAGGTAAGATAAAAAAAAAAATAAAAAAAAATTGTGTTTTGGTAGCAATTATTTCTAATTTTAGTTGACTTGAATGTCAAGTGTGTTTATGTGGGAAGGTAGCGTACATTCCTTAACGTATTATGGAGAATAACATGGAACAGAATGGGCAGGATCAACTCAGAGCTGCCGCACCCCTATTACAACCTACAATTGCTGGATTTTCTAACCTAGTACCTGTGTTATCAGGCTCGTCAGAAGATTGAATTTTTCCTAGCCATTTCTTTGCTAGTTTAGAGGAAATAGGTGGTCTAGCTGGGTGGAACGACTTAGTTAAAATTATAGTGGCGAAAAGTCGCCTGAAGGGACCAGCATTTGATTTCCTATGTGAATCAATGGATCTGAAAAGAGAAGTAGACTTTGAGCAATTTAAACAAGCTTTCATAACTCGATTCGAGAAAACTGAATCGTTGATAGTGCAGTTGCAGAAGTTTAATTCTGCCAAACAGGAGAATGGAGAGAGTGTGGTTCAGTTTGCTACCAGGCTGAAAAACCTGTGCCGTCATGCTTTTAAGACTAGAGGAGATAACGAAGCAGCAAGAGAATTAAGAGATCAAACGTTATTGTCTCAATTCTTAGCTGGGCTGCAAAGTAAAATTAAGAGATTAGTGTTATCCCAGAATCCTCCTGATTTTGAAACAGCATTTGCTTGCGCTAAGCTTGAGGAGGAGAATGAAAATTTAATGAAGAAACAGTCTCATGTTGGTGTTTTAGAAGTGATGGAAAGAAAATCTAAGAGTGGTAATGAGCCGAATAAGATTCCTAGAAGTTTGGAGGAGCCAGGCAAGAAAGAGGCTCAATCAGACCTAGGTATAGGGAAGTTAGAAAAACAAATAGCAGCATTGAGCACTGCAGTAGAGAATCAAATGGTAGATTGGCGACATAGAGTGGAGCACTCACAACCAGTTGTTTCTCCCTCGGCTGTGAATCAACCTCTGACAAGGGAACCTTTAATTCTCTTGCCTAATGAGGACACTCTAACTCTACAGCCAGAAAGATCAGGAGGGCGGTATGTGAATTATGTACCTTTTGATAACCGGTACACTCCACAAGGACTGTCGTCTAACATCCCTCGCTACAGGTATGGCAATCAGAGGCCATTATCTTATTGTAGTTCGGATGCACAAGGTTTTCGACCACGGTTTTCTCCAAGAGGAAGGAGGGTGCATTTTGATATGGCACCACGCCCACAAAGGGAACAGTATTTTCCTCCAAATCGAACCTATCGTTCACAGATGGGCTTCTATCAACGAACGCCCAGGAATGTGGCTGTGCAACCTACTCAGAGATGGTCTGGTGTGGGTAATACTCGAGCGAATTTTCAGTCAAACCAACAAACACGAGGAGGAAGGTGTGCTACCTACCCTAAAGAGAGATGGCCCCCTAGACAACTTACACCGGTACAGAACGGTTTACAGTCTGATACGCCTGTTAGCTATAATGATCCAAGCAGTAAACGGAAAGTAGCAAGTAGAGTTTACCATTCTGACGCAAATTGTGAATATAAGGGTAGCAGGCCTCAAACAGTCAATAACGTAAATGTAAATGAAACGGGGATTTTCGAATAAGTGTGAGGGTTCTGAGCATAATGATTCTTGACTAATTAAGAGAGGTAGGTTAGGCGCGCGGTCAAAAAGGGTTAAATTTGAGTGTGGGAGCGTATCAAAATTAGATGATAATATTTTGCCTATCGTTAAAGGCCTAGTTCAGGGTATTCCAACCTTGTTTCTGGTAGATTCAGGTGCATCGGTCTCATTGCTCTCCCCTGAGATATTTTCTAAAATACCTCATAACGACCAATTGCCAAATAATCCAATATCAGAGACGGTTTATTCTGTTACGGGTCATGAACTTCCAGTGCAGAATAAAGTGACTTTACGCATTTCCTTAGAGGGTGTGGAATTTATTGAAGATATCCTTGTCTCAGAAAGTAAACTCAGTGATAAATATCAGATGGTTTTGGGGGCTGATTTACTGCGGAAGCACGACTTCGTAATACACATGGGGACAGGTATGATTAAGTCTGTGCCAAGGCGTGTCTGTATGCGTGAAGAAGGTGTTAGGGAAAAAATAATGAAGTCCTATGAACCTACCCCAGGTAGAACTGTTACACAGGAAATAATTCCACCTCTCATGGAACGTGTTCTAATGCTACAGTGCGATGATCAGTTAAAAGACGAATGTGAAGTGGTTATAGAACCTAGCCCTAAATTCAAGAATGACTCTTTGGCAATTAAATGTGTTCTTTCATGTCTCAATGACAAAAGACAGGCCCGTGCTGTCATAGCTAATTTATCTACAGAACCAGTACGCCTGCAAAAGAACTCTAAAGTAGTTCAGGTTCACACCATAAGTGACCAGCAGTTTAAGTTAGCTTCCGAATCTTCAGAAGGAATGGATGAAGACGTTATTACTATGGACGATTTTGAATTAGATCATTTGAAGATGCACGAGAAAGAACAACTGCAAGAGTTGTTATCGAGATATTTGGATGTCTTTGCAAAAGCACCGCATCAGTTGAGTGGTTCAGATGTTCTCAAACACAGAATTAAACTCACAGATGATAGACCTATCAAACTGAAACAATATCGTGTTCCACATGTTTTCAGACCTGAAATCGACCGCCAAATACAAGAATTGTTAATGCCGGAATTATTGAATATAGCAAGTCACCGTTCGCGGCACCATTAGTGCCAGTTCGGAAGAAATATGGCAGTTTACGCATCTGCATTGACTTTAGGAAATTAAATAGTATTACTGTACCAGATGCTTATCCAGTGCCAAACATGGAAGATACTCTTAGTATGATCAGGAAGGCTAAACTATTTTCGAAAATGGATCTTGCGTATGGTTACCATCAGCTATTTGTACATGAAGCTGATCGTTTCAAGACAGGCTTCATCTGTCATGCCGGGTTATTTAATTACCGACGCTTGCCTTTTGGGCTTCGAAATGCGCCTGCAACGTTTAACCGTGGCCTTCAATTTGCTTTAAGAGGTCTCCAATCCGAAGCCATCTTCATCTATCTGGACGATATCATTTTGTGTTCAGAAACATTCTCTGACCACCTCCGCAAACTTGAATTAGTGTTTGCAAGATTGAGACAATATAATCTGAAATTAAAGCCTAGTAAATGTGAGTTTCTGAGAACTGAGATTGATTTCTTGGGACATGTCGTTAGTGCCGAAGGAGTGAAACCCGACCCCAGAAATGTGAAAGCTGTAAGGGAGTGTAAACCCCCAAAAAACGTGAAACAAGTTCGTGGATTTTTAGGAATGTGTAACTTCTATCGCAAATTCATCCCAGACTTTGCTAGTTCCTTTGACAAAACTAACAAAAAAATCGGTGCAGTTTGTATGGGACGAAGCTGCAAATAAAGCTTTTGAGAAGTTAAAAGAACTGTTGACTTCCGAACCAGTTCTTATATATCCTAATTTTGAGAAGGAATTTTATTTAACTACAGATGCCAGTGAAAAAGCGATTTCTGGAATTTTGGAACAATGTGGACAAACTGGTGTTCGCCAACCAATAGCGTATGTGAGTAGGCAACTAAGGGCGGCCGAGCTAAATTACAGTGTTACAGAAAAGGAAGCATTAGCAATTGTCTTCTCCATTAAACAGTTCCATCCTTTCATATATGGACGACAAATGGTTATAGTAACAGACCACAGACCCCTGCAATACTTACTTCATCTGAAGAATCCAAATGCACATCTTACACGTTGGAATCTTATGTTGATGGGGTACGATTTTAAAGTTCAGTATCGCCCGGGAAAGAAAAATCAGAATGCAGATTATCTGTCTAGACCAGTTAGTGCACTGGACACACAGATGCCAATTGACTTGAATCAGCCAAGTCAAGATGGGAGCAATAATGACGGTAGCGATCCACAAGAGATCACTCGTAAATTGCAACGAGAAGATCCAAAACTAAAACCAATTTTGGAACAATTAGAAGGAAAGGCAGAACCTCTTTCCCCCAAATTAGCAAACCAATACTTTCTAAGAGATGGACTATTGTATCACTATTCCCTACCAACAGATAAGTCAACTAGGGGTGAACCTTTGGAACAACTAGTAGTACCAAGTAAATTAAGAGGTGAGATATTAAAAGCATGCCATGATGCACACTGTTCAGGACATATGGCTCTCACCAAGACTCTTCAGAGAATCAGGCAGGACTATATATGGGACAACATGTACTCCGACACAAAGAATTATGTTAGTTCCTGTCCAAGTTGTATGGAAAGACGAGGTTTTAAACCTAAAGCCAAAGCGAATTTGGTTAGAGCTGAAGCGGAAGCAAAACCTTTTTATAAAATTGCAGTCGATGTGTTAGGACCGTTACCAACTTCAGAAGAAGGTTACAAGTATATCTTAATGGTAGTGGATCACTTTACACGGTATGTGGAGGCATATCCTATGCGTACTCAAACAGCTCAGCAGGTTGCGGAAACCCTCATCGATGGAGTAATAAGTCATCATGGGATACCATCCATAGTACTCTCAGATCGAGGCAGTAATTTTGTATCACAGTTAATGCAAGAAGTGTATGCAAAACTTGGAGTTAGAGCAGTACGAACGAGTGGATATCATCCCTCAAGTAATGGAAGATGTGAAAGAATAAATCAGACATTAGAAAACATCTTGTCACACATGGTTGCCTCTGCTCAACATGAATGGCCTAAATTTTTGCAGATTGCTTTGTTAGCCTATCGCTCTGCATTTCACAGTGCTACAGGAGAAACTCCTAGTTTTCTACTGTACGGACGTGATATTGTATTGCCACAGCACATCTGGAAATCTGACGTTCAGCCAACATATTCATCATTGGAGAATTATAGCGAAGCATTGTGTGCACGACTGAAGAGAACCTATGAGATTGTCAAAGAAAACCTAGAAGAGGCTGATGAAGAACAAGAAGCCTACAGACGTCGGAAAGCAATTGACAAGAAAGCAATTGACAAGAAAATACGAGTTGGCAGTGTAGTCTATTTGTATGTGCCTAGAGTGAAAAGAGGTTTTACACGTAAGCTGGCTCGACAAAATGTGGGACCGTATCGAGTTATTAGTCAGACATCTCCTGTCAATTATGAAATTCAAAATTTAACAAAACCAAAAGACAGACAACTTGTACATGTTGATAGACTGACAAAGATTACTGAAAGGAAACCCTTTTTGGAAGTGAAAACTAGAATAGAGGAGCAAACTGCTCCAAAGCATGTGGAGGTACACCCTAAGGCGACCTCAGTTGAAATAGAGGAAGGAGAGGAGAGCGACCAAGAAATTTGGTGGGATGCTCTCTCTGGTCAGCTGGGTAGGACATATCGGCAGATAAGATCGGTATCCAGACCAATAGATGAGTCAAACAGGACAATTAAGCGATCACTATCGTCGGAGGAAGTTCAACCAGCATTACGAAGTGACCCACAAGAGTATCCTGACCCTAGAACGTGGTTAGGTCGACCAACACATCACTATCACTTAAGAAGTATGGATCGCCAATTAGAACGAACCTCAGAAGAAGCAGATGTCAAGAGTGCTGATGAAAGGCGTAAGCCAACTGTCATTTTTTTAAGCCAAGAAAAGGAAATCCCAACAGATGGCAAGGCATCACTATCCACAGGTGAAACAACGCATGAGTTCGAGGTATCTGCAACGGAGGAAGAGGATGTAACAGATGACATTGAGACAGATAATGATGTTGAAGGAAGAAGACTATCCACAACGGAAGGAGTTTCAGATGTTGAGGGTACGGAAGAACGGTCATCGCAAGATGCTCTAGAATGGTTTAAAGAAACGGTTGGTAGATGGAAAATTTAAATAAAAAAATAAAATAATAAAATAAAAAATAATGAAATAAAAAAAAAAAAATATATATATATATATATATATATATATATAACAAAATGGAAAAGTACATCATCTCCTGAGGAAGATATTGATGGAACAGGTGAGGAGCATCTACATCCTCCAACTTGCATGTTTTCTAAAGGCTTTGATAAGGTAAATAAACAGAATACATATATACTCATAGTTTGTGTGCATATGATTACTTCGTATTCATTCATCTCATTCAACTCTGTACCAGTTGGTTTTACCTTGTAGGTTTCCTCCTGTGAATTAAGGCAATACTGAAAAGGCAAGACTGATAGAATCATGAATATCATGAGTCCATGGTTTGAATCTTTAATATCACGGAATGTATGGATGATAGGATGTTTATTAATTATAATAGTAAAGGAAGCTGAGGCTTATGAGATAGAAAAATGTACTATAGTAAATGGCAGTTATCGCTGCGCATTTGTAAAACCAAGTGAAGTGAAGCTCGATTTAATGGTAGAAGGCGGATGTGTTAAAAATAAATGCAGAAATTGTTTAAAACAGTGGGTAACAAGAATACTGTATTCCAATGGATCATTGGGTATTCCTCAACACTTTATTATTAATCAAGTGATGCGTAGAAACGGTACTTCTCAGGTTTATCGATGCCAAAAGGAAGGAAGACCTTGTCACTGTTCACGTCAGAAGTGTAATGGGTCGATGGAATTCTGTTTTCAGATGGAATGCAACCAACAGTCGGATTGCATTTGTGATATCGAATCAGCCGAAACAAGCTGGTTAGCATTAACGGATGGAGGAATTTCAGTAAATCCAACGCTTATCTCTTTTAAACGCTGCACTGTGCTGCGACCGTCTTCGAGGTCACATCGACAGTTATTAGCTGAGGAGATGGCTAAGTTTGAGGAGCAGGGAATTAAAGTGCTGTTTACGGATTCAGTATTTACATTAGATAGGAAAGGAACTTTAATTATTCGAAAACAAGGTATCGAAAAGATAATGCGTGTCACTGAACCTTTACAAGCCCAAGTACCTTTAGAAATGTTAAGAATCCCAGGAGCATTAAAATTTTCCTTCATTACTGAAAACGGCAATGTACTGCAGGGTGTAGTACATGTTTCTGGAAGAAATGAGTGTTATCAGTTGAATTGTGTTTTTTGTTGGGAGCTGATTAAAAATAGGCATTGTCTACCAGAGACTTTAGTGTATTGTATCTATGTAACTGTAGGCCTTATGACATTAATGGCTGTCTACTAGAGTAAAGTACTGATACAATTATTGTGGCAAGTTATCAGAGCCTTAACATTGCTATTAAGGGCCGGATGGCGGTTAGCGAAATTAGCAGGTCACATTTCAGCCATCGCAGGAATTAATACTGGTGAAAGAATAGCCCAAACGACCGAGCGAGTCAGTCAACATTTTGAGAATCATGCGAGAGGAATGGGTAGAGTAAATGATCAAGGGCCATTGATTGCAACTGTTATTATGTTGCTAGGGTTAATAATAACCACGCTAGCTGTAGATGAATGTAGTAATCATCAAGTTATACCATCCGAAGTACGTGAGTGTGATGGAAACGAAGGCACAAATCCTTGTGAACAGTTTACCCATGCTCGAGTTACACTGAGGAATCTTGAATTTACGCAGTGTCTTTGGTTCACCTCAACTACTGATCAAACAGTGTTTCAGCTAAAAATTACATTTAAAGAAGTAAAATGCCGATGGTCAACAACGCGACTTTATTATACGTTTCCTGTGGATGAGCATCTAGTCAGCCAAACTAGCTGCCCACAAAATCAGTTCTGTCGTTGGGGAGACGTATGCCACAGACTTCAACTTCCCCGCTCTGACAAAGGAATCCTTAAGCTGGCCTGGGATTACGAACTGTCTAGCTGGAGATAGCGGTTCGATATGTTTGATAATTGATAGTCAATCATGTATCCATTACCGAGTGTGGCTTGTCCCTGACTTTACGAAATCATACGAAGTAAGGAAAATCAATGGTATGTCTTGTTCCTATGTGGTCATTTCTCACACAGAAGAGGACGGACGCGACGAAGAGATAATCTTCGAGGAGTATGCTCGAACACAGAAGGGGATAGAAATGCAAGTGGTTGGTGCATATGACCAGCCAACAGGAATCACGGATTCCCAGTTAATTTTGCGAGTAGGACAACCCCAGGAGGCATACTTGGATAAGGCTGCTCCTATGTCAAGGCCAAAGTATGGTGAGATAGGAGACGTCCAATCTAACTATAGTGTCTCGAAGGATTTCATTTTTGATGAAAATATGATCACATGTCATTTGTACGAAGCAAGAGTTACTTGCGGTAGGAAAGAGTCCTATTTGCTGAGGATGGTGAAAGGAAAAATTAACAAATTGCCGAAAACACGAACATATCATCAGTTCTATACAGAGCAGTCGGGACAATTATTATCAAAAATGCTTCGATCTGCACCTTTAGTGCTAGATCTGAACTTTAATGGATATACATTCTTCGAGGAAACTCATACTGTATGTCCAAAACTATCACCTGAAATAACAACTCCAGTGGGATGCTATGCTTGTGACACAATGGTAGTAACTCGGGTGACAGCATCATCAACCTGTTTAGCCGGAAGAGTTGTTGTCACTTTTAAGAATATTGAAGTAGCTACTAAATCTTTATATTTGACTACCACAGCCACAGATTTTGAAATACAATTTAAAACGGATCAGAAGTGCCATGAGGAAAAGATTTGCCTCATTGGACGCACAATCTCGGATTGCCGCGATTTGAAATTCTGTTTAGACGACCCTACAATACTAGTAATGCATCCAAATTATTCACAGGTAAAGACACAACCAAGTTTCACGCCAGGAGAAAATCCATGGGAAGCCTTTGTAAGGCTTATTCGAGGAACCAGTATGATTTCTTGGCTCCTCTATCCAGCGATCCTAGCTGCCATTGTTTTAGGAAGTTTATTTATGATTGGGGCTTGTTTGGCCTGTATAAAGAAATAATCACAGGAAGTTCACAGAATGCTCAAAAATATATATATATATATATATATACATATATCTATATCTGCATGGACAGATGTATCTCATGATTTTGGCATCTCATTTTAACCAACAGTCTTGATTAAGAACTTTAGGAATCTAGAATAATTGGATAGGTAGTAAGGAAGGTTAATTAGGTTGAAGTTCAAGGGAGAAGCAACGTGTGGAAATTTATCAGTCTCATCCTTTCTATATAACTCACAATGAAATGGAATGAGAGGAGAGCAAGAATATTAAATTAGTCGTCATCTCTATCTCTTTCTTTACAGAAAAGAGAAAAGAAGAGGAGGACGTATTGTAACATTCGAAAAATTTGACTAGCAGCAGCCCTAGCCGCAACTCTCCACTGAAAACAATGGAATGGAATCACCGAGTCACAGGAACATTGGAGGCCGCTATTGCACAACAACTATCCACTGTCCCCACAATCTATTATACCAGGTTGACGTGTAATGCGTACGAACCAATGCGAGAGACGTTTCCATCACTGGGGTATGCAATTCTAAATCCAAGAGGATGTGTGATTCCATCTGGATCACATCGAACTATTAACACTGGATTAAGGATCCTAATATCACCTGGTTGCATAGGTTTTGTTGCCCCTCGTGAAGGCCACACGGTGTTGCCATTAGGGTTGAGATTGAAAGCTCAAGCTCAAATAATTACTCCAATAACCACTGAGCCACTACCAATCACTTTTTTTAATGTCAGTTCCAGGAGACTTGTGATTGGGCAAGGCGTGAGAATGGCCCGGATAATCTGCGAGCGTGTCGAATTCCCAGATCTAATGGAGAGACGATTAGGATGCAATGTCACTCCTCATAATACTGAACCGTCTTTTTCGATTCCTCAACAGGTCCTGGGAGAAGAATTTTATCGAATGAATCACAGTACGAAAGGAGTTTGTGTGATCTTGTGTAACCGGATATTTGAAGTAACACCGATAAGATGTGATGAGATGAGTGCTTCTCAGGATGCGGAGCGTGTGCGTGGGTGTTTTGCATCCATGGGATTCCTAGCCCAGATTTATTATGATGCATCAGTGGTAGAAATTGGTGCGATCTTAGAGGGCATTGCGGCTGAAGACCAGTCACATGTAGACTGCTTTGTCTGCTGTATCATCACCCATGGGGAAGATAATAAGCTGCTTGCACGAGATGGTTCGTATACTTTTGATCACATCACCTATCCCCTCCTGGAAATGAATGCACCTACTTTGAAAGGTAAACCTAAAATATATTTTATTCAGAACTGCCATGGTGTCGGGCTAACCGGCTCTGAAGTACCGCCAGCAGAGATAAAAATTGACCCATCAACCATTGAACCCTTCGCCCATGCAGATTTCCTTTTAGTACATTCAGCAGTACAGGGATGCCAATCCTGACAAATGAAGAAAAATGGGAGTTGGTTTCTTCAACGTCTTTGTGATAAGTTAGAAGGAGCCAATGGACCAATCAATTTATTAGGGGTTCTCACCACCATGAACAGGGAGTTTGTGCAGATTTTCGAAACAATGCAAGACCCAAAACCAGTACCCATAGAGCGAGTACCACGTATTGCGTCTTGGTTGACTAAATCAATGTATTTTGCTCCAAGTCTCAGCCTCTTGGCTATCGAAGATCCCTGGGACATACTTGACGCCCTGGAGGGTCCAAAGACCCCAGACCATTCAGACGGCCCCAGCGACAAAGAAAATTGCGTGGAGCTGATAGATTAGGGAAGAAGAGCATTCATAAATGATCAAAAAAAAAAAGGGGGGGGCCACCATTATTTCAAAAAAAAAAAAAAAAAGGGAACAAAATAAGCCTCTTTGTTTTGTAATCCTTATACAAAAAAAAAATATATATATATATAGATATATATACTAATGAATAACCATACCAATAGTAATGAGGATAATCTTTGAGAGAAATGTCATTGATCAAAAAAAAAAAAAAAAAAAAACAACATTCTCAACCACACTGCCTAAGGCAAACTCATCATGTTACAGGCAAGTCAAGACAGCAAGGAAAATCTTAGCAGGGCATGGCTACCAGAGGAGCTGACCCCGTAGAGGATATTGAGGAGGTATTGAATAATTTGAGAATGGAAGTGCATCAGGCCCAAAGATACTATCTACACCCACGGGTGTCCACAAACTTGACTACTCAGGAATGGTTGCAGCAAGCTTTGACGAATTCACTACGTATACAAGGACTATCTGTCCTGTGCCTCCGTCAAACTGAAACCTTAGTCCCTACGATCGAAGAACGAACCGAGAAAGAAGCTCTGTTCGCATCTGTTAAGAAACACATCTTGAGTATGTATCCCGATTCTAGAGTATCGATAATTGGTTCAACCTCTACTGGACTTGATACATGGAATTCGGACTTAGATGTCCATGTGAAGTTGTCAGGTGTGCACTCTAAGGTGAGAAAGGTCTCCGAAACAAGAGTACTAGAAACCATATGCTCTGGACTTCGGAGGCACACGAACTGTATGGGGGCAGACGCCATTGTTCAGGCCCGAGTTCCCATAGTTAAAGTACTCTATAAGAGCCAGGGTCCAAGACGAGAGACTATGTTGGTCGATATATGTCTAAACAATCGATTCGCCGAAGCCAACAGCGCTTTACTTCGTTTGTATGTGGAGATGGACGTAAGGGTAAAGACCCTTATTTTGAATCTAAAATACGTAACGAGGAAGTTCCATATTGAAGGAGCAGGGCATAATGGAATATCGTCATATGCAATCTCACTAATGGTGATCTATTATCTGCAGAAGGTTCATCCGCCAGTTCTCCCAGTCCTACAGGAGTTACCTGGAACTACCGAGGACTACTGGAAAAGGAAGTCTCCTGCCCACATTCAGCATGAAGTAGAATGGATATCTAAAACTTGGCCCGGACGGGAAAAGAACCGCGATGGAGTTGGGGAGCTATGGCTCCGAATGCTATTATACTATAGCGAGGAATTTAAGTACCAAAACGTCATTATTTCGATAAAAAGAGATGAAATGTTGTTTAGAAGTGCGAAACCGGCGTGGAGCTCACCGCTCGTAGTCGAGGATCCTTTTGAGGATGATCGTAATCTTGGAAAACCACTCAGTTGGCCAAATTTCAAGATGTTTCGACAGGTTCTCAAATCAACACTCTTCGTGGCCACTACCACGGAAACTATCGTGGAAAGAAAGACCGCTGAAGTCTTAAGGAGGAGTAAGAGTACCTTCGCAAACTCAGGGAAATAATCTGTACAAAAAGAAAAACGAAATGAATAAACAGTTATGTAAAAAAAAAAAAAAAAAAAAGGGGGAAGAAAATTTAAGTAAACAGTAAATCCTTATATTCATTATTCGAAAATACAAATATTGAATTTTCTTCGTCCTGGAAATAAAAATTTGGATATTTTTGTTGTTGTTAGGAATAGATAACATAAGATATCTGAAAGGAAGATATGTCTATTATTTAGGTATAGACCTAAGGCTTTCAAGAGGACACGACAGATGAGTGGAGCAATGATTGTAATCCTTGGAGCTTTTCTAATTTATATCCAGGCTATAGTCACCGAAGATGTTTTTCTCATGCAGCCGATCAATCGGACGGCTATTTTGGGGCAATCAGTGACTTTACCGTGTAGCAGTACAACCCCGGTAGAAAACTTTGAGTGGTTTAGAAATGGTAGATCCCTAGGGGGATGCACATCATATTGGAATCTGGACCAGATATGGCATGGTTGGTTCAACAGGGGCGAGAACGTACAATCTGCAAATCAAGCCTGTTGAATTGGAGGACGAAGAGTTTTCACTGTGAATTAGCCCTCCTTGATGGGAGTGTGTGTTTCATCAAGAGCTTTTCTGACAGTATTGATTCCCCCGGATCCACCCTTTATTGTGGAGGGTGCCCAGTTCAACCTAACAGAAGGACAAGAATTAATACTGACCTGTCGAGTGATCTCAGGTAAGCCATCCCCAAGTGTATTTTGGAGAGATTGGGGTCAACAAATAGTGACGTCAGATGTGACGTTAAAGGAGCGAGTAGATTCTGTGAACAAGACGGCAATTGTAGATGTAACGTGGAGCCTAAAATCGGTCAACGATTCTTGGGACCAGAAAATCATTACCTGTGTCACGGAGCACCCGGCGCTGACTGAAATTCGTTATGCCCAGGTTGTCATTAATGTAAAATTCAAGCCTAGAATAACTATGCAACTTATGAAGAGCCCAAAAATGGTGGGTGATGACCTACAAATTTTCTGTCATGCCAGAGCGAACCCCAGCAAAATGAATTATTTCTAGTATCGGAATAATGTAACACTTCATGAGACCAGTCGACCCTTATTGGAAATACGCGACTTGCAGGAAGAGAATGATGGAGATTTAATTTCCTGTTTAGCGGAAAATCAATTGGGGTTCTCAGTCAAATCCTATCGTATTGACATTATGTATAAACCTGTATTATTGTCCAAATTAAATGACACTGCCGCCCAGGTCGGCGAAACAATCATTCTGAATTGTACCGTGCGTGCAAAACCCCAAACACAAATTAAATGGAAGAAGGATGGAGTAATTCTCCACAATGCCCACTCACAGGAGTTAATCATTGACAACTTGCAGGACCCAAAAACTGGAAGATATGAATGCTACGTTTCTTGTTCCCCATTTCCCCCGATTCAGGATGGTTGTCTTGTATTTATTTCAGGTCCGCCTCTGGTGCACTGTAGGCTAAATCACGAGGCAGAATTAGAAGAAATTCTACATGTATGATTAAGATTGTGCCACCAGTCAGAAACTGGTATTGGTCGTTCGAAGGACAAGCGCTTCCAGACCAATTTCAATGGGATCTTAAGGTTCACAACTATACCAGTTACACTCGTGTTACATTGATCCTTATAAGAGTCACCTCTGACACCTATGGTCAGTACATCTTTCACGCGATCAACGAGTGGGGAACAACAGAAATAAAAGTGATGGTAAGTCCACAGAAAACGAATTTTGAATTTATAACTTTAGTGTTAGCAGTGGCCAGCAGCCTCATAGTTACTATAGGTCTCGGAATTTTGATATTGACGAGATGTTGTTGTGAGGGAGATGACCATGGCCGTTTCGACGTAAATGAGATAGGGACACCGGCAGCTACCTACTTAGCGCCAATAGCTGGAATTGTTGAATACGAGGTAATTCTTTAAAAGGATTATTCTAAAAAAAAAAGATGTTCTTTTCAACCTCATCTACCTCATAACTCTATAATCAAAGAAAAAAAAAAAGAGAAAAAAAAAATTATATATTCACAGCTACAAATTCAGAATGAGTCGATGGAGAAGTTTTCAGAGTAGTAAAGGTCGTATCGTTTGTAAGTACACTTCCCCCACAGTGGGCGAACCACACACAGGATGTTCTACAGTTTCAGATTTAAAAGGCCAATCTCTCACTCGTTATGCGATGGACTCAACAGAAGAAACCCACTGTGAGATGTGTAGAAGAGTCCGTAAGCGTAATCGAGACGTAAAGCAAGGTGCCATGGAGTTTGTTAGCCAAATTGACCAGATTCGCAGTCCATTCTTACATGTCTGGAAGAAATATTGTCAACAAAGAATAGACACTTATCCTATGACAAGAAGTGTATCAACACAGTCATCAGCATCGTAGAGAGTAATGTTATAAAGTCTAAACATGTAGCCAACAATTTAAGTACCACCGAGAACTCGAAACAACCGGATAGTGCAGATTGGATCTATGATGAAGAGGCCCTTCCTCCTTTACCACTTTTATGTCTTCTCAGAAATTAAAAAAAAAAAAAAAAAAAAAATAAGATGCACAACAACACATATAACCTATGTGATATATATATATTATATCCATCCTTGAAAAGAAAAAAAAATTTAAGTAGTTGAGAGTCGTCAACTTTGTGAAGGTTGCTATCGCTACATCATGATCCTCAGAGTCGGTTCCCACATCAACTATTATTGCTATGTGTTAAGTAGTCACCACATATAGAAGGAGTATAACCTATGCAATAAATACGCCCACCTCTAATATATACATGCATAGATCAAAGAAGGAGGTAGTTAAGAAATTTAGTAAAGACAAGAAAGTTGTTCTCATAAACCGTTATTTATAACCACATGAACACCCAACGCTTACAAGAAAATTCATCATTTTACAGGCGAATAAATTCATCAAGTGGACCAAAAAGAGATCAATTATGGCAAGTGGAGGAGATGAATCGGTAGAAGTCCTCGAACGAGAGTTGACCATTTGGAAGATAGAAGATCCGCACACTGAGGAATGCTGCCCACGCTCACAACTTTCTGCCGACATGCCATACGACAGTCAAAATAGGGTGATACAAGCACTGGCTAATCCACTACGAGTACGGGCTTTGACTACATCTTGTAATCGCCACACCTTCAAAAAGAACCCCACCAGAAGCGAATGGAAGGAGAAGGAAACATTATTTGCGTACGTTCGAGGATACATCTCTAAGACATATCCTGGCTCCAGTCTATCAGTTATTGGTTCCTCAATTACCCGACTTGATGCCTGGTACTCAGCGTTAGATATTAATGCCAATATTCCAGTCCTCGAATCCGAAGAGAAAAGAATTTTAGTGGAGAGAACCATCGAGGAAATATGTACAGGTTTGAAAATCCACACATTGTGCATACAAGCAGACGCGATTGTTCATGCACGAACACCAGTGGCGAGATTAGATTTTAAGAGTCGTGGGCCTCGACGAGAAAAACTAAGAGTTACAATTTGTCTGAATAATTCACTTGCTGAAGCTAGCAGCTACCTTCTCCAAACTTACGCAAGACTATATAAGGGTGAAGATCCTCGTAGGAAGCCTAAAAAAGATCACCAAGAAACTTCACAAGGAAAAGGTTGGAAAAAGTGGCCTACCCTCCTACGGACTATCTCTGATGGTTATTTATTACCTACAACAGGTTCGTCCACCCGTTCTCCCGGTGTTGCAGGAGATACCCGGAATGACAAAAGACTGGTGGATAGAGCGACGGCCAATATCTTTTCAGAATACCCTAGGAGAAATAATCAAACACTTGGCCCATATGGAAGAGGAACCAAGATCAAGTTGGAGAACTTTGGTTACGTATGTTACTCTTTTACAGCGACGAATTTGATTACCAGAACACAATCATATCGATCACACGTGGAAGAATGTGCTCCAGAAGGGCTGAGTGGGAATGGAATTCCCCACTAGCCATTGAAGACCCACTTGAAATAGAACGAAATCTAGCAAGGCAAGTTAGCCGATGGAATTTTCTTCAATTTAGACAAACTCTCCGGTCAATACTCATAAAGGCTGCCACTACGGAAACAGAGTTAGAAAGAAAAGCGACCAAACTGATTGCGAGTAACCCTTCCTTTGATAACCTCGAGGAAGAAATTGCTAAGATTGTTCCAGCTGAATCTAAAGCTCTGTCATGCTTGATGACACACCAAGAGAATCATCAGCAGATACCAGACACTGAAGTCACACGCTGCAAAGAAGAGATGGTCTAAATATGTAAATGTAGAACTATCAAAAAAAAAAAAAAAGGGTATACTTACAACCTTGCCTTCCAAATATTATTTTGGGTAATCCATTGGTAGGTAAACTATGTTAAGACGCAATGTTAACTTAATTGGTATATAAAGTATGCACTCTGTTCCTTCTTAAAATATTCACATTGTAAAGAAGTCCGAGATTAAATGTTACTTAGATGAAAAGGTTGCTGACAGATGATAAGTAATATTCTCAATGCATACTTATATGTAATGATTTAAACTTCTTTGGTTTAATTTCTGAAATTGAGAGGAAGGATGTTAACAAAATATATATATTGTAATAAGCTTCTTAATGAATATTGTTAATTCTATGTAACTTGAATTGAAATGGCTAGTTTATGGTCATGTCATATTACTATATTCATATTCTTATATCATATGATATTATTATATCTCACTATGAGTATGTTATCTCAAGATATAAGGTAACCTAACGTATTGTATCGTATTATAGTATATCCCATACGGACATTAACTATTAAAAAAAATATATATATATATATATCTATACAATATATATATCAAATGTATATGTAGTTCCATTTGAACTGGGATGGTTTCGGATATATCAAATGAAAAGCCACCCAGAAATGTATTTTGGAAGTTTAAGAAGTTGATTTAACCATTTAACATTTAATTTTATCATTTGATGTTTAAGGTACTGTATTTATCTATTTACTATGGTGATATGTATAACTAAGGTATAGTGTTAAATCAAGAACTATAACATTGATTGAAATGGATACTAATAGTCAATTGTAAAATGACCTAATATATCATACTATGAGCTGATTTGTAATACTGATATTACGTTTTGTTCTTTTTCTTTCATGTAAATGGGCAATGAGTGATGACAAGAGAGATGTGCCATCATCAAGGTTGGGCCGATGTTTTCTTAGTGTTTCTCAATGTATTAGGACTTGTCTTAATGTAAGTGCCATTTAAAGAAGAGAAATATAGATCTATGTAACTCCCTAGGACTCAAACACACCAACATCCTATTCCGTTCTTCTTCAGACAGACTAGAACTATGTTCAAATAAGGACATGCTCTCCACAGCGACGCTGTCGTTCCAGAAGTGAATCGGTTAAGTAAGGCTATTTGTGTTTTATACAAGATTTTCGCCGAAAGCTGTTGTTGAACTTTCCAAATTATACTTTTAGTTCCACCTTCCTAAAGTGCCAACGAACTGTTCCAGAAGTGTGTGTGATACCACAATGAAGATTTGTTCACCAACCCTGGTGATCTATTGTTGTTAAATTTTGTTTTGATAAATTAATATGAAGTTTGGTAAAGAAATTGGATCAATGATCAATGTAAATTTCTCACAAGTTACAGGTATAACTGCGGAAATTAATTTAAAAAAAAAAAGGGGAAGTGTCGATCTGGAGTCATTATACTCTCTTCTTGTATTCGAGGTTCGGTGATAACTTAGCAAACTTTAAGCGCAAACGAGACACATACTTAGAAGATTCGCGTTTCACAATTTTAAGCTCAGTTATTACTCTTTCCTGATAGCATACCGTAAATTAGAAAGGGTGGAAAGGGCCTGCGGCTCCTAACGGCACCCTGCAACTTCTTCAGTCAGTCGCACTGAACTTTACCGAGGAGAACTCCTACCACACAAACGAACGCACTCATATCACGTACCTTTTTAATAATAATGATAATAATAAATAAAAAATAAAGCAATAAATAGAATAAGAGGAATAACAATACTACTAGTAAATAAATGGTAAAGTTTATCAGCTTACATTTGGTTCTACTCCGGGGAGGGAGAGTGTTTTCGACCAATCCTTGGTCTTCACAGTTAGTGAAGGGAGGAATGTTGCCAAGGCAACCAGTCACCCCCCTTTTTATTCTAATATGTAGTTACTACAGCAGCTGTCTATTAATAATTGACATTATTCAAATCATAAACATATTCCGAATCTGTTCAAGACAAAACAGATTCTGTGTGAATCAACATTTTCCAAGTGCAAGTTTTGTGTTTCCTGCTACGGAAGTTAATCTTTTTTAGAGACATTAAATCCGCCACAAGTCTATACTTTCCTTAGAGTTAGAGTCAAGGAGACACCCAGTAATTCCTGGTCATTACCAAGTCTGAAACATAACTGAATGCATAACTGAATATTGTTTATACATCAGGGAATCACATTAAGAATGGAGATCGGTTTGACAAAGAAGGGGAATGTATATGGATAGAACTCTCAAAAGGGAGCGAATTGCTATTTTATTAGTTGGGGATTTAAATTACAAGAGAGTTAACTGTTTTATTTATGAATCTAATTAGACAGAAAAAGCTCTGCTACAAAAGTAAAGGCAAGTCTATATTAGTTAAATACATTCATTGAATATGAAGAGAAGAAGAATGCGAAAAGAAAGTTAAGTCACCAGTCTCGCCCACATCCTGGTTCCGGTCACAGATAATGTTATCAACAGTACCAGATGGTGAATGCTGCAGTGGTAAGCGAGAAAGGAAATCGAGTTTATGGGCACAGCATTTACACAAGGTTGCAGATATAGTTGGCCTGCAAGTCAACAGGATGGAAGCAGATGCCCAGCCAGCATGTGCGTAGGTGCGTGCACCAAGACCTGGAAAGGTCCCACCAGAGGGCTGTTGAAATTGTTTCTAGGTCATAATCCTTATTGGACGACAAGGTCACCCCAGGAATTTAGTGTCCAATCCGAAACTCCTTTATGTTTGTGAGGTTATGTAAAAAGGGAAGGCGCGGAGCTGAAAAAAAGAAGAAGCCAGGTCGTTAACGTAGACCAGGAGTGAACGTCTTACCCCCCTACCCGTAGTGCGGTCGCCACGTCCACGGTGGACACGAGTCCTCAAAATTCGCCTGCAGTAGCAGTCTCCCGAGTTCTCCTTAGAAACTACTGACGGTGAGGCACACAAAAGTCCGTGAAATTGATCGGTAAGTGCTCCTTCTGCAAATTGTTTGCTTATTTAGACACCCCGGACTCGTGACACCGCCCCACACACACACACATACCCACTCCACACGGAACAGTACACCCCTTTTAGGTAGACAGCCCTCGAACCAAATTCCAACAATGTTAGGGTTAAAGAATTATGTAATGTCGTGAATCATTTAATGGCGTGATATTGATCATTGAATCAACTTAGTATAAACGAATAAGGTAATGTACCACTACTCAGTTGTCTAAGGGCCCACTCTAAAGAGGTAATTGTAAGGTGTATGGCCAATAACTCTGGTGTCTTGACTTTTGCCCATAACCACCATATGTGGAATAGTTGTATTGTTAATAATCCTGTTGTTTATTAAAATGTTTATCTATTAGTCCATAAATGTGTCCATGGTCCTTTTATTTACTTGGGGGCATAAACTGAACTAAGAGACATATATAAATAGATAAGTGAACATATATATATATAGAGAGGAATCTAGTTAGAGCAAGAAGTCTCTAGATAAAACACAACCGACAACAAGCATAAAGGTGGGAATAAATCAGCTAAGTAATATTATTTTAATACGGGTTATTGCGGCTCTAGGTTGAAAAGGAAGACCCAACCTGGAAAACCTAGGGTATCACACAACGCACTCTAAAGGTCTGACCCTGCAAGTGAAAATAAACCCTTTTCACGATGGGGGGCGGATTCGTCCTAGACTCTTCTTTGAGTTGAAAACCACTAGTCCTCAGTTGGAGGTTTAATCGCCAAGTGAGCATTAGCTGCAGATTCCATTTAATGTTGTTATTATAAAGCCAGGGGATTAGACCTCACAACATAAATATAAATTCTTATAGTTCTTATATATTATATAAGAACTATAAATTCCTGTTCTGAATTTAATAACTTTTTAAAATCTTCGGAAGGAGAAGAAATTTTAAAACTAGCGAAATCTAAAGAAAAATATATAAAGTAAACGAGGTCTTCCTCGCTATTTTTAAAATAACTTATAAATAATATTAGTTTATATGGGACAAATACATATTAACAACAATCATATAACAAATAAATATTATGCTTGATCGATAAAAAAATGTATTTCAATTGTAATTTTATATTTTTATTTTACACTTTTTGAAGGAAAAAATGCTATACTACACATTTTGTTTCAAGTTGTCCTGCTTACCAAGCTTATCTTTTTTTTTTTCTTTTCTTTTTTGTTAGTTGTTGGAGCATCAGCTTCTGTGGCCATAATGCACCTCCCAAGGTTTTTGCATTTTACTGTGATCCAAGCCCAAGGCAGGATTCGAACCCGCAACTTTTGGGTTGCCAGGCAGGCACATTATCCACCTGGCTAGCCCGATTGATTTGAAAGTGATGATTGTCGACAATGGCCAGTTTTATATACATCTAACAAAAACTCACTGGGATGAACAGAGACAAAAATTGCAGAAAATATTACTATTCCTTTGAAGTAGAACAACAGAGACTGAAAATCACTAGCGATTTCACTGTTCAAAATGACGAAGGTTGTGCTACTTTTATTGTGAGTGATGGTGTCAGACTGGATGAATGATTTCAATTAGATTATTTGAAAGTAAGCCATTGATGCAGAAAATGCAATATGTTGATGAGTTCATTGAAATTCTTCTCAGAGGACACATTCCATTTAATGCACCAACCCCTAATGGACTAACTACATGCTGTGCATGAGAATATGAAAGAATGCAGTTAGTTTGCTGATTGTGAAATTCCATTCATGCAAGTATATGAACATTTAGTCAAAACTCTCAATACCTTATAATAATACCTCAATACCTTATAATAAACACAGGCTTTTGAACAAGATGTAATTGAATCAAAAGGAACCACAGTTTAACTATACTTTACCCTCCAATTTTTCCATTTCACTGAAAGGCAATTCTGATTTTTTAAAGTCTTACTGTCAATGTGAATAACCACATACCTTTCAACGGTTCATTAAAGTTTGAATTAAAATATCACTGAGATTGTCATTTTTAGTTAATGTACAGTAACAATGATATGATGTCGTTTAACCCTAAATATTTATTGTCACTTTTTTCCCATGTGATATTCTTTCAGAGAAAAAAAAAATACTTATCTAAGAAGTTGAATTTCAGTCCATGTGAAAAAGCACTTTCGTCACTTTTAGTTAATGTATGAAATAATTAAGTTAGAAAAATTAATTTAACACCACAGCTCACTTTCTGAAGAGACTAGACCCATTAAAATGCTCTTTTTTTTGTCCGAGTTTCAACAAGACTCTTGCAAAATTAAGTTCATCACTCAAGTGAGCTTATAAGTTCCATTAAAAGGCATTTTTCAGAGATACCCAAAATTAACTTAAGTTCTTCTACAAATCAGCATTTAACAGAAAAATGTCCTAATGGAGGAAAGCAACCCCACACAATATAAATGGTAAATAAATACACAGCATCATCTACTGGGAAAACACAACTAAAATTTAAAACAAAATCAGTTTCATTAAAACCATACTATTAATTAACCCTTCTTCTCAAAAATATACATTGCCATCTACCAGAAACAAATAAAATTTTTAAAAAAATCAGAAATATGCAAATTTGATTAGATGCACATCCTTATCAAATTCTTATCAGCTGTGGCATGTCTTAGATGTTTAAATCCCATCCTAATCTACTATTAAGAATTAAATTTAAAAATATTGCAGAAATTTTCACAAAATTACCAAAATAAAATATACACAGTTACTTAAATAAAATATAAATGCTCAAGGCATAATACACTGAGTGATCACTGGATTATGACCACCCCTAATACTGAATATGACCTGTTGACCATGTGAGGTACAAGAGTGTGAAGTCAGTCGACCTACGTAACATAGATAAGGTGTCAGTGGTTCAATAGGTAGTAAAATTCCGAGCGTGATACGTAAAAGGAACGATTTATCAGACTTTAATAAAGGACAGAATGTGGGTTCTCGACCAGCTGGTGCCTCGATTTCCCAAACAACTGAACTGGTGGGGTGTTCAAGAGCCACCATAGTTAAAGTGTACCAGGACTGGCGTCAAACAACGACCCGACAGCAAAACTGCAAAGGTCAGATTGTAGAGTGTGTTTAGTGTCAAACAGCACCAGGGGTTTCCCCCATCTCCACGTAGTATACATTATGGGCGTGAAACAGAACACAGTCAATGCCAGAGGTTTAAAGGTATATGGATTTTGTACAAAGGGTACTAGGAAAGTTTTGCAATATGACGCAACAATGAATCACAGGAAGCTGCTTGTTGCTGCATGTTGAGACATGTTCATATGTGCATAGTAGCCGCCGCGCCAAGTCGATGGGCTCAGTTATTCATTAGTAGTGAGAGTGTAAAGTGCTTGTGATGGCATCGTGATCACGAAATGAGATAAGGACAGTTTTACAGTATAATTTCATGCGTGGTTTAACCATAGACCAGTGCTTAGAAGAAATGACTCTTGCACTAGATGATGATTGTCCACATCGTACAACGATATTCAGGTGGTATAGAGAATTCCAAAGGGGAAATTTCACTCTGGAGGATTCTGAGAGGCCGGGAAGGCCACGAACGTCAGTTACGGAGGAAAACGTTACTGCTGTGAGGAAAATGCTTGATGAAAACAGGCGAGTGACCTACCAACAGATAGAGGATACTTTGGGCCTAAATGCACCAGCAATTCGTTCGATTCTGCAAGATCATTTGCACGTGAAGAAACTTTGTTCTCTCTGGGTGCCGCATCAACTGACTGAAGAGCAGATGACACGACGTGTGACTTGGTGCCGGGAGATGTTAAAAAAGTTTGATAAGGGACAATCTCGGTGTGTGAACAACATCGTGACAGGTGACGAGACTTGGCTGTACTATTACGATCTGCCGACCAAGGCTCAAAACAAAGTTTGGGTCTTTGATGATGACGACACACCCGTAATTGTCAGAAAATCCCGATCTGTAAAGAAGAAAATGATAGCTGTATTTTTCCAATCGAGTGGAATTGTGGAACGTGTCGTTTTGGACACGCAGAAGACAGTCACAGCTAAGTGGTATACTGAACAATGCCTGCCTAAAGTCATTGGATCTATGAAGAACCTGCGGCCAAAGTCAAGAATGGACACCTGGTACCTCCATCACGATAATGCTGCAGCTCACCGCGCCAAAGCCTGCACCGAATATTTGACCACGACAGGACTGAAACTTCTCGAGCACCCTCCCTACAGTCCAGACCTTGCTCCCTGCGACTTTTGCACTGTTCCCGCATGTGAAAATGAAGCTAAAAGGGAGGCGGTTTTCCATTGATGAGGACCTTCTACGGGCTTGGGACGAGTGTGCTTTACTCCCTAGTGAAACTTGGCACAACTGGTTTAAAGATTGGTTTCGGAGGATGGAGAGGTGTATTGAATGTAGAGGAAATTACTTTGAAAAAATTAAATAAACAAAGTTGTATTGCAAAACTTTCCTAGTACCCTTTGTATATGTGTAGTGTCGTGTACCGTTGTTCCTCTGGCCATTTAGCCACTGGGCCCCAACATTGTCCACACTCTACCCCGTGGAGGCAGACCAGGTACACCAGTATTCTAGTTATTTACTCTGGCAGGTCCTGCCACCTAATTTCCTGAGATTTCAGTGGCTAGGACCTAGAAAAAAAACGAAAAAAAAAAAAAAACACGCTACAGATAGGCGTCAGCCAAAAGGAGTACTGGTTATGCGATTTGATGTTGTTATTAAGTTTTTAGGTGTAGGGTTCAAGCAATTTAGAGATGGTTCGGACGCTGGTTATAAGTTAGAGAAGAGGAGGGAGACTGAAGGCTGGGGCGAAAAGACAGAGATAAGGGGTCAATAGAGATGATCCCCAAAACAGTGAAGCAGGCCAATGCCCCACCAGAGGGGCAGCAAGGGGGCTGGAGACCAGGGGTAACCTCCCCCACCTGGATAGTGGAGGAAAAGAACCACGCAAGGAAGGCTTAATGGCAGCAGCTGAGCTGTGCTGGTGGAGTGTCATACCTGGGACAAAAGTCCCCTCCTGTCTTCTTTTTCAGTCTGGCAAGCCTGATTGTGGTCACACTTGGGACTATACGTCATGTGTCCCACCCGATGTATGCTTATCACTATGAGTTTGAAGCTTTCAGGTCTGGTCGTTAGGTGTGTGGTTATCACTGGACTGTGTCACTAGTATGGGGTCTTGGATTTTTCCCATTTGTTATTAAAAATTTGAGATGTTCACTGCAGTCTGATTTGGGGGCAGTTTCGGGGCTCCCGTCCATTTAGTAACTTGGTCAGCAGAGCTGCATAATATCATAGTCTGTGAAGTCTAAATCAGGAAGGTCCAAAACAATGTTGTCATTCATGGGAGAGAGGCCCTGTCCAAATGTTGATGGTAGTCAAGTTGACAGTCCTGCTTGAATTTGAGCAATACGAGTTAATCAGATGTACGTTCGTTCCAGTGGTAGGGATCTTCTTGTTCTGCAAAGGTCAGTGAAAGGTTGCTGTTAGAGGTGAGCGCTGGGTCCGACCACTTGTCCAGGCAAACAGGTGCAGTACTGTTGAAGAGTTGACTATCCAATACAACATGGGCCAACCCGGAACAATATCTGGCACGACCATGCATCGCATGCTTGCACTTATGGGCTGTACCAGCAGACCCCTACAGGCTCTCCTAACCAAAGTTCAATGGCGTAAAAGACTCGCCTGGTGCAAAGAGCATGAAAGTTGGACACCAGAAGACTGGACGGTGTGCTGATTGAATGAGTCACATTATTTACTCCACATCGTGGATGGTCATGTATGGATTTGGCGTCAAAAACATGAGGCTCTTGATCCATCATGTATGGCATCAAAAGTGCAGGCCAGTGGAGGTGGTTGTATGGTGTGGGGTACGTTTCACTGTCAGGAACTTGGACCCCTGGTGCATGTGGGACGTATCAGTGCTCTCCGATATCGGCTGTTTGCTGTGTACACTCCGCTATATTACACATTTTCCCAAATGGCGATGGTGTCTTCCAAGATGACAATCTGCTGAGCCATCGGGCACTTGTTGTGCAGGAATGGTTTGAGAAACACAGTTCTGACTTCCAGCATATCGATTGGCCACTGAACTCCACAGATATCAATCCCATTGAGCACTTTTGGGACAGTATGGAAAAGCATATTGGGTGTCTGGATACACCACTCAACTCCATACCTGCATTACACACAGGTTGGTTGACCATACCTCCCGAATGCTTCCAACATCTTGTTGAACCAATGCCATGTTGGACAGCTGCTGTACTGAGGGCAAAAGGCATGCCAACTCAACATGTTATGCCTTGAGCATTTATATTTTATTTGAGTATTACCTTGCACACCTTTTGGCATCTGATATTGTGGAAATAACTTCACAACTTGGGTGGTATGTTTGCAACACCAGTGTACCTTCCCACCCACTGAGGATAGGCTAATAAGACTTGAAACGGTGCCATCTGGGTGGTGTTGCCCACTGAGCATAAGTAACAATAATCTTCTCTATTAGTCAACCATTCTTATTCAATGTAGTGTAATAAATGTAACTCATTGTGAAGGTAGTCACAATATGAGATACAATTAAATCGATGCCTTTACACCTATTTATGTACAGGGTATTCCATGAAAAACCGGGCCTGCCTCATACTGGTGTGGTATTTATTTTTGAACAACTCCCATGCAAAGTTGTTCAAAGAATGAATTTTAGCGAAATCATTTGTTTGTTGCTCAACATACAGTCAGCGTTTGGCACTCGTGATAGGTGTGTGAGAATATCATCAAGAATACCATATTCTGTGCAAGGATTTGTACAGTGGAAGCCCACGTGCATACTGACTCTTTTAAGGAAACATAGGAATTGTTTTCTGAGACATTTCCTATTGCTACTGTCCCAGCGAAGAGGGTAGTATTCAGTGCTTACTCGCAAAAGGGCAGACAACAGGTTCCATTGCAAATGCACCGCGAAATCGTCTATCCTCTATTAGGACTCCAGAGGCGGTGTTGAACATTCAAAAGAGAATTTTTAGCTAGCTCTGGAAAATCTATCAGGAAATTGTCACAACAAACTGGAGTGAAGCCAACTTCCTGTTTTTGTGTAATTCATTACCTGAAATCGAAACCCTTTCACGTGACTCGTGTCCAATTATTACTGCCACCTGATGCAGCAAAACGTATGAATTATTGTGAGTGGCTCCTTAACAAGATTGCAGACAGTGTGAACTCGATCCACTGCTTTATTTCATGAGTGATGAGGCATGGTTCCATCTTTCTGGTCACGTGAATTCTCATAACAATTGATACTGGTGTGCCGAAAATCCTAACAGTTTACACCAGAAATCTCTTCCCGACCAGAAAATCGGGGTATGGTGTGCAGCTTCTGGCAATCAAATTGTCGGCCCAATATTTTTTGATACTACAGTGAACACAGCAGTTTGTCTTCAGATCTTTTGAGAACTTCTATACTCGGTTAACAGAACATGAGGGTGAAAACTGCTACTTCCAACAGGATGGCACATGTCACACATCTCGTGAATTACTGGCCCATGTTCATGAGTTTAACAGAGGAACACACAGTTGGCAAAGGATTGCGGCTGACATGTTCTCCGGATTTCTCTTCTTGTGACTTTTACCTGTGGTGATATTCGAAAGGAAAAACTTATGGGCACAACCCCTACATAGAAGTGTATTGCTTAAAAATATAGTACCGGAAAGCTCGTCCTAAAAAAGCAGTACCGGAACGCTCGTTCTCCAGAAGACTATACGATAACACCACATAGACTACAGTAATTGAATCATACTTCCGAGTCACGGTTATGGGCTTGGCACACCCAAGGTCCTGAGCTGGATATAATCATTCTTCTCTTTCTTGGTGATTCCCTTCTACTTTTCCTCTCTCGTACATACCTAGGGAATTTTTTTTTTTTTTTGATGCAGCTTAAGCCTCAGGCTTCCTTGCACCATATAGCTAATAATAATAATAGCTGAACAGCAGAAAGGACGCAAGGAGCAATTAACCGTAGATGCCGCAGTTATGGAGCAAGCCTTCAAGAACCTATACACGCCCTACATCGATTACCGCAAGGCCTTCAACTCCATACCTCATAGCTGGCTAATAGAACCCAGAAGACCTACAAGGTCAATCCGATAGTGACAAACTTCCTAGGAGCAACAATGGAGAAATGGAGTACCACCATTCAGGTTGAGAACATCACAACCAAGCCAATCCTGATTAGAAGAGGAATCTTTCAGGGAATCTAACACTCAACCCGCTATCCACCATGCTTAACGACAGCAAGTATGGATATAACCTCAAAGAAGGAAGAAAACCTGTACACCCTCACCCACCTGATGTACATGAATGATATCAAGCTCTACGCGGCAGCCAAGAAGCAACTCCAGCAACTACACCGGATCACCGAAGAATTCAGCAAGGACATCAGGATGGAATTTGGTCTAGACAAATGCAAGACGCACACGCTGCACCAGGGTAAATTAATTGGCCAAAACTACCAGCTGCTGACTGGTAAATAAATCGAAGCTATGACAGGAGGGACCTACAAATACCTAGGGATGTTGCAAGCTGAACAGTTAGAACACAAGGAAATCAAGAAGTGCCTGACCGAAAAATATCATCAGAGACTCAGAAGCGGAGGGAACACAATTAAAAGCCACAAATACCTATGCAGCTCCAGTACTAACATACACCCTTGGGGTCATAGATTAGACTAACACCGAGCTAGAAGATATTATGTGAAAAACAAGGACAATGATGAGCAAGATCCGCCAACACCACCAGAAGTCAGCAGTGGAGAGACTAACAACAGCTCAGAAAGAGGAAGGGGCTTGACAGACCAACAGAAAACAGTGATAATTAACGCCATGCCATAAGGAAGATAGATAAGTGGTATACCCCATTCAACCTAAGTAAGGAATCCCCTCCTGCCCAGATGCACAAGAAACGATGTTAGAAAGATTGGCAAAGAAGACACTCCATGATGCAAGAAAGCAAGCTTATATAGCATCAGCAAAAAAAAAAAAAAAGACCCTTTTCATTTCACCCATCCTCACGCTCCAAATGTTTGTATAGTTCTGCCTTAAATCTGCTTTAGCTATCAACTTCTACGACAGATGGAAGTTTGTTCCAGCAGTCAACCACCCGCTGGCTGGCTAAAGGCAAATTTCTGGACATCTATTCTACAACTGTCTTTCCTCAATTTGAATCTATGCCCCCCTCAGGTTTTTAATCTGAGCAAGAGGAAGAATCCCATCAGCATTCAGCTTGCTCAACCCATTCAAGACCTTAACACCTCGAACAGCCTTGCAGGTGCCGCAATTTGCAGAACTTAAGCCTTTCTTGGTGAGAGCACCCCCTTTGTTCCACTCACAAATCTTGTTGCCCTTCTTCTTTGTACTCATTCTAGCACCTCCACATCCTAAGATGAGGCCTCCAGACTTGTACACAGTACTTTATGTGTGGCCTGGCCATTTCCTTGTACAACGGGATAATCACCTCCCTGTCCCTGCTAGCAAAATTACTATATATCATTGACAAGACTACATGACCTGCCCTGGCAGCAAACTTCATATTTGACTGCACAATTATCCCCAGGTCTTTTTCACTTTCCACTTCCCTGAGTGTAGTACCACACAGTTGGTACATTCCTCTTGGGTTATTGCTACCCATATGCAGTACTTTGTATTTGTCAATGTTAAACTTCAGTTGCCACTTCTCAGCCCATTTGCCCACCTTGTCTAGATCCAGTTGGAGTAGCATATTGTCTTTACTGTTGTCAACAACCCTACCGACCTTTGTATCGTCTGCAAACTTGAATATTAATCCTGATATAAAATCATCAATACCATTTGTTCTTCTTGTTTTTTAGGAGCATTAGCAACTAAGGCCATATTGCTCCGGGGATATGCGGTGGTCATTCCCTGACCTTTCCACATCCTCTGTATTTGGTGGTCACGGACTCAAACCCTGGTCTAATCAAGAAGCGTGTACCACGCACTGCTGCTCCTGCCCACGGAGGTGCCTCAATATCATTGATGAACACAGAAAACAACAATGGACCCAATACTGAACCCTGGGGGACTCCACTAATAACATTGGTCCACAAAGAGCAGTGTCCATTGATTACTACTCTCTATCTTCTCCCACTAAACCATCCCTTTTCCACAGCAGCAATTTGCCTCCAATGCCACACTGCTCCAATAAATGAAGGACCGCATTCTAAGCTATCGACGTCACTGTTTTGCATCAGTCACCTTGAATATAATTACATGTGCACAAAAGTGTATAGATGAACAAGGATATAATTTCCAGCATCTCTTATAACTGTGTACATTCGGGGAGAATAAATAAAGTTACTCTTGACTGAGTTTTTTTTGTTTTTATCTCATTTTATTCCTGTCTAGATTTTTCTAATTATTTTACCAGTTACTGGGGCCAGTTTTACGTGAAACACCCTAGAGTTTTTCATTAAGTTCGCTATGGCGTATTTACTCCAATATTGTACAGTTACTAAAATAATATTTAAAAAGTTATAGAAATTGAACAAATTTTAAACAAAAATTTCGTCTACCTGATACTTAGTTACGTAATGTTAATCCCCTTAGAGCCAAATTGAAACACATCTGCTCTCTTCCAACTGCCTACATCAGATGTGTCATTCCTGTTCCTAAATGGGTGTATCAGCCAAAAACTTCCCCTTGGGGGACATCTCTGTTCATGAGGTGATCACAGTTCTGCAAATTCGCCCTCAGACGGGTACCTATTTTGCAGGATAGACTTTAACTGCTGAATCACATCTCCATTGCTGCAGTAGAACTGATGGGATATCCCAAGTGTTTGCTAAAATTAAAGGAGTCAAATGCAGCTTGGATACATTCAGTTAGATTTAAAAGCTGTGGGAATTTTTATCGTGGCAAAAAGATCGGTCATGGTAGACCTGTTCTACAGTGAGTGAATTTCGGGCAATGATTATGGAAGCGGTTGGTTAATACTTGTAGGATTTTTTCCCCCATCACTTTAAAGAAGCATGAGGCTCGTGCAATGGATTTGAAGTTCTTAGTCTACTCGGAAGGGAATAATTGAGTCAAAGCAATCATAAATGTGCAGCAGAGGATCCAAGTATATAAGGACTGAGACATTTGGAATGCCATGGTTCAATCACTTTCCAGTGGACATGGAAGCATCATTTGAATCAGTCTGAGGAGTACTGGATATCACATTAGAGAATGTGGTTGTTGATGCTGAGGAACTTTGGTCGGCATATTATTGGCTAAGTTAATCCCAATAGTGCCCAGCCTATGTGACAGATGATGGAGGATTGAATTCCCCATAAATCAAATGTGCTGCACTGGGATCCAGCTCGTTTAAAATCACTTTCAGCTATTATTTTGGTATCAGGTGTTGGCTGGTTAATTTTATTTTTAGTGGCATAATGGCAGCTTAGGCCATAATGTTCCAAATCAAAGGAGGGAAGTAAGTTATAAAATTAATTAGGCCGCTTACAATGTTTTAAATTAATTTTAACAGCTTAAAATGTTAGATGACTCATGGTATGGCTAACGGGAACAAGGATAGAGTGCTTATGGACATTGTGGCTCCATCATCCCTCCTTTGATCCCTTCTTGCGAAACTTGAGTGACACCCAGGTGAAGTTGCAGCTAACAAAACTTGTTCATGTTTCTGTTTCCTATATGCAAATTATGTCTGCAAACTGAGAAAGCAGTTGCTCAGTTGTCTACAACTCATTCCAAATACTGCAAGAGTTTTGGCAAAATAGCCTTAATGCTTGTTGATATTCCTGATATTCAGGTGTGCATCTTCAACCAGCTCCACAGATGATGACTGAGTGGAGGATTTAATACCATTAAAATTGGTTGCATATCCTCTGAAACAAGAACCTGTTGAGGTTGCTCAAAGGGAAATACAAGGGCCATCTGAATGGTTCGTGGCAAACATGAAAGGGTAGTATTTCTGTACTTGTATAACACTTCAAACAGTAACCCACCAAGCTTCATGCAGTTTCAAAAAAGTATTTAATTACAGGTCTGAAGTTAAAGTTGCCTCAATGAGGAAAGGACAAAATAAACCTCACTGTGCAGTCATCTGATGGTATCAGTCTTTTGGGATGCTGATGGCACATTGTTAGTGGTTTGCCTTCAGAAAGGCCAGTCACAGGGGCATATCATGCAGACCTTGAGACATTTGTCTGAAAACAAATGAATGCCAAGGGAAATTTGGCAGCCATGTTCTACTGGGACAATATGCCTGCTCAGAAGTCTGTCACTGCTATGGCTGCACTGCTGGAGTGAAGCTTTGACATCTTGGACCATCCCACATATTCATATCTAGCCCATGAAAACTTTCTTCACAGCTGGGATCAACTGACTGCAGCATCAGTGGCAAGTCTGACTTCAAAGGGGACTATGTTGAAAAGTAACATTTTACCAAGCTGCTTAAAAAAAAAAACCCTACATATTCAGGTCACAAACATTTCAAATTCCCCTTGTTTATTGCAAGAGAATGCAAGCTGAAATTTAACTTGTTGAAAGGAGACCAGTTAACTTGGTGCTATTTGCTGGCAAGTTAGGATGGCATGAGAGGGAATAAGATCAAGTTGGTGAGTCATTAATGGATCGAATCACATTTTGTTTAGGCCATGTAGTGGGTTCATACAACTTATGATAGTGAGATGGACAGCATTCGATCTTAAATGGAACAAACAGACTCTGCATGAAAAAAGCATCGATTATTCTTCCACGATTCCATTAAATTGGTTGGCAGTTGTTTGGGGGTACAATCAAGAAACAAATATTCATTTTGTTTTTAGGATAACTTGTACAGCTTGAATAAAGGACAGGGTTCCAGTGCCTGTGACAAGCTTGTGTGGTAGTTTTGAACTCTTTGGTCCCAATGAGGGTAGGATCTTTATGCAGACTGGGAAGGCTAAACATTTACAGAGGAATAAGCCTCATAATCATTCTCAGAAGTGAAATAATCATTTACTATGTGAAGAGCTTTGCTGTTGAGACAAATGAGGAAGCATCAGCTCATGTCACCCTTATTAGACAGAAAAACTACAAGTGACATTACTTACAGTGGGCAGAGATAACTGGTGGGAAATTATTGTGAAAAGGACTTTTAGCATTAGCAGCACCATATGATATACCAGCCAAAAAAAATACCTTCCCATTTCACCTATCCATACCCTCCAATAGTTTCTGTAGTTCTTCCTTGAACTTATTTAAACTAACAACTTCCACAACAGATGAAAGTTTGTTCCAAAAACCAACCACATGTTGACAAAAGGCAAACTTCTACATATCTATTCTGCAAACAACCTTCCTCAATATGAATTTGTGCTCCCCATTAAAAGCCTTCAACACCTCAATCAGATCACTTCACAGAGGTGATGATCTACTGCAATTTGCAAAATTGAAGCATTTCTTGGTAAAAGAAACCCTTTGTTTGCCTCCTCTGTACTCGTTCCAGTGGCTCTACATCCTTCCTAAAATGAGACCTCCAAATTGTATGACCATTGTCTTAAACAATGGGATAATCACCTCCTTATTCCTGCTAGCAAAATTCCTGTATATCATTATAAAAACTGCATGAGCTGTCCTGGCTACCTGTCTACACTACTCAGGGAACTTCATATCTGACTTCACAATTCCTCCCAGGCCTTTTTCATTTACCACTACCCTGAGTGTAATAATGCACAGTTGGTACATTACTCTGAGGGTTTATTACTACCCATATGCAGTACTTCACATTTGTCAATGTGTCAAAATCTTCCTAAGCATTGAATATTGGCTTCTTAGTTGGTTAAACCAGATCTTTCAATTTCCCTTCACTGTATCAAGAGGCATTCTATATGCAAATATGGAATGGACACCCTGGAAGTTTATTATTATCAGTACAAATATTTATATCCTGGCCAAATTACTGACAGGTAGATATGATGCACCAGTCCTATCAGCATCATCTCACACCCACTTCAGAGGCAATCATGCAGTCTGCAAATCAAACCACTCCAGTCCAACATGATCTCCTTGAAAAGCATTAAGAGGATGTCCCCGCTTAATACAATGGAAATGCTGAACCGGTTTCAACTAAAATGTGAAAAACTGTGCTCTAGCAAGACTTACAGAACAATTATCTTCCAACAAACAACTGAGTCACAACAGTACTAACTGGAACTGATAGTCTCTTGCATGCAGTGCAAGTCCTTGAGGCTGTCACAGACATTCTATCAGATATGCCAGACATGCTGTGTTTGCTATCTTGGAGTCCAAAACGCCGATGGAACTGATATTCGATTGAGACAAATCAAGTGGACCAAATTTCAGCAAAGTCTGGATGGTCTGTGACAGCAAAATCCTCTGCTTGCACCTTCACGATGGTGGGACTGTTAGTATTCCTGAGTATAACCCCCCTGCATAAGCCAATGGGTGACCATTCAGGCGTGAACCAATCTAAGCAGGGGTCAAGGTGTGGCACAAACGACACACGGAGGAATGCTGCCCCCATTACCAGGCAATACCAGTTGGTAGATGACATCAACTGGTGAAATATCACCAATTTGCTTATTGGAGGAACCCATGTTTTCTCCAGAGCGAAGCTCCAGTCAACCCCCCCCCATCATGCAGTATGATTGATATTTTTTGAGGTTATGATGTAAAACATGGGGAGATCCAAACTTCCCTATATTTCGAGGGTACAGCTCTAAAATGGTGTTCGCAGGCCAGCCACTGGTTAGTACACCAGACTGAACCTATTGGTAACTCTCTCTAAGAGTCTTCCAGATCAGTGAGTGTATAATCTTGCTGCCTCTACTCTGGCAGATAGTGACTGGAGGGAGTGCGAGTAGTGGGTATGCATGGGAATTGTCGAGGATCAGGGTATATTCTTACCATGTGTACACCATATCCAAAAATTTCATTACTTCATACAGCATCTCCCACCCCCCACTTTTTCTTCAACTGAATACATCATGAATTGTCAAACTAATAGAGAAAACTTACCTGCAAAAATGATCTAAACCTACAAAACACTTGCTAATTCATTTCACAAATATATATGGTCTCAGTTTCACCCTCAATGATGTCCATTTCCACTTAGTCTGCCAAACCCCATGTACTTTTTTTTGAATCTCAGTTATCAGCTGATTCAACCACTGTTCATCTGTTGCCCAAATTATTCTCTTTATGATTCCTTTTGCCTCAAAGGTGGCACTTGTGCATATTCCAATATTCCCAGTCAGACTTGGTAATTTGGATTCTCCTCTTTTTGATCTTCTCTGGCTTAAAATCTCTCTACTTGATTCTGTCAAATTCATGTTCTCTCTACCATTCTCACAGCTCCACCAATTACTCAGAGCTCTTTGACTTCCTCTCTTTGCTACTTTACTTTCTCCAGTCCAACTTTCCTAACAGTGAGGTAATTTTCCTTAGTGATTCTAATGTTCACAACTCCAGCTGGCTTCCGTTTTCTAGTTACACGGACCCAGCTGGTTGAGATGCTGAGGCTTTTGCAATTACTAATGACCTCGCACAGATTGTTCATTTACCTAACAGAATACCATACAATTCTAATTCTACAACACACTTGATCTTTTTCTGATGATTGTCTTTCTCTCATGGCCATTCCCAATCTCGTGTTGTGTGGAATTACCATAATGCAAGATGAGATGCTCTTGAACATTTCTTTTCCTTGTTCAGATTACTGCTTCAAAATTTCTGATGTCAGTGAAATTATTCTTGTAGGATTGATATTCTTTAATCTACATTACTCTAAAATCTTGCCCTTTATCTAAACCTTGGTTTTCCAATAAATGTGCTAAGGCTGTTCGAGAGAAGAATGTTGCATATCATAATTGCCTTGTTTCCAATTCTTCAATTTCATTTTCTGCCTATACCAGAGTTCGCAGCAATTGTAAAACAGTTATTAATCAGTCCAAACTAGATTTTGAACATGCTAATAGTAGAAAGCTTTCTTCTTGCCCTAACGGTAGCATTCTGGACTCTTGCCAAAGCTACTGACCGCAACTTTTGCCTATCTCTGCTCCCGCCTCTGTCAAAACCAGATGATTCTATTGTCACATCAGCCAAGGATAAATCTGACCTGCTAGCATCCCATTTCTCTTCCAATGATCATGGTAAACACCTATCACCATTCCCAACATGCTCCATTCAATGCCTCTTGTGGTCTTCCGTGAAAAGGATGTCAGGATTTTGACGAATCGTGATGCTAAGGAAGCTCCAGGTCCTGATGGCATTTCACCACTTTTTCTCAAAAACCTGCACTCCTGTTCTTTGCTGCCTTTTTTCACTTTCTTATTCCAAAGGTGCTTTTCCTTCTGCTTGTAAATTTGCTCATATCCAGCTGGTTCCTAAACAGGGTGACAAATCCCTCCCATTCAATTATTGTCCCATTGCAACTTTTTCAAAAGTAATTCTAAAGTAACCCTTTCAAACACGATTGAAAGCCTTTGATATCTCAAAGGCTTACAATCGTGTTTGGCATAAAGATCTTCAAAACAAGCTTCCATCTTATGGTTTTCCATCTGTTTTTTGTAATTGGTTATCCAGTTTACTCTGACCACTCACTGAAGGTGATGGCTCTCTGTCCTCTAACGTCTCCACTAATGCTGGTGTCTACCAAGATTCAGTTCTTTCCCTCCTATATATTAATGACCTTATATTGACTGGAAATCCTATCCATAGTTTTGCAGATGATAGCACATTGCACTCCACTTTCCAGTTTGAGAAACCTCGCCCTGCTCAATCAGCTTCAACTTCTCAAATATCCGCTACAGATTCCTTAAATTCTCCATTGGTGCAGACAACTTAGTTGATTTTAATCCTTCTGTCATATCTCGCAAAAAGGATTCTTCTTTTCCTATGCTTATCTTTGGCGGCACTCCAATTTCTAGGCAAGATGATATATCTTTTGGGGATTACCCCGACTTCTAATCTCTCTTGGCACAAGCACATCACAAATACTACTTCCTCTGCATCTAAAAAACTTGATTTTCTCTTTTTCTTGGTGTTACTTTTCTTCCAAACAGCTGTTTACTCTGTACAAATTGCAAATCCACCCTACCATGGAATATTGTTCCCACACCTGGTGCAGTGCCCCCAAAACCTCTCAGGCTTCTAGAGTCAATTCAGAAGAGGGAAATTAGGTTAATGACTCATCTCTAAAAGAGTCTCTCCACTCTCTGTCTCATAGAGACAGAGAGTGGAGAGACTCTTTTAGAGAAGACTCTTTTAGACTGTTTTGAAAGAGAGTTTCCCACTCTCTTTCAAAACAGTCCGAACACTTGCCGCCACCAGCCAACATCCATTTACTGTCCAACTTCAAACTCACAGAACCAATTTTTCATCTTCCTCATTTATTCATTCAATTTGTTTTCTGGAACAATCTTCCTTTACACATATTTCCTGAACATTAGTCTACAGAATGTCAACAAATATCTTCTTTTGTCTTCTTAACCTCCAACCCATGCATGGGATTAAGTACTAGTACTTATGTTCTAATACCTCTCATGCTTAGGTTTTTCTTAAAATAAAAAAATTGACCCGGGAAGCCTGCCTGCCGTCGAAGGTGGTCTTCAATGCACAATTCTCTAGAAATATCTGCCATAGTTTCAGATATTGTTTTGGAGATTGATAAGCCTACCAACACAATCATTTTGCTTCTCAGTGTTATGGTGCATCAAGCAGTTCGTGCTCATCGTATGTCAAGAGGAGTATCCACATGTTGTGGATACTCCTCTTTTAGACACCTAGGACAAAGGACCTTTTTTATTTTTAAACTGTTAATTTTTTGTAAATTTACTCTCGAGTTTTAATTTTTTTATCCTCTCTAGCTTGCACTCTGTACAAAGAGTGATTGTAAATAGCAATCAATTGAATTAATAAGGTTAAACTTCAGTTAACTCCAGAAGCCAATATGTATACTTCCAAAGACCACCATTTTCTAATGAGACTAAGATGCACTCCAAAGTGTGTGCACACATTAATGCCGTTATATACTAGAACTACAAAAAGCAGAAGAAAAAAAAAAATTCCTATCCGTGCAAAATTAATATGATTACCCAGAAAACACCACTCCATCATCAAATGACACCATTTTATTAATCTTAAGGGTCCTCACAGAGCCTGCAAATCAGAGCTCCCTTATATATATATATATATATATATATATATATATATATATATACACACACACACTAGAACTACAAGGACAAAATGCCTAAAAATGTATAATTTGACCTAATAACCCTGAATATTGCTCTGACATCACAAAAGGCATCAATGTCACCATTATAAACTCTTACTAACAACAACATTCTCTGGGGGGGCCTGAATAGGGAAAAAAAAAAAAAAAACACCACTGCAGCACCAACAACACAGATTCAGGACTCAAAACTTCTGAAAATAAAATATGAAAGTTCACAGCACACCATCTAAAAAGAAAAATATAAAATACAAATAACATCACATGAAAAACTCTGACAGTCATATTTTTCGTGGTTTATACTACTACTTACACATTACTGAAAAAAGGCAGGAGTAACAAATACAGCCATAATAAAACATTCGAGAAAAGTCTCCCATAATTTTAGTTATTCATCAATCTGTAAGATTTTCATTTCCAGCAGAACACAATTATATGAGGATATCATATGTATGTATGATACCTTCATACAGGGTGTTTCAAAAATACACGGCATAACTTTCCGGAATGAATGAGTTCCTCATATGTAGACAATAAAAATATTTTATATCAACATAGTTCCAGAAATGCTTGGTTTCCGAGTTTTGAAGGTCTGTCTATGACACTTAACTGTTCACATCACCTTATAGTAATTGTTCAAAATGTCTACCTTCTGCCTGAATACAGGCCTCACATTGACATCTCATGGACTCGCGAAGATGCCAAATTCCTGGCATGTTTCGTATTGTCTCACAACCTGCCACAATTCGATTGTGGAGTTTCCACATCAGCTACCAGAGTCGAATACACCAATGACTTTAAATGGCCTCACAAGAAGAAATCTAGTGGGTTTAAATCAGCTGAGTGTGGAGGCCAGGCAGTTGGTCCACCCCCCCCTCTACTTCAGGAGTCGTAGATCTTGGTCATCCTCTGTCGGCAGCACGAGGTGTATAGGTCCCATGTTCACAAAGGTGGCAATGGATACCTTCAAATGTTTTCCTGTCTGGACATCTTTGTTCTGGGAACAGCCTCCAGAGCATTGCCATCTGCCAAACCATACATAAAGTGCATATCCACTTGCTCCTGATTTGAGTACCCGGTTGGAATGGAAAACCACCAGATTCTGTCAGTACCTTGTGATAAAGGAAATCACCTGTGGGAGATTAGATATTCCGGTTAACAACTTGGGAACCAAGCATTTCCACAACTATGTTGATATTAAATATTTTTATTGTCTACATATGAGGAACTCATTCCTGAAATTATGCCATGTATTTTTGAGACACCTTGTGTATCTCTAAATTTCTATTAAATTAATATTGATATTTCCAAATAAAATACACATACAGGATGGCAACTGCTCTAACTGACATTGCTGCTAGTCAAAAGAGACAAGCTGAAACACCATCCTCCTGTCAAATTAGTGAAGGTCACCTCCCCTCTCATAGTTAAGGACCAATAAGATGAACACACACATCACCCCGGGGGCTCACATCTGGTGAGTATGGGCTTGGCAAACCCAGGGTCCTGAGCTGGATATCATCATTCTTCTCTTTCTTGGTGATTCCTTTCTACCTCTCTCTCTCTCTCTCTCTCTCTCTCTCTCTCTCTCTCTCTCTCTCTCTCTCTCTCTCTCTCTCTCTCTCTCTGGGGGTAACTTGAATTTTTTTTTTTTTTTTTTTTTGGCTGGTGCAGCATAAGCCTCAGGCTTCCTTGTACCATATGGCCATTAATAATAATAATAAAGTCACAGAAACTGGTGGAGAACTGATCTGGAGGACAGCATTACTAGTGTCATCCAAAAATGTGTCTTATATGCAGAGAGGGTAAAGGGGGTGGGGTTACATTATTTGCACAAGGTGATTAAATACTGATCCAACTGAATGAAATAAAGGAAATATAAAGTAAAACTGTACTTAGTTTGGCAGCCAGAAGACTTCATGCCACCAGTGCAAAGACAACAGTGTTTACTTACCACGGCCAAAATCTGTTCACATTTAATGCTTGTTCTTTAAAGAAAGTAGAATATCAGGATGGTTAAACAATAAAATAATCTGGAACAAATTAAATATTAATCAGGAAGCTAAAGTTAAAATATATAAACTGTAGTAAGACCTAAAATAACATATTCAGCTGAAACAAGAAGTACAAAAACAAAAGTAAAATGACAAATTAAGCAGTATGAGATAATGTTAAAAGTGAGTAAATTAGAAAAAATTGGAGATTGTTTATTAGCTGGATATATAAATGAGAACTTCACTAACTGAGACTGGAGGGGGGGGGGGTATGAATTATAGAATAGAAATTATATGTAAATATTTTCAAGTCATATATGAACTGCCAATATTTTCATTGGCAGTTCACAAAAAATAAACAATTGTGTTTTCAATCTAGTAATGTAATGCAAATGAAATTAACATAATATGCAAATATTAACTTAGATTGCACATGATGAAAAGAAAAAGAATTTATGAAATGTTTACATTCAAAATAAAACTGGATAAAAATAGTTGAAATTAAATAAAACATGTGATTTTTCAAACTTGGTAAATCTGTAGTAAAGTTAAACTTTACTACAAATTTAATGACAAGTCTCGCATCAAGACTGTTATCGTATTTCTCTTAATTTTCCTTATTCTATTTCATTTCTTAGAACATAGAAATGTTTTTTAAATTGCTATTCAGAATTAGCCAATTTAATAAGAGTATCATGACAATTTCTTCATTAACTTTTCTTCAAACAGAAAAGAAAAAAAGATTAAATTACATGTATTTATTCAGTCTCCTTTCCTCTTTTTCTTAATTTCTCACTTCACTACAGATTTCCCCCCCCCCAAATTATGTTGCTATTTTATCTTCTTCTAGACACCTTCTTACAGCCATCAAAAACCCATTTCATCATTCTACATAATGACAACATATCTGATTCCATCTAAATAAATAGGAACATAGTCATCATTTAATAGTTTTTTCCTTGCACTTACTGCTACTTTGGTTTAAATATTCCAACTTAACTTAATTGTATGCAACACATTTTACGCTATAATTTTTAATATACTGGCCACTCTTTTTTTCTTGTCAGTCATCGAAAAAAATTAAATGCTCTTCAACTTAAAGTTTTAATGTAAAGAAATGTGTATGTTATAACTGATATAACATGTAGATGATCAGTTATATGAATGAAATTCATATCACTCCTGATGAAATTTAAATCAGTTAAATTTAAAACCCTACTAATGAAATTTAATTTCAACGGTAAGGTCATTTTTTAACAAATAAAAATGTCAAACTTAATTTCATTGGATTTAATTTTCTCTTTTTAATGATTTTACTTCTTTTATAAAAGTCATTGTGAAACCATTCCAAAAGTTAGGAACTGTAGCATTATATTCTTGTTTAGAAAATATCTCCATTTTGCATAAACAAAATACAAAAATTTCCATCCATTACACTATGACCAACAAAATTCATTAGTGTACCATCTAAATTCATCAATGCAAGAATTAGAAGAAAAACCTCCAGGTTATAACAGAAGTGGAAGAATGGATGTACATGCTTTGGGCCAAAGCTATTGGCCAGAGACCAGAACTGCCATTTGGACAAAAAAATAAAGTTTCCTACTTTTGGGAAACTTATTTTTAAATTTTGAATAGGCTGTGTGGTATAATGACCTCATAATGTAGAGGTACTTCACAAGTAGCCCAGTACTGCATTACTCTAAATAGAAAGCACTTATCCAATGGCAAAATATACTGCTATTAAAGGCCAAACTTTTAATTTTCAAAACATCTATTTAAATTATACCATTTTATTCTAACCATACTACATTGCTATACCTGGGGTAGCCAACCTTTTTGCTCATCAATACAGATATTGTTGGAAATGCACTGCATTTCCAACAATTTCCAACAATATGTTGCAATGCAATGTAGAGGGCAGATCAAGAAGCTACTGGAGTCAATTCTGCCACCATTCCATTCCTAGAAACACCAGATGTTTTTGCTAACTACATAAAGGGTTTTTGCTAACTACATAAAGGAATTTTATGCTAAACACTTATAATAAAAAAATAAAAATAAAAAATTTAAACAATGTAATGAGAATGTCCTCACAGAATCCAATATTATGAGAATTATGCAACACCCTTATTTGCCTGTGCTAAAGGGGATAAAATATGAACTGTAGGCTTCCATCACTTTTAAACTTGGGTCATAGTTACTAACAATAAAAGTAAGGATGCATCTCATAGTACTGGACTGTTCAAGTCATTACAGTGCTCACACAATTTACCCACCAAGGAGAACCCAAATAGTAAAAAGCCACAGTATGTGTAATGGCATATACTTTAAACAAACATGCAACATACTTTTCTACTGGAGCAGTTTTATTTTTTATTTAGAGTAGTGCAATACCAAGGAAGCTTGTTATTCATTAATTTTTAGAGCTCTGAGCTATTATTTACTTGAGCTATTTATAATTAATAGATATTTATAATAACAAATTTACTTGAGCTATTTATAATTAATCTCACACTGGTCGTGTTTATTTTAACTCACTTCGTTATTTCATTCAGTACGTGTCCCCTCTTCCCACCTTTTCTTATTACTAAATACACCATGAATTGTCAAACTAATAGAGAAAAGTTATCTGTGAAAAGATTTAAACCTCCCAAACACTTCCTTGTTCATTGCACAAATATACGTGGTCTCAGCTCTAATCTTGATGATGTCCATTTCCATCTCAGATGTCCAAATTATTTGCTGTATGATTCCTTTCGCTTCAAAGGTGGTACTTATGCATATGTCGCTTCTGATATTCCCCGTCAGAGACAGTAATTTGGAATCTCTTCTTTTCAATCTTCTATGGCTTAAAATCTCTCTACCACGTTCTATCAAATTCATCTGTTGTTTCTATTGTTCTCTCAATTCCACTAATCACTTGACATTTTGCCTTTCTATCTTTGAAGCTTCACTTTCTCTAGTCCAACTTTCCTAACAGTGAGGTAATTTTTCTTGGTGATTTTCATGTTCACAACTCCCAGCTGGCTTCTGTTTCCTAGTCACACAAACCCAGTTGGTCGAGATGCTGAGGCTTTTGCAATTACTAATGACCTCGGCACAGATGTGTTAGTTTACCTACTAAAATACCAAACAATCCTAACCACACAGCCAACCTACTTAATCTTTTTCTCACAAACAACCCTTCTAAGTACACGGTTGAGTCAGTGGTCCTCTAGGCACCTCAGATCACAATTTGGTGATGGTCTCTTCTCCAGTGCAGCCTTTCTCTCATGGCCATTCCCAACCTCGCATTGTTTGGCATTACCATAATGAAAAATAGGATGATCTGCAAGATTTATTTTTCTTGGTCAGATTACTGTTTCAAAATTTCTGATGTGAATGTTTGCTCAGATCATGTCAGTGAAATTATTCTTGTAGAAAATTAACCCCGGGGGCTCACATCTGGTGAGTACGGGCTTGGCAAACCCAGGGTCCTGAGCTGGATATCATCATTCTTCTCTTTCTTGGTGATTCCTTTCTACTTCTCTCTCTCTCTCTCTCTCTCTCTCTCTCTCTCTCTCTCTCTCTCTCAGGGGGTAACTTGGGAATTTTTTTTTTTTTTTTTTTGGCTGGTGCAGCATAAGCCTCAGGCTTCCTTGTACCATATGGCCATTAATAATAATAATAATAATAATTGAAATTCTTTAATCCACACTCTACCTTAAAATCTCGTCCTTTATCTAAACCTTGGTTTTTCAATAAATGTGCTAAAGTTGTTCAAGAGATAAATGTAGCTTATGGTAATTGGCTTGTTTCCAAATTTTCATTTTCATTTTTTGCCTACACCAAAGCTCTCAACAATTGTAAAGCATTTATTAATCAGTCCAAACTAGATTTTGATCAGGCTAAGAGTAAAAAAAACTTGCTCCTTGTTCAAATGGAAGCCGAGCATTCTGGTCCGTTGCCAAAGCTACTGACCGCAACTTTTGCCCATTTCTGTTCCCACCTCTCTCAAAACCAGATGGTTCTATTGTCACTTCAGCCAAGGATAAAGCTGACCTGCTAGCATCCTATTTTTCTTCCAACTCTTGCATTAATGATCTTGGTAAACCACCTCCCACCAGGCTCCATTCAATGCCTCCTATGGTCCTCCATCAAAAGGATTTTGACAAATATTGATGTTAGGAAATCTCAAGGTCCTGATGGCATTTCTCCACTTGTTCTCTAAACTTACTCCTGTTCTGTGTCACCTCTTTTCACTTTCTTATTCCAAAGCCATTTTCCCTTCTGCTTGGAAATTTACTCATAATCAGCTGGTTTCTAAAATGGGTGACAAATCCCTCTAATCCAATTATCGCCCCATTGCAATTACTTCTACTCTCTCTAAAGTAATGGAGAAATCAATTAACCATTAACTCTTAAACTGTCTGGTAACCTTCACTCTGATCAACGTTCGCCAGTATGGATTCTGTCAGTTTAAATCCACTGATGATTATTGTGACTTTGTTACCCATCTATGGACAAATTCAATGAAAATGTTTGGAGAAACTCAAGCAGTTTCTCTTGACATTTCAAAGGCTTTTGATTGTGTTTGGCATAAGTCTTTTAAATAAGCTTCCATCTTATGGTTTGCCAACTCTGTGTTTTGTAATTGGGTATCCAGATTTCTTTCTGACCACTCAACTGCAGGTGATGGTAGATGGCTTTGTCTCTTCTAACTTCTCGACTAATGCTGGTGTTCCCCAAGGTTTGGTTCTTTCTCTTACCCTTTACCTCTTGTATATTAATGACCTTCTTCCATTGACCAGAAATCCTATCCATAGTTGTGCTGATGTTATTATATTGCATTCCACCTTCCAGTTTGAGAAACCTTGCCCTGCCCAAACTGCTTCAAATTCTCCACTAGCAATTCCTTAAATGCGGATCTCTGGGTAATTCTCCAGTGGGGCAAAGATAACTTAGTTGATTTTAATCCTTCTAAAACTCAGTCCTGCCTTATATCTCGCAAAACAGATTCTTGGCATAAGCAAGTTACTAATACTGCTTCCTGTGCATCTAAAAAGCTGGATTTTCTCTTTTGCTCTCTGCCTTACTTTTCTTCCAAACAGCTATTCACTTTGTACAAATCACAAATTCACCCTACCATGGAATGTTGTTCCCACATCTGGGGTGGTGCACCCATAATCTCTCTCAGGCTTCTAGATTCCACTCAGAAGAGGGCAGTTAATTAATGACATCTCTCTAACAGAATCTCTCCACTCTCTATCTCACAGACATTGTTTGTTTCTGCTGCATGCCTTTTCTATAGATACTTCCGTGGGCACCGTTCTTCTGAATTGGCTTCTATAATTCCCCCTCTCTCTTCCAAAGCAGTCCGAACACATGCCGTAACCAGTCAACATCCTTTTACTGTCCAACTTCAAACTCTCAGAATCAACTTTTCTTTTTCCTCATTTATTCAGCCAACTTCTGTTTTCTGGTACAACTTTCATTCATACATATTTCCTGAAAATCACAATCTGTCAATAAATACCTTGTTTCATCTTCTCAACCTCCAACCCATGCATGGTACTAAGTACTATAAGTTCTAATACCTCTTGTGCTTGGGGTTATCATTAAAAAAAAAAAAAAAAAAAAAAAAGACTTTATCAAAACACTGTCCAGCTGGAAGTGAAAATGATAGACACTAGCTTTTCACATTGTGACCAAAGGGAAGTGGGGATATGAAAGTTAATCACATGCAGAAATTGGCAAAAAGTGGGCACCCAACTAAGCAAGCACCTGATGCTTTCTCCATTTACCTCTGCTAGGATTTTGTAAAATTTTTATTCATTTTTTTTGAAAATTATACACATTTTTTAAAGATGTAAAATTAAATCCTACAAATTGAATGACCTTAGGTTCTGTTACTTGCCAAATCTTGGAATTTACTGGATTCTGTGTAGTGATATGATTATACCCAAAAGAAAAGTTCTGTTTCTATAATGCAGCCTGCTGTACACTTTACTATGCAAGTATATTTCTACTGGTATAACTTACATTTAGAGAAAGATAACACACAATACATGGAAAAGGTTTATATTTACAGTACAATAAAATTATTTCCCTTTTCAAATGTAACATACACAGTTGATGAAGGAATGCTGTTTCACATAGTCCCTTCACAGATGTCTCACTGTTAAGTTTCTTTAGCAATACAACCTCTTCCACAATAAATAATGATCTGTGTTTGAATTTAGAGCTACAGAAATCCTCTAGGCCATTTGATTTTCTATAGATGGCATATTTTAAGCACATATAAAAAAGTTGCAATGTCAATGTTTAGAAACAATTCAAACTTTTGGTGTTCAATGAATGTGTCACATAAGCTTGATGCAAGACCCACAAACTGAGCAATCCATCACTAGTTATCAGCTAACTGCTACTCTCATAAGTAGTAAAGAATTATCTTATAACCTTGTTATATTTCTCAATGTAGCTGGATTGCAATAAAATCTTTAATGACTCTGGAGTGAAATCTCCAACTAATGTGCTTCTTGAGCAAACTCAGGACCTAAATTTATCAATTCTTGAATGATCTGACCCAAGATGCATGATTTAGAACACAGATTTGCAAACTGGATTGAAGTTTTTTTTTTTTTTTTAAGAAGAGGTCCAAATAACAGAAAAAATGGGATAGAAATTCTTGAGATATTCTGATAATGTGTGCTCCACAGAACTCTGACATTCTGCTAATGTTCCATTATATGTTTTTCCTCCCCACTGATTAAGGTACCAGAGAAAACAAGACTAAATTACAGGACAGTTCTGGAGACCAAAAACATTTTGAAAAACCTTGATTTAGAAGATTCAAATGGTACCAAATACTTTCAGCAATCTCTGAATGAAGTGAAATCTCACTGACATTAGTGCCAGTCAGGATTAGTAAAAACAAATGATAGAAATGCTTGATGTGTATTATAATGGCTAATAAACCAACTGCACAATCACTAGCTGTTATTTGGTTTTTAGGAGCATCAGCAATTAAGGCCATATTGCTCTGGGGATATGCGGTGGTCATTCCCTAACCTTTCCGCATCCTCCGTATTTGGTGGTCATGGGCTCTAACCCCGGTCTAATCAAGAAGCGTGTGCTATGCACTGCTGCTCCTGCCCACCTGGCTATGGAGGTGCTACAATCACTAGCAGTTTCCCATGGTTCTGCTGAGTGGCCTTTCAAAGCACAGTAATAATGTTATCTCGTGTAAACTTTAAAAAGAAAAATAAGAACCATCTAGACTGCTCACATACTAACTTCCTTATTTTATTCACACAAACAAAACAAGCATGATTGAATTGTCTCATAGCATCACCTAGGAACGACAAATGATGTTAAATTTCATATAAAAGTATTCACGAGTGAGTGGATTTGGCTACGTGGTGAGTGGATTTTACTCATATTTCTTAACCCCTGGTGGTCAGCACCCACTTACAAATTATGCTAATTGCTAAACAAAAATGTCCATTATATACCAGCATGACAACTTAAGCAATACAGAAAAAAAAGAAAACCATTAGGACATCAGCAAATCCAGAGTTAATTAATATTTAGACAATTTCTGTCAATACAACTAAATCCAAAGAGAGGAATGAAATACTATAAACAGAAAATTTACTAAGTCTGAAAACTTATAAGGAAAATGCTCATGACAAGGATAATAAACCATAATTTCTAAATTTACATACAAATTACCAAATTCAGAAATGCATATTTATATATAAGTACTGATTTTATGACATGGTACTTCAAACTTTTACATTATCACTGTATGAACAACAGTTAAAAAGCTAGAAGCTTAATATTACACTTAAGTTTGCAGTGTTGAAGGTACTCTTATAAACACAAGACTATATCCAATGCAGGATTCATTTAAATATTTGACAGAAACTGTGAAACATGCAGAAACTGTCAAACATGTTTTAACTTAGATTTTCAAAACATATTTTGAAAATCTAAATAGCAATTTTATCTGAAGGGGTACTGCAAAATCATATCAATACTCAGAAAAATCTTTATTTAAAGTTATAAGAACAAAATCACTACAATACACATAGACATGTCCCTATCAGAATTTTCTGAGTACAGCAGAGAAGGATATTAGACCTGTCCATCTTAAGTACCTTTATCATACTGGAGGCAAATATTGCCCACATCTGCCTTCATAGTTTAAGTTTCAAAGCATTTAGATGAAGTGGATTTGAAAAGGATAAAGTGAAAATATCAGTTTTCTTTATCTAAAAATTAATTGTAAATTTCATTCTAGGTATTATAACATTGTTCACCTACAATTTGAATATTTGGGTGTAAAATATAATTCAATTTGTGCTTTTAAAATATTGTTTATTTAAACAGCAACACAACAAAACCTCCCTTATCATTCATAATTAAATATAAACAGAAGTAAAGAATTTGAAGCATACACAAAATGTCTAGAGGAATTTACATAAAAATAGAACCAAATTTTTTACTGATGTCCACTAACTGTAATATGGGAAGTCAAAACCCAAACATTTGAGAAGCTCCTATTCAATAAAGTGCTAATGGAGACAGTGGCATTATCAGACAAAATGTTTGCAACACAGCTTGTTCTGATAATGAAAAAAAATTGCCAATTTGATTTGATGATGCATGTTTCACTGAGTACATATTACAATAACAAATGAAGTGATCACCATGACAAATTCAGTCTAAATCTTAATAAAAACCATGAAATAAATCAAAGATAACCCATACATACACATAGTTTGATTCATGCTTACAATCAAGGAAGAATCATCTCCCTAATAAACACTTGGAACAAGTATGCTTTGTCAAACTGGAAAGGCACTGATGGACTGATGTTTTACTACATATCAAAATGTTTTATTTGGAAAATTCTGAGAAGGAAATGCATATAAACTGGTATACATATAATGATTGAGGAGGATAATTTTAAAAGTTGTTATCATATAAAGTAGAATTTTAGATTCTACTTTATATGATAGATGTGGGGAAATTTGCCTTTAGCCAGCGGGTAGTTGGTTGATGGAACAGACTTCCATCCCTTGTTGTGGAAGTTGATAGCCTAAATAAATTTAAGGCTCAGCTGGACAAGTATTTTGAACGGACAGAGGGGTGAAGTGGAAGTTTTTTTTTTTTTTTTTTGACTGATGCTGCATATGCTTGCATCATATGCCTCTACTAATGCTAATGCTAATATTTTAAAAATACAACTGGAGGATTTTATTGAGATTTTAACATGAGATTTTAACACAGCTGGGGAGTCAGCTGTTAATAACCAAAGTAGTTATTTACAAAATATTTACATATACACAAGCCACTTACTGAAAGCTTCCACAAATTGCATGTGTTACATAAATCAACCATATATGGGATGCATCCTAACATGAAACAAGCTGACCCGTTTCTGGACATTTGCATTTTACAACTGCTACATCATTCTGGTTACAATAGTATACAAGAAGTTAACTACAGTACTGTAAATGAATGCAGCTACAATTAAAATGTAGCCATAGCTTTTTTTTTTTTTTTTTTTTTTAAATCCTCACAGTTAAGGCAAACAATCCCAAAGGATTTGTTTTGTCGTTTCTGTAAGGATATCTGGAAACTTTATGTCAAATGTAATAATAAGATCTCCTCTTTTTGATGGTTCTTTTGGGTGTGGCAGTCCCTGACCTTGTACCCTCTGAATGGTATTAGGCTTCACAATATCACTTATCCTCAAAGTTTTCTTTTCACCTGTTATAGTTGGAATCTCTATTTTTGTTCCACATAATGCCTAAAATAGAAAGGATTATTTCAATAAGCAATGTTTTGGTGTGTCTGCACATAATTTACACTGCTTTGATTTTTTAAAATAAAAAGTAAATGATATGGCATGCCCTAACAATTCAGCAACAATTCATTATATAACTAATGGAAAGAAAACTGATATCTGTAAATAAGTTTTAAAGTAATTTTCTAGAAGAGGTAACCCATTTATTACATACTTTTATCAATAAATTAAAATAACAAGCAACTCTAGAACTAACCCCATGAAATAATCTTTAAATACTAAAAAAAAAAAAAAAAAAAAAAACAACAATTCACGAACAAATATGAAAATGTATAGTTTCTTACTATAAAATTAATTAACTGTGGAAAATTTCCAGAGCAATCAAAATGTGTACAATTTAATGCAATGCAGTTTAAAATTTTAACTGGGTCTAACTACTAATTGTTAAACTTCGGTGGGGGACTGTTTTCATGGGAAGTTCCAGGTCCTCTAATCACCATTAATCAACAACTCATTGGGAATGCCTGCCTTTCTACTGTTACCAAACAAGTACCCAGATTAATAATGGCAGTGTATCCAGACAACTCCATCATCTATCAACAAGACAGTGTACCATTCAGCAAGGCCTGGCAGGTTGCTAACTGGTTTGATGGAACAATGAATTTTCAGTCCTCCTCCCATAGCCAATCAAACCCATCTGATCTCAACCCAATTGAGCATGTTTGGGACCTACTGGAAAAGGACATTAGATGTTTACAACCATCCACTTGACAATATGCAAGCATTACTGGGCACATTGTGCAATAAATGGGTAGCGTTACCAAAGGTCACTCTGCAACACCATGTAATATCCATGCCAAGATGGATACTCAAGGAGTTTATATAAGTAAAGAAGTCCTTGCTGTTTTTCTTAGCATCCATTGCCAAAGATCTCATAATCTGCCTTTGCTTGCCTAACCTCCTTTGTGACTTGATTACAGACTAGCTTATATCTGCCACAGGTTTCTGTGTCACCTGATAATTTATATGCATCCCATGCATTTTTCCTTCTCTTCCACGAGTCTCATTAGTTCATCTGACATCCATTTAGGCCTAAAACTTGAGCAATATTAAAAACTGGAGATTGCCATGGACATTTTGCTAGTAGGGAAAAGAAGGCGATTATCCCTTTGTATAAGGCAATGGTCAGGCCACGTCTTGAGTACTGCATACAGGTCTGGAGGTCTCATTTTAGGAAGGATGTATCATTGCTTGAGCGTGTACAGAGTAGGGCAACAAGATTGGTGAGGGGAATGAAGGGATCCTCTTACCAAGAAAGGCTTAAGTTCTGCAAATTGCAGTGGCTGGAGACTAGGGAGAGGTGATCTGATTGAAGTATATATGGCCTTGAATGGGTTTAGCACGCTGAATTCTGATGGGATTCTTCCACTTACTCAGATTATGAACCCGAGGGGGCAAGACAATTGTAGAATAGATGTGTGGAAATTTGCCTTTAGCCAGCAGGTGATTAATTGCTGGAACAATCTTTCATCTGTTGTTGTGGAAGTTGATAGCTTAAATAAATTCAAGGGGGAACTGGACAAACTTTTAGAGGGAATGGATGTTTGAAATTGTTTTTTTTTTTTTTTTTTTTTGGACTGGTACTACATAAGCTCATATGCTTACTTTCTTGCATCACATGCCTCCATTACTACTACTAGATGTGTATGGCTGTATCATAGGCCAACTGCTTCCGCAATTAACAGGAGAACTACAAGTAACAGCAGAATGTTCCATGACTACCTGAATTGGTCTGATGATGAACGAACTGGATTAAGTCAAAGAATGGAATTTACAGAATTTCTTCGGAACCACAGCATATATACCCAAAAGTGCCCAATAAAGGTATAATAACATGCTATCGGCTCCATGAATTGGAGGAGATGAATAAAATGCACAAGGTCTCAACAGGCAGAACATGTTGAGACCTTGTGCATTTTATCCAGGCATTACAGGAAGGCCTGTTTTTGATCAAAAACGTGTCCCAGAAATTGTTTTCATTACCACTGAAACATCATTTTGTTCAGAACCTGCATGAAGATTGTATTTATGACCAAGATGAACAGTCATTTGTGCCTAATCTTGAACAAACTCGCCAATGGCCAACTGAACAGTTTGTTTCAAGTATCACTTGATAATTCTTATATTATAAGAGTTACAAGTACTAAAATTGTCAAAGTAATTGTTAAAAGAACTAAGAATTTAGTTTTTGTAATTACAACTTTGACTACAAAAAGTGTGTATAGGGCAAACACTTAGGCACATTACACCCGGATGACACTATCATATGACCCTCTATAGTTATTCCCTATTGTGACAGTTAGTGGCCCTTTCAAACTAACAATATTTGATGATACTACAGCAGTCTGTGTCAAAACGACATGATACTCAGAGTCAGAAAATTTAAAATTTAATCCTGCTTGTAATTTACATGCTCCCAGAGATTTGAGAATTTCATTAAGAAATATTATTTCAACATATTGCAAAAAGAAAATATAATAAAACAATAAATAAATAATACACATATATATATTAAATGAGTAATATGGTAGGTTGATAATCATTAATATACTGAATTTATGGGCTAATACCACTGCAGTAGAAATAGATACACTATGTCCATAATGTAATACAGTGGATTCCGGTTATTTGGGCCACCGGTTAATCGGGGCAGCTGTTTATTTGGGGCAAATCTTAAAAAAACAGAAACCCATCGAGAAAATAGCCAGGGTTTACTTCGCTTAATTGGGACAGGAGACCGCAGCACTAGAGATTACCCTACAATTGTCTCCGATGGTACCACGTGGTTCGGTCGAAATTCTGGAGGTCACAACCATAAAACAATAAAAACAATTAGCAGTCACCTGTTTATTGGGTTTTTCTGTTAGTGAAATATATCATAAACGTACAGTAAACTCGATCTTACTGAATTTGTGATAATACCGACAGCTGGAATTCTGTGAGTTATTATGGTGAAATGTGATTACACTTCCTTGAAATCTTCAATCTTATAAAAAAATTAATTTTCAGATCTTCTCTTCATTCCTATTTTTAAAGCTTTGTAACTCATTACTCCGTTCTCACTTGCACGTATTGTGTTACTTGCAATTTGTGTGTGCTGTGTTCTTTGTTATTGATTGCATATCTTTTTACTGTTTTAAATTTTAACCTTCCCCGCCCACAAATGTCAGTGAACAGAAATGTCAACTAGTTCATATGTACATATTACAGTACGTATTAATTATTCCGATTATATTCTTCCGATTTTCACGTATCATTTAATTTTTTAATTGGTAAGGTAATAAAGGGAAAGTTTGTGCTTAATATATCTTTACTTTTATAGCCTGTGGATAATATTCCTCCTATTTTCACTAATTAGAATCTCTGTTTAATAGAATTAAAATTCAATTCACAAACGTGATCACAATGGCCGCCGCTTACTGCACATCATATAGTGAACGGTACTTTACTATGTTGAGTTCGTCGTAACGTGATTTGATTGTACAGTGAACCAATTGTAAAGAAAAGGGAGGGGGGGGAGGTAAATTGTATTTTTAACTATTTACGTGAAACTTCGGTTAATTGGGGCAGCCGCTTAATCGGGCCAAAATGCACTAGTTCCGATGAGTCCCAAATAACCGGAATGGACTGTACATATCCACGCACGCGCACACACACACACACACACACAGGGTGATTCACTACCAGTGCGACAAACTTGCAGGAGGTGTAGGGGGCACAAAGGCGAATTGGAATCACATAGCATTGCAGGGTCCGAAATGCCTTCGTCATGCGGTAGAAGAAGACGTTGAATGGGAGGTCGCATGAACAGCGATCCCGCTGGAAGTCAGCATTTGCGAACTGGTTCCCGAGGCAGTAGGATGGACGAGTATTCAAATGTTGAACTGGCTGACATGCACCTCACGTATGGAGCTGCGGACTGTAATGGGCACGCCCCTCTGCGCTTGTACTAGGAATGTTTCCCGAAAAGGCGTGCTCCTCATTATACGATTTTTGTACGTGTGCACAGAAGGTTACGTGAGACTGGTTGTTTCATGAGAGGTACCATGAATCGAGAGCGAACGAGGAGGATGCCAGACAATGAGGAGAATGTCCTACGTCTTGCTGAAGGCAATCCGAGTACGAGTACTCGGGCAATAGGCCAACGATTGGGTATTTCCCAATCCACTGAATGGAGGATACTGTCAACAAACCAAATGAGTTCATACCATCTGCAATGCGTCCAATCATTGGAGCCTGCGGATTATCCACTCCGGAGGACTTTTGCTACTTGGTTTCTTCAACAGAAACGGTTCGCAAATGCTGACTTCCAGCAGGATCGCTGTTCACGCGACCTCCCATTCAACGTCCTCTACCACATGACGAAGGCACTTCGGACCCTGCAATGCTATGTGATTCCGAAACGCTGAAAACGGTAAAGACCTGGCTTTCTCTCACCTTGGAATCCTCCTACTTGGTTACCGGACACGGGTCCCTCAACGAAAAGTTACATCAACTGGGTTTGCTACCAACAGATCGCTGTTTCTGCGGCAGTTCAGAGAATTGGAAACATCTTTTCGAATGCAGGTTGTACGATGACTTAAGAAGGACCCTGCTGCAAGCTGTGCCAGGTATCTCAGAACAGCAACCAGAGCCTCTACTCCAAACACCTGACAATCTAAAGGCTTTCCAATCCTATGCATCCGAAGTCTTTAAGCGCAGGAAGCAGAGCTACATAGTTGTTACTGCACCTAACAATACCTCTTCAGTGACTTAAAGAGTTCTATATTCGCATGCCACCATCTTCTTCATTTTTTTTTTCTTTTCCACGTGCTGTCTGGAGTTCCCACTCTAGTGCAGCCAGTTTATTTATTCATTCATTTTCATTTCATTTCATTCAATTATTTATTTATTTTATTTTATTTATTTTTCTCTTCTTTATTTTCTAAATCAAACTATTCTTTTCTTTATTCTTATTAAATTATTATTTTTCTTATTTATTTAATTTGTTCTTCACGCGCTCTGCCTTGAGATCCCACTCTAGCGCAGCCAATTTATTTACTTATTTTATATCTATTTTTATTATTTTTTATTTTTTTCACGCGCTCTGCTTCGAGTTTCCACTGTAGTGCAGCCAATTTATTTATTTTATTATTTTTATTTCTATTTTTATTTTTTATTTTTTTTATTCCCTTTTTTATTATATATATATCTTTATTAATTAATTTTTTTTCACGCGCTCTGCCTTGAGTTCTCACTCTAGTGCAGCCAATTTAATTAAATTGCTTTTTTCTTCTTCTTCTTATTTCTTTATTTTTTATTATTGTTTTTTTATCATTATTATTTAATATATATATTTTTTATTAATTAATTTATTATTATTATTTTACTCTTTTTCTTTTTTTTTTTTCCCCTAACTGCACCACGGGTGGTTTTTTTTTTTTTTTTTATTTATTTATTTATTTATTTTTTTTTTTTTTTGGGCTCTTCTGTCTTTATCTCCTCCCTCTGGAATGGGCCCCCAGAGGAATCTGTTCCACCTTCTGGCAACACTAGGTGGGTCAGAGTCTCTCTTGAGACAGTACATGTTTTTCTGGGACTGGCCCACCTTCCCGTGGTGTGGACGAGTACCCAGAATCATCTGTCCAGGCGACTGATGCTTCTGGGTAGCCAAGTGGCCAGAACATAACAACAGAACACACACATAATACACACAAACGTACGTCACACACATATCTGGCCCATTTGTAGTGATACTGTTCTTCACAGAGACACAAGGCGGAGTTGAACAAACGTTCTAGGTGCCGCCCTTACATATACACATGTCCACCTCACGTATGGAGCTGCGGACTGTAATGGGCACGCCCCTCTGCGCTTGTACTAGGAATGTTTCCCGAAAAGGCGTGCTCCTCATTATACGATTTTTGTACGTGTGCCCAGAAGGTTACGTGAGACTGGTTGTTTCACGAGAGGTACCATGAATCGAGAGCGAACGAGGAGGATGCCAGACAATGAGGAGAATGTCCTACGTCTTGCTGAAGGCAATCCAAGTACGAGTACTAGGGCAATAGGCCAACGATTGGGTATTTCCCAATCCACTGAATGGAGGACACTGTCAACAAACCAAATGAGTTCATACCATCTGCAATGCGTCCAATCATTGGAGCCTGCGGATTATCCACTCCAGAGGACTTTTGCTACTTGGTTTCTTCAACAGAAACGGTTCGCAAATGCTGACTTCCAGCAGGATCGCTGTTCACGCGACCTCCCATCCAACGTCCTCTACCACATGACGAAGGCACTTCGGACCCTGCAATGCTATGTGATTCCGATTCGTCTTTGTGCCCCCTTCACCTCCTGCAAGTTTGTCGCACTGGTAGTGAATCACCCTGTATATATATACTATATTGTTAGTTTATGAGGAAGATAATCGTAAGAGACATACTCAGATAAATCTATGGAGAACGCATAAGTGAAGCATGCTACATATATTTCCAAAGATAATGCACAAAAACTTATCACTGCAGTGTTCTCCCCAGAGCATACTGCCTGCCTAAAATTCAAGCGATTCTCACGATCATTCTTGCGCTGTATGCTCTCGTTCAATATTAATTCGAACACAGTATGGGATCGAGGTCAATGTGACGGGAGATTATAATGTTAAATTATACAACAAATTTCTTCTATGGATCGCTCTAGTCACATTTATAAATAACAAAAAATTTTATAATATTGCGAAGTATTACACTTCCCCACCCGGCTGGCAAAATTTTCTGGGGAGAACACTGTACTGTATACGTACAATCTGGATGGCTTCTTCCAGGATCAATTACCCAAATTGAAAGGAAAAAAACAATAAGAGGTTCTCTGTTTCTGTAATGATCAATATGCACTAAGGCAAAATAAATTTTGAGGTTCCATAATTATGATTTATATAAAATATAATAGAAATTATTTGATTTGCCTAAGTGCATTAGCATTAGTAGAGGCATATGATGCAAGAAAGCAAGCTTATTCAGCATAAGCCAAAAAAAAAAAAGCACAACCACTACTCCCATTTCACCCCTCCGTTCGTTCAAAATACCTATCCAGCTGAGCCTTAAATTTGTTTAGGCTATCAACTTCAACAACAAGTGATGAAGTCTATTCCACAAACCAACTGCCCGCTGGCTAAAGGCAAATTTCCGCACATCTATCCGACATCCGTCCTTCCACAATTTGAATTTATGCCCTCTCAGGTGATCATTCTGAGCAAGATGAAGAATACCATCGGCACTGAACATGGTCAAGCCATTCAAAGCCTTATACACCTCTATCAGATCACCTCGCCGATGCCTAGTCTCCAGACTCTGTAATTTGCAAAATTTAAGCCTTTCTTTGTAAGAGCAACCCTTTGTTCCATTCACTAATCTTGTTACCCTTCTCTGTACTCGTTCCAGCAGCTCTACATCTTTCTTGAAATGAGGCCTCCAGACCTGTATACAGTACTCAAGGTGTGGCCTGACCAATGCCTTATACAAGGGAATAATCACATCCCTATCCCTGCTAGAAAAATTCCTGTATATCATTGACAAGACACCATGAGCTACTCTTGCAGCTCGTATGCACTGCTCAGAGAACTTCATATCTGCCTGCACAATTATCCCCAGGTCCTTTTCATTCTCTACCACTGTCAGCGTAGTACCACAGAGTTGATACGTTGATCTGGGGTTACTGTTTCCCATATGTAGTACTTTACATTTGTCAATGTTAAACTTCATTTGCTACCTCTAAGCCCATCTGCTCAACCTTTCCAGATCCTGTTGCAGCAGCATAGCATCAGTAGTGTCCTTAACACCCCTGCCAACCTTTGTATCGTCTGCAAACTTGGACATTAAGCTTGATATACCATCATCAATATCATTCATAAACACCGAAAACAACAACGGACTCAACACTGAACCCTGAGGAACTCCACTAATAACATTAGTCCACGTTGAGCACTGTCCATTGATTACCACTCTCTGTCTTCTGCCACTCAACCATCCCTTTATCCATAGCAGCAATTTGCCTCCAATGCCACACTGCTCCAATTTGTGCAGCAGTCTTCCATGTGCAACAGTATCAAAAGCCTTTCTAAGATCCAAATATATAATATCAAAGTTATTCCCTGCATCCAGTTCTTTTGTGACTACATCATAGTATCCAATAAAATTGGTCAGACAAGACCTGCCCTTAACAAAACCATGCTGTGTCTGAGCTATAAGTGAATTCTCTAGATGATCCTGCAGTGCTTCTTTAACCAGTGCCTCCATTAATTTTCCTGGAACCGAAGTTAAACTAACAGGTCTATAATTACTTGTGTCAGCCTTTGATCCTCCTTTGTGAATTGGAGTTACATTTGCACATCTCCAGTCTATGGGTACCTCCCCTGAGTCCAAAGAAGCTCTCATAATTATGGCTAGGGGTTTGCTTACTTCCTTTGCTGCCTCCTTTAATATAACTGGATAGATCCCATCCACCCCGGGTGCCTTTTTTATGTTTATCCCCAACAATTTTTCCTCCACTTTCCTCTCAGTTATTAGAAAATCATCTAGCTCACTGCCAATGTTTACTTCACCTACGACATTCCCCTTCCTGAATAACTCCTCATGTGTGAATGTAGATGCAAAATACTCGTTTAGATTGTTAGCCACCTGAGCAGGATCCTCAACTGTTGAACCATCAACATCCAGTGGACCAATCTGATTCATTCCTTTCCTTCTTGAATTTAAATAGGTAAAGAGCTCTTTTCTGTTTTTCTTTGCATCCTTTGCCAAGGATTTCTCATAATCTTCCTTTGCCTGCCTAATCTCCTTTGTGACTTGGTTACAGACCAACTTATATCTATCATAGGCTTCCATGTCACCCATTAATTTGTATGTATCCCATGCATTTTTCTTCTCTGCCACATGTCTCATTAGTTCATCTGACAACCATTTAGGCCTGAACCTTGAACAATATTTCTTGGTTGGTATGTAAAGCCTGGTAGCTTCCAAGATTAGTTCCTTGAATGCTTCCCATTTTGAATTTGCTGTTGGTAACATCATTAGTTGGTCCCACTGTATAGAATTTAAATACTGTCTGAGACTATCATAGTTGCCTTTACGAAAGCAAAAACCCTTCCCTTTACCTCTGATGGTAGTTACCTCCTTGAGTAAATCCCACTTCAACACACACTGTGATCACTGCCACCTAGTGGTTCCTTTATCTGCAGATTCTTAATGCATGAAGAATCACTACTGATAATCATATCAAGAGTATTACTCCCTCTAGTTGCCTCCCGAACATGCTGGTGTAGAAAACAATAATCCAATAAATCCACAACAGCCTTGCTAGTGTGTGAGTGACCAACCCACAAATTCCAGGCAATATCTGGGAAATTAAAATCTGCCATTATAACACTCTCTGATGTACTGGCCCATTCTATTTCCCTGTACAGTATCTTATTATACTCATCAGAGTCATTAGGCCTATAGCACACTCCTACTCTCAATTTTGATTTACCTATGCTTATGTCACACCAAACTGACTCGACACTGCCCTGTCCATCGATGTCGACTGGCTTCACTTCCTTGGATTTTGTGTTTTTTAACTAATAGTATAACCCCTCCTCCCTTCCTATCCTGTCTATCCTTTCTGTAGACGTTGTACTCCCCAAATTCCAGTTCTGCATTCCTTATATCTGTGTGACACCATGTCTCTGATATCCCAACAATATCTGCCTTTGATGTTTTGAGCAAAACCTCAAATTCATCAAATTTATTTACTAAACTCCTAGCATTGGTGTACACGCAAGAATACATGCACCTGTTTCTATTCTTAGCTACCTTAACAAAACCCATGTGTTTACTTGTACCGCAATGACTTCGAGCAGTCTATGAAATATCCTGCATATCACCTCTGACACTGGCTACTGTTAATCTATTTGTCTTTGTCTTCCCCCAAGCTAGCAGTTTTCTGACCTACCTAACACTGCCTCGATAGCATCAGCAAATATTCTTGCACCCTTTCTATTTAAGTGTATCCCATCCCTGTAGAAGCAATCTCTCCTGTTAACAAGTACAGTCCAGGCTGAAAAAAATTCTACCCCTTGAGCCTTGCACAATCTTTCCAGGGCCGAATTTTCCAGGGCATGTTGATCATTACAGAAACAGAGAACCCCTTATCATTATTTTTTTCCTTTCAATTTGGGTGGTTGACTCCGGAAGAAGTCACAAAGATTGTAGGTATACAGTGATAAGTTTTTGTATATTATCCTTTGCATATATGTAGCATGCTTCACTTATGCATTCTCCATAGATTTATGTTGTTGTTGTTATTTGGTTTTTAGGAGCATTAGCAACTAAGGCCATATTGCTCCGGGAATATGCAGTGGTCATTCCCTGACCTTCCCGCATCCTCTGTATTTGGTGGTGATGGGCTCGAACCCCGGTCTAATCAAGAAGCGTGTGCAACGCACTGCTGCTCCTTCCCACCTGGCTACGGAGGTGCCCCCATAGATTTATCTGGGTATGTCTCTTATGATTATCTTCCCCATAAACTAATATGGTATATATATATATAAAGGTTGCAGACTAAATTTGCAGAATGCAGAATGCAGACTAAAAACTGTGAGTGGATCTATGGAAAACATGAAAAAATAATAAGAAAGTACATATAGCTGTATATCTCATAACTTCAATGTCACCTTCAGGGGTCAACCATTGAAATCATAGGAAAGACAGCAATATGTAGTCCTCCATTTCTGACAAAAAATATATGCTCAGTATATTAATATTAGTAATGGCCATTTAGTGCAAGGAAGCCCAAGGCTTATGCTGCACCAGCCAGAAAAATAAATAAATAAAAATTTAAAATAATAAAATAAAATAATAAGAGAAAAGAAAAGACAACCTATGCATTTCCCTCCTCCCCTTGTTGTTTACATGGGTAGGCAACTTATTCCAGTAATTTATAACACCCTAGTTCTAGAATCATTTATAACCTTGAAAATTTCATTCTCATCCATTTTAATATTGCCTCTCAGGGCCTTACACACTTCAAATCAAGTCACTTCTAAGGTGCCTAGTTTCCAACCTGTGCACCCCACAGATTCAAAGTCTTTTCTCATAAGGACATCCTTTTGCCAATCTCATCAGGCAAGTTACTGTCAATGTCTTTGTCTTTATCAATGTCTTTTTTTAGATGCAGTCTCCATAACTGAACACAGTATTCCAAGTGTGGTCTAACAATATGATAGGATTATGACATCCTTATCTCTACTAGCAGATGTAACAAAAACAATGCCATTTTACCTAAAATGATACTTTGCACAAACTTATTCAGCTAATTTATATGTTAACAGTAAGCTAATTTACATTTAAAATTAGCTTACATATAATGAAGTCAATTTTAAAGTATTATCTTGAATGTTCTTTCTTTAGGTTTAAAACCAAAAACTTCATAAAACAGAGCCAAGCAGTAATAATTTTTTTTTTTTTTTTTTTTCTGAAATGACTGTCTGAAGCAAATCAACATGAAAGTAAAGAAATTAGATGATGAATGCCCATATCATATAGTGCCACCAAGAAGTAAGTTGATGAATTCAAAAAGGGCTGTAGAACAGCCAATGATGAATATAGATCTGGACAACCCATAACTATGATGATTGGATTGAGTTACAATAGAGATTGTTCTTTAACTAGCAAAATCTTTCAGGTATGATAAGCTGGGCTTGTCATACCTGAAAGATGACAAGCCCAGGGGATGAGATGTGCACCCACACCACACAGGGCACATGCAGCCCCCTCTGTGCTACCAAGCAATACTAGATGGTATGTATGTATGTATGTATTTGTGTAGGGTGGCACCTAGAACATTAGTTCATCTCCACCTCGTTTCACTTTTAAGATACATTCTGTAGAAATGGCCAGAAATGAACTGGCTGTTTGGCTACCCGGAATCGGCATTCGGAAATGCACCACAACCACGGGAAGGTAGACCAGTGGCTACCAGCCAGCAGCAGAAGAGAGGGATGCCAAGGGCCTGACAAAGTTCGAGCCAAAGACTCTTGCAAAAAAATTGTTAAAAATAAAAAAACAGAGGGAAAATCTTAACTATAGAAAAATTAAATACTGTACACAAAATTAACCTGAACATATTGAAGTAAACAAATGATACTTTGAGGTTTTCAAGGTAAACAAAGTAAGTAATCTTGTTAAATTTTTAAAATTAATGTAAATATCATTAATTGCTACATCTGCAATTAAAGTTTATATACATAGAAATAATTAAGTACAATGAAATATTCACAGGTGCAGTCACTGCAGAAAGAATTGCAAGCCTTTTATTGAAGGCTGCCTTAGCAACATCCTGAACAGCATGGTAACTGGTGGCATCAGATACAAAATTTGGTTCCAATCCTGATGAAAATTTTGGAACTGCATTCTGCAGAGTTATTCGAAATTCATTGTATGAGGGACAAGAGTACAACACATGCTACCAATCTTCCACACCACTGCAATGGCAGAGTTCCGTAAGAGACGAACAAAATTTAACAGGAGCGTGAATCTGGTGAGTATGGGCTTGGCACACCCAGCGTCCTGAGCTGGATATCATCATTCTTCCCTTTCTTGGCGATTCCCTTCCCTTCCCTTCTACCTCTACCTCTCTCGGTAATCCAGAAATTTTTTTTTTGGCTGGAGCAGCATAAGCTTCAGGCTTCCTTGCACCATATGGCTAATAATAATAATTTAAACAGTTTCTGATTTAATTATCCATGTCCTGATAACAAATAGGAGGTAAACAAGTCAACACTAAACCAGATGTAGCTTTTTTATCCATAAGAGTGTTAACTTCAGGAGAAAAAGAAAAAAAAAAAAACTTATGAGTTACACTGCCCGGTGTTGTGCTATCCCACCTACTCTGCCACAAATTGATCAATTTTTGCCAAATTCTTTGTTGTTCAGCTTTAATACTGACTTCAGTGTTAATAGAAATTCCAAGGATCTGAGTGGGAATCTGACGTTTCAGGCGATAACATAAGCCTCTGAAAATTCCATAGAGATCAAGTGGTAACGTCCCAGCTAAAACCTGCAAAGGAGGTGTTGAAACCATTTGACAAATCTTAAAAATGCAAAGTAACATTGTACGCTGTACTGACATCAATTTTGATTGAAATTGTACAGTCTGTATCCTATGAGTACGGACTGTACAATTATGGGACCCTAAGACCCCACTCAGTTCTAGGAACTCTGCCAAGAGTGATGGTGAAATTTCTGATCTTAATTCACAGATTGGATAAATGAGGGATAAAATTTAACCTGCTGTCAATAGTTATTCCCAAAAATTTAATTTCCGTTACTAGATATTTGTATATCGTTTATTTTAACTTTTGGTGGTCGACGAACATCCAATTTAGAGCCAAGAATCATAATTTTTGTCTTGGTAAGACTAATTTTTAATTTATTTTCAACTGTCCTTTGTTGAAGATCAGATAAAACTTTCTCAGCAGATATTTCAATTGAAGATCTAAGGCGGAAATTGCCACTAACATGGACTGTCAAATCATCTGCATATGCGATGATCTTCACAATGTCAAAGGTTCGGGTAATTCAACCTTGCAAAACAAAGTTCCAGAAAAGTGGTCTCAAAATAGAGCTTTGAGGACACCCTCGAAAGACCTGATGCAAAATTTGTCTATACTTAGATCTGACGGTGATAAATCTGTTAGAAAAATAATTCTTAATTAAAAGATAAAGTTGCTAGGAACATTCGGCATGACGTATACATTCGAAGGCACTTTCAAACAAAAGGGAATCAAAAGCACCCTCGAAGTCAATAAAGACAGCAAGAGTATACTTGAAACTGGAGTGTTCAACAGAAGAAATTAAGTCAACAAGGGCGTCCTTGCAAGATCTTCCAGGAGGAAATCCATACTGATTAGGCACAATTAATCCCCGTTCCAAATACTAGGTGGTAGACCAGTGCAATACCACCACTTGCCTTACTGGAGCCTGGAAGTAGTTGAATCCATGTTCAGTCTCCAGAGGAAGCACCAGCAAGCCCAAACCGCCAACTCTTCCTCGACGCAGTATAATTGATGTCTTCTGAAGTTATGATGGACATCACGGCAAAATCCAATCTACCTTACATTTCAACAGTACAGCTCTAAACCAGCATTCCCAGACCAGACACTAGATAGTCCACCAGAGTGAAACTATTGGTAACTCTCTAGGAGGCTTCCAGATCAGCTAGTGTATTATCTTGCTACCTCTGCGATACCAATACTGACTGGAAGAGTCTGAACAGTGGTGTTTTTTTTTTTTTTTTTTTCCCTTTTGAAAAGACCCAAACAAGAGAGGTATTAGAACCTATAGTACTTAGTACTGCACTTGGGCTGGAGGTTAAGAAGACAAAAGAAGATATTTGTTGACATTAGACCAACTTGCATTTTTCTTCTCTGCCACATGCCTCATTAGTTAATCTGACATTCATTTAGGCCTAACCCTTGAACAATATTTCTTAGTTGGTATGAAAAACCTAGCAGTTGCCAAGATTAATTCCTTGAATGCTTCCTTGAATGAATCAACAATAAGTTGATCCCACTGTATAGAATTTAAAAATTGTCTCAAAGTAGTAATTTTTACGAAAGCAAAAACCCTTTCCTTTACCCCTGATGGTAGTCATATCTCTAAGTAAATCTCACATCAGTACACTGTGATCACTGCCACCTAATGGTTGCTTTATCTGCAGATTCTTAATGCATGAAGAATCACTACTGATAATCAGGTCAAGAGTATTACTCCCTCTAGTTGCCTCCTGAACATGCTGTTGTAGAAAACAATCATCCAATAAATCCACAAAAGTCTTGTTAGCGTGTGAGTGAACAACCTACAAATTCCGGTCAATATCTGGGGAATTAAAATCCCCCATTATAAGACTCTCTGATTTACTAGTCCACTATTTCCCTGTACAATTGTTTATTATATTCATCAGAACCATTGGGCCTATACCACACCCATATTCTCAATTTTGATTTCCCAGTGTTTATGTCACACCAAACTGACTTGACACTGCACTGTCCAGCCATGTTGACTGGCTGTACTTCTTGTATTTTGTGTGTTTCTTAACTAATAGCATAACGCCTCCTCCCTTCCTATCCTTCCTGTACACACTGTGCTCCCCAAATTCCATTTCTTCATTCCTTATATCTGTGTGACACCACGTCTCTGATATCCCAATAATATCTGCATTTGATGTTTTGACCAACACCTCAAATTCATCAAATTTATTTACTAAACTCCTAGCATTGATGTACATGCAAGTATACATGCACCTGTTCCTATTCTTAGCTGCTCTAACACAGCCCATGTGTTTACTTGTACCACAACGACTCCCAGCAGTCTCTGAAATCCCCTGCATCTTGTTTTCCAGGCTGCTACTTATAACTGGCCCACTATTTTTTGTCTGTACTGTTCATTATACTCATCAGAATGATTTGGCCTACAACATACTCCACTCTCAAGTTTTATTTTCACACTGTTTATGTCACAATGACAATCCATAATATCTAGGTGTACTGTGTAGGAAACTGTGCTCCTTAATGAAGAGAATAAATAAGATAAGATCTTTATTGTAAAGTTCACCAGTACACGCAGGTACCACGACCCTACAATACCCTCACGGCACCATGCCAGGGGAATGTTGCTGAAGAATGTTGGATATCAGGTGAAAATAAGAAAATTAATATTTAAAAGCATTTAGGTATAAATTTTATTTTAAAATCTTTTTAAAAAAATCCCACAAAAAAAAAAAAAAAAAAATTCATTCCACAGAGCCAGTGGAAAGATTGAGGAAGTACAATGAAGATTTTTTTAAAACTAACTTGCACCCCAAATGTATATCTTATTAGGGTTTATCCCAATTATAAAAGTTTGAAATTTCTTATGCTGCATCTGTTCTTTTGCTCTCAATCCTCTATTATATCCCACTTCTGCCAACATAAACATTGGGTACTGGTGTATGAGGGATATTTGGTTTGCTGGGGTTTTGAATTTAGTGGTACACGGATAACAAAGGCTATATTGCACCAGATAAGAGATGTTTGTGCATTTCAACTAATTACAAAAAATGCAGGTGACAATACTCAAATGACAGCCACACAAAGCCAACTAAACAATTAGTCTCAATCTGCAGGAAATCTAACTGAAAATAAAAACATGATACCATTTAGATGAAAAATGATGAGGGAAATGTAAAAAGCTACATAACTAAGAAAAATAACAAGGAGGGTATCTGAAATCAAGTACAGGGAACCCTTGGTTTGCATGGAGCTGGGTTCCTGGAGATGCTGGCATATATCAAATTGGCGTAAACGAAACCAGAATTATAATGTATTTCAATGGTATGCATTCCAAGCGTACAAAAATTAAGACTTGCTTTCATATACTAAATACAAAATTTTAATATTTAATTCAACGTAAACATTATATACATTCACTTAAATCACATTTATTCTGTAATAAAATATAAATACAGTAGAGCGTCAGTTATCCGGAATAACTGATGTCAGACCTCTTCCGGATAATCAAACGTAAGGCAAGATTAAATTTATTTAATCTTACCTTACATTTGATTTAATTTAATTATTTAATTTAATCGTAAGGTAAGATTAAATTTATTTAATCTTAATCTTACCTTACAATTAAATTAAATAATTAAGATTAATTAAATTAAAAAAAAATTATAACCCAATCTCGGAAAACAGACATCCATCCAGGCATTTTTATGATTTTTATACAAAACAGGAAAATTAGATTTTTAAATGCTCTCAGAATTTTTGACTTACTGATAACGGGCACAGACAATCTGTGCATCCCAGTAGCATTTGCACATATAGCAAGTGTAACTCTATTTTTTCTCATCTTAAAACCTGGTGCAGGCATTTCTCTTTTAGTGGCTAGGGATTTTCTTGATAATGCTTTCTGTAATAAGCCAGTCTCATCAACATTATAAATGTTTTCTTTCTCGTAATTTGCTACAACTGAAGCAAGCTTACTTTTAAAGGACACCGCTGCCGACTCATCTTCAGAAAGTTTCTCACCTTGAATATCTAGTTCACGTATACTGTGTCTAAGTTAAAAAGTTTTTCAGCCAACCCATGCTTGCCTTAAAATCTTCATTACCTTAATTTTCGATTAAAATCCAATGCTTTTTCACAACATTGGGCCAGACACTGTGCTCTAAATTTTAAAAGCTGTAGTGGGCCTTGAATGTCAAAGAAAGTTAATTTGGGTTAGGTTAGCCCAAATCAGAATATTCCTTTTACTTGGTTGAAAAACTAATTTTGCCAACTAGTTAATTGCAATCACAGGTAAAATCCTCCAGGATTGTTATTGATAAATTAGTAGGGCTAGTATTAAGTAGATTGCTTGTACCATTAACCTGAATTTGACAGGTGTTTGATTCACCTAAATTTTGCTTCTGAAGAACCCATAAATAAAGTGCACTCTCTAAAGCAACATTTTCAGGTTTCGACAGTTTTTCCTGCTAGATCCTCCTTCACTATCCATAATTGACATAAATTCTGTTATAGTATTGGAAATCTTCTTGATGTCATAAATTGTTGAAGTCTCCACATTAAGCTCTTTGGAGATTTCCTAAATTTTCACCTTTTCTAATTCTATTAATAATTTCAGTTTTTTGTTGCAATGTTAAAACTACACGTTTTCATTTCCTTCACATTTTACCGTAAAAAAATTGAGAAAAATAATAAATTGCACAGTTTTGTGCCAATAATATTCTTACTAAATCTGGAGCTAAACTAATATGAAATTCACTGATGGTTTCCGAGAAAACTAGTGGTCTCTGTGGTATTTTTTTGACCTTTAGAAAAATTCTATGTGACCTTCAGAAATGTCACATAGAATTCTACAGGTCACAACTATCACATCATCATCAGCCATTTTCAATCCACTGCAGGATGAAGGCCTCTCCAGCAACTTTCCTGTTCCTTCTGTTTTGAGCACTGACCATCCATTTACTACCCAGAAACTCATGAATTTCATCTATCCATCTCAGCCTTTGTCCTCCAGGTTAACCATAAAACAATAAAAAAAAATTTGCAGTTTTCGGTTTATTGGGCTTTTTGTCTGTATAAATGGGTGGTAAACTCAATCTTTTGCTTATTAGAATCAAAATTCAATTTGCAAATGTGATCACTATACCCAGTGCTTACTGAAATACCGTTAATTAAAAAAAAAAAAAAAAGAAGAAAGATCAGCCCTTCAAATTATTCTGGATAACCTACATTCTACTGTAATTAGACATTACTGATGTGAGGAAGGCCCTGGTTGAGGATTGTCAAGGTAGACAGGATCGTCTTGTGCTGTCTTTGGATCAGTTGGCAGATCTTCAGATTTCTTTTTAAAATAAAAAAGGAGGGTTGTTTGCATTGTTTAAGCTTCCACTCCTACAGAACTTGGTAGTAAGGCTGCAACACTGCACTGCACTGATTCCTCTTCTAATTGAAGAGCTCCATTCACAATCAGGATCACATTTGCATCTGGTGAGTATGGGCTTGGCAAACCCAGGGTCTGAGCTGGATATCATCATTCTTCTCTTTCTTGGTGATTCCTTTCTACTTCTCTCTCTCTCTCACAGGATAACTCGAGAATGTTTTTTTTTTTTTTTTTGGCTGGTGCAGCATAAGCCTCAGGTTTCCTTGTACCATATGGCTGATAATAATAATAATAATAATAATAATAATAATAATAATAATAACAACAACCTCTGCAGCTACCTCTCAATCCCAGCCAGAATTTCCTGCGTCATGGATTTTTATAGATTGTAAAACAGGCTCTTCTTGTTCTTGTTCTGTTACTGGGTCAATTGTGCAGCCAAATCTTCTAATTCCTTATTTGTAAGTGGCTGAGAATGGCTCTCCAAGAACTCAGTCACATCATCAAGCTCAATATTATCAAGCCCTACCTCCTGAGAAATTACAATTTCACTTGCAACCTGTGGCACTTCCTCAAATACAGTGAATTAATGTAGTACAACACTTGGGCCACGCTCCATTCATACAAGTTGATGTGAATCAGGCTAATATACAACCTTCGATATTCTTTGACAGACATGTTGCAGTTGTCCATTTTCATTAACATCTCCCTGAATGTCTGCTAAAAGTAGTATCAAAAAGTAGACTTTAAAATTTGCTATGATGCTGTGGTCCATTGGTCATAAAAAATGGAGGTGGTATTTAGTAGCAGATTAGACTACCGGCAGTACTTTTACATTCCTTATCTCTCCAATGTTTGGTGGATGTGCCCTGGGGTATTGTTTAACAACAGCTGCACCTTCCTTGATAATTATTTTCATCACAGTAAAGATATAGTTTGGACAAAAATTATCTGTATACCAGTTTGTGAATCCATCTTGTGTCACCCCAGCCCTTCTGTTTGAAGTTCATATTATTGGCAAATTTGCTTTAAATCTCATTCATCACCCTCTGTGTTTCAGAGTAATAGATGAGAAATGGCTTCAGTTTTATAGTTCATGAAGCATTTCCACCAAGGAAAAGAATTAAATAGTCCTTGGCAGGTTTAAATACAGGAGCATGTTTCTCTTCATGGGAGATGAAAGTTCTCGAAGGCATCTTCTTCCAACAAAGTGAAGTCTCATCCACATTGAAAATAAGGGCAAGTGGATAGTCACCTTCCTCTACGAGTCACTTGAAGTGCTAAGGTTATGCCCTTCCTGCTTCTTCAACAGCACTGGCAGCCTCATCAGTCAATTTTATATTGTAAATTTGAGTTTACTGCTGGAAATTAGCGAACCAGCCTTTGCTTGCTATGAAAGTTTCATCACCGCTTTCCTTTTCTTTTATCTCATCAAACAAACTCTTCACTTTATCGCAAATAACACTGTGTGTGAGAGGAATGTTTCTTTCATTTAATTCGTCAACCCATAATGAGAGTAACTGCTCCGTTTTTCCAATCACAGGACCATGTATCTAAGAGTTGTAGCATTTTCCTTCTTGCAGTTTCCACTGTCTTTAATTTTAGCAGCATTTTTTGTGGTTGTTGTTAGAGTGACAGGGCAACATGTATCTCCCCACAAACAGTAGGACGTGATTGCCCACCCTCCATTCTATTAATAACTTCCATCTTTTCTTCTAATGTTATAGATCTGCACGGTCTTTTAGCCACATTTTCACTGGCAGTTGCAGACTTACGACCAGACAGTTCCACTTTTATTTTAAAGAACAAATTTATAAAAAAAATTCTAAGGCACAACAAACCGAGTTTTAAAATAAATTCACCATTACACTACAGCAAGCAACATTGTATAGAGAATAAGCATATGTATCCCCAAATGCAGTGTTGCTAAAAATACACGTCCAGTAGCACTGCATAGCGACTTTTTTTTTTAGTGGCAATAACACGGAATACAATTTTCCATAATTTTTGGGAAAAACTAAGGAAATTACTAGAAATGTTTTTAAATAGCCGGATATTCAAATCAGCATAAATTAAACTGTCATAAATCAAGGGTCCATTGTACCCGTGAATCAGGGAAGTTTTGTTTTTAGCGAACATAATAAAAAAAGTAAACATTTTTTAGTTGACATAATAAAAAGTTATAGCTCATTAGCACCTAATGCCATATAGCATACATGCACACAGAGAGGGAGAGAGAATAAAAAAACATTTAGGAAAAGGCAATCTTACCTCTCTGAGCGTTATTTTAGCTGTGTATTTAATATCAGCACCTTCTCTTTTGAAGAGAGGATGTGGTTTATCCCTGATAATAAACACAATGTCTGCTGGTATTGTATTGGGCCCTTGATCTCCTTCTTTTTGAAAAGTAATTTTGGTTCCTGCTTTCCACCCTGGCTTAATGGTAATGTTCAGAACCTTCTCTTCTCTTCTTGTGCTTTTTCCATCGGGATTTAAGACTTTCCTACTGATTTTCATTTTCTTAATGCAACCTATCAGAATATCTTCTAGAGAAACATATAAATCATATTCAACTGGTGGATCCTGCTGCTTTGGCTTTGCCCGCGCAATATTAGGACTACCGGCAGTAAAGCTCTGAGAACGAAAGGGGTTTGTCCTTCCACCAAAATGAGAAACAAAAGGATCGTTATCAACATCCATTTCATCATCCATAAAAAAAATATTTGAAGATGGGCCATGAGGTCCGATTCCCCCCATCTGGAAAAAAGTTTCAAATGGATTATCTGTCCCAAAGAACTGAGCAAATGTGGCACGTGGATCACCATGAAAACTGTAACTGAACTGTGGTCCACTTCCACTTCCTGGAACACTACCCTTCAGACCTTCTTCCCCATACTGGTCATAAACTTCTCTCTTTTTTTTATCACTGAGAACTTCATACGCCTCTGCAATTTCTTTAAATCTTTCTTCTGCTTCTTTGGACTTATTTTTATCTGGATGAAACTTAAGAGCTAATTTCCTATATGCTTTTTTAATTTCTTCATCTGAGGCACTTCTGCTTAAGCCCAATATCTTGTAATAATCTTTTCCCATCATAGAGTCTAACAAACACCTTGGTTCCTAGACAAGAAACAGAGCAGCTTTAAATGTGATAATTATATTATGAAATCAGTGCTACAATGAAAATTAAACAGCGTTGTATATTTTAAAGCTAAACAGAATTTGTTTTAACTTTTTCACTATCATAATCTAAAAATTACTTAATCCAAATGTGAGATTCTCTACCACAAGTAGCAACATAAGTAAATTTGCACCACACTGGTAAAATGACTATGATACAGGCATGCCATGTTTTCAATTCACAAACATTCACTTAATAAATTTTTTCATTTGAAAAATTAGTACCCTTGTTATCCACTGGATTTTCATTACATCAAAAATGCCCTGAATAGTTATGCATGACACTTGTCAGCAAATCAAAGGACACAGGATTAATAAGATCAGTGTTGCTACCGATGGTGACAAATGACAGCATTACTGCTCTTAAAGAATTCTGTTATGTTGACAAGAAAAAAGTTTCTGCTTCAAGTGTCGACCTCCTTTACGCTGCTTCCTCACCCCCCCCCACCTGAAAGTAAATTTTCAAAGAAAATTGCCTCCACACAAGCAGAAAAGTTGACGATGCCCTTCATTACTATAGGTAGCTCTACAAAATGAAGGAACAAATGAAGCACATACCACTCAATACTTTTTTTCAAGCCAAGGGATCCAGCAACTCTTCATTTTGGCTTCAGTGACTTTAGCTATCAACTGCAACCAGTAAGAGTCAGTCAATGTTTCATTTTATACTGTACGTTTGCTTTAATTTGATACTGTTTATGATAATAAATTCTTAAATACATACATATACTATAAATTTAATTTTCTTTACTATTATTCATATACGTATGAACTATTTCAGGTCACCACATATCCAATTACTACCTTTAAATTAATAAAAAATTTGTTAACAATTTTTTGTTTAATGAGCAACTAAACACATTTTCTGCGGAAAGAGAGAGGAAAGAGAAAATGTAAGAGAGAAACACATGAAATGAATAACTGAGCGATATTGACACACTGACTGAACTATGGGCTACTGCATTATGGCTGGGTTGTTGCTTGGCATCAATCACACTGTCTAGATCAGTGTTCACCAATTGTTTTTCATCGGGGTTCGTATTAGAAAAAAAAATGCTATCATTTTTTTTTCCCTAATGTCCACATGCTTGAAATTAAAATAAAATTAATAAATCGTCTAATAAACATTAGGTGATATTTGTATTTATTTATGTGATTACTATAGATATAAATGTTGGCACCTCCATAGCCAGGTGGGCAGGAGCAGTAGTGCATAGCACACGCTTCTTGATTAAACCAGGGTTCGAGCCCGTGACCACCAAATACGGAGGATACAGAAGGTCAGGGAATGACTACCGCATATCCCCAGCCCTGATAAAGGGTGAGGGTTGTCGTCAGGAAGGGCATCTGGCCATAAAAATTTCACACCAAAACAGTAAAAACACTGACCTCATATATATAATGGGAAAAAAAAAAAGAGGACAAAAAAAAAAAAACTATAGATATAATGTTAAAATTTATGTACATTAATGACATTAATATAAATATATGTACATTAATGAGAAAAATTACATTTTTTTTTATAAACAATTTTTATAAAACCTGGAACAAACCATGTACAGTAAACCCCTGCTATTTGCAGGGTTACGTTCCCGAGAAAAGCGGCGAATACCGAAAACGCGAATACTGAGTTATGGCTCCCATAGTAATAAAGGGGTTCCGTTCCAAAGTATGAAATATATAAGAAAAACTAGTCTAAAATTTTGTCTACGTATGCATTACATGTACCTTCATAATATGACTATGTACATAGTGAAATGCAAGCATATGGCATCAAAATGAAAATAAGAAACAATTTAATATTAATTGTAATATTTATTAGAAATTTCAAATAAATCTTTCAAACCAGTGCCTTTGCTAGCTAAAAAACTTATCCCGCCAGCACTATCACCAGTTTCGCTAAAGTGTTGATAATGGAGTTTTGCCTTTTCATGAATGATGAGTGAACTTAACGGAATTTTATTTTGAGTTCGGTCTTCTATCCACAGATTGAAAGCTTTTTCCATTTTTTTAAATTTAACATCACGAGTTACAGAGCAAATTTTTGAAGCAATTAGCGCGTTTTCACGGACACTACAGCGGATTTTTTCTTCAGATTTTTTGGTTGATCGTACCGTTGACTCATTGATTTTTTAATGTTTTGCCACTGGGCAGACACTTTCACCATTAGAAATTTTGTCTAATAACTCAATTTTATTCGCTAATGTCATCACCTTCTTTGATCTTTTCACATTTCCCTTGTTATTCGTAGCCATATGTTTGTACAGGTTAGAAAGAACTGTCCACAATAAAGTCACTTTCTTCCATTAACACACTCGAAAAAGTCTGTTTTACATTGCAAAACGGTAGATTGATCACTTTTGTAAGCATATTAATTTATAAATTTATTCAATTTATAAGCATATAAATTAAAAGCAAAGATGAAACCTTCCATGACAAGCGCATAACACTCTGAACAAGGATTAGCGAGAAACATCCAAGCTTGCGATTTTGTCACCCCCCTCTCCCTCCACCCACTGAGCGCTGTTTTGACCGGAAAAGATGATTTTAGCCAAGCCTATGTTTTTTTATGGCGGAAAATGTTCACGGCACTTTAAAATTCACATTTTTTTAGGTTTCATTTTATATTAAATCAGCGACCGCGAATACGCGAAACTGCGAATAGCGGGGGTTTACTGTACTTGATATTTGAAGAAAATTTCGCAAGCCGAGATTTAAACTTGTTCTTAATATGGTTCATTTTTGAAGATGTTGATTGACATATATACACTGATCCGAACGGTGTATATAATTGAGTAAACAGTTTCCTTATTTCAGGATACTTTTCAAATTGCACATATGAAGTGCTACGCAAATGTTCCTAGAATTTGAATGTTGCGCATAAACTATATCTAGAACGGACTTGTGGCACTAGGAAATACTGCATACATCCTTTGTGAATTGAATCAGTGTGCCACGTAACATCGGGCTGGATAGTCACTGAATTTTTAAGTGCAGTTCTTTGGTGGTGTGTTTCATGTAGTTAGCATTAGCATTAGTAGAGGCATTTGATGCAAGAAAGCAAGCTTATGCAGCATCAGCCAAAAAAAAAAGAAAAAAAAAACCCACTTCCACTTCACCCCTCTGTTCATTCAAAATACCTGTCCAGCTGAGCCTTAAACTTATTTAGGCTATCAACCTCCACTAGAAGGGATGGAAGTCTGTTCCACCAACTAACCACCCGCTGGCTAAAGGCAAATTTCCGCACGTCTATCCTACATCTGTCTTTCCTCAATTTGAATTTATGCCCTCTCAGGTGATTTTTCTGAGCTAGAGGAAGAATCCCATCAGCATTGAGCATGCTCAAACCATTCAAGGCTTTATACATCTCTATTAGATCACCACGGTGGTGCCTAGTCTCCAGACACTGTAATTTGCAAAACTTAAGCCTTTCTTCATAAGAGCACCCCTTTGTTCCATTCACTAATCTTGTTGCCCTTCTCTATACTCGTTCCAGCAGCTCTAGATCCTTCTTGAAATGAGGCCTCCAGACCTGTATACAGTCCACTAGGTGTGGCCTGACCATTGCCTTATACAAGGGAATAATCACTTCCTTATCCCTGCTGGAAAAATTCCTGTATATCATTGACAATACTCCATGAGCTACTCTTGCAGCCCGTCTGCACTGCTCAGAGAACTTCATATCTGCCTGCACAACCACCCCCAAGTCCCTTTCATTCTCTACCACTGTCAGTGTAGTACCACAGAGTTCATACGTTGCTCTGGGGTTGCTGTTTCCCATGTGTAGCACTTTACATTTGTCAATGTTATACTTCATTTGCCACCTCTCAGCCCATCTGCTCAACCTTTCCAGATCCTGTTGCAGTAGCATAGTGTCAGTAGTGTCCTTGACAACCCTGCCAACTTTTGTATCGTTTGCAAACTTGGACATTAAGCTTGATATACCATCATCAATATCATTTATAAATACAGAAAACAATAAAAGACCCAACACTGAGCCCTGAGGGACTCCACTAATAACATTAGTCCACGATGAGCAGTGTCCATTGATTACCACTCTCTGTCTTCTCCTCCTCAACCACCCCTTTATCCATAGCAGCAATTTACATCCATTGTCACACTGCTCCAATTTGTATAGCAGTCTTCCATGTGCAACAGTATCAAAAGCCTTTCTAAGATCCAAGTATATAATATCAAAGCTATTCCCTGCATCCAGCTCTTTTCTGACTGCATCATAGTATCCAATCAAATTGGTCAGGCAAGACTTCCCCTTAACAAAACCATGCTGTGTCCGAGCTATAACTGAAGTCTTGTCTAAATGATCCTGCAGTGCTTCTTTAACCAGTGCCTCCATTAATTTTCCTGGAACAGAAGTTAAGCTCACAGGTCTAAAATTACTTGTGTCAGCCTTTGATCCTCCTTTGTGAATTGGGGTCACATTTGCACATTTCCAGTCTATGGATACCTCCCCTGAGTCCAAGGAAACTCTCATAATTATGGCTAAGGGTTTGCTTACTTCCTTTGCTGCCTCCTTTAATATAACTGGATAGATCCCATCCACCCCGGGTGCCTTTCTTGTGTTTATCTTCAACAGTTTCTCCTCCACTTTACTCCCAGTTATTTCAAGATTCTGTAGCTTACTGCTAGAGTTGAATACACCTCTGGCATTCCCCTCGCTGAATAACTCCTCATGTGTGAATGTCGATGCAAAATATTCATTTAGTTTGTTAGCTACCTGAGCAGGATCATCAACAGTTGACACATCAATATCAAGTGGACCAATCTGATTCATCCCCTTCCTTCTAGAGTTTACATAAGTAAAGAACTCTTTGCTGTTTTTCTTTGCATCCCTTGCCAAGGATTTCTCGTAATCTGCCTTCACCTGCCTAACCTCCTTTGTAACTTGGTTGCATATCAAGTTGTATCTATCATAGGCTTCTGTGTCATGTGTTAATTTGTAAGTATCCCATGCATTTTTCTTCCCTGCCATATGCCTCATTAGTTCATCTGACATCCATTTTGGCCTAAACCTTGAACAATATTTCTTAGTTGGTATGTAAAGCCCAGTAGCTTCCAAGATAAGTTCTTTGAATGCTTCCCATTTTGAATTTGCTGTTGGTAACATCATCAGTTGGTCCCACTGTATAGAATTTAAATACTGTCTCAGTCCATCGTAGTCGCCTTTACAGAAGCAATAACCCTTCCCTTTACCCCTAATGGCAGTTACCTCTTTGAGTAAATCCCACTTCAGCACACTGTGATCACTGCCACTAGTGGTTCATTTATCTGCAGATTCTTAATGCATGAAGAATCACTACTGATAATCAAATCAAGAGTATTACTGCCTCTAGTTGCCTCCCCTAACATGCTGATGTAGAAAACAATCATCCAATAAATCCACAAAAGCCTTGCTAGTGTGTGAGTGACCAACCCACAAATTCCAGTCAATATCTGGGAAATTAAAATCCCCCATTATAAGACTCTCTGATTTACTGGCCCACTCTATTTCCCTGTACAGTTTCATATTATACTCATCAGAGTCATTAGGCCTATAGCACACTCCTACTCTCAATTTTGATCTCCCAATGCTTATGTCACACCAAACTGACTCAACACTGCACTGTCCAGCGATGTCGACTGGCTTCACTTCCTTGGTTTTTATGTGTTTCTTAACTAATAGCATAACCCCTCCCCCCTTCCTATCCTGTCTATCCTTTCTGTAGACGTTGTACTCCCCAAATTGTAGTTCTGCATCCCTTATATCTGTGTGACACCACGTCTCTGATATCACAACAATATCTGCCTTTGATGTTTTGAGCAATACCTCAAATTCATCAAATTTATTTACTAAACTCCTAGCATTGGTGTACACGCAAGTATACCTGCACCTGTTTCTATTCTTAGCTACCCTAACACAACCCATGTGTTTACTTGTACCGCAATGGCTCCGAGCAGTCTCTGAAATATCATGCATCTTGTTTTTCAGGCTTCTGCTCATTCTAATAGAAGCAGTGCAAGAATCTCTTTCACCTCTGCCAGTGGCTACTGTCAATCTATTGGTCTTTGTCTCCCCCCAAGCTAGCAGTTTTCCGACCCACCTAACACTGCCTCGATAGCATCAGCAAATATTCTTGCACCCTTTCTATTTAAGTGTATCCCATCCCTGTAGAAGCAATCTCTCCTATTAACAAGTACAGTCCAGGCTGAAAAAAATTCTACCCCTTGAGCCTTGCACAATCTTTCCAGGGCCGAATTGATCGACAAGGCTCTCATCATATACTCCCTCCTATCATGTCTGGGCAGAATTGCAGACACTTTCAAATTCAACCCTAATTCTCGGCTTTTGTTCAACAGTGACCTGTACTTGTTAAGTAATTCTGCCAGTCTCCTACTCTTAATATTATTAGTGCCAACGTGTACAACTATATCACCTTTTGTGCCCTTAAAAGATGATATTCGCTCTACAACGTCATCAACCTTTGCCCCTGGCAGACATACCCTGGTCCTGTTCCACCTATCCTTTTTACAAAGCATGTTCCCCGTTTCCCCGACAATAGAGTCACCAACAACTTCTAGTTTCTTCGGGACCAGCGCATTCTGCCTTGGGGATTGTTCTCTGTGTCACATGATGCCCAAGTGCAAGCTCTGGCGTTGATGTGGACAGCTGAGAGCTTGATGGGCCCATCAATTTAGTTTCTTCGAGGGCATCCACCCTGTCCTTCAAGCTCTCATATAGGCCCACAAGAACGCTGAGTTGTTGCCTGATATCGATACACTCCTTGCATCGCGCACGCACACACACACACACACACACACACACACACACACACACACACACACACACACACACACACAAAGACATCCCCCATGGCAGTATCATGTCCCGTACCCGATTGCTCTGCAAACATCAAGCAAACAGTGCATTTTATAAGGCTGTGAGTCAGAGGAAAATGGCCCCCCTCAGTTCTGCTCTGAGCCACAGCACTTCCATTAGCTTGAGCCTTTTGCTTTGCTGCTCTGGTCTGAGTCATGATTCTATTAATTTATTAATTAATTATGTTATGTTATTAATTATGTTAAATATAATTAATTATATTACATTTGTAATCTAAGTCAGGGATACATATAACGACTTAGATTACGTTTGTAATCTAAGTCGTTATATGTATTTATTTAAAAGTACAATTTAACTGCTAACGAAGTTCAACTAACGCTATCTAGTACGGTATATAACTATCGTATCACAAAGGCGGGAAAGTTACGAACGGTGAATCTATGGACACTTAAGTATTAATTAACTTTCAAATCTCGCTGTCTCAATTCAGAATAAACTAACGATCCTTACTAGGTCTATAAGCTACTCACAGAAATAATTCGATGTAAAAAATATTCAATCAAGCGGCTAAATATGGCTAAAGAACTTCTCGTTCAGCGGAGTTGCAAACACGTGGATACCCTTACCGATACTTTTATGCAATACAAGGCCGAGTAAAGAATAAATACACCAAATTAATCAGAAAATCACAAAATAATGTTATACTACTAAATTTAAATCAAAAGTTTTAGAAAAACAATAATTTCAAATCAATAAATAAGAAAAATCCACTTAGCGGCTTTGAACTCGACCGTCTCCTAGTAGCCTCGTCAGCAGACTTCGTTTAGTTTGCGATTGTTGCGATGGATGATGTGAGAGAGCAATGTGCTTGCATCAAGTTTTGTTTCCTTCTTAATGATACAGCAGCAGAAACCCACAAGAAGTTGAAACAAGATTTTGGTGACAATATTTTAGGCCAGACACAGACCTACTGCTAGTTTAAGTTTTAAAAATGGTCAAATGTCGGCTGATGACGATAATCGCTCTGGACGTTCATCGTTGAGCACCACCCCAGAAAATGCTGCAAAAGTTCGGGGGCGATCTGTGAAGACTGCAGGTGGACCATCCTTGACATTTGTGACATTGTAGGACTGTCGCACGGCATGTGTCAACGGATTTTGTCAGACTAGTTGAACATGAGGACTGCAGCCAAATTCATGCCAAGGTTACTGAGTGAAGACAAAACACAGCATTGCACGGAAGTTAGCAGAGATCTTCAAGAACAGGCCAGGAGTGATCAAAACTTCCTTTCTACGGTGATCGCTGGTGATGAGATTTGAGCATATGGGTATGACCCAGAAACCAAGCAACAATCATCCCAGTGGATGAGCCCATATTCATCCTGACTGAAGAAAGCCAGATAAGTGAGGAACAATGTGAAGTCCATGCTGATCTGTTTTTTGGACATTGATGGAATTATCCATAAAAAACTCGTCCCTCCTGGCCAGACCATCAACGCAAAATTCTACTGCGACATCCTGAGGCAGTTAGGGGAAGCCATCAGGAGGAAACATCCAGAGAAGTGGCGCACAAACTGGGTCCATCATGACGATGCACAGGACCACACATCTCTCACTGTGGCACAGTTTTTGACATCCAACAACGTGACAATCGTCCATTCCCCATCCCCTTATTTTCCAGACTTAGCCCGCTGCGACTTCTTCCTCTTCCCAAGAATGAAAATCACAAGCTGAAGGGTGAAAGATTTGACAGCACAGAGAATATCCAAACTGAATTGCAGGCGGTGTGGAACACTATGATGGACTTTCAGGATGCATTCAAATCATGGGAAAAGCACTGGAATCTGTGTTTATAATCTCAAGGGGACTACTTCGAAGGTGACGGCGGCAAATAAGACCCAGAGCGAGTCTAATTTATTTAATAAATAGATTTTGGGAACTTTTGGGTAACACCTTGTATTTTCCCCAAAACTGTTACAAATCACTCAATTCATTCATTTTATTTTTCAAAGCAAAATCTTGAAAATCAGCTTTATTACTTTTAAACCATTTTGCTGCCTTGTTCCCTATTTGGTTCAAGTGAAAATGAACATATGAGAAGTTGTGTTAATTTTCCTATTTTATTTTTAAATTGGCAAACCTTTCATCCAATTCATGTTTCAGTTTTTCTAGAAGATTACTATATTCACTTTTATCTAATTGTATATTAAATTCTTCCGTCAATACTTCTTTTATACACAGAAAGTGCAGCGCCTCACTATTTAAATAACGAGGATAATATGTAGAGTTTCTTATGAAATGATTGTACAACTGACAGTAATTCAGAAATAACCTTGTCCTTTCCTTGTAATTTCTGGTTTAGACTGTTCAAATGTGTAAATAAGTCAGTTAAGAAGGCAATAGTAAAATAAATTTGTATCTTCTTGAAGAAAAATTAGATGATTTCTTGCGGCTGGAAATAGCAAAAGAAATGATTTTACTTCTTTCTGGATTGACCACAGCCTTCGTAAAATCACCCTTGCTAAGCCAGCATACATCATTGTGGAGAAGCATATCACCGTAATTGGCTTCAACTTCCTGAATCACCGTAATTGGCTTCAACTTCCTGAAGAAACAAATTTGAATTGGCAATGATGAAGAGATGTAGATAGAATAAAATTAATCATCTTTATAACATTTTGCATTACGTCTTCAAATTTTTAATAAGTTTGCAACATAAGACAGTTTGGTGAATTATGGTATGGTACGGTAAGGTAAGCAGCAGCCATTTTCAATCCACTGCAGGGTGGAAGCATCCTCAACAATTCATGTTGAGGGAAATGGACCATAATCTGCAACACTGGTCCAGGGCAGATGGACCGTATTTAGCAGTCAGGGACTTTCACCTCTGTCTACTCAAAGAGCATGTGCTACTGCACTCCCGCTCCTGACCATTTGACTACAGAGGCCCAATAACTGAGCGAATTTATGCTATCTTGCTTCAGGCATTGAACCAGCACTTTATTTAAAGATGTCATTGCAGGAACACCATCTGTGCATACTGAGATTAACTTGGATATATCATGATCAGTGTTATTCATAAATTCAGTAAGTAAATTGTACAAGTCTTATCCATGAGTTCTGTCCTCAAGGGATAGCATAGTTAAGAGTTATTCATGGTATTGATCACTTTTTTTTTTGTCAAACAATCATAAATATAAGTACAGCAATACCTCGCTTAGCACGGCTTCAAACAGCACAGGTTTCACTATAACACGGTTTTCAATTAAGTTTAAGTCAAATTTACTGTACATATTAAAACTCAATCAAAAGCCTAGACAGGTACTATACATATATGCTGCATTGTCGTAGCCGGGTACTATGTAGGTACAATACATACTACAATGCAGCATGTGTGTATAGTACCTGTCTAGGCCTATTGAACGAGTTTTAATATGTACAGTAAATTTTCGATTTAAACTTAATTGCAGTACAGATGCAATTAAATCGGTCTGTTGCACGTTGCAGTACAGACTGCAACGTGCAACAGTGTTCAGTATTCTTAATTCCATCCTGATGAGACGATATGATAGTTTTTCAAACTTTATTTCAAAATTTATTTTTTACCCCTTTAAATATGATCAAAAATTATCTGCATTTTGGCTATAAATCACTGCCAACAACATGCATTCTGTTTGGCAGCATGTTTTGTCCCATTTGGTAAACAATTTCACTGGTTTTGAATCGCAAGTTCAGATAATTTCCGAAGATATTCTGAAGGTCGGAAAAGACTTCGGATTTGAAACTTTGGACACTGTCAATGTAAGTGACTGCACTGACTCACATGCTACTTAGATGATGCAACTCTCCTTGAAATTGATGAGAAAACTGCATATGCAGAAGAGGAAAACAATTGAGGTGGATACCACTGAAGTGCTACCAAAACAATTTTCAACAGAACTGAGGAAAGTTTTTTGGGGGGTTGACATGGCCTGCGAGGCGAGTAAGAATGGAGATCCGAATGTTGAAGGTAGCATCAAGATACGGCAAATTTTACAAGATGGGATTTGATGTTACAAAGACTTGTATGCCGAAAAAAAGAAGAGAAGGCTTCACACCAGACTTCATTATTGAAATACCTAAATACACAACCACTTTTTTAAAGCTTTTTTCACATCTCTCATGATGTTACCTTTTCATTAATAAAATTTTTGCAATATTTTTATTTTTTTAAATTTCAAATCCTTTTAATTGGCTATCAAGTGCAAATTGTTTATAGATTTATTATAATTTGTTTGTGGACTGTTTCTCTGGTACGCATTCAATTAAAACCAATTATAATTATACCTCAATCAGCACAGTTTCACATAACACAGAATAGTTTCAGTACCAATTATCAGTGCTATTTGGGGTATTGCTGTACTTGAGCAGTATCACTAATATCACATCATTCATCCAGAGCCAAAGAATAATAAGTTGAACATGACGTTGTTTTTGTTTAAATTTTTTTCTGCTAGTATTTCTGAATTTCTCATGTTGCCTGTGGCTGATAATGAGATTCTATGAATGCTATCAACATCACTCTCAAACATTGAATACAAATATCAGTAAATGGTTTCACATGTTTAACTAAAGTCCAAGAAATACATAAGGCTGCTCAGTCACTTTTTCTTGCTGGGACAGACAGTTTCATAATGTGTGTGAAGCAGAGAAGCTTGATAATAAATTTGTCACTTTATTTTTATGAAGGACACTTCCTGGGTATTTATTATGAAAACTTGTATTTCATATCATAATGATGTTTCAGATTACTACTTTTAATAATAGCAATTGTTTTAAGACAAATATAAACACTGGAATCGCTCCTTCTTTATTTCAAAGTGTAAAACAATATAACTCTGTCCACTCTGGTACAAACTGTCTGTTTTCCTTGTCCATTTTCCTTTTCTTTTTATTCATATTGGTTGATTTTGGGCTGCAAATATTTATGATAAATAGAAAGTAAATATATTTTGTAAAATATTTTTGCTATCTACCTGGCTTTAAAAAATGTATTCCACACTACAATAATCGGCAGTATTTGATAACCACTCAAATGAAAATAGTTTCAATAGACTCAATGAGAAGACAGCGCGTAATCGAGCTAGCTTCGTATTTGTGTGGGAAATACAGAATGTGGTGTGTGCATGATGAAACTGTATCGTGGTACGATAGGTAGCTATCCTTTTATTCGCAGTATATTTGACTGTACAAAGGAGTAATATAAAAATTTGTATATTCAATTATAACTTACATTATGCCTTGCACTTTTGCTAAACATACATCTGACTTATATTTAAATTATTGATTTAGGTTCATTTACCTCATGGTCTGCAAAAAAAATTTCCGCAATCCACTAATCAATGATCCCTGGTCTAGAGAGTGCTATAAAAGCTACATATTTGGTTCACAGTTTCATATGTTCTTTGCTTATCGAAGTTATTTTATCTAGTTTAGAGTTTTCCACAAAGAAGGATAAAAATTTTTGAAAATTATACTTGCTGAATTTTAATTCTTTAGCTTATGAAAAACTAAACTTCATCTTTATTATGTGTCTACTACTGATAAAATTGTGTGTAAAAAAGTGTCTTCCTATAAAATTTTACCTTAAAGGGCTATTATAATGGATCCACAGTCTGGGATATTGGAACTGAAAAGGAACAAGGATGGATAGCATGTTGAAGCTGATGACATTGGATCAGCTCCTTATAATATATCATCTGATACTGAAATAGAATTCTATTCAAGTAATGCAGATTCTGAATCTTGTTCAAGTGTATCTGTTGATGTTAGAATGCTATAAACAACAGATGCCAGTGTTACTTGGAGCAATGATTCTTCACAGATGAAATCCATTTACTAAAAAGCATTACCAACTCTCCAGTGAAGCATCCCAAGGCACTCATAAATGACCCTTGCAAATATAATCAGCAGCAAACATGTTACAGAATGTATTGCTTTCATAAAACAAGGAATTAGTGTCTTTCTGAACATCATATATTAAACTGTTTTTGTTCTTATCTATTCAGACCTAAGCTCTGTAAAACTAAAATTTATTCACGACAGTAATTTTCATAATTCTGCAACAGACAACTACCAAAAACTTATATAATACAAGGTTTGTTCAGAAAGTATCCAGATTATGCCACGTGTTGAGATGTCTAAACCTTACCTCCACACAGTAAACTGTTTGCTCTCTCACAACAGTCTGATAATGTCAGCCGATAAAGAAATGTTTATTATATCCCTATATGAAGAAGAACAAAAGTGAAACATTTGTTCTTCTTCATATAGGGCAGCGTTTCGCAAACTGTGTTCTACCAGTGTTCCGTGAGATGTGAACAAGTGTTCCATAAAAAATCGTAATTAATAATTAAAAAAACAAAATAAATAAATTTTGCATATTTGTAGCATACACCACTTTTGTATCATTATAATTTTTAACATTATTTTTTTTTGGTTATTAATATTTTGGCATAGACTAATAATCATATAGACCATGGAACACATTTTGCCGGGCTTTTGCATAGAGAAGTATGAGTAGAGGTAATGACATCTATGAAAAAGTAGTAACATAGTGATCTAATATGCCATTCATTCATATGCGATTTAGCCTGGAGTACACGGGTTGGAGGAGAGGGGGAAGTGAACAAATCGAGACAGATGCTTGGACTACTTTAGAAGTAAGAAAAGGAATTACAGATAATTCAGAAGTGTCCATTGCAGAAAAGACATACAATAGAAAATGAACTTCACATCACATATTTGCTTTTTATCACTAGGAACATGAAAAAAATTGCAGAAAGAACAGAACAATTTCCCAAAACAATAAATTAAACTACTCTACACAAGAAATAATTTTAATCCAACTGGAGATATTGGTAATATGCACTTACATTACAATATATTTGTTAAATTGATAAACATTAAATCTAGCACATAAAAGCTGAAAATATTTTATTCATACTTGTTTTACACAAGAAGATATTCACTGACATGAGCAAACATTAGAATCAGAACATAAATCAGTTTTTTCCCATTTTGAACTCTAATATCAAATGACATAAGGCTCAGAATGGCCAAGAAACAGCAGCTTCGTGGAGAAGACCATCACCCAATTGTGATTTGAAGTACCTAGAGGACAATAGCATTATATGTGTTCTTCACTAACCCTTCTGGGTTGTTGAAGAAAAGAAAAAATACATTAGGTGAGTGTTTGGAACTGTCTGATATTCAAGGAAGTATAAGTTTTGCAAGGTAACAGAGGATATGATGCAATAAAGCAAGCATATCAGCTTATGTAGCATCAGCCAAAAAAAAAAAAAAAAAATTCACACAACCATTCCCTCTAAATGTTTGTCCAGTTCCTCCTTAAATTTATTTAACCTATCAACTTCCACAGATGGAAGTTTGTTCCAGCAATTAACCACCCACTGGCTAAAGGCAAATTTCTGCACATCTATTCTACAGCTGTCATTCCTCAATTTAAATTTATGTCCCCTTAGGTTTGTAATCTGAACAAGTGGATGAATTCCATCAGAATTCAGCATGCTCAACCCATTCAAGGCCTTATACACCTCAATCAGATCACCTTGCAGATGCCTAGTCTCCAGCCGCTGAAATCTACAGAACTTAAGCCTCTCTTGGTAAGAGGATCCCTTCATTCTCCTCACCAATCTTGTTTCCCTTCTCTGTACTTGTTCTAGCAACTCTATATCCTTCCTAAAATGAGGTTTCCAGACCTGTATGCAGTACTCAAGGTGTGACCTGACCACTGCCTTATACAAAAGGATAATCACCTCCTTTTCCCTGCTAGCAAAATTCCTCTATATCATTGACAAAACTCCATTACCTGCTCTTGCAGCCTATCTGTATTGCTCAGAAAACTTCATATCTGATTGCACAATACTCCCAGGTCGTTTTCATTTTCTACCACCCTAAATGTAGTACCACACAGTTGGTACATTCTACCCATATGCAGTACTTTGCATTTGTCAATGTTAAACTTCACTTCTCAGCCCATCTGGCCAAATTTTCTAGATCGTACTGCAGTAGCACGCTGCCATTACTGTCATTAACAATCCTGCCAACATTTGTATCATCTGCAAACTTCGACACTAAGCCTGATATACCTTCATCAATATCATTGATAAAGGTCATCAGCAATAGCAAAATGCTCGAGTATCCCTATCACATGAGTTGATACAACTAGCAAGGAAACTGACTTTGTGAACTGACTTTCCATATAACCTGACACAGGTTATATGGAACTTGTCAGGTGGCTTGCAAGATAGTTTTGCACATTTTTTTTTTTGGTTAAAGATTAGCGACTGATATTTTCTCTACCTTCCTAAATATACACCTAGTTTGCATCAATAATTACAAATTTCCTTTTTACTTCAAACCTAAGTTCCACAAAATCCCCATTGGTTTCAGGTTTGTCACTTCCTGTAAGCACAGTTACGCTGATAAGCCTGGCAAAACTTTATAACTATTACTTAAACCTATATTGGACATCTTTCCTGATAGCAAAATAATTAATAATAATATACCAGTTATTAATGCTCTAAATAATGGCTACATTATTCACGTTCAAACATTTTATTTTAACAGTCAACCCCAGGGGCTCAACATCTGGTGAGTATGGGCTTGGCACATCCAGAGTCCTGAGCTGGATATCATTGTTCTTCTCTTTCTTAGTGATTCCCTTCTACTTCTGATTCTCTCTCTCGTAATTCAGATTTTTTTTTTTTTTTTTTTGCTGGTGCAGCATAAGCCTCAAGCTTCCTTGCACCATATAGCTAATAATAATATTAATAAAAATATTCACTAGCTTAGACCTAACCAACCTAAAAATCATTCACGAATGAAATTTACAATAAATGTAAACATATTACTAGTTGTAATTCTGTATATTACATATTTGATGGCAAAACTGTATACAGCAATACCCCGTATAGCACTGATAATTGGTACCGAAACTGTTCCATGTTATGTGAAACCGTGCTGGTTGAGGTATCATTATAATGGGTTTTAATTGAATGCGTACCAGAGAAACAGTCTACATACAAATTATAATAAATCTATAAACAATTTGAATTCAATTTTTATTTCAAAGGATTTGAAATAAAAAATATTGCAAAAATTTTATTAATGAAAAGGTAACATCACGAGAGATGAGAAAAAAGCTTTATTGTTTTAGATATTTCAATAATGAAGTTTGGTGAAGTCATCTCTTCTTTTCTCCAATACTACACTCCTTCTTCTGTTTAATATACCAACAGCTCAGGTAACCATACAGAACTGAATCCACATTGATATTAACATTTTTCCCACAGGAATCACCTAAAGTTAAGACAAATTTTTGGAACATTGCATACAAAGTGTTTCATAAAATGCAAGTCATATTTTCCGAATTGCTTCGGGCATTTGAAGACAATGCAAAAGAGTTATATAAACAAAATGTACCAGATGCTGAATGGTAAAAAAAAAAAAAAACACGAAATTTTTAATGAGAATAAGCAAACATGTAACCTATTTTTAACCTCATTCTTTTTACCACTGAAAACACCGCAGCCATTAAAAAAAATTTTTAAAAATTTGAAATGTGGTTTGCTTTAACAATTTTTCCTCTATTTTTAGCATTAGCACAGGAATATGATGCAAGAAAGCAAAATTTATACATCATCCAAAAAAATATATATAAAATAGCTCTTCCATTTCGCTCTTCTATTCGCTTCAAATGGTTGTCTAGTCCTGCCTTGAATTTATTTAAGCTGTCAACTTCTACAACGACAGATGGAACTTTGTTCCAGCAAAAACCACCAGATGGCTAAAGGCAAATTTCTGCACATCTATTCTATAAGTGTCTTTCATCAATTTATGTCTCCTCCCCTCAAGCTATTAATCTGGGCTAGAGAAAGAATTCATCAGCATCGAGCTTGCTCAAACTATTCAAGATTTCATACACCTCAATTAGATGTGCCTAGTCTCCAGACACTGTAATTTGCATAACTTAAGCCTTTCTTCGTAAGAGCAACACTGTTCTATTCACTAATCTTGTTGCCCTTCTCTGTACTCATTCCAGCAACTATACATCCTAAAATGAGGTATCCAGACCTGTATAGAGTACTCAAAATGTGGCCTGATCATTGCCTTATTCAAAGGGATAAAAAAACTGCCTGTATATCATTGACAAGACACCATGAGCTATGCTTGCGTACTGTCTGCACTGTTCAGAAAACTTCACATCAGACTGCACAATTATCCCAGGTACTTTTCATTCTCTACCACTACCACCCTAAGCGTAGAACCACACAGTTGGTACATTACTCTGGGGGTCACTGCTACCCATATGCAGCACTTTACATTTGTCAATGTTAAATTTGCCAACTTTTCTAGATCCTGTTGCAGTAGCATTCTGTCATTAGTAGCATTAACAACCCTACCAACATTTGTATCGTCTGAAAAATTAGACACTAAGCTTGAAATACTTTCATCAATATCATAAATAAACACAGAAAACAACAATGGACCCACCACTGAACCCTAGGGGACTCCACTAATAACATTAGTCCACGAAGGGCAGTGCCCGTTGATAACGACTCTGTCTTCTCCCACACAACCATCTCATTCTTAATAGCAGCAATTTGTCTTTAGTAATAGTAATATTAATAGTAGCATGTGATGCAAGAAAACAAGTGTATGAGTTTATGAAGCATCAACCAAAAAGAAAAAAAAAAAAAAAATTCACACAACCATTCCCTCTAAATTGTCCAGTTCCTCCTTAAATTTATTTAACCTATGAACTTCCACAACGACAGATGAAAGTTTGTTCCAGCAATTAACCACCCACTGGCTAAAGGCAAATTTCCGCACATCTATTCTACAGCTGTCTTTCCTCAATTTGAATTTATGCCCCCTTAGGTTTCTAATCGGAACAAGTGGATCAATTCCATCGGAATTCGGCGTGCTCAACCCATTCAATGAGGTGCATTATACACCTCAATCAGATCACCTCACAGATGCCTAGTCTCTAGCTGCTGCAATCTGCAGAATTTAAGCCTCTCTTGGTAAGAGGATCCCTTCATCCTTCTCACCAATCTTGTTACCCTTCTCTGTACTCGTTCCAGCGACTCTACATCCTTCCTAAAATGAGGTTTCCAGGCTTTATGCAATACTCAAGGCGTTACCTGACCACTGCCTTAAACAAAAGGATCATCACCTCCTTTTCTCTGCTGGCAAAATTCGTGTATATCATTGACAAAACTCCATGACCTGCTCTTGCAGCCTGTCTGTATTGCTCAGAAAACTTCATATCTGATTGAACAATACTCCCAGGTCTTTTTCATTTTCTATCACCCCCAAATGTAGTACCACACAGCTGGTACATTCTTGTGGGGTTACTTATACCCATATGCAGTACTTTGCATTTGTCAATGTTAAACTTCACTTCTCAGCCCATCTGCCCAAAATTGCAAGATACTATTCCAGTAGCACACTATCATTGTTGTCATTAACAACCCTGCCAACCTTTGTATCGTCTGTAAAATTAGACACTAAGCCTAATATACTTCTATCAATATCATAAACACAGAAAACAACAACAATGGATCCAATACTGAACACTGGGGGACTCCATTAATAATAACATTAGTCCACGAAGATTAGTGCCCGTTGATAACGACTGTCTTCTCCCACAGAACCATCTCTTTATTAATAGCAAAAATTTGCCCTTACTAATTGTAATATTAATAGTGGCATGTGACAAAAGAATGCAACCGTATGAGCCTATGTAATGTAGCATCAGCCAAAAAAAAATAAATAAATAAAATAAAATAAAATAAAATAAAAAAAATCACACAGTTCCCTCCAAATTCCTGTCCAGTTCCTCCTTAAATTTATTTACCCTATCAATTTCCACAACGTCAGATGGAAGTTTATTCCAGCAGTTAATCACCCGCTGGCTAAAGGCAAATTTCCGCACATCTATTCTACAGCTGTTTTTTCTCAATTTTTCTCAATGTTCGGATTCGTAATCTGAACAAGTGAAAGAATCCATAAGAATTCAGCGTGCTCAACCATTCAAAGCCTAATACACATCAATCAGATAACCTCACAGGTGCCTAGTCTCCAGCCGCTGCAATTTGCAGAACTTAAGCTTCTCTTGGTAAAAGATTCCCTCCACTGATTACCACCGATGTCTTCTCCAACTCAACCATCCTTTTAACGATTGTCGCAACTTACCCTTAATACCATTCTGCTCCAATTTCTACAGTAGTCTTCCTCGCGCAACAGTGTCAAAAGCTTTCCTGAAATCCATGTATATGATATCAAAATTATTTTGAGCATCCAGTTCCTTTGTAACCACATCGTAATATCCATTCAAATTTGTCAAGACAAGACTTTCCCCTCAACAAACACATGCTGTGTCTGATTTATTGCTGCAGTCTTGCCTAGATGATCCTGCAATGCATCTTAGCATGAGTAGAGGCATATGATGTAAGAAAGCAAGCTTATGCAGCATCAGCAAAAGGGAAACAAAAAAAAAAAAACACACACTCCCATTTCACCCCTGTGTTCGTTCAAAATACCTGTCCAGCTGAGCCTTAAATTTATTTAGGCTATCAACTTCCACAAGGGATGGAAGTCTGTTCCACAAACCAACTGGCTAAAGACAAATTTCTGCACATCTATCCTACATCTTCTTTCCTCAATTTGAATTTATGCCCTCTCAGGTGATTATTCTGAGAAAGAATCCCATCGCATTGAGCATGCTCAAACCATTCAAAGCTTTATATACCTCTATCAGATCACCTCGCCAGTGCCTAGTCTCCAGACACTGTAATTTGCAAAACTTAAGCCTTTCTTCGTATGAGCAACCCTTTGTTCCATTCACTAATCTTGTCGCCCTTCTCTGAACTGATTCCAGCAGCTCAACATCCTTCTTGAAATGAGGCCTCCAGACCTCTATACAGTACTTAAGTTGTGGCCTGACCATTGCCTTATACAAGGGAATAATCACCTCCTTATCCCTGCTAGAAGAATTCCTGTATATCATTGATAATACACCATGAGCTACTCTTGCAGCCCGTTTGCACTGCTCAGAAAACTTCTTATCTGCCTGCACAATTACCCCCAGGTCCTTTTCATTCCCTACCACTGTCAGTGTAGTGCCACAGAGTTGATACTTTGCTCTGGGATTGCTGTTTCCCATATTTAGTGCTTTACATTTGTCAATGTTAAACTTCATTCCCCATCTGCTCAACCTTTCCAGATCCTGTAGCAGCAACGTAGCATCAGTAGTGTCCTTAATAACCCTACCAACCTTTGTATCGTCTGCAAACTTGGACATTAAGCTTGATATACCATCATCAATATCATTTATAAATACATAAAACAATAATGGACCCAACACTGAACCCTGAGAGACTCCCTAATAACATTAGTCTGCAATGAGCAGTGTCCATTGATTACCACTCTGTCTTCTCCCCCTCGACCACCCCTTTATCCATAGCAGCAATTTGCCTCCAATGCCACACTGCTCCAATTTGTGCAGCAGTCTTCCATGTGCAACAGTATCAAAAGCCTTTCTAAGATCCAAATATATAATATCAAAGGTATTCCCTGCATCCAGTTCTTTTGTGACTACATCATAGTATCCATTCAATTTGGTCACGCAAGACTTTCCCTTAACGAAACCATGCTGTTTCTGAGCTATAACTGAAGTCTTGTCTGGATGATCCTGCAGTGCTTCTTTAACCAGTGCCTCCATTAATTTTCCTGGAACAGAAGTTAAACTCACAGGTCTATAATTACTTGCGTCAGTCTTTGATCCTACTTTGTGAATTGAGATCACAGTTGCACATCTCCAGTCCATGGGTACCTCCCCTGAGTCCAAAAAAGCTCTCATAATTATGGCTAAACATTTGCTTACTTCCTTTGCTGCCTCTTTTAATATAACTGAATAGATCCCAACCACCCCGTATGCCTTTTTTATGTTTATCCTCAACAATTTCTCCTCCACTTTCCTCTCAGTTATTACAAAATCACTGCCAGAGTTTACAAATCACTGCCAGAGTTTACAAATCACTGCCACAATCCATGCACCAGAGTTTACTTCACCTCTGTCATTCCACTTCTTGAATAACTCCTCATGTGTGAATGTAGATGCAAAATACTCATTTAGTTTGTTAGCCACCTGAGCAGGATCCTCAACTGTTGAACCATCAATATCCAGTGAACCAATCTGATTCACCCCTTTCCTTCTAGAATTTACATAGGTAAAGATCTCTTTTCTATTTTTCTTTGCATCCTTTGTCAAGAATTTCTCATAATCTGCCATAGCCTGCCTAATCTCCTTTGTGACTTGATTACAGACCAGCTGATATCTATCATAGGCTTCCATGTTACCCATTAACTTATATGTATCCCATGGATTTTTCTTCTCTGGCATATATGTCTCATTAGTTTTTCTGACATCCATTTAGGCCTAACCTTGAACAATATTTCTTAGTTGGTATGTAAAGCCTAGTAGCTTCCAAGATACATTCTTTGAATGCTTCCCATTTTGAATTTTGCTGTTGGTAACATCATCAGTTGGTCCCACTGTATAGAATATAAATACTGTCTCAGACCATCGTAGTCACTTTTACGAAAGCAAAAACCCTTCCTTTTACCCCTGATGGTAGTTGCCTCTTTGAGTAAATCCCACTTCAGCACACTGGGATCACTGCCACCTAGTGGTTCCTTTATCTGCAGATTCTTAATGCACAAAGTATCACTACTTATAATCAGGTCAAGAGTGTTACTCCCTCTAGTTGCCTCCCGAACATGCTGATGTAGGAAACAATCATCCAATAAATCCACAAAAGCCTTGCTAGTATGTGAGTGGGCAACCTACAAATTCCAGCCAATATCTGGGAAATTAAAATCCCCCATCATAAGACTCTCTGCTTTACTGACCCACTTGTTCAGCTGCCTGTACAGTTTCTTATTATACTCACCAGGGTCATTAGGCCTAGAGCACACTCCTACTCCCAATTTTGATCTCCCAATGCTTATGTCACACCAAACTGACTCGACACTGCATTGTCCAGCGATGTCGACTGGCTTAACTTCCTTGGATTTTACGTGTTTCTTAACTAATAGCATAACCCCTCCTCCTTTCCTATCCTGTCTATCATTTCTGCACACACTGTACTCCCCAAATTGCAATTCTGCATTCCTTTTATGTGTGACACGACATCTCTGATATCCCAATATCTGCCTTTGATGTTTTGAACAGCACCTCAAATTGATAACATTTATTTACCAAACTCCTAGCATTGGTTTACACGCCAGTATACATGCACCTGTTTCTATTCTTGGCTACCCTACCACAACCCATGTGTTTACTTGTACCGCAATGACTCCCAGCAGTCTCTGAAACATCCTGCATCTTGTTTTCCAGGCTGCTGTTCATTCCAATAGAAGCAGTGCAAGAATCACTTTCATCTCTGCCAGTGGCTACTGTTAATCTATTAGTCCTTGTGTCTCCCAAACTAGCAGTTTTCCAACCCACCTAACACTGCCTCGATAGCTGATGCTATCGAGGCAGTGTTAGGTGGGTTGGAAAACTGCTGTGGGCTGGAAAAATATTCTTGCACCCTTTCTATTAAGAAATTCACACAATCTTTAACCAGTGACTATTTTACACGGAACAGAAGTTAAACTAACTGGTCTGTAATTACTCGTGTCACCCTTAATGCATACTTCTCCAAATTGTAAAGTTTTCCATGTGCAACAGTATCAAAAGGTTTCCTAGGATCCAAGTATATGATATCAAAATTATTTTTTGCATCCAGTTCCATTATGACCACATCATAGTATCCAATCAAATTTGTCAGACAAGACCCCTTTAACAAACCCATGCTGTGTCCGAGCTATAAATGAAGTCTTGTCTAGATGATCCTGCAGTGCTTCTTTAACCAGCCCACCATTAATTTCCCAGGAACGGAAGTTAAACTAACACGTCTGTAATTACTTGTGTCACCCTTTGAACTCCTTTGTTAACTGGGGTCAGATTTGTACATCTCCAGTCCATGGGGACCTTCCCTGAGTCCAAGGAAGCTCTCACAATTATGGCTAAGAGTTTGCTTACTTCCATTGCTGCCCCCTTTAATATAACTGGATAGATCCATCTACCCTAGGTGCCTTTCTTATGTTTAACTTCAATTTCTCTTCCACTTTGCCCTTAGTTATTACAAAATCATTTAGCTCACTGCCAGAGTTTAATAAACCTCTGGCACTCCCCTGCTTGAATAACTATACTCATTGTTCGTCAGCTACCTCAGCAGGATCATCAACAGATGAACCATTGATATCAAGGGGACCAATCTCATTCATCCACTTCCTTCTAGAGTTTACTTAAGTTAAGAATTCTTTGCATCCTTTCCCAAAGATTTATCGTAATCTGCCTTTGCCTGCCAAACCTCTGTTGTGACTTGATTACAGACCACCTTATATCTATCATAGGCTTCTGTGTCAGCTGTTAATTTATAGGTATCCCATGCATTTTTCTTCTCTGCCACGTGTCTCACTAGTTCATCTGACATCTATTTAGGTTTAAATGTTGAAAAATATTTCTTAGTTGGTACAAAAAGCCTAGTAACTTTACGATTAATTCTTTGTTGAATGCTTCCCATTTAGAATTTACTGTTGGTAACATCACCAGTTGTTCCCACTGTATAGAATTTAAAAACTGTCTCAGATCACTGTAGTCACCTTTACGAAAGCAATCTTTGAGTAAATCCCACATCAGCATACTGTGATTACTGGCCCCTAATGGTTCCTTTATCTGCAGATTCTTAATGCATAAAGAATCACTACTGATAATCAGATCAAGAGTATTGGTCCCTCTGGCTGCCTCATGAACATGCTGCTGTAGAAAACAATCATCCTATAAATCAATAAAAGCCTTGCTTGTGTGTGAGTGACCAACCCTCAAGTTCCAGTCAATATCTGGAAAGTTAAAATTCCCCATGAGACAATCTGATTTACTGGCCCACTCTACTTCTCTATAGAGTTGTTCATTATACTCATCAGAGTCGTTGGGCCTATAACACACTCCTACTCTCAATTTTGCTTTCCCAATGCTTAGGTCACACCAAACTGTCTCAACATTGCACTGTTCATTCATGTCACTTCCTTAGATTTTGTGTCTTTCTTAACTAACAGCATAACCCCTCCTCCCTTCCTATCCTTTCTTTACACACTGTACTCCCCAAATTGCAATTCTGCATTCCTTTTATTTGGGGTTATCAGATGTTATGTGTGACATGACATCTGATAACCCAATATCTGCCTTTGTTGTTTTTTTTGTAACAGCACCTCAAATTGATAAAATTTATTTACTAAACTCCTAGCATTGGCGTACACGCAAGTATACATGCCCCTGTTCTTATTCTTAGCTACCCTAATACAGCCCACATATTTACTTGTTCCATGATGACGCCAGCAGTCTCTGGAATCCCCCAGCACCTTGTTTTGCAGGCTGCTTCTCATTCCAATAGAAGCAGTGCAAGAATCAATTTCAACTCAGCCAGCGGCTACTGTTAATCTATTAGTCCGTGTATTCCCCCCCCAAGCTAGCAGTTTTCCGATGCACCTAACGCTGCCTCAATAGTATCAGCAAATATTCTTGTACCTTTTCTAATTAAATGCATCCCATCCTCATAGAAGCAGTCTCTCCTGTTAATTTTCTACCACCCTTTCATTTTCTACCACCCTAAGTGGTAGAAAATGAAAAAAGTACTTTGCACTTGTCAATGTTAAACTTCAGCTGCCACTTCTCAGCCCACCTGCTCAAATTTTCTAGATCCTGTTGCAGTAGCACACTGCCATAACTGTCATTAACAACCCTGCCAACCTTTGTACCATCTGCAAAATAAGCCTGATATACCTTCATCCATATCTTGATAAATATACAAAACAACAGTGGGCCCAACACCAAACCCTGGGGGCTCCACTAATAATATTATTCCATGAAGAGCAGCATCAATTGATTATCAAGTGTCTTCTCCCACTCAACCACCCTTTTATCTATTGTAGCAACTTACCCTTAATACCATGCTCCAATTTGTACAGTAGTCTTCCATGCATAAGTTTAAGTCAGTGACATTACAGAGAAGATACCTAGATTTAATGGTAGTTAGACACTATGATATATTAAAATCAATATAAGATTTTGTGTAGGGATGAGAATTCAGTCTTCTCTGGTGGAAGACTAGAATTACTCTGTTATTTATGCTTTTCTAACATCTCCTTCCAGATTCATAATAACTGCACAATCCTACACCAACCATTATTAAAAATGAATAAATAGTGTTGGGTTATATTAAAATAATGATGTAAATGAAATAAATAGAATGATATAATTTCACTGGATAAAACTGATAAAAAGGTAACTGTCTGTACAATAAAATATGAAATTTTAAACTGCAATGAATAAATTACAATAAAACAATGTAGATAAAACACAGGATAATAAAACCGATAAAAGTAGTAAAACACTATAGCTTTCAGAGGCATCCAACTCCTTTTTCAACAGTGAGGTTTATCGTACGGCACATCCTTAAATATCAGCAGGCTCACAGTTCTCAGCATGTGTTTCTACAGGAGCATGGGCAGTATGAATGAATACCAATCACACACTGAGAACTCCTTGCAGGTCTCAGTGGCAAGTGATGCAAGAAAGCAATTTTATACTACAGCACATGCAAAAAAAAACCCTTCCCACATCACTTGATCATCCTTCCCTCCAACAGTTTGCCTAGTTCTTCCTTTAATTTATTCAAACTACCCTCCTCAACAACAGATGGAAGTTTGTTCCAACAATCAATAACTACCCACCTGCTGAATGCAAATTTCGACACTATCATGCAACCATCCTCCTGTCTCAATTTGAATTTATTCCCTTTCACGTGAGTGTACTCTGAGCATGAGGAAGAATGCCATCACACTGAGCTTGCTGAATCCATCCAAAGCCTTAAACACCTCAATCAGACACCTTGTAAATGCTTTAGTCTCCAGATTCTGCAATTTGCAAAACTAGAGCCTTTCTTTGTAAGAACACCCTTTCAGTCCGCTGACCAATTTCTTTGTCTTTCTCTGCAACTGTTCCAGCAGATCCACATCACTCCTAAAATGAGGCCACCAGATGGTATGCAGTACTCAAGATCCCATTTTATACAATGGGATAATCACCTCCCTATTTCTGTTAGCAAAATTCCTGTATATCACTCACAAAACCCCATCGGTTGTCCTAATCAGCCTGTCTGACTGGAGAACTTCATCTAATAGCATATTACCCAAGTCTTTTTCATTTTTCACTACCCTAAGTTTAACATCACAAAGCTAGAACATTAATCTGGAATTACTACTACCCACATGTAGTATCTTGCCTTGCATCTGTCAATGTTAAACTTCAATTGCCACTTCTCAGCCCATTGACCCAATTTTTCTAGATCTTTAGCATTAGCAGAGGCATAAGATGCAAGAAAGCAAGAATATGCAGTATCAGCGAAAAAAAAAAAAAAAAAACCCTTCCACTTCACCCCTCCATTCGTTCGAAATATCTGTCCAGCTGAGCCTTAAATTTATTTAGGCTATCAACCTCCACAAGGGATGGAAGCCTGTTCCACCAACCAACTACTCGTTGGCTAAAGGCAAATTTCTGCACATCTGTCTTAACTGAATTTGAATTTAAGCCCTCTCAGGTGATTATTCTGAGCAAGAGGAAGTATCCCATCAGCACTGAGCATGCTCAAACCATTCAAGGCTTTATACACCTCTATCAGATCACCTCGCTGGTGCCTAGTCTCCAGACACTGTATTTTGCGAAACTTAAGCCTTTCTTCGTAAGAGCAACCCTTTGTTCCATTCACTAATCTTGTTGCCCTTCTCTGTACTCATTCCAGCAGCTTTACATCCTTGAAATGAGGCCTCCAGACCTGTATACAGTACTCAAGGTGTGGCCTGACCACTGCCTTATACAAGGGAATAATCACCTTCTCCCTGCTAGAAAAATTCCTGTACATCATTGCCAAGACACCATGAGCTACTCTTGCAGTCTATCTGCACTGCTCAGAGAACTTCATATCTGCCTGTACAATTACTCCCAGGTCCTTTTCATTCTCTACCACTGCCAGTATAGTACCACAGAGGTGATACGTTGCTCTGGGGTTACTGTTTCCCATATGTAGTACTTTACATTTGTCAATGTTAAACTTCATTTACCACCTCTCAGCCCATCTGCTCAACCTTTCCAGATCCTGTTGCAGCAGCATAGCATCAGTAGTGTCCTTAACAACCCTGCCGAACTTTTATCGTCTGCAAACTTGGACATTAAACTTGATATACCATCATCAATATTATTTATAAATGCAGAAAACAATAATGGACCCAACACCGAACCCTGAGGGTCTCCAATAACATTAGTCCACAATGAGCAGTGTCCATTGATTACCACTCTGTATTCTCCGCCTCAACCACCACCCCTTTATCCATAGCATAGCAGCAATTTGCCTCCAATGCCACACTGCTCCAATTTGTGCAGCAGTCTTCCATGTGCAACAGTTCAAAAGCCTTTCAAAGATCCAAGTATATAATATCAAAGTTATTCCCTGCATCCAGCTCTTTTGTGACTGCATCATAGTATCGAATCAAATTGGTCAGGCAAGACTTCCCCTTAACAAAACAATGCTGTGTTCGAGCTATAACTGAAGTCTTGTCTAGATGATCCTGCAGTGCTTCTTTAACCAGTGCCTCCATTAATTTTCCTGGAACAGAAGTTAAACTCACAGGTCTATAATTGCTTGTGTCAGCCTTTGATCCTCTTTTGTGAATTGGGGTCACATTTGCACATGTCCAGTCTATGGGTACCTCCCCTGAGTCCAAGGAGGCTCTCATAATTATGGCTAAGGGTTTGCTTACTTCCTTTGCTGCCTTCTTTAATATAACTGGATAGATCCCATCCACCCCAGGTGCCTTTCTTGTGTTTATCTTCAACAGTTTCTCCTCCACTTTACTCTCAGTTATTACAAGATTATCTAGCTTACTGCCAGAGTTGAATACACCTCTGGCATTCCCCTTGCTGAATAACTCCTCATGTGTGAATGTCGATGCAAAATATTCATTTAGTTTGTTAGCTACCTGAGTAGGATCATCAACAATTGAATCATCGATACAAAGTGGACCAATCTGATTCATCCCCTTCCTTCTAGAGTTTACATAAGAAAAGAACTCTTTGCTGTTTTTCTTTGCATCCTTTGCCAAAGATTTCTCATAATCTGCCTTTGCCTGCCTAACCACCTTTGTGATTTGGTTACAGACCAGATTATATCTTTCATAGGCTTCCATGTCACCCATTAATTTATATGCATCCCATGCATTTTTTTTCTCTGCCACATGTCTCATTAGTTCATGTGACATCCATTTAAGCCTAAACCTTCAACAATATTTCTTAGTTGGTATGTAAAGCCTAATAGCTTCCAAGATAACTTCTTTGAATGCTTCCCATTTTGAATTTGCTGTTGGTAACATCATTAGTTGGTCCCACTGTATAGAATTAAAATACTGTCTCAGACCATCGTAGTAGCCTTTACGAAAGCAATAACCCTTCCCTTTACACCTGATGGTAGTTACCTCTTTGAGTTAATCCCACTTCAGCACACTGTGATCACTGCCACCTAGTGGTTCCTTTATCTGCAGAATCTTAATGCATGAAGAATCACTACTGATAATCAGATCAAGAGTATTGCTCCCTCTTGTTGCCTCACGAACATGCTGATGTAGAAAACAATCATCCAATAAATCCACAAAAGCCTTGCTAGTGTGCGAGTGACCAACCCACAAATTCCAGTCAATATCTGGGAAATTAAAATCCCCCATTATAAGACTCTCTGATTTACTGGCCCACTATTTCCCTGTACATTTTCTTATTATACTCATCAGAGTCATTAGGCCTATAGCACACTCCTACTCCCAATTTTGATCTCCCAATGCTTATGTCACACCAAACTGACTAGACACTGCACTGTCCAGCGATGTCCACTGGCTTCACTTCCTTGGATTTTATGTATTTCTTAACTAATAGCATAACCCCTCCTCCCTTCCTATCCAGTCTATACTTTCTGTAGACGTTGTACTCCCCAAATTCCAGTTCTGCATTCCTTATATCTGTGTGACACCACGTCTCTGATATCCCAACAATATCCGCCTTTGAAGCTTTGAGCAATACCTCAAATTCATCAAATTTATTTACCAAACTCCTAGCACTGGTGTACATGCAAGTATACATGCACCTGTTCCTATTCTTAGCTACCCTAACACAACCCATGTGTTTACTTGTACCACAATGACTCCCAGCAGTCTCTGAAACATCCTGCATCTTGTTTTCCAGGCTTCTGCTCATTCCAATACAAGCAGTGCAAGAATCACTTTCACCTCTACCAGTGGCTACTGTTAATCTTTTAGTCCTTGTATCCTCTCATGCTAGCGGTTTTCCGACCCAATTAACACTGCCTCGATAGCATCAGCAAATTTTTTTGCACCCTTACTATTTAAGTGTATCCCATCCCTGTAGAAGCAATCTCTCCCTTTAACAAGTACCAGGCAGAAAAAAATTCTACCCCTTGAGCCTCGCACAATCTTTCCAGGGCCAAATTGATCGACAAGGCTCTCATCATATACTCCCTCCTCTCGTGTCTGGGCAGAATTGCAGACACTTTCATATTCAACCCTAATTCATGGCTTTTTTTCAGTGACCTGTACTTGTTAAGTAATTCTGCCAGTCTCCTACTCTTAATATCATTAGTGCCAACGTGTACAACTATATCACCTTTTGTGCCCTTAAAAGATGATATCCGCTCTACAATGTCATCAACCTTTGCCCCTGGCAGAGATACCCTGGTCCTGTTCCATCTATCCTTTTTACAAAGCATGTTCCCCGTTTCCGTGACAATAGAGTCACCAACAACTACTAGTTCCTGTGGGACCAGTGCATTCTGCTTTGGGGATTGCCACTGTGTTGCGTGATGACCAAGTGCAAGCTCTGGAGTTGATGTGGGCAGCTGAGAGCTTTATGGGCTCCTCAATTTAGATCCTTCGAGGGCATCCACCCTGTCCTTCAAGCTCTCATATAGGACCATAACAAAGCTGAGTTGTTGCCGGATTTCGTTACACTCCTTGCATCGTGCACACACAAAGGCATCCTCCATGGCAATATCATGTCCCATACCCAATTGCTCCACAAACGTGCAAGCAGTGCATTTTAAAAGGCTGTGATTCAGAGGGCAACTGTTCCCCTCAGTTCTCCTCTGAGCCACAGCTTTCCCATTAGCTTGAGCCTTTTGCTTTGCTGCTCTGAGTCATGCTTTTGATTTAGTTTTAATAAAATTTCAATTTCAGTACAAAAGTATAACCCCAAACTTGTATCCCAACACAGTTATAACGCTATATATATTTTTCAGTATCAGGTATTTTCTACGAGTTCCGTTTATATAACTTCCATATCAAGTTATGTATTAATTAATTATGTTACATTTGTAATCTAAGTCGTTATATGTATTCGGTTAAAAGTACAATTTAATTGACAATGAAGTTTAAAAAAATTAATAGATTTTACTGATTAATTGACAATATTATATACTATACTTTTTTTTATTAGTTGTTGGCGCATAGGCTTCTGTGGCCATAATGCACCTCCAAAGGTTTTTGCGGCATTTGATTCAAGCCCAAGGCGGGAATTCAACCCACGACCTTTGGGTTGCCAGGCAGGCACTTTACCCACCCGGCTAGCCCGGTCGGCAAATACTATACTTACTAATGCTATCTAGTTCGTATATAACGTATCGTATAACAAAGGCGGCAAGTTACGAACAGTAAATCTACGGACACTTAAGTATTAATTAACTTCCAAATCTCGCTGTCTCAATTCAGAATAAAGTAACGATCCTGACTAGGACTATAAGCTACTTATAGAAAATAATTTGATGTAAAAATCTGTCAATAAAGCGGCTAAATATGGCTTCTCGTTCAGCGGGCTGCAACTTGTAACACGTGGATTTGATACCCATACCGATACTTTTATGCAATTACAAGGCCGAATAAAGAATAAATACACCAGATTAATCAGAAAATCACAAAATAATGCTATACTACTAAATTTAAATCAAAAGTTTTAGAAAAACAATAATTTCAAATCAATAAATAATAAAATCCACTTAGGAGCTTTGAACACATCTGCCTCTCACCAGCCTCCTATCCAGTTTACTGTCATTTAACCACTCTGCCAAGCTGCGTATTATCTGCAACTTTGACAGTAAGCCTGATATACCTTCATCAATATCAATAATAAATATTGAAAATAACAATGGGCCCAACACAGAACCCTGGAAGACTGCTAATAGCATTAGGTGCCTCTGTAGTCAGGTGGGAAGGAGCAGCAGTGTGTAGCACACGCTTCTTGATTAGGCCGGGGTTCAAGCCTGTCACCACCAAATACGGGGGATGCAGAAAGGTCAGGGAATGACCACCGCATATCCCGGAGAAATATGGCCTTAGTTGCTAATGCTCCTAAAAACCAAATAACAACAACTAATAGCATTAGTCCATGAGGGTCAGTGGCTATTAATAAAGACTTTTCCATACAATCATCCCTTTATCCATAGTAGTAACTTACCTTTAATGCCACACTGCTCCAATGTGTACAGCAGTCTTACATGCAACAGTTTACCCCGGGGGCTCACATCTAGTGAGTATGGGTTTGGCACACCCAGGGTCCTCAGCTGGATATCATCATTCTTTTCTTTTTTGGTGATTCCCCCCGCCTCTCTCAGGGTACTCAAATTTTTTTTGAGTAGTGCAGCATAAGCCTCAGGCTTCCTTGCACCATATGGCTAATAATAATAATAATAATAATATCAAAAGCTTCCCTGAAATCCAAGTACAGGTAGGACCCATTTTACAACATGGTTATGTTTCAGCAAAACAGGGTTGTAAAATGAAAAGTCATAAAACAAGACCAAATTATAATGTAACTGAATGAGATAGGTTCCAAAATTCCCAAAATTTTTCCAAGTATGCACTAATATTTCTGTTCTTTATAAATAATTAAATATTTTAAACATTTAATGCACATGTTTTATTTATACTTATATATAAAATAATTAATAAAATAAAATAAAATTTTACTTTGGTCCTGTGGAGTCATCACTTGAGTACGTATTTACTCAAGTGATGACTCCACTACCCATTTCGTCCACATTATAAACTAAATCAGGGTGGTAGTTGCCTTAGTTTATTAAGCATTTAAATTCGGACGGATACTCTTCCACCACTGCAATGTCAGCACTAGCAGCCTCAGACACTTTCGCATTGTGAATTTTACAACAGTTTTTAAACTGATGAAACCACCCTTTGCTGGCCATAAATGTTTCAGTGCTACCAGACTCCTCACATATTTCGTTAAATAACGATTTTGCCTTGTCCAGAATTACCACCTGTGTAACAAACAGGAATGTTATTTTGGTTCATATCATCAACCCACAACTCTAACAATTTCTCAATTTTTTCCATTGTCTCACTGCATGAATAAGTTGTTCTGGAGGATGATGCACTTGTTATCCCTATGTGTGTGCACTTTATTTTATCAACATTGTTCATAATTGTTGATAGAGTAGAAGGTGCTAAACTCAATGCCTTACACACATCCAACCGATGCTCACCAGACTCCATGTGACGATCACATCCATTTTCTCCTTTGGAGAAAATGGATGTGATCGTTACATTTTTGTGTAACCATGAGCTCTAAGCTCATGGTTACACAAAAATTATTATTAATGAGAAATAACACTGTGTAACCTGTTAACAATTGAGGGAAAATTCACAATGAAACAAACATGGTACACTGAATGTAAACAAAGAACCCCAGGTGGGGGGGGGCTCACATTTGGTGAGTATGGGCTTGGCACACCCAGGGTCCTGAGCTGGATATCATCATTCTTCTCTTTCTTGGTGATTCCCTTCTACTTTTGACTCTCTCTCTCTCTCTCTCTCTCTCTCTCTCTCTCTCTCTCTCTCTCTCTCTCTCTCTCTCTCTCTCTCTCTCTCTCTCAGGGTAACTTGGGAATTTTTTTTTTTTTTTTTTCCTGGTGCAGCATAAGCCTCTGGCTTCCTTGCACCATATGGATATTAATAATAATAACTCTTGGAGTAGCTATCATTCCACCCACAATGCACCATGAAAAACAAAAGAAATGCCTAGTGTGTGTTTGGACTTGCAGGTGTTGCTGCAACGTGTTACTGAGTTGTGATTTTTTCGTTATTTTCAATTTTCTCAGGTAATATTTTGAAACAGTCGTTAATGTGAAAAGTAGTAAAATGGACCGTCGTAAAACAGGACCTACCTATATAGGCTTTCAAAATTATTTTTTTTTTGCATCTAATTCCTTTATTACTGCATCACAGTATCCAATCAGATTGGTCAGACAAGATCGCCTCTCAACAAATCCATGCTGTGACTGTGGTATAACAGCAGTCCTGTCCGGATGGCCCTGCATTACTTCTTTAAACAGTAACTCTGTTATTTTTACCTGGGACAGAAGTTAAGCTACCAGGTCCGCAATCACTCGTGTCAGATTTTGACCCCCCTTTCTAAATTGGGGATATAATCGTATATTACCAGTCCACATGGATCTTCACCAAATCTAAAAATGCTCTCAAATATAGCTAAGGGTTTGCTTGTTTCCTTTCCCACCTCTTCTGTTAGTATAATTGGTTAGAGCCTGTCCACTCCTTTTTTATGTTTAGCTTCAACATTTTCTCTTCCACTTTCTTTCAGTTATCAAAATATCATTTGGCTCTCTGTCAAAATTTGACATACTTCTGGTATCCCCATCCAGCCCTAAAAAATTTCTTATGTACAAAACGTTGATGCAAAATACCTATTTGGTTTGTCAGCTACTCCTAACCAAGATCACAAACAGTTAAACCACTGATTTCAAGTAGACCAATGTGACTTATCTTCTAATGTGATTTATGCCTATGCAAATGTGTGTGCTCATATCAGAGGCAAAACTATAAATTTGGAACCCACGTATGAGATTTCTAAATGAGATCCTTACAACAAATTATCAGGCAACACAGAAGCCTATGATATATATGATATATATATACACGAAGGCAGATTACGAGAAATCTTTGGCAAAGGATGCTAAGAAAAACAACAAGGATTTCTTTACTTATATAAACTCTAAAAGGAAGGGGATGAATCTGATGGGTCCACTTGATATCGATGGTTCGACTGTTGATGATCCTGCTCAGAGAGCAAACAAACTGAATGAGTATTTTGCATCTACATTCACACATGAGGAGTTAAGGTTTGAAAATGCCACAAGATTATCAAATTGTACCAGGGTGCTTAATGATTTTGTAATAACTGAGAACAAAGTGGGGGAGAAATTGCTGAAGTTAAAGAAACATAAGAAAGGCACCTGGGGTGGATGGGATCTATCCAGTTATATTAAAGGAGGTGGCAAAGGAAGTAAGCAAACCCTTAGCCATAATTATGAGAGCATCCTTGGACTCAGGGACGGCGCCTCCGTAGCCAGGTGGGAAGGAGCAGCAGTGCGTAGCACACGCTTCTTGATTAGACCGGGGTTCAAGCCCGTTACCACCAAATACGGAGGATGCGAAAGGTCAGGGAATGACCACCGCATATCCCGGAGCAATATGGCCTTAGGTGCTAATGCTCCTAAAAACTAAATAACTAACTAACTAACTGGACTCAGGGGAGTTCCCCACAGACTGGAAATGTGCAAATGTGTCCCCAATTCACGATGGGTGACACAAGCAATTACAGACGAATTAGTTTAACTTCTGTTCCGGGTAAAATAATGGAATCACTGGTTAAAGATGCACTGCAGGATCACCTAGACCAGGCATGTCAAACATGCGGCCCTTTGCAAGCACACCTGCAGCCCGCACAAAGGGCACTGTAGCGATTTGCAAAATGTGTTAATTGAAGTAATTTAGGTAATTTAGAATTTTGAATATCGTGCACGGCTGCCTTACGACAAGAATTTTAGCATTCTTGCCAATTTATTGGTGTAGGTACCTGGTCCTGATCCGAATTCCACTGCCCACAAGTGGAAAAGGTTCCTCTCTCGTTAAGGTAAACCGCTCGACCTGAGTGAGGGTGGAACCAACGAGCATGAGGTAAAAACCCGTTTATCTCGCTCATAACAATACATAAGCTGGCCTAAATTTTGTTTCAGTTTTTTAACCGGTGATTTTATTTTTAATTTAATTTTATTATTTTTCAGATTGCACATCATCTTTAAAAATGGCTAGTGCTTCTCCAGCTAAGAGAAAAAGGAAACTGAACGAAGAAGGGAAGAGTGTTTCAAGAAAAATGGGAATTACAGTATTTTTGCACAACGGTAAATGGAAAGATACATTTTAATTTGCAACAAAAGCATTGCCATGCCAAAAGAGTAAAACTTGAAATGACATTATGAAACGAATCATCGATCTTACGATAAATATGAAGGCCCAATGCGTCTCTCAAGATTCAAGGAATTGAAGGCTAATATGAGACAGCAAGAGACTTGTTTTGAAAATTGAGAAAGGGAATGTCGCTTCCGTTACTGCAAGCTATGAACTCAGCCGAATGATCGCCATGAGTGGGAAATCTTACAGAGGAGATTTCGTAAAGCAATGCCTTGTAAAAACAGCTCAAATTGTGTGTCCAGAGAAAGCACTTATTCAAAGATATTTCATTAACCAGGAACACCGTTGCTGAACGGATTGATGAAATGTCAAGGAATTTGAAACAACAGTTGAAGGCCACATCATCAAGATTTTAACATTTTTCTATTCTATTGATGAGACCGTTGACATCACTGGAATAGAACAGCTTGCAGTTTTCATTAGGGCTTTTGACAGTGAATTTAATATTTATGAAGAACTGATCCCCATGCATGACACTACAACAAGCCAGGACATCTTTGAGAAAGCCAAGCAGGTTCTGCATGACTGTGGTTTGGATTTGAGTAAACTTCCATGCTTATCTACCGAAGGTGCTGCGAATATGGTTGGCAGACATAATGGTGTTGCTACCATATCACAAACAAAAATAGAAAACTCGCATCCAGATTCATCATTTGCACATTTTCACTGCATTGTTCATCAGCAAAATTTGTGTTCAAAGATTTTAAAATTGGATCATGTGCTTAGTTTGGTCACAAAGACAGTGACGAGGCTACTAGAGACGGTCGTTTTCAAAGCCGCTAAGTGGATTTTTCTTATTTATTGATTTGAAATTATTGTTTTTCTAAAACTTTTGATTTAAATTTAGTAGTATAACATTATTTGGTGATTTTCTGATTAATTTGGTGTATTTATTCTTTACTCGGCCTTGTAATTGCATAAAAGTATCGGTAAAGGTTTCCACGTGTTTCAACTCCGCTAACCGTTCGTAATTTTCCCGCCTTTGTGATACGATATACCGTACTAGATAGCGTTAGTTGAACTTCGTTAGCAGTTAAATTGTACGTTTAAATAAATACATATAACGACTTAGATTACAAACGTAATATAATTAATTTTATTTAACATAATTAATTATACATATAACCACTTAGGTTACGTAACATAAATAATTAGTAAAAACAAATAATTAATACATAACTTGATACGAAAGTTATATAAAGGGATTTCGCAGATAACACTCGTTACTGAAACGTAAATATTTCGTAGATAACACTCGTTACTGAAACGTAAATATTCCGTAGATAACACTCGTTACTGAAACATAAATATAGCGTTATAACTGTGTTTGGATACAAGTTTAGGATTTAATTTTGTACAGAAATTGAAATTTTATTGAAAGTAAATCTAAATCATGACTCAAACCAGAGCAGCAAAGCAAAGGGCTCAAGCTAATGGGAATGCTGTGGCCCAGGGGAGAACTGAGGGGGGCAGTTGTCCTCTGAATCACAGCCTTGTAAGATGCACTATTTGCTTGATGTTTGCGGAGCAGTCAAGTATGGGACATGATACTGCCATGGGGGATGTCTTTGTGTGTGTGCGATGCAAGGAGTGTAAGGAGATAAGGCGACAACTCAGCGTTGTTATGGGCCTATATGAGAGCTTGAAGGATAGGGTGGATGCCCTCGAAGGATTACAAGTGAGGGGCCCATCAAGCTCTCAGCTGCCCACACCAATGCCAGAGCTTGCACTTGGTCATCGCGGAACACAGCGGCAACCCCCAAGGCAGAATGCGCTGGTCCCAAAGGAACTAGTAGTTGTTGGTGACTCTATTGTCAGGGAAACGGGAAACATGCTTTGTAAAAAGGATAGGTGGAATAGGACCAGGGTATGTCTGCCAGGGGCAAAAGTTGATGACGTTGTAGAGCGGATATCATCTTTTAAGGGCACAAAAGGTGATATAGTTGTACACGTTGGCACTAATGACATTAAGAGTAGGAGACCGGCGGAATTACTTGACAAGTACAGGTCACTGATGAAAAAAAGCCGCGAATTAGGGTTGAAATTGAAAGTGTCTGCAATTCTGCCCAGACACGATAGGAGGGAGTATATGATGAGAGCCCTGTCAATCAATTCGGCCCTGGAAAGACTGTGCAGGGCTCAAGGGGTAGAATTTTTTTCAGCCTGGTCTGTACTTGTTAACAGGAGAGACTGCTTCTACAGGGATGGGATACACTTAAATAGAAAGGGTGCAAGAATGTTTGCTGATGCTATCGAGGCAATGTTAGGTGGGTCGGAAAACTGCTAGATTGGGGGGATACAAGGACTAATAGATTAACAGTAGCCACTGGCAGAGGTGAAAGTGATTCTTGCACTGCTTCTATTGGAATGAGCCGCAGCCTGGAAAATAAGATGCAGAATATTTCAGAGACTGCTGGGAATCATTGGGGTACAAGTAAACACATGGGTTGTGTTAGGGTAGCTAAGAAAAAGAACAGGTGCATGTATACTTGTGTGTACACCAATGCTAGGAGTTTAGTAAATAAATTTGATGAATTTGAGGTATTGCTCAAAACATCAAAGGCAGATATTGTTGGGATTTCAGAGACGTGGTGTCACACAGATATAAGAAATGCAGAACTGGAATTTGGGGAGTACAATGTCTACAGAAAGGATAGACAGGATAGGAAGGGAGGAGGGGTTATGCTATTAGTTAAAAAACACATAAAATCCAAGGAAGTGAAGCCAGTCGACATCGCTGGACAGTGCAGTGTCGAGTCAGTTTGGTGTGACATAAGCATTGGGAGATCAAAATTGAGAGTAGGAGTGTGCTATAGGCCTAATGACTCTGATGAGTATAATAAGAAACTGTTCGGAGAAATAGAGTGGGCCAGTAAATCAGAGAGTCTTATAATGGGGGATTTTAATTTCCCAGATATTGACTGGAATTCGGGGGCTGGTCACTCACACAGTAGCAAGGCTTTTGTGGATTTATTGGATGATTGTTTTCTACATCAGCATGTTCGGGAGGCAACTAGAGGGAGTAATACTCTTGATTTGATTATCAGTAGTGATTCTTCATGCATTAAGAATCTGCAGATAAATGAACCACTTGGTGGCAGTGATCACTGTGTGCTGAAGTGGGAGTTACTCAAAGAGGTAACTACCATTAGGGGTAAAGGGAAGGGGTATTGCTTTCGTAAAGGCGACTACAATGGACTGAGACAGTATTTAAATTCTATACAGTGGGATCAACTGATGATACTGCCAACAGCAAATTCAAAATGGGAAGCATTCAAAGAACTTATCGTGGAAGCTACTAGGCTTTACATACCAACTAAGAAATATTGTTCAAGGTTTAGGCCTAAATGGTTGTCAGATGAACTAATGAGGCATATGGCAGAGAAGAAAAATGCATGGGATACATACAAATTAACACGTGACACGGACGCCTATGATAGATACAAGTTGATCTGTAACCAAGTTACAAAGGAGGTTAGGCAGGCGAAGGCAGATTACGAGAGATCCTTGGCAAGGGATGCGAAGAAAAACAGCAAAGAGTTCTTTACTTATGTAAACTCTAGAAGGAAGGGGATGAATCAGATTGGTCCACTTGAGATCGATGGGTCAACTGTTGATGACCCTGCTCGGGTAGCTAACAAACTAAATGAATATTTTGCATCGACATTCACACATGAGGAGTTATTCAGCGAGGGGAATGCCAGAGGTGTATTCAATTCTAGCAGTAAGCTAGAGAATCTTGTAATAACTGAGAGCAAAGTGGAGGAGAAATTGTTGAAGATAAACACAAGAAAGGCACCTGGGGTGGATGGGATCTATCCAGTTATATTAAAGGAGGCAGCAAAGGAGGTAAGCAAACCCTTAGCCATAATTATGAGAGCTTCCTTGGACTCAGGGGAGGTACCCATTGACTGGAGATGTGCAAATGTGACCCCAATTCACAAAGGGGGATCAAAGGCTGACACAAGTAATTATAGACCTGTGAGTTTAACTTCTGTTCCCGGAAAATTAATGGAGGCACTGGTGAAAGAAGCACTGCAGGATCATCTAGACAAGACTTCAGTTATAGCTAGGACACAGCATGGTTTTGTTAAGGGGAAGTCTTGCCTGACCAATTTGATTGGATACTATGATGCAGTCACAAAAGAACTGGATGCAGGGAATAACTTTGATATTATATACTTGGATCTTAGAAAGGCTTTTGATACTGTTGCACATGGAAGACTGCTGCACAAATTGGAGCAGTGTGGCATTGGAGGCAAGTTGCTGCTATGGATAAAGGGGTGGTTGAGGGGGAGAAGACAGAGAGTGGTAATCAATGGACACTGCTCATCGTGGACTAATGTTATTAGTGGAGTCCCTCAGGGTTCAGTATTGGGGCCTTTATTGTTTTCTGTATTTATAAATGATATTGATGATGGTATATCAGGCTTAATGTCCAAGTTTGCAGACGATACGAAGGTTGGCAGGGTTGTCAAGGACACTACTGACACTATGCTGCTGCAACAGGATTTGGAAAGGTTGAGCAGATGGGCTTCGAGGTGGCAAATGAAGTTTAACATTGACAAATGTAAAGTACTACATATGGGAAACAGCAACCCCAGAGCAGCGTATCAACTCTGTGGTACTACACTGACAGTGGTAGAGAATGAAAGGGACCTGGGGGTGGTGGTGCAGGCAGATATGAAGTTCTCTGAGCAGTGCAGACGAGCTGCAAGAGTAGCTCATGGTGTATTGTCAATGATATATAGGAATTTTTCTAGCAGGGATAAGGAGGTGATTATTCCCTTGTATAAGGCAATGGTCAGGCCACACCTAGAGTACTGTATACAGGCCTGGAGGCCTCATTTCAGGAAGGATGTAGAGCTGCTGGAAAGAGTACAGAGAAGGGCAACTAGATTGGTGAATGGGACAAAGGGGTTCTCTTACGAAGAAAGGCTTGAGTTTTGCAAATTACAGTGTCTGGAAACTAGGCACCAGCGGGGTGATCTGATAGAGGTGTACAAAGCCTTGAATGGTTTGAGCATGCTCAATGCTGATGGGATTCTTCCTCTAGCTCAGAAAAATCACCTGAGAGGGCATAAATTCAAATTGAGGAAAGACAGATGTAGGATAGATGTGCGGAAATTTGCCTTTAGCCAGCGGGTGGTTGGTGGGTGGAACAGACTTCCATCCCTTGTCGTGGAAGTTGATAGCCTAAATAAGTTTAAGGCTCAGCTGGACAGGTATTTCGAACGAACAGAGGGGTGAAGTGGAAGTGGTTATTTTTATTTATTTATGTTACTTTTTTTTTTTTTTTTTTGGCTGATGCTGCATAAGCTTGCTTTCTTGCATCAAATGCCTCTACTAATGCTAAAATGCTAATGCTAACTATATCAGAGGCCGTGCTCTCAACCACCGTCAATTCAGCCAGTTGTTGAAAGATATAGATAATCAGTTTACCGATGTTCCACTCTACAGAAGTCTGCTGGTTGTCATGTCACAAAAAGTGCTGAAAAGATTTTATTTGTTGAAACAAGAAATAATTATGTTTTTGGAGATGAGAGGTCAAAACATGGATGAAATAAAAGATGAAAGTTGGCTTCAGGATCTAGCTTTTGCTGCGGACATTAATGCACAATTAACTGATCTTAATTTGAAATTACAAGGTAAAAACAAACTCATCACTCAATTGTATAATAAAACTAAGCTTATGGAAGTTACAGTTGTCAAATGAAAATTTAGTTCATCTTCCTAAGTGCAAAGAGATGAAAAACACTGCCAATACAGAGTCTGTAAGTAGCTTTGCTAAGTATGAGAGTCACCTGAAATTGTTGTCAAAAGAATTTCAGAAAAGATTTCTTGATTTCTCATCTTTTGAATACCACTTTGCATTATTCCCAGCACCATTCACCTTTGACGTTGCCAAGGCAGAAGAAATACTGCAGATGGAACTATTAGAAATGCAGTCGGATTCTACATTCAGAGCAAAGTATCTTGAAGTGGGGATACCTCGTTTCTTTTCATACCTTCCTGAAAAGTTTAAAAACTTCAGACAGTTTGTCACAAGGATTATGGCAATGTTCGGTTCTACCTATGTGTATGAGCAGTTATTTTCCTTCATGAAATCAAAAAAAACTTCTCACAGAACAAGACTGACTGATCAGCACCTCTCATCTCTGATGAAAGTCGGAACTGCACAGACACTTCAGCCAGACATAGCAAAAATTGTCACTAAAACGAGGTGTCAAGCCTCAGGACAAAACATTAAAATAGTCATAAATAAATGTTCATTTTGAACTGTTGTAATTTTTGTACAATGTATTTGTTGCATAAAAGTCTGTCGCCGTTTAAAATTTCTTTTGCTAAACTACTTCATTACTTTGCATTCATGAATGTGGCTAGCTGCTAAACCATTTGTATGCACATTGTATGTTTCTAAGTTTAAGTAATAAAAATATTCTGCAATAATTTTTATTAAATGACTTCAATTAGTTGTCATGTGCGGCCCTCATGACAATACAAATGTGACCCATATGGCCCTCGGGGGACCCTCAGTTTGACATGCCTGATCTAGACAAGACTGCAGCAATAATTCAGACACAGCATGGGTTTGTTAAGCGAAAGTCTGGTCTGACAAATTTGATTGGTTATTATGATGTGGTTACAAAGGAACTGGAAGCAAAAAAATAATTCTGATATCGTATACTTGGATTTCAGGAAAGCTTTTGACACTGTTGCACATGGAAGACTACTGTACAAATCGGAGCAGAATGGTAGTAGTAGTGGCATGTGATGCAAGAAAGCAAGTGTATGAGTTATGTGGCATAAGCCAAAAAAAAAAAAAAAAAATCACACCTTTCCCTCCAAATACCCGTCCAGTTCCTCCTTAAATTGATTCAACCTATCAACTTCCACACCAGAAGGAGCTGACTCTCTTTAAAAATTACAGCTGTGACTTGCAGGCTCCGAAAAAACGATAAGTGTTTACCTTTTATTTACATAATTGTTATTTTATATTGTACTTAATACGTAGTCTTATAGTTACGCTGGTTATTTTTATTTTAATTTAGATAAACAGTTTTTGTAGATATACGTAACACTTAATATACGTAAAACCATTATTTCATTCGAATCTTGCAGCCATTGTTTTTGTATATAGTGGTAGGGAATTCAAATTTTTAATTGAGGTAGATAGGTAGTTCTAACGTATAATTTATAGAGTAATATGCTTCACTGTTTCTATTAGATAGCGTAGTATTGATATTTAATTAATTTAATTAATTAAAAATATCATGCCCCAAACTAGAGCAGCAAAGCAACGGGCACAAAGTGGCAGGAGTGCTGTGACTCGGGGGAGAACTGAGGGGGGGGGGCGATACTCCGTCGCATTAGAACCTAAAAAAATGTGCGACTTGTGATATGTTTGCCGAACTCTCTGCAACGGAACATGATATTGCCATGGGGGATGTCTTTGTGTGTGTGTGCGCGATGTAAGGAGTGTAAGGAAATCAGGCGACAACTCAGCGTTGTTATGGGCCTATATGAGGGTTTGAAGGACAGGGTGGATGCCCTCGAAAGATCTAAATTGAGGGGCCCATCAAGCTCTCAGCTGCCCACATCAACGCCAGAGGTTGCACTTGGTCATCATGCAACACAGCGGCAACCACCAAAGCAGAATGCGCTGGTCCCACAGGAACTAATAGTTGTTGGTGACTATTGTCAGGGAAACATGCTTTGTAAAAAGGATACGTGGAACAGGACCAGAGTATGTCTGCCAGGGGCAAAGGTTGATGATGCTGTAGAGCGGATATCATCTTTTAATGACACAAAAGGTGATATTGTTGTACACGTTGGCACTAATGATATTAAGAGTAGGAGACCGGCAGAATTACTTAACAAGTACAGGTCACTGTTGAACAAAAGCCGAGAATTAGGGTTGAATTTGAAAGTGTCTGCAATTCTGCCCAGACACGATAGAAGGGAGTATATGATGAGAGCCTTGTCGATCAATTCGGCCCTGGAAAGAATGTGCAAGGCTCAAGGGGTAGAATTTTTTTCAGCCTGGACTGTACAGTCTGTCCTCATATAGCACGATAGTTGTGTTCCTGGAAACCCTTGTGCAATGCAAAATCGTGCAATATAAACAACAGGCCCTATGGGAAAAGTAGGGTTAGGTGACGGCCACCCAAGATTGAACACACATTTGTTACCAAAACATTACCAAACACAATAAATAATCGTAATAAAATACTTACGTATTTTATTATGATTAAAATACGTAATAAAAAATATTATAATTTTTTATAATATTTTTTATTATTATTTTATTATAATATAATATAAAATACTTAAGTATTTTTTACGAATAAAATACTTACGTATTTTATTACGACTATTATGTAATAAAATATTGCTAATGCTTTTGCTTCTATCGTAGGACACAAAGATATCTTGTATCTTTGTGTCTTAATCTAATGGATTTTAATTACACTGAGTTGTTCTGTTCCTGCTATGAAATTTTTTATTTTCTCTGCATTCTTTGTAATTCCCGGCGTTGCCTCATTTAGGTCTGAAAGCACGTGCAATATCACATGGTCTTTCATTTCGCTCAAAGCGTTTCACAATTTAATATTTTTTCTCTATCGACAGAGGCGGACTGGCCATAAGCCTGACCGGGGAAACCCTGGTGGGCCGGAGGCCGGTGTGATTTTGGCCATAAACGCTAGTATGAGGCCACTATAAATTTTCCCGGGAAAGAATTAGATCCAGTCCGCCTCTGTTTATCGATATTGCTTTTCTTTTTCTCTTTGAATCTGTAGTGTCTTCACCAGGACGCTTCCTTTTCACACCTTTTAAGTATTTTACTCATTTTTAGGGAATAAAGCACAATTACAAAATGAGGAGGCACGCTTGATACACATAAACAAAGCTGTGTGCGTGTAGCAACTGAATAAACAACAACGTAAAGGCAGAGATACGCTATTAACGCCTCACATTTTACTAAAACACATTTCTAGGGGTGACTACCATAAAACAACAAAAACAATTTCCAGTTGCGTTTCGGCTAGGGGAATCTGTTATAAACTGGTAGTAAACTCGATCTAATTGCATTTGCGATTATACCGATAGCTGGAATTGTGTTGGTTTTTACGTTATTATGGTGAAATGTGTTTCCCCTTCACTGATATAAAAAACAAATACATTTTCAGAATCTTCTCTTAATTCTATCGTGTTGCGTTCGGTTGGGGTGACTGTGCGTTCGACTGCCATTTCTTGTAAACACGAAGGCGAATCGTGCATAAGCGAATTCGGTTCGTGTTATATAAGATATCGTTCCCCTATTTATAAATCGTGTATGATCGAATTCGTGTAATATAAACACGTGTTATACGAGGACCGACTGTACTTGTTAACAGGAGAGACTGCTTCTATAGAGATGGGATACACTTAAATAGAAAGGGTGCAAGAATATTTGCTGATGCTATCGTATCGAGGCAGTGTTAGGTGGGTCGGAAAACTGATAGCTTGGGGGGATACAAGGACTAATAGTTTAACAGTAGCCGTAGGCAGAGGTGAAGGTGATTCTTGCACAACTTCTATTAGAATAAGTAACGACCTTGAGTGTGGGGTGTTCGGGGTTTCAGGGACGGATGGCAGTCATCCTGAAATAGGTGGGTATATGGGATGTGTTAGGGTAACTAAGAATAGGATCATGTATGCTTGCATGTATACCAATGGTAGAAGTATAGTAAATAAATTTGATGTTGTTGTTATTTGGTTTTTAGGAGCATTAGCAACTAAGGCCATATTGCTCCGGGATATGCGGTGGTCATTCCCTGACCTTTCCGCATCCTCCGTATTTGGTGGTGACAGGCTCGAACCCCGGTCTAATCAAGAAGCGTGTGCTACACACTGCTGCTCCTTCCTACCTGGCTATGGAGGAGCCCATAAATTTGATAAATTTGAAGAGTTGGTCAAGACATCAAAGGCAGATATTGTTGGGATAGCAGACACATGGTGTCACACAGATATAAGGAATTCTGAACTGGAATTTGGAGAGTACAATGTGTACAGAAAAGATAGACAGTATAGAGAGGGAGGAGGTGTTATGCTGTTAATTAAGAAAAACATAAAATCAAAAGAAGTGCATCCAGTTCATATAGATGAACAGTGCACTGTTGAGTCAGTTTGGTGTGACATAAGCACTGTGAAAGCAAAAATAAGAGGAGTGTGTTATAGGCCTAATGACTCGAATGAGTATAATGAACAATTGAACAGAGAGATAGAGTGGGCTAGTAAATCGGAATGTCTTATAATGGGGGATTTTAACTTCCCAGATATTGACTGAAACTTGTGGGTTGGTCACTGAAACACTAGTCAGACTTGTGTGGATTTATTGGATGATTGTTTTCTGCAGCAGCATGTTCGAGAGGCAACCAGAGAAAGTAATACTCTTGATCTGGTTATCAGCAGTGACCATTTGTGTATTAAGAATTTGCAGATAAAGGAACCACTAGGTGGCAGTGATCACAGTGTACTGATGTGAGATTTACTTAAAGATTTAATTACCATCGTCGGCAAAGGAAAGGGTTTTTGCTTCCGTAAAGGTGAGTACAGTGGTCTCGTACCAGTACATAACTGGTACGTTTCTCTCGTACCCCAGAGAAACGTACCAGTTATGTGGTACTACACTTAAGGTGGTAGAAAATGAAAAAGACCTGGGAGTAATTGTGCAGACAGATAAGAAGTTTTCTGAGCAATGCAGACAGCCTGCCAGGGCAGTTCACAGGGTTTTGTCAATGATATATAGGAATTTTGCTAGCAGGGAGAAGGAGGTGATTGTCCCTCTGTATACGGCAATGGTCAGGCCACGCCTTGAGTACTGCGTACAGGTCTGGAGGCCTCATTTTAGGAAGGATGTAGATTTACTTGAGCGTGTACAGAGAAGGGCAACAAGATTAGTGAGGGGGGATGAAGGGATACTCTTACCAAGAGAGGCTTAAGTTCTGCAAATTGCAGTGGCTGGAGACTAGGCACCTGCATGGTGATCTGATTGAGGTATATAAGGCCTTGAATCGGTTGAGCACGCAGAATTCTGATGAGATCCTTGCACTTGTTCAAATTACAAACCTAAGGGGACAAATTCAAATTAAGAAAAGACAGAGGTAGAATAGATGTGCGGAAATTTGCCTTTAGCCAACGGGTGGTTAATTGCTGGAACAAACTTCCATCTGTCATTGTGGAAGTTGACAGGTTAAATAAATTTAAGGAGGAACTGGAGAGGCATTTGGAGGGAATGGTGTGATTTATTTTATTATTTATTTTTATTTATTTATTTTTTTTTTTTTTGGCTGATGCTGCATAAGCTCATACAGTTGCTTTCTTGCATCACATGCCACTGCTACTACAACGACAGCAATTAACCACCTGCTGGCTAAAGGCAAATTTCCGCACATCTATTCTACATCTTGTCTTTTCTTAATTTGAATTTATGGCCCCCTTAGGGTTCGTAATCTGAACAAGTGGAAGGATCCCTTCAGAATTCAGCGTGAACCCATTCAGGGCCTTATATACCTCAATCAGATCACCGTGCAGGTGCCTAGTCTCCAGCCACTGCAATTTGCATAACTTAAGCCTCTCTTGGTAAGAAGATCCCTTCATTCCCCTCACCAATCTTGTTGCCTTTCTCTGTACATGCTCAAGCAAATCGACATCCTTCCTAAAATGAGACCTCCAGACCTGTACGCAGTACTCAAGGTGTGGCCTGACCATTGCCTTATAACAGAGGGACAATTTTTTTTTTTTTTTTTCTTTTTGGTTGTTGTTGGCACATCAGCATCTGTGGCCATAATGCACCTCCTAAGGTTTTTGCAGTACTTTGATCCAAGCCCGAGGCGGGATTCGAACCCGTGACCTTTGGGTTGCCAGGTACCCACCCGGCTAGCCCAGTTGGCAGATGGACAATAACCTCCTTTTCCCTGCTAGCAAAATTCCTATATATCATTGACAAAACCCCATGACCTGCCCTGGCAGCCTGTCTGCATTGCTCAGTAAACTTCATATCTGCCTGCACAATTACTCCCAGGTCTTTTTCATTTTCTTCCACCTTAAGTGTAGTACCACACAGCTGGTACTTTTCTCTCAGGTTACTTCTACCCATATGCAGTACTTTGCATTTGTCAAGTTTAAACTTCAGTTGCCACTTCTTAGCCCATCTGCCCAAGTATCTAGATCCTGTTGCAGTAGCACACTGCCATTAACAACCCTGCCAACCTTTGTATCATCTGCAAACTTCGACACTAAGCCTGATATACCTTCATCAATATCATTGATAAATATACAAAACAACAGTGGACCCAACACCAAACCCTGTATGACTCCACTAATAACATTAGTCCACGAATAGCATCACCCATTGATTACCACCCTCTGTCTTCTCCCACTTCTTCTTTGGTCCTTAGCTGACGGCTGGAGAGGCGGTTGTCCACGCAACCAGTACGCTGCTGCAGGCGCTGCAGGGTTTCGGACTTGCTCTGTGATGTTCTTCCATGCTTTACAATCCATGGCGTCAGTCCTGGCCTGATTAATGTTGAGACATTGGCTCTTCAGGTCATTTTCCACTTGCTTGGCCCACGTTTTCCTAGGCGCAGTCTGTTGAATGCTCCATTGGGTGGGTCATTGTCTCCAAAGGAGTGTGCATAGTATTCTATTCGCGCCCATTCTACATACGTGGCCAAACCATCTAAGCCTTCGCTTCTGGATTTGGTCGGCGATTTTTGGTTGCAGTTGGCATCTGGCGTGGATGGTATCATTAGTGATGCGGTCATGACGTGAGATGCCCAGGATCTGCTGCAGGCATCGCAGTTGGAATACCTCAAGTTTGTTTATATCTAGCTTGAGACAAATCCATGTTTCCGTTCCGTAAAGGAGAATGGGCAGAATCAAAGTCCGGAAGAGTCAGATTTTAGTCTTTGAGGAAATGTTGGTCCTCTTCCACAGACACCATTTCAGCGAGGCGAATGCAGTAGCCACCTGTCCAATTCTGCTGTGGATCTCCACGGTGGATGCAACTTTCTTCTCCTGGACCAGCGACCCAAGGTATTTAAAGTCCTGCACTTGCTCGATCTGGACGCTTTCGAGATAGATGGTGGCTTGCGACCCATGTGTTGTCAGGGCCTTTGTCTTATCAGCATTGATCTTCAACCCGTATGGCCGGGCAATGTGGGCAATGTCGTAGAGGATGTCCGTGGCTTCAGCGTCGTTTCCGGCAAAGATAGCACTATCGTCGGCAAACATAAAGTCAGTCACATAGTGATCCTTGCCATATTGTATACCCCGTCTGTTGCTGAATGCTTGCCTCATAATGGCGTCGACCACGATGTTAAAAAGCGACAGGGAGGCCATGTCCCCTTGGCGGTCTCCAGTTTGGATGGTATATTCCTCAGATAAATCGTTCTGGATGCGAACCTGGCTGGTTAAACTGTTGTATGCAGTTTGGAGGAGTGTGATGACTTTTCGGTGGACACAGTCGAAAGCAGACTTAAAGTCAATAAAAACAATGACGGTTCGCTGTCCACACCGAATCCTCTCCTCCATCAGTTGATGGATGGCGAAGATTTGATCACAGCATCCTCGCCCGGGTCTAAATCCCGCCTGTTCTTCTCGACTGGTTTGCTCGCGATGTTTTTGCAGCCTTGACTGAATGATCTTCATAAGGACCTTTCCGATGATGGATTTTGTTTGTTATTTAGGAGCATTAGCAACTAAGGCCATATTGCTCCGGGATATGCGGTGGTCATTCCCTTTCCGCATCCTCCGTATTTGGTGGTGACGGGCTTGAACCCCGGTCTAATCAAGAAGCGTGTGCGAAGGAGCACTGCTGCTCCTTCCCACCTGGCTACGGAGGCGCCAGTTCCGATGATGGAAAGGAGATTGATGCCATGGTAGTTCTTGCAATCCCAGTTATCACCTTTCTTGTGGATTGGCAGGATAATGGCTTTCCTCCATGTTAGCGGAATTTGTTCAGTGCACCAGATGGTTTTGAGGAGTGAGTGTAGTCGGTGAAGCAGTACATCTCTCCAGGCTTTGATCGCTTCTGTGGTGACTTGGTCCACTCCTGGTGCCCTGCCATTCTTTAGGGATTGTATGGCTGCTTTCACTTCTTCTACTGTAGGCTCGACATCGACCATGGAGACCTCAGAGGGATCGATCGGTGGTGCGGCTGCTGGTGGTCCCTGAGGTGGGTCGCAATTATACAATGCTTTAAAGAATTCACTCCACCGTTGCAGGCGTTCGGACGGTGCTCGCACGAAGGTCCCATCAGCATTCTTGATGTTGTCACTAATCAATTTGGTCTTTCCGCTCAGACATCTGCGGGTACGGTAGAGAGTGCGGTACTCATGCTTGGATGCCGCCTCTTCAAGATCGTCTGCCACTTGGTTCCAGTATGCTTCTCCCACTTAACCATCCTTTTATCCATTGTAGCAACTTACCCTTAATACCATTCCGCTCCAATTTGTACAATAGTCTTCCATGCACAAGTGTCAAAAGCTTTCCTGAAATCCTGAAATGTGATATATCAAAATTATTTTTTGCATCCAGTTCCTTTGTAACCACATCATAATATCCTATCAAATTTGTCCGACAAGACTTTCCCTTAACAAACCCATGCTGTGTCTGAATTATTGCTGCAGTCTTGTCTAGATGATCCTGCAATGCATTTTTAACTTTAAGTAAAGTTTGTTTGCTATCTGAGCAGGATCATCAACAGTCAAACCATTGATGTCAAGTGGACCAATCAGATTCATCTACTTCCTTTTAGAGTTTATATAAGTAAAGAAATCCTTGCTGTTTTTCATAGCATATTTTGCCAAGGATTTCTCGTAATCTGCCTTCGCCTGCCTAACCTCCTTTGTGACCTGATTACAGACTAGCTGATATCTGCCATAGGCTTCTGAATCACTTGATAATTTATAGGCATCACATAAATTCTCTGTTACGAGTCTCATTTGATAACCATTTAGGCCTAAACCTTGAACAATATTTCTTAATAGGTATGAACCTTTTAGTAGCATCCACAATTAATTCCTTGAATGCTTAGAATTTACTGTTGGTAACATCGTCAGTTGATCCCACTGTACAAAATTTAAAAACTGTCTGAGGCCACTGTACTACCTCTACGGAAGCAAAAACCCTTTCCTTTACCCCTAATGGTAATTAAATCTTTAAGTAAATCCCACATCAGTACATTGTGATCACTGCCACCTAGTGTTTCCTTTATCTGCAAATTCTTAATACACGAATGATCACTGCTGATAACCAGATCAAGAGTATTAGTTCCTTGAAACTCTCTCTGGTTGCCTCTCGAACATGCTGGTGCAGAAAACAATCATCCAATAAATCCACAAAAGTTTGACTAGTGTGTGAGTGACCAACCCACAAATTCCAGTTAAAATCTGGAAGTTAAAATCCCCCATTATAAGACATTCTGATTTACTAGCCCACTCTAGTTCTCTGTATGATTGCTCATTGTACTCATTCAAGTGGGAGTTTGAGGACGAGAGTTTCCTGTGCGGACGTGCCTTTCTGCCGCTCTTGGAACAGAGAAGTTTTTTCTGATTTATTTTCTGCTTTATTAGTTTAAATTGACATATTAACTTATTTCTAGAGTAGCTTTATATTCCTATTTACGGTACTTAAAGTTAAAGTAACTTAGATAGAGATTTGTAGGTATTACTTAGTATCGGAAAGGGCATCAAATCCACGTGTTTACCGTTCATAAACAGCCGCCATTGTTACATGAAAATTAATCAGTAAAATCTATTAATCTTGTCGAACTTCATTGGCAATTAAATTGTACTTTTAACTATACATATAACCACTTAGGTTACGGAACATAAATAATTAGTAAAAATAAATAATTAATACATAACTTGATACGGAAGTTATATAAAGGGATTTCGTAGATAACACTCGTTACTGAAACGCGATACAGCATATCCGGAATTCGATAGCATTAGCTTTGTATAGTATAGTGCATAATATAATATTGTCAATTAATCAGTAGATCTATTAATCTTGTTAAACTTCATTGTCAATTAAATTGTACTTTTAACTATATATATATAACGACTTAGAGTACAAACGTAACAAATAATTAATACATACTTGATAAGGAAGTTATATAAAGGGAACTCTTAGATAACACCCGATACTGAAAAATAAATATAGCGTTATAACTGTGTTAAGATACAAGTTTAAGGTTTTAATTTTTTTCTGAAATTGTAATTTTATTGACATTTAAATCGAAATCATGACTCTGACCAGATCAGCAAAGCAAAAGGCTCAAGCTAATGGGAGTGCTGTGACTCAGGGGAGAACTGAGGGGGGCAGTTGCCCTCTGAATCACAGCCTTTTAAGATGCACTGTTTGCTTGATGTTTGCGGAGCAATCGGATACGGGACATGATACTGCCATGGGGGATGTCTTTGTGTGTGCACGTTGCAAGGAGTGCAAGGAAATTAGGCGACAACTCGGCGCTGTTATGGGCTTATATGAGACCTTGAAGGACAGGGTGGATGTCCTCAAAGAAACTAAATTGAGGGGCCCATCAAGCTCTCAGCTGCCCACATCAACGCCAGAGCTTGCACTTGGGCATCATGCAACACAGCGGCAACACCCAAGGCAGAATGCGCTGGTCCCACAGGAACTAGTAGTTGTTGGTGACTCTATTGTAAGGGAAACGGGGAACATGCTTTGTAAAAAGGATAGGTGGAACAGGACCAGGGTATGTCTGCCAGGGGCAAAGGTTGATGACGTTGTAGAGCAGATATCATCTTTTAAGGGCACAAAAGGTGATATAGTTGTACACGTTGGCACTAATGATATTAAGAGTAGGAGACCAGCGGAATTACTTAACAAGTACAGGTCACTGTTGAAAAAAAAGCCGTGAAGTAGGGTTGAATTTGAAAGTGTCTGCAATTCTGCCCAGACACGATAGGAGGGAGTATATGATGAGAGCCTTGTCGATCAATTCGGCCCTGGAAAGATTGTGCAAGGCTCAAGGGGTAGAATTTTTTTCAGCCTGGAATGTACTTGTTAACAGGAGAGGTTGCTTCTACAATGATGGGATACACTTAAATAGAAAGGGTGCAAGAATATTTGCTGATGCTATCGAGGCAGTGTTAGGTGGGTCGGAAAACTGCTAGCTTGGGGGGAGACAAAGACTAATGGATTAACAGTAGCCACTGGCAGAGGTGAAAGAGATTCTTGCACTGCTTCTATTGGAATGAGCAGAAGCCTGAAAAACAAGATGCAGGATATTTCAGAAACTGCTGGAAGTCATTGCGGTACAAGTAAACACATGGGTTGTGTTAGGGTAGCTAAGAATAGAAACAGGTGCAGGTATACTTGCGTGTACACCAATGCGAGGAGTTTAGTAAACAAATTTGATGAATTTGAGGTATTGCTCAAAACATCAAAGGCAGATATTGTTGGGATATCACAGACGTGGTGTCACACAGATATAAGGAATGCAGAACTGGAATTTGGGGAGTACAATGTGTATAGAAAGGATAGACAGGACAGGAGGGGAGGAGGGGTTATGCTATTAGTTAAAAAAGAAATAAAATCCAAGGAAGTGAAGCCAGTCGACATTGATGGACAGGGCAGTGTCGAGTCAGTTTGGTGTGACATAAGCATAGGTAAATCAAAATTGAGAGTAGGAGTGTGCCATAGGCCTAATGACTCTGATGAGTATAATAAGATACTGTACAGGGAAATAGAATGGGCCAGTAAATCAGAGAGTCTTATAATGGGGGATTTTAATTTCCCAGATATTGACTGGAATTTGTGGGTTGGTCACTCACACACTAGCAAGGCTTTTGTGGATTTATTGGATGATTGTTTTCTACACCAGCATGTTCGGGAGGCAACTAGAGGGAGTAATACTCTTGATATGATTATCAGTAGCGATTCATCATGCATTGGGAATCTGCAGATAAAGGAACCACTGGATGGCAGTGATCACAGTGTGCTGAATTGGGATTTACTCAAGGAGGTAACTACCATCAGAGGTAAAGGGAAGGGTTTTTGCCTTCATAAAGGCGACTATGATGGTCTGAGACAGTATTTAAATTCTATACAGTGGGACCAACTGATGATTTTACCTACAGCAAATTCAAAATGGGAAGCATTCAAGGAACTAATCTTGGAAGCTACCAGGCTTTACATACCAACCAAGAAATATTGTTCAAGGTTCAGGCCTAAATGGTTGTCAGATGAACTAATGAGACATATGGCAGAGAAGAAAAATGCATGGGATACATACAAATTAATGGGTGACATGGAAGCCTATGATAGATATAAGTTGGTCTGTAACCAAGTCACAAAGGAGATTAGGCAGGCAAAGGCAGATTATGAGAAATCCTTGGCAAAGGACTCAAATAAAAACAGAAAAGAGTTCTTTACCTATTTAAACTCAAGAAGGAAAGGGATGAATCAGATTGGTCCACTGGATGTTGATGGTTCAACAGTTGAGGATCCAGCTCAGGTGGCTAACAATCTAAACGAGTATTTTGCATCTACATTCACACATGAGGAGTTATTCAGGAAGGGGAATGTCGTAGGTGAAGTAAACATTGGCAGTGAGCTAGATTATTTTCTAATAACTGAGAGGAAAGTGGAGGAGAAATTGTTGAGGATAAACATAAAAAAGGCACCCGGGGGGGATGGGATCTATCCAGTTATATTAAAGGAGGCAGCAAAGGAAGTAAGCAAACCCCTAGCCATAATTATGAGAGCTTCTTTGGACTCAGGGGAGGTACCCATAGACTGGAGATGTGCAAATGTAACCCCAATTCACAAAGGAGGATCAAAGGCTGACACAAGTAATTATAGACCTGTTAGTTTAACTTCGGTTCCAGGAATATTAATGGAGGCACTGGTTAAAGAAGCACTGCAGAATCATCTGGACAAGAATTCAGTTATAGCTCAGACACAGCATGGTTTTGTTAAGGGCAGGTCTTGTCTGACCAATTTGATTGGATACTATGATGCAGTCACAAAGGAACTGGATGCAGGGAATAACTTTGATATCATATACTTGGATCTTAGAAAGGCTTTTAATACTGTTGCGCATGGAAGACTGCTGCACAAATTGGAGAAGTGTGGCATTGGAGGCAAATTGCTGCTATGGATAAAGGGATGGTTGAGTGGCAGAAGACAGAGTGGTAATCAATGGACACTGCTCAACGTGGACTAATGTTATTAGTGGAGTTCCTCAGGGTTCAGTGTTGGGTTCATTGTTGTTTTCTGTATTTATAAATGATACTGATGATGGTGTATCAGGCTTAATGTCCAAGTTTGCAGACGATACCAAGGTTGGCAGGGTTGTTAAAGCCACTACTGATACTATGCTGCTGCAACAGGATCTGGAAAGGTTGAGCAGATGGCCTGAGAGGTGCCAATGAAGTTTAACATTGACAAATGTAAAGTACTACATATGGGAAACAGTAACCCCAGATCAACGTATGAACTCTGTGGTACTACGCTGACAGTGGTAGAGAATGAAAAGGACCTGGGGGTAATTGTGCAGGCAGATATGAAGTTCTCTGAGCAGTGCAGACGAGCTGCAAGAGTAGCTCATGGTGTCTTGTCAATGATATACAGGAATTTTTCTAGCAGGGACAGGGATGTGATTATTCCCTTGTATAAGGCATTGGTCAGGCCACACCTTGAGTACTGTATACAGGTCTGGAGGCCTCATTTCAAGAAGGATGTAGAGCTGCTGGAACGAGTACAGAGAAGGGCAACAAGATTAGTGAATGGAACAAAGGGTTGCTCTTACGAAGAAAGGCTTAAATTTTGCAAATTACAGAGTCTGGAGACTAGGCATCGGCGAGGTGATCTGATAGAGGTGTATAAGGCTTTGAATGGCTTGAGCATGTTCAGTGCCGATGGTATTCTTCATCTTGCTCAGAATAATCACCTGAGAGGGCATAAATTCAAATTGTGGAAGGACGGATGTCGGATAGATGTGCGGAAATTTGCCTTTAGCCAGCGGGCAGTTGGTTTGTGGAATAGACTTCATCACTTGTTGTTGAAGTTGATAGCCTAAACAAATTTAAGGCCCAGCTGGGCAGGTATTTCGAACGAACGGAGGGATGAAATGGGAGTAGTGGTTGTTTTTTTTTTTTTTTTTTTTGGCTGATGCTGAATAAGCTTGCTTTCTTGCATCATATGCCTCTACTAATGCTAATGGTAAGTCATTAGGCCTATAATACACTCCTACTCTTATTTTTGCTTTTGCAGTGCTTATGTCACACCAAACTGACTCAACAGTGCACTGTTCATCTATATCAACAGGGTGCACTTCTTTTGATTTTATGTTTTTCTTAATTAACAGCATAACACCTCCTCCCTTCCTATCCTTTCTGTACACATTGTACTCCCCAAATTCCAGTTCTGCATTCCTTATATCTGGATGACACCATGTGTCTGCTATCCCAACAATATCCACCTTTGATGTCTTGACCAACACTTCAAATTCATCAAATTTCTTTACTATACTTCTAGCATTGATATACATGCAAGCATACATGCACCAATTCCTAGTTACCCTAACACATCGCATATACCCACCTATTTCACGATGACTGCCATCCGTCCCTGAAACACCCGACACCCCTTGCTCCAGGTCGCTACTTATTCTAATAGAAGTTGTGCAAGAATCACCTTCACCTCTGCCTGCAGCTACTGTTAAACTATTAGTCCTTGTATCCCCCCAAGCTAGCAGTTTTCCGACCCACCTAACACTGCCTCGATAGCATCAGAAAATATTCTTGTACCTTTTCTATTTTGGTGTATCCCATCCCTGTAGAAGCAGTCTCTCCTGTTAACAAGTACAGATGAGACTGAAAAAAATTCTACACCTTGAGCCTTGCACAATCTTCCCAGGGCTGAATTGATCGACAGGGCTCTCATCATATACTCCCTCCTCTCGTATCTGGGCAGAATTGCAGACACTTTCAAATTCAACCCTAATTCACAGCTTTTGTTCAACAGTGACCTGTACTTGTTAATTCTGCCGGTCTCCTATTCTTAATATCATTAGTGCCAACGTGTACAACTATATCACCTTTTGTGCCCTTAAAAGGTGATATCCGCTCTACAACATCATCAACTTTTTCTCCTGGCAGACATACCCTGGTCCTGTTCCACCTATCCTTTTTACAAAGCATGTTCCACGTTTCCCTGACAATAGTCACCAACAACTACTAGTTCCTTGGGGACCAGCGCATTCTGCCTTTGGGGTTGCCGCTGTGTCGCGCAATGACCAAGTGCAAACTCTGGTATTGATGTGGGCAGCTGAGAGCTTGATGGGCCCTCAATTAAGATCCTTCGGGGGCATCCACCCTGTCCCTCAAGCTCTCATATAGGCCCATAACAACGCTCAGTTGTCGCCTGATTTCCTCACATTGCACACACGCAAAGACATCCCCCACGGCAATATCATTTTCAGTTCCAGAGAGTTCAGCAAACATTTCACAAGTTGCACATTTTTTTAGGCTGTGATGCATTGGAGAATCGGCCCCCTCAGTTCTCCCACGAGTCACAGCACTCCTACCACTTTGTGCCTGTTGCTTTGCTACTATAGTCTGAGGCATGATATTTAAAATTAATAAGATCAATAAATTTAATTAATTAAATGTCAATACTACGGTATCTAATAGAAACAGTGATGCGTATTACGCTATATAATTATTAAAAATTTGAATTCCTTACCTCTCTATACAAAAACAATGGCTGCAAGATTCGAACGAAATAACAGTTTTACGTATATTAAGCAGTAATTTACAAAAACTATTTATCTAAATTAAAAATAACCAGCGTAACTATAAGACTACGTATAAAATACAATATAAAATAACAATTAGGTAAATAAAAAGACAAACACTTATCGCTTTTTCAGAGCCTGTAATTCACAGCTGTAATTTTTAAAGAGAGTAAAAACAGTAAACAAAGTAATTCCTTGTTTACTGTTAAGGATATTAAGGATAAGTTGCTACAATGGATAAAAGGATGGTTGAGTGGGAGAAGACAGAGGGTGGTAATCAATGAGTGCTGCTCTTCGTGGACTAATGTTATTAGTGGAGTACCACAATGTTCGGTGTTGGGTCCACTGTTGTTTTGTATATTTATCAATGATATTGATGAAGGTATATCAGGCTTAGTATCGAAGTTTGCAGTTGATACAAAGTTGGCAGGGTTGTTAAATGACAGTAATGGCAGTGTGTTACTGCAACAGGATCTAGAAAATTTGGGCAGATGAGCTGAGAAGTGGCAACTGAAGTTTAACATTGAAAAATGCAAAGTACTGCATATGTGTAGAAGTAATCCAGAGAAACGTACCAACTGTGCGGTACTACACTTAAGGAGGTAGAAAATGGAAAAGACCTGGGAGTAATTGTGCAGTCAGATATGAAGTTTTCTGAGCAATGCAGACAGGCTGCCAGGGCAGGTCATGGGGTGTTGTCAATGATATACAGGTATTTTGTTAGCAGGGAAAAGGAGGTGATTGTCCCTCTGTATAAGGCAATGGTCAGGCCACACCTTGAGTAGTGCGTGCAGGTCTGGAGACTTCATTTTAGGAAGGATGTAGATTTGTTTGAGCGTGTACAGAGAAGGGCAACAAGATTGGTGAGGGGAATGAAGGGATCCTCTTACCAAGAGAGGCTTAAGTTCTGCAAATTACAGCAGCTGGAGACTAGGCACCTGCGAGGTGATCTGATTGAGGTGAGGCCTTGAATGGGTTGAGCACGCTGAATTCTGATGGAATTCTTCCACTTGTTCAGATTACAAACCTAAGGGGGCATAAATTGAAATTGAGGAAGGACAGATGTAGAATAGGTGTGCGTAAATTTGCCTTTAGCCAGCGGGTGGTTAATTGCTGGAACAAACTCCCATCTGTCGTTGTGGAAGTTGATTGGTTAAATAAATTTAAGGAGGAACTGGACAAATATTTAGAGGGAATTCTTTTGTAATTTTTTTTTTTTTTTATTTTAGGGTGATGCTCGCTTGCTTTCTTGCATCACATGCCACTACTACAATACCATGTAGTATGGCCACTGGTTCACGAGATAACGATCTAACTCCGTTCACAAGCTCTTTACAAATATTCTAAACTCAAGCTATCAGTTTGGAGAATGTATTCCAACTGTTCATTCCCTGAGAAAGCAATAGTGTAAAATAGCCTGGACCATGCATATCCAATTGGCAGGTCACGTGGGGCCCACAAGTTTTGTCGAATTTCGCAAGTTGGTTATACTCCAGTTTATGGGTACACCTCCGAAAGAAGTGGCTTCTTTTGCTTGATGTGTCCGAATTACTGGAGTAAACTAACATAACCTTTTTTCACTAGCCAAAAATGGAAGTCTATTAAAAAACCCACAGTTCTTTTTGCTTGAATTGTCCCGAATTTGGCCATGCCTGCAACATGGCGTATCCATAATCTGGATTCAGCCTTTCAAGGTTTCAATAAAATTCACAATTTACATGACCATCTTATGTATTATTACATTTCCCAAACTGGGGTCTGTAAACCAGTTCCAGGGGGTCCACAAAACATTCAGAAGGTGTCAAGTAATATGTGTTTATTTTCTTAAAAAATATACTGATAGAACCAAAATGAATTTTGTTATAGAACATTACTTATTTTTGATACGATTAATATATATATAACTGTTTTTCATATTTCAAATTATTCGTTCTATGTATAGAAAATTGATGATAATTTTAAGTTATTATTATGTGTGTGTAGGGGTCTGCAAACATGTTTTGATTAGTAGTTTGGGACTTGCTGTGTTACTGGATAAAGTGTAGTGTTTAGGGTCAGAGGCACCAGGGGTTTCCCCCATCTCCACATAATATACATTGTAGGTGTACCAGTTGACTGGAAATGAGAGGTTTAAAAGTGTATGGACTGTGTATATGTGTAATGTCATGTACCATTGTTCTTCTGGTTCTTTAGCCACCAGACCCCTGCTGAGGCCCGACACTGTCCCACTTTCACCCCGTGGTGGCAGACCAGGTACCCAGTAGTATACAGTTCACTCTGGCAGATCCTGTCACCTAATTTCCTGGAACTCCAGTGGCTAGGACCTAAAAAAAAATAAAAAACTCTCGTTGCTGGGTGTGCTAGTAGAAGGCCAAATAGGTGGGCGAAGTTGATTTTAGTTTAAATTTTTGATTGTGTGTGTGGGGGGGGGGGGAGAGACTGAAGACTGGAGGGATAGACAGAAGTATGGAGCTTCTGTCTATCCCTCTGATAGACAGAAGCACTGTAAATGGAGTTGTCCTCCCGATAGGGAGGGCAACTCCATTTACAGTGGTGCATGCCCATGCCCCACCAGAATGAATAGAGGGGGTGGTGGGGGGAGACAGTAAAACCGTCTCCTCCTCCCCAGGCGGGAAAGGGAAATGTGTTATTGGATAATGTGGTTGGGTATTTTTGTGCAAGTGTAAATACTTTAAAATATTTAATGCCCATTTCTATTCCCTAGATCTGTTGTATGTCCGGCGAACAGTTTGATACACCTAACCTAGACTGTTTACTCTACCCAACAACCGTTTCGAAGAACGGATAAATCATTATCTTCGAAGATACACTAAGCAATTCGCAATGTAATTGTACCGATTGTGTTAAAGGTTTCAACAAAATTACATCGCTAAAGGTTAGTTATTTGTTTGTTTTTTTTTTTAATTTCCGATGAAGCACAATAATAAAAGGAATTTTATGAAAGTTTCTTCTTAGTCAAGTAATATCTGAAATAATTCACCTCACTAACCATTGAAAAAAAAAAAAAAATATATATATATATATATATATGCAATGTGATGAAACATCTCATGAAAATTCTGGTTCGTATCAGTTAAGATGAAAGAAAGTTATTGTGTTTCAAGAAACAAATCATGGCATGCACAAAATGTATTATACTCCCTGATTATACGGTTAAAATATGGTTGGCGAAAATCTATATACGTGTGTACAAATCTGATATACAAAAGAGCTTACCGAAGTTTGTTAAATACTAAACGGTGATACTACAAAACAACCACACAAATACCAAAATTAGTATCCCGGTACCTAAAAGTAGTATCTTACACCACGTTTATAAACGTAGTAACATAGAAAGTTCAAGAAGCTTCTGCAATAATCGACAAATGACGTTCCCGTGCGTCATACAGTTCACTATAGATTCCATTGCCATCTAACGACGTACATTCTAAAACCAAACATGGATAAGTTAACTTTTTAAAGCCAACTTTAAAAGTTAAATTAGTTAAATCTGATAAAAATAACTCATTTTAAATAAAAAATAGCTATGAGAAAAAAGTATTATAAGTATTATAAAACAAGCATTATTATTATCTTTCTATACATTAAAATAATTTTTCTCCTAACGATATTAATCAGCCAATGGGAGAAGAGAGATGCGGGTTACGTTTAATACGTAACAAATACAAAATACGTAACAGAAGCTTGTTTTACTGTGGTAAAACAAACATATTTAATCATGGTCACGTGCTATGCTTATCTCACATGACCATGCGGTACCATTCTTGATTTTCCATATATAACGTATTTATTTAAATAAACTAAATACAACAAGGCATAAAATTTTCAGAGTTTAAGATTCTATATCTATATAAGATCGATCGTAGTGTGAAAGCACCCACCGATCAAAAGCGAACTAGCTTTGAAACGGTGTGGTCTTGGTGGTGGTGCCCACCGAGAATAAGTCACAATCGTCTTCTCTATTGGTGAAGCGTTACTGATTCAAGATAATGCAATACATGATAACTCGTTGTGAAGGACGAGTAAAATATGAGATACACATGAAATAATGCCTTTCACACTACGATCGTAATTTTTCTTTACGTCTATGGTGTACTACACCAATATTATATAGATATAGTAACGTATTTATGTATTCATAGCTGAGGAAGAGACACACACAGAGTTGAAAGGTTCTATAAGTATTTTATTTCATCAAAAGAAGTGAGCATAGCGAGCAGGGGGCGAAGCCCCCTAGTTATTATTATTATTTATATGGTGCAAGGAAGCCTGAAACTTTTGCTGCACCAGCAAAAAAAAAAAAAATCCTGAATTACCAAGAGAGAGAGAGAGAGAGTAGGGGGGGGGAATCCCCTGGCATTCCTGCCCTGAAGAGTAAATTGTATACATCCTTTTGTACACAATGAACAAGAAAGAGAAGAATGATGATATCCAGCTCAAGACCCTGGGTGTGCCAATGCCATATTCACCAGATGTGAGCCCCTTATGAATCAGATTGGTCCACTTGATATTGATGGGTCAAGTGTTGATGATCCTGCTCAGGTGGCTAACAAACTAAATGAATATTTTGCATCGACATTCACACATGAGGAGTTATTCAGCGAGGGGAATGCCAGAGGTGTATTCAACTCTAGCAGTAAGTTACAGAATCTTGAAATAACTGGGAGTAAAGTGGAGGAGAAACTGTTGAAGATAAACACAAGAAAGGCACCCGGGGTGGATGGGATCTATCCAGTTATATTAAAGGAGGCAGCAAAGGAAGTAAGCAAACCCTTAGCCATAATTATGAGAGCTTCCTTGGACTCAGGGGAGGTACCCATAGACTGGAAATGTGCAAATGTGACCCCAATTCACAAAGGAGGATCAAAGGCTGACACAAGTAATTATAGACCTGTGAGCTTGACTTCTGTTCCAGGAAAATTAATGGAGGCACTGGTTAAAGACGCACTGCAGGATCATTTAGACAAGACTTCAGTTATAGCTCAGACACAGCATGGTTTTGTTAAGGGGAAGTCTTGCCTGACCAACTTGATTGGATACTATGATGCAGTCACAAAAGAACTGGATGCAGGGAATAACTTTGATATTATATACTTGGATCTTAGAAAGGCTTTTGATACTGTTGCACATGGAAGACTGCTACACAAATTGGAGCAGTGTGACATTGGAGGCAAATTGCTGCTATGGATAAAGGGGTGGTTGAGGGGGAGAAGACAGAGAGTGGTAATCAATGGACACTGCTCATCGTGGACTGATGTTATTAGTGGAGTCCCTCAGGGCTCAGTGTTGGGTCCATTATTGTTTTCTGTATTTATAAATGATATTGATGATGGTATATCGGGATTAATGTCCAAGTTTGCAGACGATACAAAGGTTGGCAGGGTTGTCAAGGACACTACTGACACTATGCTTCTGCAACAGGATCTGGAAAGGTTGAGCAGATGGGCTGAGAGGTGGCAAATGAAGTTTAACATTGACAAATGTAAAGTACTACACATGGGAAACAGCAACCCCAGAGCAACGTATCAACTCTATGGTACAACACTGACAGTGGTAGAGAATGAAAGGGACTTGGGGGTGGTTGTGCAGGCAGATATGAAGTTCCCTGAGCAGTGCAGACGGGCTGCAAGAGTAGCTCATGGAGTATTGTCAATGATATACAGGAATTTTTCCAGCAGGGATAAGGAGGTGATTATTCCATTGTATAAGGCGATGGTCAGGCCACACCTAGAGTACTGTATACAGGTCTGGAGGCCTCATTTCAAGAAGGATGTAGAGCTGCTGGAACGAGTACAGAGAAGGGCAACAAGATTAGTGAATGGAACAAAGGGGTGCTCTTACGAAGAAAGGCTTAAGTTTTGCAAATTACAGTGTCTGGAGACTAGGCACCAGCGAGGTGATCTGATAGAGGTGTATAAAGCCTTGAATGGTTTAAGCATGCTCAATGCTGATGGGATTCTTCTTCTTGCTCAGAATAATCACCTGAGATGGCATAAATTCAGATTGAGGAAAGACAGATGTAGGATAGACGTGCGGAAATTTGCCTTTAGCCAGCGAGTGGTTGGTTGGTGGAACAGACTTCCATCCCTTGTGGTGGAGGTTGATAGCCTAAATAAGTTTAAGGCTCAGCTGGACAGGTATTTTGAACGAACAGAGGGGTGAAGTGGAAGTGGTTTTTTTTTTTTTTTTTTTTTTTTTTTGGCTGATGCTGCATAAGCTTGCTTTCTTGCATCAAATGCCTCTACTAATGCTAATGCTAATGCTAAAAATCCTTGGGTTACTTATTTCATAAAAGGTTATATCATTTTTTTTAATGATCTTTTACACTACAAACTTAAATTTAGGGCAAAAACCTCCCGCTAAAACACATAATTGTACAATGTATATAATTTATTTAAGTAAAAATTCAGATCTTGGGTGCCTCTTCATACTTCGACTAAAAATCAGGAAGACGGCAATGATTGGCAGGCGCCACTCACTGTTTTCCCCAGCTTCCTGTGCTCCTAGGTTGACGTGCCTAGGGTGTTTATCCGTCGCCACCGTAATAATACGATGGCGACGGTTTATCCTCCCCACATGCCTGTGTTTTAAAATCAGGAGCTCGTTTTCCGATTTTAAAACAGCGGGATGGGGGGGGATAAACATCCTGCCATCCTTCCTCGACGATACAAAACAATCAGAAACAAAAACGCATTCACAATAATCACCCAATTATAGAATTCGACCGTACAATCGCTCCGTTCTACGACCACGCCCACTGCTCAGAGACAAAGTGGTACCCAAGTAATATATTTTCACCTTTATTTAAAATAGTATATGGCATACATTTTAAACGAATAGCAAGGCACAATAAAATTCCGGTAATCCGGCATCCATGAAGCCGCCGCAGCGAGGGATGATCAATTACTCAAATTATTGAATATTTATCAAAAAAAATAATAATAATAAATATGAATAAATAAAAATAAAATAAATTTGATGTGTGTTGTTCTTTATGCTATTGATTTTATCATTTAACTTTATTTTATACGTAAAACTAAATCAGAGATCATATATTTTATATTAACTTTTTAAAAAACTTATCTATACAAAGTTCCAGCTTCAAAATAATAAAATGGCAAATACTATTTCACTTTACTGAAATTATACTAAATCGGAAAAAAAAAAAAAAAAAAGACAATCTTCTCTTTCCTGTGTTTTCAAGGAGAGCACAATTTAAACTGACTATAAATGGCTTTATTGCACCCTCGTAGGTAATAGTTGTTATAATTACTGTCCTCCAGTGGCAAAAGTATATATTCTGGGTCCTCCCACCAGATTTAGAATGACTCTAGGTGATATTTAAAACCATACTAAACAAGCCGTCAGAATTCTTGACCCTTCAGCTCCCATGAGATAGTGGACTGGGTGGTATAGTAGTTTATGCGTAAGAAATATTCCTGTCTGCTACCATCCCTGACATAGCGTTATGTGGGAGAAAAATACTACCAGATGTTTCTCCCACACCGACTGGTATATTCAAATCCTGCCAGAAAGAAAGTCATGTGGGTTTTTTTTTTCCCACAATACCCTTAATCAGTAGGTTTCAGCCGCAGGTTGCGCAGTTTTGTTCCGGAACTCTTGTTTCATAATGCAAATAGACCGAACAATACACACACTAATCCTTTATACAATACATTAAAGCCACAGTTGTTTTCACGCTTAACGCTCCTAATCCAATACAACTGATTGCAGAAGGTTTATCTGCCATTTATTTATAAGATTAGACATGACTCTGAGAACAAGTTTCAGGATTTACTGATAACTCAACCAGAGTAGGTCCTAGGCGCGTGTGATGTGTGCACTGCACGGGGCATGATAGGAGTATCCCAGATCCCGACGTCCGCTTCTTGTCTCGCATGTAAGAATTTTGCAAAAACCAGAAAAGTGCAAGTTTTGAAAATTTGTTGTTTTGTTAATTTTCTTGTACTGTGTTTTACTTATCGTTAATAATACTCATATTATAATATTTATATGATGTTCGTTTTCAAGTAATTTAATAAATAATTTAAGTATATGTATTTGTAGCAAACATGTGATTTTCATGGTCTGCTTACATAGAAACGTAAACTAAGTATACAAACTTTTTTTTGGAGAAATGGGTGTTGGGTATTTTTTTCCCCCACCCGGACGCCCGATATCATGGATCAGTCCTAAACTCATCAGACAATAGGTAATCTTTTTCAAATTGAAAGAGATTACCTAGGCACCTGTGAGTATTTGGAATTTTTCCTCTTCCTCAAAATAATCACCTGAGAGAGCATAAATTCCAATTGAGGAAAGACAGTTGCAGGATAGATGTACGGAAGTTTTCCTTTAGCCAGCGGGTGGTTGATTGGTAGAACAGACTTCCATCATTTGTTCTGGAAGTTGATAGCCTAAATAAATTTAAGGCTGAGCTGGACAGGTATTTGGAACAAAGGGAGAGGTGATATGGGAGCGTTTTTATGTTTTTTTTTTTTTTGGTTCATGCTGCATAAGCATCAACCAAAGATTTCTTGCATTGCATGCCTCTAATAATGCTAATGCTAAATAAACGGCAGATTAACTTATGACAATGCAACTTGTTTTGAAGTAATGCAATAGCATAACAGTCCCTTTTAAAGGCAAGGTTTGCTCAGCGGTGAGCAATAAGACTATTAAAACTATCAAGTCACCTCCAAATTTCGCATAAAAAGAGCATCTTTCCGATAGCCGCCTAGCTGAACGCGCAAACAGTTCCTATTGTACCCGATCACAAGAATCTGAGAAATTTCTGTGACTTCAAATTCAACTTCTCTACTCTTCAAAAATATCTGTCGAAAAAACTCACATGAACCGTTTGGCAGACAAAATCAAACCTGCAACATTTCCATTCTCTGTCCACATAATATCATCACTTTGCTTATTGGAGGCTTGAAGTGGTGGAACCCATGTTTAGTCTCTAGAGCTAAGTTCCGGTCAACCCTTCCCTATCTCTTCCATCATGCAGTATGATTTATTACTTTTGAAGTTATGATGAACGTCGTGGCGAGATCCAATATTCCTTATATTTCGAGGGTACAGCTCTAAAACGGTGTTCGCAGGCCGGCCGCTAGTCAGTACACCGGACCGAACCTATTGGTAACTCTCTAGGAGGCTTACGGATCAGCTAGTGTATAATCTTGCTACCTCTACTCTGCTAGATGGTGACTGCAGGGAGTCCGAGTAGTGTGTATTCGGGGAGCATTGTCGAGGCCACGTTATGACAAGGATCTGAGTATATTCTTACCGTGTGTACGCCCTGTCCAAAAATTTCATTACTTCATACAGCATATCCCACCCACTTTTTCTTACTATTGAATACACTATGAATTGTCAAACTAATAGAGCAAACTTATCTGCGAAAAGATCTAAACCTCCCAAGCACTTCCTAATTAATTTTACAAATATACGTGGTCTCAATTGTAATCTCAACGATGTCCATTTCCACTTGCAGTCTGCCAAACCCCATGTATTTTTCTGACAAAATCTCAGTTATCGGTTGATTCAAATACTGCTCATCTCAGTTGCCCAATTTATTCGGTGTATGACTCCTTTCACCTCAAAGGTGGTACTTGTGCAAATGTTCGTTCTGATATTCCCTGTCAGAGACTTGGCAATTTGAAATCTCCTCTTTTTGATCTTCTCTGGCATAAAATCTCTCTACCTCATTGTGTCAAATTCATCTGTTGTCTCTACCGTTCTCCCAACTCCAATAATCACTTGAAGCTCTTTGACTTCCTCATTCGCAACTTGACTTTCTCCAGTCCAACTTTCCTAACAGTGAGGTAATTTTCCTTGGTGATTTTAATGTTCACAACTCCAGCTGACTTCCGGTTTCTAGTCACACTGACCCAGCAGTTCGAGATGCTGAGGCTTTTGCAATTACTAATGACCTTGCACAGATTGTTCATTTACCTCCAATCCTAATCATACAGCCAATACGCTTGATCTTTTTCTCACAAACAACCCTTCTAAGTACACGGTCGAAGTGAGAGGTCCTTTAGGCACTTCAGATCATAACTTGGTGAATGTCTCTTCTCCAATGGAACCTTTATCTCATGGCTATTCCAAACCTCGTGTTGTTTGGCATTACAAGAATGCAAAATGGGTGACGCGCGAGACTTCTTTTCCTTGATCGGATTACTGTGTCAAAACTTCTGATGTCAACGTTTGCTCTGATCGTGTCAGTGAAATTATTCTTGCAGGAATGGAATCATTTATCCCACACTCCACTTTAAAATCTCGTCCTTTAAATAAACCTTGGTTTTCCAATAAATGTGCTAAGGTTGTTCAAGAGAAGAATGTTGCATATCGTAATTGGCTTGTTTCTAATTCTCCAGTTTCATTTTCTGCCTACACGAAAGCTTGCAACAATTGTAAAGCAGTTATTAATCAGTCAAAACTAGAGTGTGAACAGGCTAAGAGTAGAAAACTTGCTTCATGCCCTAATGGTAGCCGAGCATTCTGGTCTCTTGCCAAAGCTACTGGCCGCAACTTTTGCCCATCTCTGCTTCCAGCTCTGTCCAAACCAGTTGGTTCTGTTGTCACTTCCGCCGTGGATAAAGCTGACCTCCTGGCATCCCATTTTTTTCTAACTCATGTATTAATGATCTTGGTAAAACACCTCCCACTATTCCCACACGCTCCATTCAACGCCTACTGTGGTATTCAGTCAAAAGAATATCAGAAAGATTTTGATGAATCTTGATCCCAAGAAAGCTCCAGGTCCCGATGGTATTTCTCCACTTGTTCTCAAAATCTGTGCTCCTAACCTTACTCCTATTCTTTGCCGCCTTTTTTCACTTTCTTATTCCAAAGATGTTTTTCCTTCTTCTTTGAAATTTGCTCATATCCAGCCAGTTCCTAAAAAGGATGACAAATCCCTCTCATCCAATTATTGTTACATTGCAATTACTTCTACTCTTTGTAAAGTAATGGAGAAAGCAATTAACCGCCAACTCTTAAACTACCTAGAAACCTTCAGTCTGATCAACGATCGCCAGTATGGATTCCGTCAGTATCGATCCACTCGTGATATTCTGGCTTATGTTACCCATTTATGTACTAATTCAATGGAAAGGTTCGGTGAAACACAAGTAGCTGCTCTTGATATCTCAAAGGCTTTCGATCGTCTTTGGCATAAAGGTCTTCTGAACAAGCTTCCATATTATGATTTGCCAACTGTTTTTAGTATTTGGTTATCCAGTTTTCTCTCTGATCGCTCACTGAGAGTGATGGTAGATGGCTCTCTGTCTTCTGACTTCCCTACTAATGCCAGTGTCCCCCAAGGTTCAGTTCTTTCTCTCACTCTTTTCCTCTTGTATATTAATGACCTTCTTCCATTGACTGGAAATCCTATCCATAGTTTTGCCGATGATAGCACATTGCATTCCACTCTCCATTTTGAGAAACGTTGCCCTGCTTAATCAGTTTTAACTTCTTGAATATGCGCTACCAATTCCTTAAATGCTGATCTCCAGATAATTCTCCAGTGGGGCAAAGACAACTTAGTTGATTTCAACCCTTCTAAAACTCAGTCTTGTCTTATATCTCGCAAAAAGGATTCTTCTGCTCCTATGCTTATCTTTAGTGACACTCCGATTTCTAGGCAAAACGATATATCTCTTTTGGGGATTACCCTGACTTCTAATCTCTCTTGGCACAAGCATATTACAAATATTGCTTCCTCTGCATCTAAAAAAACTTGGTTTTCTCTTTCGCTCTCGGCGTTACTTTTCTTCCAAACAGCTGCTCACTCTGTATAAATCGCAAATCCGCCCTGCCATGGAATATTGTTCCCACAACTGTGGTGGTGCCCCCCAAAACCTCTCTCAGGCTTCTTGATTCCATTCAGAAGAGGGCAGTTAAGTTAATTAATGATTCATCTCTAACAGAGTCTCTCCACTCACTGCCTCATAGACGTACTGTTTCTTCTGTTTGCCTCTTCTACAGATACTTCCATGGGCACTGTTCTTCTGAATTGGCTTCTATACTTCCTGCTCTCTCTTTCAAAACAGTCCGAACACGTGCCGCCACCAGCTAACATCCATTTACTGTCCAACTTCAAATTCACAGAACCAACTTTTCATCATTCTCGTTTATTCATTCAACTGCCGTTTTCTGGAACAACCTTCCTCCATACGTATTTCCTGAAAATTACTGTCTATAGAAGTTCAAGTCCAATGTCAGCAAATATCTCCTTTCGTCTTCTCAACCTCCAACCCAAGCACGATACTAAGTACTATAGGTTCTAATACCTCTCGTGTTTGGGGTTTACTTAAAAAAAAATATATATATATTACAATAGAAGCCAAAAATTCTTTATGCTTCTCCATTTTGGGCTGACCTGGCCAATGCAAATTTCAAAAAGAACCCTTCTTTTGAATACTGGTTTCTTAAATGGACTTTCTTTAAGTCCAGCTATGAACTTGTCTCTTCCCAGTCTTTCATTTTTGTTTTCTTTTGGTAGTTGTTGGCCCATCGGCTTCTGTGGCCATAATGCACCTCCCATTTTTTTTTGCAGTATTTTGATCCAAGTCGGGGGCGGGATTCGAACCCGCGACCTTTGTGTTACCAGGCAGACGCTTTACCCACGCTGCTAGCCCGGTCGGCTGGTCTTTCGTGATCGAAGAAACCAATTTGGTTTCAGGTGGGGATGCTCCACCACTGATGCCTTCGAGAGGATCATCGATGCAGTCAGAAACTGTAACAAGAAATATTTCCTCCTCATCTCATTGACTTCGCTGGAGCCTTTGACTACCTCTGGTGGCCCAGTGTTCCAGCCAGGCTCCGACGGGCTGAAATCCCATCAAATCTATTTTGCTGCATGAAATCTTACCTGCAAAACCGAAGAATCACTGTCAGCACTTCCTTTACCTCTGCATCCAGACCGGTTTACAGGGGCTGCCCTCAGGGATCCATCCTGGGGCCGCTCCTGTGGAACCTGGTGTTTGATGAGTTTTTAAATCTGGATGTTCCAAATGTCATTACACAGGCATATGCTGATGATCTGATTATGATGCTTCAAGCAGACAGCAGGGCTCAACTGGAGGCCATAGGCAATCATGCCACACACATGCTACAGGATTGGGCCAACAGGAATCTTCTAACGATCTCAACCGAAAAAACAAACTCAATACTCCTCAGGGGTCACCTTGACCCTGGTAGACCTCCACTGATCAAAATAAATGGAGCGACCATCAAACTCAAACAGGAACTAAAATATTTAGGAATAACACTAGACCGAAACTTGAACTTCACATCTCATCTCTGTTACCTCAGAACCAAAACAAGAAGGCTCTCGGCCCTGATAACCAAAATCACCAGGAGGGACAGGGACTAAAGAAGAGGGCCCTTTCTCTTCTATACAAAGCTCTCTTCATCCCTATCCTTTTCTATGGTGCAGGAGCCTGGTATCAGAAATCAAACACAGCAGTCAACAAGAAAAAGCTGGAGTCGATCCACCGATCCATACTATTGACAACAACTAGAGCCTGCTGCACGGTGAGCACCCATGCGCTCCAGGTCCTGGCAGGCTTCCTTCCCCTGGACCTGGAGATTGTGCGCTGTGGGCTGCTACACCAACATTCAAAAGGAAGAACCACAACTTATTTAGGCTACACAACAGATCCACAGAAAAGCAAATCCTCAGAAAATAAGAGGTTAATGGAACACCTGCAATCTATCTGGCAAAATAGATGGAATCTTACCACAAGGTCAAGTCACCAAAAAATTTACACCCGATGTCAGCAGGGTATATCCTATTTCCCCGTCCTGGTTTTCCCCTGGCTTGCACACCACCTTCCTTCTTACAGGACACGGCTCCTTCAGAGGAAAACTCCATGAGCTGGGAATCTCTGACAACCCGAGCTGTAACTGCGGTCAGGAGGAAACATGGGAACATTTTAAACCGAGAAGAAATAATATTGCTAGATGAAGATAATTACCAGGCTTTCACCATCTTTGCCCGCAAACTCTTTGAAAGACAAAGATCCATGCTACATCATCACTAACCTATGAAAACACAAACGTAACTACCTGAGATGACTGCGAAACTCTGAAATAGTGACCACCTGAGCAGATAAAACACATAAACGTAACAAACTGGACCTGACTTCTGGACTTGGACCTCCACTGGACCAATGCAAAGAGGAAGATTGAAACTTGGACTCTGACCTTGAAGATTGCATCTTATGATGCCATATAGCGCCCCGACTCTGTCTAGCCTGCTTTTTACTCCTCTTTTCCTAGCAGGGGGGACGGCCTGCTGTCTCCTCCCCCTCCTGCCACCCCTCTTTCTCCTCTGGTGGGGCATGGGCATGCCCCACTATTTCAACAGGGGTCATCTTCCCTATAGACCCCTTACTTCCAATTTCCAACCCACCAGTCTTCCACCTCCCCTCCCATCTCTTTCTCTTTACAACAGCGCCTGCCCCACACGTCCAAATTTAAAACACCAAAATTCATGCCCGACCTATTAGGAAATATTATTACCTCCAGCGCTTATCCCTTATAGCCCCTCTAAGTTGCATGTAATGTACCATCTGTGGTACATTACATGCAACTTAGATGCAACTTAATGTACATTACATGCAACATTACATACTTCCAATTTCCAACCCACCAGTCTTCCACCTCCCCTCCCATCTCTTTCTCTTTACAACAGCGCCTGCCCCACACGTCCAAATTTAAAACACCAAAATTCATGCCCGACCTATTAGGAAATATTATTACCTCCAGCGCTTATCCCTTATAGCCCCTCTAAGTTGCATGTAATGTACCATCTGTGCCCAAAAGAAAAGAAGAATTTTTATTTTAATGATTTTTTTTTTTAAAGGTCCTAGCCACTGAAAGCTCAGGAAAATAGGTGGTAGGACCTGCCAGAGCAAACTTTAAGGGAACACCTGGCTGGCCTCCACGTGGCGGAGTACGTAAACGACAGGTCCCATCTGGGGCCTGGCGGCTAACAAGCCAGAGGATCAAGGCGCACAACATATTACACAATACATGATCCACACACTTTTAAACCTCTGGCCTTGACAGCGTACTGTCCTTGATACAAAGAACATACGCGGAGATGGGGTAAATCCCTGGTGCGGTTAGACCCAAAAAATACTCTGTACTCTCTGTACTCTTGTCTAAACTACTCTGATTTTTCACTTTCTATCTGGTATAACAACCTATCTTTCTCTGCAAAACTATACAACGTTGACCTTTATTGCTTAGAAATTTGGGAAGTCATAACTTGGAAAATTCTAAGAAAAGTGGCAAGATCCAAACCAATATTGGCCCCTCTACTGACCAAACTCCGTTTAATCGAAAAGCACTTTCCAATCAACACTCTGTTCCAGGATGGCCAATCATCCCGATATGGCCGCGATTGTCCCGATTTAGAACTTCAAGTCCCGCTTCCCAATAACACCATCATTTGTCCCGATTAGAGAGTTAAAAACAGTTAGTTTATTGATTTTATGTTTTAATTAATTCTTATTGGAATCTAAGGGATGTATTAAAAATTAAATCTGATAACAAGAGAAAAATGAAAAAGTCTAAAGGCATTTCGTTCGTCACTTAGTATTGAAGAAAATAAATTGGGTGTAATTTTTCTCAAAATTGCCGGAGGCAAATAATTTGTCTCAAATTGTAGCTCCATTTTAAGCATTCCACATTCATACACTTCATCAGAAAGGGTTTTCAGTTTAATAAAAACTGCTTGGCGGAATGAGAGAAACCGTCTTTTATTAGAAAATTCAGGAGGCCGAACTTAAGTACTATAACATGTCCTGTCCAGAATTTAAAAACTTTTTAAAATTTTCAGAAGGAGAAGAAATTTTAAATCTGGAGAAATCTAAAGAAAAAATATACAAGGTTGTTAAAATTAAAGTATCCCTATGAAACGGGCTCTGGAGCGAGTTCTAAGGCTCTACTGAAGAGAAATTTAGACAACAGGTAATAAAGAATACGCACGCCATTTATTGGAAAAAAAATTTGTTATAAAATTTGTCACCATATGGCGCTGTGTCACCGTATGGAATGTAACTACTTCAGTTACGATTACGCAAATAATTTACGTTATTTGCATAATTTAGTTTGTTAACCACAAGAGCAACAACAGTTGAACCCTCAATATCCAGTGCACCAATCTGATTCATCCCTTTCCTTCTAGAGTTTACATAGATAAAGAACTCTTTGCTGTTTTTCTTTGCATCCTTTGCCAATGATTTCTTATAATCTGCCTTTGCCTGCCTAATCTCTTTTTTGATTTGGTTACTGACCAGCTTATATCTATCATAGGCTTCCATGTCAACCATTAATTTATATGTATTCCATGCATTTTTCTTCCCTGCAACATGTCTCACATCGATTTAGGCCTAAACCTTGAACAATATTTCTTAGTTGGTAAAAGTAAAGGTAAAGTGCAGCCATTATCAACCCACTCAGAGGCGGATTTAACGGCGGGCGCGCGCCCTGGGCCCCACTTCTGAAATGCCCAGGCAAAACCCCAACAAATTAGTTGAATGCTTGTGCGGACGTACATTTTTGCCGCTCCTGGAACAGAGAAGTTTTTTCTGATTTCTTTTCTGTTTATTAGCTTTATTAGCCTATTTACGATACTTAGTTTAAAGTAACTTAGATAGAGATAGAGATTTTGTAGGTATTACTAAGTATCGGAAAGGGTATCAAATCCACGTGTTTACCGTTCGTCATTGCCGCCATTCTTAAGCGATATTAAATATCTCGAAATAGATAGCATAAGCTTAATATAGTATAGTATAGAACATAATATTGTCAATTAATCAGAAAATTAATCTTGTTGAACTTCATTGTCAATTAAATTGTACTTTTAACTATACATATTACACTTGGGTTACATAACATAAATAATTAGTAAAAAATAAATAATTAATACTTAACTTGATACGGAAGTTATATAAAGGGATTTCGTAGTTAACACTCGATACTGAAACATAAATATAGAGTTATAACTGTGTTGGGATAACAATGTTCACCCTTACTTTACAATTTAGATGTCTGGGTGATCACATACCTTCCACACATCAAGTAACTCTCGCCTTCATATATTTCATGAACTGCAGTTTTCTGCGTTAGCTCTGTGTACACCTTGAGAATTTAGTGTTAACCTGGTCACGCCAGTTGCATGTACTTAATTTTTACTACATATATCAATAATGTTGTCTTCCTATTAATTATATTTATTTTCTGAATGTATGTGTTTTTATATTTTACTGTAAGCCCCTATGTCTGTTTAATTAGTTGTCTCGTAGCAAGCTCAGCATTTTCAGTATATTTCTGTACGATATAAATGGTACATCTCGACACGGCCACGGTGGCCCGTGACTTTCTCCAGAATTCCTCTTGAACAAACTTGCAACCACTGGCCTATTTAATATTCTGTCTCTATCTGCTTCCTCTCTTGTATTGTAGGAACTCGTGACCAACAGGGGCGGACTTTCACCTAGGCAATTGCCTAGGGCCCGTGAAACGGTTTCATTATACAATTTTTCATTATTTTATTTTAAATAAATTTATGATGTTCCCCTTTTTCGCTCCGATCAATCAAGACATCTTTGCACGCCTCGCTATCTGGTGCATGATGATATCCAGCTCAGGACCCTGGGTGTGCCAAACCCATACTCACCAGATGTGAGCCTCTGGGGTTACATGGGGAAGGATTACTTCAGTACAGTAACGCACCGGTTACAGTACCGCCTTCCAGTATCTGGAGCAAAGTACGTCCGTCCAAGATAACGCCTCCCCGGACGAGACCTCCTCGACCGCCATATTGATCCCTTTCAGTGATGTTTGCGGGGTGATACCGTGTGCCAACCTTTCGCCAGATTAGCTGACGTCCAGAATCGCTACTGAGACTGAATCTATCGAGGGGCAGACAGAGGAAGAGGACAATCAGCAGCACGTAAGCACGCAAAAAGATTAGACCACCATAACAGATCAAAGGCTGCAGAGAAATCAACAGAAATAGCAAGAATATATGTAGAGTTTGCAAAGTTAACTCGAGAAAGGAAATCAGTGACTACTTCTTCAGTGCCTTTTCCAGGTCAGAAACCATAGTGTTATCTGATACAAATGAGGTGTTAGTGAAAAGAGAAGTGAGTTATAGCCAATTTTAAGTGTTTTGGCCAAATGCAGTAACAGAGCAGTAGGACAAAAGGACATGCGTCTTGAAGTGTTTGAAGGTTTACGAATTAGTTTAAGAAGAGCTGTCTTCCAGATAACAGGGAAAGTGCTTTCATTCAGACATTTGTTGAATAGAGTCGGAAGAACCGTTGGACAGAGCTTGTGGAATTATTTGATAAAAATGCCCTCATGAGGTTCGAGGCCTGGATAACCAGAGTTGTTAATTTTTAGGAGAGCTGTGACTACCTCCAGCTGCTTAAATGGCTGAGATTCAGAAGTAGTAGTGTAGGAGTTATTCAGCTACCTTATTTTTTTTTATGAGTAGTCAAGTCATCCTTTGGGTGATCAGAGAGAAGCAGATTGTCCAAGAAAGTGTTGACAGTGCCCTTCCAGGTGAAAGTTTCGGTGCCATTTGCAGGTAACAAACCATAAGCAGCAGGAGAATAGGATTTATTCCTCGTAAGGCGAGGCTCCATGGGTCCCAATTGCCAGTAGAAGTAACCAAATTCTGCCAAGATTTTATTTTTCAGGTGGTGATGGTCTTCGCCTATTGTCTTTTGAGAACCTGATGTTCTGTTTTAAGACTTTCGACGTCAGGAGGTGGCCGTCTCCTGCAATGTTGTTGGTAAGTACGCCTAGCCCGATGCACTTGCTGACGAAGCAAAGTAAGCTCCCGGTTCCACCATGGAGTGGGATGGGAGGACTGAATTTTCTTTTTGGCTGCTTTATTACAGGCACAGCAGAGAGCATAGGAAGCTAATTCAGAAGCTATAAATTGATGGATGAAGTTTATAGTTTCAAGTGGAAAGTCAATGTTGATTGAGTCATCAAACTGGTTGCACATGATGAATCGCAAAGAAAATCTAAAGTCCTTTAGTGGAGGATAATATGTTTATGCAGAGCAAGTCATGGGGAAGTTAATTGCATGATGGTCACTTGAGCAAGTGTTAGTATTTACTGTCCAGAAACAGTGTAGGACAGCGTTTCCCAAACTTTTTTAATCATGGAACACTTTTCATCTCACAATATATTTACGGAACACAAGTTTAGCGGGAGCCAAAGAACTGTTAATATTTTATTATATATGATGCACTGTGCATCGCAGCATCTTTATTTCCAACACATGTAAAGCCGAAATTCAAATAGCTGCCATCATACTTTTGTTTTGGTCTGTTTTTAGTTGGTACCTGTTTTTTCACTTTGGATTTTGGAGGAACAAAAGGCTGCGATTGTTCGTTCAACCTCACTTTGAAGTGTGACAACATTGTGTTCGTGTTCATCGACCACATTTGCAGTACTAGAAGTACTTGCTTCTTGTTTTATATTCCTTATTTCAACCACAAATCCAGGTTCATTTATTTGAATAATAATATTTTGAAATACTGATAATGACCAAAAAATTTTTATATAAGGAAGATATCGGTTCACTTCCCCCTTTCTTCAACCCGTGTACTCCAGGATAAATTGCTGCGAATGGCATATTAGATCACTACATTGCTGCTTTTTTTATAGATGTCATTATCTCTACGTATACTTCTCTTTGCAAAAGCCTGCCAAAACAAAGTGTTCCATGGTCTATTTCATTATTATTAGTCTATGTCAGAATATTCTTAACAAGGGGGGGGGAATCATTAGCATTAGCATTAGTATTAGCATTAGTAGAGGCATTTGATGCAAGAAAGCAAGCTTATGCAGCATCAGCCAAAAAAAAAAAAAAAAAAAAACCACTTCCACTTCACCCCTCTGTTCGTTCAAAATACCTGTCCAGCTGAGCCTTAAACTTATTTAGGCTATCAACCTCTACCACAAGGGATGGAAGTCTGTTCCACCAACCAACCACCCGCTGGCTAAAGGCAAATTTCCGCACGTCTATCCTACATCTGTCTTTCCTCAATTTGAATTTATGCCCTCTCAGGTGATTTTTCTGAGCTAGAGGAAGAATCCCATCAGCATCGAGCATGCTTAAACCATTCAAGGCTTTATACACCTCTATCAGATCACCTCGCTGGTGCCTAGTCTCCAGACACTGTAATTTGCAAAACTTAAGCCTTTCTTCATAAGAGCACCCCTTTGTTCCATTCACTAATCTTGTTGCCCTTCTCTGCACTCGTTCCAGCAGCTCTACATCCTTCTTGAAATGAGGCCTCCAGACCTGTATACAGTACTCTAGGTGTGGCCTGACCATCGCCTAATACAATGGAATAATAACCTCCTTATCCCTGCTGGACAAATTCCTGTATATCATTGACAATACTCCATGAGCTACTTTTGCAGCCCGTCTGCACTGCTCAGAGAACTTCATATCTGCCTGCACAACCACCCCCAAGTCCCTTTCATTCTCTACCACTGTCAGTGTAGTACCACAGAGTTGATACGTTGCTCTGGGGTTGCTGTTTCCCATGTGTAGTACTTTACATTTGTCAATGTTAAACTTCATTTGCCACCTCTCATCCCATCTGCTCAACCTTTCCAGATCCTGTTGCAGCAGCATAGCGTCAGTAGTGTCCTTAACAACTCTGCCAACCTTTGTATCGTCTGCAAACTTGGACATTAAGCTTGATATACCATCATCACTATTATTTATAAATACAGAAAACAATAATAGACCCAACACTGAACCCTGAGGGACTCCACTAATAACATCAGTCCACGATGAGTAGTGTCCATTGATTACCACTCTCTGTCTTCTCCCCCTCAACCACCCCTTTATCCATAGCAGCAATTTGCCTCCAATGTCACACTGCTCCAATTTGTGTAGCAGTCTTCCATGTGCAACAGTATCAAAAGCCTTTCTAAGATCCAAGTATATAATATCAAAGTTATTCCCTGCATCCAGTTCTTTTGTGACTGCATCATAGTATCCAATCAAGTTGGTCAGGCAAGACTTCCCCTTAACAAAACCATGCTCTGTCTGAGCTATAACTGAAGTCTTGTCTAAATGATCCTGCAGTGCTTCTTTAACCAGTGCCTCCATTAATTTTCCTGGAACAGAAGTTAAGCTCACAGGTCTATAATTACTTGTGTCAGCCTTTGATCCTCCTTTGTGAATTGGGGTCACATTTGCACATTTCCAGTCTATGGGTACCTCCCCTGAGTCCAAGGAAGCTCTCATAATTATGGCTAAGGGTTTGCTTACTTCCTTTGCTGCCTCCTTTAATATAACTGGATAGATCCCATCCACCCCGGGTGCCTTTCTTGTGTTTATCTTCAACAGTTTCTCCTCCACTTTACTCCCAGTTATTTCAAGATTCTGTAGCTTACTGCTAGAGTTGAATACATCTCTGGCATTCCCCTCGCTGAATAACTCCTGATGTGTGAATGTCGATGCAAAATATTCATTTAGTTTGTTAGCTACCTGAGCAGGATCATCAACACTTGACCCATCAATATCAAGTGGACCAATCTGATTCATCCCCTTCCTTCTAGAGTTTACATAAGTAAAGAACTCTTTGCTGTTTTTCTTTGCATCCCTTGCCAAGGATTTCTCGTAATCTGCCTTCGCCTGCCTAACCTCCTTTGTAACTTGGCTGCATATCAACTTGTATCTATCATAGGCTTCTGTGTCATGTGTTAATTTGTATGTATCCCAGGCATTTTTCTTCTCTGCCATATGCCTCATTAGTTCATCTGACATCCATTTTGGCCTAAACCTTGAACAATATTTCTTAGTTGGTATGTAAAGCCTAGTAGCTTCCAAGATAAGTTCTTTGAATGCTTCCCATTTTGAATTTGCTGTTGGTAACATCATCAGTTGGTCCCACTGTATAGAATTTAAATACTGTCTCAGTCCATCGTAGTCGCCTTTACGGAAGCAATAACCCTTCCCTTTACCCCTAATGGTAGTTACCTCTTTGAGTAAATCCCACTTCAGCACACTGTGATCACTGCCACCTAGTGGTTCATTTGTCTGCAGATTCTTAATGCATGAAGAATCACTGCTGATAATCAAATCAAGAGTATTACTCCCTCTAGTTGCCTCCCGAACATGCTGATGTAGAAAACAATCATCCAATAAATCCACAAAAGCCCTGCTAGTGTGTGAGTAACCAGCCCCCAAATTCCAGTCAATATCTGGGAAATTAAAATCTCCCATTATAAGACACTCTGATTTACTGGCCCACTCTATTTCCCTGTACAGTTTCTTATTATACTCATCAGAGTCATTAGGCCTATAGCACACTCCTACTCTCAATTTTGATCTCCCAATGTTTATGTCACACCAAACTGACTCCACACTGCCCTGTCCAGCGATGTCGACTGGCTTCATTTCCTTGGTTTTTATGTGTTTCTTAACTAATAGCATAACCCCTCCCCCCTTCCTATCCTGTCTATCCTTTCTGTAGAAGTTGTACTCCCCAAATTGCAGTTCTGCATCCCTTATATCTGTGTGACACCACGTCTCTGATATCCCAACAATATCTGCCTTCGATGTTTTGAGCAATACCTCAAATTCATCAAATTTATTTACTAAACTCCTAGCATTGGTGTACACGCAAGTATACCTTGCGTGTACACCAATCGTATTAAAAATTATAATGATACAAAAGTGGTGTATGCTACAAATATGCAAAATTTATTTATTTTATTTTGACGTTTTTACTGGAATTATATCAAAAATTTTGTAACAAAAAACGATCACGCGAAAAGGCATTATGAAAATTTATTCCAGTTCAATTTATCTTCTACTGGACCAAATTTAATGAAATTTTGCACGGAGGCTTAGCTCTATACTAGAGGGAAAACTTTCAAACCTCTGAAAATTGCAGTAGTTTTTTTTTTTTTTTTTCCAGGATAGTGGAAAATATGAACATATGATCCAGGAAATTTTCTCACGTAATAAAAGATTCGTTGGAAAGCTAAGGAATTTTTGAAACAAATATTAAGGTTTTAAGATACAAAAAAACTTTTGAAATGCTTTAATTAGAAAATGCATCTGGTTTCAAGTCACCTGGTGTTTTCAGATGGAATGCAATTTTTTTCTTTACAATTAAACTCTGAGGCTGGAAAAGAGTTCTGCACATTTATGAAAACATTCATCAACTTGGACATGTCGTCAGATCTTTCGATAAATATTTCACGTAATGGAACAACTATAGGTAGTGTATTTAGTCGTGAACTAAAATCTCTTCAATGTAAAAATTATATATACTACTTTAGTCATCACAGACCAATACTTTCCGTAACTGATATGCAATTATTATTATTAATAAAATAAAAAGATTATTATATTATTATCCATGAATTTTATTAATATCTGAAAATTAAAACATTTTTAATGCCTGCTGATGACTCTTAAATGTAAAACTCGTTAAATATGCTAGCTGCAGAACACATTATGTACCTGGTACAGAATTTTTATTTTTTTAATTATTAATTACGATTTATCATGGAACACAGTTTGGGAAACGCTGGTGTAGGAAGCAGCAGTGATAGTAGTAGTGGCATGTGATACAAGAAAGCAAGTGTATGAGCTTATGCAGCATCAGCCAAAAAAAAAAATCATACCATTTCCTCCAAATGCCTGTCCAGTTCCTCCTTAAATTTATTCAACCTATCAACTACAATGACAGATGGAAGTTTGTTCCAGCAATTAACCACCCGCTGGCTAAAGGCAAATTTCCGCACATCTATTCTACCTCTGTCCTTTCTTAATTTGAATTTATGCCCCCTTAGGTTCGTAATCTGAACAAGTGGAAGGATCCCATCAGAATTCAGCGTGCTCAACCCATTCAAGGCCTTATATACCTCAATGAGATCACGCAGGTGGCTAGTCTCCAGCCACTGCAATTTGCAGAACTTAAGCCTCTCTTGGTAAGCAGATCCCTTCATTCCCCTCACCAATCTTGTTTCCCTTCTCTGTACACGCTCAAGTAAATCTACATCCTAAAATGAGGCCTCCAGACCTGTACGCAGTACTCAAGGCATGGCCTGACCATTGCCTTATACAGAGGGACAATCACCTCCTCCCTGCTAGCAAAATTCCTATATTTGATGTCTATATTTGATTCGCCATGTAGAGAGCTGAAGGTATAAGGTGAGCCAGGTTTGGAAAATGAGTGGATTGACTGTTTCAGCAGAAATCAGGAAAGCTTTCAATGACGAAGACATCTGCAACGCCAACAAAACAGGCCTTTTTTTATAATTTGGCACCTGACAATACATATAAATTCAAAGGGGAAAATGTGTTGTTGTAAAAAATCAAAAGACTTGCTTGATGGTGCTGGTATGTGCAAATATGACAGGAACTGATAAAATAAAACTGTTTGTTATCGGATAATTGTTAAAACCTCGGTGTTTCAAAAACATAAGGAAACTTCCTGTGGATTCACTGCGAACAAGAAAGCTTGGATGATTTAGGATATTTTTCAGCAATACGTAAATGATTGGAATAAGGAGCTGTTTAAAAGAAGAAAAATGTTTTATTGTTAGTTGATAACTGTCTTGCACATCCCCAGATTCAAAATTTGTCCAACATCAAGCTAGTGTTTCTGCCTCCCAATGCGACATCAATTTTATAACCAATGAGCACAGGTGTAATCAAGAGTTTGAAAGCATTTTATAAAATATTTATAGTTCTACATCTAATCAGTCAAAGAGAACAACTTAACGAGTCTATATCGATATTGGATGCTATAAATTTATTGAATGATGTGTAGAACAACGCTAGGCTAAGGTAAAGAAAGCAGACATGAGAAGCATGCAAAAGTTCGATGAAATTTACCAATAAAAGTACTCTGCCGTAGCAACATTTGTATTGTTGCTCTCTCGGTAAACAGACGGTGGGTGTTATCGGTCTGGAGTAGTAGTAGTTGAATCCCACGGGAGCTTGAAACCCTCCCAATGTGTAGAGGGTAACTTTAGACTTACGTAACAAGTACAGAGCAATATTGAAAAAAAAAGCCGAGAGTTAGGGTTACATTTGAAAGCATCTACAATCCTGCCCAGACATGATAGGAGGGAGTATATGATGAGAGCCTTGTCAATCAGTTTGACCCTGGAGAGATTGTGCAAGGCTCTTGGGGTAGAAATTTTCTCAGTGTGGTCTGTGCTTGTTAACAGGAAAGACTGCTTCTACAGAGTTGGGACAGACTTAAATAGAAAGGATTCGAGATTATTTGCTGATGCTACTGAAGCAGTGTTAGGTAGGTCAGAAAACTGCTAACCAATGTTAATCTCTTAGTCTGCTAACACAGACTAATAGATTAACATTAACTGCAGGCAGAAGTGAAAGTGAACCTTGCACTGCTTCTCTTGGCTTGTATTCACCACCCTTGAAAGCAAGGTGCTAGGTGCTGGGGATTTCAAGACCTTGTGGGAGTCATCACGAAACAAGTAAATTCATGGGCTGTGTTAGGGTAACTAAAAGAGTAAGAACAGGTGCATGTACACATTGCTAGGAGTATAGTAAATAAATTTGATGAATATGAAGTGTTGGTCAAGGCATCAAATGTAGACATTTTGGGATTTCAGAGACGTGGCACTCAGATATAAGTGATGCCAAATTTGAATATGTGATGTTGGTACAATTTTTCTATTTGTCTATTTCAGAACTGCTGATTTGTTTTGTTGGTGAATATTTAGTGGTAGGTTGTTCCTTTGATGAGAAAGGGGTAGTCCAGTTCTTTCCCAGTCAGATATCAAAGTATTTGGTGGAACTGAGCAGCTGGTCTGATTTGGTATGGAATGTAGCTGTTGAGTAACTGATGAATATTATAAATGATTTAGTAGATATTATAAAGTATTTCTTTGTATTCTGTTATGAATCTGTATGTTCTATCTTACATTTCTAAATTCTTTTCTCCTTTCTAAGATGGAAAGATTTCCAATATTTTCTTCTTTTCTCCTCCTTTTTGTACTTTGGTGTTACAATCTGTATGTTCTTTTTATCCCCAAGAAGCAAATATAGCTACACTTCTGCAGACTAAGCAGTCTGCAGAAGTGTAGCTATGAGCAACTAAATTTTTTACAGTGTAGCTTATGAGCAACTAAATTTTTTACATTTAAAGCACCAGACTAGATTGGGGATACAGGGTCAAACTTGTCATCTTAAGTAACCAGCTTTTATAGATATGGGCAGATTTAGCATTTTAACTGTGAGTATGACTGTACAAATAGTTTGAAGCTCTCCATATTCTTCGACATATACTCTTTTGGCATATAATATTAATTTTTAAAGAATTTTTATTATCGTATATTTGTGAATTTTAACGCTGTTTATTTTAAAAACTTTCACACATTGTTTTCAATTTCTTGAGGTTGTGTCGTGTATTGGGTAGATCTTGGATCAGGTTGGGGCCCTTAGCTATGATGCTGGGGATGTCTAAGCATTCATGGGCTTAGGGAATTGAATGTATTCATTTGATTTTAATGTAGTGTATGTTTTAATCATTTTAAATTTCTAACCTTGTTTAAACAAAGAAAAAAAGGGGGGGGGTCAAATTTGGAGAGTCTAGAAGAATCTTATGGAGAAAGATAGAGGTAACTCTTAGGAAATTTTAAATCAGATTTAGACATAGGACATATTGAGCATTAATTGCTCTTGGTTTATTGAAACTATTGGCATGCACTACATTTTGTTCTAATATATAGTTTGTGAACAGCATCCTCCAGCACATTAACAGATCCCAAAGATTACAGCAGTAGATATTTTCAAGAGTCTTTTGCATCTGTGCCCAGTCATCTGTAGTATAATGTAATGCCCATATAAGTTATATTATGTAAATAAGTAGGGAAATCTATAATTATCCACCTTCATGCCTACTGTCTGTTTGATGTCAGAATAAAAGATATGTGCTTTTTTTTTTTTTAACTGTTTGTCAACTTTGTTGAAACAGTTGTTTAACTATTACTTACTTTTATAGGAATTATTAACTTGCTTAATTTATCAAACAATTTTCCAATAATCTGAGACACATTGTTGTCTGCTTCCTGCATGCTTGTTCAGCAGTGTCTGATGTAGACTTTAACACTGTCACATGGTGCCAGTAGTGGCTGAAGAGCAGAGGAGAGAAACAAAATCAAACTGAGATTGGTCACAAAACTATTGCTGAATTTATAATTTGAAGTTAAAACTGGATGTAAAATAGTTCTGTGAATTTAAAATATTTGTTTATATGAATTAAGATGATGTTGTTCAAACACTGAAATTAGATTAACAGAAAATAAGTTTATTGTTAACTAAATGACTATTTTAGAATACTTGAGAATGCTTGACATGCTCAAGTATTCTGGGCGCCTCCGTAGCCAGGTGGGAAGGAGCAGCAGTGCGTAGCACATGCTTCTTGATTAGACCGGGGTTCGAGCCCGTCACCACCAAATACGGAGTATGCGGAAAGGTCAAGGAATGACCACCGCATATCCCGGAGCAATATGGCCTTAGTTGCTAATGCTCCTAAAAACCAAAATAACAAAAAAATAACAAGCTCAAGTATTCTAAAATAGGCAGACATTCTAAGTATTGTAAATTGACGTTCTGTACAATAACAGAGCTATGTGGGAGAGAGAACTATAAGTGAATTAATCTATCTTTTTTATTTATTTTATTTTTTATTTTTTTTTTTTAGATATTACCTAACCATTAAGGAAGGTCATGATCCACTCCATAATGAAAAATAAAGTCATTTGTACTTAAGCATTTAAAATAGATTTCTGCTAGATCTTCAAACAATTGTTCCAACAGCAATTGAACAATAGTTTGAAAGGAGCTTGCTCGTACATTCATTTTTAGCTGTATTGTGTCTCTTCATTGCATGAAATTATGTACTAATTCTGTTAATGATTCCATTTGAGGAAATTATATTCAACAGTAAAAGGTTGAGAAAAATATGTGCATTTTTTAAACTTGTGTTGTTTCTTTAATTAATTTTGGATATTGCAGTTCATTCATAAACACAGACAGTACAATGCACAAGAAAGTGGAACTGTAAACTGGAACCTGTAATAAAGAATTTATTGGGATGACCCATGGTAAGGATCTCACTAATTTGGTCATAGATAAAGAGGTGGTGGCACAGTCAGTAATTTTTTTAAAAATGATTTCTTTTTATTTCTTACTGTGAGGCCACAACACATTGACCATGTGCGATGACAATCTATACTAGCAAGTTTCCAGATGTTGGTTTCTGAATCATTTTTTGGAGAACCAGCCAATTTTCAAGTTATTTCTGTATTTAAAAATGTAGAAATCTTACTCACTAGTCAGTCTCTGGAGGAGTGTAATTAAAAAAAGAAAGTAAGAAACCTTACATTGATATACTCCTCTCTTCCCCCTTCATTCTTTTTACAGAATGTGGGATGTATTTAGTTTGTCTTGTATATTCGAGAAAATTGAATCAAAACTGAACCCCAGGTAGATTGTTTTGTGTTACCCATCATAACTGGATAGATCTCATCCACCCTCAGTGTCTTTCCTGTGTTTGGCTTCAACAGTTTCTCTTCTACTTTCCTCTCAGTTATTACAAAATCATTTAACCCCTGTTAGAGCTTGGTAAACTGCTGACATCCCCTTCCCCAAGAATTCCTCATGTGTGAATGTCGATTCAAAATACTCTGTTTGTCAGCTATCCTGAGCAGGATCATCAACAATTGTACCATTGATATCAAGTGGACCCATCTGATTCATCCCCCTTCTTCTAGAGTTTACATAAGTAGAGATGTTTTTATTTTTTTCTTTGCAGAAATTTCTTTCTCTTCTCTGCCACAAGTCTCATTAGTTCATATGACATACATTTAGGCGTGAACCATGAACAGTATTTCTTAGTTGGTATGAAAGCCTTGTAGCTTCCAAGATTAATTCCTTGACTTCTTCCCATTTAGAATTTGCTATTGGTAACATGATCAGATGGTCCCACAGTATAGAATTTAAAAACTGTCTGGGACAACTGTAGTCACCTTGATAAAGCACAAACCCTTTCCTTTACCTCTAATGTTAGTTACATCATTCAGTATCCCACATCAGTACACTGAGATCACTTCTGCCATGTCGTTCCCTTATTTGCAGATTCTTCATGCATGATTAATCACTGCTGATAATCAGATCAAGAGTATTACTCCCTCTGGTTGCCTCTCGAACCTGTTGCTGTAGAAAACAGTCATCCAATAAATACACAAAAGTCTTGCTAGTGTGTGAATGACCAACCCACAAGTGCCAGTCAATATCTGGGAAGTTAAAATCTCCCATTATAAGACATTCTGATTTACTGGCCCACTATTTCTCTCGACAGTTGCTTGTTGTAGTACTCATCAGAGTCATTAGGCCTATAACACTCTTCTACTCTCATTTTTGCTTTCCCAGTGCTTATGTCACATCAAGTGAACGGCACCTCCGTAGCCAGGTGGGCAGGAGCAGCAGTACGTAGCACACGCTTCTTGATTAGACTGGGGTTCAAGCCCGTGACCACCAAATACGGAGGATGCAGGAAGGTCAGGGAATGACCACCGCATATCCCCGGAGCAATATGGCCTTGGTTGCTAATGCTCCTAAAAACCAAATAACAAACATCAAGCAAACTAAACATTGCACTGGCCACCCATGTCAACTGGAAGGACTGCCTTAGGTTTTATTATGTGCTTCTTAACTAAGAGCGTATCCTTTCAGTGTAACATTATCCATTTCTGACTGCTAACACCTAATGGTTTAGGTTGTTGACACTGTCACAGTGTGGAATTAGATCCAATAGTAGATCTTCTGGATACTTAATGATTTTGTAATAACTGAGAGCAGGGTGGAGTAGAGGTTGTTGAAGTTAGGCATAGGAAAGGCACCTGGGGTGGATGGGATCTATCCAGTTATATTAAAGGAGGTGGCAAAGCAACTAAGCAAACCCTTAGCCATAATTATGAGAGCATCCTTGGACTCAGGGAAGGTTCCCATGGACTGGAGATGTGCAAATGTATCCCCAATTCACAAAGGGTAAGCCGAGCAGGCTAGCCGGGTGGGTAAAGTGCCTGCCTGGCAACCCAAAGGTCACGGGTTCGATTCCCGCCTCAGGCTTGGATCAATGTACTGAAAAAACCTTGGGAGGTGCATTATGGCCACAGAAGCCTATGCGCCAACAACTACCAAAAAAAAAAACAGGGGGGTCGAAGGGTGACACGAGTAATTACAGACCAGTTAGTTTAACTTCTGTTCCGGGTAGAATAATGGAGTCACTGGTTAAAGATGCATTGCAGGATCATCTAGAAAAGACTGCAGCAATAATTCAGACACAGCATGAGTTTGTTAAAGGAAAGTCTTGTCTGACAAATTTGATAGGATATTATGATGTGATTACAAAGGAACTGGATGCAAAAAATAATTTTGATATCATATATTTGGATTTCAGGAAAGCTTTTGACACTGTTGCGCACGAAAGACTATTGTACAAATTGGAGCAGAATGGTATTAAGGGTAAGTTGCTACAATGGATAAAAGGATGGTTAAGTGGGAGAAGACAGAGGGTGGTAATCAATGGGTGCTGCTCTTCGTGGACTAATGTTATTAGTGGAGTCCCACAGGGTTCGGTGTTGGGTCCACTGTTGTTTTGTCTATTTATCAATGATATTGATGAAGGTATATCAGGCTTAATGTCGAAGTTTGCAGATGATACAAAGGTTGGTAGGGTTGTTAATGACAGTAATGGCAGTGTGCTACTGCAACAGGATCTAGATAATTTCGGCAGATGGGCTAAGAAGTGGCAACTGAAGTTTAACCTTGACAAATGCAAAGTACTGCATATGGGTAGAAGTAACCCCAGAGAAACGTACCAACTGTGTGGTACTACACTTAAGGTGGTAGAAAATGAAGAAGACCTGGGAGTAATTGTGCAGACAGATATGAAGTTTTCTGAGCAATGCAGACAGGCTGCCAGGGCAGGTCATGGGGTTTTGTGAATGATATATAGGAATTTTGCTAGCAGGGAAATGGAGATGATTGTCCCTCTGTATACGGCAATGGTCAGGCCACGCCTTGAGTACTGCGTACAGATCTGGAGGCCTCATTTTAGGAAGGATGTAGATTTACTTGACCGTGTACAGAGAAGGGCAACAAGATTGGTGAGGGGAATGAAGGGATCCTCTTACCAAGAGTGGCTTAAATTCTGCAAATTGCAGTGGCTGGAGACTAGCCACCTGTGCAGTGATCTGATTGAGGTGTATAAGGCCTTGAATGGGTTGAGCACGCTGAATTCTGATGGGATCCTTCCACTTGTCCTGATTACAAACCTAAGGGGGCATAAATTCAAATTAAAAAAGGACAGATGTGGAATAGATGTGCGGAAATTTGCCTTTAGCCAGCGGGTGGTTAATTGCTGGAACAAACTTCCATCTGTCGTTGTGGAAGTTGATAGGTTGAATAAATTTAAGAAGGAACTGGACAGGCATTTGGAGGGAATGGTGTGATTTTTTTTTTTTTGGCTGATGCTGCATAAGCTCATATACTTGCTTTCTTGCATCACGTGCCACTACTACTACTGTCATCAGTAAAGAATACCTTAAGTAAAGATTTTTTGGTTGTAATCTTTAGAAAAAGCGTTGGTCCTTAAGTTTTGCACACTAGTGTATTAGGCGAAATCTTGCCATTTTCCAGTCCATAGAAAATTTCCCCAGAGTCCAGGCAATAGTTGTATTGGTCCAGTATTAGTTTAGCTTCGTATTCAATCGCTTTTTTGACGATTTCTTGGTCGAGGTAATTAGCTCTTGTGCAGTGAAAAGCTGTTCTTTATGTATTATACTTCTATTTCTTTATCTGTTATACATGTATTTTCTATTTCCAGTTGTTGCTACTCAGGGGTATGACCCATGTCCGTTCTCTTGAAAGTAGTTTCCAAGATGTTGCTTACAGAGTCCTGCCAAGTCGTTATCATCTGACACTGCGATGTTCTTGTAGAGGGGATGACCTCTCCCCGGGGAAGCTTGTTCGTGGCCCTAAAACTACTCCCCAGGATTGAGAGTTGTAGATAGTGAACACGGGTGTTCCCAGACAGCTTTTTACGCTGCCCGATCATTGCAGTGTAAGCATTGCTCCCCTCCCTGTATCGGTTCCTTAGGTATTCGACTTCATCTTCGGCTCAGGACCGCCTTGCTCCCTGAAAGCTGTGCTTTCTCCGGTTGACCTCACTTCTTAGGGTCTATAATTCTCAGTACCCCCAACCGGAACAGGATTTTTTTGGTTGATAGCAGTATTGGCAGTTGCGACAACAATGCTGTAAATTTCAGACGCACGTGACTTTACGTTGGTGGGAATCCAAGTCGATGTTGGCTATGGTGTCAGTTCGGAGAGCATCATCAGCTGCTGACAAGGAATCCCTGAACAGTGGCCAGTTCTTGAAAGTAGTTTCAGGGTGCCGCGGTGCACAGTTTGGGAACCGCTGATCTCTTCTATTTCCGCTCGTAATCTACAACTGGATCTGACAAGTGACCAGAAACAGGAAAAAGACGAATCTCAGATCACTTGCAGCACCTCTGGCAGGAATATTCAACCCACAAAGGAGAAATAACAAAGAAGTTCTTTCCCTCAGTCAGCTTCTCCTTTCCCAAGTCTCCTCCCTGGTACTCATTTGGATTATAAGCAACCTTTTTGTTAACAGGATACGGATCATTCTAGCAAAATCTCAACTCTATGGGTATCGAACCACATCCCTTTTGCCATTGTGGAGATGAGGAGTTCTGGGCCCACGTTATGTATGAGTGTCCCACCTATGAAAACCACCAGTTACATCTGTTTACAGTAATCTGAGGAACTCCCAGCAATCAGGAGCAAGATCTACTAAATGATGGAGATAAATATATTGCGTTCACTCGATTTGCCCAGGCTGTCTTCACCACAAGGTGTCCCAAGCTCACCGCTGCTAGGACAGTCCAGAACACTCCCCACTTCCTGCTAGGATTAATGTAAATTTGTGCTACAGACACAATACTGCAAACCCTTTATGGGTAGGATTCATGCTGGCACCTAATTAGGGTATGGGATCACTGCTGGCACTCAACTTGTGCTAGATCAATACACAGGATCACCTGCTCCTGTGACTTTTAATCCCCTTCCCTACCTCTACTTTGCCTAAATCCATGGTAGCCTGTCTTCACTATTAGTCCAACTTTCTTTCACCCCACAGTCTGATCTCTTCCTCTCATATTCCCTGTGAGCGCTCTTAAACAAAAAAAAAATTTTTTTTTTTTAGCGGCCTCTGTCAGGAAGTTCAAGCGACCCTGGCAGAGTATGATGGGCAGCCCGGCTGAGCTCCCAGTGGTGGTGGCAGACAACGTAGGGTACCATTAGGGCCCCTGCGGCCAAGATGCCAGAGAAACAACAGAATCCAACACAATACTATACACATACAAGATGTCACACACCTTTCTGGCATTTACAGTCCTGTATACTTCACAAGAGTACAGATGGTGCAGTTGTGGGAGATCACAGGTGGTGCCTTACCCTAAACACTATGCCACTATGTCCTCTAAAAATAAAAATGTGTCCAAAGCCACCAACCTGGTTCCATCCCAGACTATTCACAACTTACCTACTGACTGGCCAAAGATCATTAAACACAAAATTAGCCAACTTAGGGTTCATCGCAGACCCACACTGCACATGTGGGGAGGCAGAGACCTGGCATCACATTGTTTGATTGTACCCATTATGTGGACCTTCGCTGCCTGTTAGTGACAACAATCACTTACTTCCTGCGGAATCTGGAATCACATCTCAACTCGCCAGAAGACTATAAGGCTTTTACTAAGTTTTCACAGGAGCTTTTTCCCCGACGCAGGACATTGATTGCAATCTGCAGTGAGCACTAGCATGGACCTTTTAAATGCACACTATGGAACTGACTATATGACTATACTCTAAACTGACAAACCATTTGGATGAACTGACCTAGCATAATTGCTCAACAAAATAATGCCTCCAATGAGAGACAGGGAATTGAAACCACTGGACTTAGAATTGCATCCTGAGAATAACAACACCTACCAGATAAGGCAAGGAAGACCCAAGAAACACCCGAGGCAAAATAACACTAAATGCCAGCCTCCTGGATATACTTCTTGTCTGGAATAATGGATCCATTACTTGGGCAGGGAGGAAGGGGAAGGTTTTCTGTGTCCTCCCTGCTCCCCCCCTTTTCTCTTGGTGAGGCTTGTCTCCACTGGCCAGTTTGAGGTTGTCTTCCCTATCATTCCATGTTTTTACCTGTTCCCCCCTCCTTCAGGGGCGCCTCCGTAGCCAGGTGGGAAGGAGCAGCACTGCATAGCACACGCTTCTTGATTAGACCGGGGTTCGAGCCCGTCACCACCAAATACGGAAAGGTCAGGGAATGACCACCGCATATCCCGGAGCAATATGGCCTTAGTTGCTAATGCTCCTAAAAACCAAATAAACAAACAAACAAACCCTCCTTCAGGCTCTACCCCTAGTCTAAGTTGTCACATTTTTTAAACTTTTTTTTCTTTTATTTTTATTAATTATTATTTTTTTTATACCGAAGATTTCAGAAAATCTTCGGTATAAAAAAACCTAATTTCCGAAGATTTTCTGAAATCTTCGGAAATTAGGTGAAATCAGGGCCTGCCAGAGTACTTAAGTGATCTCTCTACTGCCTGACCTGTATCCTTTGGGCAAAGTGTGGGCAATGGTGGGGGGGGGGTCCCACTAGCGCCTCAAAGGCTAAATGGTCAGAAAAAGAACATAACACGATACCGCACAACGCCAATACACACACATTACACTTTTTAAATCTCTGGCCTTCACAGCAGTGTTGAATCCAGGGGGGGGGTAGGTTTCACCCCGGGGGGAATAAAATTCCCCCTGGTAAAAATAGTAATTTTTATTTTATAAAACACGAATTCAATAAATTTATGTCAAATAAACACAACACGAAAAATCACGTCAACTAATATAGTACTTTTTAGGTGATACACGGCGAAATTAAATCACTAAAATTCAAAAGACACCAAATTTTCAAATAATTAAATGGGCATTATTTCTGGTTGCACAAATTGTAACGAAAAGCCACTATTTCAAGTGCCCCCATTTTCGTTTTTTGGTTTTTAGGTTTCCCTTATTTTTACACGAACCATCTCGTGATAGTGTTTCACACAAATGGTCTACTTGTGAATAATTCATTGTTTGTATATCGGAAACAAGATTGCAGGCCGCGAATAGGTTCGTCTGAATTAGTTCCTGACAAATGCTATTGTAATTGTAATTATAAAGTGACCCGCGGGTTTCAGGGGAGTCTGCAGCCATTAACTCAATCGCCAGCAGTTTCGCTTTATGGTTTTATCGTCAGCACATTCCCTTTATTTGTTTTTTTTTTTTTTTTTTGCACAGCAAGGGTATAATTGTGGCTAATTCTTCCTTTGTATAACACAAACAAGACGGTTTCGTCGCAGCCCATAAACAATACATTTTATATCCTTTTTTACACGAACCATCTCGTGATAGTGTTTCACACAAACGGTCTACTTGTATAATACATATTGAGTATTACAGCTCTGATTCATACTATCTAATTAATTTTTAAACACTTATATTGATTATTTCATTCACTTCCTGTCTCTCCAGTAGTAAACAATCGATACACACAATTATGGGAGATTTTTTGAATGGCTTGGTGCAAAATTACATTAAGTCTACACTAATGTACTCCGCCCAAAGTTACCATATTTTTTTTCTAAAATATTGCCTTCAAAACAACATCGTTCCGAAGTTTGCCGGCGTGAATTTAAATCAAAAAATTTCAGGCATGAAACAACTAACACTGGCGACATCGCGTAATATTGTTAAGATTGCCTTAAAATCTCGATATTCGAATAAACAAAAATACCTTTCCCAGGTTAGGAAGCTTCGCGATAAATTAAAAAATTATCTAAGAAAGGAAAATCGTTTTGAATATTTTCGTTAGATTCTCTTAATTGCGTTAATTTGATTTTTAATTGTTTTAAATTGATTTGAATTGTGTTAAATTGATTATTTAATTATTTATATTTTACTCTAATGTACCGGTAAGTTGTCGATTTTTTTCGGTTTTTCCGTTTTAATTTCTGGAGGGTATCATACGGAAGTGTTCTACGTACTATATAGAGGTAAACTCCTCTTATTATTTTCTGATATCCTTTTTATTATATATGCATCAGGGGCGGCTCGTTGGAACTGCAGCACCCCAAGCTTTTTAAATCTAAATATAGTCAACTGAGTTATATGTAATTTTGGGAAGAACAATGCAACGCAATGAATATTTTAACAGGTCCCGCATACAGTATACTCATCCTTTATTTCCAATAATCATTCTTGATTAGACCGGGGTTCGAGCCCGTCACCACCAAATACGGAGGATGCGGAAAGGTCAGGGAATGACCACCGCATATCCCGGAGCAATATGGCCTTAGTTGCTAATGCTCCTAAAAACCAAATAACAAACAAACAACAAACATCCAATAATCATTTCAATAATAAACGAATAAAAACACCAGATCGTTTTCAACTTTGAATTTTAACCGTAGGTGGAACTGTGCGCTACGCAGTCACATTTAGGCCCCAGTGGTTGAGTCAATATTTAGTTGGCAGGTTCCCAATACATGTACGCAATTTTAGAGGAATAAAACGAGTCAAAGGAACTTCGAGTGAGCAGTGCCGATCTAAACAGTGCAGCAAACTTGAATGAAAAAGTTATTAATCTATTTTCAACAAATAAAAAAGGGAAAAATGGATTTTATTTTTAAATTTCGAGATTACCCAAGTCTGTTAATGGTAAGTGTCCAGTTAATGTTTTCTAGTATTGCTCTTATATATATTATTTCTCCCTGATTGGGCGTTCCACCTCTTGACAGGTATTGCTACCAAAAGTACACATGGTGGTTGTTGTTACGCCTGGTGTTACTGTTGGTCGAGAAACTCTCTGACTATCCTACAGGTGTTCAGGATTGCGACTTTCTGAAGTTCCTTGTAGGTGTTCACTGGGAGACCTATTCCTGCTAGGCTGTTATGTAGGGTCTTTGGTATCATACCTGTAGTTGACACGATGGTCAGGCAGGATGGTCGTTACTTGTTACATATGCCACATCTCTTTGAGCTCCTGTCTTAGGTTAGTATCTTTCCTGATTTTTTCCCCATGGGTGTGCCAGTGTTGGGGACCGCTATGTCAATTAGACAGGTAGCCTTTTTCTTCTTGTTCACAAGGGTTATGTCCGGCCTGTTGTAGTACAGAGTGTCGGTTGGGTCTGTAGATACAAGAAATCCGTTCCCTTCTTTCCCATCATCTCAGAGATTGCTGTAGAAGCCTCTTTAGTCCTCATCTAAGATTCGGTTGTTTATTTTCCTCTGGGAGCTCTCTTTCTATCGGCGTAGTCTCTTGCTGAGTGCAAGTAGGTTCTGCTTCAATGTGTCCAAGGACTCCCCTATTCTCTCATTCTTTGTCTCATGTTTCCTGTGGACGCTGTCTCTTTTGAGGATGCTCTCCACTTTTTCCAATCAATTTCTTTCTTCTATTACCCCGTTGGTACTGGGTTAATTGGCCTATCTTGATTCTTAATTTTTCTATCTTATGCTGAAGTCTTCTTTCCCAAGCTGGTGGTTCCTTCTGGTTGTGGTCCCTCGCTCCTTTTCCATTAATCCTCATGGCTGCTATCGCAGCACAAAACACGGCTGTGTCGATGGCCTCCAGTTTTGCACCATTGCAGTCGAGGTAATGCGGTATTATGTGCCGATTCAGGTGGTCTATGATTCTCCACAAGGTTCTATTCGGCCTCTGCTTCGGCATCACGTGAGTCTTTGTGGGGTCCAGTCCTTCGAATTTTGTTAGGGCCTTCTTCCACTCGTCCTCTATTCTGGATATCATGATCTCGTCTGCTTCCACTTCAGCTGCTGTGGGTTGTATTTCTTCTTGCTCTTTCTCCTCTGAATCGGTGGTGGCATGTTCTTTCTCCTCTGGTTCCCTATTCTTTATCCTTTGCAGTTGATCGCTCACATCCTGCTTGATTTTTTCCAAGATTGCAGGAGCTATTAGATTCTTCGTGACGATGGTCCGCTATGCGCTGTTCGGTGACCTGAATCTCCGAGAATCGTTCCAGCCACTTGGTATGCAGTCTCGCCCTGTAAGTTGTCATATCGGTCTCCAGCTTCGTTATTTCGTAGTATGCTTGCATGATGTACGCATTCATTTCGATGCTCCACTTCATGCTTTGGCGTTTTCTCCCTTCCTGGGTGGTCACTACCGCAGTTGCCCAGGAAACACTTCCAGTTGGTTGGGCTGGATGGTCTTGCCCTTCTCTTATAGTAGCCATATGGGAGACTGCCACTCGCCGCTCCACTGTCTTCCTCAGGAGACTGTCTCCAACTTTTCGAGCTGAACCCTCTAACTAAGGCCTGAACGAGAGTGACTTTATCTTGCGCCACTCTCGATGCAGTATGATTAAGTTTTCTCTGCGACATCATCCATTATTGGCGGTAGACCTGTTTAGACTTATGTCCCGTGGTAGTTCTCGCCAGTGACGCCAAAATCTACCTCAGCCGCCACTCCAACCTTGGGGTAAAGAGGTCCCTTCGAGTAGCTTTCACGATGAAAAGGCGTAGCCTAGTGGTCAGGCGCGCGGGTGCATAAGTACACGTGCTTGAGTGACCGGGGTTCAAGCCCGTGACTGTGAATACGGTGCTGTTTCTTGTATTCTGTCTATTTTGTGAACTCCTCTGACCGTTTGGTCGTCCCGGAGTACAAACAGAAAATTTATTTATTTATTTATTTTATTACTATTAACTTATTTATTATTATTATTCAAATGTATTACTACTATTATACCGGTCTGCCAGCGTGATGGAGCCGCGTTCGCTTCCCCCAAGGCGGTACTTGAACCCAGGTCCATCAGACTGGTAATCCAGAGTCGTAATCATTGGGCCATCGTGCCGATTATTATTATCGTTGTGGTTGTTGTCGTTGTTGTTGGGCAATGCGTATAACAAATTTGTACAAAAAAAATGAGATTTTATGTGTGCTTTTTTTACTACATTAAAAATAAGTTAAATCTTAGAACAAAAGTTACCTTATATTATGCATTAGTGGACTCCCAAGTCAATTATTTAGTAAATGTATGGGCACAGCAAATATAACTGAAATAAGGGTAATAAACAACTTAAGTAACAAAATTTTGAAACTTTTAATGGAGACAAACTCTTGGAATGACCTGAATAAGAGAAGGCAGTTTTTGTTGAAATATATAATACTTTATTCAGTTCAAAAACTGAAGTTAAATTTAATCATGAAAAATCTTAACACTATTTTTGAAGAGTCGAATCTGCAAAGAAATGTCTCACATAATTTAAGGAACCCAAAAGCAATTGTTTTGCCTCACCCTAGGGTACTAAACAGATTTGGAGATAGGCACACAATGAATATAATAAACAACTTGTTGGCTAGTGTAGATTTCAGGCTCAGGAGAAATTATTCTAGCTCCAAATTAAAATTCTTAACAAGAAAATTTTTGACACTCAATGATACAGTAGATTAGAATTGCTATGCAAATAAATTGTTATATCTGTTTGCAGTGTTAATGTACTATGTGTTGTGATTTCATTATCTTTTTTGTTAGATACAAATTTGAATCCAAAAACTGTTGTAAATGAAGAATTACAACTCGTCAAGAAATTTAGAGTAGGAGACCGGCAGAATTAATTAACAAGTACAGGTCACTGTTAAAAAAAAGCCGTGAATTAAGGTTGAATTTGAAAGTGTCTGCAATTCTGCCCAGACACGATATGAGAAAGTATATTATGAGAGCCCCTTGTCAATCAATTCGGCCCTGAAAAGATTGTGCAAGGCTCAAGGGGTAGAATTTTTTTCAGCCTGTTTCTACTTGTTAACAGAAGGGACTGCTTCTACAAGGATGAGATACACTTAAATAGAAAGGGTGCAAGAATATTTACTGATGCTATCGCGGCAGTGTTAGGTGGGTCGGAAAACTGCTAGCTTTGGGGAAGACAAGGACTAATAGATCAACAGTAGCCACTGGCAGAAGGGAAAGTGATTCTTGCACTGCTTCTATTGAAATGACCAGAAGCCTGGTGTCACACAGATATAAGGAATGCAGAACTGGAATTTGGGGAGTACAACGTCTACAGAAAGGATAGGAAGGGAGGAGGGGTTATGCTATTAGTTAAAAAACACAAAATCCAAGGAAGTGAAGCCAGTCGACATCGCTGGACAGTGCAGTATCGAGTCAGTTTGGTGTGACATAAGTATTGGGAGATCAAAATTGAGAGTAGGAGTGTGCTATAGGCCTAATGACTCTGATGAGTATAATAAGAAACTGTACAGGGAAATAGAGTGGACCAGTAAATCAGAGAGTCTTATAATAGGAGATTTTAATTTCCCAGATATTGACTGGAATTTGGGGGCTGGTCACTCACATACTAGCAAGGCTTTTGTGAATTTATTGGATTATTGTTTTTTACATCAGCATGTTCGGGAGGCAACTAGAGGAAGGAATACTCTTGATTTGATTATCAGCAGTGATTCTTGCATTAAAAATCTGCAGATAAATGAACCACTAGTTGGCAGTGATCACAGTGTGCTGAAGTGGGATTTACTCAAAGAGGTAACTACCATTAGGGGTAAAGGGAAGGGTTATTGCTTTCGTAAAGGCGACTAGGATGGACTGAAACAGTATTTAAATTCTATACAGTGGGACCAACTGATGATGTTACCAACAGCAAATGCAAAATGGGAAGCATTCAAAGAACTTATCTTGGACGTTACTAGGCTTTACATACCAACTAAAAAATATTGTTCAAGGTTTAGGCCTAAATGGATGTCAGATGAACTGATGAGGCATATGGCAGAGAAGAAACATGCACGGGACACATACAAATTAACACATGACACAGAAGACTATGATATATACAAGTTGATCTGTAACCAAGTTACAAAGGAGGTTAGGCAGGCGAAGGCAGATTACGAGAAATCTTTGGCAAGGGATGCAAAGAAAAACAGCAAAGAGTTCTTTATTTATGTAAACTCTAGAAGGAAGGGGATGAATCAGATTGGTCCACTTGATATTGATGGGTCAACTGTTGATGTTCCTGCTCAGGTAGCTAACAAACTAAATGAATATTTTGCATTGACATTCACACATGAGAAGTTATTTAGCGAGGGGAAAGCCGGAAGTGTATTCAACTCTAGCAGTAAGCTAGATAATCTTGTAATAACTGAGAGTAAAGTGGAGGGGAATTTGTTGAAGATAAACACAAGAAAGGCACCAGGCATGGATGGGATCTATCCAGTTATATTAAAGGAGGCAGCAAAGGAAGTAAGCAAACCCTTAGCCATAATTATGAGAGCTTCCTTGGACTCAGGGGAGGTACCCACAGACTGGAGATGTGCAAATGTGACCCCAATTCACAAAGGAGGATCAAAGGCTGACACAAGTAATTATAGATCTCTGAGTATGTATAAATATAGTGCAAATGCATCAGGAATACATAGCTATATCTGAATAAATCAGATTATTAATAAAACGGCATCGTTTTAAGTTATATCTCATATTGTGAATACCTTCACAACGAGTTGCCATGATATTGCACTACTTCGAATAAGTAACGCTTCACCTAAGGAGAAGACTAATGTTACTTATTCTCAGATGGATACCACCACCCAGACGGCACCGTTTCAGGGCTATTTGGCCCTTCTTCGGTGGGTGGGTAGGTACCCGAGTGATGCAATGATGGCAAAACAGTTATGAAGTATAACTCCACAATATGAGAGATGCCTGATGGTGTATCATATATTTAGACTCAAGCGTTTAGGGCATAAGCCTCAAGCTATGAAGGAGTCTAGACTATGTATAAATATAGTGCAAATGCATCAGGAATACATAGCTATATCTGAATAAATCAGATTATTAATAAAACGGCATCGTTTTAAGTTATATCTCATATTGTGAATACCTTCACAACGAGTTGCCATGATATTGCACTACTTCGAATAAGTAACGCTTCACCTAAGGAGAAGACTAATGTTACTTATTCTCAGATGGATACCACCACCCAGACGGCACCGTTTCAGGGCTATTTGGCCCTTCTTCGGTGGGTGGGTAGGTACCCGAGTGATGCAATGATGGCAAAACAGTTATGAAGTATAACTCCACAATATGAGAGATACCTGATGGTGTATCATATATTTAGTCTCAAGCGTTTAGGGCATAAGCCTCAAGCTATGAAGGAGTCTAGACTATGTTTAAATATAGTGCAAATGCATCAGGAATACATAGCTATATCTGAATAAATCAGATTATTAATAAAACGGCATCGTTTTATTAATAATCTGATTCGAAGTAGTGCAATATCATGGCAACTCGTTGTGAAGGTATTCACAATATGAGATATAACTTAAAACGATGCCGTTTTATTAATAATCTGATTTATTCAGATATAGCTATGTATTCCTGATGCATTTGCACTATATTTATACATAGTCTAGACTCCTTCATAGCTTGAGGCTTATGCCCTAAACGCTTGAGTCTAAATATATGATACACCATCAGGCATCTCTCATATTGTGGAGTTATACTTCATAACTGTTTTGCCATCATTGCATCACTCGGGTACCTACCCACCCACCGAAGAAGGGCCAAATAGCCCTGAAACGGTGCCGTCTGGGTGGTGGTATCCATCTGAGAATAAGTAACATTAGTCTTCTCCTTAGGTGAAGCGTTACTTATTCGAAGTAGTGCAATATCATGGCAACTCGTTGTGAAGGTATTCACAATATGAGATATAACTTAAAACGATGCCGTTTTATTAATAATCTGATTTATTCAGATATAGCTATGTATTCCTGATGCATTTGCACTATATTTATACATAGTCTAGACTCCTTCATAGCTTGAGGCTTATGCCCTAAACGCTTGAGTCTAAATATATGATACACCATCAGGCATCTCTCATATTGTGGAGTTATACTTCATAACTGTTTTGCCATCATTGCATCACTCGGGTACCTACCCACCCACCGAAGAAGGGCCAAATAGCCCTGAAACGGTGCCGTCTGGGTGGTGGTATCCATCTGAGAATAAGTAACATTAGTCTTCTCCTTAGGTGAAGCGTTACTTATTCGAAGTAGTGCAATATCATGGCAACTCGTTGTGAAGGTATTCACAATATGAGATATAACTTAAAACGATGCCGTTTTATTAATAATCTGATTTATTCAGATATAGCTATGTATTCCTGATGCATTTGCACTATATTTATACATAGTCTAGACTCCTTCATAGCTTGAGGCTTATGCCCTAAACGCTTGAGTCTAAAGATCTCTGAGTTTAACTTCTGTTCCAGGAAAATTAATGGAGGCACTAGTTAAAGAAGCACTGCAGGATCGTTTAGACAAGACTTCAGTTATAGTTCGGACACAGCATGGTTTTGTTAAGGGGAAGTCTTGCCTTACAAAGGAACTGGATGCAGGGAATAACTTTGGTATTATATACTTGGATCTTAGAAAGGCTTTTGATACTGTTGCACATGGAAGACTGCTGCACAAATTGGAGCAATGTGACATTGGAGGCAAATTGCTGCTGTGGATAAAGGGGTGGCTGAGGGGGAGAAGACAGAGAGTGGTAATCAATGGACACTGGTCGTCGTGGACTAATGTTATTAGTGGAGTCGCTCAGGGCTCATTGTTGGGTCCATTATTGTTTTCTGTATTTATAAATGATATTTATGATGGTATATCATGCTTAATATCGAAGTTTGCAGACGATACAAAGGTAGGCAGGGTTGTCAAGGACACTATTGACACTATGCTGCTGCAACAGGATCTGGAAAGGTTGAGCAGATGGGCTGAGAGGTGGCAAATAAAGTTTAACATTGACAAATGTAAAGTACTACACATGGGAAACAGCAACCCCAGAGCAACGTATCAACTCTGTGGTACTACACTGACAGTGATAGAGAATGAAAGGGACCTGGGGGTGGTTGTGCAGGCAGATATGAAGTTCTCTGAGCAGTGCAGACGGGCTGCAAGTGTAGCTCATGGTGTATTGTCAATGATATATAGGAATTTTTCTAGCAGGGATAAGGAGGTGATTATTCCTTTGTATAAGGCAATGGTCAGGCCACACCTAGAGTACTGTATACAGGTCTGGAGGCCTCATTTCAAGAAGGATGTAGAACTGCTGGAACGAGTACAGAGAAGGGCAACAAGATTAGTGAATGGAACAATGGGGTGCTCTTACGAAGAAAGGCTTAAGTTTTGCAAATTACAGTGTCTGGAGACTAGGCACGAGCGAGGTGATCTGATAGAGGTGTATAAAGCCTTGAATGGTTTGAGCATGCGCAATGCTGATGGGATTCTTCCTCTCGCTCAGAATAATCACCTGAGAGGGCATAAATTCAAATTGAGGAAAGACAGATGTAGGATAGACGTGCGGAAATTTGCCTTTAGCCAGCGGGTGGTTGGTTGGTGGAACAGACTTCCATCCCTTTTCGTGGAAGTTGATAGCCTAAATAAGTTTAGGGCTCAGCTGGACAGGTATTTTGAACGAAGAGAGGGGTGAAGTGGAAGTGGTTTTTTTTTTTTTTTTTTTGGCTGATGCTGCATAAGCTTGCTTTCTTGCATCAAATGCCTCTACTAATGCTAATGCTAATGCTAATGAATCAAATTACTATAATAGTAATACGAAATTATTTCAAAAAAATACAAAATATTTTAGTTAATTTTTTAAAATATATATTTTTATATTTTAGAATGCCTGTCCAAACGGGAAACTATTTCGAACGCGAGGCCAGGTGCGGTCCAACCCGCTTCAAGCTAGCTCTGGTATCAAAAACCATGTTTTATCAATTCTGCAGGATATAAATCTATAACTCCTTTTCAACGTCTCCAATTTTTTTTTCATGAGTATTTTTAAATTATTATTATTATAATGTTATCCGTAATTGATTACATAAATCGGAATTTGTGTCTGTAAATTGCGTGTGTTCTCTAGTCGATCTACCTGTTTTGCTGGACGAAAAACCCCAGGTCCTGAGGGAAAAAACATTGCTATCTATCCATGCCTGAGACCGACTAACTCAGCCACGGTGAAAAAAGCCCATAAGAGTTCCTGGCATCATCGGCGGGATTCGAACGCGGTGTGTGGGTTGGCGCCTCCGTAGCCAGGTGGGCAGGCGCAGCAGTGCATAGCACACTCTTTTTGATTGGACCCGGGTTCGATCCCGTGACCACCAAATATGGAGGATGCGCGAAAGGAAGGGAATGACCATCGCATATCATCGGAGCAACATGGCTTTAGTTGCTAATGCTCCTAAAAACCAAATAATAAAAATTAATCGTCACTTCCTCATACTTTCTATTTGGTATCACTCTACTGTCCTCCATCTGAAGACATCCAAATCTCCCTGAACTATCTAGATTCTGTCATTGAAAAACTATGTCCATCAACAATCATGATAGCTACAGACTTCAATGCCAAGTCTCCATTATGGTTTAGTACCCCCCCTTACCACAGAGGACGACAACTGGAGAACTTCATACTGGCACATAATCTGCACATCCTAAATAAATCCAACCAACCCAGTACCTTCTTCACAATAAATGGTGAGTCTACCATCGACCTGACTTTCACAACTGCAAACATCACTAACAAAATATTAAACTGGGTTGTGATTGAGAATCTAACATGTAGTGACCACCGTGCAATTTCATTTAAACTAAACTTACCTCCTCAAGACTTGAGAAGATTTGCTGTAAAACATATAAAATGGCCACTGTTCTCGGAATCAGTTAAACATGACTTCTGTTATGAAATTTTAGATTCCTTTAATCAGCTTAATGCCGAACAACAAGCCTTCTGTATCCAAACCGCTTTACTACGAGCAACTGAATGCTCGATTAAGAAAATAGCTCCAAAGAAATCATCTGTTCCCTGGTGGAATCCCCAGCTAACGGTTTTAAGAAGACGTGTTCACAGGGCAAGGAAACTGTATTAAAGGCGACGCTCTTGGCCTCCCAGTGAAGTACAATGGTTCATAAATGAATACAGAACCATAAAACATCAGTATAATCTCGAAATCTTAAACCAAAAAATCGCTACTTGGCAGTCTTTCCTCTCCACTGTGGGCAACTCGAACCCGTGGAGACTACTCTATAAACTTAGCAGAGATAAAGTGCCAACCAATGATATTTACAACTCTATACTGACTAATGACTCTGAAACCACGACCTGGCATGATACTGTCACAATGATTTTAGATAAACTTTTTCCTCAGGATGATCAGTCAACCGACTCTACCACTCAATCCATAATAAGAACCCTCAATTTTCAATACTCCTCCACTGTGGATACTGAGTTTCAAATAGCTTCAACATTAACAAGAGCTTCAAACAGCTTTAAATAAAATCAATGTCCAAAAATGTCCTGGACCTGACTTGCTGGAGAATACTGTCATTAAGAAGTTCGGAGAAAGTTATCCTAACATCCTGTTAAATGAGGTAGATGACTCATCAACTGGTGCAATACCACCACTTTGCTTATTGGAGGCTTGAAGTGGCGAAACCCATGTTTAGTCTCTACAGCAAAGTTTCCGGCAACCCCCCCCCCCCCATACTTCTCTTTCAATCCATGCACGGTACTAAGTACTGTGCATGTTATGATACATTGGTTTTGATACTTTTCGTGTTTGGGGTTTTCATAAAAAAAAAAAAAAAAAAATCTCTTCAACAAATGTCTTCTTTGTGGTACTTTTCCTCATCTCTGGAAGAATGCATTAGTCAAGGGCTGCCGTAGCCTAGTAGTCAGGCGCGCGGGTGCGTAAGTACACGTGCCTTGAGTGACCGGGGTTCAAGCCCGTGACTACTGAATACGGTGCTGTTTATTGTATTCTATCTATCTTGTGAACTCCTCTGACCGTTTGGTCGTCCCGGAGTATAAACAGAAAATTTAATTTAATTTAAACTACTAAGAAAACCCAACAAGCCCCCATCAACCCCAGAGCCTTCCGTCCCATTTTTCTCCTACTGAAATTGGGAAAACTCTACGAACGAATACTTGCCCCAAGAATTTATGATCTCTTCCAAGTTCAAGACATCTTTTCACCTCACCAGTATGGATTCGTCTTGTGAAGATGCACTTCTTGCGTTAAAAAATTACGTCCAGAGTTCTACATCAAAATATGAAATGGCCATCTTCATAGATTTGGAGGTTGCTTTTACTACCACTGGTCGGAGGGTGCCCTCGCAAGTCATCGGATCATCTCATGCTCCTCTCAGTTGTACCAAGCTATCCGAGCCTACTTTTATCACAGTAATCTATACAGGTTACTTCAAAAACCTGCAGCATAACACGAGCTGTCAATAGAGAATGTCCTCAGGGATCTGTTCTGGGGCCGCTCTTCTGGAACATTACACTAAATACATGGCTTATCAGACATTTCGATTTTGCTACCCCCTTCGCATATACTGATGACCTTGTCATGTCTTCTCGCGCAACAAATTCAAGAAAGAGCTTCTCCGGTCTTAAAGGATCTCATTAAATGGGCAACTGCAAACAAACTTAAAATATCTCCATCCAAAACGCGGCTCATCATCTTTAAAGATCAACTAAATATTCATCGCCCTCCTATCGTGAAAAAACCAACAAGCAAATACCATATGTCAAGCACTTAAAACATCTTAGTGTGATCATTGATAATAGACCCAGTTTTACTCTTCACGTAAACCACACAATAGATAAAGTCAAGAAGTTTAGTATGGCTATTGTTCGGATTACAAGAACTGACTGCGGGCTTGGACGCAGATCTCTTCTCTTATATTACAAGTCAGTATTCATACCTGTTGCAACCTATGCTGCTCCGGTTTGGTATGATAGACTTAAGAACTTCAACCCGAAATCAAAACTACTCTCCTTGCAAAGATCCGTGATTCTTACAATGCTCCATGCCTGCAGGACTGTCTCAACTGGTGCCCTGCAGGTCATAGGTGGAGTATTACCTCTGGACTTGCACATTTTACATCGTGCCTTCTGCTATTTTCAAAAACATCAAACCTGAAAGCTACTTTCAAACAACAGCAGAGGTGAAAAAACCCGGAATTGGTCTGCTTTAATAAAATTTTGGCAAGATTGTTGGAATACAACCCCTAAAGGCAGAACTACATATGAATTTATACCAGACGTCTCCTTTACTACCAACAAGAAAAATTCCCTATGGTTCTCTCCATATCATTTATCCATACCATATTATATGGTTCTCTACACATCATTTATCATAATTGGACATGGCTCTTTTAACTCCAAACTCTTTCAGTTCAGAATAAGGAATATCGTTTCTTGCCTTTGTCTCCAACTTGAACCACCTGCTCTATCACTGCCCTCTTTATGCTGACTTACGGAAATCCCTTCAAGACCGTATAAACACCTTCTCACCTGGCAACGAAAAACATCTAGTAGAATCTGCCTCACACTGGAATCATTCTACAATTTTCTTCTGATTTATTTGCTAGAAGAAAAGTTCTGTTGGCCAATCCTGCTTCAGCTTCACCTCCTACAGTGCCTCCAGCACCTTCAATAATATCAGCCTCAACAGTGAGCAGTGTCCTGCAAAAATAAAATATTGTCACCTTGAATAGCTCCTAGATCACATAGATCCATTTTTTTTTTCTTTACTTTTACCCCCTCAGACCTGTGTAACCGGAGGATTGCTGGCACCCACTGGTGTTGCACTGCCTCCGGTGGGTGCAGGATTATACAATCTTAGATAATTCACTTTTATTTTTTTATCTAATTTTTTTTCTTTAAAATTTATTCATATATAGTTTTTTTCATTTTTTATTTATTTTTTAATATATTTTATTTATTTTTAAATATATTTTATTTATTTATATTTTTTAAAATATTTTTTCTTTATTTATTTTTGTGTAATTTTTTTTCTTCTATTTTCTCTGGCTAAAGAAAATACAAGAAAGTCTGGGCAACTGAGTGTTTTAATTAATTTTTTTTATCCATCCTATTTTTTTATATTTACAATCATTACTTATTTATTTTTTCTTACTTTTATTTATAATTTTTTGTTTCAGTATTTTTTATTTTATATAATTTTACTTCACCTTCATTTTTTTATTTATTTTATTAGTAATTTCCTTTTTTTACTTTGTATCTATATATATTTATATATATATTTTTATTTTACTTTTTTTTAATACTGTTTTATTTTATTTTAATTTATTTTTTTCTACTCTTATCTATAAATTTTTATCTTTGTTTATTTTATTTTACTTTTTTTAACTAACTTTTTTATTTATTTATTTTTTTTCTATGCTGGTACCCTAAGTCTGGGTAGCTGTAGGTACAGGTTTGCTGGCACCCACTGTAAGTAAACTGCAGCCATTGTCAACCCACTGCAGGACGGAAGCCTCCTCAACAATTCATGCTGAGGAAAATGGACCATAATCTGTCATTCTGGTCCAGTGCGGCTTGGCAGCTCTACCATATTTAGCAGTCAGGGGCTTGAACCCCAGTCTACTCAAAGAATGTGTGCTACTGCATTCCCGCTCCTGACCACTCGGTTGCAGAAGCCCTTGTATAGCACTATTTCCAGTGGATGCGGGACTTCGCCCTCTTCAGGGCAGACAAAGATTGTAACGGTCTATCTCTACTCGGCTAAAGACATATCTAGTTTTGGCCCACCTCCTTGTGGTGTAGACAGGCACCGGGCACGCTTTCCAGAGATCGCCTGCCCGGTGGAAAAAAAGAGGGCAGAAACAACACATAATATACACAAACATAACACTACATGTTTTTGGCCGCTCTACAGAGTTTTGTATCATCGCAGAGTAACATGGCGGAGATGAACTTATCTTCCTGGAGACGCTGTACAGAAGATACTATACATGTCTACAGTCATTTTGTTTGTCGCAAAGCAAAGGTATTGTGTAGGATAACGCTTCTATAGCATCAGACAACAATTGCAAGATATTTCATCAGCCGTTTATATAAATACAGAGTTGGAGGGTTATGCTAGCTCATTAGAATGTTTTGAGAAGGCGGAAATATGGCTCCATATATGTTCAGTTGAAACCAAGGAAAAAAAGTGTAGCTATTGCTCTGTCCCAGGAAGGGCTTTCTATGCGTGCTATCTCTGATAAAATAGCCTGCCACAAGTAAACAGTATCCCGGGTACTGAAATTAAAACTATTATCTTTAGGCCACCTGAATAATTAAATTCATCTGCCATGCTGGGTGTCTTATGTCTGTAAATTGCGTGTGTTCTATGGTCGATTTGTCTGTTTTGCTGGACGAAAAACCTCAGTTTCTGGGGGGGGGGACCTTGCTATCTACGCTTGAAACCGACTAACTCAACACGGAGTGAAAAGAGCCCATTAAAGTTCCTTGCGTCATCGACGGGACGCTGAAATTAAAGCGTGATGTGAAGAGAAGACCTGGATCAGGCCTTAAGAGAGCCTTCCGAAGATCTATATTTGAAATGGCTATGCCTTCGTAATCGCCATGCTAGCGCTCCTATTCTATAACTGGACTTTGAGATGGCCTCTGGTGTTGAAACAAGTGCACGAACTATCCAACGAAGGCTTTCGGAATGTGGTCTGCATGCCTAACGGCCCAAGTAGAAATCTTTGTTAACCCAACAAGTGAGGAAGAAGCGACTTGCTTCGGCTAAAAAGCATGTTTCATGGACAAAAGAGCAACGGGACACCGTCATCTTTTCTAACGAATCGAAATTCAACCTGCATGGTTCTGATGGGTAGCGTGTGTCTCCTTTGGGGTATGCCTCTCGGGTCCTGCTTTGCTCTTTTAGGTGCATCTGTCATACTTGACTTATTAATCTTTCATTTACTGAAACCATTTCATCAACTGAATACTTTTTTATCCTATGTAACTTTTTAAACATTACCTTTAATGGGTTACATTTAATATTCATTTATATATATGAAAGAATGCAAAATTACTTTTGTTAAAGATAATAACTAATTCAGTAATAAGGCATTAAAAATTTAGTCACAGATAATTGTGTTTCAAATGTTCTATTGATTCCAGATACTTTGTATTTTCGTGTAGTTTACAACAAAAAAAAAAAAAAAAATATATATATATATATATACAGTGAAACTTCTCCAAATGGACACCTCTCTTTAACGGACGTCTCTCTACAACGGACATTTTCAAATTCTCCAACTCTCCTCTATTGGTTTTAACGTGTTTTCAGCTTCTGTCTAGCGGACATTCTCTGTAACGGACGCGGACAGGCAATCTGCACTGTTTCGTTTAGATTAGCACTTAATTTGATCTCCCCATAACGAACAGCGGGCGAGCTCACGGCCCTTTTTCTGGGAACGTTTCTTCCCAGAAAAAGGGCCGTACTGCCTCACGTACTGCCTCAATCGTGTGTTTATTTTCTATTTCCGATTCTCTGAATTTTATCAAGGTTTACGTCGCGGTTCTAAACCCTTTTTCAAGAATTTTAAGGCACGTGTAAAACTTCTGATGAATTCGGTGTGTGCAGGAGGGGGGGGGATTTTGTCGGCCTTTCGTCTTTTGAGTTTTAGTTTTCAGTTTTGTTCAGTGTCGTGTGAAGTGCACAATGTCTTTTCCTAAACATTTAACTTTAAAAGATAAAGTCGAACTCATTAATGCGTATGATCGGCAAAAAAATAGTGTTCGCAATCTCGCTGCAAAATTCAAAATCGAGAAGAAGCAGGTAAGCGACACCCTCCTAAAGAAAAAGAATGAACTGCTCAAACAATTTTGGCAACACGTAAATGATCAGGTTCAAAAATCATTCCCGAAAACTGTTGGACTTCAAATTTGTCGCGCACGTGCTAAAAAAATTCCCATTAATGGGCCTATTATTAGGGAAAAGGCTTTGGAGGTTGAGAAATCTATGGGAGTAAATGAGTTCAAAGCTTCTGTGGGATGGCTAGACAAGTTCAAAACTCGGCATAAAATTTCTTGGAAAACCGTAAGTGGTGAAGGTGGATCTGTTGATATTGGGGTTGTAACAGAGTGGACCGTCAAATTGGAAGATTTATGTCGTGATTTTGACGCTAAGGATATTTACAACTGTGACGTAACAGGATTGTTTTTTAAAGCTCTTCCTGAAAAAACAATGAGTCTAAAAAACGAAAAGTGCCAGGGTGGAAAAATTTCTAAGGAACGCTTGACTGTACTATTGTGTACAAATATGGTGGGAGACTTTGAACAACCTCTTGTTATAGGAAAACCACAAAATCCTCGTTGTTTCAAGGGCATAAAGTCGAATCTTTTGAATGTTGACTGGAAGTCTAATAAAAAAGCGTGGATGACACGAGATATCATGAGCGAATGGATAAGTCACTTTAACCAAAACATGATTCGTCAAAACAAAAAAATTATTCTTTTCATGGATAATGCTGCATCTCACCCGCACATTGAATTGTCCAACCTTCAAATCGTTTTTCTGCCACCAAACACATCTGCAGAGTGTCAGCCCTTGGATCAAGGGATAATAAAAAATTTTAAACTTCGCTACAGAAAACGTGTTTTAAGACATCTCATTGCAAACATGAACGATGTAACATGTGCGAGTGACCTTGCAAAGAAACTCAGCATCCTAGATGCGATTCAATGGATTTCCTCTTCAGTAAACGCAATTAGAAAACAAACTGTCGCGAACTGTTTTGTAAAGTCTGGCTTCTCAAACGCAAAAATTGAAGTTGTGAACAGTAATGTTGAGCACCAAGAAGAACAAGAACTTCAACATCTATTGATAATGTACGATACTTCCGCTACAAGTGACCCTGGTTACAAAGATACTATATAGACTCGAACCTCACTACAGAAGATGGTGCTCTAGATATCAACGACATTATCATCGATATTTTTCGAGAAGTTCCTCATGAGGATGAAGAAATGGAAGAAGGTCATTCTGTCGAAGAACATATTAACGACGAACCACCGATGAAAATAGAAGAAGCGCGCATACAAATCAATCGATTAAAAATGTTTTTCGCCGCCGAAGAAGATACTGAAGGACTTTCGATGGTTTCTTCACTCTAAACAAATGTTGAAAACAAAATTATCAGCCGGAAGAATGTGCAGAAGAAAATAAGTGATTACTGTATGTATTTTTCTTAAGATAAAGTCATAATATGCATAGCACAATTGTATGTATATTATTTACAAAAATATTGTGCAAAATCTGTATTTAATTTAATTTTACATTAAACGTTTAACGATTTTTCTTTATCTCTTGTGTATGTAATTGTATATTATTTACAAAAATATTGTTCAAAATCTGTATATATTTTAATTTAATTTTACATTAAACGTTTAACGATTTTTCTTTCTTTCTTTTTTTTTTTCTATATATATATATATTGGTGGCTCTGGTTAGCAGCTAAATGATGGAGGGTTTGTTTCATAGGATGCCAGGCTTAAAATAATAAATAAATAAAGGAAAAGAATTAAATAAAAATTAAAACCAAAGTCAAAAGGAATTCAGTTCATTAAATCGAAACCTTAAATAAGTGTTGAGGTTAATCAAAGTGACTAGATGTAGATTTATGGAGTTAAGATCAAATAAGTAATATTTTAAAATATAATGGCGAGACTTGGTTAAAATGTAGCCTAGAAAGAGATTAAGATGACAGTCATGTCATCTTAATCATTCATAAACATTAATGAATAAAGAATTTATATATATATATACTACTGTATATAAAATTGTGGATAATTATAGTAGGTTTCAGTACAGTGAGACCAGTGCACCTGTCTCACTGTACTGAAACCTTTTATTATTACATACCGGAACCCTGTACTGTGTACATAAAATTCTGTATTTATTAATGTCTATTGCAACTGGCCACACTTGACCGTCATATTAATCTTCTTCTAGGCTACATTTTAGCCAATGTGCGGCCATTGTATTAAAAAAAACCATTAAAAATATTTAAAATATTGCTTATTAAATTATTATATATGTGTGAAATAAATATAAAGTATGAGAAAGCGAAATGGGGGAAGGAAAACATAGAGGGGAAAATAAATGGATTTGAACTGAGAAGGAGAAAATCAGTCTACAGGGTTACCACACAGCTATTAGAACCGCGTGCGCGTGCGTTTTTTTTTTTAAACTATATACTTATTTTTATATTTCGCTATTCAGCCATCTTTCATAGCGTCTTATTTTTTTTTTAGAATTAATAATTAATTATAAATATCTCATACTAATAATCAGTGAATCGATATAGTATCCATCGCAACTACAAAACTAGAAAATTCTCTAGAAACTCTCCGCAATGTTCCGGCCTGTTTTCATGTTCATACAATGATGGCTCCACTTTCTATGCGCTTTAACATGTAAAAGGATTTAACATTATCGCCTATGGGAGTGTCCACTCTGTATATATGACTACTCTGTGCTCTGGGCCTAAAACCTTACAAAACAAGTTTCATCTTGTGGCAGTTATATTTCGTTAGCTAAGGGCCCAATTTAATTTACATTGGAGTTAATAATTGTATTTTGTCAAATATAGGTGCATATTACCGATTAATACTTTACTAATCTGTATGTCTAACAGGCCTTGTTAATATGACATTGTTTAGTATGGAAACGGAGTAGTACGTTAGTTCTCTGCTGTATAGAAGGGCATACAGGTATGCTGCTTCGTTGGCAAAGGGCCCGGTGTATTTTACGTTCGAGTTATAATTGTATTATGCCAAATATAGATGCGTATTATAACAGACCATGTTTATCTCTAACTTTGTATAGTATAGAAAAGCGGCACAGCAGAAAGACTGAAAGCGTTGTAAGATTTAACACATTGAAATCACCCATGTCACAGGTACTAAAATTTTTAAAACCCGTAATAGAGGAACGGATTAGCGGTATTTGTGAGAGCTTAGTTGCGGTTTTGTAAAACTGTCCCCTCCCCCATCGGTTCAGATGTTTTAGCCCAAAAAACTCAACACATTCATTGTATGGAAAAAGGATATTAATTTCTTTTACAAAATATGAAGCTTAATTTTAACGCGGAATATATATTCAGCTAGTTCCCATTTTAGTACTAATGTTTTGCATAATAGTAAGGCGGTGTTTGTGTAATGGTATGTATATTTATTTTTTGAATTAAGGGTGATTTTTGGATCAGCAATATTAAACCTGAATAATATTGGTATTTTGGAATTTGTTAGATTTTTTTTTTTTTTTTTTTTTTTCCTTTCAACACTTATACCAGTTAGGCTCTTAGATCCATTCTGACCTGTCATGTTAGTCAAATTGATACAATTTGAATTAATTGATACAATTTGTTTTCAGAATTACATAATTTGAGACAAATTATGTAATTCTGAAAACGATCTACACTATGGCTTCCACTCAAGGAAATATTTTCAAGTTACTATTTTGTCAGTCAGAGGAAAGCAATATGTTTTTATTTATGCAGTAGACTCAATTATTTATAGGTGGATTAATTGCGGCGGGGGGACCTCAGAGCGCGTGGAAGTTCAAGTTAATCCGAGTCTGATAACAAAGAAAAGTGTGGAAATCATTAATTGTTTTTTTTTTGTAAATGGCTGTGCTTTCTACCTGCTAACCCATTCTATTCATATTTCAGCAAACCTCCAGTTTTACAATTAATTTTAATATTCTTCTTAAATTGTTTTAATTGATTCATGTGTGCCTATTGTTATTTCCATTGTACAAGAACTTCATCTTATCAGAAAATATGAAAATATTTTTGAAATGTGAACTTCGTGTCCACTTGATTGCATGGAACAACAAGGAGATACTGCTATAGCTGACAAGATGGTGATTCAGAGTTTTTGTAGTACCATTCACGGGAAGGAAAACCTTTTTAAAAAGCAGACTTTTTCATTTTTTTTTTTTTAAAGCAATATGTACATATTAAATTTTATGCCAGATCTCACTTTATAGTGTAATTTTATAAATATGAGTAAAACTCATAATGCTGAACACACCTTTCCCTGTGTTCAGTATTAAAGTTGTTGCCTAATCGTTGTTTTATCCAGTGGGAACGTTGTTGGGTGTGCGACAGGCAAGTAAACTGCTTAGGGACCAGACATTGTGGGGGTGCCTGTAATTGAAGTCTCAGTTCCATATGGGGGAAATGTGGGTTTCCTCAGTAAGGCATTTTTTCCCACAGTCCATGCTGGCTTTTAGTGCCCCTGGGGATAATCACTTACCGTATATAAAGTTACCGTAATATCACTGACTGAACCCATGAGCCATTCTAGCAGCCGATCTGTCTGTTTAGACAACTAATTTTAGACTGTACAGTCATCGGCAAGTCTTTTTCATTATCAGTTGCAAGGAGATGCTGCTATAGCTGACAGTGTGGCACACTCAGTTTGTATTTTATTCATGGATTATTGCTACCCAAATGTATTATATTGCATTTATTATTGTTATACCTCAATTGCCAATTTTTTTCAGCCTATATATCTAGACCTCTTCATTATTTAGATTTCTTTGAATAAGTATACCTTGATTAATATCATTAACCACCCTTCCTACCTTTGTATAATTCCATATCAAACTTAAAATAGCTACATTATCAGTAATAAATATTAAGTACAGTAATGGGCCTAATACTGAACCCTGTGGTACCTCACTTCCAATAACTGACCATGAAGATCATTGGTTATTTATAACCATCTGTCTCATACCACTTAACTATTCATTTATCAACATGATATAGTGACTTGCAACTAATACCTCATTATTAATATCACATAATAGTTTATACAACTTTTCATGTGGCTATCCAGATCTTTACTGAAATCTAAGTAAATTGAGTCAGTATTATTCTTTTTTGGCTACTTCCTTTGCAATAACCTTATAACAGAGAATCAGATTGATCATACATTTTATTTCCTTGACAAATCCATACTGATTGCCTTATAGCTTTATTTGCATTGAGATGATCTTGTCACTTTTTGAAATATTGACTCAATTTTCTCTGGGACATAAGTGAAATGTACAGGCCTGTAATTACTGTAGTGACCATTTGCTCCTCTTCTGTGTGGGGAGACAGCCTGCTTTTTGTCTATATTTTCTGCTGTTCACTCCAAATCATGAAAGTCCCAATTTATAACATGTCTTCCACTTTCACAATCAGCAATTCCACTTATCATGAAGATATGAAAGTAGAATTAATTGGAATTTGGTACCCTGTACCTCAGTTCATCATCATCAGCCATTTTCAATCCACTGCAGGATGAAGGCCTCTTCAGCAACTTTCTAGTTCCTTCTGTTTTGTGCAATGGCCATCCATTTCCTACCACGAACTCATGAATTTCATATGTCCATCTCTGTCGTCTTCCAAGTTTTCTTTTAGCTCCTCTTGAGTACCATTCTGTTATTTTTTTTAAGATGACAATTTTCTTAAGACATAATGACAGATGTCCATCTGTCATCATGTCTTCGAGCCACGTATCCTGCCCAAGTCCATTTCAGTTCTTTAGTTTTGATAAGAATCTACTTTACTTGTGTTTGCTGCATAATGATGAGAGCCTTGTTGATCAATTTGGCCCTGGAAAGATTGTGCAAGGTTCAAGGGGTAGAATTTTTTTCAGTCTGGTCTGTACTTGTTAACAGGAGATACTGCTTCTACTGTAATGGGATACACTTAAATAGAAAGGGTGCAAGAATATTTGCTGATGCTACCAAGGCAGTGTTAGGTGGGTCGGAAAACTGCTAGCTTGGGGGATACAAGGACTAATAGATTAACAATAGCCACTGGCAGAGGTGAAAGTGATTCTTGCACTGCTTCTATTGGAATGAGCAGCAGCCTGGAAAACAAGATGCAAGGTATTTTAGAGACTGCTGGGAGTCACTGCGGTACAAGTAAACACATGGGTTGTGTTAGGGTAGCTAAGAATAGGAACAGGTGCATGTATACTTGCGTATACACCAGTGCTAGGAGTTTGGTAAGTAAATTTGAGGTATTGCTCAAAAAATCAAAAGCAGATATAGTTGGGATATCAGAGACGTGGTGTCACATAGATATAAGTAATGCAGAACTGGAATTTGCGGTGAACAATGTGTATAGGAAGGGAGGAGGAGTTATGCTATTAGTTAAGAAACAAACAAAATCCAACGAAGTGAACCCAGTCGACATTGCTGGACAGTGCAGTGCCGAGTCAGTTTGGTGTGGCATAAGCATTGGGAGATCAAAATTGGGAGTAGAAGTGTGTTATAGGCCTAATTACTCTGATGAGTATAATAAAAAAGTGTACAGGAAATAGTGGGCCAGTAAATCAGAGAGTCTTATAATGGGGGATTTTATCCGAGATATTGACTGGAATTTGTGGGTCGGCCACTAGCAAGGCTTATGTGGATTTATTGGATGATTGTTTTCTACATCAGTATGTTCGGGAGGCAACTAGAGGGAGTCATACTTTTGATCCGATTATCAGTAGTGATTCTTCATGCATTAAGAATCTGCAGATAAAGGAACCACTAGGTGGCAGTGATCACAGTGTGCTGAAGTGGGATTTACTCAAAGAGGTAACTACCATCAGGGGTAAAGGGAAGGGTTTTTTGCTTTCGTAAAGGCTATTACAGTGGTCAAAGACAGTATTTAAATTCTATATGGTGGGACCAACTGATGATGTTGCCAACAGCAAATTCAAAATGGGAAGCATTCAAAGAATTTATCTTGGAAGCTACTAGGCTTTACATACCAACTAAGAAATATTGTTGAAGGTTTAGGCCTAAATGGAAGTCAGATGAACTAATGAGACATATGGCAGAGAAGAAAAATGCATTGGATATATATAAATTAATGGGTGACACGAAAGCCTATGATAGATATAAGCCCGTCTGTAACCAAGTCACAAAGGAGATTAGGCAGGCAAAAGCAGATTATGAGAAATCTTTGGCAAAGGATGCAAAGAAAAACAAAGAGTTCTCTACCTATGTAAACTCTAGAAGGAAAGGAATGAATCAGATTGGTCCACTGGATATTGATGGTTCAACTGTTGATGATCCTGCTCAAGTGGCTAACAAACCGAGTATTTTGCATCTACATTCGCACATGAGGAGTTATTCAGGGAGGGGAATGCCAGAGGTGAACTAAACTCTGGCAGTGAGCTAGATGATTTTCTAATAACTGAGAGGAAAGTGGAGGAGAAATGGTTGAAGATAAACATAAACAAGGCACTCGGGGTGGATGGGATCTATCCAGTTATATTAAAGAAGGCAGCAAAGGAAGTAAGCAAACCCTTAGCCATAATTATGAGAGCTTCTTGGGACTGAAGGGAGGAACCCATGGACTGGAGATTTGCAAATGTAACCCCAATTCACAAAGGAGGATCAAAGGGCAACACAAGGTTTTATAGACATGTTAGTTTAACTTTGGTTCCAGGAAAATTAATGGGGGCACTGGTTAAAGAAGCAATGCAGAATCATCTAGGCATGACTTCAGTTATAGTTTGGACACAGCAGGGTTTTAAGGGAAAGTCTTGCTTGACCAATTTGATTGGATACTATGATGTGGTCACAAAGCAACTGGATGCAGGGAATAACTTTGATATTTTTATCATCCACATAGTGCAAGGAAGCCTGAGGCTTATGCTGCACAAGCCAAAAAAAAAAAAAATTCTGAATTACCCTGAGAGAGAGAGAGAGAGAATGTAAGTCAGAAGTAGAAGGGAATCTCCAAGAAAGAGAAGAATGATGATATCCAGCTCAGGACTTGGTGTGCCCAGCTCATACTCAGCAGATGAGAGACCCTGGGGTTAATACCGTTGCACAGGGAGGACTGCTGAACAAATTTGAGCAGTGTGGCATTGGAGGCAAATTTCTTCTATGGATAAAGGGATGGTTGAGTGGGAGAAGACAGAGTGGTAATCAATGGACACTGCTTATTGTGGACTAATGGTATTAGTGGAGTCCCTCAGGGTTCAGTGTTGGGTCCATTGTTGTTTTCTGTATTTATGAATGTTATTGATGATGGTATATCAAACTTAATTTCCAAGTTTGCAGACGATACAAAGGTTGGCAGAGTTGTTAACGACACTAATGACAGTACGCTGCTGCGACAGGATCTAGAAAAGTTGAGTAGATATGCTGAGAGGTGGCAAATGAAGTTTAACATTGGCAAATGTAAAGTACTACATATGGGAAGCAGTAACCCCAGAGTGACGTCTCAACTCTGTGGTACTACACTGACAGTGGTAGAGAATGAAAAGGACCAGGAGATAATTGTACAGGCAGATATGAAGTTTTCTGAGCAGTGCAGATGGTCTGCAAGAGTAGCTCATAGTGTCTTGTCAATGATATACAGGAATTTTTTCTAGCAGGGATAAGGAGGTGATTATCCCTTGTATAAGGCAATGGTCAGGCCACACCTTTTGAGTACTGTATACAGGTCTGGAGGCCTCATTTTAAGAAGGATATAGAGCTGTTTGAACGAGTATAGAGAAGAGCAACAAGATTGGTGAATGGAACAAAGGGTTTCTCTTCCGAAGAGAGGCTTAAGTTTTTCAAATTACAGTGTCTGGAGACTAGGCACCTGTGAGGTGATCTGATTGAGGTGTATAAAGCCTTGAATGATTTGAGCATGCTCAATGCTGATGGGATTCTTCCTATTGCTCAGAATAATCACCTCAGAGGGCATAAATTCAAATTGAGGAAAGACAGATATAGGATAGACGTGCAGAACTTTGCCTTTAGCCCGCAGGTAGTTGGTTGGTGGAACAGACTTTTCCATTCTTTGTTGTGGGAGTTGATAGCCTTAATAAATTTAAAGTTGAGCTGGACAGGTATTTGGAATGAACAGAGGGGTGAAATGGGAGCGGTTTTTTTTTTTTTTTTTTTGGCTGATATTGCATAAGGTTGCTTTCTTGCATCATATGCCTCTACTAATGCAAAAATGCTAATAATCTGTGTGTATCTCTTCTTATCTAGCAGTCTGATTCCTAATATAATTCATTCCATTCTTTGCTGTGTAGTTTTCAGCTTTTCTTCCATTCTTTTGGTGAGAGTACAAGTTTCACTTCCATGAGTCACTGTTGGTTTTATATACATTGGTTCGTTATTTTACATTTCAGACAAATTGTGATATTGCTCCTCAGTATGTGACGATATTTCCTGAATGCTATCCATCCAAAATTTATTCTTCTCCTGATTTCCAGCCATTTATCATTATTACAGCTAATGACTTGTCCCAGATAAGTATATGAATCCAGCTTTTCAATTACTGCTCCTTCAATGATTACATCCCTTTCTGTGGCATGCTTGTTCAACATTACTTTTGTTTTAGCCATATTCAGGTTTAGTCCAAAATCCTTACTAGCTGAGCATAACTGATTAAGATTCTAATTCTTCGATTAAGATTCTAAGACTCTAATTCTTTGGGGTCATGGCTTATAATCACAATGTCCTCTGCAGATCGAAAATGGTATAGGTACTCTCCATTCACATTGACTCCTTTCTGCGACCAGTCTAATGCTCTGAAAGCTTCCTTAAGGGCAGCAGTAAACACCTTTGGAGATATTGTTTCCTTGTTGAACTCCTTTCTCAATTTTAGATTTGCTATTACCTTTATCTAGTCTAATAAAGGAGGCAGTGTTCTCATATATTTTCTTCAAAATCATAATATATGAGGTATCTATGCCTTGTCTTTCCAGTGCCCAAAACATTGCCTTATGCTTTATGGAGTCAAATGCCTTTTAATAATCCACAAATGCCAGGCATAAAGATTTTAATACCATTGTATTAAAATTGTATTAATACCATTGTATATGAAAGACTGTTGTACAATTTGGAGCACAGTGGTATACTCAAGTTTCTGCTGAGGATAAAGGGATTTTTTAGTGGTAATCAATGGACACTGCTCTTCGTGGACTAATGTTATTAGTGGAGTCTGGCTCGCTGTTGGGCTCATTGTTATTTTCTGTATTTTTTGATGATAATCGATGAAGGTATATCAGTCAGTGTCCAAGTTTGCAGATGATGCAATGATTGGCAGGGCTGGTAATGAGAGAGTAATGACAGTACACTGCTTCAGTGGGATCTAGGAAAGTTGGGCAGATGGCTGAGAAGCGGCATCTGAAGTATAACACCAAAAAATACAGAGTACTGCAAATGGGTAGCAATAACCCCAGAATAACATAACAACTGTGCAGTACTACACTCAGGGTAGTGGAGAATGAAAAATACCTGCTGGTAATTGTGCCATGGGGGATGTCTTTGTGTGTGCACGATGCAAGGAGTGTAACGAAATCAGGTGACAAATCAGCGTTGTTATGGGCCTATATTAGAGCTTGAAGGACAGGTGGATGCCCTCGAAGGATCTAAAGTGAGGGCCCGTCAAGCTATCAGCTGCCCACATCAACACCAGAGCTTGCACTTGGTCATCACGCAACACAGTGGCAACCCCCAAGGCAGAATGTGCTGGTCCCACAGGAACTAGTAGTTGTTGGTGACTCTATTGTCAGGGAAATGGGTAACATACTTTGTTAAAAGGATAGGTGGAACAGGACCAGGGTATGTCTACCAGGAGCAAAGGTTGATGACGTTGTAGAGCGGATATCATCTTTTAAGGGCACAAAAGGTGATATAGTTGTATACGTTGGCACTGATGATATTAAGAGTAGGAGATTGGCAGAATTACTTAACAAGTACAGGTCACTGTTGAAAAAAAGCCGTGAATTAGGGTTGAATTTGAAAGTGTCTGCAATTCTGCCCAGACACGATAGGAGGGAGTTTATGATGAGAGCCCTGTCGATCAATTCGGCCTTCAAAAGATTGTGCAAGGCTCAAGGGGTAGAATTTTTTTCAGCCTGGTCTGTACTGGTTAACAGAAGGGACTGCTTCTACAGGGATGGGATACACTTAAATAGAAAGGGTGCAAGAATATTTGCTGACGCTATCGAAGCAGTGTTAGGTGAGTCGGAAAACTGCTAGATCGGGAGGATACAAGGAATAATGGATTAACAGTAGCCACTGGCAGAGGTGAAAGTGATTCTTGAACTGCTTCTATTGGAATGAGCTTCTAATGGAATGGTGCAAGAATATTTTCTGACGCTATCGAAGCAGTGTTAGGTGGGTCGGAAAACTGCTAGATCGGGAGGATACAAGGAATAATGGATTAACAGTAGCCACTGGCAGAGGTGAAAGTGATTCTTGCACTGCTTCTATTGGAATGAGCAGAAGCCTGGTAAACAAGAGGCAGGATGTTTAAGAGACTGCTGGGACTCATTGCGGTACAAGTAAACACATGGGTTGTGTTAGGGTAGCTAAGAATAGGAACAGGTGCTTGTATACTTGCGTGTACACCAATGCTAGGAGTTTGGTAAATGAATTTGAGGTATTGTTCAAAGCATGAAAGGCGAATATTGCTGGGATATCAGAAACGTGGTGTCACACAGATATAAGGAATGCAGAACTGGAATCTGGGGAGTACAACATCTACAGAAAGGATAGACAGGTAGGAAGGGAAGAGGGGTTATGCTATTAGTTAAGAAACACAAAATCGAAGGAAGTGAAGCCAGTCGACATTGCTGGACAGTGCAGTGTCGAGTCAGTTTGGTGTGACATAAGCATTGGGAGAACAAAATTGAGAGTAGGAGTGTGCTATAGGCCTAATGACTCTGATGAGTATAATAAGAAACTGTACAGGAAATAGTGGGCCAGTAAATCTGAGAGTCTTGTAATGGGGGATTTTAATTTCCCAGATATTGACTGGAATTTGTGGGTTGGTCACTCACACACTAGCAAGGCTTTTGTGGATTTATTGGATGATTGTTTTCTACATCAGCATGTTCGGGAGGCAACTAGAGGCAGTAATACTCTTGATTTGATTATCAGTAGTGATTCTTCATGCATTAAGAATCTGCAGATAAGGGAACCACTAGGTGGCAGCGATCACAGTGTGATGAAGTGGGATTTCTCAAAGAGGTAACTACCATCAGGGGTAAAAGGAAGGGTTGTTGTTTTCATAAAGGCAACTACGATTGTTTGAGACAGTATTTAAATTCTATATAGTGGGACCAAGTGATGATGTTACAAACAGCAAATTCAAAATGGGAAGCATTCAAAGAACTTATATTGCAAGCTAGACTTTACATACCAACTAAGAAATATTGTTAAAAGGTTTAGGCCTAAATGGATGTCAGATGAACTAATGAGACATATGGCAGAGAAGAAAAATGCATGGGATACATATAAATTAACACGTGACACAGAAGCCTATGATAGATATAAGTTGATCTATAACCAAGTTACAAAGGAGGTTAGGCAGGCGAAGGCAGATTACGAGAAATCTTTGGCAAAGGATGCAAAGAAAAACAGCAAAGAGTTCTTTACATATGTAAACTCTAGAAGGAAGGGGATGAATCAGATTGGTCCACTTGATATTGATGGTTCAACTGTTGCTGATCCTGCTCAGGTAGCTAACAAACTAAATGAATATTTTGCATCGACATTCACACATGAGGAGTTATTCAGCGAGGGGAATGCCAGAGTTGTATTCAACTCTGGCAGTAAGCTGGATAATCTTGTATTAACTGAGAGTATAGTGGAGGAGAAATAGTTGAAGATAAACACAAGAAGGGTGGATGGGATCTATCCAAGTATATTAAAGGAAGCAGCAAAGGAATTAAGCATACCCTTAGCCATAATTATGAGATCTTCGTTGGACTCAGGAGAGGTACCCATAGACTGGAGATGTGTAAATGTGACCCCAATTCACAAAGGAGGATCAAAGGCTGACACAAGTAATTATAGACCTTTGAGTTTAACTTCTATTCCAGGAAAATTAATAGAGGCACTGGTTAAAGAAGCACTGGGAGATCATCTAGACAAGACTTCACTTATAGATCAGACACAGCATGGTTTTGTTAAGGGGAAGTCTTGCCTGATCAATTTTATTGGATACTACGATGCAGTCACAAAAGAGCTGGATACAGGGAATAACTTGGATATTATATACTTGGATCTTAGAGAGGCTTTTGATACTGTTGCACATGGAAGACTCCTGCACAAATTGGAGCAGTGCGGCATTGGAGGCAAATTGCTGCTATGGATAAAGGGGTGGTTGAGGGGTAGAAGACAGAGGGTGGTAATCAATGGACACTGCTCATTGTGGACTAATGATATTAGTGGAGTCCCTCAGGGTTCAGTGTTGGGTCCATTATTGTTTTCTGTATTTATAAATAATAGTGATGATGGTATATCAAGCTTAATGTCCAAGTTTGCAGACGATACAAAGGTTGGCAGAGTTGTTAAGGACACTACTGACGCTATGCTGCTGCAACAGGATCTGGAAAGTTTGAGCAGATGGGCTGAGAGGTGGCAAATGAAGTTTAACATTGACAAATGTAAAGTACTAAATATTGCAAACAGCAACCCCAGAGCAACGTATCAACTCTGTGGCACTGCACTGACAGTGGTAGAGAATGAAAAGGACCTGAGGGTAATTGTGCAGGCAGATATGAAGTTTTCTGAGCAGTGCAGATAGGCTGCAAGAGTAGCTCATGGTGTCTTGTCAAGGATGTACAGGAATTTTTCTAGCAGGGATAATGTGGTGATTATTCCCTTGTATAAGGCAATGGTCAGGCCACACCTTGAGTACTGTATACAGATCTTGGAGGCCTCATTTCCCGAAGGATGTAGAGTTGCTTGAACGCGTATAGAGAAGGGCAACAAGATTAGTGAATGGAACAAAGGGTTGCTCTTATGAAGAAAGGCTTAAGTTTTACAAATTACAGTGTCTGGAGACTAGGCACCGACGAGGTGATATGATAGAGATGTATAATGGTTTGAGCATGCTCAATGCTGATGGGATTCTTCCTCTTGCTCAGAATAATCACATTAGTGGACATAAATTCAAATTGAGGAATGGCAGATGTAGGATAGATGTGAGGAAATTTGCCTTTAGCCAGCGGGTAGTTGGTTGGTAGAACAAACTTACATCCCTTGTTGTGGAAGTTGATAGCCTAAAGAAATTAAAGCCTCAGCTGGACAGGTATTTCGAACGAACGGAGGGTTTAAGTAGAAGTGTTTTTTTTTTTTTTGGCTGATGTTGCATAAGCTTGCTTTCTTGCATCAAATACCTATGCTAATGCTAAGGTAGTGTTAGGTGGGTCAGAAAACTGCTAGCTGTGGGGAATTCACAGACTAACAGATTAAGAGTAGGCACAAAATAGGTGCATGTATAGATGTAAGAATAGGTGCATGTTAGGAGTAGAGTAAATGAATTTAACGTGTTGTGGAAGACATGAAAGGCAGATATATTGTTGGGATATCAGAGATTAGCATTAGTAGAGGCATACAATGCAAGAAAGCAAGCTTATGCCGCATCAGCCAAAAAAAAAAAAAAAAAACAACCGCTCCCATTTCACCCCTGCGTTCGTTCCAAATGCCTGTCCAGTTCAGCCGTAAATTTATTTAGACTATCAACTTCCGCAACAAGCGATGGAAGTCTATTCCACCAATCAACTACCTGCTGGCTAAAGGCAAATTTCCAGAGATCTATTCTACAACTGTCTTTCCTCAATTTGAAATTGTGTGCCTTCAGGTTCTTAATCTGAGCAAGAGGAAGAATCCCATCAGCATTCAGCTGTCTCAACCCATTCAAGGCTTTATACACTTCAATCAGATTGCTTCGCAGGTGCCTTCTCTCCAAGCACCGCAATTTGCAGAACTTAGGCTTTCTTGGTAAGAGCACCCCGTTTTTTCCCCCGCTCACCAATCTTGTTGTCCTTCTTTGCACTCATAATAGCAACTCTACATCCACCCTAAAATGAGGGCTCCAGACTGGTTCAGAGTATTCTGAGGGCTCCAGACTGGTTCACATTAGTCCAGGATGAGCAGTGTCCATTGCTTACCACTCTTTGTCTTCTCCCCCTCAACCACCCCTTTATCCATAGCAGCAATTTGCCTCCAGTGCCACACTGCTCCAATTTGTGCAGCAGTCTTCCATGTGCAACAGTATCAAAAGCCTTTCTAAGATCCAAGTATGTAATATCAAAGTTATTCCCTGCATCCAGTTCTTTTGTGACTGCATCATAATATCCAGTCAAATTGGTCAGGCAAGACTTCCCCTTAACAAAACTATGCTGTGTCCGAGCTATAACTGAAGTCTTGTCTAGATGATCCTGCAGTGCTTCTTTAACCAGTGCCTCCATTAATTTTCCGGGAGCAGAAGTTAAACTCACAGGTCTATAATTACTTGTGTCAGCCTTTGATCCTCCTTTGTTTATTGGGGTTACATTTGCACATCTCCAGTGTATGGGTACCTCCCCTGAGTCCAAGGAAGCTCTAATAATTACGGCTGAGGGTTTGCGTACTTCCTTTGCTGCCTCCTTTAATATACTTGGATAGATCCCATCCACCCTTCTTGTGTTTATCTTCAACTATTTCTCCTCCAATTTACTCTCAGTTATTACAAGATTCTCTAGCTTAATGCCAGAGTTGAATACACCTCTGGCATTCCCCTTGCTGAATAACTCCTCATGTGTGAATGTTGATGCAAAATATTCATTTAGTTTGTTAGCTACGTGAGCAGGATCATCAACAGTTGACCCATCGATATCAAGTGGACCAATCTGATTCATCCCCTTCCTTCTAGAGTTTACTCTAGAAGGAAGGGGATGAATCAGATTGTAAAGAACTCTTTGCTGTTTTTCTTTGCATCCCTTGCCAAAGATTTCTCGTAATCTGCCATCACCTGCCTAACCTCTTTTGTAACTTGGTTACAGATCAGCTTGTATCTATCATAGGCTTCTGTGTCACGTGTTAATTTGTATGTATCCCATGCATTTCATTTTTCTTCTCTGCCATATGTCTCATTGTTCATCTGACATCCATTTAGGCCTAAACCTTGAACAATATTTTTTTAGTTGGTACGTAAAGCCTAGTAGCATTCCAAGATAAGTTCTTTGAATGCTTCCCATTTTGAATTTATGTTGGTAACATTATCAGTTGGTCCTACTGTATAGAATTTAAATACTGTCTCAGTCCATCGTATTCGCCTTTACGAAAGCAATAACCCTTCTCTTTACCCCTAATGGTAGTTACCTCTTTGAGTAAATCCCACTTCAGCACACTGTGATCACTTCCACCTAGTGGTTCATTTATCTGCAGATTCTTAATGCATGAAGAATCACTACTGATAATCAAATCAAAAGTATTACTCCTTCTAGTTGCCTCCTGAGCATGCTGATGTAGAAAACAATCATCCAATAAATCCACAAAAGCCTTGCTAGTGTGTGAGTGACCAGCCTCCAAATTCCAGTCAATATGTGGGAAATTAAAATCCCCCATTATAAGACTCTCTGATTTACTGGCCCATTCTATTTCCCTGTACAGTTTCTTATTATACTCATCACAGTCATTAGGCCTATAGCACACTCCTACTCTCAATTTTGATCTCCCAATGCTTATGTTACACCAAACTGACTCGACACTGCACTGTCTAGCGATGTCGACTGGCTTCACTACCTTGGATTTTATGTGTTTTTTAACTAATAGCATAACCCCTCCTCCCTTCCTATCCTTTCTATCCTTTCTGTAGTCATTACTCCCCAAATGCCAGTTCTGCACTCCTTATATCTGTGTGACACCATGTCCCTGATATCCCAACAATATCTGCCTTTGATGTTTTGAGCAATACCTGAAATTCATCAAATTTATTTACTAAACTCCTAGCATTGGTGTACACGCAAGTATACCTGCACCTGTTTCTATTCTTAGCTACCCTAACACAACCCATGTGTTTACTTGTACTGCAATGGCTCCCAGCAGTCTCTGAAATATCATGCATCTTGTTTTTCAGGCTTCTGCTCATTCTAATAGAAGCAGTGCAAGAATCATTTTCACTTCTGCCAATGGCTACTGTTAATCTATTAGTCCTTGTATCCTCCCAATCTAGCAGTTTTACGACCCACCTAAAACTGCCTCGATAGCATCAGCAAACATTCTTGCACCCTTTCTATTTAAATATATCCGATCCCTGTAGAAGCAGTCTCTCCTGTTAACAAGTACAGACCAGGCTGAAAAAAATTCTACCCCTTGAGCCTTGCACAATCTTTTGAAGGCCGAATTGATCGACAGGGCTCTCATCATATACTCCCTCCTATCATGTCTGGGCAGAATTGCAGACACTTTCAAATTCAACCCTAATTCACGGCTTTTTTCCAACAGCGATCTGGACTTGTTAAGTAATTCTGTCGGTCTCCTACTCTTAATTGTGATCACTGTCACCCAGTGGTTCCTTTATCTGCAAATTCTTAATGCATGAATGATCACTTCTGATAATCAGATCAAGAGTATTGCTCCCTTTGGTTGCCTCTCGAACATGTTGCTGTAGAAAAGTCATCCAATAAATCCATAAAAGTCTTGCTAGTGTGTGAATGACCAATCCACTAGTTCCAGTCAATATCTGGAAAGTTAAAATCCCCCATTATAAGACATTCTGATTTACTGGCCCACTATTTCTCTGCACGATTGCTCATTATACTCATCAGATTTATTTGGCCTATAATGCACACCTACTCATTTTTCCTTTCACAGCTTATGTCACACCAAACAGACTCAACATTACATTGTCCACCAACATCAATTGAATGCACTTCCTTAGATTTTTTGTGTTTCTTAACTAACAGCATAACCCCCTCCTCCCTTCCTGTCCTGTCTATCCTTCCTGTACACATTGTATTTCCCAAATTCCAATTCTGCACTGCTTATATCTGTGTGACACCACATCTCTGATATCCCAACAATATCTGCCTTTGATATCTTGACCAGCAATTCAAGCTCATCAAATTTATTAACTATACTCCTAGCATTGGTGTACATGCAAGTATACATGCACCTGTTCCTACTCTTAGTTACGCTAACACAGTCCATGTATTTACTTGTTCCACTATGACTTCAACAGTTCTGGAAATCTCCATTATCTTGCTTTCCAGGCTGCTGCTCATTCTAATAGAAGCAGTGCAAGAATCTCTTTTGCCTCTTCCTGTGGCCACTGTTAACCTTTTAGTCTGTGTATCCCCTCCCAAGCCAGCAGTAAGATCTCTAGTAAGCTAATGGAGGGCCTTTTGAAAAAGCTGATCTGAAGAAGATGAAAATTCAAAATCAGAAGCAATTCATGAACATGGTGATAACAATTACGTCAGGCATTTTAGAAAGGGAGAACTGCAAATTAAATGAATAGGATGATTTGCATGAAGCAGCAGAGAAGGTAATATAGTCAGATGTTATAGATAAAATTGTTTCTCTGAAGTCATAGAAAAGAACGTCAGTCAAGAAGCCAGCAGTGATAAATTGAATATGCATAAAAGGGGAGTTAACAGTGGTACAGTCTAAACAAATAATTTCTGATGTACTCAAGTTTAATGACGCTGTGTACTTAAAATATGAAAAGATGTCAGAATAATCTGAAATATCCCAGTAACTCCAAATTGAGATGGTACTTGTGGATCATATAAATTTCACAGCAATGATGATTAATTAATGGATAAGGAGATGAAATAAATTGGTCTTGGTAACTTTATTCCGTATCGGATAAAGCTGCTTACAGTTTTTGTTGTTTACTTCACTGAGGACCAATAGCCAATCAACTTCTGAAACAGCTAGTAGTTCATTAACTGGGTAACAGTCTGAAATTTGGTGGCCCATGAAAACAGTCCCAGTCACCATTAATTGTTTACTACTTTTAAAAAACTCTGACCAAAAGATATCACCACTAATTCATTCATTTACATTTTACTCAACTCTGCATCTAGTCTTGTGCATAGAAGGCAGTTATCTGAGGTAACCAAATAGGTGGATTTTCATTTTAGGAAAAATAAAATATAAATTAATGAATCACTTATGGGTTGTACTGAGATATATACTAAAGAGGTAGCTAGTATTGAGAAGTCAGTGTGGAAAAATTGGAATACAATAACCTACCTCTAGTCTACTCTAGATGTCAATGTTATGTTTTTCTTTCACACAACTTTTTATTGGGGAAGAACTAAAGAACACTGCACAGATAACAGTAAAATATGAATCCGAAACACAAAGGAGTGCCAGGAGATTACTAGGAAAAAATATCAAAAGAGGGCAGTACCACATGAGGCAGAATGTCTATTGTGAATATATTGGACATTATTTTATAGTTTTAATACAGTTGGCATGGTTTTCTTGGAGGAGTTGATTGTGTTCAAAAATGATTACAGGACCCAACAAACAATTCAGAGCTTGTGATTTGAAGTCTTTGAAAATTGAACTTAATGATAAGTAGGAGGATTTTTGTGAAAATTCAATTAAAACAGCAAAAAAATGCCAACAATGGAGGATAGTAACTGAAAGACAGAAAGGATGATGGCAGCATATGTATGATCTGGTCCTTGAGGCTGTTCCAGACATTCTCTCAGATAAGCCAGACAAGTTGTGCTTGCTATACCTGGGAGTCTAAAACGCTGATGGAACTGATATTCTGGTGACAATCAAGTCAAGTGGATCTAATTTCGGCAAAGTCTGGACAGTCTGTGATACCCAGATCCTCTGCTTGCACCTTCACGATGGTGGGACTGTTAGTAATCCTGGGTATAACCCCCATTCGCAAGCACACCCAGGTGTGAACCAACATAAGCAGGGGTTGAGATGTGGCACCCAAACTACATGGAGGAATGCTGCCCCTCTGTGTTACCAAGCAATACCAGGGGGTAGATGACTCTCATCAACCAGTGAAATAACACCTCTATGCTTATTGGAGGCTTGAAGTGGTGGAACCCATGTTTAGTCTCCAGAGCTAAGTTCCAGTCAACTCTTCCCCATCTCTTCCATCATGCACAACAACTGATGACTTTGAGGTTAGGATGGACATCATGGCGAGATCCAATCTTCCTTTCATTTCGAGGGTACAGCTCTAAAACTGTGTTGACAGGCCGGCCGCTAGTTAGTACACTGGACCATACCTATTGGTAACTCTGTAGGAGGCTTCTGGATCAGCTAGTGTATAATCTTGCTATCTCTGCCAGATAGTGACTGGAGGGAATCTAAGTACAAAGGGTACTAGGAAAGTTTTGCAATACAGCTTTGTTTATTTAATTTTTTCAAAGTAATTTCCTCTACATTCAATACACCTCTCCATCCTCCGAAACCAATCTTTAAACCAGTTCTGCCAAGTTTCACTAGGGAGTAAAGCACACTCGTTGTCCCAAGCCCGTAGAAGGTCCTCATCACTGGAAAACCGCCTGCCTTTTAGCTTCATTTTCACATGGGGGAACAGTGCAAAGTCGCAGGGAGCAAGGTCTGGACTGTAGGGAGGGTGCTCGAGAAGTTTCAGTCCTGTCGTGGTCAAATATTCGGTGCAGGCTTTGGCGCGGTGAGCTGGAGCATTATCATGATGGAGATACCAGGTGTCCATTCTTGACTTTGGCCGCAGGTTCTTCATAGATCCAATGACTTTAGACAGGCATTAGTATACCACTTAGCTGTGACTGTCTTCTGCGTGTCCAAAACGACACGTTCCACAATTCCACTCGATTTGAAAAATACAGCTATCATTTTCTTCTTTACAGATCGGGATTTTCTGACAATTACGGGTGTGTCGTCATCATCAAAGACCCAAACTTTGCTTTGAGCCTTGGTCGGCAGATCGTAATAGTACAGCCAAGTCTCGTCACCTGTCACGATGTTGTTCACATACCGAGATTGTCCTTTATCAAACTTTTTTAACATCTCCCGGCACCAAGTCACACGTCGTGTCATCTGCTCTTCAGTCAGTTGATGCGGCACCCAGAGAGAACAAAGTTTCTTCACGTGCAAATGATCTTGCAGAATTGAACGAATTGCTGGTGCATTTAGGCCCAAAGTATCCTCTATCTGTTGGTAGGTCACTCGCCTGTTTTCGTCAAGCATTTTCCTCACAGCAGTAACGTTTTCCTCCGTAACTGACGTTCGTGGCCTTCCTGGCCTCTCAGAATCCTCCAGAGTGAAATTTCCCCTTTGGAATTCTCTATACCACCTGAATATCATTGTACGATGTGGACAATCATCATCTAGTGCAAGAGTGATTTCTTCTAAGCACTGGTCTATGGTTAAACCACGCACGAAATTATACTGCAAAACTGTCCTTATCTTATTTCGTGACCACGATGCCATTGCAAGCACTTTACACTCTCACTACTAATGAATAACTGAGCTCATCGACTTGGCGCGGCGGCTACTATGCACGTATGAACATGTCTCAACATGCAGCAACAAGCAGCTTCCTGTGATTCATTGTTGCGTCATATTGCAAAACTTTCCTAGTACCCTTTGTAGTGTGTATGCGGGGGGCATTGTTGAGGCCACGTTATGTCAAGGATCTGGGTATACCATGTGTACACCATATCCAAAATTTCATTACTTCATACAGTATGTCCCCACACCCTCTTTTTCTTAGTCTTGAATACACCATGAATAGTTAAACTAATAGAACAAACTTATCTGCGAAAAGATCTAAACCTCTCAAACACTTCCTAGTTCATTTCACAAATATACGTGGTCTCAGTTCTAATCGCAGTGCTGTCCATTTCCATTTACAGTCTGCCAAACCCCATGTACTTTTTCTGACAGACTCTCAGTTATCAGCTGATTCAACCACTGCTCATCTCAGTTGCCCAAATTATTTGCTGTATGATTCCTTTCACCTCAAAAGTGATACTTGTGTCAGAGACTTGGTAATTTGGAATCTCCTCTTTTCGATCTTCTCTGGCTTAAAATCTCTACCTAATTGTGTAAAGTTGATCTGTTGTCTCTACCATTCTTCAAACTCCAGTATTCACTTGGAACTCTTTGACTTCCTCTCTTTGCAACATGACTTTCTCCGGTCCAAATTTCCTAACAGTGAGGTAGTTTTCCTTGGTGATTTTAACGTTCACAACTCCAGCTGGCTTCCGTTTTCTAGTCATACAGACTCAGCTGGTCGAGATGCCGAGGCTTTTGAAATTACTAATGACCTTGCACTGATTGTTCATTTACCTACCAGAATACCGGACAATCGTAACCATACAACCAACAAACACCCTTGATCTTTTTCTCACAAACAACCCTTCTAAGTACATGGTCAAAGTGAGTGGTCCATTAGGCACCTCAGATCACAACTTGGTGATTGTCTCATTTCCAATGGAGCCTTTATCTCATGGCTGTTACCAACCTCTTATTGTTTTGCAAAATGGGACGACCTGCGAGATTCCTTTTCTTCTTTTCCTTGGTCGGATTACTGTTTCAAAACTCTTGATGTCAACGTTTGCTCAGATCTTGTCAGTGAAATTATTCTTGCAGGAATGGAATCCTTTATTCCTCACTCCACCTTAAAATCTCGTCCTTTATCCAAACTTTGGTTTTCCAATAAATGTGCTAAGGTTGTTCAGGAAAAGAATGTTGCATATCGTAATTGGCTTGTTACCATTTCATCAGTTTTATTTTCTGCCTACACCAGAGCTCGCAACAATTGTAAAGCAGTTATCAATCAGTCCAAACTAGATTTTGAACAGGCTAAGAGTAGAAAACTTGCTTCTTGTCCTAATGGTAGCTGAGCATTCTGGTCTTTTGCCAATGCAATTGTCTGCAACTTTTGCCCATCTGTGCTCCCACCATCTATCAAAACCAGATCGTTCTATTGTCACTTCAGCCAAGGATAAAGCCAATCTGCTAGCATCCCATTTTTCTTCCAACTCATATATTAAGGATCTTGGTAAAACACCTCCTGCCACTCCCAGCATGTTTCATTCAATTCCTCCTGTGGTCTTCCGCCAAAAGGATGTCAGAAGGATTTTGACAAATCTTGATGCTAAGACAGCTCCAAGTCCCGATGGTATTTCTCCACTTGTTCCCAAAACTTGCGCTCCTTAAACTATTCCTCTTCTTTGCCACCTTTTTTCACTTTCTTATTCCAAAGGTGTTTTTCCTTCTGCTTGGAAATTTGCTCATATCGAGCCAGTTCCAAAAAAATGGACAAATCCCTCTCATCCAATTATCGTTCCATTGGAGTAAGGGGAAAAATCAATTAACTGCCAAGTCTTAAACTATCTAGAAACCTTCAGTCTGATCAATGATCGCCAGTGTGGATTCTGTCAGTGTTGATCCACTGGTGATATTCTGGCTTATATTACCCATTTATGGACAAACTCAATGGAAAAGTTCAGTGAAATACAAGCAGTTGGTCTTGACATCTCAAAGGCTTTCGATAATGTTTGGCATAAAGGTCTTCTAAACAAGCTTCCACATTATGGTTTGCCAACTGTTTTTTGTAATTGGTTATCCAGTTTTCTCTCTGACTGCTGACCGAGAGTGATGGTAATGGCTCTCTGTCTTCTAGCTTCTCCACTAATGCTGGCTTCTCCCAAAGTTCAGCTCTTTTCCTCTTGTAGATTAATGACCTTCTTCCATTGACCGGAAATCCTATCCATATTTTTGCTGATGATAGCACATTACAATCCACTTTCCAGGTTGAGAAACCTTGCCCTTACTGCTACCAATTCCTTAAATGCCAATCTCCAGGTAATTCTCTAGTGGGGCAAAGACAAGTTAGTGGATTTCAATCCTTCTAAAACTCAGTCCTGTCTTATATCTTGCAAAAAGGATTCTTCTGCTCCTATGCTTATCTTTGATGACACTGCAATTTCTAGGCAAAATGATATATCTCTTTTGGGGATTACCCTGACTTCTAATCTCTGTTGGCACAAGCACATTACAAATATTGCTTCCTCTGCATCTAAAAAATTTGGTTTTCTCTTTTGCTCTCGGCATTACTTTTCTTCCAAACAGCTGTTCACTCTGTACAAATTGCAAATCCGCTCTACCATGGAATATTGTTCCCACATCTGTGACGGTGTCCCCGCAAACCTCTCTCAGGCTTTTAGATTACATTCAGAAGAGGGCAGTTAGGTTAATTAATGACTCATCTCTAACAGGGTCTCACCACTATTGGTCTCATAGACGTTCTGTTTCTGCTGCATGCCCTTTCTACAGATACTTCCATGGGCACTGTTCTTCTGAATTGACTTCTATAATTTCTGCCCTCTCTTTCAAAACAGTCCGAACACGTGCTGTCACCAGTCAACATCCATTTACTGTCCATCTTCAAACTCACAGAACTAACTTTTCATCTTCCTTGTTTATTCATTCAACTGCCGTTTTCTGGAACAATCTTCCTTCACACATTTCCTGAAAATAGTGAGGTTATGTAGCATCTGTGGTAGTGCAATATATTTGTGCTCCTTTATATAAATTGTTTAAACACTAAAATAAAAATAAATAACACTTTACAAACATAAAAGAATGTTGCACGATGAGAGAGTAAAAAAAAATTCATTGTATTCATCTTTACTAAAGGAATATTGTAACAGTAAATATTAATTTTCCTGGCCTTTAATGCCACCAATTGGTCAATAACTTCACTAAAATCAGTAATCTCTAGAGCAGTGGTTTTCAACCTGGGTGCTGCAACAACATTCCAGGGGTGCCACGTAATTTGGGTTTAAGTTATTTAAACTTATTATTATTTTTTAATTTATATGTTTATTTCATTATAAAAAGGTATATGGTATCTTTTTAATTTTGTTCTGATCTATAATTGATGTTTATTTAGTACCTCTATATAAAAAATAAAATTATTATATTAGTATATATGTTACCGGCAAAGTGTGAAAAGCAGGCATTCTATACAGTGCCTTACGTTTTTAAGCAAAGTATGAAATGTCTGTTTTATTTTAATATTTTACATACTTTCCCTAGGCATTGTATGGAATACCCAGGCATTGTATAGAATACCTAGGCATTATATAGAATGACAAATACTATTTCAGCAAAGTATGAAAAAGGCTTTTATTGAAAAGATGCATGTGAAAATGTAAGATACAGAATTTTTTTACAGAAAGAGAAAAAGACCAGTGCTGAACTACTTGTTGCTACAAGGTAGACTGGAATGACATTTTGAATTGCACTTAACTGCCTTTTTCATACAAAAGCACTTCAAATTTCGGCACTTGGTCTTGCAAGTACACCTCAAGAACCCTTGGCTACCCGTGGACTGAACGGGAGCAGCTGACCGGAGAGCTATTTCGTGGTCAGGAACGTCTCCGACTCTCAGTAAGTCCTTGGGACATAAAGTGAATTGTGATCTGGCATAGAGTTGGTTTAAAATTATTTCAGCAGTTCCAAGTCAGTAAAAACCATCGTCTGTCACACTCATAACAACCACTAGCAGATTGCACGAGTCAACCCCGTCCCTTGTCGACGTCTGGGAATAGGAACTCGAACACTGGCCCCCAAAGGTGCAGGAGGAAATTTTTTGTCGGAATCCATTTTCATTTTTTTGGCCTGTATTTCCAGATTCATTTTAGATCGAATTTTACTTTCGACAGCATTCTCAATATTGAAGTAAAGAGTGCATAAAATATTAACATTATAGCCTTCTATTTTCTCACTTCCATCATCTTTAGTTTCATGTCCACAGGTGGCATGAACGTTTCGGTGACAGTTTATGCACGTATGGGCACCACTGGTTTCCTTCAAACAGACGCAGCAGGTAGCAGAACCAGAAGCCTCTTCAGTAGATGTGTATTCATCACTACTTTCGTTTCTTCCATCGTTGACTACAGTCTCGTCCGTGTTTTGTGCAATAGACTCTTTCTCTTGGATAGGGTGATCTGTTTCTTCTTGTATTGATTGAACATTTTCCATCATTTTTTCCAGTTGTTCCTCAGTCTGTATGTCTTGTAAAACATCTTGAGGTAAGGAAGACATTGTGAGACCCACTTTAGCTTTGCAGCCAAAGAAAGCTTCATATGGTGTTCTCTTAATCCCAGAATGAAATGCCCTGTTCTTTATAAGTTGCACGAAACGTAGTCCCTCACTCCATCGGTCAGTTTTTTCATCTTGCATCCACGTACACAGCATATTTTCAATGTCCTGATTAGCTCTATCGACACTTCTTTGGCTTTGTGAGTGGCAAGGCTTCCCATGGACGATCTTCAAAGTCGGCCAGTACTCCTTTAGACTTCTCACCACATTATTAGCAAATTCTCTGCCATTGTCGGATTGTAGAATCGATGGTGCTCCAAGCAACGTAAATATGTCCGCGAGGTTATATGCCACTCTTTCCGCTGTCTTTGATGTCAGAGCCTCGAGAACAACAAACTTAGTGAGATGATCTTGGTATACCATTATAAACTTGTATTCCCTGTCAGGATGTGACTGAAAATCAATGAGATTGACCTGACAACGGGAATTGAACTCGGAAAAAATCATAGGCTTCAACTACAACACCCTTTTTAACACCTTTTTGTTTTTTCTGGCACGGCTCACAAAGGTGAATGTACAGTTCAATGTCATGACGAGTAATGTTCTTGTACTTGTGTGAGATTTCTTTCAACATTCTGTCACGTCCTCCATGGCCAATGAGCTTAATGAAGTACATAAAAGAACTCAGAATCTGTGACGTATAACTGGATTTCATTGATGCCTTCTTTAACAGGATAAATCAACTTACTTTTGTTTTCTATGACCATCACATCATAACGATTCAGCAGCCAAAATTCACGTGGTTTCTTTTTAGTAGCCGTATTAGCATTTTTCACATCATTCACTAACTTTTGGTAGGTAGGTTTTAGCAGCATTGGTTCGAACTTTAGATAGTTCTTCGTAGAATCATTGTTGCATGTCAACATGCCGTGATTCCTGCCCAGACAAAGTAGCTTGCTCAGCCATTTTTTTGTGCAGCAGGACCAAATTGAAATCGCATTTTTCTTACTGCCGAACAAAGCCAACAGTGCAAATGGCGGAAGTGCTCTGCCTCTCTGTTTGAGGCGAGCGTTGAAAGTCATGTGACTCGCCTTGTGACATTAAACGTCACTGCCGGGAGTATTTCATACTTTACATTCACCTTTGTGAGCTGTGCCAAAAAAACCAAAAAGGTGTTAAAAAGGGTGTTGTAGTTGAAGCCTATGATTTTTTCCAAGTTCAATTCAGTTCAGTCTCATTGATTTTCAGTCACATCCTGACAGGGAATACAAGTTTATAATGGTATACCAAGATCATCTCACTAAGTTTGTTGTTCTCGAGGCTCTGACATCAAAGACAGCGGAAAGAGTGGCATATAACCTCGCGGACATATTTACGTTGCTTGGAGCACCATCGATTCTACAATCCAACAATGGCAGAGAATTTGCTAATAATGTGGTGAGAAGTCTAAAGGAGTACTGGCCGACTTTGAAGATCGTCCATGGGAAGCCTCGCCACTCACAAAGCCAAAGAAGTGTCGATAGAGCTAATCAGGACATTGAAAATATGCTGTGTACATGGATGCAAGATGAAAAAACTGACCGATGGAGTGAGGGACTACGTTTCGTGCAACTTATAAAGAACAGGGCATTTCATTCTGGGATTAAGAGAACACCATATGAAGCTTTCTTTGGCTGCAAAGCTAAAGTGGGTCTCACAATGTCTTCCTTACCTCAAGATGTTTTACAAGACATACAGACTGAGGAACAACTGGAAAAAATGATGGAAAACGTTCAAACAATACAAGAAGAAACAGATCACCCTATCCAAGAGAAAGAGAGTCTATTGCACAAAATACGGACGAGACTGTAGTCAACGATGGAAGAAATGAAAGTGGTGATGAATACATATCTACTGAAGAGGCTTCTGGTTCTGCTACCTGCTGCATCTGTTTGAAGGAAACCAGTGGTGCCCATACTTGCAGAAACTGTCACCAAAACATTCATGCCACCTGTGGACATGAGACTAAAGATGATGGAAGTGAGAAAATAGAAGGCTATGATGTTAGTATTTTGTATACTCTTTGCTTCAATATTGAGAATACTGTCGAAGGTAAAATTCGATCTGAATTGAGACGTTCCTGACCACGAAATAGCTCTCCGGTCAGCCGCTTCCGCTCAGTTCACAGGTAGCAGCCAACGGTTCTTGAGGTATACTTGCAAGACCAAGTGCCGAAATTTGAAGTGCTTTTGTATGAAAAAGGCAGTTAAGTGCAATTCAAAATGCCATTCCAGTCTTCCTTGTAGCAACAAGTAGTTCAGCACTGGTCTTTTTCTCTTTCTGTAAAAAAATCCCATATCTTACATTTTCACATGCATGTTTTCAATAAAAGCTTTTATCATACTTTGCCAAAATAGTATTTGTTATTCTATACAATTCCTAAGGAAAGTATGTAAAATATTAAAATAAAACAGACATTTCATACTTTGCCTAAAAACGTAAGGCACTGTATAGAATGCCTGCTTTTCACACTTTGCCGGTAACATATATAATTTGTATTATGAAATGTAATTTTTATAATTACATTTCATAATAGAAATTATGAAATGTAATTATAAAAGTGAGTAGGGGTGATGCAAAATAAAATAAATTACTTAGGGGTACTGTTATTAAAAAAAGGTTGAAAACCACTGGTTTAGAAGCTTGAGAGAGAGAGAGAGAGAGAGAGAGAGAGAGATAGAGAGATTTTGGAAACACTGCACTAGATGTATAGGAAGGATTTGGGATCAGCAGAGAGTGAGTAGTTGTTTAGAAAGAAAGTAATGCCATGAGTGAAAAACAAACCTGCAGTTTTTGATGCAGAGAAAGCAATATTTGTGATGTGCTTATGCAAAGAGAGATTATAAGTCAGGGTGATTCTGAAAGAAGTATGATCTTGTCTAGAAATCTGAGCTTCATCAAAAATAATGTAGAAGCAGTACAATCTTCTCTTACAAGAGATAAGACAGGACTGAGTTTAAAAAGATTGAAATTAACTAAGTTTTCTTTTGAGAAATACCTGAAGATCATTTAAGGAATTGGTTGTGGATATCTGAGAAGTTGATGTCGTTTGTGCACTGCAGTGTTTCTCAAATTTTGAAAGGTTGTGTGTAATGTATCATCAGCAAAACCATAGATATGATTTTAAGCCAGTGGAAGAAGGCTGTAAATATACAAAATAAATAAACAAATGTGGGAGAAAGAACTGAGTCTTGGGAGACATTAACAGCTGCCTAGAAGATAAAAGAGAGCTATCATCAACAGTAAACTGTCAGATAAAAAAAATGGCCACCAAATTTTAAAAAACAGTCTGCAATCCATTAGATGGAAGTTTGTTTAGATCTTTATGCCAAACAATCAAAAGTCATAAAAATATGTTGAGCACTTGCTCAAGTTTCATCAAACTTTTCCTATGAAACTTTCCACATATAAGTAACAAAAGACAATATCCTTAGTGGATCACTACTGACAGCATCCACATTGAAAAATATTGATCAGATGGAAAGTTTTCAGAGAGTTGGCAGTAATGGATTTTACCATCGTTCTGGGAAGAGTAATGGGACTAATTGGAATGGAGGGATTTATCACCCTTTTTAGGAACTGGCTGAGTATGGGAAGATCATGGGTGACACTGTGTGGATAGTATTGGGTATAGTAATAGGTGATTTACCAAGATTATTGATACAAGAAGTAGAAGAAAGGCAAGATTCTAATGTGCGAGCTTTATCTTTAGCTGAGGATGCAACAGAACAATTAGGTTGTAACAGAGGTTAAAGTACAGATGAACAGAATTTGCAGCCAATATTTTTGAAAGGAAACTTGAAGGTTTGACTATTGCTTGGACAAGAAGAAAGTTGTTTACTCTTAGTTTATTCAAAATTAAGTGTAGATTGATTAATAATTGTTTTGAAAGTATTGCAAGCTTTAGTGTAGGAAGAAATTCATGCTGGAAATTTGGATACAAGCCAATTGCATGTGGTGTCACACAGAGATAAGGAATGCAGATTTGGAATTTGACGAGTACAATGTGGGCAGCAAGGATAGAAAGGGAAGAAGGGTCATGCTATTAGTTAAGAAGCACACAAAATCTATGTAAGTGCATCCAGTTGACATGTGGACAGTGCAGTGTTGAATCAGTTTGGTGTGACATAAGCACTGGGAAAGCAAAGTTGAGTGTAGGTGTGTGTTATAGGCCTAATGACTTGATGAGTACAACGAACACCTCTACAGAGAAATAGAGTAGGCCAGTAAATCAGATTGGGGATTTTAATTTCCCAAATATGGACTACAACTTGTGGGTTGGACACTAACAAGACTTTTGTGGATTTATTAGATGATTGTTTTCTACAGCAGCATCTTCGAGAGGCAACTAGGGGGAGTAATACTCTTGGTCTGATTACGAGCAGTGATTATTCATGTATAAAGAATCTGCAGATAAAGGAACTAGTAGGTGGCAGTGATGAGAGTGTGCTGATGTGGGATTTACTCAAAAATGTAACTACCCTCAAGGGTAAAGGGAAAGGTTCTTGCTTTTGTTTAAGTGACTACGGTGGTCTGAGACAGGTTTTAAATTTTATCCAGTGGCACCAACTGATGATGTTACCAACAGCAAATTCTAAACGGGAAGCATTTGAAGATTTAATCTTGGAATCTACTATGCTTTTCATACCAACAAAGAAATATTGTTCAAGGTTTAGGCTTAAATGGATGTGAGATGAACTAATTAGACATGTGACAGAGAAGAAAAATGCATAGGGTACATATAAATTAACAGGTTAAACGTAAGCCCATGGTAGATATAAGCTGGTCCTGTAATCAAGTCAACGGAGGTTAGGCAGGCAAAGGCAGATTACGAGAAATTTATGGCAAAGGATTCAAAGAAAAAAAGTAGACTTCTTTTTATTTATGTAAACTATTGAAGGAAGGGGATGAATCAGATTGGCCCATTTGATATCGATGTTTCAATTGCTGATGATTATGCTCAGGTAGCTGACAAACTGAATGAGTATTTTCCATCTAGATTCAAACAGGATTTATTCAGGTAGGGAAATGTCAGAAGTTTTTATCAAACTCTGGATTTATTGGATGTATCTAATTATATTAAAGGAGGCAGCAAAGGAAGTGACAGGCCCTTAACCATGATTATGAGGGTATCCTTGCACTCTGGGGAAGGTCCCCATGGACTGGAGATGTGCAAATATATCCTCATTCTCATTTGTAAACCTCTTCCAAACAGGACCACAGTGGAAAATATTTTTGAAATTATCGACACATACATGGAAAAGGGGAGTCTGCTGACGAGGCTACTAGAGGCTAGTTCCAAGCCGCTAAGTGGATTTTTCTTATTTATTGATTTGAAATTATTGTTTTTCTAAAACTTTTTATTTAAATTTAGTAGTATAACATTATTTTGTGATTTTCTGATTAACTTGGTGTATTTATTCTTTACTCGGCCTTGTAATTGCATAAAAGTATCGGTAAAAGTTTCCACGTGTTTCAACTCCGTTACCGTTCGTAAATTTCCCGCCATTGTGATACGATAGTTGTATGCCGTACTAGATAGCGTTAGTTGAACTTCGTTAGCAGTTAAATTGTACGTTCAAATAAATACATATAACGACTTAGATTAAACGTAATATAATTAATTATATTTAACATAATTAATAACATAACATAATTAATTATAATTAATTAATAAATTAATAGAATCATGACTCAGACCAGAGCAGCAAAGCAAAAGGCTCAAGCTAATGGAAGCGCTGTGGCTCAGACCAGAACTGAGGGGGGGCAGTTGTCCTCTGACTCACAGCCTTATAAGATGCACTGTTTGCTTGATGTTTGCAGAGCAATCGGGTACGGACATGATACTGCCAAGGGGGATGTCTTTGTGTGTGCGCGATGCAAGGAGTGTATCGATATCAGGCAACAACTCGGCGTTCTTGTGGGCCTATATGAGAGCTTGAAGGACAGGGTGGATGCCCTCGAAGAAACTAATTTGAGGGGCCCATCAAGCTCTCAGCTGCCCACATCAACGCCAGAGCTTGCACTTGGGCATCGCGTGACACAGAGACAACCCCCAAGGGAGAATGCGCTGGTCCCGAAGGAACTAGTAGTTGTTGGTGACTCTATTGTCAGGGAAACGGGGAACATACTTTGTAAAAAAGATAGGTGGAACAGGACCAGGGTATGTCTGCCAGGGGCAAAGGTTGATGACGTTGTAGAGCGAATATCATCTTTTAAGGGCACAAAAGGTGATATAGTTGTACACGTTGGCAATAATAATATTAAGAGCAGGAGACCGGCAGAATTACTTAACAAGTACAGGTCACTGTTGAACAAAAGCCGAGAATTAGGGTTGAATTTGAAAGTGTCTGCAATTCTGCCCAGACACGACAGGAGGGAGTATATGATGAGAGCGTTGTCGATCAATTCGGCCCTGGAAAGATTGTGCAAGGCTCAAGGGGTAGAATTTTTTTCAGCCTGGACTGTACTTGTTAACAGGAGAGATTGCTTCTACAGGGATGGGATACACTTAAATAGAAACGGTGCAAGAATATTTGCTGATGCTATCGAGGCAGTGTTAGGTGGGTCGGAAAACTGCTAGCTTGGGGGGAGACAAAGACCAATAGATTGACAGTAGCCACTGGCAGAGGAGAAAGAGATTCTTGCACTGCTTCTATTAGAATGAGCAGAAGCCTGAAAAACAAGATGCATGGTATTTCAGAGACTGCTGGGAGCCATTGCGGTACAAGTAAACACATGGGTTGTGTTAGGGTAGCTAAGAATAGAAACAGGTGCAGGTATACTTGCGTGTACACCAATGCTAGGAGTTTAGTAAATAAATTTGATGAATTTGAGGTATTGCTCAAAACATCAAAGGCAGATATTGTTGGGATATCAGAGACGTGGTGTCACACAGATATAAGGGATGCAGAACTGCAATTTGAGGAGTACAACGTCTACAGAAAGGATAGACAGGATAGGAAGGGGGGAGGGGTTATGCTATTAGTTAAGAAACACAAAAACCAAGGAAGTGAAGCCAGTTGACATCGCTGGACAGTGCAGTGTGGAGTCAGTTTGGTGTGACATAAGCATTGGGAGATCAAAATTGAGAGTAGGAGTGTGCTATAGGCCTAATGACTCTGATGAGTATAATAAGGAACTGTACAGGGAAATAGAGTGGGCCAGTAAATCAGAGAGTCTTATAATGGGAGATTTTAATTTCCCAGATATAGACTGGAATTTGGGGGCTGGTTACTCACACACTAGCAGGGCTTTTGTGGATTTATTGGATGATTATTTTCTACATCAGCATGTTCGGGAGGCAACTAGAGGGAGTAATACTCTTGATTTGATTATCAGCAGTGATTCTTCATGCATTAAGAATCTGCAGATAAATGAACCACTAGGTGGCAGTGATCACAGTGTGCTGAAGTGGGATTTACTCAAAGAGGTAACTACCATTAGGGGTAAAGGGAAGGGTTATTGCTTCCGTAAAGGCGACTACGATGGACTGAGACAGTATTTAAATTCTATACAGTGGGACCAACTGATGATGTCACCAACAGCAAATTCAAAATGGGAAGCATTCAAAGAACTTATCTTGGAAGCTACTAGGCTTTACCTACCAACTAAGAAATATTGTTCAAGGTTTAGGCCAAAATGGATGTCAGATGAACTAATGAGGCATATGGCAGAGAAGAAAAAGCATGGGATACTTACAAATTAACACATGACACAGAAGCCTATGATAGATACAAGTTGATATGTAACCAAGTTACAAAGGAGGTTAGGCAGGCGAAGGCAGATTACGAGAAATCCTTGGCAAGGGATGCAAAGAAAAACAGCAAAGAGTTCTTTACTTATGTAAACTCTAGAAGGAAGGGGATGAATCAGATTGGTCCACTTGATATTGATGGGTCAACTGTTGATGATCCTGCTCAGGTAGCTAACAAACTAAATGAATATTTTGCATCGACATTCACACATGAGGAGTTATTCAGCAAGGGGAATGCCAGAGGTGTATTCAACTCTAGCAGTAAGCTACAGAATCTTGAAATAACTGGGAGTAAAGTGGAGGAGAAACTGTTGAAGATAAACACAAGAAAGGCACCCGGGGTGGATGGGATCTATCCAGTTATATTAAAGGAGGCAGCAAAGGAAGTAAGCAAGCCCTTAGCCATAATTATGAGAGCTTCCTTGGACTCAGGGGAGGTACCCATAGACTGGAAATGTGCAAATGTGACCCCAATTCACAAAGGAGGATCAAAGGCTGACACAAGTAATTATAGACCTGTGAGCTTAACTTCTGTTCCAGGAAAATTAATGGAGGCACTGGTTAAAGAAGCACTGCAGGATCATTTAGACAAGACTTCAGTTATAGCTCAGACACAGCATGGTTTTGTTAAGGGGAAGTCTTGTCTGACCAACTTGATTGGATACTAAGATGCAGTCACAAAAGAACTGGATGCAGGGAATAACTTTGATATTATATACTTGGATCTTAGAAAGGCTTTTGATACTGTTGCACATGGAAGACTGCTACACAAATTGGAGCAGTGTGACATTGGAGGCAAATTGCTGCTATGGATATAGGGGTGGTTGAGGGGGAGAAGACAGAGAGTGGTAATCAATGGACACTGCTCATCGTGGACTAATGTTATTAGTGGAGTCCCTCAGGGCTCAGTGTTGGGTCCATTATTGTTTTCTGTATTTATAAATGATATTGATGATGGTATATCAAGCTTAATGTCCAAGTTTGCAGATGATACAAAGGTTGGCAGGGTTGTCAAGGACACTACTGACACTATGCTGCTGCAACAGGATCTGGAAAGGTTGAGCAGATGGGCTGAGAGGTGGCAAATGAAGTTTAACATTGACAAATGTAAAGTACTACACATGGGAAACAGCAACCCCAGAGCAACGTATCAACTCTGTGGTACTACACTGACAGTGGTAGAGAATGAAAGGGACTTGGGGGTGGTTGTGCAGGCAGATATGAAGTTCTCTGAGCAGTGCAGACGGGCTGCAAGAGTAGCTCATGGAGTATTGTCAATGATATACAGGAATTTTTCCAGCAGGGATAAGGAGGTGATTATTCCATTGTATAAGGCAATGGTCAGGCCACACCTAGAGTACTGTATACAGGTCTGGAGGCCTCATTTCAAGAAGGATGTAGAGCTGCTGGAACGAGTACAGAGAAGGGCAACGAGATTAGTGAATGGAACAAAGGGGTGCTCTTACGAAGAAAGGCTTACATTTTGCAAATTACAGTGTCTGGAGACTAGGCACCAGCGAGGTGATCTGATAGAGATGTATAAAGCCTTGAATGGTTTAAGCATGCTCAATGCTGATGGGATTCTTCCTCTAGCTCAGAAAAATCACCTGAGAGGGCATAAATTCAAATTGAGGAAAGACAGATGTAGGATAGACGTGCGGAAATTTGCCTTTAGCCAGCGGGTGGTTGGTTGGTGGAACAGACTGCCATCCCTTGTGGTGGAGGTTGATAGCCTAAATAAGTTTAAGGCTCAGCTGGACAGGTATTTTGAACGAACAGAGGGGTGAAGTGGAAGTGGGTTTTTTTTTTTTTTTTTTTTGGCTGATGCTGCATAAGCTTGCTTTCTTGCATCAAATGCCTCTACTAATGCTAATGCTAAATTCACAAAGGTGGCATTGAAAGGTGACATGAGTAATTACAGACCTATTAGTTTAACTTTGTTCTGGGAAAATAATGGAGTCACTGGTTAAAGAAGCATTGCAGGTTCATATAGACAAGAATGCAGTTATAGTTTAGACACAGCATGGGTTTGTTAAGGGGAAGTCTTATCAACCGTATTCAGCAGTCAGAGGCTTGAACCCCGGTCTACTCAAAGAGTGTGTGCTACTGCACTCCCGCTACTGACCACTTGGCTACGGAGGCCCCCCCTTTTTTTTTATTTTTACCTTGTCTGACCAATTTAATTGGATACTATGATGTGATCACAAAGGAATTGAATGATAAAAAAAATAATTTTGATATCATATACTTGGATTTCAGGAAAGCTCTTGAATAAAAGGATGGTTGAGTGGGAGAAGACAGTGGTAATTAATGGACCCTGATCTTCATGGACTGATGTTATTAGTGGAGTTCCCCATGGGTCTGTGTTTGGCCTACTGTTGTTTTCTGTATTTATCAGATATTGATGAAGTTATATTAGACTTAATGTCCAAGTTTGCAGACAATACGAAAGTTGGTAGGGTTGTTAATGATGGTAACATTTAATAGGGTTGTTAATGATAATAACAATGGGCTTAGAGATGGAAGTGAAGTTTAACATTGACAAATGCATAGTAGTGCATATGGGTAGCAGTAAGTCTAGATTAACACACCAACTGTGTGGTGGTAGTACACTCGGGGTAGTGGAGAATGAAAAAGATCTGGGGTAATTGTGTAATCAGATATGAAGTTTTCTGAGTAGTGCAGACAGGCTGCAAGAGTAGCCGTGGGGTCTTGTCAATGATATATAGGAATTTTGCTAGCAGGGATAATCAGGTGAATATTCCCTTGTATAAGGCAATGGTCAGGCCACACCTTGAGTACTACATACAGGTCTGGAGGCCTCAATTTTTACAAAGATGTTGAGCTACTAGAAAGAGTACAGAGAAGGGCAGTGAGATGTGAGTGGAACGAAGGTTTGCTGTTATGAAGATAGGCTTAAGTGCTGCAAATTGCAGCTTGTGGAGAGTAGGCACCTGCAAGGTGATCTGACTGAGGTGTATAAGGCCGTGATGGTTCGCGCAAGCTTATCCAAATTTATCCAGAGATGAGTAATGTAACCCACGGTATTGCCCCTGGCTCGACACTGACAGAATCCTTATTGGCAATCGGTAATCAGGTAGTCTAAGAGTCGGAAGTTGGATTTCTCCTTTTATTTTGGAAAAAGTTCAGGTAAGAGTAATGGGTGATATTTGGAAGGGAGATTTCTATCATGCATTTTTAGGAATTGGCTGTATATGAGCAAATTTTCATGCAAAAGAAAAAATCCCAGTGGAAAAAGTGAGCATAGAAAGATGTTGTACAAAATAGGAGTAACCTCTAAAGCACAAGTCTTTAGAACAGGTACAGAAATGCCACTGTTATCTGGAGACTTTTTGGCATCAAGATTATGTAGGATTCTTCTGTTGGAAGACCACTGTGTTTGGTATTGTGATTTACCAAGGTTATTGATGCAAGTGTTAGAGGAAAAATAGGATGTTATATAATACTTATTATATAAATCTAAATCTTCTTTATCTAAAGATAAAGTCAACTTTATCTTTAGATAAAGAAGCTAGAAGAAGCTTCTTTATCTAAATTAACACTTGAAGAAGCTAGTTTATATAATTGATGGCCTCACTGGAATCCCAGAAAGTGTTGTAGTCCTTTCCATGCTTCTGGGCTACTGAATGCACAATACAAAGTAGTGCTAGAATCAATTTTACCTCTGCTTATTTAAGAGTATCTCATCTCCACAAAAACAGTCCTGCCTGTTTGAAGCGCTGTCTGTGCTGAGAAAAAATTATATCCTATAAGCTTTGCATTATCTATTCAGGTCAGAATTGATTGAGATAAGGTTTTCATTATGATCTTCCTCCTATCATGCTTGGGCAGAATTGCAGACACTTTCCAATTCAGCCCTAACTCATGACATTTTCTCTGTCACTTCATACTTGCTTCATACTTCATAAAACCTCAGGTTTCCTTTGTGTAATATTATTAGCACTGTCATTTACAACAATATCACCAAACTTTGCACCTGACAGACAGATCAACACATTCTAAAATATTATTATTAGCCATATGGTGCAAGGAAGCCTGAGGCTTATGCTGCACCAGCCAAAAAAAATTTAGTGCCCTGAGAGAGAGAGAGAGAGAGAATAATGATATCCAGCTCAGGACCCTGGGTGTGCTAAGCACATACTCACCAGACATGAGCTCCTGGGGTAATGTTGGAATTCAGTTAACTTTTCAAATATTATATTGTATTTTACCATTTATAGATATGAGTAATTATTATCAATCATTTGCAATCAAAGTACAAAGAATATGAATGTTTAGTAATACTGTAGATTTTCTTCCTCTGAGTTTTTGCTGTAAGCCATCTACACATGAATCAGAAATTGTCAGGGATCAGACATTTCCTTTTTCTTAAACATTTTAACAATACAATGCTAAGAAGAACACAGAAGAAGCAAACAATATGCAGTAGATGGGCTGATACCCATGCTACCACTACTTTCCACCTCTCAGTTACTGAAAGAGAGGTGGAAGGCAGACAGATAAGGTATTGAACATGTTAACCCACCCAAATATTACGATCATCTGTATTTGCACGTAATACAACAGATCTCATAGCCACTTCCCTAAATTATAGTAAGGTATAGTATTATGGGTAAACACAAAAATATGTATATGTAGAAATTGTGATGTGATAAATTTTAATAATTTTTGGAATTCACCCAGACGTGTTCAAAGCCGCTAAGTGGATTTTCTTATTTATTGATTTGAAATTATTGGTTTTCTAAAACTTTTGATTTAAATTTAGTAGTATAGCATTATTTTCTGTTTTTCTGATTAATCTGCTGTATTTATTCTTTACTCAGCCTTGTAATTGCATAACAGTATCGGTAAGGGTATCATATCCACGTGTTACGAGTTGCACTCCGCTGAACGAGAAGTTTTTTTTAGCCATATTAACCGCTTTATTGACCAATTCATACATCAAATTATTTTCTATAAGTAGCTATAGACCTAGTCAGGATCGTTAGTTTATTCTGAATTGAGACAGCGAGATTTGGAAGTTAATAAATACTTAAGTGTCCGTAGATATTTACCGTTCGTAACTTGCACCATTGTTACATGATACAACGTATATCCCGAACTAGATAGCGTTAGTATAGTATATACCAAAAGTACATCACCAAAGGTGTCAAGACTAATACTCAAGATTTCTAAGAGGTACAAGCTAAAGATTATAATGATTTATGCACCAACATCGAGCCATGATGATGAAGAGGTTGAAGAAATGTACACCGAAATTGAGTCTTCAAGATGAGCAGAAAACCCACTACACTATTATTATGGGGGACTTCAATGCTAAGGTTGGAAAAAGGCAAAACAGCGCAGAAAGAGGAACTATAGGAAATTTTGGAATTGGTGAAAGAAATAAGAGGTGAAAGACTTGTGGAATTTGCAGAATCTCAAGGACTGTCAGTAATGAACACTTTTTCCAAGAAAAGGGTGAACAGAAAGTGGACATGGAAGAGTCCAAATGAATTAACAACTAATGAAATCGACTTCATCCTCACTTATAGAAGATATATTGTGAATGATGTTCCTGTCCTGAATAAGGTAAATGATGGAAGTGATCACAGAATGGTAAGATGTACACTTGATATAGATTTGGAAAGGAAAAAACTGACTCGAGTAAATAATACAAAGGTCTTTGAGATAACAGAGGAGGAGAAAAAGCAGTATGTACTGGAACTTAAGAACAAGTTTGAGCTTTTGCAGACTGCTCAGGACCAAGATATCGATGAGGAATATTACAACTTTCTGAAAGTGATAAAGCCCAAGAAACCTATAGGGAAACAGAAATCCAAAGAAGAAAAAATTAGTCAAGAAACACTTGTCATGATGAACCGAAGACGACAAATGAAGAGCAAGAAAAACACTGACAGGGAGAAAATTGAGTATACTGAGTTATGCAAAGCCATTAGAAAGAGACTCAGAGAGGACATAAAAAGATTTAACACAAGAAAAGTAGAACAAGCATTAAGGGAAAACAAAGGATTTAAATCAGCAGCCATGAGCAGTAATACAGAAAGACAAATGATACTGAAACTGAAGAATAGCGATGGTGTACTTATAAACAGCAGAGAAGGCATAATTCAAATAGCAGAAGACTACTATAGAGAATTATACAAGAAGCGAGGGAATATTGCCAGCAGTGGGGAAGATGGATTGCAAAGTAACAACACATACAACATACCGGATATTCTTCCTGATGAGGTAGAACATGCATTGAAGAATCAGAAAGACCCGGGGGAAGATGAAGTTACTGTAGAGTTGTTAAAATTGGGAGGAAGAGACATAACACAAAAACTGGCAAGGCTCTTCACAGAGTGCATTAGAAAAGGTGTGACGCCTAAGCAGTGGAATAATGCAATCATAGTTTTGCTGCATAAGAAAGGAGATAAATTGGAAATTATAGACCAATTAGCTTGTTATCCCACATCTACAAGTTGTTCACAAAGGTCATTACTAACAGATTAGAAAGAATACTTGATGGGAATCAATCGAAAGAGCAAGCTGGCTTTAGGACAGGATTCTCAACTATGGACAACCTTCACGTAATATCACAGCTAATGGAGAAAGCAAATGAATATAAAACACCATTATGCCTGGCATTTGTGGATTATGAAAAGGCATTTGACTCCATACATTGGAAAGACAAGGCATAGATACCCCTTATATTATGATTTTGAAGAAAATATGAGTGTGCTACCTCCTTTATTAGACTAGACAAAGACAGTAGGAAATTTAAAATCGAGAAAGGAGTTCGACAAGGTGACACAATATCTCCGAAGCTGTTTACTGCTACCCTTGAGGAAGCTTTCAGAAGATTAGACTGGTCGCAGAAAGGAGTAAATGTGAACGGAAAGTACCTAAACCATTTACGATTTGCAGATGACATTGTGGTCATAAGCCACGATCCCAAAGAATTAGAGGAAAATCTTAATCAGTTATGCACAGTTAGTAAGGATTTTGGACTAAACATGAATATGGCTAAAACAAAAGTAATGATGAACAAGTATGCCACAGAAAGGGATATAATGATTGAAGGAGCAGTAATTGATAAGGTGGAGTCATATACTTATCTGGGACAAGTTATTAGCTGTAATAATGATAAATGGCTGGAAGTGAAGAGAAGAATAAATTTTGGATGGATAGCATTCAGGAAATATAGTCACATACTGAAGAGCAATATCCCAGTTTGTCTGAAACGTAAAATAATGAACCAATGTATACTCCCCACCATGACATATGGAAGTGAAACTTGGGCACTCACCAAAAGAATGGAAGAGAAGCTGAGAACAACACAGCGAAGAATGGAACAAATTATAATGAGAATCAGACTGTTAGATAAGAAGAGAAACACATGGTTAGGCAGCAAACTCAAGTAAAGGACAGTCTTATCAAAACTAAAGAACTAAAATGGTCTTGGGCAGGACACATAGCTCGAAGACATGATGACAGATGGACCAAGAGGTGCAAGAATATTTACTGATGCTATCGAGGCAGTGTTAGGTGGGTCGGAAAACTGCTAGCTTGGGGGGGGGGATACAAGGACTAATAGATTTAACAGTAGCCACTGGCAGAGGTGAAAGTGATTCTTGCACTGCTTCTATTAGACCGGGGTTCGAGCCCGTCACCACCAAATACGGAGGATGCGGAAATGTCGGGGAATGACCACCGCATATCCCGGAGCAATATGGCCGTAGTTGCTAATGCTCCTAAAAACCAAATAACAAACAAACAAACTGCTTCTATTGGAATGAGCAGAAGCCTGGAAAACAAGATGCAGGATATTTCAGAGACTGCTGGGAGTCATTGCGGTACAAGTAAACACATGGGTTGTGTTAGGTTAGCTAAAGAAAAGAGCAGGTGCATGTGTACTTGCGTGTACACCAATGCTAGGAGTTTGGTAAATAAATTTGATTAATTTGAGGTATTGCTCAATGCATCTAAGGTGGATATTGTTGGGATATCAGAGACATGGTGTCACACAGATATAAGGAATGCAGAACTGGAATTTGGGGGTACAACATCTACAGAAAGGATAGACAGGGGAGGAGGGGTTATGCTATTAGTTAAGAAACACATAAAATCCAAGGAAGTAAAGCCAGTCGACATCGCTGGACAGTGCAGTGTCGAGTCAGTTTGTTGTGACATAAGCAGTGGGAGATCAAAATTGAGAGTAGGAGTGTGCTGTAGGCCTAATGTCTCTGATGAGTATAATAAGAAACTGTACAGGAAAATAGAGTGGACCAGTAAATCAGAGAGTCTTTATAATGGGGGATTTTAATTTCCCAGATATTGACTTGAATTTGTGGGCTGGTCACTCACACACTAGCAAGGCATTTGTGGTATTGGATGATTGTTTTCTACATCAGCATGTTTGGGAGGCAACTAGAGGGAGTAATACCCTTGATTTGATTATCAGTAGTGATTCTGCATGCATTAAGAATCTGCATATAAAGGAACCGCTAGGCGGCAGTGATCACAGTTTGCTGAAGTGGGATTTACTCAAAGAGGTAACTACCATCAGAGGTAAAGGGAAAGGTTATTTCTTTCGTAAAGGCAGCTACGATGGTCTGAGACAGTATTTAAATTCTATACAGTGGGACCAACTGATGATGTTACCAACAGCAAATTCAAAATGGGGAGCATTCAAAGAACTTACCTTGGAAGCTACTAGGCTTTACGTACTAACTAAGAAATATTGTTCAAGGTTTGGGCCTAAATGGATGTCAGATGAACTAATGAGACATGGCAGAGAAGAAAAATGCATGGGATACATATAAATTAACACGTGACACAGAAGCCTATGATAGATATAAGTTGATCTGTAACCAAGTTACAAAGGAAGTTAGGCAGGTGAAGGCAGAATACGAGAAATCTTTGGCAAGGGATGCAAAGAAAAACAGCAAAGAGTTCTTTACTTATGTAAACTATAGAAGGAAGGGGGTGAATCAGATTGGTCCACTTGATATCGATGGTTCAACTGTTGTTGATGATCCTGCTCAGGTAGCTAACAAACTAAATGAATATTTTGCATCGACATTCACACATGAGGAGTCATTCAGCAAGGGGAATGCCAGAGGTGTATTCAACTCTGGCTAGATAATCGTGAATTAACTGAGAGTAAAGTTGAGGACAAATTGTTGAAGATAAACACAAGAAAGGCACCTGGGGGTGGATGTGATCTATCCAGTTATATTAAAGGAGGCAGCAAAGCAAATAAGCAAACCCTTAGCCATAATTATGAGAGCTTCCTTGGACTCATGGGAGGTACTCATAGACTGGAGATGTGCAAATGTGACCCCAATTCACAAAGGAGGATCAAAAGCTGACACAAGTAATTATAGACCTGTGAGTTTAACTTCTGTTCCAGGAAAATTAATGGAAGCACTGGTTAAAGAAGCACTGCAGGATCATCTAGACAAGACTTCAGTTATAGCTTGGACACAGCATGGTTTTGTTAAGGGGAAGTCTTGCATGACCAATTTGATTGGATACTACGATGCAGTCACAAAAGAACTGGATGCAGGGAATAACTTTGATATTATATACTTGGATCTTAGAAAGGCTTTTGATACTGTTGCACATGGAAGACTGCTGCACAAATTGGAGCAGTGTGGCATTGGAGGCAAATTGCTGCTATGGATAAAGGGGTGGTTGAGGGGGAGAGGACAGAGAGTGGTAATCAATGGACACTGCTCATCATGGGCTAATGTTATTAGTGGAGTCCCTCAGGGTTCAGTGTTGGGTCCATTATTGTTTTCTGTATTTATAAATAATATTGATGATGGTATATCAAGCTTAATGTCCAAGTTTGCAGACGATAGAAAGGTTGGCAGGGTTGTTAAGGACACTACTGATGCTATGCTGCTGCTGCTGCAACAGAATCTAGAAAGGTTGAGCAGATGGGCTGAGAGGTGGCAAATGAAGTTTAACATTGACAAATGTAAAGTACTACATTTGTACAGGAACAGGAACCCCAGAGCAACATATCAACTCTGTGGTACTACACTGACAGTGGTAGAGAATGAAAAGGACCTGGGGGTAATTGTGCAGGCAGATATGAAGTTCTCTGAGCAGTGCAGATGGGATGCAAGAGTAGCTCATGGTGTCTTATCAATGATATACAGGAATTTTTCTAGCAGGGATATGGAGGTGATTATTCCCTTGTATAAGGCAATGGTCAGGCCACACCTTGAGTACTGTATACAGGTCTGGAAGCCTCATTTCAAGAAGGATGTAGAGTTGCTTGAACGAGTACAGAGAATTGCAACAAGGTTAGTGAATGGAACAAAGGGTTGCTCTTACGAAGAAAGGCTTAAATTTTGCAAATTGCAGTGTCTGGAAACTAGGCACCGGCGAGGTGATCTGATAGGGGTGTATAAAGCTTTGAATGGTTTGAGCATGCTCAATGGTGATGGGATTCTGCCTCTTGCTCAGAATAATCACTTGAGAGGGCATAAATTCAAATTGAGGAAAGAAAGATGTAGGGTAGATGTCTGGAAATTTGCCTTTAGCCAGCGTGTAGTTGGTTGGTGGAACAGACTTCCATCCCTTGTTGTGCAAGTTGATAGCCTAAATAAATTTAAGGCTCAGCTGGACAGGTATTTCAAACGAACAGATGGGTGAAGTGGAAGTTTTTTTTTTTTTTTTTTGGCTGATGCTGCATAAGCTTGCTTTCTTGCATCATATGCCTCTGCTAATGCTAATTGACTGCAAAAAGCTTATATATTGGTGGAGGTAAAAATTGTAATGGCTAGTATCATTATTAAAGGATATGAAAAGAAATGTGAGAGTTTTTGGTGCTACTATAGCGTACAGCATAGTGAATGATTTACCGGACACCATAGTGTTAGAATCAACTACAGCATGTGGTCTACAGGCATTATAGTGGGTGGTCTACAGGCACTATAGCATGCGGTCTACTGAGCACTATAGTGCTGGTAGACTACATGCTATTTTGAGAATACTCTAATTTTATGTGTGCAGTATTATGATAAAAATACAAAGTTATATGCTGAATGATTTTTGATACGACATTTACACTACTCTAACTGACCTTATAAAAGGAGAATCAGTTATACTTCCGTAAGAAAGGTTAGGTTAGTTTATGCCACTAAATTCCGGACACTTGAATCTGCCCCGAATTTTGGTGGCATAATCTAACCTAACCCTTCTTACTTATGGTGCAAGATTATAACTGATTCTCCTTTTATAAGGTCAGTTAGGATAGACGAAGTTAACTTGACAAGTAGAAGTTCACTTAACAGGCTTTCATTTCCGCTAATGAAAGAAGGTTAGGTTAGATTATGCCACTAAATTCAGGATGGATTCAAGCATTTCGTATTTAGTGGCGTAAACTAACATAATCTTTTTTACTGAAGTGTAACTGATGCGCCTTTTATAAGGTCAGTTAGGGTAGTGTAAATATCACATCAAAAATCATACAGCATACTTTGTGTATTTTATCATAATACTGCACTACGTGAAATTAGAGTATTCTCAAAATAACATGTGGCCTACTCACACTATAGCATTCGGTAGACTGCACACTGTAGTGTATTCTCGCAGTACAGTGTCTGGTAGCCTGCATGCTATAGTAGCTTTTTTTGTTAATTATATACTTATTTTGGATATGGGAAACTGCAAGATGCCAAAATGAAGAATTTTGTCTCTGTATATACAGCTTCAGAATGATTGTTTGCAATTTTTTTTTACCCTTTTGGTAGGTTGCATTTATAAAAAAACAGGTTGAGAAATGTTGTTCTAGAGTAACTTTAAGAAATGGTATCAAATTTTGGTTGACTGTAGAACACAAGGCTAACCCCAGACCTGTATTGGGAAAAGACCACATTGAAAATGTGTGCCACGATGTTTCATCAAAAGTAATGCCTTCAAGAAAAAGGCGTAGCAAATAATCATATTAAGATCAAATCAAAGCATTATTCCCAATGGCGAGGCGAGTTGCTACTATTATATTTTTTAAAAAATTTTCTTTTATTGATCAGTAATAATTACTCGTTTTAATTTTTGAAAAGTAAACGCTATTCAGAGATATTTAGTAATATGCATTGGTAAATATTAACGGTTAATAGTACCCTGATTACAAGTTTAATATTCTTTTATTAGGCATGTAAGCATATATGCATAAGCATCTATAGTCCTCACAATGTTTGTCAGTCTGCCCATCTGTCTGTCTACATGTAACAACTTGACTCCCAGTGGATGGATTTAAATGAAATTTTATATCTGGTTTATATAGGAAAGACTTGTTGAGCCATCCCAAATGTCATTAAAATCAGAAAAATAGAAATCTGACAATTATTATTTCTTTTTCCATACAATTCTCATGGAAAAGAGGAATTCATAGATTAAATGTAGTTTTAATGCAGTATTGTTAGATTTAGTAATCTGTGCATGCCTGTTATGAAAGACTTGTGAATATGGTTTTCTTCTGTTGAGGTATATATAGCAGTGTTCTCCCCAGGACCTATCGAATGGGCACACCACCCAGCGAGTTTAACTGACCACCCCACTAAAATTTAAACAATTATCGCAGTACCGTATGATACTGATCTCGATCAGTATTAATTCGAACATACTCTGCGATCGAGATCAATGCGACAGGAGCATATAATGTTAAATTATGCAATTAATTTTTGCTCTGGATCATTTAAATACTTTTATAAATAACAGAACCATTTTATAATATTGCCAAATATTACACTTTCCCACCTGGCTATTTCATAATGCCACCCAGCTGGCAAAATTTTCTGGGGAGAATACTATAGATTTAGAAAAGAGACTTAACAAAAAAAAAAAGCATATACTAGAGGAGAGTAATAAATATACAGTTGAAATGTGGATTATTAATGTTTCTTTTTTTTACCTAAGTATTTTCTTTCCTAGATGGCATTGAAATCTTTTGTAGCAAAACATCTAGAACTGTTGGACATTGAAAAGGCAGCAGAAGTAGAAGAAAGCAGGTTGGTTTGAAAGAATACTTATAAACAAAATTGAATGCTATGCTATAAAATCAGAAAATTTTAATATTAGTATCAGTAATGGCTAAAAGATGCAAGGAAGTTAGGCTTTTGCTGCATCAACAAAAAAAAAAAAAAAGAAAAAAAAAGTTTATACAACCTATATCCAGCATATTTGCATTATATGGGGTATATCAATGTGCCTGACATCATTCCTGCAAATCTAGGTTTAGTGTATTGTGTCACTTATACTTAGATTGAGAAAACACACTTCTCTCTCTCTCTCTTGGCACTGGATTATTCAAGCAAAGCCAGGTGGGAAGGAGCAGCAGTGCGTAGCACACGCTTCTTGATTAGACCGGGGTTCGAGCCCGTCACCACCAAATACGGAGGATGCGGAAAGGTCATTCAGGGAATGACCACCGCATATCCCGGAGCAATATGGCCTTAGTTGCTAATGCTCCTAAAAACCAAATAACAACAACAACAACATTCAAGCAAAAGAAAGTGTTTTTTTTTTTTTTTTTTTTAATAGATTTTCATTTTGAACTACTTAAAGAATGTTATGTTAGTTTACGTCAACAATTTGGGACGGATCAAGCGGAAAATGGCGTGTCCATAATCTTGTTTACAATAGATTACGAAAACTGTTTTACTCATGAATCCGTTAGTCTTAGGGTATTGATCCCCATTTGTTGCTGTTTAAAACAGTGACAACTGGGGGATAAACACTCTAGGACTAATGATAGCAACTGGGCATGTCAATCACTACTATTTGCACCAATCAGTCAGAAGGGGTATCAGATTGTAAAGACTTTCTTTTTTTTTTTTTTTTTTTAAATTTTTCATAATTTTACTTTTACTAGCATAATACAATGTTTTTTTATTATTTTTATTTGATAATTTTACGTTCCCAAGCATAATACAGTGGTTTTCTTTCATATGTTGTTATATTAAACCTAAAGTGTGATTCGCTGTGGAAGTGTTTTCTCAATCTATGTATAAGGTATGTGATACACTAAACCTGGATTTGTAGGAATGACATCAGACTTGCTGATATACCCCGTATAATTCAAGTATGCCCTATAAGGCTTATTGATATACCCTGTATAATGCAAGTATGACCTATATCCTTCTAATCATATCCTTCCTTCTACCAGAGGGTACTAATACAATTGCTCCCTAAAATTTTATCAAACTGTCAACCTCATCCACAGAGGAAGACAGTGCATTCCATTTTCTTTTACTTGCTGTCATCATTAGTTTTTCTCAACAGTTTACATTCATGTTCCCCAGTTTTATGTCCCTTTTTTGATCATCCCACAGTTATTAAATTTCACTGCAAGTAGCCCTAGTGTTTACCCCTTTATATACATCAGTTAGTTTTCTTGAGATGCTCACTTTAAGTTTTGTAACTCACCATTGTTGTCTCTCTCTTCACGTAGGTATCCCTTTTCTATTCTTATGGAATGCAATATCTTATCTTTGGACGCTCTCGAGAAGTTTAATATTTCCTTGGATGTGGAGTCTGCTCTGGAACAGTATTCTAAATGCTATGCCACTATTAACTTATATAGTATGAACCAGAGCTGTAATGCTCAATACGTTCTATGTTGATATCAATATTTTTAAAATAATAAGAGAAGTTTACCTCAATATAGTACATAGAACACTTCCATATGATACTCTCCAGAAATTAAAACGAAAAAATCAAAAAACTTACATTAGAGTAACAAATAGTTTAAAAAAATAATTAAAAATCCATTTAATGCAATTAAAAATAAGAAAATTAATTTTCTTATTTTAATTGCTTTAAATTGATTTTTAATTGAAGAACACAAACAGAGGATGTCATGCCCATCCCGTTACTGAGGCAACCATCCTCATGGCCGACAAACGTTGCCATTTACAACGTTCCCATGCGTCACAACTACAAGCTTTGCCTTCTAACAGCTAATTGTTGCATACACTCAGTTCACCATACATGACTGCCATTACATGCACGTAGGTTCTAGATTTTTAGATTAACTGTCAAAACTGCTGAAGGGTAACATACTGTCCGAAAGCTTTGTATTACTTTCCTGTACATATTTTAACCTTAAACATATTTTTAGCTGCAACTTGTTATTTTCTTTTTTTTTCCATTTTGCTCTGTGTCACGTAGTAATTATATATATATATATATATATATATATATATATATATATACAAGCCAATATATTACAAATAGATCAGCTCAGATGGAATCCATATTTGTGATCAGATGGAAAGTTTCAAGATAGTTCAAGAGTTGTTGATTAATGGATATCTCCCTTACTTTGGAAAGAGTAGAGTGAAGTGCAATAAGGTGATAATAGGATGGGAGAGATTTGTCATCCTTTTTGGGGACTGGGTAAATATCAGCAAATTTCCAAACAGAGGAAAAACACCAGTAGAATAAGAAAGTGTAAAAAGGTGACACAAAACAGAGGCAAGTTCAGGAGCACAGGTTATAAGAACAAGTAGAGAAATGCCATCAGGACTTTGGGCTTTCTTGGCATCAAGATTGTTCAAAAATTCTTCTGACATCCTCTTGATGGAAGATCACAGTGGACATTGAATGTTCTGGAAATGATAGGAGGTGGTTTTCACATGATTCGCTTTCACATTCCTGTAATGCCAACAAACAAAAGGCTTTGAATGGCTATTGAGAGAGGCTCCATTGGATTAGAGATCATCACCAGGTTGTGATATGAGATGCCTAGAAGACCACTGACATTGACCATGTACTCTGGAGGATTATTTGCAAGAAAAAGATCAAGAGTATTGAGTGTGTGGTAAGAATTGCATGGTATTCTGGCAGGTAAATGAAAAAGCTGAGCATTATTAATTGCAAAAGCCTTGGTATCTGAACCATCCAGGCCCATGCAACTAGAAAATGGAAACCAACTGGAGTTATGAATTTTAAAATCATCATGGAAAATTACTACTCTGTATTTTGAAAAAAAATTCATTAATGTTTTCGTTGGTGTTTCAGAATTATTTTCTAATGCTGATTTCAAAACTGACTTCTCTTTGTTTCCATCACGACAAGTTTCTTCAAAAATCACAAAATATAATTTGATTTTTCACAAAATTTTATTATTGGTAGAATTTGTACTCTGGAATTATAACAAAATGCTACTTTTTTCGAAAAATTTATGTTTAAATACATGTTGAAAATACTGTTAAAAAAGGGCAGTATGGTTAAAAGTCCACTAAACAATCAGCTCTCATTTCATTTCTTTGATTTTCTTGCAGATCTTTCAACTTTACAGTCCCTCTTCGGCATATGGCAATAGTTGGCCATGTTGACATTCCACCTCACCTGGTACCCCATCGCCATGTCTTTAATGTCTGAGTTGAACCTCTCACCCTGTTCTTTGTTAACACTTCCTAGATTTTCTGGGAAGTAGTCGATGTGGGAGTGAAAAAATATACTTTGTCACTCACGTTACAACCCAGCTTCTTGAAGTTTTCCAACGTATTTTCAACAATGTTCTTATAGTCTGGATCCTTGTTGTCCCTAAGAAGTTCTCAATAACTGATTTGAAGCCAATCCATATACTGTTTTTCTTTTTTATTCATAGTTCCCTCAAAATCTCTGTCCCTCATCAGTTTGCAAATTTGAGATCCAACAAAAATAATTTGTTTTAACTTCTCATGGGTGATCAGTGGGAATTTAATATAGAGGTAGTTGAAGCAGGGAACTTTTTGAGGTAAAGTTCTCAAACTGGGTTTGTTCATCAAACCCAGTTTGATGAACAAGGGTGGAAGGAGGACAGTTTCAGGGTCCGCTAGTAATTTATGAACTATGTTCTTGGATCTATGCCACAAACTGCCCCCCTCTTTGGCTAGACCTTGACATCCCAGTGTTTTATCCTTGCCCAACTGTCCCACTCACACAAAAACAAGTCATTTTTGTGTAGCCAGATTGCTATCCAAATAATAAGCCTATCACTTTAAAGTCTGCACAGACCAACCAACCATGTTTTTCATACTTAATATTTGTCAACAACTTTTTCAAGTTTTCATATGCCTTCTTTCAAATGCACAGAGTTAGCTACAGGAATTCACCCATATTAAGTTTCATTGTGAAGCAGCACATCTTTGAGACTCCTCTTTGATGAGTCAATAAAAAGTCTCCACTGTGTAGGATTGTAACTAATTCCTAAATAGTTCATTAAGCCATTTATATTACTGCAACAAACTATAGAATTGTTCTCCTCAGAAAATTAGGGGACTAGTTCTTATTCTCCATGCAAGAAACATCCCTAGAAGATTTTTCAACTTAAATCTAGAACCAAGGAGTTCTACAGATTCCTTTGGTAACTTTAAATCTCTTACCAGATCATTGACTTTGTGCTGTGTAAACAGTTGAGGGTTAACAGCTGTGTAAAGAGACTAAATGTCTCCAGGCATGTAGACTGCAGTTTCATCTTCAGAAGTTGAAATACTTTCAGCACTGGAGAATTCAACAGCACTCTCTGCTGCTGAATTCTCCAGTATAAGTGGAAGCATGGAAACAGCACGTTATCTCTATGGGATTGGTATAATGGCAGATGGAATATTAGGATACCCAATGCTCTTCCTACTCTTTGTATTGTATCCCTCTACATTAACTAAGCAAAAGTAACAATCATCACCGTGGTTTGTAGTTTCCTGCCAAATCATGGGAATTGCAAATGGCCTCTTTTTACCATTTTTTTCACAATCTCAATGCTTCAACACAGACTTGGCAAACTTTGTGGTGCCTGTTGTCATCTTGGTCACAAGAGTTTCACTCCAAAATAAGAACAGTACACATTTTTTTACAAATTCTGTAATATCTTGTCTTTGCTTGAGGACTACATATCTGCCACAAATATAACAAAATAATTTTGGATTGTTCAAACACTTGTGTGAAGAGACATTTTACCCACTTTTCAGCACAAGTTTGACACAATAACCTCAGATATAAACTGAGCCCGCACTGATAAACACTGCTGCATGGAGCTCTCAAGGTCAAGAAACGAATGACTGAAGGTAGTGTTGCCAATATGTGAAGATTTACTTTACAAATTTCCTGAATTTATTCCTAACTTAATATATTCAATAATACAACTCGTGACATCAACTTAAGTGATTTGTGAAAAAGTGGTATGTGATAGAAAAAACCGAATAACATTTCTGAAACCAGCAGTCCTGATTTAGAAAAAAAACTCAGTTAAAAACAGCTTTTAGTTTACAAACATCAGAGTGGTGTTATTCATTGTTAGGAAAGTTAGATCAGAGAAAGTGGAGTTTCAAAGAAGTCAAAGAGTTTGGAGTAATTAGTGGAGTTTTGGGAATGATAGAATGAACAGATGAATTTGATAGAATGGGGTAGAGAAAACTAGAGGAGATCAAAAAGAGGAACTTCAAATTAGGAAGCCTGTGTCAAGGATTACCAGAGTGGAAATAGGCGCAAGTCTATATTTGAAGTAAAGGAACCCTTACCCTGGTCCCATTGTTATTTTTGGTATTTATTAATAATATTCATGAAGTCATATTAGGCCTAATGTCTAAGAATGCAGATGATACAAAAGTTGGCAGGGTGGTTAATGAAAATAATTATGGTATGCTACTTTCAAATGCAGGATCAATATAAATTAGGTAGATCTAATAGTCAACAAGATCTATATAAATTAGGCAGATGGGCTGAGAAGTGGCAGTTGGAGTTTTAGATTAACAGCTGCAAGGTACTTCATATGGCTAACAATAACCCAAAATGATTGTATCAACTGTGTGTTACCACACTCAGGATAGTGTAGAATGAAAAAGATCTGGGGATAATTCTGTAGTCATATACGAAGTTCTCTGAGCAATGCAGATAGGCTGCCAGGACAGACCTTTGGGTTTTTTCAATGATATACAAGAATTTTGCCAGTAGGGATAAAGAAGTGATTATCCTGTTGTACATGGCAGTGGTTAGGCCACATCCTGAGTACTTCTTACAGGTCTGGAAGCCTCATTTTCAGAAGGAAGGTCTGTTGGACTGGGTGGGTATAGAGAAGAGCAGTAAGTTTAGTGAGAGGAACAAAAGGCTGCCCTTACTGGGAAAGGCTTCAGTTCTGCAATTGCAACATTTGGAGACGAGACGCGTGTGAGGAGCTGTTTTTGGCTCTGAATGGATTCAGTAAGCTCAGTTGCCGATGGAATCCTTCCTCTTGCTCAGACAATGCACATGAGGGGACATAAATTCAAATTGAGGAAGGATAGTTGTGCAGAAATTTGTCTTCTGGCAGCAGGTCATTGATTGTTGCAACAAACTTCCATCTGGTTTTGTAGAAGTAGATACTTTGAATAAATTCATGGAAGAACTAGACAAACTCTTAGAGAGTGATATGGGAATTTTCCTTTTTTTTTTAGCTGATGCTATATAAGCTTGCTTTCTTGCATCATTTGCCACTACTAATACTTATTTTTGTCATGAGCCACTTATACAGCTAAGATAACTCCAGATACAAGATAAATATAAATGGCATAAACTGTTACCATTAGAGATATATGTAGTCATTATGTCTTCATCACATATCACCATACTAATGATTTGTGTGTTATTTCTTATTGGTGTTTGGAGTCATGCCCCATGTCTAAATATAACATACATTTAGAATTACCTAGTATAAAATTATTTTTAATATTTTAAAAATTGATCCACTGCCTAGAAAATGGCAACATTATTGCAACAATATTCAAATACTTTAACTGTTCTGCTTATATGAATTGTTATTTTATTTTTATGACAGAAATTTTCAAGAAGGTTACTCTAATGCAGAATTGCAAAGGAAAGGAGTCTGTCTTCAGAAATTAAAATTACATTCTTGCCACACTGGCCTTTATGGCCATAGCATTTGTGAGTTTGTACCATATTTCTCTAGAAAAGAGTTTCCATCCTATAGTATTACTCCAGGTAGGTTTAAATTACACACAAATATCCTTTTTTTTTTTTTTTTTTTTTAATTTCTTTTAATCTACTGTTAGCTGTTTGTTTTAAACATGCTGTTCTGTGATTGGTAGACTTTTGATTATATGCAATTGTATATGTGCATGTGTAAATACATGTTGTGACCATTGTAGTTGTTAGTAGTGCAGAAATATAACACAAATATTACAAGCAATACTGCATATTCCTAACTTGATAATTTTTTTGAATGTTGATCTCTGAACTCTCTAACACTGTATTGCAACTAAATATTAGCGTGGGATAGTATTTTTCTGAGCGTGTGAAAATTTCTCGTATCAGCATGGGAAACATTTTAATGCTGTTTTGCTATTCGTTCTTGTGCTGTCAACTAGATCAGATAATTTTTTTGTTAAACATGCCAAAATTTAAATCTGTCACAAAATTTTGTATGGAATTGTGGATTGCCAGTCACGAAAAATATTTTATTATGGATAGCATTATTGTGTTCTGTGTTGTTTCTAAAAAGAAAAATTCATGAGAAAAAATTCAGATCAACCAATGTGGGAAAACAGCATCATACGTTATGGCCAAGCAAAGGAAAATCAAGGAAAAATTTCCAGAGCAATTTTTTTAACTAAGCCATGTACTTCACAAGAAGAGAAAAGTGATTTTTCAAAGGCCCTGGTAAGCAGTAATATCCCTTTTAATAAGTTAAACGATCGAGTCTTCATGCAATTTTTGAAAGAATATTGTATAAATCAAAATATTTCAGATAAATCTATCTTGAGAAAAATTACCTTAATGCTATTTATGACTACATTATTTGCAAAATTTGTCAAGATAGTAGAGAAAACTACATGTGGATGTATGTCGATGAAACAACAGATGTTTTTGGCCACTATATTTCACATTTTATACGTGAAAAATTTAGATGCAGAACCATTGCATCTGTATTTACTTGCTTGTAAGACCTTCAAAAAAGGTGAATTACTCTACAATAGTAATATTAATGATTCTTTGCAGTTATTATGGCTAGAATTGATCATAGCAAAAGAGTTGCATTTTGTTAGTGACCTGAACCCAAATCTGATCCATGTTACTTGTGTAGCCCATGGCTTACATAGGTTGGCAGAGGCAATTTGGGAGAATTTTGATGAAATTAACAAACTTAATTTTAGAATAAAAAAAGATTTTGTTAAAAGTGCCTTCAAGAATAGCAACTTATAGAAATATGCTACCTACTCTTACTCTCCCACCTGATCCTATTCTCACAAGATGGGGGAATATGATTACAAGCAGCATCATTTACAGTCAGTCCTCGTATAGCATGATAGTTGTGTTCCTAGAAACCCTCGTGCAATGCAAAATCGTGCAATATAAACAACAGGCCCTATGGGAAAAATAGGGTTAAGTGCTGACTACCCAAGATTGAACACACATTTGTAACCAAAACATTACCAAACACAATAAATAATCGTAATAAAATACTTACGTATTTTATTACGACTATTACGTAATAAAATATTGCTAATGCTTTTGCTTCTATCGTAAGAAAACGTGTTTTTTGTTTCATTTTCTATCCAAACAGATGACAGCCGTTCCATCTCTCCCAATTCTTTGTGTCTTAATCTAATGGATTTTAATTACACTTTGAGTTGTTCCTGCTATGAAAGTTGTTTTTATTTTCTCTGCATTCTTTGTAATTCTCAGCATTGTCTCATTTAGGTCTGTAGCACGTGCAATATCACATGGTCTTTCATTTCGCTCAAAGCGTTTCAAAATTTCATATTTTTTCTCTATCGACAGAGGCGAACTGGCCATAAGCCTTACAGGGGAAATCCTGGTGGGCCGGAGGCCGGTGTGATTGTGGCCATAAACCATAGTATGAGGCCACTATAAATTTTCCCGGGTAAGAATTTTTGATCCAGTCTGCCTGTTTATCGATATTGCTTTTCTTTTTCTCTCTGAATCTGCAGTGTCTTCACAAGGATGCTTCCTTTTCACACCTTTTAAGTATTTTACTCATTTTTAGGGAATAAAGCACAATTACAAAACGAGGAGGCACGCTTGATATAAACAAAGCTGCGCGCGTGTAGCAACTGAATAAACAACACCGTAAAGGCAGAGATACACTATTAACACTTCACATTTTACTAAAGCACATTTCTGGAGGTCACTACCATAAAACAATAAAAACAATTTTCAGTTGCGTTCCTGCTAGTGGAATCTGTTATAAACTGGTAGTAAACTCGATCTAATTGCATTTGCGATTATACAGATTGCTGGAATTGTGTTGGTTTTTACGTTATTATGGTGAAATGTGTTTCCCCTTCACTGATATAAAAAACATAAATACATTTTCAGAATCTTCTCTTCATTCCTATCGTGTTGCGTTCGGTTGGGGGTGATTCTGCGTTCGATTGCCATTTCTTGTAAACACAAAGGCGAATCGTGCATAAGTGAATTCGGTTCGTGTTATATAAGATATCGTTCCCCTATTTATAAATCGTGTATGATCGAATTCGTGTAGTGCAAACACGTGTTATATGAGGACTGACTGTATTGCTAAAAATTTTAATTCTATTAAAGAATTTGTTGATTCCTTGGACAGTGTGCATTCAGTTGCTCTTTCTTTCCCACCTATTCCTGTTCTCACAAGATGAGGAATATGGTTACAAGCAGCATCATTTATTGCTAAAAATTGATTCTTTAAAAGAATTTGATTCCTTGGATAGTATGCATTCAGTGGCTATTAGTAGTGCTAAGGCAATGCTTTGTGATTCTTTTGCTATAAAATATTTATTATTCATCCAAACCCATTTCATCCCATTACCTAGTTATATAAGCAAATGTGAAACGTGGGGACTTTATTTGAGCGATGGAGAGATGGAAAAAGTTGAATTGCAGATTTTAGCCATGCTTGGAGGCATAGGAGAAGAAATAAGATACAATAATAATTTTTTAGAAAAGAACTCAGGATTTCACAGTTTAAGAAAATAGATCAATTTATAATTGGAAAAGGAAATGAACTTCCATGTCAAATAGAGACTTTGAAAGCTCACATTTTTAAATATGACCCAGTCACTTCCAGAGAAGTAGAAAGGTTATTCTCTGCATATAAAATGATAAACAAATTTACAGTGGACCACTTTGAGAAATGTATTGTAACAAAAATTATTCCAGGTGTGGGTTTGAAAGGGAAAACTCAAAAAGTTGTTAATTTTTCATAAACAGTTTTATTATTTAAAAATGTTGAATACAAAGAAATTGTGGTTCAATTAATTGTAATACATGTAAAAATTGTAGTACATATTTTTGTATATTTTAGTGCATATTTTATCTGTTTTATAATGCATGTAATCTGATGTCTAGTGATTAGATGACAATTCCTTAAAATTTTGTTTAGCCAAACTAAACAAAATTAAATTTTTTTTTTTTTTTTTTTTGTTTGGCTTAATTTTAAATTCTTAATACTGTTTCATACATACTTATTACCAACTGCAGAGTGGCTATTACAGAAATAGGGAATCCTTGTGTGATTGCCTTTCCTTTTAATTTTGATGGTTGATTCTTGAAAAAGTCATTAGGATTTTTAGTACACAGGAACTCCCTGACTTACACAAGGGTTGCATTCCGTGGAATGCTACGTAAGTCAAAATTTCCCCCATGCTTGTGTAGCACTTGCAACTGTGCTCGCTGAATTGATTGAATCAAAAAAGAAATGTTCAGCAAACATGTAAATAGAATTATTTATTGTATTTATTCAATTTTTTATCTCATGCGCAGAAAAAATTACAAAAGCGTGCAATTTAAAAAAATTTCAAAATTATAAAATTACAAAAAAAGAGAGGAGACAGGCATAACGTCAGCAAGTTTTACCTCTCGAGCATAGTTTCCAGAATCGATGCCGTTAGCTGATACGTATGTTGCTGTGGAGGCTGAGGGCTGTGGAGATTTAGAAGGGGGTCAACTGCTCAACCTTACAAAAGAATATATTAATGGAAGACTGGACTGTGGCTTATTCTTTTCATCATAGATTTCTTTGTAGCAAGCAAGCATATCATTCACCCCTCTGTTAACTTTTAAGAATCGTTCGCTGTCAGGATCGATCTTTTTAAACCTCACCATTGCCAATGCAATTTCATGAAATGCCATTGCCATCTCTCTGGTGATGAAGTGTCTGAGCTGCTCATTTGGTTCATCTTGAGCTTCATCAGCATTTTCTTCTTTCACTATCGCTGCCTGGAAGTCTAAGTTCTTTGTTAGATAATTCCTTCTCTTCTTCCTCTATTAGCTCCTCCATGTCTTTGGCATCAACTGAAGTAGCTCTGCAACCTTTACAATCTTATCTGTAACTAACCTCTTTGCATGATTTGTTGTTTTCAAATCCTTCGAAGCCTTTTATGTGCTGTGGGCATATTTTCTTCCATGTGCCATTTAAACAACTTTTAGTAATTTCCTCCCAGGCCTTATTAATGTTCAAGATGGTGTGGTAAATATTATAAGATTTCCAAAAGTCTCTTAGCATAAAATTTTTCTCATCATCTACTGCAGACAATGCCCGAGCAAATGTGCGTAAATAGTGTGCTTTTAAATTCGAAATATTACCCTGATCCATAGGTTGGATGAGTGAAGTTGTGTTTGGTGGTAGAAATATGACTCTCACGTTTGAATTGAAATCATCTAGATGAGTAGGATGTCCGGGAGCATTATGTAGTAGAAGAAAAATCCTGAAAGGAATGTTGTTGTCTTTACGATATTTTCAACCTCGGGAATGAAGCAGCATTTAAACCAATCCTCAAACTGAGATTTTTATCCATGCTCTCCAGTTCGATTGGAAATGCATAGGTGGGGTGGCTTTATTGATGCCTTTAAATGCACGAGGATTTCTAGAATGGTACACAAGCAGTGGTTTTAATCTGTAATCTCCCACATTAGACCCCAAGCAGGAGCGTGGCCCTATCTTTTGACACCGTGAAACCTGGCATTGTATTTTCCTCTTTGGCAATGTATGTTCGATCCAGCATTTTTTCCCTATACAGAGCAGTCTCGTTAACATTAAAAATTTGCTGCGTTGAATAGCCGCCTTCATCAATAATTTTTTCCAACACATCACAATTTTTCTATAGCTGCAGAATCAGCACTTATGACTTCACCGCATACTTTAACATTGTAGAAACCAGAGCTATGCTTGCACCTATTAAACCACCCGTTGCTTGCCAGGAACTTGGCTTGGGGTTCGCCATACTTTACCCTTAATATCTTTATAAATACTTGTTGTATTTTTCTCTTTTTTTTTCCAATACAGAGCAGTTTCATCAACGTTAAAAATTTGCTGCGTTGCTTTTGCTTGAATGGTCATTAGACTCAGGGGTGCTTCTGAATCTGATTTTCCATCCATATTATTAACAGCTGTTCCATCTTTGATATAGCACCTGAATGCTGTTTTGTGATCATTGTTGATCTTAAGTGCGTTGATCCTTTGACAGTGGGCTATACGTGCACTATCCTTTAAAATATTATTCACTGTTGAAGCAGCGAGACTTAATTCCCTTGCAATAGATGACAAACTTTGTCCTGCTTCATACTTCTTAATCATTTTCATCTTCATTTTTAAATCAATTTTGTTTCATTTATTGGCACTACCACCACTTGCACTTTTCATTAGTCACTTTCCCTTCATCATTGTAATACATAAATAGGAATGAAGAGAAGTTTCTAAAAATTTGTTTTTTATATGATTGAAGATTTCAGTGAAGAGGAACACAATTCACCATAATAGCGTAAAAACCCACAAAATTGCATTTCCGTGCAATGGTGTGAACCGTGCGCAGACACCATAGTTCATGTCGCAGACTTGCTGAGACATATGTGGTACATATAGATTGTCGGTCATTCTGCAACCACTATAGCTGATGAAGGCGTCCGTTGCTGCCGAAAGCTCCTGTGTTAGTGGTTCTATTGATTTTAAAAAACTTTTATGCTTTTAATTTTATATATTTTATTGTAGTTTATTCTTGTTATACAACATTTATTTTATTTTAATATGCAGTTATACAATCAGTATGCATATATTTTATTTTATATTATCATAATAAAGGCATTTTATAGATTCGAGTCAGTGTTATTTAGTAGCATTACAGATGAATTACAGAGTTTCTGACTCTAGAGGCCTTTTCAGTGAATCACATAATTGCAGTTATTGGTATTATCGCAAATGCGATAAGATCGAGTTTACTACCCATTTATAATTAGATGCACTAACAGAAAAGCCCAATAAATCAGAAAGCGCAAATTGTTTTTGTTGTTTTATGGACACAACCATAAAACATATAATACAAACATATGATAACGATGAAAATGTAGTGCAATTTCCATTATGAATATGACCTTTTAGAGAGTTAAATAGCTTAGTAATATAGAAAAATTTTCAACTTCCAAGGACTTGGAATGAATTACAAAAAAAAAAAAAAAAAAAAAGTGTAATTGGGTTCACATTATGATATTTTCATGATACCTCCATTTTTTCCTACAGGATGCAAAATACATTTCCACGATTTTTTTTAAGTTTGCACCGGCAGGCAAAAACTTACGTAAAGTTGACTTTCCGTAAGTCGCGCATTACATAAGTCAAGGAGTTCCTGTACAGAGCATTACTTCAGAGAAAAGAAACATACTTGGTATTATTATATAATAATTTTAAATTAAAATTAATTCCATTTTACCACTTATACATCATCATCATGAGCCATTTTCAATCCACTGCAGGATGAAGGCCTCTCTAGCAACTTTCTATTTCCTTCTGTTTTGTGCAATGGCCATCCATTTACTACCCACGAACTCGCAAATTTCATTGGTCCATCTCTGTTGTTGTCTCCCAGGTTTTCTTTTAGCTCCTCTTGGTTACCATTCTGGTTATTTTCTTAGTCCATCTGTCATCATATATTTGAGCTGTGTGTCCTTCCCAAGACTGTTTCAGTTCTTTAGTTTTGATAAGAATGTCTTTTATTTGTGTTTGCTGCCTAATCCATGTGTTTCTCTTTTTATCTAACAGTCTGATTCTTAATATAATTCATTCCTTTCTCTGCTGTGTAGTTTTCAGCTTCTCTTCCATTCTTTTTTGTGAGTGCCCAAGTTTCCCTTCCATAAGTCATGGTGGGGAGTATACATTGGTTCATTATTTTATGTTTCAGACAAATTGTTCCTCAGCATGTTTGACTACCCAGGGGTTCACATCTGGTGAGTATGGGCTTGGCACTCCCAGGTTCCTGAGCTGGATGTCATCATCCTTCTGCTTCTTGGTGATTCCTTTCTATACTTCTCTCTCTATCTCTCAGGGTAACTTGAATTTTTTTGGCTGGTGCAGCATAAGCCTCAGGCTTCCTTCCACCATATGGCTAATAATAATATTTCCTGAATGTTATTCATCCAAAATTTATTCTTCTCTTGACTTCTAGCCATTTATTATTACAGCTAATGACTTGTCCCAAAGAAGTATATGAATCCACCTTTTCATTTATTGCTCTTTCAATGATTATATCCCTTTCTGTGGCATACTTGTTCACACTTACCACTTGTACATATTGCAAGTGCTATGTTTGCCAGGAACTGTGGTTACCAGAAATAAAAAATTAAATTCTTAATTAACTGTTAACAGGAGAAAATTAGAGAACTTGCTATCACAACAGGAAGTACCTGCAGCACTTTGCAGTAATGGCACTATCTGTATTCATGCAAAAGCATCAGTCTTTTGCTTGAATACAAGTACCTTACCTCATAAATAACAAAAAAAAAAACTGAGAGAAAGGTAAGGGAACTACAGGTATGATTTAAGCATGGTGGATGCCCTCGAAGGATCTAAATTGCTCTCAGCTGCCCAAATCAATGCCAGAGCTTGCACTTGGTCATCACGCAACACAGTGGCAACCCCCAAGGCAGAATGTGCTGGTCCCACAGGAACAAGTAGTTGTTGGTGACTCTATTGTCATGGAAACGGGGAACATGCTTTGTAAAAAGGATAGGTGTAACAGGACAAAGGGCAAAGGTTGATGACGTTGTAGAGCGGATATCATCTTTTAAGGACACAAAAGGTGATATAGTTGTACACGTTGGCACTAATGATATTAAGAGTAGGAGACTGGCAGAATTACTTAACAAGTACAGGTCACTGTTGAAAAAAAGCCGTGAATTAGGGTTGAATTTGAAAGTGTCTGCAAATCTGCCCAGACACGATAGGAGGGAGTATATGATGAGAGCCTTGTCGATCAGTTCAGCCCTGGAAAAATTGTGCAAGGCTCAAGAGGTAGAATTTTTTTCAGCCTGGTCTGTACTTATTAACAGGAGAGACTGCTTCTACAGGGATTGGATAAACTTAAATAGAAAGGGTGCGAGAATATTTGCTGATGCTATCGAGGCAGTGTTAGGTGGGTCAGAAAACTGCTAGCTTGTGGGGGGATACAAGGACTAATAGATTAACAGTAGCCACTGGCAGAAGTGAAAGTGATTCTTGCACTGCTTCTATTGGAATGAGCAGAAGCCTGGAAAACAAGATGCAGGATATTTCAGAGACTGCTGGGAGTCATTGCGGTACAAGTAAACACATGGGTTGTGTTAGGGTAGCTAAGAATAGGAACAGGTGCATGTATACTTGCGTTTACAACAATGCTAGGAGTTTGGTAAATAAATTTGATGAATTTGCTATCGAGGCAGTGTTAGGTGGGTCAGAAAACTGCTAGCTTGTGGGGGGATACAAGGATTAATAGATTAACAGTAGCCACTGGCAGAAGTGAAAGTGATTCTTGCACTGCTTCTATGTGATGCTCAAAGCATCAAAGGCGGATATTGTTAGGATATCAGAGATGTGGTGTCACACAGATATAAGGAATGCAGAACTGGAATTTGGGGAGTACAATGACTACAGAAAGGATAGACAGGATAGGAAGGGAGGAGGGGTTATGCAATTAGTTAAAAAAAACACAAAATCCAAGGAAGTGAAGCCAGTGGACATCGCTGGACAGTGCAGTGTCTAGTCAGTTTGGTGTGACATAAGCATTGGGAGATCAAAATTGAGAGTAGGAGTGTTCTATAGGCCTAATGACTCTGATGAGTATAATAAGAAACAGTACAGGGAAGTAGAGTGTGCCAGTAAATCAGTCTTATAATGGGGGATTTTAATTTCCCAGATATTGAATGAAATTTGTGAGTTGGTCACTCACACACTAGCAATGCTTTTGTGGATCTATTGGATGATTGTTTTCTTCATCAGCATGTTCGGGAGGCAATTAGAGGGAGTAATACTCTTGATTTGATTATCAGTAGTGATTCTTCTTGCATTAAGAATCTGCATATAAAGGAACCACTAGGTGGCAGTGATCACAGTGTGCTGAAGTGGGATTTACTCAAAGAGGTAACTACCATCAGGGATAAAGGGAAGGGTTATTGCTTTCGTAAAGGCAGCTATGATGGTCTGAGACCGTATTTAAATTCGATACAGTGGGACCCACTGATGATGTTATCAACAGCAAATTCAAAATGGGAAGCATTCAAAGAACTTATCTTGGAAGCTACTAGGCTTTACATACCAACTAAGAAATATTGTTCAAGGTTTAGGCCTAAATGGATGTCAGATGAACTAATGAGACACATGGCAGAGAAGAAAAATGCATGGGATACATACAAATTAACATGTGACACAGAAGCCTATGATAGATATAAGCTGGTCTGTAACCAAGTCACAAAGGAGGTTAGGCAGGCAAAGGCAGATTATGAGAAATCTTTGGCAAAGGATGCAAAGAAAAACAGCAAAGAGTTCTTTACTTATGTTAACTCTAGAAGGAAGGGGATTAATCAGATTGGTCCACTTGATATCGATTGTTCAACTGTTGATGATCCTGCTCAGATAGCTAACAAACTAAATGAATATTTTGCATAGACATTCACACATGAGGAGTTATTTAGCGAGGAGAATGCCAGAGGTGTATTCAACTCTGGCAGTAAGCTAGATAATCTTGTAATAACTGAGAGTAAAGTGGAGGAGAAATTTTTGAATATAAACACAAGAAAGGCACCTGCGATGGATGGGATCTATCCAGTTATATTAAAGGAGGCAGCAAAGGAAGTAAGCAAACCCTTAGCCATAATTATGAGAGCTTCCTTGGACTCAGGGGAGGTACCCACAGACTGGAGATGTGCAAATGTGATCCCAATTCACAAAGGAGGATCAAAGGCTGACACAAGCAATTATAGACCTGTGAGTTTAACTTCTGTTCCAGGAAAATTAATGGAGGCACTGGTTAAAGAAGCACTGCAGGATCATCTAGACAAGACTTCAGTTATAGCTCGGTCACAGCATGGTTTTGTTAAGGGGAAGTCTTGCCTGACCAATTTGATTGGATACTATGATGCAGTCACAAAAGAGCTGGATACAGGGAATAACTTTGATATTATATACTTGGATCTTAGAAAGGCTTTTGATACTGCTGCACATGGAAGACTGGCTGCACAAATTGGAGCAGTGTGGCATTGGAGGAAAATTGCTGCTATGGATAAAGGGGTGGTTGTGGGGGAGAAGACAGAGAGTGGTAATCAATGGACACTGCTCATCGTGGACTAATGTTATTAGTGGAGTCCCTCAGGGTTTAGTGTTGGGTCCGTTATTGTTTTCTGTATTTATAAATGATATTGATGATGGTATATCAAGCTTAATGTCCAAGTTTGCAGACAATAGAAAGGTTGGCAGGTTTGTTAAGGACACTTCTGGCACTATGCTGCTGCTGCTGCAACAGGATCTGGAAAGGTTGAGCAGATGTGCTGAGAGGTGGCAAATGAAGTTTAACATTGACAAATGTAAAGTACTACATTTGGGAAACAGGAACCCCAGAGCAACGTATCAACTCTGTGGTAATACACTGACTGTGGTTGAGAATGAAAAGGACATGGGGGTATTTGTGCAGGCAGATTTGAAGTTCTCTGAGCAGTGCACAGGCTGAAAGAGTAGCTCATGGTGTATTGTCAATGATATACAGGAATTTTTCTAGCAGGGATAAGGAGGTGATTATCCCTTTGTATAAGGCAATGGTTTGGCCACACCTTGAGTACTGTATACAGATCTTGGAGGCCTCATTTCAAGAAGGATGTAGAGCTGCCTGAACGAGTACAGAAAAGGGCAACAAGATTAGTGAATGGAACAAAGGGTTGCTCTTACAAAAAAAGGCTTAAGTTTTACAAATTAAAGTGTCTGGAGACTAGGCACCGGTGAGGTGATCTGATAGAGGTGTATAAAGCCTTGAATGGTTTGAGCATGCTTAATGCTGATGGGATTCTTCCTCTTGCTCAGAATAATCACCTGAGAGGGCATAAATTTAAATTGAGGAAAGACAGATGTAGAATAGATGTGCAGAAATTTGCCTTTATCCAGCGGGTAGTTGGTTGGTGGAACAGACTTCCATCCCTTGTTGTGGAAGTTGATAGCCTAAATAAATTTAAGGCTCAGTTGGACAGGTATTTCGAACGAATGGAGGGGTGAAGTGGAAGTGTTTTTTTTTTTTTTTTTTTTTTTTGCTGATGCTGCATAAGTTTGCTTTCTTGCATCATATGCCTCTACTAATGCTAATAATCATACAAACACTGAAAATCTACAGGTGTGGGTGTCCTGTCCACACCTGTGGAGTTTTGTTTGCGTAGAGGTAATAGTATGTAACTTGTAAATGTAACACAGTGTAATTATGGAAATATGTTTAATTTTCATTTAAAATTATTATTGTGTAATACAAAGTAATACCACTTTTTTTTTTTTTTTTTTACTTTTTCATGTGTTAGAAGTAATAAAACTGATATGGGCAGCATGCAGTCCATTGTGCCTTCTCTCTTTTTCTTGGCTTTACCTGTATACCTTACGTACTCTTCCTTTTGATTTTGTTTTTGAATTATTTCTTCCATTTAGTTGATCAGTTTCGATTAATTAGTATTACTGTAGCTTTATTTGTTTTATGTACTTTATTATGTTTTTATATATTTTAATATGCATATTTGCACATGTTTTGGCTTAGTTTTTTTGCCTCTGGTTGATGCCAAAATTTACATTTTGTAGCTTTGTTTATGTTTCACTAGGACATGCTTTCCTTAGTTTAGTCTATCATAGGTTGCATAGGAATACCAGTGAATGCCTGGCTGCTTCTTAGCAGCAGCAATGGAAATTTGACCCTTTGGGTTCTACAGTTTGATCCTTCTTGGTATGTAGAGGGTTAAGTAGTTTGCACTTTTGTTTTATTTTCTAAAGTACTATACATTCTTTATTAGGCTAACCTGTCACATTGGTTGTATTGATGGTTGTTGAAATGTTCAGAAAAAGGTTTTGTTACCTATTTCTTGGTTCTTAATGCAAATATTCAGATACTACTTTATTTCTTTTAGAAATAAGTAATAACATACTTCTTAATGTATCAGAAAAAAAAAAAAAAAGAGCTCCATTCACAAATTATGAAATGGAAACCAGGAAACTTTAGCCTTTGCACTATTTTAACACCAGCAGGATATGATTGGCTGACTCATTTTTTGTCACGTTCCTTTGACCAATTAATTTGTTTAACAGAATACTGTTGACTGTTTAAAGATCTGTACTAAAAGCCCATTATACAGTGGATTCTGGTTATTTGGGCCACTGGTTAATCGGGGCAGCCATTTATTTGGGGCAAATCTTAAAGAACAGAACCCAATCGAGAAAATAGCCTGTGTTTACTTCGCTTAATTGGAACAACATGCTGTTTAATCGCGGCGTGAACTGCAGCACTCGAGATTACCCTAAGATTGTCTCCAACCATACCTCATGGTTTGGTCGGATTTCTGGAGGTCACAACCATAAAATAATAAAAACATTTAGCAGTCGCCTGTTTATTGGACTTTTCTGTTAGTGCAATCTATCATAAACAGATAGTAAACTTGGTCTTGTTGAATTTGTGATAATACTGACAGCTGTAATTCTGTGGGTTATTATGGTGAAATATGTTTACACTTCTATGGAATCTTCAATCATATAAAAAAATTAATTTTCAGAATCTTCCCATCATTCCTATTTTTAAAGCTTCGTAACTTGTTACTCCGTTCTCACTTGCACATATCGTGTTACTTGCAATTTGTGTGTGCCATGTTCTTTGTTATTGATTGCTTATCTTTTTACTATTTTAAATTTTAACCCCCACCCACAAATGTCAGTGAACAGAAATGTCAACTAGTTAGTATGTACATATTACAGTACGTATTAATTATTCCAATTATCACGTATATTGTTCCGATTTTCACGTATCATTTAATTTATAAGGTAATAAGAGGGTAAATTTGTGCTTAATATATTTTTACTTTTATAGCCTGTGGATAATATTCCTCCTATTTTTGCTAATTAGAATTGCCGTTTAATAGAATTAAAATTCAATTCACAAAGGTGATCACAATGACTGGTGCTTTCTACACATCGTATAGTGAATGGTACTTTGCTATGGTCACTCCATCGTAACGTGATTTGATTGTATAGTGAACCAATTGTAAAGCGGGCATCCACTGTATTTTTAAATATTTATGTGAAACTTTGCATAATTGGGGCAGCCGCTTAATCAGCCCAAAATGCACTAGTCCCGATGTGTTCCAAATAACCGGAGTCGACTGTACTACTTGTTGAAACTTGTGGTGACCATAAAAAGAAAGAACTTTCAGTTCAACTTCAAAGCCTCTACACCTGGCACTTCAAATTTGCTGAATCTGATTCAAACCATGTTTCTTCAGCAAATGTACTAATATTGTTCAGTATAAGAATAAAGCATATCACAGTTTGCTTGTATCCAAATATGACCTTAAATCTTATATTTATAAAGCAAGTTATTAGTAAATCCAAATTCTGTTTTGAAAAGGATAGTGGTTGGGAAACTTGATTTTTGTCCATTTGGAAGTTGAATCTTTTGGTTTTTTGTTGAAGCTGTTAGACACAATTTCCTTTCCATTTATACCTTCACCTTTGTAACATCTTGATCTAATGGTCAAGCTAACTTATTAGCATCTTGCTTTACATATAATTCATCCATAAATGATCTTGGTAAATCTTTTAATACCATACTGAATTCATTCCATGTAATGTTTCCCTTGTTCCAATGGAAAGGGAATAGTAGATACTTTTTTTTTGCCAATACTGTATAAACTTGCTTCCTTGCATAGTTTTCTGTTACGAATACTAAAACCTCAAAGTTAAATTTAACAATGGTTCTAACCCTCTTCTTTGAGATACTTGTCTAGATTTTACTTGGTACACGAATAGATCAAATTCCTCTTAATTTGATCTATTCGTGTTTTTTCCTTTATATATTGGTACAATTAATGCCTCAATCTGATCTTATGAAAGTTGTCCTTTGAAAAGAAATCTCTGAATAATGTGATGTAACTGTTATGGTGCTACTTTCCTTGCACCATAGCTTTCAGTATATCTGATGTAATTTTACCTACACCTGCCCCATTTCTATACTTTATATTTTCCATGACATTTTCTACTTTAATTTCACTATATTTCATCCAATTTTCATTAACAGTAGTATCCCAAAGCCATCTACCATCACCCTCAGTGAGTGATCAGAGAGAAAACTGGATAACCAATTACAAAAAACAGTTGGCAAACCATAAGATGGAAGCTTGTTTAGAAGACCTTTATGCCAAACACTATCGAAAGCCTTTGAGATGTCCAGAGCAACTTTTGTGTTTCACCGAACTTTTCCATTGAATTTGTCCACAAATGGGTAACATAAGCCAGAATATCACCAGTGGATCGACACTGACTGACTCCTTACTGGGGATCGTTAATCAGACTGAAGGTTTCCAGGTAGTTTAAGATTTGGCGGTTAATTGATTTCTCCATTACTTTAAAAAGCATAGAAGTAATTGCAATGGGACGATAATTGGATGGGAGGGATTTGTCATCCTTTTTAGGAACTGGCTGGATATGAGCAAATTTTCAAGCAGAAGCAAAAATACCTTTGGAATAAGAAAGTGAAAAAAGTGGCAAAGAATAGGATTAAGTTCAGGAGCTGAGGTTTTGAGAACAAGTGGAGAAATACAATCGCGACCTGGAGTTTTCTTAGCATCAAGATTCGTTAAAATCCTTCTGACATCCTTTTGACAGAAGACCACAGGAGACATTGAATGGAGTGTGTTGGGAATAGTGGGAGGTGTTTTTCCAAGATCATTAATACATTAGTTGGAAGAAAAATAGGATGCTAACAGGTCAGCTTTATCCTTGTCTGAAGTGACAACAGGAACATGTGGTTTGGATAGAGTTGGGAGCAGAGATGGGCAAAAGTTGCGGCCAATAGTTTTGACAAGAGACTTGAATGCTTGGCTACCATTAGGGTAAGAAGCAAGTTTTCTACTCTTAGCCTGTTCAAACTCTAATTTGGACTGATTAATAACTGCTATACAATTGTTGTGAGCTTTGGTGTAGGCAGAAAATGAAACTGAAGAATTAGAAACAAGCCAATTACGATATGCAACTTTCTTCTCTTGTGAACAGCCTTAGCACATTTATTGGAAAACCAAGGTTTAGATAAAGGACGAGATTTTAAAGTGGAGTGTGGAATAAAGGATTCCATTCCTGCAAGAATAATTTCACTGACACGATCTGAGCAAACGTTGACATCAGAAGTTTTAAAACAGTAATCCGACCAAGGAAAAGAAGAAAAGAAATCTCGCAGGTCATTCCATTTTGTATTCTTGTAATGCCAAACAACACGAGGTTGGGAATAGCAACGAGATAAAGGCTCCATTGGAGAAGAGACATTCACCAAATTGTGATCTGAAGTGCCTAAAGGACCTCTAACTTCGATCTTGTACTTAAAAGGGTTGTTTTTGAGAAAAAGATCAAGCTTGTTGGGTGTAGGATTAGGATTATCTGGTATTGTTGTAGGTAAATGAACAATCTATGCAAGGTCATTAGTAATTGCAAAAGCCTCAGCATCTCGATGAGCTGGGTCGGTGTGACTAGAAAACAGAAGCCAGCTGGAGTTGTGAACATTAAAATCACCAAGGAAAATTACCTCAATGTTAGGAAAATTGGACTGGAGAAAGTCAAGTTGCAAAGAGAGGAAGTCAAAGAGCTCCATGTGATTAGTGGAGTTGGGAGAAGAGTAGAAACAACAGATGAATTTGACACAATGAGATAGAGAGATTTTAAGCCAGAGAAGATCAAAGAGAGGAGATTCCAAATTGCCAAGTCTCTGACAGGGAATATCAGAACGGACATATGCACAAGTTACCACCTTTGAGGCGAAAGGAATCATACACCGAATAATTTGGGCATCTGAGATGAGCAGTAGTTGAATCAACCGATAACTGAGATTCTGTCAGAAAAAGTACATGGGGTTTGGCAGACTGCAAGTGGAAATGGACATCGTTGAGATTAGAATTGAGACCACGTATATTTGTGAAATGAATTAGGAAGTGTTTGGGAGGTTTAGATCTTTTCGCAGATAAGCTTGCTCTTTTAGTTTGACAATTCATGGTGTATTCAATAGTAAGAAAAAAGTGGGTGGGACATGCTGTATGAAGTAACGAAATTTTTGGATATTGCGTACACATGGTAAGAATATACCCAGATCCTTGACATAACGTGGCTTCGACAATGTTCCCCGCATACACACTACTTGGACTCCCTCCAGTCACTATCTGACAGAGTAGAGGTAGCAAGGTTATACGCTAGCTGATCCAGAAGCCTCCTAGAGAGTTACCGATAGGTTCGGTCCAGTGTACTAACTAGCGGTCGTCCTGCAAACACTGTTTTAGAGCTGTACCCTTGAAATGTAAGGAATATTGGATCTCGCCATGATGTTCATCATAACCTCAAAAGTCATCAATCATACTGCATGATGGAAGACATGGGGAAGGGTTGACCGGAACTTAGCTCTAGAGACTAAACACGGGTTCCACCACTTCAAGCCTCCAATAAGCAAAGTGGTGGTATTGCACTGGTTGATGAGAGTCAACTACCACTTAGTACTGCCTGGTAACATAGAGGGGTGGCATTCCTTCATGTGATGTGGGTGCCACACCTCGACCCCTGCTTACGTTGTTTCACACCTGGGTGGTCACCCACCATGGGCTTGTGCATGGAGGTTATACTAACCAGGGTTACTAACAATCCCACCATCATGAAGGTGCAAGCAGAGGATTTGGCTGTCACACACTGTCCGGACTTTGCTGAAATTGGGTCCACTTGACTTGAGTGTCACCCGAATATCAGTTCATCAGCGTTTTAGACTCCCAGGTTGCAAATACAGCTTGTCTGACATATCTGAGAAGAATGTCTGTGACAACCTCAAGGATTGTGTTTGGCATAAAGGTCTTCTAAACAAGCTTCCATTTTATGGTTTGCCAACTGTGTTTTGTAATTGCGTATCCAGTTTTATCACTAACTGCTCACTACAGGTAATAGTAGATGGCTGTCTGTCTTCTAACTTCTTCACTTATGCTGGTGTTTCCCAAGGTTCTTTTACCCACTCTTTTTTTCTTAAATATTAATGATCTTCTTCCATTGACTCTAAACCCTATCCATAGTTTTCTTATGATAGCAGATTGCATTCCACCTTCCAGTTTGAGAAATCTTGCCCTGCACAAACAGCTTCAACTTCTCTAACATTCACTACCAATTCCTTAAATGCTGATGTTTGTATAATTCCACACTGGGACAAAGATAACTTAGTTTATTTTAATCCTTCTAAAACTCAGTCCTGTCTTATATCTCTTATCTTGTATAACACTCCAATTTTTAGGCAAGATCATATATCTTTATTGGGGATTACCCTGAGTTCTAATCTCTCTTGGCATAAGCACATTACTAATATTGCTTCCTCTGCATCTAAAAAAACCGAGTCTTCTCTTTTGCTGTCGCTGTTACCTTTCTTCCAAAAAGCAGATTCACCCTAATATGGAATATTGTTCCCACAACTGGGGTGGTGCCCCAAAAGCCTCTCTTAGGCCTATAGATTCCATTCAAAAGAGGACAGTTAGGCTAATTAATGGCTCATCTCTAACAAAGTCTCTCCACTCTCTGACTCAGACTTTCTGCTGCATTCCTTTTCTATAGATACTTTCGTGGGCACTATTCTTCTGAATTGGCTTCTATAATTCCTGCTCTCTTCCAAACCAGTTCGAACACGTGCCACAGTCGAAACAATAGGAAAAAAACAAACAAAATGAATTTTGAAACAAAGAAAAGATCCACATAATAAGCCAATCACATTATCAGGAAAAAAAAAAAAGACTTGCTGAAGAGGATGAAACCATGATAAAACTATTTGACCATATGAACAATTAGGGTACAATTAAGCTTATATTGGAAACAAATAAGCTGCTCTCCAAGCTCATGGCACCACAATGTTATTGATTTTCTTCAAACTTGAGAAAGATCAAAGCAGTCATGGCAACTATAGACCAGTTGCTAGTAGCTGGGTAAGCAAAAATCATTGACAAAAAATTAATTTAGTACTTAGAAAGAAACAGTTGTTTCATCAGCACTTAATGAGGATTTCAGGGTAATAGAGTCACATGCAATCACTTTATGAAGATTGAAAGAGATGTGATTTTTGAGATAAAATCACATAGTGCCAGTATTATTTGATATCAGAAAGGTGTATGATGTGGTGTCTTGCAGGATTACATGGACACAAAAAAAAAAAAAAAAAAAAAAACAATGCAAAAGTACCTATCAAGAACTGATAAACAACAGAAAGGAGTTCCAAAGGGATCTGTCTTGAGTGCCACACTGGTTGCTATCAAAATCAGTAGCTAAGATAAATAACTTACCACCTTATTTTCAAGTTGTCTACATGCAGTTTCATGTGTATAGATGATTTCAGTGTATCCTGTCAAGTGTGAAACAAGAGCACAATAGAAAGACAGTTATACTAGGCTGCCCCAACTAAATAAAACGATAACACAAAAACAACTATGATATCTGAGTATAAGGGGCTCCCACTATCTAAGTAACACCTAGAGGTCTAGTTTTTCTAATTTCTTCAATTACTTTAGGTTTATTTTTTTTCTACATTTTTTTTAGTGCATTTTGATGCTTTTTTTGAATTTTTGCTGCTTTGGTACATTTTTTTTTTTTTTTTTTACCTTTTACTTTAGTGTTAAATCTTAATACAGAATTAATGGAATCAAGAGAACCAAATTAAACAAGACTGCACTGTGAATATATTGCACAATGTATAAATAAAATAGCTTGTGTATATTTCCATAGGTAATGTAAGTTATTCATTTCAAACCAAACAACCTTTATCAAAACAATATACAGCCAGGCCTCGCATAACGCGAGTTCGATTAATGTGATTTTCAGTTAACGCTATTTGAAAAATTAACCACTTTACACGATGCAAGTTTCCAGTTAACGCGATCTTTTTTTTTTTTCGTATGGTCAATAAACAAACGTTTGCCTGCTGCCCGCCTCGGTGTGTTCTATCAACCATCGGAAGAAGACGTATTACTTGTTTGTCTCCTGCTAATAAAGTCAGTGCACACTTGCATAAAAATTCAAATTTTTAAATGAGCCAGATGAAAGTGTTACTGCGAAGGACATAATGGTAAAAGAATTATATGAAATCTTTCGTATCGCAGAGAACCTCAAACAAAAGGTTTGAGGTTCTCTGCGATATTTATTTCGCCAGGGCCCAGAGAAGATTGTTGTCGGCTATCAGAAATTGATTGATGAAAAGAGAAAGTCAACACTGTTCAAATATTTCCGCAACAGTCATTTCTTCATTGTGTATTTTATGTCAGAGGTTCCCAAACTTTCTTGGTTCACGGCGCCCTTAGTGTCTCAGTAATTTTTTCAAGGCGCACCCAGACCAAAAGAAATACTTAACAGTTCCGTTTAGGTTAGGAAACCCCTTTCAATATAATATTTTTATCGCAAGCCACATCTGCTCCATCACACCTGGAGCTTTCTTAAGAAATGTTGAAACTGTGAACTATCTCGAGCTAATAGTTCGCGCGGTGTCCGACAGATGTCGAGTATCGCTGTGTTTCCCTTGAAAATTTAAAATTTTCTGCGGCCCACAGTTTGGGAACCACTGTTTTATGCAATAAACATTTAATTCCATAATTATTTTCATTATCTTTTACATTGTATACAGTTAAAAAGTTATTTAAAAGGTATTTTTTAAATTCTTTATGGACATTCCCAGAAGGTCAAGGACCAATTATAATTTTTCCTATTGATTATTATATTCGATTAACGCATTTCCATTTTGCACAATGCGCTTGCGTGACGAATTAATTGCGTTAATCGAGGCCAGCCTGTATATATAATCATTATTCAACATTAAGCGATACTCTTTTTTTTTTTTAAAACAATTTTTCCATGCTCTAAATAGGTTAAGCATATGTGAGATCAAAAGAATAAACTTGTTACTTATTAACTAATAAATTATTATTCCTTTGTGGAAAGAAGTTTCAAAAAACTTATAGTTGAATATGTTTTCTCTGTAATTTTATGGTCAAATTGCATAAAACAACAATAATTTAGTGAATATTTGCATTTAAAACAAAAACTGAAACATTGAAATGCTTAGTACATGTACTTCATGTGGGTAAATCAATTTTAAATCAGTGTGTCTATACATATCATATATGGGAAAATCAGGGCAGGTGGTTAAGGGATGCTTTATACTCATAAATTTCAATATAATCAGAGATGACATGATTGTGACTCTTCTTGTGGGATTGCAGAAGTTTGGCAGTCATGTGAGGGTGGAAGACGCCTCTGTAGCCAGGTGGGAAGGAGCAGCAGTGCGTAGCACACACTTCTTGATTAGACCGGGGGTCGAGCCCGTCATCACCAAATACGGAGGATGCGGAAAGGTCAGGGAATGACCACCGCATATCCCGGAGCAATATGGCCTTAGTTGCTAATGCTCCTAATAACAAAATAACAAACAAACAACATGTGAGGGTGGAGAACTCTCTGCAATTATAGTTCAGACACAACATGGGTTTGTTAAGGGGAAAATCTTGTCTGACCAATTTCATTGGATGCTACGATGTAGTCACGTAGGAACTGGATACAAAAAAATAATTTTGATATCATATACTTGGATTTCAGGAAAGCTTTTGATACTGATACACCTGACCGTACAGATTGGAGCAGTATGGTTTTCAACATATTCAACTATACATATTCAACTATAAGTTAAGGGCAAGTTATTGCTATAGATAAAGGGATGGTTGAGTGGGAGAAGACAGAGTATTAATCAATGGACACTGCTCTTTGTGGATTAATATTATTAGTGGAGTTCCCCAGGGTTTGGTGGGCCCATTGTTGTTTACTATATTTATCAATGATATTGATGAAGGTATATCAGGATTAATGTCCAAGTTTGCAGATGATATACAGGTTGGCAGGGTGTTAATGAAAGTATGCTACTGCAACAGGACCTAGAAAAGTTGGGCAGATGAAGTTTAACATTGATAAATGCAAAGTATTGCATATGGGTAGCAGTAACACCAGAGTAATGTACCAACTGTGCAGTAGTATTCAGGGTTGTGGAGAATGAAAAAGACCTGGGGGTAATTGCTCAAATTAGATATGAAGTTTTCAGAACAGGCTGCCAGAGCATCCCATGGGGGGTCTTGTTAATGATATACAGCAGCAGTTCCCAACCTTTTTTTGTCTCGCAAACCCCTTTCAATATAATATTTTTATCGCAAGCCACATCTGCTCCATCACACCTGGAGCTTTCTTAGCATCAAGACTCGTCAAAATACTTCTGACATCCTTTTGACTGTAAGGCCACAGGAGGCATTGAATGGAGCGTGTTGGGAATAGTGGGAGGTGTTTTACCAAGATCAGTAATACATGAGTTGGAAGAAAAATGGGATGGTAGCAGGTCAGCTTTATCCTTGTCTGAAGTGACAACAGAAACATTTGGTTTGGACAGAGGTGGGAGCAGAGATGGGCAAAAGTTGCGGCCAATAGTTTTGGCAGGAGACCAGAATGTTTGGCTACCATTAGGGCAAGAAGCAAGTTTTCTGCTCTTAGCCTGTTCAAACTCTAGTTTGGACTGATTAATAACTGCTTTACAACAATTGTGAGCTTTGGTGTAGGCAGAAAATGAAACTGAATAATTGGAAACAAGCCAATTACGATATGCAACGTTCTTCTCTTGAACAGCCTTAGCACTTTTATTGGAAAACCAAGGTTTAGATAAAGGATGAGATTTTCAAATGGAGTGTGAAATAAAGGATTCCATTCCTACAAGAATAATTTCACTGACACGATCTGATCAAACGTTGACATCAGAAGATTTGAAACAGTAATCTGACCAAGGAAAAGAAGAAAATAAATCTCGTACGTCATCCCATTTTGCATGCTTGTAATGCAAAAAAAATACAAGGTTGGGAATAGCCATGAGATAAAGGCTCCATTGGAGAAGAGACAATAATCACCAAGTTATGATCTGAGGAGCCTAAAGGACTACTCACTTCGACCATGTACTTAGAAGGGTTGTTTGTGCAAAAAAGATCAGGCGTGTTGGTTGCATGGTTAGGATTGTCTGATGTGCTTGTAGGTAAATGAACAATCTCAAGGTCATTAGTAATTGCAAAAGCCTCAGCATCTTGACCAGTTGGGTTGGTGCGACTAGAAAATGGAAGCCAGCTGGAGTTGTGAACATTAAATTACCAAAGAAAATTACCTCGCTGTTAGGAAAGTTGGACTGCAGAAAGTCAAATTGCAAAGAGCTCCAAGTGATTAGTGGAGTTGGGAGAACGGTAGAGACAACAGATGAATTTGACACAATGAGGTAGAGAGATTTTAAGCCAGGGAAGATCAAAAAGAGGAGATTCCAAATTACCAAGTCTCTGACAAGGAATATTGGAACGGACATATGCACAAGTACCACCTTTGAGGCCAAAGGAATCATACAGCGAATAATTTGGGCAACTGGGATGAGCAGTAGTTGAATCAACTGATAACTGAGATTCTGTCAGAAAAAGTACGTGGGGTTTGGCAGACTGCAAGTGGAAATGGACATCGTGAGATTAGAATGGAGAACACGTATATTTGTAAAATGAACCAGGAAGTGTTTGGGAGGTTTAGATCTTTTCGCAGATAAGCTTGCTCTATTAGTTTGACAATTCATGGTGTATTCAATAGTAAGAAAAAGTGGGTGGGACATGCTGTATGAAGTAATGAAATAATGTCATATAACATGTCCTTGATATAATGTGGCCTCGACAATGTCTCCCGCATACATACTACTCAGACTCCCTCCAGTTACTATCTTGCAGAGTAGAGGTAGCGCATTATACACTAGCTGATCTGGAAGCCTCCTAAAAGTTACCAATAGGTTTGGTCTGGTGTAGTAACTAGCTGGATCGCACCATGATGTTCATCATAACCTCAAAAGTCATCAGTCATACTGCATGATGGAAGAGATGGGGAAGGGTTGATCGGAACTTAGCTCTGGAGACTAAACATGGGTTCCACCACTTCAAACCTCCAATAAGCAAAGTGGTGGTATTGCACCGGTTGATGAGAGTCATCTACCACCTGCTATTGCCTGGTAACACAGAGGGGTGGCATTCCTCCATGTGGTGTGGGTGCCACACCTCAAACCCTGCTTACATTGGTTCACATCTGGGTGGTCACCCACAGTGTGCATGTGTATGGAGGTTATACCCAGGGTTACTAACAGTCCCACCATCGTGAAGGTGTAAGTAGAGGATGGCTGTCATAGACCGTCCAGACTTTGCCGAAATTGGGTCCACTTGACTTGAATGTCACCCGAAAATCAGTTCCATCAGCCTTTTAGACTTCCAGATAGCAAGTACGGCTTGTCTGGCATATCTGAGAGAATGTCTGTGACAACCTCAAGGACCCAACTCATCCTTGAGGTTGTCACAGACACAAAACTCATAAAGAGAAAACTTGTAAAGCGGGAACTGCCTGTAGTTATCTCGATGACACTTTGCATAACAGATACACAATCAGTTATGAATATTTTGGAACTAGGAAGAAAAAATAATAATGCTATTAACTTCCTTAATCTTACATTGACCAGAAGAGAGGGTTTAATCCAGTAAAATATATCATAAGCCTGCTAATACAGGTATGTTTCTTCACTATAATAGTTACCATCAATTTGCCAAAAAAATGTTTGGTAGTATTTAACCAATTTTTGAATGCATATAAATATTGTATTTTAGAAATCAAAATTGAATAATTTATAGTATAGATTTAGAAAATGAAGTATGAAGTCAACATTTTGACAAGTAAGTTTATGAAATGTATATGCCCTGAGAAATTAATTTTATCCATTAAAGGCCAGACTATGATTAAATTCGACTGTTAATCAACTAGAAAAACCACCAATACAACATTTTGTTTGCATTTCTTACATCGAACAGTAATTTTTTTTCTCTTTTACAATAATTTAAAAATGTAGAATAAATACAATATAGATGCAAGACAGTTGTGAAATCCATTATGTAGACTAGAGTTAAGTGTTCAATTCTCAGTCATTTCCATATACCAACTAGTCTATGGAATGACCAAGAATTGGAATTAGAATTTAAATTGAGAAAGGAGATATGTTTCTCTTCAGATTCATATAACCTCATTTATATTGTTTCTTGTATTGCTTGCAATTCTTTGTATTAGGATTCAGCTAGGTGCAACTTGCAGTGGAGATTGATCATAATTTTTCATCAGTTGCGGTTAATGTTCCTGCAGCTTTGAAATTTTCGCATAGTTCTATTACCAGTAAACATTATTTGCCTTTGAAAACATCAATATAATGGGCATACAGAAATTAAAATTTTAAAAGTTTTGTGTAAGGCCTCAGAGATTACAAGTTGTGTATAATATCATGAAACTTTTAATCTCTGAGGCCTTAGAAATGAAGTTACCCTGAAATTCCATAGATGAATGACGTGCATATTTACTATCTGACTTGATTGTATAAGTACATGTGTGATGCCAAGTACTTCTGATGCCAAGAGTGTTATTTAAAGTCGTGTTCACTTAGTGTCAAAATTTTGCTCGTTCACAAATAGAATTCATTTGTTAAGTCCCATCTGACTTAGGGCTAAGCTGTTTTATCTTTCAATTGGTCTTGTCTTTTGGTATCTTGTTTAAATTTTGGGTAGGAGTGTGGGTTGTAACTTGTTTCCTGAGGAATAAAATTCACAAGTGTAAGTAATTTTATTGTATATCTTGTCTATAAATAGTACTTTTCAATCTTCTTATATTTTAAGCTGTATACTTCAAGGTACATCGGACCCCATAGTCCTTTTTATTAATGGTATAGTAATGTGGTCCTTTCATGATCAATATACTTATATGTATTTGGTTTATTTTTATTGTTACCTGTTTTTCATAATAATTTAAACTTAAAACAAACAATATTTAACTTAACAATGATATTTACATTTCAGAGATAGTAAACTGTACACAGCCTAGAAAACGAACAAACTGCTCTACAGAAAACTGTAAGCAAACATAATTATGGTACTGCCTACCCACTTGAAGTTAGTCATCTAACTGACAATGTGCCAGGAATAATACATTCTTTATCAAAATTTTCATTAACTTTGTTGCAATACATTTTTGAAATTGAAAAGGTAATTTTTAATTACTGTGTGTGTGCACACACATCCTCACATGCATGCACCCATACACAGCGATTTATATTTGTGCAGCATAAGCCAAGAGATTGGAAAACTTAAGAGCCAATAAATCAGTTTGTTTTTCTTTCATAAATTAAAGAACAAAATCAAAATTGGTCAGTGATCTTTCAAATACCTTCAAGGAATAAGAAGCCATTAAAGAAATGGTTTAATACAGTCATGGCCAATGTTGATTGATAATTACTGAATGAATAAATAAATAAATATCTATTTATTAGTAAGCGAAAAGTATTGCCTTGCTTTGCATACTCTGATAGTGCAAAGTGGCCAGAGTGGTTAATACTCAAAAGAAGATACATGACTAACGTATTCACACAGGAAAATCATCAGTGAATTATTAGCATTAGCATTAGTAGAGGCATTTGATGCAAGAAAGCAAGCTTATGCAGCATCAGCCAAAAAAAAAAAAAAAAACACCCACTTCCACTTCACCCCTCTGTTCATTCAAAATACCTGTCCAGCTGAGCCTTAAACTTATTTAGGCTATCAACCTCCACCACAAGGGATGGAAGTCTGTTCCACCAACCAACCACCCGCTGGCTAAAGGCAAATTCCCGCACGTCTATCCTACATCTGTCTTTCCTCAATTTGAATTTATGCCCTCTCAGGTGATTTTTCTGAGCTAGAGGAAGAATCCCATCAGCATTGAGCATGCTTAACCATTCAAGGCTTTATACACCTCTATCAGATCACCTCGCTGGTGCCTAGTCTCCAGACACTGTAATTTGCAAAACTTAAGCCTTTCTTCGTAAGAGCACCCCTTTGTTCCATTCACTAATCTTGTTGCCCTTCTCTGTACTCGTTCCAGCAGCTCTACATCCTTCTTGAAATGAGGCCTCCAGACTTGTATACAGTACTCTAGGTGCTGTTGCTGCCCGTCTGCACTGCTCAGAGAACTTCATATCTGCCTGCACAACCACACCCAAGTCCCTTTCATTCTCTACCACTGTCAGTGTAGTACCACAGAGTTGATACGTTGCTCTGGGGTTGCTGTTTCCCATGTGTAGTACTTTACATTTGTCAATGTTAAACTTCATTTGCCACCTCTCAGCCCATCTGCTCAACCTTTCCAGATCCTGTTGCAGCAGCATAGTGTCAGTAGTGTCCTTGACAACCCTGCCAACCTTTGTATCGTCTGCAAACTTGGACATTAAGCCCGATATACCATCATCAATATCATTTATAAATACAGAAAACAATAATGGACCCAACACTGAGCCCTGAGGGACTCCACTAATAACATCAGTCCACGATGAGCAGTGTCCATTGATTACCACTCTCTGTCTTCTCCCCCTCAACCACCCCTTTATCCATAGCAGCAATTTGCCTCCAATGTCACACTGCTCCAATTTGTGTAGCAGTCTTCCATGTGCAACAGTATCAAAAGCCTTTCTAAGATCCAAGTATATAATATCAAAGTTATTCCCTGCATCCAGTTCTTTTGTGACTGCATCATAGTATTCAATCAAGTTGGTCAGGGAAGACTTCCCCTTAACAAAACCATGCTGTGTCTGAGCTATAACTGAAGTCTTGTCTAAATGATCCTGCAGTGCTTCTTTAACCAGTGCCTCCATTAATTTTCCTGGAACAGAAGTTAAGCTCACAGGTCTATAATTACTTGTGTCAGCCTTTGATCCTCCTTTGTGAATTGGGGTCACATTTGCACATTTCCAGTCTATGGGTACCTCCCCTGAGTCCAAGGAAGCTCTCATAATTATGGCTAAGGGTTTGCTTACTTCCTTTGCTGCCTCCTTTAATATAACTGGATAGATCCCATCCACCCCGGGTGGCTTTCTTGTGTTTATCTTCAACAGTTTCTCCTCCACTTTACTCCCGGTTATTTCAAGATTCTGTAGCTTACTGCTAGAGTTGAATACACCTCTGGCATTCCCCTCGCTGAATAACTCCTCATGTGTGAATGTCGATGCAAAATATTCATTTAGTTTGTTAGCTACCTTAGCAGGATCATCAACAGTTGACCCATCAGTATCCAGTGGACCAATCTGATTCATCCCCTTCCTTCTAGAGTTTACATAAGTAAAGAACTCTTTGCTGTTTTTCTTTGCATCCCTTGCCAAGGATTTCTCGTAATCTGCCTTCGCCTGCCTAACCTCCTTTGTAACTTGGTTGCATATCAACTTGTATCTATCATAGGCTTCTGTATCATGTGTTAATTTGTAAGTATCCCATGCATTTTTCTTCTCTGCCATATGCCTCATTAGTTCATCTGACATCCATTTAGGCCTAAACCTTGAACAATATTTCTTAGTTGGTATGTAAAGCCTAGTAGCTTCCAAGATAAGTTCTTTGAATGCTTCCCATTTTGAATTTGTTGTTGGTAACATCATCAGTTGGTCCCACTGTATAGAATTTAAATACTGTCTCAGTCCATCGTAGTCGCCTTTACGGAAGCAATAACCCTTCCCTTTACCCCTAATGGTAGTTACCTCTTTGAGTAAATCCCACTTCAGCACACTGTGATCACTGCCACCTAGTGGTTCATTTATCTGCAGATTCTTAATGCATGAAGAATCACTGCTGATAATCAAATCAAGAGTATTACTCCCTCTAGTTGCCTCCCGAACATGCTGATGTAGAAAACAATCATCCAATAAATCCACAAAAGCTCTGCTAGTGTGTGAGCAACCAGCCCCCAAATTCCTATCACAGAAATCAGTAGACTACAGATTAATTACTAAGAATGCAATTCAGATATTACAGGCTAAGAACATAAATTTAAAATAATAATACAATATCATATACAAAGTGATTTTTTTTTTTTTTTATACATTTTACAGCACCATTGATGCAGAGATAGTATAACTTTAAATAAGATTATGCCATAGAATAAATTTGAATAACCATATCTGATTTATATTTTGATTTAGCATTCTAGAGAGATATTTTATTATAGTTTAATCTTTTATATTTACTTCCAGGTGATATTGTAGGAGTTGGGATTACTGACACTGATGGAAGACGAGAAATTCTGTCATCAGGTGTGGTATATCGTGCCACCCAGAAATCGATTGCTGTTGCCTTCAAAGAGAATTTTGATTCTTTAGGGCTTGAAGATGATCAGCAGTATCTTCTTATTAAGCTTGCTAATGAAATTACATATAAAAGACTCAAGAAGTATGTTTTAGCATAAAGTTAATGATCCCACTTCTAAACTTCGGATTAATTTAGTTTTAAATGTTTTGTAATTTATTTGTACTCAGTGGCCTTTACCATCATATTTAAATAATGTGATTGTGAAGAGCACAATTATTTTCTTGTTTATTCATCCTGTTAGTACATAAATTGAAGTGGGATAAATTTGATTTTTGAAATGGCAAGAGGCAGAAGGATTACAAATGATTAACTTAAGTCAAATATATATATATATATATATATGTGTGTTTCCCCCCCCCCCCCTTTTTTAATGGCACTTTGAAATATAAGTATTATTGTGCTTCCGAATATGATAATCAAGTTAGCCCAACTAGGTTAACTTAATCCAGCATGGCCTATACATGTTAATTTTATGAAGTATATTAGTATGTGATTATGAATTTTCATGAACATATTAGTATGTGATAATGAAAATTCATTATCACATACTAATACTTCATAAAATTAATAGGCCATTCTGGATTAAGTTAACCTAGTTGGGCTAACTTGATTACCAGATGCGGAAGCACAATAATACTTATATGTCAAAGTGCCATTAAAGGGGGAGGGGGGAACACATACACTCACATATATATACAGACACGTATAATGTCCAATTGGCATAATTACAATGGCATTAACGTTGCACATAAGTATTCATTAAACTATAAGCTAAAATCTAACCTATTATGCATACTACTACTACTAATAATATATATATATACATACATATACACAGGTAGTTTCCAATTTGTTGGGGATCTAATCTTATGAGCGGTGTTATATTTTGATATATGACATAAAAATCAGATATACATTTTAATATAGGTGCATTTATTATGTTATAAAGGGGGTGATACATTGTCCAAGTTGAAATTTTTGGACGAGGATTTAATCTAAGCTATACTTAACTACCTATTAGACACAAAAATAAAAAAAAAAGTCAGTTTTAAAACAGGAAAGTAAAAAAAAACACTTGTATTATTGTGATTATTTATTATTTAATTTAGTGCATTTATTATTTGCATACTGTATTATGCACATTTTAAGAAGCCAAGCTCAAAAGTCTAAACAGAATTTAGCTTTTTCTCTTATAAATTTCATCACAGCAGTGACCCAAATATGGAAGAGTTGCAAGTTCACTTGAGAATTGAGTGAATTTGCAGCTACCGTAATGAACTGTATTACAGTAGCTGAAAGTGAATTGTATTCACTATTCACTCAGAAGTAGCTGTGATAGAAACCTGAAATTTTTTTTTTGTTCGATACCTTGAAATCTCTATAGCAACCACACAAATTTTGGTTTTGTCCTGACAATTCATTTTTTTTCTTTGAAGTGCTGAATGAAATGATGTGTTACAATGGATAAGGTGGAATACAGATCAGTAATTTGGTTTCTCCCTGTGCAAGGGAAAACACCAAAAACCATCTACAAAGAAATGGTCACTGTCACTGCTCAGGTTAGTGTTGTTGTTGCACATTGGTATAAAACAGTTTAAATGTGGAAGGACCTCAATGCATGGTGAAGAAATTTTAGAACATCCAGCAACTGCTGTAATAGAAGAGTGTTGGAAAAATTGAGGCATTAATCCTGAAGATCACTGTATTAGCGTCAAAGAACTAGCTGCAGAGCTCCAAATTAATGTAGGGGCTGTGGAGAACATCATCCATCAACTGTTGCCTATGAATAAAGTGTCTACTAGATAGGGTCCCAGACTTCTGACCTTTTCTTTCTTTCTTCTTTACCAGAAGAAGGAAAAGGCACAATGTGCACACGAAATGTTGCCAATGTGCCAGGAAAAGCAAGAGGAGTTTTTTTCATGGCTAGTCACCATGTATGAAACTTGGATCCATCACTATGATCCTGAAACTAAATAAATGTCAAAACAAAGGAAGCATGCAGAATCACCCCCCCCCCACCAAAAGGCAAAGGTGCAACTAAGTGTTGGCAAAGTGATGCTATCAATTTTTTTTGGGATCAGCATGGTGTTAATAGTAGTAGTATTGGCATGTGATGCAAGAAAGCAAATGTATGAGCTTATGCAGCTTCAGCCAAAAAAAAAAAAAAAAACACACCATTCCCTCCAAATGCCTGTCCAGTTCCTCCTTAAATTTATTCAACCTATCAACTTCCACAACGACAGATGGAAGTTTGTTCCAGCAGTTAACCACCTGCTGGCTAAAGGAAAATTTCCGCACATCTATTCTACATCTGTCTTTTCTTAATTTGAATTTATGACCCCTTAGATTCGTAATCTGAACAAGTGAAAGGATCCCATCAGAATTCAGTGTGCTCAACCCATTCAAGGCCTTATATACCTCAATCAGATCACCGCGCAGGTGCCTAGTCTCCAGCCACTGCAATATGCAGAACTTAAGCCTCTCTTGGTAAGAGGATCCCTTCATTCCCCTCACCAATCTTGTTGCCCTTCTCTGTACACGCTCAAGTAAATCTACATCCTTCCTAAAATGAGGCCTCCACACTTGTACGCAGTACTCAAGCCATGGTCTGACCATTGCCTTATACAGAGGGATAATCACCTCCTTTTCCCTGCTAGCAAAATTCCTATATATCATTGACAAAACCCCATGACCTGCCCTGGCAGCCTGTCTGCATTGCTCAGAAAACTTCATATCTGCCTGCACAATTACTCCCAGCTCTTTTTTATTTTCTACGACCTTAAGTGTAGTACCACACAGTTGGTACGTTTCTCTGGGGTTACTTCTACCCCAGAAAATGTAGTGCTTTGCATTTGTCAAGGTTAAACTTCAGTTGCCACTTCTTAGCCCATCTGCCCAAATTATCTAGATCCTGTTGCAGTAGCACACTGCCATTACTGTCATTAACAACCCTACCAACCTTTGTATCATCTGCAGACTTCGACATTAAGCCTGATATACCTTCATCAATATCATTGATAAATATACAAAACAACAGTGGACCTAACACCGAACCCTGTGACTCCACTAATAACATTAGTCCAAGAAGAGCAGCACCCATTGATTACCACCCTCTGTCTTCTAGCACTTAACCATCCTTTTATCCATTGTAGCAACTTACGCTTAATACCATTCTTCTCCAATTTGTACAATAGTCTTCCATGCGCAACAGTGTCAAAAGCTTTCCTGAAATCCAAATATATGATATCAAAATTATTTTTCGCATCCAGTTCCTTTGTAACCACATCATAATATCCTATCAAATTTGTCAGACAAGACTTTCCCTTAACAAACCCATGCTGTGTCTGAATTATTGCTGCAGTCTTGTCTAGATGATCCTGCAATGCATCTTTAACCAGTGACTCCATTATTTTACCCGGAACAGAAGTTAAACTAACTGGTCTGTAATTACTCGTGTCACCCTTCAATCCCCCTTTGTGAATTGGGGATACATTTGCACATCTCCAGTCCGTGGGAACCTCCCCTGAGTCCAAGGATGCTCTCATAATTATGGCTAAGGGTTTGCATAGTTTCTTTGCCGCCTCCTTTAATATAACTGGATAGATCCCATCCACCCCCAGGTGCTTTTCTTACGTTTAACTTCAACAATTTCTCCTCCACTTTGCTTTCAGGTATTACAAAATCATTAAGTATCCTGCTACAATTTGATAACCTGCCATTTTCAAACCTTAATAATTCCTCATGTGTGAATGTAGATGCAAAATACTCATTCAGTTTGTTTGCTATCTGAGCAGGATCATTAACAGTCGAACCATCGATGTCAAGTGGACCAATCAGATTCATCCCCTTCCTTTTAGGGTTTATATAAGTAAAGAAATCCTTGCTGTTTTTCTTAGCATCTTTTGCAAAGGATTTCTCGTAATCTGCCTTCGCCTGCTGAACCTCCTTTGTGACCTGATTACAGATTAACTTATATCTGCCATAGGCTTCTGAGTCGCTTGATAATTTATATGCATCCCATGCATTTTTCTTCTCTGTTACAAGTCTCATTAGTTCATTTGACAACCATTTAGGCCTAAACCTTGAACAATATTTCTTAATAGGTATGAACCTTTTAGTAGCTTCCACGATTAATTCCTTGAATGCTTCCCACTTAGAATTTACTGTTGGTAACATCGTCAGTTGATCCCACTGTACAGAATTTAAAAACTGTCGGAGACCACTGTACTCGCCTTTACGGAAGCAAAAACCCTTTCCTTTACCCCTGATAGTAGTTAAATCTTTAAGTAAATCCCACATCAGTACACTGTGATCACTGCCACCTAGTGGTTCTTTTATCTGTAAATTCCTAATACAGGAATGATCCCTGCTGATAACCAGATCAAGAGTATTACTTTCTCTGGTTGCCTCTTGAACATTCTGCTGCAGAAAACAATCATCCAATAAATCCACAAAAGTCTGACTAGTGTGTGAGTGCCCAACCCACAAGTTCCAGTCAATATCTGGGAAGTTAAAATCCCCCATTATAAGACATTCCGATTTACTAGCCCACTCTATTTCTCTGTACAATTGTTCATTGTACTCATTCAAGTCATTAGGCCTATAACACACTCCTACTCTTATTTTTGCTTTCGCAGTGCTTATGTCACACCAAACTGACTCAACAGTGCACTGTTCATCTATATCAACTGGATGCACTTATTTTGATTTTATGTTTTCCTTTATCAACAGCATAACACTTCCTCCCTTCCTATCCTGTCTATCCTTTCTGTACACATTGTACTCCCCAAATTCCAGTTCGGCATTCCTTATATCTGTGTGACACCACGTCTCTGATATCCCAACAATATCCGCCTTTGATGTCTTGACCAACACTTCAAATTCATCAAATATATTTACTATACTTCTAGCATTGGTATACATGCAAGTATACATGCACCAATTCCTAGTTACCCTAACACATCGCATATACCCACCTATTTCACGATGACTGCCATCCGTCCCTGAAACCCCCAACACACCTCGCTCCAGGTCGCTACTTATTCTAATAGAAGTTGTGCAAGAATCACCTTCACCTCTGCCTACGGCTACTGTTAAACTATTAGTCCTTGTATCCCCCCAAGCTATCTGTTTTCCGACCCACCTAACACTGCCTCGACAGCATCAGCAAAAATTCTTGCACCCTTTCTATTTAAGTGTATCCCATCCCTGTAGAAGCAGTCTCTCCTGTTAACAAGTACAGTCCAGGCTGAAAAAAATTCTATCCCTTGAGCCTTGCACAATCTTTCCAGGGTCGAATTGATCGACAAGGCTCTCATCATATACTCCCTCCTATCGTGTCTGGGCAGAATTGCAGACACTTTCAAAAGCAACCCTAATTCACGGCTTTTTTTCATCAGTGACCTGTACTTGTTAAGCAATTCTGCCGGTCTCCTACTCTTGATATCATTAGTGCCAACGTGTACAACTATATCACCTTTTGTGCCCCTAAAAGATGATATCTACTCTACAACGTCATCAACCTTTGCCCCTGGCAGACATACCCTGGTCCTGTTCCACCTATCCTTTTTACAAAGGATGTTCCCCGTTTCCCTGACAATAGAGTCACCAACAACTACTAGTTCCTTTGGGACCAGCGCAATCTGCCTTGGGTGTTGCCGCTGTGTTGCGTGATGACCAAGTGCAAGCTCTGGCATTGATGTGGGCAGCTGAGAGCCTGATGGGCCCCTCAATTTAGATTTTTTGAGGGCATCCACCCTGTCCTTCAAACTCTCATATAGGCCCATAACAACGCTGAGTTGGCGCCTGATTTCCTTACACTCCTTACATCGCGCACACACAAAGACATCCCCCCATGGCAATATCATGTTCCGTTCCAGATAGTTCGGCAAACATTTCACAAGTTGCACTTTTTTTAGGCTGTGATGCGTTGGAGAATAGCCCCCCTCAGTTCTCCCACGAGTCACAGCACTCCTGCCACTTTGTGCCCGTTGCTTTGCTGCTCTAGTTTGGGGCATGATATTTTAAATTAATAAGATCAATAAATTAAATTAAATTAAATGTCAATACTACGCTATCTAATAGAAACAGTGAAGCGTATTACTGTTTCTATAATTATACGTTAGAGCTACCTAGCTACCTCAATTAAAAATTTGAATTCCCTATCACTATAAACAAAAAACAATGCCTGCAAGATTCGAACGGACTAACGGTTTTATAAAGTATTACGTATATCTACAAAAACTGTTTATATAAATTAAAACAGCGTAATTAGAACTATAAGACTACATATTAAGTACAATATAAAATAACAATTATGTAATACTAACACATTACCTTCAAAAGGAATGTACTGTGACAGCAAAGAATCATTCTAACCTCCTTATTAAACTACATGCTGCTATAAAAGAAAAAAGATGAGAAAAGCTATAAAAAGGTGTGCATCTGCTCCATGATAATTCCCCTGCACATTCCTTGCATGCTGCAGTGAGATGTGCCCATGAATGTGGGTTTGAAATATTTCTACATCTTGCTTATTCATCTGACTATGCAGTATCTGATTTCTTCCTCTTTCCTGTCCTGAACTCCTTTCTTTGTGGAAAATACTTTGCTGCTACTAATGATGAGATTTCTGCTGCTGAGTCGTGGTTTGAAGGACAGTCAGAGGACTTCTATAAAAGTGACCTGTAGAAGTGTATTGAGAGGTGGCAAAAATGTATCATTTTATCTGGTGGCTATGTTGAAAAAGCATCATACATGATGTTTGTTTCAACTTTCTATCATGACTACTGAGTGAATACACTCTTGTATAAAGAGAAGCAGGAAAATTTGCTTCTCTATAATTCTAGAATTCATCTAACTTTAAAACAAAAGATCATTCAGTCCTTGACTGAACTTACCATGCCTTTCCATATTTGGGTAATCTTAAATGAGAATGGCCAACTCTTTCTTGAACACTTTATTTTCCTTTTTTTTTCTTGCTCCTATTTGGTCAGTTCAGCACTGTGTAATTCTTCTACTATGTTAATGGTGTCTGCATTGTTGAAGTATATCTCATTTGCCAATTCCACTGTCTAACTAAATTTTGGAGCACACTGGTGAGTTCCTGAACACCATAAACATACTGTCTATATATTTTCCACACATTACTGTAGCCAGAGTGATTTCCTCCTGTTTTATCATAATTTGTCTTGAATTTAATGTTATTTTCCTTCCAGAACTCTTGAAGTTATAATTTTCACTCTCTGTCTGTACTGGTGATCATCTGTCATATGGTATGTCAAAGATAAAGAAGGTGTTGAATGTTGCTGTCACTGTTTGTTTTATTGGTTGCCACAAAGACGTATTTGGTGGCTTGAAAATCACTTATGTTGTCATCCAGGTATTCAGTGTTATTAAGAGGCTTGCTAGGTGTGTGTTGTCAAAAACAGGCAAGGCTCTGTTGTTGAGATTTTATTCCTTACGGTACTTCTTTATGAGGGGAGAGAGAAGAAGAGAAAGATTTAAAATTAGAACCAATGTAATTAGGAATGATGTAAACTGGAGACTGCATGTATTTGACTTTACTTAATTATGTATATTTTGGCATATAAGTTGACATTTGAAGCACTTAAATCTTAAAGTTTAAGGTTCACTAATTGCATAAAATTATAAACTTAAAAAGCTTGTACTTAATACTAATATGATTAGAGTTTATTTCATATATATTTTTGCTATTTGTAGAAGAATAAGAGAAATTTACCTCAATATAGCATTAGCTGAGGCATATGATGCAAGAAAGTAAGCTTATACAGCATCAGCCAAAAAAAAAAAAAAAAAATCAACTTCCCATTTCACCCATCCAGTCACTCCAAATGTTTGTCTAGTTCAGCCTTCGCACATCTATTCTACAACTGTCTTTCCTCAATTTGAATCTATGCCCCCTCAGGTTCTTAATCTGAGCAAGCAGAAGTACCCCATCAGCATTGAGCTTGCTCAAAACATTCAAGGCCTTATACACCTCAGTCAGGTCACCTTGCAGGTGCCTAGTCTCCAGATGCTGCAAATTGCAGAACTTAAGCTACTCTTGGTAAGAGCACCCCTTTGTTCCTCTCACCACTTTTGTTACCCTTCTCTGTAGTCATTCCAGCAACTCTACATCCTTCCTAAAATGAGGCCTTCACCTGTACTCAGTACTCAAGGTGTGGCCTGACCATCGCCTTATGCAAAGGGATAATCACCCCCTTGTCTCTTCTAGAAAAATTCCAATATATCATTGACAAAATTCCATGACCTGCTCTGGCAGCCCGTGTGCACTACTGAGAGATTTCATATTCGACTGCACAATTACCCCGAGGTCTTTTTCATTCTTCCCCTCTCTGAGTGTAGTACCACACAGTTGGCACATTTCTCTTGGGTTACTGCTACCCATATGCAGTACTTTGCATTTGTCAATGTTACAATCTACAGTTGCCGCTTCTCAGCCCATCTGTCTAACTTTTATAGATCCTGTTGCAATAGTGTACTGTCTTTACTGTCATTAACAATATATATACAGGTAACCCCTTTATAACCAGTACAAAAAAGGGGTTACATTCCAAACGCTTACAAAAATACACCATTGTTTTTTTTTATAACTATCAAAGTTAATTTTTATAGTAGTAATAACTTAATATTTTAACTTTATTTTTATAATAGTAAGTAACTTAAATTGTAATAACTGAAAAAACATCTTATCTTACAAACTGTGATACTTATGTCAGGTAATGTACGTTCATTTAATTTTCTTCCTCTTCATTGCTGCCAAGCACAATCTCTTCTGCAGCACTAGATTTTGTGTACTTTCTGCTCTCTTTGAAAGTCATGAACTGCACGTTTTGAAGTCACAATTTTTTATGGTCTCAAACAAGCACAAGTTCAATAGCACAGAACTTAACACAGAGATCTCCCAACAAAATACAGTGGACCCCCGCTTTCAAGATATAAAGCACAAATTTAACTTTATTACCTTACCAATTAACAAAGTTAAATGATACGTGAAAATTGGGAGCATATTTTCCAGTTAGCAAAATAAAAGTAATTTACACTTACATCCATAGCTTAATTAATACTTACTGTAATGTGTACATACTTACTAATTGATATTTCTGTTCACTGACTTTTTTTTTTTTTTTTTGGTTGTAAATCTAAAACAGTGAAAAAGATAAGCAATTAATAACAAAGAATGCGGCACGTACAAGTTGCAACAAACACTATATGCACAAGTGAGATACGGAGTAATGAGTTTCTAAAAATTTATTTATGTTTTTTATATGATTGAATATTTCATGGAAGGGGAAATACATTTCACCATAATAATGTGAAAACCCACAATTCCAGCTATTGGTACTATAGCAAATGCAAGAAGATCAAATTTACAACCTGTTTATAATTGATTATACTAACAGAAAAGACCAATAAACCGGAAACTGCAAATTGTTTTATGGTAGTGACCTCCAGAAATGTGCTTTAGAAAAATATTGCAAAGGTGATAATGTCTAGCGAATCAACAGCAGGCATTCACAAAAAGGAATGGAAATGTTGAAAATTACATCTAACATAATAGCAGGATTTCCCAGCACAAATGTTCAAAAATACCATGTTATGCGAGATTTCCCTCAATTCTCAAACTCTGTTAGAGCAAAACAGTGTAATATAAGTACAAGAACTCCCTGACTTAAGAGTTTTGTTCCACGGAACGCTATGTGTCAGATTTTATGTAAGTCGGGGAATTTCCCCATGCTTGTGTAGCACTCACAACTGTGCTCGCTGAATTGATTGAATCAAAAAAGAAATGTTCGACAAACATGTAAATAGAATTATTTATTGTATTTATTAAATTTTTTTTATCTCATGCGCAGGAAAAATTGCAAAAATGCACAATTTAAAAAAATTTCAAAATTATAAAATTACAAAAAAAGAGGAGGCGGCCATAACGTCAGTAAGTTTTACCTCTCGAGCATCATTGCCAGAATTGAAGTCTTCGGCTGATAATTACGCTGAAGAGGTTGAGGGCTGTGGAGATTTATTTAGAAGGGGTCGGCTGCTCAAACTTACGAAAGCACATATTAATGGATGATTGGATGGTGGCTTTTTTCTTTTCATTGTAGATTTCTTTGTAGCAAGCAAGCATATCATTCACTCCTCTAACTGGCTCCTCCATAGCCAGCTGGGAAGGAGCAGCAGTTCGTAGCACACGCTTCTTGATTAGACTGGGGTTCGAGCCCATCACTACCAAATACGGAGGATGCGGAAAGGTCAAGTAATGACTACCGCATATCCTGGAGCAATATGGCCTTAGTTGCTAATGCTCCTAAAAACCAAACAACAGTAACAGTAACAACTCTAACTTTTAAGAATCGTTCGCTGTCAGGATCCATCTTCTCAAACCTTGCCGATGCAATTTCACGAAATGCCATCACCATCTCTCTGGTGATGAAGCGTCTTGGCTACTCATTTGGTTCATCTTGAGCTTCGTCAGCATTTTTTTTCATTCACTATCGCTGCCTGCAAGTCAGTAAGTTCTTTCTTAGATAATTCCTTCTCTTCTCCTATTAACTCCTCCATGTCTTTGGCATTAACTGAAGTAGCTCTGTAATCTCTTTATTTATTCGTCTTTTTCAAACACTTGGAAGCCTTTTACGTGCTGTGATCATATTTTCTTCCATGTGCCATTTAAACAACTTTTAGTAATTTCCGCCCAGGCCTTATTAATTTTAAGATGGCGTGGTAAATATTGTAAGATTTCCAAAAGTGTCTTAATGTAAATTTTTTTCTCGTCGTCTACTGCAGACAATGCCTGAGCAAATGTGCGTAAATAGTATGTTTTTAAATTCGAAATAACACCCTGATCCATAGGTTGGATAAGTGAAGTCGCATTTGGCGGTGAAATATTGACTCTCATGTGCAAATTGAAATCATCTATATACATAGGATGTCCAGGAGCATTATCTAATAGAAGCAAAATCTTGAAAGGAACATCATTGTCTTTACAATATTTTTCAACCTCAGGAATGAAGCAGCATTTAAACCAATCCTCAAAGAGTAATATTGTTATTAGCATTAGCATTAGTAGAGGCATTTGATGCAAGAAAGCAAGCTTATGCAGCATCAGCCAAAAAAAAAAAAAAAAAAACCCACTCAACCTCCACGACAAGGGATGGAAGTCTGTTCCACCAACCAACCACCTGCTGGCTAAAGGCAAATTTCCGCACGTCTATCCTACATCTGTCTTTCCTCAATTTGAATTTATGCCCTCTCAGGTGATTATTCTGAGCTAGAGGAAGAATCCCATCAGCATTGAGCATGCTCAAACCATTCAAGGCTTTATACACCTCTATCAGATCACCTCGCTGGTGCCTAGTCTCCAGACACTGTAATTTGCAAAACTTAAGCCTTTCTTCGTAAGAGCACCCCTTTGTTCCATTCACTAATCTTGTTGCCCTTCTCTGTACTCGTTCCAGCAGCTCTACATCCTTCTTGAAATGAGGCCTCCAGACCTGTATACAGTACTCTAGGTGTGGCCTGACCATTGCCTTATACAAGGGAATAATCACCTCCTTATCCCTGCTGGAAAAATTCCTGTATATCATTGACAATACTCCATGAGCTACTCTTGCAGCCCGTCTGCACTGCTCAGAGAACTTCATATCTGCCTTCACAACCACCCCCAAGTCCCTTTCATTCTCTACCACTGTCAGTGTAGTACCACAGAGTTGATATGTTGCTCTGGGGTTGCTGTTTCCCATGTGTAGTACTTTACATTTGTCAATGTTAAACTTCATTTGCCACCTCTCAGCCCATCTGCTCAACCTTTCCAGATCCTGTTGCGGAAGCATAGTGTCAGTAGTGTCCTTGACAACCCTGCCAACCTTTGTATCGTCTGCAAACTTGGACATTAAGCTTGATATACCATCATCAATATCATTTATAAATACAGAAAACAATAATGGACCCAACACTGAGCCCTGAGGGACTCCACTAATAACATTAGTCCACGATGAGCAGTGTCCATTGATTACCACTCTCTGTCTTCTCCCCCTCAACCACCCTTTATCCATAGCAGCAATTTGCCTCCAATGTCACACTGCTCCAATTTGTGTAGCAGTCTTCCATGTGCAACAGTATCAAAAGCCTTTCTAAGATCCAAGTATTCATGGTCTCTGTTTCGATCAGAAATACATGGGTAGGGTGGCTTTATTAATGCCCTTAAATGCATGAGGATTTCCAGAATGGTACACGAGCAGTGGTATTAATCTGTAATCTCCTGCTGCATTAGCCCCAAGCAAGTGCGTGACCCTGTTTTTTGACGCCTTGAAACCTGGCATTGTTTATTCCTCTTTGGCAGTGTATGTTTGATCCGGCATTTTTTTCCAATACAGAGCAGTCTTGTCAACGTTAAAAATTTGCTGCATTGAATAGCTGCCTTCATCAATAATTTTTTCCAACACATTACAAAATTTCTCTGCAGCTGCAGAATCGGCACTGGCAACTTCACTGCATACTTTAACATTGTGGAAACCAGTGCAATGCTTGAACCTATTAAACCGACCGTTGCTTGCCCAAGTTGTTGGAACTTGGGTTGGGGTTCGCTGTACTTATCCTTAATATCTTCATAAATACTTGTTGCTTTTGCTTGAATGGACATTAGACTCAGAAGCACTCGCTTCTAAATCTGATTTTCCATCCATATTATTAACAGCTGCTCCATCTTCGATGTAGCACCTGAACACTGTTTTGTGATCACTGTTGATCTTAAGTGCGTTGATCCTTTGGCATGTTCTTTTATACGGGCACTGTCCTTTAAAATAGTATTCACTGTTGAAGCAGCGAGACCTAATTCCCTTGCAATAGATGACAAACTTTCTCCTGCTTCGTACTTCTTAATCATTTTCATCTTCATTTCTAAATCAATTTTGTTTCGTTTCCTGGCACTGCAGCACTTGCACTTTTCATTGGTCACTTTCCCTTCAGCATTGTAATATGTAAATAGGAATGAAGAGAAGATTCTGAAAATTTATTTGTTTTTTATATGATTGAAGATTTCAGTGAAGGGGAACACATTTCACCATAACAGTGTAAAAACCCACACAATTGCAGTTATTGGTATTATCGCAAATGCAATAAGATTGAGTTTACTACCCGTTTATAATTAGATGCACAAACAGAAAAGCCCAATAAACCAGGAAGTGCAAATTGTTTTTATTTTATTTTTCGTCGTGACCTCCAGAAACGTGCTTTAGAAAAATATACCAAAGGGAACATATGATAATGATGAAAGGGTAGTGCCATTTCCATTATAAATATCACCTTTTAGAGAGATAAATAGCTTAGTAATATAGCGAAATTTTCAACTTCCAAGGACTTAGAACAAATTACAAAAAAAAAAAAAAAAAAAAAAAAATGTGTCATTGGGTTCACATTACGATATTTTCATGATACCTCCATTTATTCCCACGGGATGCAAAATATGTTTCCAAGATTTTTTTAAATTTGCATGGGCCGGGAAAAACTTAAGTAAAGTCAAATTTCCGCAAGTCGAGTATTGCGTAAGTTGGGGAGTTCCTATAATGTGTTGTGCGAGGATTGCCGCAATTTATCAATCGTGTTAGAGCGAAACCGTATCGTAGAAGTACTGTGTTATACGGGGGTTACCTATAGTATTTAACAGAGCACCATAGCTGTGTTATATACTGTATATATTTTTACATAAATATACATTGTGTCATACTTTTTAAAACCCAAGAATTTTGCTCATCTTATTCATCAGATGAAAACAGTTATGGAATTTGTTGGAAATTATATTTTTGAGTTTGCTTTTTCGAGCTCTTGAATATTAAACTTTTGAGATTTTGTTTCTTATAGCAACATGCTTCCTTATTGAAGCATTGTGTATGGAGAATAAGAGTTTGAAAGACAGTGCTAAACAGGAAGCAAGGAATGTTTCAGTTACATAAAATCTCCCATATGACATCAATAAGAAAGATACACTGTTGTTATCTTTGCCTACAAATTTTGGATTTGTGACCTAAAATGTAAGGTCACAAAGTACTTAGTGACTCTGTTGTCAGAGAGACGGTAATATATTGTGTAAAAAGGACAGATGGAATAGGACCAGGATATGTCTGCCAGGAGCAAAAGTTGATAATGTAAAGCATATATCATATTTTAAGTGCACATAAGGTAATATTGTTGTACACGTTGGCACCAGTGACATTAAGAGTAGGAGGTCTGCAGATTTACTTAACAAGTACAGGTCAATGTTACAAAAAAGTCATGAGTTAGGGTTAAATTTGAAAGTGTCTGCAATTCTGCCCAGACACGATAGGAGGGAGTATATGATAAGAGCCTTGTCGATCAATTCGGCCGTGGAAAGATAGTGCAAGGCTCAAGGGGTAGAATTTTTTTCAGCATGGTCTGTGCTTGTTAACAGGAGAGACTGCTTCTACAGGGATGGGATACACTTAAATAGAAAGGGTGCAAGAATATTTGCTGATGCTATCGAGGCAGTGTTAGGTGGGTTGGAAAACTGCTAGCTTGGGGGGATTCACAGACTAAAAGGTTGAAAGTGGTTGCAGGCAGAGGTTGAAGGTGATTCTTGCACTACTTCTATTAGAATAACAAGTGACCTGGAGCGAGGGGTGCTGGGAGTTTTAGGGACTGATGGCAGTCATCGTGAAACAGGTGGGTATATGGGATGTTTTAGGGTAACTAAGAATAAGAATATGTGCATGTATGCTTTTGCTAGAAGTATAGTAAATAAATTTGATGAATTTGAAGTGTTGGTTAAGACATCAAAGGTGGATATTGTTGGGATAGCAGAGACATGGTGTCACACAGATAATAGGAATGCAGAACTGAAATTTGGGGAGTACAATGTGTACAGAAAGGATAGACAGGATAGGAAGGGAGGTGGTGTTATGCTGTTAATTAAGAAAAAAAAACATAAAATCAAAGGAAGTGCATCGAGGTGATACAGATGAACAGTCCACTGTTGAGTCAGTTTGGTGTGACATAAGCACTGTGAAAGCAAAAATACGAGTAGGAGTGTGTTATAGGCCTAATGACTCGAATGAGTATAATGGACAATTGTACAGAGAAACAGTGGGCTAGTAAATCTGAATGTCTTATAATGGGGGATTTTAACTTCCCAGATATTGACTGGAACTTGTGGGTTGGTTTTTTGGTTTTTGCTTCCGTAAAGGTGAGTACAATGGTCTCAGACAGTTTTTAAATTCTGTACAGTGGGATCAACTGATGATGTTACCAACAGCAAATTCTAAGTGGGAAGCATTCAACGAATAAATCATGGAAGCTACTAAAAGTTTCATACCTATGCTAATAACTAACCGTGAACAGCATTTTTTTTTTTTTTTTTTTAGGTTCTAGCCACTGAAATCCCAGGAAAGTAGGTGGCAGTACCCGCCAGAGTACTATATAGGTAACACCCGGCTGGCCTCCCCGTGGCGAGGTATGGTAACGTCGGGTCCCATTAGGGGCCCGGCGGCTAACAGGCCAGATGAACAAGGGCACAACATGCTAAATACCACATGACCCATATACTTTTAAATCCCTGGCTTGTCCGATACAGTGTACATATGCGGAGATGGGAGAAATCCCAGGAGCCGTTAGACCCAAATATACCTATACCTATTAAGAAATATTGTTCAAGGTTTAGGCCCACATGGTTATCAAATGAACTAATGAGACTCGTGACAGAGAAGAAAAATACATGGGATGCATATAAATTATCAGGCGACACAGAAGCCTATGACAGGTATAAGCTAGTCTGTAATCAAGTCACAAAGGAGGTTGCACAGGTGAAGGCAGATTACGAGAAATCTTTGGCAAAGGATGCTAAGAAAAACAGCAAGAATTTCTTTACTTATATAAACTCTAAAAGGAAGGGGATGAATCTGATTGGTCCACTTGATATTGATGGTCCGACTGTTCATGATCCTGCTTAGATAGCAAACAAATTGAATGAGTATTTTGCATCTAAATTCACACAAGAGGAGTTATTAAGGTTTGAAAATTCCAGAAGGTTATCAAATAGTAGCAGGGTGCTTAATGATTTTATAATAACTGAGAGCAAAGTGGAGGAAAAATTGTTGAAGTTAAACATAAGAAAGGCACCTGGGGTGGATGGGATCTATCCAGTTATTTTAAAGGAGGCGGCAAAGGAAGTAAGCAAACAGTTAGCCATAATTATGAGAGCAGCCTTGGACCCAGAGGAAGACCCCCATGGACTGGAGATGTGCAAATGTATTCCCAATTCCCTAAGGCGGGATCGAAAGGTGACACGATTAATTACAGACCAGTTAGTTTAACTTCTGTTCCGGGTAAAATAATGGAGTCAGTGATTAAAGATGCATTGCAGGATCATCTAGACAAGACTTCACTTATAGCTTGAACACAGCATGGGTTTATTAAGGGAAAGTCTTGTCTGACAAATTTGATAGGTTATTATGATGTGGATACAAAGTAACAGGATGTAAAAAATAATTTTGATAGCACATACTTGGATTTCAGGAAAACTTTTCACACTGTTGCGCATGGAAGACTACTTGTCAAATTGGAGCAGAATGGAGCAAATTGGAGCAGAATGGTATTAAGGGTAAGTTGCTAGAATGGATAAAAGGATGGTTGAATGGGAGAAAACAGAGGGTGGTAATCAGTGGGTGCTGCTCTTCGTGGACTAATGTTATTAGTGGTATCCCACAGGGTTCAGTGTTGGGTCCACTGTTGTTTTGTATATTTATCAATGATACTGATGAAGGTATATCAGGTTTAGTGTCGAAGTTTGCGGATGATACAAAGGTTGGCAGGGTTGTTAATGACAGTAATGGCAGGTGTGCTACTGCAACAGGATCTAGAAAATTTGGGCAAATGGGCTGAGAAGTGGCAACTGAAGTTTAATCTTGACAAATGCGAAGTACTGCATATGGGTAGAAGTAATCCCAGAAAAATATACCAACTGTGTGGTACTACACTTAAGGTGGTAGAAAATGAAAAAGACCTGGGAGTAATTGTGCAGTCAGATATGTAGTTTTCTGAGCAATGCAGACAGGTTGCCAGGGCAGGTCAATGATATATAGGAATATTGCTAGTAGGGAAAAGGAGGTAATTGTGTCTCTGTATAAGGCAATAGTCAGGCCACACCTTGAGTACTTTTAGAGGTCTGGAGGCCTCATTTTAGGAAGGATGTAGATTTGCTTGAGTGTATACAGAAAAGGGCAACAAGATGAGGAATGAAGGGATCCTCTTACCAAGAGAGGCTTAAGTTCTGCAAATTTCAGTGGCTGCAGACTAGGCACCTGCACAATGATCTGATTGAGTTGTATAAGTCCTTGAATGGGTTGAGCACTGAATTCTGAAGGGATTCTTCCACTTGTTCAGATTACGAACCGAACAGGGCATAAATTAAGGAAAGAGAGATGTAGAATAGATGTGCAGAAATTTTCCTTTAACCAGTAGGTGGTTAATTGCTGGAACAAACTTCCATCTGTCGTTGTGGAAGTTGATAGGTTGAATAAATTTAAGGAGGAACTGGACAGGCATTTGGAGGGAATGGTTGTGTAAAAATTTTTTTTTGGCTGATGCTGCATAAGCTCATACTCTTGCCTTCTTGCATGACATGCCACTACTACTACTTCTACCATGCAGTGTAATCAAGTGTCACAGTGTAATGTAAATTTATAAAAGAAAGAGCAGATATAATTGAATTAAAACATAGATAGTGGTTCGGAATGTAGATTTATTTAACTGTAACTTGAACTTGTGGTGAATTTGTAATTCTCCAGAATGTGAGTTGTGAAGGATGATTGTAAAAAAAGAGGGAGAGGGTCTAACTTATATGGCAAATATATGATTAACTCTTTCAAGAGGGTTTTCCATAGACCTGCATATTTTATATAAATGCTTTGGGGGGGGGGGGGAGAATACTGTGCTTCTTGCACAGTAGTCTCGGAAAACATCAGAATACTTTTGATCATAGTATATGTGGAATAAAGTAAAGAGAAATCATAAATACTAAAAATTGAATATATTAAGCAGAAAATGCAAGGAATGGTAATATGTGGAAGTAAATGACTGAGTGAAATGTGAAATGTTGCAAAACAGTTTTCTCAGACCAATAATGCTAAATTTGTTTTCATTGTTTTCACATGATTCCTAAGCATCTCCAGTTCTTAAGCATAACCTGAACTTAATTTCGTGGAGCAGCAATCTGTAGGTGCTTTCAGATAGCACAAGTGCGATTCTGAAATTTTTAATTTTTTTTTTTACTGAGTAATTTTTTACTCAGTTTTCTTGTTGGTTTACCTTCTTTTGTGCTGTTTCTCAATTATAGCTATATTCTGAATACATTTTACTAGTTTACAAAATTGTCAAATAGCTAAATATTAAACATTTGTAGTCATTAAACAAACTTTGATATATATGTTATGAATTGTCATAAGATGATAGATAAAGGAATAACATCTAGTCACACTAGATTTTGAGCAGGCTAAGAGTTGAAAACTTGCTTCTTGCCCTAATGGTAGCCAAGCATTCTGGTCTCTTGCCAAAGATATTGGCTGCAACTTTTGCCCATATTTGCTCCCACCTCTCTCCAAACCAGACGGTTCTGTTGTCACTTCAGCTAAGGATAAAGCTGACCTGCTAGCATCCCATTTTTGTTCCAACTCATGTATTAATGATCTTGGTAAAACACCTCCCACCATTCCCAACACTCCATTCAATACCTCCTGTGGTCATCCATCAAAGGGATGCCAGAAGGATTTTGACGAATCTTGATGCTAAGAAAGATCGAGGTACTGATGGTATTTCTCCATTCTCAAAACCTGTGCTCCTGAACTTACTCCTATTCTTTGCCGCCTTTTTTCACTTTCTTATTCCAAAGGTGTTTTTCCTTCTGCTTGGAAATTTGCTCATATCCAGCCAGTTCCTGAAAAGGGTGACAAATCCCTCTCATCCAGTTATCGTCCCATTGCAATTACTTCTAATCTTTCCAAAGTAATAGAGAAATCAATTAACCACCAACTCTTAAACTAACTGGAAACCTTCCATCTGATCAACGATCGCCAGTATGGATTCAGTCAGTGTCAATCCACTGGTAATATTCTGGCTTATGTTACCCATTTATGGACAAATTCAATGGAAAAGTTCGGTGAAAGACAAGCAGTTGCTCTTGACATCTCAAAAGCTTTCGATCATGTTTAGCATAAAGGTGTTCTAAACAAACTTCCAACTTATGGTTTGCCAACTGTTTTTTGTAATTGGTTATCCAGTTTTCTCTGTCTTCTAACTTCTCCACTAATGCTGGTATCCCCCAAGGTTCAATTCTTTTCCCTATTCTTTTCCTCTTGTATATTAATGACCTTCCATCGACTGGAAATCCTATCCATAGTTTTGCCAGTGATAGCGCATTGCATTCCATTTTCTATTTTGAGAAACCTTGCCCTGCTCAATCACCTTCAACTTCTCGAATATCTGCTACCAATTCCTTAAATGCCGATCTCCATGTTATTCTCCAGTGGAGCAAATACAACTTAGTTGATTTCAATCCTTGTAAAACTCAGTCTTGTCTTATATATCGCAAAAAGGATTCTTCTGCTCCTATGCTTACCTTTGGTGACACTCCCATATCTAGGCAAGTTGATATTTCTCTTTTGGGGATTACCCTGACTTCTAATCTCTCTTGGCACAAGCACTTTAGAAATATTGCTTCCTCTGCATCTAAAAAACTTGGTTTTCTCTTTCGCTCTCTGTGTTGCTTTTCTTCCAAACAGCTGTTCACTCTGTACAAATCTGAAATCCGCACTATCATGAAATAGTGTTCCCACATCTGGGGCGGTGCTCCCAAAACCTCTCTTAGGCTTGTAGATTCCATTCAGAAGAGGTCAGTTAGGTTAATTAATGACTCCTCTCCAGTCGCTGTCTCGTATACATATTCTTTCTGCTCCATGCCTTTTCTACAGTACTGTTCTTCTGAATTGGCTTCTATTATTCCCGCTCTCTCTTTGAAAACAGTCCGAACACATGCCGCAACCAGCCAACAACCATTTACTGTCCATCTTCAAACTCACAGAACCAACTTTTCATCTTCCTTGTTTATTCATTCCACTGCTGTTTTCTGGAACAACCTTCCTTCATACGTATTTCCTGAAAATTGTAGTCTACAGAAGTTCAAGTCTAATGTCAACAAATATGTTCTTTCATCTTCTCAACCTCCAACCCAAGCATGGTACAAGTACTATAGGTTCTCATACCTCTTGTGTTTGGGGTTTTCATAAAAGAAAAATAAATAAATAATTTTTTCATGTCTTTATGCCATTGAGTTATCCTGCATGAATGTGTTTGTTTGAATGTGTTTCAATAGTTTACCAAAGTCTACTAGCTATTATTTGATATGAAAACTTGCAAATAGTAAATAAATTTTGTAATCGGTATGCTGTGGTTTTAGTCAGAGGCATTTGTAGACGTAATTTCTCCCCTCCCTAATTTTTACAACACCATCATTGCATCTAAAAAATTCAAGAAATTGGGCAGTAAAGAGCAATGTTTTTCCTGAGAAAGAATAGTTATGGTTTTCCTTCATAACTTGACAGTGATGTGAGATAAATTACTGGTATGCAGTAGACTTCCATGTGTAACAATGTCAAAATCTTTCCTAAAATCCAAGTATATGATATCAAAATTATTTTTTGCACACAGTTCCCTTGTGACCTCATCATATATCCAATTAAATTGGTCAGACAAAACTTTTCCTTAACAAACCCATGCTGTGTCTGAACTGTAACTGCAGCCTTGTCTAGATGATCCATCAATGCATCTTTAACCAGTGAGTCCATTATTTTCTCCAGAACAGAAGTCAAACTAACTGGTCTGTAATTGCTCCTGGAGCAATTACAGACCTTTGACCTGTGACATTTTGATCCCCCTTTGTGAATTGGGGATTCATTTGCACATCTCCAATCTGTGGGAAACTCCCCCAAGTCCAAGGATGCCCTCTTAATCATGGCTAAGGGCCTGCTTACTTCTTTTGCTGCTGCCTTTAATATAACTGGATAGATCCCATCCACCTCAAGTGATTTCCTTATGTTTAACTTCAGCAATTTTTCCTCCACTTTGCTCTCAGTTATTACAAAATCATTAAGCACCTTGTTACAGTTTGATAAACTTCTGGTATTCCCCTCTCTGAATAACTCCACATGTGTGAATGCAGGTGCAAAATAATTTCAGGTTGTCAGCTACCTGAGCAGAATCATCAACAATCAAAAAGTCCATATATGAAGTGGATCAATCTGATTCATCCCCTTCCTTCTAGAGCTTACATAAGTAAACAAGTCTTTACTGTTTCTCTTTGCATCATTTGCCAGAGATTTCTCGTAATCTGCCTTTGCTTGCCTAATACCCTTTTTGACTTGATTACAGACTTGCTTATGTCTACCATAGGCTCCTGTGTCACCTGATAATTTATATGCAACCCATGCACTTATCGTCTCCGCCCCGGGTTTGATTAGTTCATCTGACATCCATTTAAGCCTAAACCTTGAAAAGTATTTCTTAGTTGGTATGAAATACCTAGTAGTTGCCAAGATTAATTTCTTGAATGCTTCCCATTTAGAATTTATTGTTGGTAACATCATAAGTTGATTCCACTGCATAGAATTTAAATATTGTCTTAGACAACTGTAGTCATTTTTACTAAAGGAAAAACTCTTTCCTTTATCCCTGATGGTAGTCATATCTTTAAGTAAATCTCACATCAGTACACTGATCACTGCCAACTTGTGGTTTCTTTATCTGCAAATTCATAATGCATGAATAATCATTGCTGATAACCAGATCAAGAATATTACTCCCCCCCGATTGTCTCTCGAACATGCCGCTGTAGAAAACAATCATCCAATAAATCCTCAAAAAGCCTTGCTAGTATGCAAGTGACCAACTCACAAGTTCCAGTCAATATCTGGGAATTTAAAATCCCTCATTATAAAACATTCTGATTTAATAGCCCTCTGTTTTTCTGTATAGTTGTTCATTGTACTATCAGGGTCATTAGGACTATAACACACTCCTATTCTCAACTTTACTTTCCCAGTGCTTATATCACACCAAACTGACTCATCATTGTATTCTCCATCAATGTCAACTGGTTGCACTGCCTTAGATTTTGTGTTTCTTAACGATCAGCCTAACCTCTCCTCTCTTCCTATCCTGTTTATCCCTTCTGTACACTTTTTACTCCCCAATTTCCAATTCTGCATTCCTTATATCTCTGTGGAATATAAGGAATATCATTCCTTATATTCCTTATATCTACGTCTTTGATATCCCAACAATATCCACCTTTGATGTCTTAACCAGCATTTGAAATTCACAAAATTTATTTATTGTACTCCTAGCATTGGTGTAAATGCAAGTATACATGCATTATTTTCCAAATATATTTCATCATATATTTGGATCTTAGAATGGCTTTTGATACTGTTGCACATGGAAGACTGCTGCACGAATTGGAGCAGCGTGACATTGGATGCAAATTGCTGCTATGGATAAAGGGATGGTTGAGTGGGAGAAGACAGTGGTAATCAATCGACACTGCTCTTCATGGACTAATGTTATTAGTGGAGTTCCTCAGGGTTCAGTGTTTTGTCCATTGTTGTTTTCTGTATTCATCAATGATGTTGATAATGGTATATCAGGCTTAATGTCCAAGTTTGCAGACTATACAAAGGTTGGCAGGGTTGTTATTGACAATAATGACAGTACGCTGCTGCAACAGGATCTAGAAAAGTTGAGCAGATGGGGCTGAGAGGTGGGAACTGAAGTTTAACATTGACAAATGTAAAGTACTGTATATTGGAAGCAGTAACCCTAGAGTAACATATCAACTGTGTGGTACTACACTGACAAGGTATGAGGTATGTTCGTGTCAGATGGCACCTGGGATTTCTCTCATCTCTGTGTGTGTTTGCTGTATCGAGGACAGTACACTGTCAAGCCGGAGACTTGAAAGTGTGTGGGCCATGTCTGTGCAGTGTGATGTGTTGTGCCCATGATTTGTCCAGCTTATTGGCTGCCGGACAAACAATGGGCACAACACTAGGGGCCTGACATTGCCCATACCTTGCCATGTGGAGGCTAGCCGGGTGTGTCCAGTATCACAACAAGTTGCTCTGGCAGTTCCTGCCACCTAGTTTCATGGGCTTTCAATGGCTAGGACATAAAAAAAAAAAAAAAAATCATGCGTTTGACATTAATGCTTAATGGGATTGCTGGTTGGGGTTGGACACTAGAGAGATGTGTTAAAAGGCCTAATAGGTCGGGCAAAATTTTGATGTTATTAAATTTACACGTGAGGATATACGCTAGATGAAAGATAATAGTGTTAGTTGTCCCCTATTGGGACCCACTGCCGCCCACACGTTGCCACAAGGAGGCAGGTCAGGCACTCAGTAGATAAAAAAAAAAAAAAAGGGGGGGTATACTAGAAATTGGCTGAAAGAGATTTACACGAAAGTGGTAGAATTTAGGCATTGATTAGAATTTGGCAGCATTGTTAAGGGGTGTACTTGGTCGGTTTAGTGAGATAGGGGGAGACTGAAGACTGGGTGGGAAAACAGATAGAAGAATAGGGACGACAGAGTAGGCATCCCCAAAGAGGTCAGTGGAGACGAGCCCCACCAGGCAGGAAGGGGAGGAGACAGGTCTCTGTCTCCTCCCCTTCCTGCCTGGGGATGGGGTTTTAAAGGGAACCGGGTTAGAGTACCCAGTTCAGATGCCAAATGGCTTGTCGGCAGCAAAGCCGCAGTATGTTTTCATCGGTGATGGTTGTCACGTCCATGTAGTGTCAAATCCAGTATGAAGGTAAAGCTGCCTATCCTGCTCTGGGGGTGGGATATGTTAGCTGGCAGTGGGAATCCACCAGGCGAAAGGGTGGAAGAGACACACATTTACTTTATTCATAATCTTCATTCTCACTCTACTTGCATTCACTTTTTTTTTCCTTTTTTTTTCCCTTCTATTTTATAATTTTATTTCCTTTTTCCAAGTTTTATGTATATATTTATTTTTTTCACTCTCACTCATTCATCTTTTTTTCTCACCCACCAGGGGGTGGGATGCAGTGATGTGTAATATAAATACAAATTAAATCTAGGGTTAGTGTGTACTTAACTGTAGCATTTATGGTTCGTGTTCTTTTTCTCACACACTTACACTTTCATTCATTCTTCTAGCTTTCATTTCATTTATTCAACTCTTGCTTTCTGCACTCTCTGGGCACCTCAACTTACTGTAATTCTTCAGTTGTGGTGCAGGCCTAGCCGCAAGTTTTTTGCAGGCCAGGGGAGAATGCAGTGTTTGTGTGGTTAGTAAATGTTTGTTAGTATATAATAAAATAATTTTTAAAAATAACTAAATGCACAAGGCATAATACGTGAAGAGTTTATTATCTATATAATATCAGTGTAGATACACCATAGACAACTCTTAAGAAACTACGGGGTAGTTGTTGTAGTAGGCATCATTTGCTCTGTTGGCCCCGAGTGCCAAGCAAGTGATCTAGCGATTTACAAAGTGAATTTGAAAGACTTTTTCTAAAGAGAATTTGTTAAGAGATTTCCAAAGGCTTTACTTTCCAAGTTATTTATTTTCTGGCTCTTTGTAAATAAAGAAGGAAGCCTCCTACAAGAAAGGAAAGACACCTTTCTTTTGTATATATAACTACTTTTCTAACACACTAACCACTAACCTTTTATCGCTTGGTCACTGGTGGCACCGCTCCTGCCTCCACGTGGCGGGGCTGGTAACCTGGGGGATAAATCAACCCTCAGGGCTAAAAGGAGCAGTAATGGAAACCAATGAATTTCCACGTCTAGAGCCCAAGAGTGCTCAATATGAAAATCATGAAACCGACCATGACTTCTCTACCTCGAAGAGAATGAAAAAAGATGCAGGCAGACAGGAATCACCAGCCTTCCTGATTATCCATTCTCTGTCGGCACAGCCTGTTAGCAAGCTCTCCCCTTTCATAATCCAATGATGCCTGGAACATGCAGCAGCATCACCAAAAATGGTGAAGCATCTCCAATCCGGGGACTTGCTAATAGACTTCTCTCCCAAGACACTCTGAACAACTATTGAAACTCACCACATTAAGTGGAATTCCAATACAAGTCACTCCACATAACACCCTGAATTCGTCCAAGGGAGTGATTACTGAGTGGGATCTACTGAATTTGTCTGAAAAAGAAATAGTACAGGAACTAAAGACACAAAATGTAACTCAAGCAAAAAGAATCATGATACGAAAAGAAACACGTAACGTAATTCTAACTTTCAATACACCGAATCTACCAGCATCAGTCAAAGCAGGTCCCAAATCCCCTAAGATGCTACAAATGCCAGAAATTTGGTCACTCCCAGACAGCATGCCATGGCATTTCAACATGTCCAAACTGTGGCTCCACAACTCATACCCAGTCAGAATGCAAAGCACAAACTCTGCAGTGTCCTAATTTCAGGAGAAGCCATCCAACATACTCTAAAGAATGTGATCTCTGGAAGATAGGCAAAAAAATACAAAAATATAAGACTGAAAATAGTCTCCTATCAAGAAGCTAGGAAACAAATTAAACTAATCATGCTAAATAGCTCTTATGCCTCAGTTATCCACTCTCACCAATCAGTAGCATGTCAGACGGAAGTGTCACTCTCTCCAAATAAATCGATCGCAAACTGGGCTCGATCAGTTCTATCGACCCAGCCTACATCAAAGCCAAACACAGTAGATCAAAGTATGAATAAGCTTCTCACGGTTCCAACCCAAATCATAACCCAAGGTAAAGTAACAGAAAAACTGCAAAAATCAGATCCTGTCGAGGTTAATCAACCACCTTCAACAAGGATGGATACTGATGATACGATTACCCAAGGCCTTCTTGAATTACATGCAGATGGTGAAATGGAAGATAACCATAATTCAACACGCCCCAACTTCCCCAGAAAAGAAAAACCTAAGCTGAATCTTCCCAAACAACCCACTTATAAAAAGCAGTCAGATTCATCTCCCTCTTACAAATCCAAATAATGGAACAGATCATCCAATGGAACTGTAGAGGCCTTCGCAGTAACATCGATGATATCCGTGAATTAATTCACCACTACAGACCTCTTGCAATGTGCTTGCAGGAAACGAATTTGGCACCTCAGATCTCAATCAAAATCAAAAATTATACTATGTTCAGACAAGGCAGAGCTGGCAGTAACAGTGCTCACGGAGGAGTAGCAATACTCGTGGATTCAAGCATCCCCTCCAGATGCATCCATTTATAAACCTCCTTAGAAGCTGTTACTACTCGCGTTGTAAATGGTATTACACTGACACTGGTTTCAATCTATCTTCCACCAAATCATCAATATACCATTCAGGAAATCGAAGATCTTGTCTTGCAGTTACCATCTCCATTTTGTATACTAGGAGACCTTAATGCCCACCATCCAATATGGGGTTCCCCTATATCAGACAGACGAGGGAAGCTTATTGAAATGTTGATAGACAGGCAGAATTTACTTTACTAAATACTGGCACTCCCATGTATATCCATCTCCCTACAGGTTCTACTTCTACAATAGACCTTACCATTTGTTCCCCAATCTTCTTTCCAAGTATAGAGTGGGTAACTCTAAGCGATCCTTATAGCAGTGACCACTATCCCATAATCTGCAAAATTCAAACATCCTGTTCCTTCCCAATAGAAAATCCAATTAAATGGAAATTTTCAAGAGCTGATTGGACAAAATACAGAACGCACATATCATTTGACAACTACATCATTCAGTCCTGTTCCATCGACAGTGTTACTGAACACATCACAAATCAAATTCTGACAGCCGCAACCACTGCCATTCCACAATATCAAGTAGGAAATAGACGAAAAACAAATTACTGGTGGAATGAAGACTGCAACCATGCGAAAAAAGAGAAAAACAAAGCGTGGAACCTTTTCCGCAAACACCCAACCACCTCCAATCTTATTAGTTATAAACGTCTTAGAGCAAAAGCTCGTTACATCAGACGTAAAGCGAAAAAAGAAAATTGGATTAAATTCGCCTCGTCAGTAAATAAAAATACCGATATCAGATTAATCCCGAGAAAAATAAAATGTTTAAACAGTAAATTCCCTCCTTTATCCACCCCACTACTGAACTGGAATGGACAGGAGCTTACTACTCCTACAGAAATATCAAATGCACTGGGAACCGCATTTTCTCAGTTGTGCTCTTCTATCACCTATGATCAAACATTTCAAAAACTCAAAACAAGGTGGTAGATGACTTTCATCAACCGGTGAAATACCACCACTTTGCTTATTGGAGGCTTGAAGTGGTGAAACTCATGGTTAGTCTCTAGAGCAAAGTTTCCAGCATCCCCCCCCATACTTCTCCTTCAACCCATGCACGGTACTAAGTACTATAGGTTTTGATACCTTTCGTGTTTGGTGTTTTCATAAAAAAAAAAAAAAAAAAAGAGAAATCCAGAATAAATTTCACTGACAATTCTGCTTTACTTTATAATAAACCATTTACCATGCTTGAGCTACAACAATCCTTTAACAACTCAAGAAACAGTGCTGCTGGCCCAGATGGGATATACTATATAATGCTCCGAAATTTGGATCAAAGATCACTCTTCTTACTACTCATATTTTTCAATCGAATTTTTTCTGAACATACCTTCCCAAGTTCCTGGTGTCACTCTTATGTACTAGCAATTGCAAAGCCCAGTAAAGATCATTTTATTCCTCAAAATTACAGACCGATATCCCTTACCAGCTGTCTAAGCAAAACCCTCGAGAAAATGTTACATCGCCGTCTCACTTGGTTCCTGGAGTCCCAAAATTTGATTAACAACAACCAATTTGGATTCCGGAAAAATCGATCTTCATTGGATCTCATGATCAAAACTGAGGCAAACATTAGAAATGCTTTCATCAAGAAGGAACATCTCGTCATGGTCTGTCTTGACGTTGAGAAAGCCTTTGACACTACATGGCGCTTCGGCCTCTTAAAAGACCAGCGGTCCTCTTGGCCTGAAAGGTAATTTACCGTACTTTATCAAAAATTTTCATCGGAGATCCTTTCAAGTTAGTTACCGGAGAACCCTCTCTAAGATTTTTACCCAAGAAGAAGGAATTCCGCAAGGGTCGGTTCTCAGTGCCACTTTATTTGCAATGAGAATGAACCATATAATTGAACTCATTCCGAAAACTGTAGATTCGTACCTTTTCGCAGACGATCTCTCAATATCCTGTCATTCTCAAAACATGCATTATATTGAATGCCAGCTACAAATATCAATTAATCGCATCCTGACATGGATGACACAAAATGGTTATAGACTGTCCAGCCAGAAATCTGCTGCCATTCACTTCTGTATCAGATGCAATATGCATCCTGAACCCGAGCTCCACTTGAACAACCATCCTCTTCCCATAGCTAATAGTATTCGTCTACTAGGATTATTTTTCGACAGAAAGTTAAACTTCCAAAAGCACATTGAATATCTCCGGACAAATTGTCAAAAGAAACTGAACATATTCAGTCTTATCAGCGACAACATGGGGAGCAGATCGTTACAGCCTGCTTCACCTATACAGAACCATAATTAGATCACGCCTGGACTATGGGGCGCCTGTTTTCGATTCTGCTAGGGAGTGTTTCATCTCGCCTCAACCCAAATCAACACTCAGCTCTTAGAACAGCATTAGGTGCGTTCAGAACATCTCCAGTGCAAAGTTTATATATTGAAGCCCATGAACCTCCTCTAAATATCAGGAGAAAAATGTTGCTGTTGAACTATGCAATCAAGATCCAAAGCCAGGTGACCCATCTCCTAATTTATCAATACTTTATAATCCGCTGTATATGACCCTGTATAGAAACAAACCACAGACAGTTCGGCCTGTTGGTATTAGGGTAAAACATCTAGCAGAAGATTGGGATATACACTTCGATAAAATCTTGCAAGATCCTATAGATCCCGACCCTCCATGGTCGGTCATCATGCCATGTTGTGACAATTATTTCCACCAGTGGGGGAAACACTATCAAAATTTACCATCAAACAGCTACACATTGAACATACTCAACATTATCCCGACTTTGCTAAAATATATACAGATGGATCGAAGTCTGAGAGTGGATCGGTTGCAGCAGTGGTACTCCCTGATAACATCATTTCTCTATCTCTTCCGACAGAGTGCAGTAGCTAAATGACAGAATTATATGCCATAAAGCTTGCATTAGAAACTGTCTTCCATATGTCAATTCAAAAGAGCATAATATACACAGATTCGCAAGGTTCCGAATTAGCATTGCAAAACAACTCCCCACCTACTCACCCGTTATTAAAGCTCATCAAAACACAGTTGATCCGTCTTAGAGAACATCAGCAAAAGGTTATCTTCTGCTGGATCCCAGGCCATACCGGAATACCAGGAAATGAAATTGCAGATGATGCTGCCAAAAATCCATCCAGCTCAGCCACAACGAATTCCATAGTACCAGTCACAGATTATAAAATGAATATACAAAGAATAAGTAAAGATCAATGGACTCTTCAGTGGCAAACGCAATTCCATAATAAACTACTCCAAATAAAACCCCAAATAAAATTATGGGCTTCTAGATCCATAGCAAGCAGACAAGAAGAAGTAATTCTAGCCAGAGCCAGAATCAGCCATACTCATTTAACCCATATGTTTCTTTTGTCAGGAAATGATCTTCCCCAATGTAGTCATTGTCAGACATCACTCACAGTCAAACACATACTTTTGGACTGTACTCTATATAATAATGCTTGACTAATGTCTTTCAATTCTCTGTCAAATTTAAAGGAACCTTTGTCACTTAGCCATATCATAGGCGAAAATTCAAATCTCACAGAATTCTTCTCCTTCCTAAAACGAATAGGATTGTATAACCGTTTTTAACTGCCTCTAAATCAACAAACACAGGCAGTACGCACCACCTCCATAAGTGCAATATGGCCTAAGTAGCCATTGCACTTTAAACCCCAACTACAACAACAACAGTTTTCTCTGTTTCTCATATTGTACTCTTCCTTCATGACGAGTTGCCATGATATTGCACTACCTTCTGATGATTATCTTCAGAACTGGGTCGTCATGTCTGCAATACCAGGGTACCTGCCCATCCACTGATGATAGGCCAATAGCCTTGAAATGGTGCCATCTGGGTGGTGGTACTCACTGAGAATAAGTAACAATAGTTTTCTCTATTAGTGAAGTGTTACTTATTCGTGGTAGTGTAATATCATGGCAACTCGTCATGAAGGAAGAGCACAATATGAGAAACAGAGCAAATTATGCCTATTACAATGACTACTTCGTAGTTTCTTAAGAGCTGTCTATGGTGTATCTATACCGATATTATATAGATAATAATAAAGTAATGAAAGTTATTCCTAATCGTGGCCAACCACATTCATTCCCTCATGCTAGGTCACTCTTTCTTTCACGAAAACTGCCATTTATTCCCTTTTACCATAATTCCTAGTTCACTCAGTGCCCAACCTATTCATTCTCTCTTTCATTCTCATTGTACATTGCATCCCCTTGCTACCAGTTTACTAACATTTTTCAGCTAATCTGCTTCCCTGGCTTCCAGTACATCTCCCTACCCTATATGGTTACTTATTTGGTGTAGGGCCCCCGGTTCCTACACATGGCAGGGTAGTCCTGGGGAGTTTTGTCATGTCAGGTTTCTGTCAGGGTGCAGAATACTGCTATCTTAACAGTTTTTGTCATTGTCTGGGCGTGGTGGGAAACTTGGGTAATTTTAACTATTGATTTTTTTGCTGGAAGGCTGAATTGCCATTCTTTGGATTGTTCTGTGCATTTAGAATACTTTCTGTGTGACAGATGTAAAGGCTTTATAATTTTTCTCTTCTATGATGAACAGATGTGCTTCGCCCCCCTGGGAAGGGGGCCAATCTGTGCTATTAGCTCTGTTCTGGGGAGGTCATATATTATGCATTCATATAGAATGTGTGCCCAGTCTTCACTCTCGCCACAGGTGCAGTTTGGGTCATCAGTCGGCTCTAAGGAGGTTAGTTTCGCCTTTATGGAGCCGTGACCTGTCAATATAAATGTTGGAAGAAGTCCAGGGGAATATCACTTAGGTGGCTTTGGGCTAACCATTGACACCCGTAGCAGAAACCATTTGGTAACCAAACCTCTGGTTTCCTGCTCCCACTTTGTTTGCCGTAGCTCATGGAACTTTGTGGCTATTCTTTTTCTTTCAGCATTGAAGGTGTTGGCTGTATCAAGGACTATCCCCAGAAATTCTGTGGGTATATGCCCTCTTTAAATCTATAATATAGGCCTCTTTTGGCTACTTCCAGGTAAAGTGGGAGAACTCTGGCCAGCAACTGTAGCGCAGGTGTGCTTACTATGCGACATGCTCTGGTAATAGTGAGTAGTATTGCCCTTTGTATCGATTCTAATTTATTCCTATTTCTTACTATGGCCGAACGGGTGAACCATGCATCGGCTCCATAGGTAATAACACGTAGGAACATTGCACGGTACATGATTGTCAGGGCCTTTCTTTTGAGTCCCGTCTGCTCGACTGATCCTGGCAATCATACCTGCATAATTTCTCACTTTCTTCGCCAAGTAGATCAAATGGGGGTAAAAAGTTAATTTTGAATCAAAGACCACTCCAAGATATTTTAGTTCTGTTACCATTTTTATAGTGGTTGTGTTAATTTTGATTTGTGGACGTCTTATGTCCAAATTGCCGTTTAGAAGTATTTGTTTGGTTTTTTCTGGCGATATTTTGAGCATGTGCATTTGTGCCCACTCCTGCAGCTGCAAGAGGGTGGCATTTGATCTTTGCTCTACAACCACTTGCATGTTACCTTTTACAAGGAAAATCATGTCATCTGTAAAGGCCAGGCTTTCCACAGGGCGCAGATCCAAGGCCAGAAATTCGTCCAGAAGAAAGGGCCAAGGATTGAACCCTGCGGGCAGCCTTTATTCACAGGACATGTCAATTCCTGGAACCTTGTGTGTACTGAGACACTTCTGTCTGTATGGTAGCTGTATATTACCTTATAGAGGTTTTGTGGGGCATTTGCCTGGCAGAGTTTCCTAAGGACACTAGGCCACCAGAGTGAGTCAAATGGCACCTCCGTAGCCAGGTGGGCAGGAGTAGCAGTGCATAGCACACGCTTCTTGATTAGACCGGAATTCGAGCCAGTGACCACCAAATACGGAGGATGCTGAAGGTCAAGAAATGACCACCGCATATCCCCGGAGGAATATGGCCTTAGTTGCTAATGCTTCTAAAAAAAAAAAAAAAAAAAAAAACAGAAAGTGAGTCAAATGCCCCAGCAAAGTGAATGGAGATTGCTAGCATATATTTCTCCTCTGTGTGTTTAACTGTTGTCAGTAGGTGTTGCATGGCATCCTCTGTAGAATTGCCCTGCTTAAAACCATACTGATTGTTGGAATGTAAACCTGCTTCTGTGTAATATTGAGCTAATCTGCTGTATATTAGTCTTTCATATATTTTTTCTAGTACAGGGAGTAGGGCCATTGGTCTATATGATTTGGGATCAGTAGGGAGTTTTTCAGGGTTTTTGAGAATTAATCTTAACACTGCTTTTTTACATATTTTTGAGAATATACCTTCTGTCACACAGTTATTATATATGCTATTAATTTGTCTGATGCTGCTATTTCTGCTAATTTTTTGATAATCTCAACCTCTAAGAGATCAAAACCTGGCCATTTATTGTTTTCGGTTTTAGATGGTGCTATTTCTAAGTCTTGTATTGTAAACAAAGGTTCATTATTGGCATTATCATATTCAGTCTTTTCTTTTATAATGTCTAGCTGGGTGGGGGAATGATTCTCAGTTTCAGTCTGATTGATACTGTCTAGGATGTTATTTACAGAATCCACCCAACACAGGGTTGGGGTTCCATCTGGTTTGACAGTAGTTTCTAAGACATCTCCTCTTGGCAGCTTGTTGGTCACTATTCTGTAGACAACTCCCCAAGGGTTATTGTTTCCAGTAGTTCCCACCAAGTGCCTCCAGCATTCCTTTTTCTTGTCTCTTATGAGGGCTGTATACTGATTCCTGAGAGTTTTATAAGAGTCTCTCAGTGCATCCACCTCATTTTGTGGCCAAGATGTTCTGGCTCTTTGAAAATGTCTCCTCGCCTGGTTTACCCTACTTCTGAGTATAGACAGTTTGGGACACCACCAAGGAACTGCCTGCCTCCTCGGTTTTTTCCCTTGGGATAGACAGGGCTGCTGTTTTTGTTAAAATGTTTGTCCATAGTCGGTGCTTGCTCGTCAGTTGCCTAATCTGGACCACTCATTTTCCTATTTTTGCAGCTCAGCTGCTGCACGTTCTGAAAAATCTACCAGTTTGCCTTTTTAAGGTTATACCATTTGATATCCAACAGGGAGTGTTGGGTTGTGTGTAATTGCTTTTAGTTTGAAGGAAATGACTCTATGATCTGATGTGGTCCAGGCTGGTTTGACGGACATACCAGTCTGTGATTTTATAAGCTATTGAATTGGTGGCAAGAGTAACATCAATGTCACTCTCCCACATGGTACTGCTAAAAGTTGGGAAGTTATTTGGTTGGTTTAGCACTTGAACGGGTGAGGTGGCTATATAGTCTGAAAGTATCTGGCCGTTGTGTGTGTGCCTGCTCTGTCTTCCGTATGGCTATGCCATAAGGCTGACCAGCAGTTGACATCAGCACACACTATGATATTTGCAATAGGTAGCAAGTTTGTGACTACTTGTAGGTATTCAATAATTGGATTTATACCTTCACCTGGTCTGGAATATAGTGAAATAATGTAAAACTGTCATACAGCACTGGTGATATGAGCACACACACTCTCACTGGGGAGCAGAGGTGACCCACCTTTGTGACTGCAAGGTCAGTATTTTTAACTACTATTGCTGTAGAAGGGACTCCTGAAGTGTATTATATTATTTTATAGCCTCTCGGGTATCCCTGAACTCTACCCATATGTGTGTAGGGCTCCTGGAGTACCAAGATATCTATCTTATTTTCTTTTAATATGAGTTTGATATGATCTGCAACAGTTCTTGCTCTTTGAGCATTCAATTGGACTAGATTTAGAGCACTAGTCACATTTTATGTTTTCATTCTGGCCCATGGTTGGTCCTAGATTGTATAAGTTTTGCCATTTTTTTACAACTTGGGCATTTATCATCCCTGATACTATGTGTATAGTCAGTCAGCTGTGCTGCCTTGCAGGTAGCACATTTTGGCTGCTGAGACTTATTTTTGCAAATTTTGTAATCATGGCCAGCTCTTGCACAGTGACCATAAACAGGTTCTTTCTGACTGCAGTCTCTGGCAATGTGACCATATTTATGGCAGTTAAAGCATCTTTGGATAGGGAAATGTTCCCTAAATCTATGACTGGTCCAGCCAGCATAGATTCTCTGTTGTCCAGCCAGCATAGATTCTCTGTTGTCCCTGCAATACCTTCCAAATTTTTGGTGCAATTTCTGCAATTATGTTGAGCTGTCCATTCCTTTTATTTTTTTTTTTTTGCTCTTTTTGTATTCATCCCCTCTGAGGCGGTGATCCTCGGATGTGATGAACGGTTTTGCCTGGTACGCTCCTGAGCCATTTCCGGTTCTAGTACACATGAGAAGAATACTGCCCATGCTTCTGTGGAACCACGTGCCGAGAGTCGTGAGCCTGCTGATATTTAAGGATGTGCTGTACGATAAAACCTTACTGTTGAAAAGGCAGGCGGATGCCTTCGAAAGCTACAGTATATTTTAGCGCTTTTATCATCTAGTATTTTAATTGTTTTATTGTAAATAGTATCTTGCAGTTTAATATTATATTTTATTTTATATACAGTAATTGTTGATTAAACTTTATTTGTTCTATCTAGTAATTTCAATATTTTAATCAGTACAAAACTACAATTTTAATATGGATGGTGTATGATGGCATAATATGAGTATGAATATTCCCAACCCCAGAGGCCTATTTGAAGATACAGACAAATTTCTGCACTTTATTCTATAATTGTCTTTCCTCAATTTGAATATATGCCCACTCAGGTGTGAAATCTGAGCAAGAAGAAGAATCCCATCAGCATTGGGCTTGCTCAAACCATTCAAGGCCTTATACACCTCAATCAGGTCACCTCACAGGTGCCTAGTCTCCAAAGCTGCAATTTGCAGAACTGAAGCCTATCTAAACCTAACAGCAACCCTTTGTTCTAGTCACTAATCTCAGTTGATACGTTACCCTGGGGTTACTGTCTCCCGCATGCTGTACTTTACATTTGTCAATGTTAAACTTGAGTTGCCATCTCTCAGCCCATCTGCTCAACTTTTCTAGATCATGTTGCAGTAGTGTACCATCCTTACTGCCGCATCAACCCCATCAACCTTCTTATCACGATAATCTGCTTTTTCTTGCCTAAAGCCCTTTTTTACTTGTTTTTCAGACTATCTTATGTCTACCATAGGCATCTGTGTCTCTTGATAATTTATATGCATCCAATGCATTTTTATTCTCCGCTGTGAGTCTCATTAGTTCATCTGACATCCATTTAGGCCTAAAGCTTGAATGGTATTTCTTAGTTGGTATGAAGAGCCTGGTAGCCTCTAAGATTAATTCCTTGAATGCTTCCCATTTAGAATTTTCTGTTGGTAAAGTCATCAGTTGGTCCCATTGTATAGAATTTAAAATCTGTCTCTGGCCACTGTAGTCACCTTTACGAAAGGAAAACCCTTCCGTTTAACCTGGGCGCCTCCGTAGCCAGGTGGGAAGGAGCAGCAGTGTGTAGTACACGCTTCTTGATAAGACCGGATTTCGAGCCTGTTACCACCAAATACGGAGAATGCGGAAAGGTCAAGGGAATGACCACCGCATATTCCCGGAGCAATATGGCCTTAGTTGCTAATGCTCCTAAAAACCAAATAACAAACAAACAAACCGTTTAACCTGATTGTAGTGACATCTTTAAGTAAATCCCACATATTTTTATAATTTACTTGAAGGTGTTCACACATTGCTGTACAGATTGAAGCAATGTGGCATTAGGGGTAAGTTATTGCTATTAATAAAGGGATGGTTGAGTGGCAGAAGAGAGAGTGGTTATAAATGGTCACTGCTCTTTTTAGTTCATCTCAGGGTTCAGTGCTGGATCACTTTACTGATTACAGTAGTTATTAATGATATGAAGGGGATGAATCAGATTGTTCCACTTGATATCGATGGTTCGACTTTTGAGGATCCTGCTCAGATAGCAAACAAACTGAATGAGCATATTGCATCTACATTCACACATGAGGAGTTATAAGGATTGAAAATGCCAGAAGGTTATCAAATTGTTGTAGGGTGCTTAATGATTTTGTAATAACTGAGAGCAAAGTGGAGGAAAAATTGTTGAAGTTAAACATAAGAAAGGCACCTGGGATGGATGGAATCTCTCCAGTTATATTAAAGGAGGTGGCAAAGCAAGTAAGCAAACCCTTAGCCATAATTATGAGAGCAGCCTCATACCCGCAGACTGGAGATGTGCAAATGTATCCCCAATTCACAAAGGGGATCGAAAGGTCACAGGTCCAATTACAGACCTGTTAGTTTAACTTATGTTCTGGAGAAAATAATGGAGTCACTGGTTAAAGAAGTACTGCAGGATCATCTAGACCAGACTGCAGTTATAGTTCAGACATAGCATGGGTTTGTTAAGGGAAAGTCTTGTTTGACAAAATTGATTGGATATTATGATATGGTTACAAAGGAACTGGATGCAAAAAATAATTTTGATATCATATACTTGGATTTCAAGGTTGTTGTTATTTTGGTTTTTAGGAGCATTAGCAATTAAGGCCATATTGCTTCAGGGATATGCGGTGGTCGTTCCCCGACCTTTCCGCATCCTCCGTATTTGGTGGTCACTGGCTCGAACCCCAGTCTAATCAAGAAGCGTGTGCTATGCACTGCTGCTCCGGCCCACCTGGCTACGGAGGCACCTCAGATTTCAGGGAAGCTGAAAGCTTTTGACACTGTTGCGCATGGAAGACTACTGTACAAATTGGAGCAGAATGGTATTAAGGGTAAGTTGCTACAATGGATAAAAGGATGGTTGAGTGAGAGAAGACAGAGCGTGGTAATCAATGGATGCTGCTCTTCATGGACTAATGTTATTATTGGAGTCCCACAGGGTTCGGTGTTGGGTCCACTGTTGTTTTGTATATTTATCAATGATATTGATGAAGATATATCAGGCTTAGTGTCGAAGTTTGCAGATGACACAAAGGCTGGCAGGGTTGTTAATGGCAGTGTGCTACTGCAACAGAATCTAGAAAATTTGGGCAGATGGGCTGAGAAGTGGCAACTGAAGTTTAACATTGACAAATGCAAAATACTGCATATGGGTAGAAGTAACCCCAGAGAAACATACCAACTGTGTGGTACTACACTTAAGGTGGTAGAAAATGAAAAAGACCTGGGAGTAATTGTGCAGTCAGATATGAAGTTTTCTGAGCAATGCAGCAGGCTGCCAGGGCAGGTCATGGGGTTTTGTCAATGATGTACAGGAATTTTGCTAGCAGGGAAAAGGAGGTGATTGTCCCTCTATATAAGGCAATGAGCACTGCGTACAGGTTGAGCACGTTGCATTCTGATAGGGTTCTTCCACTTGTTCAGATTACGAACCTAAGGTGGCATAAATTCAAATTGAGGAAAAACAGATGTAGAATAGATGTGCAGAAATTTGCCTTTAGCCAGCGGGTGGTTAATTGCTGGAACAAACTTCCATCTGTCGTTGTTGGAAGTTGATAGGTTAAATAAATTTAAGGAGGAACTGGACAAACATCTAGAGGGAATTGTTTTGTAAATTTTTTTGCATCACATGCCACTACTACTACTACATTCAGTTCTGTTTTCAGAAAGTTCTTTATTAGTCTCACCCATTTCTGTTCTAGTTTCCACATATTAGGGAGTATTGCAGAATTAAATATGATATTTTAAAAAGCATTTCTGGTTGGTAAACAAAAAAAGTAATAAAAAAAATCAGATTATATCTTGTTTTTTTTTTTTTTTTAGTAAATAATACTATATTATATCTAGATAGTACAGTACTGTATTATTTAGCATGTTATATGCTGTACATATATAATTTTGTGTTTTAATGTATACATACATATCTGTTATGTAAATAGTGACTTCAATGCTTGCCTATGAAAGTAGGACATTATTTAATGTAACTGGGTTCAATAGCTATGTGTGATATGTATGAATTTTATCTCTTAATTAAATTTTATTATTAATTTCAGTGTAATTAAAAAAAAATGTCAACTTCTGTTATAATATCACTCAGTTTTAATATCAGGAATACTGTGGTCCCCCTCTTGTGCTATTGGAGTATAAATATACAGCAGAAATGAGAAAGCATCTAATGCTGTTTGGCCTAGTTGAACTAATGAAAAATTTCTACTTCATTTTATTTTGTTTTTAATTTAATTTAATTTTATTTATTCATTTTTTCTGCAGAGTGTAAATTGCATAGGATCAACTTTTGCCTTAGTAATCACAAGAGAACAACCTTTGTTTTCAGTTGCCTGGATACGATTATATTTAAACAAATGGCATTCCTGAAAGAGTAACCTGTCATTATTTAAAAGATATGAGAACCTATTTCAAGTCATAACTAGTTTTCTCATCAAATAGCAATTTCTGATGACAATTTTGAACAGTTCAGAGACATTTAAAAGTAGTAAAGTGTTCATTGTCTAACAGCCCTAAGGTTCTCCACATTGTGTACTGTGTTCGTGTACCACAGAATCTGTGTAGGCCAGGGTTTTCAAAAAGTGTAATGTGTTTGTTAATGTAGTGTCATATTATGTTGTTCCTCCGACCATTTAGCTGTTGAGCCCCTGTTGTTCACTTATCCCTGAGTAGGTCAGGCAAAAAGGAATGGCAGCAGTAGTCTGGCAGGCCCTGCCACCTACTTTCCGAAGATTTCAGTGACAAGGGCCTATTGGAAAAAAAAAGGTGCAATAAGTCAGAGACTGGGGTAAAAGACTGAAAGGGGGAATAGAAATATGGGGATGATAGGGAAGACAACCCCAGAAGTCAGTGGAGGCAGAACTCCATTTAAAAGTAGTGTGATACAAAGGAAACAGTTTTTTTCACAATGATTGCATTAAGATAGTGTTTTCCTATATTGCTTAAACTCTGCAGGCCAAAAAAACACACAAAAGGACTATATAGTCCTGTACTTTTTATTATTTAGTTGTGTAGAATTCTGACACAATTCACTTGTAAATAAAAAGTGAAAAAAAAAAAAAAAAAAACAGATCTGGAAAAAACCCATTACCTAAATGAATTTCAGTTTATGAGATCTGCTTTTTTGTGGTTTATTTTTTCACAAAAAGAAAATTTACATTATATGCTTGAATGTAAATATTGCAAGTGTTTATTATTGTTATTGCAAGTATTTACACTCAAACATTCATTATAGAAAAGTAACTAAGTCTAGCAATGATATATATTTTATATAGAGGCCTAAAAAATTTACTTAAATGCCATAATGGACAAGCATCTAGCATGGTGGAGGTATTGTTTGGAGAGCATGACCCAAGTGAATCTCATCCCATTTTCAACCCGGAGAATTCAGGTACTGTACTGTGTTGTAACAAAGAATGTTGTATGGAATTAAAGTATACTTAGCATTAGCATATTAATAGAGGCATACGATGCAAGAAAGCAAGCTTATGCAGCATCAGCAAAAAAAAAAAAAAATCCTCCCATTTCATCCCTCCATTTGTTCTAAATGCCTATCCAGCCCAGCCCAGCCTTAAATTTATTTAGGCTATTAGTTTCCACAACAAAAGATGGAAGCCTTTACCACCAATCAACTACCCGCTGGCTAAAGGCAAATTTCTGCACATCGATTCTACAACTATCTTTCCTTAATTTGAAACTGTGCCCCCTCTCAGGTTCTTATTCTGAGCAAGACGAAGAATCCCATCAGCATTCAGATTGATCAACCCCATTCAAGGCCTTATATTCCTCAATCAGATCACCTCGCAGGTGCCTTCTCTCCAGGCACTGCAATTTGCAAAACTTAAGCCTTTCTTGGTAAGAGCACCCCTTTGTTCCCCTCAACAATCTTGTTGCCCTTCTTTCTACTCATTCTAGCAACTCTACATCCTTCCTAAAATGAGGCCTCCAGATCTGTACACAGTACTCTAGGTGTGGCCTGACCATTGCCTTGTATAATGGGATTATCACCTCCCTGTCCCTGCTAGCAAAATTCCTATATATCATTGACAACACTCCATGACCTGCCCTGGCAGCCCCTCTGCACTGCACAGCAAACTTTGTATTTGGCTGCACAATTACCCCCAGGTCTTTTTCACTTTCCACTTCCCTGAATGGAAAGTATCACCTAGTACCACCCAGTTGGTACATTTCTCTTCGGTTATTGCTACCCATATACAGTACTTTGCATTTTTCAATGTTAAACTCCAGTTTCCACTTCTCAGTCCATTTTCCCAACTTATCTAGATACAGTTGGAGTAGCATACTGTCATTACTGTTTTTAACAACCCTGGCAACCTTTGTATAATCTGCAAACTTGGACATTAAACCTGATATACCTTCATGAATATCATTGATAAATATACAAAACAGCAATGAGCCCAACACCGAACCCTGGGGAACTCCACTAATAACATTTGTCCACGAACAGCAGTGTCCATTGATTACCACTCTCTGTTGTCACCCACTCAACCATCCGTTTATCCATTGTAGCAGCTTGCCCTTGATGCCATACCTCTCCAATTTGTACAGCAGTCTTCCATGTGCAACAGTATCAAAAGCTTTCCTGAAATCCAAGTATATGTTATCAAAATTATTTTTGGCATTCAGTTCCTTTGTGACCACATCATAGTACGCAATCAAATTGGTCAGACAGAACCTCCCTGTGACAGACCCTTTCTGTGTCTTAACTGTTACTGTAGTCTTGTCTAGATGATCCTGCAGTGCTTCTTTAATCAGTTATTAGCATTAGCATTAGTAGAGGCATATGATGCAAGAAAGCAAGCTTATTCAGCATCAGCCAAAAAAAAAAAAAAAAAAACAACCACTACTCCCATTTCACCCCTCAATTCGTTCGAAATACCTGTCCAGCTGAGCCTTAAATTTGTTTAGGCTATCAACTTCAACAACAAGCGATGGAAGTCTATTCCACAAACCAACTGCCCGCTGGCTAAAGGCGAATTTCCGCACATCTATCCGACATCCGTCCTTCCTCAATTTGAATTTATGCCCTCTCAGGTGATTATTCTGAGCAAGAGGAAGAATTCCATCGGCATTGAGCATGCTAAAGCCATTCAAAGCCTTGTACACCTCTATCAGATCACCTCGGCGATGCCTAGTCTCCAGGCTCTGTAATTTGCAAAACTTAAGCCTTTCTTCGTAAGAGCAACCCTTTGTTCCATTCACTAATCTTGTTGCCCTTCTCTGTACTCGTTCCAGCAGCTCTACATCCTTCTTGAAATGAGGCCTCCAGACCTGTATACAGTACTCAAGGTGTGGCCTGACCAATGCCTTATACAAGGGAATAATCACATCCCTGTCCCTGCTAGAAAAATTCCTGTATATCATTGACAAGACACCATGAGCTACTCTTGCAGCTCGTCTGCACTGCTCAGAGAACTTCATATCTGCCTGCACAATTACCCCCAGGTCCTTTTCATTCTCTACCACTGTCAGCGTAGTACCACAGAGTTGATACGTTGATCTGGGGTTACTGTTTCCCATATGTAGTACTTTACATTTGTCAATGTTAAACTTCATTTGCCACCTCTCAGCCCATCTGCTCAACCTTTCCAGATCCTATTGCAGCAGCATAGTATCAGTAGTGTCCTTAACAACCCTGCCAACCTTTGTATCGTCTGCAAACTTGGACATTAAGCCTGATACACCATCATCAATATCATTTATAAATACAGAAAACAACAATGGACCCAACACTGAACCCTGAGGAACTCCACTAATAACATTAGTCCACGTTGAGCAGTGTCCATTGATTACCACTCTCTGTCTTCTGCCACTCAACCATCCCTTTATCCATAGCAGCAATTTGCCTCGAATGCCACACTTCTCCAATTTGTGCAGCAGTCTTCCATGCGCAACAGTATCAAAAGCCTTTCTAAGATCCAAATATATAATATCAAAGTTATTCCCTGCATCCAGTTCTTTTGTGACTACATCATAGTATCCAATCAAATTGGTCAGACAAGACCTGCCCTTAACAAACCCATGCTGTGTCTGAGCTATAACTGAATTCTTGTCCAGATGATCCTGCAGTGCTTCTTTAACCAGTGCCTCCATTAATTTTCCTGGAACCGAAGTTAAACTAACAGGTCTATAATTACTTGTGTCAGCCTTTGATCCTCCTTTGTGAATTGGGGTTACATTTGCACATCTCCAGTCCATGGGTACCTCCCCTGAGTCCAAAGAAGCTCTCATAATTATGGCTAGGGGTTTGCTTACTTCCTTTGCTGCCTCCTTTAATATAACTGGATAGATCCCATCCACCCCGGGTGCCTTTTTTATGTTTATCCTCAACAATTTCTCCTCCACTTTCCTCTCAGTTATTAGAAAATCATCTAGCTCACTGCCAATGTTTACTTCACCTACGACATTCCCCTTCCTGAATAACTCCTCATGTGTGAATGTAGATGCAAAATACTCGTTTAGATTGTTAGCCACCTGAGCTGGATCCTCAACTGTTGAACCATCAACATCCAGTGGACCAATCTAATTCATCCCTTTCCTTCTTGAGTTTAAATAGGTAAAGAACTCTTTTCTGTTTTTCTTTGCATCCTTTGCCAAGGATTTCTCATAATCTGCCTTTGCCTGCCTAATCTCCTTTGTGACTTGGTTACAGACCAACTTATATCTATCATAGGCTTCCACGTCACCCATTAATTTGTATGTATCCCATGCATTTTTCTTCTCTGCCATATGTCTCATTAGTTCATCTGACAACCATTTAGGCCTGAACCTTGAACAATATTTCTTGGTTGGTATGTAAAGCCTGGTAGCTTCCAAGATTAGTTCCTTGAATGCTTCCCATTTTGAATTTGCTGTTGGTAACATCATCAGTTGGTCCCACTGTATAGAATTTAAATACTGTCTCAGACCAGCATAGTCTCCTTTACGAAAGCAAAAACCCTTCCCTTTACCTCTGATGGTAGTTACCTCCTTGAGTAAATCCCACTTCAGCACACTGTGATCACTGCCACCCAGTGGTTCATTTATCTGCAGATTCTTAATGCATGAAGAATCACTACTGATAATCAGATCAAGAGTATTACTCCCTCTAGTTGCCTCCCGAACATGCTGGTGTAGAAAACAATCATCCAATAAATCCACAAAAGCCGTGCTAGTGTGTGAGTGACCAACCCACAAATTCCAGTCAATATCTGGGAAATTAAAATCCCCCATTATAAGACTCTCTGATTTACTGGCCCACTCTATTTCTCTGTACAGTATCTTATTATACTCATCAGAGTCATTAGGCCTATAGCACACTCCTACTCTCAATTTTGATTTACCTATGCTTATGTCACACCAAACTGACTCAACATTGCACTGTCCAGCGATGTCAACTGGCTTCACTTCCTTGGATTTTATGTGTTTTTTAACTAATAGCATAACCCCTCCTCCCTTCCTATCCTGTCTATCCTTTCTGTAGACGTTGTACTCCCCAAATTCCAGTTCTGCATTCCTTATATCTGTGTGACACCACGTCTCTGATATCCCAACAATATCTGCCTTTGATGTTTTGAGTAATACCTCAAATTCATCAAATTTATTTACTAAACTCCTAGCATTAGTGTACACGCAAGTATACATGCACCTGTTTCTATTCTTAGCTACCCTAACACAACCCATGTGTTTACTTGTACCGCAATGACTTCCAGCAGTCTCTGAAATATCCTGCATCTTGTTTTTCAGGCTTCTGCTCATTCCAATAGAAGCAGTGCAAGAATCTCTTTCACCTCTGCCCGTGGCTACTGTTAATCCATTAGTCTTTGTCTCCCCCCAAGCTAGCAGTTTTCCGACCCACCTAACACTGCCTCGATAGCATCAGCAAATATTCTTGCACCCTTTCTATTTAAGTGTATCCCATCCCTGTAGAAGCAATCTCTCCTGTTAACAAGTACAGACCAGGCTGAAAAAAATTCTACCCCTTCAGCCTTGCACAATCTTTCCAGGGCCGAATTGATCGACAAGGCTCTCATCATATACTCCCTCCTATCGTGTCTGGGCAGAATTGCAGACACTTTCAAATTCAACCCTACTTCACGGCTTTTTTTCAACAGTGACCTGTACTTGTTAAGTAATTCCGCTGGTCTCCTACTCTTAATATCATTAGTGCCAACGTGTACAACTATATCACCTTTTGTGCCCTTAAAAGATGATATCTGCTCTACAACGTCATCAACCTTTGCCCCTGGCAGACATACCCTGGTCCTGTTCCACCTATCCTTTTTACAAAGCATGTTCCCCGTTTCCCTGACAATTGAGTCACCAACAACTACTAGTTCCTGTTGAACCAGCGCATTCTGCCTTGGGGGCTGCCTCTGTGTTGCAAGATGACCAAGTCCAAGCTCTGGTGTTGATGTGGGCAGCTGAGAGCTTGATGGGCCCCTCAATTTATTTCCTTCGAGGGCATCCACCCTGTCCTTCAAGGTCTCATATAGGCCCATAACAACGCCGAGTTGTCGCCTAATTTCCTTGCACTCCTTGCATCGTGCACACACAAAGACATCCCCCATGGCAGTATCATGTCCCGTACCCGATTGCTCCGCAAACATCAAGCAAACAGTGCATCTTAAAAGGCCGTGATTCAGGGGGCAACCGCCCCCCTCAGTTCTCCCCTGAGTCACAGCACTCCCATTAGCTTGAGCCTTTTGCTTTGCTGCTGTGGTCAGAGTCATGATTTCGATTTAAATGTCAATAAAATTACAATTTCAGAACAAAATTAAAACCTTAAACTTGTATCTTAACACAGTTATAACGCTATATTTATTTTTCGGTATCGAGTGTTATCTACGAGTTCCCTTTATATAACTTCCGTATCAAGTATGTATTAATTATTTGCTACGTTTGTACTCTAAGTCGTTATATATATATATAGTTAAAAGTACAATTTAATTGACAATGAAGTTTAACAAGATTAATAGATGTACTGATTAATTGACAATATTATATTATGCACTATACTATACAAAGCTAATGCTATCGAATTCCGGATATGCTGTATCGCGCTTCAGTAACGAGTGTTATCTACGAAATCCCTTTATATAACTTCTGTATCAAGTTATGTATTAATTATTTATATTTACTAATTATTTATGTTCCGTAACCTAAGTGGTTATATGTATAGTTAAAATTACAATTTAATTGCCAATGAAGTTCGACAAGATTATTCCATTATTTTTGCCGGAACCCAAGTAAAACTAAAAGTCTGTAGCTACATGTGTCACCTTTTGAACCTCCTCTGTGAATTGGTGATACATTTGCACACCTTCAGTCCATAGGGACCTCCCCTGAGTCCGAGGAAGCTCTCATAATTATGGCTAAGGGTTTGCTTACTTCCTTTGCTGCCTCCTTTAATATAACTGGGTAGATCCTGTCCACTCCAGGTGCCTTTCTTATGTTTAACTTCAACAATTTCTCCTCTACTTTGCTCTCAGTTATTACAAAATCACTTAGCTCCCTGTTAGCGTTTGGCAAACTTCTGGCACTCCCCTCATTGAATAACTCCTCATGTGTGAATGTAGATGCAAAATACTCATTCAGTTTATCAGCTACCTAAGCATGATCATCAATAGTCAACCCATCTATGTTAAGTGGTCCAATCTGATTCATCCCTTTCCTTCTAGAGTTTACATAAATAAAGAACTCTTTGCTGTTTTTTCTTTGCATTCTTTGCCAAAGATTTCTCATAATCTGCCTTCACCTGCCTTACCTCCTTTGTGACTTGATTACAGACTAGTTTATACCTGCCATAGGCTTCTGTATTGTCTGATACTTTATATACATCCCATAGATTATTCTTCTCTGCCACTAGCCTTAATTAATGAAGCCTCATTTAGCATTAATGAGTCTTCATTAATTCATCTGACTTCCATTTAGGCCTAAACATTGAACAGTATTTCTTTGTTGGAATGAAAAGCCTAGTAGCCTCCAAAATTAAGCCCCTGAAGGCTTCCCATTTAGAATTCACTGTTAGTAACATCACCAGTTGATCCCACTGTACAGAATTTAAAAACTGTCTGAGGCCTCTGTAGTCACCTTTATAAAAGCAAAAGCCCTTCCGTTTAGCCTCAATGGTAGTTACATCTTTCGATAATTCCCACATCAATACATTATCACTGTCGCCCAGTGGTTCCTTTATTTGCAGATTTTTAATGCATGAAGAATCACTACTGATAATCAAGATGATTATTACTCCCTCTAGTTGCCTCTCGAACATGTTGCTATAGAAAACAGTCAACCAATAAATCCACAAAAGTCTTGCTAGTGTGCAAGTGACCAATCCACAAGTTCCAGTCAATATCTGGAAAGTTAAAAGAATGTCTTATAATAGACATTCTGATTTACTGGCCCACTCTATTTCTCTGCACAATTGCTCACTATACTCATCAGATTCATTAGGCCTATAACACACACCTCTCATTTTTCCTTTCCCAGTGCTTATTTCACACCAAACAGACAACACTGCATTGTCCACCAACATCAATTGGATGCACTTCCTTAGATTTTGTGTTTCTTAACTAATAGCATAACCCCTTCTCCCTTCCTATCTTGTCTATCCTTCCTGTACACATTGCACTCTCCAAATTCCAACTCTGCACTGCCTATACCTATGTGCCACCACATCTCTTATATCCCAACAATATCTGCCTTTGAGGTCTTCACTAGCACTTCAAGCTCATCAAATTTATTAACTATATTTCTAGCATTGGTGTGCATGCAAGTATACATGCACATGTTCCTGCTCCTAGTCACCCTAACACAGCCCATGCATTTACTTGTTCCACTATGACTCACAGCAGTCCTGAAAATTACTGTGCTTTCCAGTCTGTTGCCATTCTAATAGAAGCAGTGCAAGAATCACTTTTGCCTCTGCCTGCAGCCACTGTTAACCTTTGTCTGTGTATTCCCCCATACTAGCAGTTTTCCGACCCACTTAACACTATAAGCCCTAATAGCATCAGCAAATATTCTTGCACATTTTCTGTTTAAGTGTATCCCATCCCTGTAGAAGCAGTCTCTCCTGTCAACAAGCACAGATCAGGCTGAAAAAAATTCTACCCCTTGAGCCTTGCACATTCTCTCCAGAACCGAATTGATTGACAAGGCTCTCATCATATACTCCCTCCTGTTGTGTTTTGGCAGAACTGCTTGTTTGTTATTTGGTTTTTAGGTGCATTAGCAACTAAGGCCATATTGCTCCGGGGATATGCAGTGGTCATTCCCTAACCTTTCCGCATATTTGGTGGGCACGGGCTAGAACCCTGGTCTAATCAAGAAACGTGTGCTACGCACTGCTGCTCCTGCCGCTCCTGGCTACGGATGCACCTGGGTAGAATTGCAGACACTTTCATATTGAACCCTAACTTGCGACTTTTTTAAACATTGACCTGTACTTGTTGAGTAAATTTGCAGATCTCTTACTCTTAATGTTATTAGTTCCAACGTGTACAACAATATCATCTTTTGTGCCCTTAAAAGATGATATCTGCTCTACATCATTAACTTTTGTCCCTGGCAGACATACCCTGGTCCTGTTCCACCTATCCTTCTTACATAGTATATTCCCAGTCTCCCTGACAGTAGAGTCACCAACAATAACTAGTTCCTTTGGGACCAATGCATTCTGCCTTGGAGATTGCCTCTGTGTTGCCTTGATGCACAGGAATGAGCTCTGTCATTGAGCTGGGCAGCTGAGAGCCTGATGGGTCCCTCATATTAATTTCTTCAAGGGCATTTACCCTACTCCTCAAGCTCTCATAGATGCTCATCAGAATGCTGAGTTGGTGCCTAATTTCTTGACACTCCAGACACCTGGCACAAGCAAAGGCATCCTCCTTGGCTAGATCATGTCCTATTTTAGAAAGGTTGGCAAACATTTCACATTTCGCACATTTTTTGAAACTGTGATTCGTTGGCGAATCGCTCCCTTCGTTTCTGCCTCAAGCCAGAGCACTCTCGCTAGTCTGTGATCTTTGCTTCGCAGCTCTAGTCATGATTTCCATTTAAATACAATTTAATTAACAATGAAATTTAATAAGATTAATAATATTTTTGATTAATTGATAATTCCATAATAAGCTAACAGATTTCTAATACAGTGCTTCGTATTACGCTATCTAGTTTAACTTTATACCTTACGCTATCAGTTCGAGATATATATACATTAAGCTATTTCTTATTGACTACAATATGGCAGCTAGTTCAACAATATTGGTGCCAACACCGGGAATTGTAACTTCCAAAAATCGATGGTTAAATTCAAAATAAGAAGCTAACGAACGCTACTAAACCTATTTAATATCTCCGTAAAACACAATGTACTATGTTAAATAACAAAGAATATGTTAAAAATTAACAAATACTTATCCCTTTACAGCAGCCAAAAATCCACCATCCGTACTGTTCTGCGATCCGAGCATCCTCAAATCAAATACTTATCTAATAATCAAAAGAAAACCATTGCTAGCACATACAAAAATAAACTCTTGGAATAAGAATTGATAAAACTAAACCTGCTAATTCTAATTTGCCATTAACTCAGACTGAAATTAATCATATTAATAAATCCCAAAAAGGATGTAGTATTACTTTAAGTAAATCTCAGTTACAACAAAGTGGAGGCATTCTTCAGTTTTTATTACCTCTATTACCTGCTATATCCAAAGGAGCTCTAGGTGCATTAGACAGTATGGGGCTTACTGAAGTTGGAGATCAGCCAATTGAATGTGAAGGATGTAAAAAAAAAACTTTTAAGCAATTATGATATAGCAAATTACATGAAAAATGTAAGAGGTTTTTGAGGTATATTCTCTAGAGATATTTTGCCCAATTAAATAAATAAATCTGAAAGCATTATTGTTAATCTAGATTCAATTAACTCATTATATATTTCATGTTTCTGCTGTGATTAATATAATAAGCAAATATGTAAAAATTCATGATTTTTATATTTAGTAAATTGCACTTAGTTTCTGAACCAAGAACATTTCTTTCCTCTGCATCTGTCATTGCCCATTAATTTCTCTGATCAGTTTACAGAGATTATAACATAATTATATGATTATTTAATCAAACATAATACCTAGTGCTTCAGCTGCAATAGCATTAGAATCAGTAGAGGTATGACGCAAGAAAGCAAGCCTATACACCGATGAGCCAAAACATTATGACCACCTACCTAATATGATGTTGGTCCTACAACTGCAGCCAAAACAGCTTGTACCCGGCGAGGCACAGACACTTCAAGATTTCTAAATGTGTCTTGTGGTATCTGGTACAAACATGTAACCAGCAGATCCTTTAATTACTGTAAGGTCTATGGTTGAGACTTCGCAGGTCGGAGTTGCTGTTCCAACACAAACCACAGATGCTCAATGGGATTGATGTCTGGGGAATTTGGAGGCCAGGACAGTACCTGGAAGTCTTCCTCATGTTCTGCGAACCAGTCTCAAATAATCCAGGTGGTGTGGCATGGCACATTATCCTGCTGAAAGATGGCACTGTCAGAGGGGAAGACCGTTGCCATGAAAGGGTGTACCCAGTCTGCAATGATGTTTAGGTAGGTGGTAGACATCAGAGTGCCCAACACATGGATGACTGGACCAGGGTCTCCCAGCAGAATATCGACCAAAGCATGACACTGCCATTACCGGCTTGTTTTCATCCCACAGTGCATCCAGGTGCCATCACTTCCCCAGGTAAACGATGCACACGTACACGACTGTCCACATGGTGCAACAGGAAATGTGATTCATCAAACCAGATGACCTTCCAATCACTCAAAGTCCAGTTTCGATGCTCGCCTGCTGAATTGTAGGCTATGTTGTCGGTGGACTGTGGTTAGCATGGGCACTCGGAGCAGACAGTGACCACGCAGCCCCATTTTCATCAGGGTTTGAAGTACTTTGTGTTGTGGCACATTACTCCCATCACCAGCATTCCAATTACTGGTGAGTTGCGTCACATTTTCCGTTCTGTTGCCACGTACCATCCGGGAGAGCCTTCGCTCACCTCAAGCATCAATAAGCCGTAGTCGTCCAACACCTTGCTGGCAGTTTGTGGGTTTCCCCTCCTTGGGCCACTTTTAGTAGGTACTAACCGCGGCTGACCGTGAATATCCCACCAGCCGTGCCATTTCGGATATGCTCTGACCCAGTCGTCTGGCCATTACAATTTGGCCTTTGTCAAACTCACTTAAATCTGCTACCTTTCCCATCTGAAGAACAAGAGTAACACTGATTAACGGAGCTCAGTATCAGGTGTTTTTTATAGTGTCCTGATCCGCACATGCGCCGTAGTTCACCTGCAGTTGTTTCAATTTGCATAATGACTTGCTGTCATAATGTTTTGGCTCATTAGTGTATAGCATTAGCCAAAAAAAACCCCTTTTCCATTTCACCCATCTATTCACTTCAAACGTTCGTCTTGTTCTGCCCTGAACTTGTTTAAGTTGTGAACCTCCACTACAGCAGATGGAGGTTTGTTCCAGCAATCAATCACTCGCTGGCTAAAAGCAGATTTCTGCACATCTATTGTTTTGAATTAATGTCCCATCAGGTGAGTAGTCCGGGCGGGGGGAGGACTCCCATTAGCAATTAGCTTGTTCAACCCATTCAAGGTACCCTTATCAGATCACCTCAAAGGCGTAGTCTCCAGGCACTGCAGTTTGCAGAACTTGGGCTTTTCTTTGTAACAGCGGCCCTTTGTTCCATTCACCAGTCTCGTTGCCCTTCTCGGTACTTGTTCCGGCACCTCTGCATCTTTCTTGAAGTGAGGCCTCCGGACCTGTGTGCAGTGCTCGGGGTGTGGCCTGACCATTTCCTTGTGCAGGAGAATAGTTACCTCCTTTTCCCTGCTGGCAAGGTTCCTGTATATCATTGAAGGGGCGCCGTGAGCTGCTCTTGCGGCCTGTCTGCACTCTCAGAAAGCTTCATATCTGACTGGATAGGGCACTGAGTGTAATTACAGGTGGATACAGTGAAATTCGATCTCCAAGAAATATGTTTTTTGCCATTTTATTTACTTGATTGTCATATTACATCGTACTTTATAAGTAACTTTATAGACCTAGTTATGCTTGTTATTTTTAATTTAGATAGAGATTTTGTAGGTTACTACTTAATATATGTAAAACGGGTGTTTCATTCGAAACTTGGCGCCATTGTTGTAGTGTAGAGCAAGTGGTAGGAAATTCAAATTTTTAATTATGGTAAATAGGTAGCTAATGTAAAACTAAATAGCATAGTATGTATCACTGCATTTAGAAATCTATTAGTTAGTGGAGTATTGATAATTGATTAATCTTATTAATTTTCATTGTATTCAATCAGATATCATGCCCCAGACTAGAGCAGCAAAGCAATGTGCAGAGAACCGAGGGGGACTGTTCTCCAATGCATCACAGCCTCAAAAAATATACAGGTTGTGAAATGTTTTTGGAGCTTTCTGGAACAGGCCATTATCTAGCCAAGGAGGATGTCTTTGTATCTGCTAGGTTCAAAGAGTGTCAAGAAATTAGGTGCCAACTTAGTGTTCTGATGGGTGCCTATGAGAGTTTGAAGAGTAGGGTAGATGCCGTGAAGGTATTAACGTGGGGGACCCATCAAGCTCTCAGCTGCTCAACTCACTGCCAGATCTCCCTTCTGTGCATCAAGCTACACAGCGGCAACCTTCATTGCAGAATGCACTGATCCCTTAGGAGATAGTTATTGTTGGTGACTCCATTGTCAGGGAGACAGGTAATATATTGTGTAAAAAGTATAGGAAAGGTGGCATAGGACCAGAGTATATGTCTGCCATGGACAAAAGTTGGTGACATTGTAGAGCAGATATCATCTTTTAAGGACACAAAGGATGATATTGTTATACACGTTGGCACTAATGAAATCAAGAGTAGATCTGCAACTTACTTAACAAATACAGGTCAGTGGTGAAAAAAAGTCATGATTTAGGGTTAAATTTGAAAGTGTCTGCAATTGTGCTGACACAATAGGAGGAAGTACATGATGAGAGTCTTATCAATCAGTTTGGCCCTGGAGAGATTGTGCATGGCTCGTGGGGTAGAATTTTTTGTAGCGTGGCCTGTGCTTGTTAACAGGAGAGACTGCTTCTATAGGGATGGGATACACTTAAATAGAAGGGGTACAAGAATATTTGATGCTATCAAGGCAGTATTAGGTGGGATGGAAAACTTTTAGCTTGGGGAGATTCACAGACTAAAAGATTAACAGTAGCCGCAGGTGGAGGTGAAAGTGATTCTTGCACTGCTTCTTGTTTAAAAACTGGGTCCCCTTTGGGCACTAGTTTCTAAAGCCTATACAGTGGAACTAACTGATGATGTTACCAACAGCAAATTTTAAATGGGAAGAATTCAAGGACGTAATCTTGTAAGCTACTAGGCATTTTGAACTAAGAAGTACTGTTCAAGGTTTAGGCCTAAACGGATGTCAGATGAACTAGTGAGACTCATGGCAGAGAAGAAAAATGCATATAAATCATTAGGTGACACAAAGCCTATGGTAGATATAAGTTTCTGTGTAATCAAGTCACAAAGGAGGTTAGGCAGGCGAAGGCAGATTACGAGAAATCCTTGGCAAAGGATGCAAAGAAGAACAGCAAATCTACATTCACACACGAGGAGTTATTCAGAGAGGGGAATGCCAGAAGTTTATCAAACTCAGGCAGAGAGCTATTGTATGATAAAGTAATTGTTGAAGTTAAACATAAGAAAGGCATCTGGGAAAGGAGGCAGCAAAGGAAGTAACCAAACTCTTAGCCATAATTATGAGAACTTCCTTGGACTCAGGGGATGGCTGCATGGACTGGAGATGTGCAAACGTGACCCAATTTACAAAGGGGGATAAAAGGGTGACACAAGTAATTACAGGCAGTTCTTGCTTTACGAGTCCCCCCCCCCCCAAGTATCAAGTATCAACAGAATCGAAAATATGAACATTAATTGCATAAAATGAATGTTAAACATTCGTAAATACCGCATTCCAAACCACGTGCATAGCTATACAATACAGTGTACCCCGCTTTACGATATTATTCATTTGCAGAGACACCATTGTACCATTAAAATATCGTAATGTGAACCCAATAACACATTGTTTTTTGGTAATTCATTTCGAGATTTTGGAAGTTGAAATTTTTGCTATATAACTAAGCTATTTATCTCTCTAAAATGTCACGAGTGACCTTAAGGCCATATAAAAGGTCGTGAGCATGGTTTGTAAATTATTTGTTACCAATTCAAATCATTAAAATGCACTACACTTTCATTGTTATCATATGTTCTGTTATAAGAATCAATTTTAAACACCTTTGTGACATTTTTCTAAAGCATATTTCTGGAGGTCACGACCATAAAAACAATTTGCACTTTCTGGTTTATTAGGCTTTTCTGTTACTGCAAGCAATTATAAACGGGTAGTAAACTTGATCTTGCATTTGCCAAAATACCGATAGCTGGAGTTGTGGTTTTTTATGTTATTATGGTGAAATGTATTTCCCCTTTACTGAAATCTTCAATCGTATAAAAAACAAATAAATTTTCAGAATCTTTTCTTCATTCCTTTTTTTTTAAAGCTTCGTAAACTTGTTACTCCACGCGAATCGTGTTAGTTGCAAATTGTGTGTGCCGTTAAAAAATGCTTATGCATTCAATTGTGAAATTTATAATTAAAAGAAAACATTTTTGGAACATTTGAAAATCTCTCGAAACATTTCTGAAGAAGATGACTCCTTCTGCAACAAACCAAACCAACGAGTGCCAAGCCAATAATGAGTGATCAATGAATGTGCATTTAGTCGATGATGATGAAGAATAAACATTTTTTAATATTTGTAAGTCATAAATAATTTCTCTATTATTATAATTTGCTTGATTTTACAGGCTATGTTTTCATTTCTTTTGATAAATCAATCATTGCTTTAACATAAAACTAATTCACCCCAGAGGCTCACATCTGGTGAGTATGGGCTTGACACACCTTCTTTCTTGGTGATTCCCTTCTACTTCTGACTCTCTCTCTCTCTCTCTCTCTCTCTCTCTCTCTCTCTCTCTCTCAGGGTAATTCAGAAATTTTTTGTTGACTGGTGTGCAGCATAAGCCTCAGGCTTCCTTGCACCATATGACTAATAATAATAATAATAATTAGCTAAATAATTTCATTGTTGGCAACGTAACCCCTATTTTTAACCTTATGTCTGTGAGAAATAAATTTTCGCTTTACAAGTGCGCACTAGGAATGAATTAACTCGTAAAGTCGAGAACTACCTGAACAGAACTCTTATTTTAACTTTTGTTTTGGGGAAATTAATGGAGTCACTGGTTAAAGAAGCACTACAGGATCATCTTGACAAGACTACAGTTATATTGAGACACAGCATGGGTTTGTTAAGGGGAAGTCTTATCTGACCAATTTTATTGGATACTACAATGAGGTCACAAAGGAACTGGATACAAAAAATAATTTTAATATCATATACTTGGATTTCAGGAAAACTTTTGATACTGTTGCACATGGAAAACTACTGTATAAGTTGGAGCAGTATGGCATTAAAGACAAGTTACTGCTATGGATAAAGGGATGGTTGAGTGGGGGAAGACAGAGAATGGTAATCAATGGACACACTCTTCATGGACTTACGTTATTAGTGGTGTCCCCCAGGGGTCCTTGTTGGGCCCATTTTTGTTTTCTGTATTTAACAATGATATTGATGAAGGTATATCGGGTTTATTGTCCAAGTTTGCAGACAATAGGAAGGTTGGCAGGGTTGTTAATGACACTAATGACAATATGCTACTTCAACAGGATCTAGAAAAGTTGAGCAGATTGGCTGAGAGGTGGCAACTGGAGTTTAACATTGACAAATGTAAAGTACTGCATATGGGTAGCAGTAACCCCAGAGTAACATATCAACTGTGTAGTACTACACAGTTGATATGTTACATTCTCAACCACTCAGGGTGGTTGAGAATGAGAATAATAGTGCAGTCTGATATCAAGTTTTCTGAGCAGTGCGGACAGTTTGCAGGAGTGGCTCATGGTGTCTTGTCGGTGATGTGCAGGAGTTTTTCTAGTAGGAATGGGGAGGTGATTGTCCCCTTGTGTAGGGCAATGGTCGGGCTACACCTTGAGTGCTGTGTGGGGGTCCGGAGGCCTCGCTTCGGGAGGGATGTGGAGCTGCTGGAGCGGGTGTAGAGGGGGGCGGCGAGGTTGGTGAGGGGAACAAGGGGTTGCTCTTGGGAAGAAGGACTTAGGTTCTGCAAGTTGCAGTGTCTGGAGACTAGGCACCAGCGAGGTGATCTGATTGAGGTATATAAGGCCTTGAATGGTTTGAACAAGCTCAGTGCTGATGGGGTTCTTCCTCTTGCCCGGATTGGTTGCCTGAGGGGACATAAATTCAAATTGAGGAAAGAGTTATAGAATAGACCTGCAGAGGTTTGCCTTTATCTGGTGGGTGGTTGATTGCTGGAACAAACTTCCACCTGCCATTGTGGAGGTTTGGCAGCTTGAATGGGTTCAGGGTAGAGCTGGACGGGTATTTGGAGTTAATGGATGGATGAAATGGGAAAGTTTAGTTATTTATTTATTTTATTTTTTTTTGGCTGATGCTATATAAGCTTGCTTTCTTGCATCATAAGCCTCTACTAATGCCAGTTTTTTTCTATTATCATGATGGTAACAATTATGAAGGTGAGAAATTTTTTAGAAAGAGAAAGAGAGAGAGACTATGTTTTATTAGCTATAAGTGTTACTGGTGAGAAATTACCACCATTTGTGATTGAAAAGTCTAATGGACCTAGGCAGGTGGTAGATGACTTTCATCAACTGGTGAAGTACTACCACTTTGCTTATTGGAGACTTGAAGTGGTGAAACCCATGTTTAGTCTCTAGAGCAAAGTTTCCGGCATCCCCCTTCCCCCATACTTCTCCTTCAACCCATGCATGGTACTAAGTACTATAGGTTTTGATACCTTTCGTGTTTGGGGTTTTCATAAAAAAAAAAAAAAAAAAAAAAATTACAGGAAATGATACTCTCTGGGTATGTTATTACAACAAAAACCCAAAATATATAGAATTTGTTTATTCGTTTGCATTTCTGCTGCCAGAAGAAGTTAAAAAAAATATTTATAAACTTCAAATAAAGAAAACTCAAGTCAGTTACAAAAATCAGATTCAGTTTTGTGTGGTTATTATTGTATGACATACATTAAACTTATAGAAATAAGAATAAATCACCTTATGATGAATTGTACTCATTTACTCGAACACCTAGTGATTAATGAGAAATTAGTAGGAGGTGATATAGTTAGGTGGTTGCCAGATAAGATTAATGCTCCAGAACTGCATTTTAGCATTAGCATTAGTAGAGGCTCACGATGCAAGAAAGCAAGCTTTTGCAGCATCAGCCAAAAAAGAAAAAACACCCCACCATTCATTCCAAATACATGTCCAACTAAGCCTTAAATTTATTTAGGCTATCAACTTCCACAACAAAAGATGGAGGTCTGTTCCACCAATCAACTACCCACTGGCTAAAGGCAAACTTCCACACAATGTATCCTACAATTCTCTTTCCTCAATTTGAATTTATGCCCTCTCAGGTGATTATTCTGAACAAGAGGAAGAATTCCATCAGCATTGAGCATGCTCAAACCATTCAAGGGTTTATACAATCAGATCACCTCGCAGGTGCCTAGTCTCCAGACACTGTAATCTGCCAAACTTAAGCTTTTCTTCCTTCATAAGAGCAAACCTTTGTTCCATTCACTAATCTTGTTGCCCTTCTCTGTACTCCTTCCAACAGCTCTACATCCTTCTTAAAATGAAGCCTCCAGACCTGTATACAACACTCAAGATGTGGCCTGACCATCACCTTATACAAGAGTATAATCACCAACTTATCCCTGCTAGAAAAATTCCTGAATATCATTGACAAGACACCATGAGCTACTCTTGCAAACCGTCTGCACTGCTCAGAAAACTTCATCTGCCTGCACAATTACACCCAGGTCCTTTTCATTCTTTACTACTGTCAGTGTAGTACCACAGAGTTGATACGTTACTCTGGGGTTACTCTGCGGTTACTCTGGGGTTACTGCTTCCCATATGTAGTACTTTACATTTGTCAATGTTAAACTTTATTTGCCACCTCTCATCCCATCTGCTCAACTTTTCTAGATCCTGTTGCAGCAGCATACTGTTATTAGTGTGATTAACAACTCTGCCAACCTTTGTATCATCTGCAAACTTGGACATTAAGCCTGATACATTATAATCAATATAATTTATAAATACAGAAAACAATAATGGACCCAACACTGAACCCTGAGGGACTCCACTAATAACATCAGTCCACGATGAGCAGTGTCCATTGATTACCACGTTCTGTCTTCTCCCACTCAACCATCCCTTTATCCATAGCAGCAGGTGCCTCCATAGTCAGATGGGCAGGAGCAGCAGTGCATAGCACATGCTTCTTGATTAGACCGGGGTTCGAACCCGTGACCACCAATTACGGAGGATGCGGAAAGGTTAGGGAATGACCACCGCATATCCCCGGAGCAATATGGCCTTAGTTGCTAATGCTCCTAAAAACCAAATGATAACAACATAGCAGCAATTTGCCTCCAATGCCGCACTGCTCCAATTTGAGCAGTAGTCTTCCATGTGCAACGGTATCAAAAGCCTTTCTAAGATTCAAATATATGATATCAGAGTTATTCCCTGCATCCAGTTGCTTTGTGACCACATCATAGTATCCAATCAAATTGGTTAGACAAGACTTCCCCTTAACAAACCCATGCTGTGTCTGAGCTATAACTGAAGCCTTGTCTATATGATCCTGCAGTGCGTCTTTAACCAGTCCCTCCATTAATTTCCCTGGAACAGAAGTTAAACTAACATGTCTATAATTACTTGCGTCTCCCTTTGATCCTCCTTGTGAATTGGGGTCACATTTGCACATTTCAAGTCCATTGGTGCGTCTGCTGAGTCCAAGGAAGCTCACATAATTATGGACAAGGGTTTGCTTACTTCTTTTGCTGTCTCCTTCAATATAACTGGATAGATCCCATCCACCGCAGGCACCTTTCTTATGGTTATCTTCAACGATTTCTCCTCCACTTTCCTCTCAGTTATTACAAATTTCCTCTCAGTATTTAGTTTGTTAGCCACCTGAGCAGGATCGTCAATAGTTGAACCATCGATATCCAGTGAACCAATCTGATTCATTCCCTTCTTTCTAGAGTTTACATAGGCAAAGAACTCTGTGCTGTTTTTCTTTGCCTGCTTTGCCAAAGATTTCTTATAATCTGCCTTTGCTTGCCTAACCTCTTTTGTGACTTGGTTACAGACCAGAATATATATGTCGTAGGCTTCCATGTCACCCATTAATTTATATGTATCCCATGCATTTTTCTTCTCTACCACATGTCTCATTAGTTCATCTGACATCCATTTTGGCCTAACCCTGGAACAATATTTCTTAGTTGCCAAGATTAATTCTTTGAATGCTTCCCATTTTGAATTTGCTGTTGATAACATCATCAGTTGGTCCCACCATATAGAATTTAAATACTGTCTGTGACCTCCATAGTCGCCTTTACGAAATCAAACACCCTTCCCCTTACCCTTGGTGGTAGTTACCTCTTTGAGTACATTCCACTTCAGCACACTTTGACCACTGCCACCTAGTGGTTCCTTTATCTGCAGATTCTTAATGCATGAAGAATCACTACTGATAATCAGATCAAGAGTATATTACTCTCTCTAGTTGTCTCCCGATCATGCTGATGTAGAAAACAATTATCCAATAAATCCACAAAAGTCTTATGACTAAAGAGGCCTGTGCGCTCTGGATTCATTATTAATATCAAATTACTGTTGCTCAGAGCGAAACGGATACAAAAATAGATTGTGACAAGTTTAATGATAGGAAAATATACATATATTAGATTAGATACATACAAATAATTCTGTTTTGCTCTGAGCAACAGTAATTTGATATTAACACAAAAACCTTACTAGTGTGTGAGTGACCAACCCACAAATTCCAGTCAGTATCCTAGAAATTAAAATCCTCCATTATAAGACTCTGATTTACTGGCACACTCTATTTCCCTGTACAGTTTTTTATTATACTCATCAGAGTCATTAGGCCTATAACACACTCCTGCTCTCAATTTTGATTTCCTAGTGCTTATGTCAGTTTAGTGTGACACTGCACTGTCCAGCGATGTCGACTGGCTGTACCTCCATGGATTTTGTTTCTTAACTAATAGCATAACCCCCTCCTCCCTTCCTATCCTGTCTATACTTCCTGTACACATTATACTCGATAAATTCCAGTTCTGCATTCCTTATATCTGTGTGATACCACGTCTCTGATATCCCAACAATATCAGCCTTTGATGTTTTGACCAACACCTCAAATTCATCAAATTTATTTACCAAACTTTTAGCATTGGTGTACACGCAACTATACATGCGCCTGTTCCTATTCTTAGCTAACACAACCCATGTGTTTACTTGTACCACCATTACTCCCAGCGCCGACCGGGTTAGCTGGGTGGGTAAAGTACCTGCCTAGCTACCCAAAGGTCGCGGGTTCGAATCCTGCCTCGGGCATGGATCAAAGTACTGCAAAAACCTTGGGAGGTGCATTATGGCCGCAGAAGCTGATGCGGCAACAACTACCAAAAAAAAAAAAATTTACTCCCAGCAGTCTCTGAAATCCCGTGCATCTTGTTTTCAAGGCTGCTGCTCATTCCAATAGAAGCAGTGTGAGAATTAATTTCACCTCTTCCAGTGGCTACTGTTAATCTATTAGTCTGTTTATCCCCCCAGTCTAGCAGTTTTCCGACCCACCTAACACTGCTTCGATAGCATCAACAAATATTGTTGCACCCTTTCTATTTAAGTGTATCCCATCCGTGTAGAAGCAGTCTCTCCTGTTAACAAGCATAGACCAGGCTGAGAAAAATTCTACCACTTGAGCCTTGCACAGTCTCTCCAGGACCTAATTGATCAAAAAGGCTGTCATCATATACTTCCTCCTATCGTGTCTGGGCAGAAATGCAGACACTTTCAAATTCAACCCTAATTCACAGCTTTTTTTCAAAAGTGACCTGTATTTGTTTAGTAATTCTGTTGATCTCCTACTCTTATTATCATTAGTGCCAATGTGTACAACAAAACACCTTTTGTGCCCTTAGAAGATATCTGCTGTACAACGTCACCAACCTTTTCCCTTGGCAGACGTACCTTGCTCCTGTTCCACCTATCCTTTTTACACAATTTGTTCCCCGTTTCCCTGACAATAGTCACTGAAACTACTAGTTCCTGCGGGACCAGCACATTCTGCTTTGGGGGTTGCTGCTATGTTGCGTGATGTTCAAGTGTAAGCTCTGGCATTGATGTGGGTAGCTGGGAGCTTGATGGGCCCCTCAATTTAGATTCTTCAAGGCCATCCACCCTGTCTTTCAAGCTCTCATATAGGTCCACAACAATGCTGAGTTGTCGCCTGATTTCCTCACACTGCTTACATCGTGCGCACTCAAAGACATTCCCCATGGCAATATCATGTTCTGTACCTGATTGCTGCACAAACGTCAACCAAGCAGTGCATTTTAAATGGCTATGATTCAGTGCTCAACTGTCCCCCTCAGTTCTCCCCTGAGCCACAGCACTCCCATTAGCTCGAGCCGTTTGCTTTGCTGCTCTGGTCTGAATCATGATTTAGATTTAATTTCAATAAAATTTAATTTCAGTACAAAATTATAACCCTAAACTTATATCCCAATGCAGTTATAACACTATATATATGTGTATTTTTATTTTTTTTTTTTTTCATAATCAAGTATTATCCGAGTTTCGTTATATAACTTTTGTATCAAGTTATGTATTAATTAATAATGTTACTTTTGTAAAATCTAAGTCTTATTTAGTTAAAAAAAAATACAATTTAATTATTAATGAAGTTTAACAAGTTTAATAAATTTTACCGATTAATCGATAATATTATATACTATACTAAGCTAACGCTATCTAGTACTGGATATAAACTGCAATAATTAAAGACCAACACCAGTCAGGAATTAAAAATTTTACTATAAAAATAAAATATACAGAATATAGTGAAATACTGTGATACACTATCGGAAGACTAAAATATTACAATAAAATAAACTACGATAAAAGGTTAAAAATGTAGTTAGCAATAAATTATCTAAAATAAACTGGATTAAAAGCAATAAAACCTGAAGCTTTCGGAGACTGCTGTCTCCTTCTTCAACAGTGTACTATTAGTGCAATTTAGCATTTTTTTTTTTTTTTTTTTTTTTTTTTTTTAGCATTAGTAGAGGCATTTGATGCAAGAAAGCAAGCTTATGCAGCATCAGCCAAAAAAAAAAAAAAAAAAAAACCACTTCCACTTCACCCCTCTGTTCGTTCAAAATACCTGTCCAGCTGAGCCTTAAACTTATTTAGGCTATCAACCTCCACCACAAGGGATGGAAGTCTGTTCCACCAACCAACCACCCGCTGGCTAAAGGCAAATTTCCGCACATCTATCCTACATCTGTCTTTCCTCAATTTGAATTTATGCCCTCTCAGGTGATTTTTCTGAGCTAGAGGAAGAATCCCATCAGCATTGAGCATGCTTAAACCATTCAAGGCTTTATACACCTCTATCAGATCACCTCGCTGGTGCCTAGTCTCCAGACACTGTAATTTGCAAAACTTAAGCCTTTCTTTCTAAGAGCACCCCTTTGTTCCATTCACTAATCTTGTTGCCCTTCTCTGTACTCGTTCCAGCAGCTCTACATCCTTCTTGAAATGAGGTCTCCAGACCTGTATACAGTACTCTAGGTGTGGCCTGACCATCGCCTTATACAATGGAATAATCACCTCCTTATCCCTGCTGGAAAAATTCCTGTATATCATTGACAATACTCCATGAGCTACTCTTGCAGCCCGTCTGCACTGCTCAGAGAACTTCATATCTGCCTGCACAACCACCCCCAAGTCCCTTTCATTCTCTACCACTGTCAGTGTAGTACCACAGAGTTGATACATTGCTCTGGGGTTGCTGTTTCCCATGTGTAGTACTTTACATTTATCAATGTTAAACTTCATTTGCCACCTCTCAGCCCATCTGCTCAACCTTTCCAGATCCTGTTGCAGCAGCATAGTGTCAGTAGTGTCCTTGACAACCCTGCCAACCTTTGTATCGTCTGCAAACTTGGACATTAAGCCCGATATACCATCATCAATATCATTTATAAATACAGAAAACAATAATGGACCCAACACTGAGCCCTGAGGGACTCCACTAATAACATCAGTCCACGATGAGCAGTGTCCATTGATTACCACTCTCTGTCTTCTCCCCCTCAACCACCCCTTTATCCATAGCAGCAATTTGCCTCCAATGCCACACTGCTCCAATTTGTGTAGCAGTCTTCCATGTGCAACAGTATCAAAAGCCTTTCTAAGATCCAAGTATATAATGTCAAAGTTATTCCCTGCATCCAGTTTTGTGACTGCATCATAGTATCAAATCAAGTTGGTCAGGCAAGGCTTCCCCTTAACAAAACCATGCTGTGTCTGAGCTATAACTGAAGTCTTGTCTAAATGATCCTGCAGTGCTTCTTTAACCAGTGCCTCCATTAATTTTCCTGGAACAGAAGTTAAGCTCACAGGTCTATAATTACTTGTGTCAGCCTTTGATCCTCCTTTGTGAATTGGGGTCACATTTGCACATTTCCAGTCTATGGGTACCTCCCCTGAGTCCAAGGAAGCTCTAATAATTATGGCTAAGGGTTTGCTTACTTCCTTTGCTGCCTCCTTTAATATAACTGGATAGATCCCATCCACCCCGGGTGCCTTTCTTGTGTTTATCTTCAACAGTTTCTCCTCCACTTTACTCCCAGTTATTTCAAGATTCTGTAGCTTACTGCTAGAGTTGAATACACCTCTGGCATTCCCCTTGCTGAATAACTCCTCATGTGTGAATGTCGATGCAAAATATTTATTTAGTTTGTTAGCTACCTGAGCAGGATCATCTACACTTGACCCATCAATATCAAGTGGACCAATCTGATTCATCCCCTTCCTTCTAGAGTTTACATAAGTAAAGAACTCTTTGCTGTTTTTCTTTGCATCCCTTGCCAAGGATTTCTCGTAATCTGCCTTCGCCTGCCTAACCTCCTTTGTAACTTGGTTGCATATCAACTTGTATCTATCATAGGCTTCTGTGTCATGTGTTAATTTGTATGTATCCCATGCATTTTTCTTCTCTGCCATATGCCTCATTAGTTCATCTGACATCCATTTTGGCCTAAACCTTGAACAATATTTCTTAGTTGGTATGTAAAGCCTAGTAGCTTCCAAGATAAGTTCTTTGAATGCTTCCCATTTTGAATTTGCTGTTGGTAACATCATCAGTTGGTCCCACTGTATAGAATTTAAATACTGTCTCAGTCCATCGTAGTCGCCTTTACGGAAGCAATAACCCTTCCCTTTACCCCTAATGGTAGTTACCTCTTTGAGTAAATCCCACTTCAGCACACTGTGATCACTGCCACCTAGTGGTTCATTTATCTGCAGATTCTTAATGCATGAAGAATCACTGCTGATAATCAAATCAAGAGTATTACTCCCTCTAGTTGCCTCCCGAACATGCTGATGTAGAAAACAATCATCCAATAAATCCACAAAAGCCCTGCTAGTGTGTGAGTAACCACCCCCCAAATTCCAGTCAATATCTGGGAAATTAAAATCTCCCATTATAAGACACTCTGATTTACTGGCCCACTCTATTTCCCTGTACAGTTCCTTATTATACTCATCAGAGTCATTAGGCCTATAGCACACTCCCACTCTCAATTTCTGATTGCTGCAATGACACATCCTTAAGTAGTAGGCCCATGACACTCATGCACATGGTCCATCAGACACATGGTCGGCATTCCCCACGCACGCATCGGAAACGGAAGTGGCTCGGGAGCGTGTCAAACAGAACCGGTCATCCCGTCTGAGGACAACTGCCTCAAACACGAGGGTGTAACATATCCCTCTGTCCCTGTTAATAGTATTACGACTGGATGAACTGATTCTCAAGCCACTTGCGTTCCCAAAATCCATGAGCACGGTTCGTAATGACCGCGTCTTCAGACCGTGCCCATGGATTTTGGGAACGTAAGTGGCTCGAGAGCTTGCAAATCGGTTCATCCAGTCGTAATAGCACAAGCGGATGTGTGCCATAATTTAGGACTTGCAAGTTGAACTGTAAGAACAATTATAAAAAAAATAAAGAATTAATTTTAGCAGCGGGAAAGATAGCTGTTCCACTGCAAGCAACTAGGGCTGGGCCGGCTATTAGGATTGAAATGGAAAGATTTTAACTAATTTTATTGAAGATAATATCCAATGCAGAATTCAGTTAAGTTAAATATTATTAAAAAAAAAAAAGAGAGAGAGAGAGAGAGAGAGAGAGAGAGAGAGAGAGAGAGTTTAGCCAATATGATGATCTGAAGAAAACTCGCCTAAAAAAAAAAAAAGTGGAACCATTTAAAACTAGTAAGGGCTGGTTGAATAGATTTAAAATCCAGGGAGAAGCCGCAAGTGCAGAAGGAGCCGAAACATTCAAAAAAGAACTTGTTAAAATTATTGAAGAGGGGTATTATGTTATATTTCTCAACAAGTTTTTAACATAGATGAAGCAGGACTTTTGTGGAAACGAATGCCTAAAAGAAGTTTCATATTGAATGAAGAAAAAAACATGCCAGGTTTCAAAGCGGTGAAGGATCGGTTGACTTAATTGTTGGGTGGTAATGTTGGGTTGTAAAGGGGATTTAAAATTAATATCCCTTTTAGTTTATTTGGAAGAGAGCCAAAGTTCAACCCAAAAGCAACACATTTTTCATGATTAAATTCATCAATTAAATTAAATCAATTTAGATCAATTAAATTCATGATTTTAATTGGAATTGTAAGTTTAATTTTGATACGTAAGTAGTTTCCACATAATTGTATACGTATGTAATGCAGAATATTTTATCTGTACAAATATTTGAATATTAAATATTTTGACTGACATTTGTGCATCTTTTAACTACCGTTTATTATTGATTAGGAAATATCCTATGGCACCGACTGCAACTCACAAATACATATGTTACCTTATGGGAATGCGGCGTTCGCTTAGCGTGGAGGCGCATTATATCCTTAGTAGCTAATGCGCCAATAAAATCAAAACCAAAGCTTAGCGCGGATTCACTTAGCATTCTATTTTTACAGAACGAATTATCAGCGTTAACCAGGGGTCACCTGTACTGTTTGATAAATATCATACCTTGGATATTTTGAAACTTCTGATATAAGCTTTTCTTTTCACATTGTATACTTTTCATTTTGCATACTTTTTTCCTTTATGTTTCATAAGACTTCTTACATGTAAATCTGTATTTCTGTGTTTCTCCAAGTAATTTTTTTGTACTTCTCTTTGACAGAGAAGTCATTTCACATGAAATGACTTCCCTGTTTTTGAGTGATGTTTTAGATTTCTAATATTCTTTTTGATTTTCTTTATTACAATCTGAGTGAGATGTGTTAAATTTACTTTCATTTATTTCTTGCTCACATTCTTTGCAGAATTTTATTTCCTCTTATAAAAAGACAATTTTTTCATATACAGCCATGCCCTGATTAACGTAAGGGTTGCATTCCGTGGAACTCTACGTAAGTTGGAATTTCCCTCATGCTTTTGCAGCACTTGCAACTTTGCTTGCTGAATTGGCCCCGGGTGCCAAGCGTTCCATGGCCAAGCAATTCTGGTGTCTCTGAAAGTGTTTTCTAAAATGAGCATTTAAGCAAAAAGTCTGTATTTTCTCAACAAGTTTCAAGCACCGTTTTCTTGATTTCTATATCAGAGTAGCTCTCTCACACTATAAGAAGTAGGCAGAAGCCCAGAAAGGAAAACCACCTTTCTGTTTCCTTTTCTATTAGTACTAACTTACTAACTCAGCCACTTGATCACCTCATGGCACTGCTCCTGCCTCCCCGTGGTGGGGCCAGAAACCTGGGTGGTAAAGCAAACCCCCAGGGCCAAAAGGAGCAAAATATGGATTACAACAACTTCCCACTGATTCAGACAGCAAATCCAAATTCAATGGATTTGCACCAACCCGATGATGATGCAACCAACAGAAAGAGGCTGAAGATGGATGCTTCCAGAGTAGAACATCCCAGTTTCCTGATCTTGCATTCTTTAACAAATCAGGCCTTAGGCAGTATATTGCCATTTCTCATACAGAAGTGTCTGAAAAGTGTAGCAGGTTCTCTGAAAACTGTGGCATCTTAAATCTGGCGACCTACTGGTTGAGACCACCATCTCCAAACACTCTGAGTCCCTTCTTAAACTCACCACATTCGGTGGATCTCCAGTCAAGGTGTCACCACATGCTACACTCAGTACCTCCAAAGGCATCATCTCAGAATGGGACCTAATGAATGTCTCAGAGGAGGAAATTGTAAATGAATTACAAGATCAGAAGGTCACACAAGCAAGAAGAATTATGATGAAAAAAGATGAACTTATCCCAACTCGCAGCATCATACTGACATTTAGTTCACCAAACCTATCTTCATCGATGAAAGCCAGGTATCTGAACTGCTGCATTCGCCCATATATTCCAAATCCATTAAGATATTATAAATGTCAGAAATTCGGACACTCCCAAACGGTCTGTCGAGGTGATGCTGTATGCCCTAACTGTGTCTTGAAGGAGCATGCCCAAGCTGATTGTAAATCAGTCCTCATTCTGCCCTAATTGTAAAGGAAACCACCCAGCCTTCTCTAAAACTTGGAAATATGAAAAGAAAATCCAGAAGTACAAGATAGAAAAAAAAAAAAATCTCATTTTCAGAAGCAAGAAAACAAATACAGCAACTGATGCCTAAACATACATATGCTGATGCTGCTAAAAGATTCCATACAATATCCATTCTGACTGATACATCAATACCACCAAGCATATCTATTTCTGAATGGGCTCAATCTTATACTCTCTTCTGTACCTCAGTCCTCAAAGCAACAAACTTCAAACAAATCCAGTAACACGCCAGTCACGATACCACCTGTTACTCATGCAACTTCTGTAAGATCTGCTCAAAGAGAAAACTCTGATCCCATTAACAAACAGAATGCTGAATCTTCTTCCGCTATGGACACAAATGAGACTTGCAATCAAGAAGAAAATGAAACCATTCTGGAAATCCATCCAAAAGATGAAATAGATACTAGACCTTTGTTTTCAAAGAGAGACAAAATGAAAGTTGACTGCCTGAAACAGACTTCCAAAAAGCAGACAGACATAGCCTCTCCATTTAAACCCAAACAATGAAAAACATCATCCAATGGAACTGCAGAGACTTTCGCAGCAATATTGACGACATTCACGAAATAATTATGAACCATAATCCAATTGCAATCTGCTTACAAAAGATATATTTAACACATCGGTTGTCCTTTGATGAAAAATTATATTCTCTTCTGGCAAGACAGACCTGTTACCACTAATGCTCATGGAGGGGTAGCCATACTCGTAGACTTAAGAGTTCCTTGTAAACGCATTCCACTACAAACTGCCATTGAAGCTGTTGCCACACGAATAGCGATTGGCTTTACTCTAACACTGGTTTCTATCTACCTGCCACCCAGTTATTCTTGTACTTTTCAAGAATTTGAAGATCTCATTTTGCAGTTGCCAACCCCTTTCTGTTTACTGGGCAACTTCAATGCACGCAATCCATTGTGGGGATCTCCCAATGCAGATGCATGAGGACAACTCATTGAAATGCTTGTTGGCAGACCAAATCTAACCATATTAAATACTGGCTCACCAACTTATCTCCACCTGTGAACAGCAACAGTCTCTGCGATAGACCTATCCATCTGCTCTCCAGTCCTCTTCCCTAGTATTGAGTGGACTGCTCTGGACGATCTGCTCAACAGTGACCACTACCCAATAATCTGTAAAATACAAACTTCACTTTGCATAACCTCAGAAACCAACACAAAATGGAAAATTTCCAAGGCAGATTGGACAAAGTAAGCTTCTCATGTATCCTTCGACAATCAGGCCATTGAATATCATTCAATTGACAAAGCTGCGATTACAAAGCTGCCATATTACAAAACAGATCCTAGTAGCTGCATCTATTGCCATCCCACAATCACAGTCAAGCATCCATAGAAGCAGAAACTATTGGTGGAATGAGGACTGTAGGAATGCAAAAAAAGAAAAAAACCGTGCGTGGAATATATTCTGCAAATATCCTATCACTGCTAACCTTATAAACTACAAGAAACTTAGAGCTAAAGCATGCCATATTAGGAAGAAAGCAAAAAAAGACTCTTGGATTCGATTCGCAACTGAAATTAATAAAAATATTGATGTAAGCATTATATGATTATAATTATAAGAATTAATTAGAAAAATCAGGCAATTAAATGGAAAATTCTCCCCATTGTCCTCCCACTTATCACCTGGAATGGGCTGGAACTGTCTACTCCTGCAGAGATTGCAGATGCCCTAGGCACAGTATTTTCACAGTTACCTGAATCGACAGCATACGAACCATTGTTTCAAAAGATTAAGACTTCAGCTAAAAAATCCCATCTGAATTTCAGAACCAAATCCTTCCTACTGTACAATCAACCACTCACTATGCTAGAACTTAAAGAGGCTGTATCCACTGCAAAGAACAACACTCTGCTGGCCCTGATGGAATATACTACATAATGCTGCAACACCTAGATAATAAATCACTATCTTCGCTACTGACCTTCTATAATCGCATCTTCATGGAACATTCATTCCCCAGTTCCTGGTGTCACTCTTTTGTACTGGCAATACCCAAACAAGGGAAAGATCTCTATTCTTAATAATTATAGACCCATTTCTCTCACCAGCTGCTTAAGTAAAACCCTAGAAAAAATAATACACCGTCGACTAACATGGTACCTTGATTCCCAAAATATGATATCCGATAATCAATTTGGTTTCAGGAAAAACCGATCATCCCTGGATCTCATAATCAAAGCAGAAACAAATATTAGGAATGTATTTATCCAAAATAAATATCTTGTCATGGCATGTCTTGATATAGAGAAAGCCTTTGACACCACTTGGCGTTTTGGTATCCTGAGAGATCTTCATTCCCTGGATCTGAGAGGTCACTTACCTTACTTCATACAGAATTTCCTACAGCAGAGGACCTTTCAAGTTTGTTATCAGCAAGTCCTTTCCAAAACATATATACAAGAAGGAGTCCCTCAGGGTTCTGTTCTTAGTGCAACCTTGTTTGTAATAAGAATAAATCGAATGACCAGAATTATTCCCAATACAGTAAACCCCCGCTATTTGCGGGGGTTATGTTCCTGAGAAATGCCACGAATACCGAAAACTTGAATACTGAGTAATGGCTCCCATAGTAATAAAGGGGTTCCGTTCCAAAGTATGAAATATATAAGAAAAACTAGTCTGAAATTTTGTCTATGTATGTATTATATGTACCTTCATAATATGATTATGTACATAGTGAAATGCAAGCATAAGGCATCGAAATGTAATATTTATTAGAAATTTCAAACAAATCTTTCAATCCAGGGCCTTTGCTATAGCTTAAAAACTTATCCTGCCAGTTCTACCAAAAGTTTCGCTAAAGTGTTGATAAAGGTGTTTTGCCCTTTCACGAATGATGAAAAGGGGAATTTTCTTTTGAGTTCGGTCTTCTATCCACAGATTTAAAGCTTTTTCCATTTTTTCTAATTTAACATCACGAGTTACAGAGCAAATTTTTGAAGCAATTAGCACGTTTTCACGGACACTACGGCGGATTTTTTCTTCCGATTTCTTGATTAATCGTACCGTTGACTCATTGATTTTATAATGTTTTGCCACTGAGGAGACACTTTCACCATTAGAAATTTTGTCTAATAACTCAATTTTATTCGCTAATGTCATCACCTTCTTTGATCTTTTCACATTTCCCTTGTTATTCATAGCCATATTTTTACGGTTTAGAAAGAACTTGTCCACAATAAAGTCACTTTCTTCCATTAACACACTCAAAAAAGTCTGTTTTACACTGCAAAATGGTAGATTTATCACTTTTGTAAGCATATCAATTTATAAATTGATAAATTTATTCAATTTATAAGTATATAAATTAAAAGCAAATGACGAAACCCATGACAAGCGCATATCACATACTGAACAAGGATTAGTGAGAAACGTCCACGCTCGCGATTTTGTCACCCCTCTCCCCCCACCCACGCCCATGTTTTTTTATGGCGGAAAATATTCACGGCGATTTAAAATTCACATTTTTTTAAAATTAAATCGCGGTCGCTGATTTAATTTTATATTAAATCAGCGACCGCGAATACGCGAATACAGATACCGCGAATAGCGGAGGTTTACTGTACAGTGAATTCATACCTTTATGCTGATGACCTGACTGTTTCTTGCAGTTCGCAAAACATGAGCTTTATTGAGAGGCAACTGCAAACATCAATTAATAATATCGAACTATGGATGGCACAGAATGGTTACCGACTGTCTTATCAGAAATTAGTGTCATTCATTTTTGTAACAAACAAAAGATGCACCCAGATGTGGAAATACACTTAAGAAATCAACCTGTCACTGTTGTGAACAGCATTTGTCTTCTTGGTGTGATTTTTGATAATAAATTGAACATCTATGGACTGTTTGCCAGGAAATAAATGAACTTACTAAGAGTTATCTCTTCTACATCATAGGGTGCAGATAGTTGCACTTTACTTCACTTGTATAGAGCCCTAATAAGATCTTACCTTGATTATGGTGCACTGGTGTATTCAACATTCTTCCCTCAGGATTGCTGTAGGTGCTTACAGAACATCACCAGTACAAAGTCTTCATATTGAAACGCATGAACCTCCACTCAGCCTCAGCAGAAAGATGTTACTCCTGAATTATGCGTCCAAAATTCAAAGTCTAACTACTCACCCCGTTAGGCCAATACTTAATGATCCACAGTTTTCAATGCACTATAGAAATAAACCTAGAGCAGTTCAACCTACTGGCATCAGATTGCAGGCATTATCACAAACCTGGAATATACATCTTGACAAAGTCCTCCAAGGTTCAAACAGTGAAGATCCTCCATGGTCTTCTATTAAAGCATCCTGTGACAGCTATTTCGTAAACTAGGGAAAACACACGTGTGCAAATATTAATATACAGCAACTCCATACTGCTCACACACAAAATTATCCATGTTTTACAAAAGTATAAACTGATGGATCAAAGTCTGAAAGTGGAGTCGGGGCTGCAGCTGTCTTTCCCTATAACACCATGTTTGTTTCCCTGCCCACTGAATGTAGCAGTTATACAGCAGAATTATGTGCCATCAAGCTTGCCTTAGAAAATATCCTCCATCTGTCCATCCAAAAAAGTGTAATATATACAGACTCACAGAGGGCACTTTTAGTCTTGCAAAATTCCTCCTTGCCAACATGGCGCCTCCGTAGCCAGATGGGCAGGAGCAGCAGTGCATAGCACATGCTTGATTAGACCGGGGTTCGAGCCCGTGCCCACTATATACGGAGGATGCGGAAAGGTCAGGAAATGACCACCACATATCCCCGGAGCAATATGGCCTTAGTTGCTAATTCTCCTAAAAACCAAATAACAAACAAACAAACCTCGCCAAAACATCCTGTAATAACAACCATAAAAATTCAGCTGATGCATATCCATGAACACCAGCAGGTAGTCATCTTTTGTTGGATCCCAGGCCACACTGGAATATCAGAGAATGAAAAAGCGGATTATGCAGCAAAACAATCATCCAACTTAGCATCGACAGATTACCACGTTCCATATATTGACTACAGATCCTATATAAGATATGTATGTAAGGAACTACTTAACACGTGGAATACTTAACTTAACATTACTTCACCGGTGGAATACATAACTTAACACTACTTAACCAGTGGAATTACTTAACAAGTACAGGTTACTGTTAAAAAAAAACTGTGAATTAGGGTTAATTTTGAAAGTGTCTGCAAATCTGCCCAGAAACGATAGGAGGGAGTATATGATGTGAGCCTTGTCGATCAATTCGGCCCTGGAAATATTGTGCAAGGCTCAAGGGGTAGAATTTTTTCAGCCTGGTCTGTACTTGTTAACAGGAGAGACTGCTTCTACAGGGATGGGATACACTTAAATAGAAAGGGTGCAAGAATATTTGCTGATGCTATCGAGGCAATGTTAGGTGGGTCAGAAAACTGCTAGCTTGGGGGGGGATACAAGGACTAATAGATTAACAGTAGCCACTGGCAGAGGTGAAAGTGATTCTTGCACTGCTTCTATTGGAATGGGCAGCAGCCTGGAAAACAAGATGCAGGATATTTCAGAGACTGCTGGGAGTCATTGCAGTACACATAAACCCACGGGTTCTGTTAGGTTAGCTAAGAATAGGAACAGGTGCGTGTATACTTGCGTATACACCAATGTTAGGAGTTTGGTAAATAAATTTGATGAATTTGAGGTATTGCTCAAAACATCAAAGGCAGATATTGTTAGGATATCAGACTCTACCAGCAATCTACCAAGTGATGCACACCCGATTCGAGCCTCAAAACAGAAAAATCAAGTGCAAACTACTCTGGTTAAAAAGAACATTGTTTTATTAGGAGACTCCATTGTCAGGGAAATGGGGAATATTTTTTGTAATAAGGATAGGTGGAGTAGAACCAGGGTATATCTGCCGGGAGCAACTATCAATGATGTCACCAACAGATTGTCAGATTTTAAAGGGGGTAAAGAGAATATTATTATTCATGTGGGGACTAATGATATTAAACGTACACGATCTGACGATTTGTTGGAAAAATACAGGACCATGCTGAGGAAATGCCGCGAGCTAGGCCACAATGTCTATGTATTTGCAATTCTGCCCAGACACGATAGGAGGGATTATATGTTAAGAGCCTTGTGGATTAACTCAAGACTTGACGGAATCTGCAAGGCTTTAGGGGGGAAATTTCTATCAGCATGGCCCACACTTGTAGGTAGAAGGAATTTGATTTGTAGAGACGGGATACACTTAAACAAAGGTGGTGCAAAAGTTTTTGCCAGTATTATTGAGCACACCTTAAAGGTTCAGGGAAACTGCTAGTTAGGGGGGGGATGTGGGTAATACTGACATGCATTTATCTGATAATATTGGTCAAAGTAACTCTTGCACATACCTTAAGAGTTCTTATCTGTTACCCCAACTGGACGTATTATCTAGATGTTCTGGGGTCAGAAACGTTTCACGTGAGCGGGTAGTTAATATCAGGGAAGAGAGCCTAAAAAACTTCAAGGGTTGTGTTAGGGTTGTTAAATATACAAGAACAGTAAGTCTTAATTGTTTTTACAGTAAAGTTAGAAGTGTCGTCAATAAAACAGAGCGAATTCAAACTGCTGGTTAAAACAAGTAACGCAGACATATAATAGAGCTTACAGAGACGTGGTGCCACCCGGAAATTGGGGATGATGAGTTTAAGTACGGCTTGTATAATGTATTTAGGAAGGATAGGGTAGATAGAAGGGGTGGTGGGGTAATGCTTCTTATCAGAAGCAGCCTGAGTGCGACGATAGCTTTCCCGGATTCAGACACACATGCTAGTATAGAGTCTGTATGGTGTGAGATAGTTGGAAACAAAGGTATAATGCGAGTAGGAGTAATCTACAGACCAGGTGATTCTGAAGATTATGACAAAACCCTCTACATGCAAATGGAATGGGCAAGTAAGCTTCAATGCCTTATTATGGGTGATTTCAATTTGCCTCTAATTGATTGGAGTAAATGGGAAGGAAACTCGACATGGGGAACAAAATTTTTAAATCAACTAAATGACTGTTATTTGTATCTTCATGTCAGGGAAAGTACTAGAGAAGAGAATATCCTAGACCTCATCATCACCCATGAATCAGATGACATAACAGGGCTGACAGTAGAGGAACCAGTAGTAGGAAGTGATCATGGAGTTCTACGGTGGATGATGACGAGAGAGGTAGCAGAAGTAAAAGGCAAAGGAATGGGTTTTAATTTCAGAAAAGGAAATTACGATGCCTTAAGGTACTAACTACATGGCCTCTATTAACTGGGTAGATATCGTGCAGAAAATGAATACATTTGAACTGTGGTACGCTTTTAAAACATTAATCACAGATGCCTTGAATGCATATATACCATTAAAAAATACTCCACAAGGAGGGTTCCAAGTTGGATGAATAGTGAAGTTGCCACATTACTTGAGCGAAGTTAAAAAATATGTAATTAATGATATTGAAATTTCGCAAGATTATTTAATGAAAAAACTTTCGAACCTACAGACCAGTAAGGCTCCTGGAGTTGATGGAATATGGAATTGGAAAAGTGCCAATGTATCTCCAATACATAAGGGTGGCTCTAAGAGTGAAGTGGGAAATTATCGACCTGTCAATCTGACTTCAGTAGTAGGGAAAATCATGGAGGCAATGATCAAGGGTGGAATTCAGGATCATTTGGATCGAATTGAAATTCTCAAGGATACTCAGCATGGTTTTGTAAAGGGAAAATCATGTTTAACAAATCTGGTTCGCTATTTCGAAAGGGTCACTCACGAGCTGGATTTAGGGAATAATTTCGACATTGTTTACTTAGATTTCAGCAAAGCTTCTGACTCAGTCCCACATGAGCGGTTGCTTTATAAGCTGGAACAGGTTGGAATCACTGAGAAAATCTTTAGATGGATAGAAGGATGGCTTCAGGGCAGGAGTCAGAGAGTTGTGATAAATGGCTATTCCTCAGATTGGGTTGATGTAAGAAGTGGGGTTCCTCAAGGATCAGTATTAGAACCACTGTTGTTTTTAATTTTCATAAACGACATTGATGAAGGGATAGAGGGCGTGATGTCTAAATTTGCAGATGATGTTAAAATTGGTAGAGTAGTTAATGATCACTGTCAAGATGAGCTTCTTCAGAGAGACCTAGATAGACTTCAGGAATGGTCAGAAAAATGGTAGCTATGCTTTAATCCAACAAAGTGTAAGGTATTACACCTGGGAAACAGTAATCCCAAAAAAACTTATTCACTTGGTGGAGTTCAACTAAACCCAGTACTGGAGGAAAGGGACTTGGGTGTTACGATAAGGTCAGACGTGAAATTCTCTGAGCATTGTAAACAGGTTGCAAGGAAGGCCCACGGTATCCTATCGATGATCTATCGAACTTTTGCAAGTAGAGATAGGGACGTGATAATCCCATTATATAAGGCTTATGTTAAACCACACTTGGAATACTGTGTTCAAATATGGAGACCGCACCTAAAGAAAGACATCGAGCTTCTTGAAAGGGTGCAAAGACGGGTAACTCGCCTGGTGAGATCGGCAAAAGGGCGTCCTTATGAGGAAAGACTTTGAATATGTGGGTTGCAGAGTTTGGAAACTAGACACCTTAGAGGAGATTTGATTGAGTTGTTTAAGGCTCTGAGAGGCATCAGTAAAATGAATGAGGATGAATGAGATTCAAATGAATGAGATTCAAGATTATAAATGATGCTAGAACCTAGGGGACATAAATTCAAGTTATGGGGGGAAATGTTTAGATTGGACTGCAGGAAGTTTTATTTTAGCCAGCGAGTTCTACATTACTGGAATAAGTTGCCTTCATGGGTGGTAGAGGCTGACAGTTTGGGGAAATTCAGAGGTCATCTGGATAGTATCTTCTCGTAAGGGAAGCGCATAGGATGATAGGTTTAATTTCCTTTTTTTAATTAATTATTATTATTATATTTTGTTTTTATCATTGTTTTGTTCAAATTGGGTTTTTTTTTTTTTTTTTTTAGCTGGTGCAGCATAAGCCATAGGCTTTCTTGCACCATGCGGCCATTACTAATTCTAATACACTAGTAAGGCTTTTGTGAATTTATTGGATGATTGTTTTCTACAATCAGCATGTTCGGGAGGCAACTAGCGGGAGTAATACTCTTGATCTGATTATCAGTAGTGATTCTCTATGCATTAAGAATCTGCAGATAAAGGAATCACTAGGTGGCAGTGATCACAGTGTGTTGAAGTGTGATTTACTCAAAGAGGTAACTACCATCAGGGGTAAAGGGAAGGGTTTTCACTTTTGTAAAGGCGATTACGGTGGTCTGAGACAGTATTTAAATTCTAAACAGTGGGACCAACTGATGATGTTACTAACAGAAAATTCAAAATTTTCTGTTAGTAACATACCTGGAAGCTACTAGGCTTTACATACCAACTAAGAAATATTGTTCAAGGTTTAGGCCTAAATGGATGTCAGATGAACTAATGAGACATGGCAGAGAAGAAAAATGCATGGGATACATACCAATTAACACGTGACACAGAAGCGTATGATAGATACAAGTTGATCTGTAACCAAGTCACAAAGGAGATTAGGCAGGCAAAGGCAGATTATAAGAAATCTTTGGCAAAGGATGCAAAGAAAAACAACAAAGAATTCTTTACCTATGTAAACTCTAGAAGGAAAGGGATGAATCAGATTGGTCCACTGGATATTGATGGTTAAACTGTTGATGATCCTGCTCAGGTGGCTAACAAACTAAATGAGTATTTTGCATCTACATTCACACTTGAGAAGTTATTCAGGGAGGGGAATGCCACAGGTGAATTAAACTCTGGCAGTGAGCTAGATGATGTTTTAATAACTGAGAGGAAAGTAGAGGGGAAATTGTTGAAAATAAACATAAAAAAGGCACCTGGGGTGGATGGGATCTATCCACTTATTAAAGGAGGCAGCAAAGGAAGTAAGCAAACCCTTAGCCAGAATTATGAGAGCTTCTTTGGACTCAGGGGAGGCACCCATAGACTGGAGATTTGCAAATGTGACCCCATTCACAAAGGAGGATCAAAGGGCAACGGAAATAATTATAGACCTGTTAGTTTAACTTGTGTTCCAGGAAAATTAATGGAGGCACTGGTTAAAGAAGCACTGCAGGATCACATAGACCAGGGTTTCTCAACCTATGGGTCGCAACCCAATATTGGGTTGCGTTAAATTTTTAATAGGTTGCGAAGTGATAGTTGCTACCTTGTGCCAAAGCGAGAAGCCCAGAGCACATGATACAAATTGTATCATGCATCATCCTTTCGCTTCATCCGTTGATATTCGATCTTATGACAGAAAGACAAATTAATTTTCTAACCAAAAGTTTAAAACTGAAGTGAAATGGTCTCAACGTGAAACAAATGACGTGATCGCGACCAGTTAAAACAGTTCAAAGGTAAGAATTATTTTTTATGTACGTGTTTATTTACTTTACCATCCTGTTTTGTAGTTAGTGTGATACACTGCCTGCGGTATGAACCCATATCGCATTGCGATATGTGTTCAATGATATTAGCGTATTTTGTATTTCACTGAGATTCAGTAATATTAAATTTCTAGTTTTTTTCGTTTTTTAAAATCGTTACTCTTACATTTTTCCATAGTTGAATTTAAATAATAAAAAATGAAATTGAAGTATTCATTATAAATCGAAATTCGTCTGAACCACTCTCAGTAGAAATATACTGAATGTTACTTATTGTCAAATATGCAAAATTTTATTTATTTATGTAATATTCAGTGATTCTACCAGGTTTTTAAAAATTTTATATTATAAACATTTGGGTCACGGTACAATTACAAAGAAATATATTGGGTCACGTGGCAAAAAGGTTGAGAAATGCTGATCGAGACAATACAGGTAACCCTCGCTATTCGCGGGGGTTACGTTCCTGAGAAATGCCACGAATACCGAAAATGCGAATACCGAGTTATGGCTCCCATAGTAATAAAGGGGTTCCGTTCCAAAGTATGAAATATATAAGAAAAACTAGTCTAAAATTTTGTCTATGCATGTATTATATGTACCTTCATAATATGACTATATACATAGACAGTACATAGTGAAATGCAAGCATATGGCATCGAAATGAAAATAAGAAACAATTTAATATTAAATGTAATATTTATTAGAAATTTCAAACAAATCTTTCAAACCAGCGTCTTTGCTAGCTAAAAAACCTATCCCGAGTTTTGCTAAAATTTTGGCTATCACCAGTTTCGCTAAAGCGTTGATAAGGAGTTTTGCGTTTTCATGAATGATGAGTGAATTTAACGGAATTTTATTTTGAGTTCAGTCTTCTATCCACAGATTTAAAGCCTTTTCCATTTTTTCTAATTTAACATCACGAGTTACAGAGCAAATTTTTGAAGCAATTAGCGCGTTTTCACGGACACTACGGCAAATTTTTTCTTCCGATTTCTTGATTGATCGTACCGTTGACTCATTGATTTTATAATGTTTTGCCACTGAGGAATTAGAAATTTTATCTAATAACTCAATTTTATTCGCTAATGTCATCACCTTCTTTGATATTTTCACATTTCTCTTGTTATTCGTAGTGATATTTTTGTAGGGGTTAGAAAGAACTTGTCCACAACAAAGTCACTTTCTTCCGTTAACACACTCGGAAAAGTCTGTTTTTCACCGCAAAACGGTAGATTTATCACTTTTGTAAGCATATCAATTTATAAATTGATAAATTTATTCAATTTATAAGCATATAAATTAAAAGCAAACGACGAAACCTTCCATAACAAGCGCATAACACATATTGAACAAGGATTAGCGAGAAACTTTCACGCTCGCGATTTTGTCACCCCTCTCCCCCCACCCACTGAGCGCTGTTTTGACCGGGAAAGATAATTTTAGCCACGCCCATGTTTTTTTGTGGCGGAAAATATTCACGGCGCTTTAAAATTCACATTTTTTAGGTTTCATTTTATATTAAATCGGCGATCGCGAATATGCGAAACCGCGAATACAGATACCGCGAATAGCGGGGGTTTACTGTACTTCACTTATAGCTCGGGCACAGCATGGTTTTGTTATGGGAAAGTCTTGCCTGACTAATTTGATTGGATACTATGATGTGGCCACAAAGGAACTGGATGCAGGGAATAACTTTGATATCATATATTTGGATCTTAGAAAGACTTTTGATACTGTTCCACATGGAAGACTGCTGAACAAATTGGAGCAGTGTGGCATTGGAGGCAAATTGCCACTATGGATAAAGGGATGGTTGAGTGGAAGAAGACAGAGTGGTAATCAATGGAAACTGCTTATCGTGGACTAATGTTATTAGTGGAGTCCTCAGGGTTAAGTGTTGGGTCCATTGTTGTTTTCTGTATTTATAAATGATATTGATGATGGTATATCGAGATTAATGTCCAAGTTTGCAGATGATACAAAGGTTGGCAAGGTTGTTATGGACACTGACAGTACACTGCTTCAACAGGATCTAGAAAGTTGAGCAGATTGGCTGAGAGGTGGAAAATGAAGTTTATCGTTGACAAATGTAAAGTACGACGTATGGGAAGCAGTAACCCCAGAGCAACGTATCAACTCTGTGGTACTACACTGACAGTGGTAGAGATCGAAAAGGACCTGGGGGTAATTGTGCAGACAGTCTGCAAGAGTAGCTCATGGTGTCTTGTCAATGATATACAGAATTTTTCTAGCAGGGATAAGGAGGTGATTATCCCTTTGTATAAGGCAATGGTCTGGCCACACCTTGAGTACTGTATACAGGTCTGGAGGCCTCATTTTAAGAAGGATGTAGAGCTGTTGGAATGAGTACAGAGAAGGGCAGCAAGATTAGTGAATGGAACAAAGGGTTGCTCTTACAAAGAAAGGCTTAAGTTTTGCAAATTACAGTGTCTGCAGACTAGGCACCGGTGAGGTGATCCGATAGAGGTGTATAAAGCCTTGAATAGTTTGAGCATGCCTAATGCTGATGAGATTCTTCCTCTTGCTCAGAATAATCACCCAAGAGGGCATAAATTCAAATTGAATAAAGACAGTTGTAGGATAGATGCGGAAGTTTGCCTTTATCCAGCGGGTAGTTGGTTGGTGGAACAGACTTCCATCCCTTGTTGTGGAAGTTGATAGCCTAAATAAATTTAAGGCTGACCTGGACAGATATTTGGAACAAACGGAGAGGTGAAATGGGAGTGTTTTTTTTTTTTTTTTTTTGGGCTGATGCTGCATAAGCTTGCTTTCTTGTATCATATGCCTCTACTAATATTAATGCTAACAGTGAACACTTATGGCAAGCTGAACTGCAGAACAAGCTCCTTCAAATAAAATCTGAACCACAGTTATGGGTTTCCAGTTTCCGTGTAAACAGAAAGGAAGAAATCCTCCTCTCCAGAGTGCAAATCGGTCACAGTCACCTCACCTATCTTTATCTACTCACAGGAGACGATCCTCCGAAGTGTACGCACTGCAACTCTTTTCTCACAATTAAACACATTCTCGCTGATTGTCTCGCTGATGCCCGAAAAATCTCATTTAGTAGTCTACGAAATCTTCAAGAACCTTTAACACTTTGTCATATTGTAGGCAATGATGCAAATCTTCCAGAATTTTTCTGCTTCCTAAAAGCTATATAATCGCCTCTGACATTATTCTATAATCACTGTCTGAACTCCATACCCTTGATAGGTGCAATATGGCCCTAGTTGCCCTTGCACCAGAAATACCAATACAATACGATACAACACAACAATTCTCGCTGAATTGATTGAATCAAAAAAGAAATGTTCGAAGAACATGTGAATAGAATTATTTATTGTATGTATTCAATTTTTTTATTTCATGCGCAGGAAAAATTACAAAAGCGTGCAATTTAAATTTCAAAATTATAAAATTACAAGAAAAGAGAGGATACAAGCATAACGTCAGTAAGTTTTACCTCTCGAGCATCGTTGCCAGAATCGCTGTCTTCAGCTGATAAGTACACTGCTGCAGAGGTTGAGGGCTGTGGAGATTTAGAAGGGGTCGGCCGCTCAACCTTATGAAAGAACATATTAATGGATGACTGGATGGTGACTTTTTTTCCTTTCATTGTAGATTTCCTCATAGCATGCATATCATTCACCCCTTTGTAAACTTTTAAGAATTGTTCACTGGCAGGATCCATCTTCTCAAACCTCGCCATTGCCGATGCAATTTCATGAAATGCCATTGCCATCTTTCTGGTGGTGAAGCATCTCGGCTCCTCATTTGATTCATCTTAAGCTTCATCAGCATTTTCTTCTTTCGCTATCACTGCCTGCAAGTCTTACTGCAAGTTCTTTAGATAATTTTTTCTCTTCTTCTTCTATTAACTGGTGCCTCCGTAGCCAGGTGGGAGCAGCAGTGCATAGCACACGCATCTTGATTAGACCAGGGTTCGAGCCCGTGACCACCAAATATGAAGGATGCGGATAGATCAGGGAATGACCACCACATATCCCAGGAGCAATATGGCCTTAGTTGCTAATGCTCCTAAAAAAAAAAACCAAATAACAAATAATAACTTCCTCTATTAACTCCTCCACTTCTTTGGCAATAACCTCCAACTGAAGTAGTTTTGCAAATGTTACAATCTTATCTGTAACCTCTTCATACGATTTGTCTTTTTCAAACCCTTCGAAGCCTTTTTACATGCCATTGGCATATTTTCTTCCATGCTGCATTTACCTGTTAAACCTACTATTAAACCGCTTGTTGCTTGCCACGAACTTGGTTTGGGGTTCATCGTATTTATCCATAATATCTTCATAAATACCTCTTGCTTTTGCTTGGATGGCCATTGGACTCAGGGGCACTTGCTTCTGAATCTGATTTTCCATCCATATTATTAATAGCTGTTCCATCTTCGATATAGCACCTGAACACTCTTTTGTGAATCACTGTTGATCTTAAATGTATTGATCCTTTAAAATGTTCTTTTATACATGCAGTGTCGTTTAAAATAGTATTCACTGTTGAAGCAGCGAGACCTAATTCCCTTTCAACAGATGACAAATTTGTCCTTTTCCTACTTCTTAATCATTTTCATCTTAATTTCTAAATCATTTTGTTTCGTTTCCTGGCACTACCAGCACTTGCATTTTCTGTTGGTCCCTTTCTCTTCATCATTGTGATACGTAAATAGGAAGGAAGAGAAGTTTCTGAAAATTAGTTTTTTATATGATTGAATATTTCAGTGAAGGTGAATTCATTTCACCATAATACTGTAACTAAAACCCACAAAATTCTAGTTATTGGGATTATAGCAAATTTAATAAGATTGGGTTTACTACTCGTTTATAATAGATTGCACTGACAGAAAAGCCCAATAAACCAGAAAGTGCAAATTGTTTTGATTTTATTTTTCGTCGTGACCTCCAGAAATGTGCTTTAGAAAAATATCACAAAGGCGTTCAAAATTGATTTTTATAACAGGACCATATGATTACAATGAAAGGGTAGTGCAATTTCCATTATAAATATGACCTTTTAGAGAGATAAATAGCTTAGTAATATAGCAAAATTTTGAACTTCCAAGGATTTTGAATGAATTACAAAAAAAAACTATGTTATTGGGTTCACATTACGATATTTTCACAATACCTTCATTTATCTCTACAGATGCAAAAGACATTTCCATGATTTTTTTTCAGTTTGCACCAGCCGACAAAAACCTACGTAAAGTCGAATTTGCGTAAGTCTAGTATTACGTAAGTCAGGGAGTTCCTGGAATTGAAAAATTATTTGAAAAATTGTGTTTTTATAAATGGGACTAATAAAGCAACCAAAACATTGGTCAATTCCATTCTATTCCTTCAAAAAAAGTTACAACACTTAGATCTTAATGTACATTATCTGATTAATATTTTATACTATGAATCAGAGCTATAATGCTCAATACGTCGTACATTGATATCAATATTTGTAAAAGAATAAGAGAAGTTTACCTCAACATGATATGTAGAACACTTCCGCATGATACTCTCCAGAAATTAAAATGAAAACAATTAAAAAATTGAAAATCTTACATTACAGTAAGAGGTAATTAAAAATCAATTTAACACAATAAAAAATTTAACAAAAAAATTGCAAAACAAAAATTTTTTACTTAATTTTTAATTGCATTAAATTGATTTTTAATTGTGTTCAATGATTTTTAATTATTTCTTACTGTAATGTAAGATTTTCAATTTTTTAATTGTTTTTGTTTTAATTTCTGGAGAGTATCATATGGAAGTGTTCTTTGTATCATATTGAGGACACTTTTCTTATTCTTTTACAAATTATTCAATTAAAAAATTTGAAATAATGAAAACAGAAAAGGAGATAAAGTAACTGTTCACGTAAATGAATTTAAAGTCTTTTTACCTGATCGCTTCAACTGTGAAATAATACATAAAAATATTGAAGATTACCGTAAAATTAGTTGCAGGTCTAGCTGCCATAGATACTGTGTGTTCCACTGTCTTGAAATAATGTAATGATGGGGAACCTCAGACAAAAGATATTGTATAACTCAGTTATGGGGGGGGGGGAATACTGGCCTTCCATATTAACTGTAAAGTAAGGTGATGACACTGCTGGTGACTAATGTCCCTCTTGTGTACATGGAGCAACATTATTACAATTGGAGTTCCACTCTGTGCTCTTCAAGTGGGTGTCTGGAGATGCTCTCCAGTAGAGGGGTGAGCCTAGGTCACCCCTTAATGTTGGTTATCCCTGCTGTAGGTCTCAGTATTTGGTTGCATTGACAGATGTGATCCTCTATCATTGAGCAATCCTAGCCAAACATTTGGGCTGTGGGGCATTTGGATGGTTGGGCTGTTGCTCTAGATGTAATTGTTGCTGTCATTGGGCTTCCCTAGAGTTAGGGGTCCTATTGAAGCAGACTGGAGTAGTCAGGTGCATTGGAGCATCTTGGTGGGAGCCTGAGGCAGATGCTTCTGCATGTGTGCGTGTGTGTGTGTAGGAGGACCAAGGAGATCCATCTCTTGTTCCATTAATACTTCCATTTTTTCCCCCTTGCTTAACATTATATAAGGATGCATAGATATCAATATATAATACTGATATCAATATAATATCAATACAAAAAATATATTGCACAGTGTCTGGCATCTCTCATATTGTGAAGTTAAACTTCATAAGTGAGTTGTCACTCTTATTACTGAGGAACCTACTGCCCCGCCGACCGGGCTAGCCGAGTGGGTAAAGTACCTGCCCGGCAACCCAAAGGTCGCGGGTTCGATTCCCGCCTCGGGCTTGGATCAAAGTACTGCAAAAACCTTGGGAGGTGCAATATGGCCACAGAAGCTGATGCGCCAACAACTACCAAATCAAATCAATCAATCAACCTACTGCCCACCGATGACAGGCCAGAAAGCTTTGAAACAGTGCTGTCTTGGTGATGGTATCTTCCAAGAATAAGTAACAGTAGCTTTCTTTACTGGGGAAGCATTGCTTATTCGAGATAGTGCAATAGCAAGAAACTCATTGTGAAGACATTTTACAATATGAGATGTAACAAAAATGATGCCATTTCACTTACTTCAGTGATTTACTAAAACGATGCTTTGCACTAACTTGTTTGGTTATAGAAATTGAAAAGTTATGCTAGATAACCTTATTTCTGATTTTGATAACACTTCATATTCATGCTCTTCTCTTATTAAAGTACAGTCTCACAAGAAGATTGGAGCAAGGCAGCCCTTGATATGTTCAGCAATCTTCCTCCCTACTCACATCAAGATATTTTTAACATTTGTAATGTAAATTGTTCTAAATGAATTTATGCAGTCATATATTTTGACATCAGATGGCACAAACATCTACATTACAACAAAGAATGCTATTGTACTAAAATATGTAAGTTGTTCAAATTGATACCCATGCAGGCAAAATATATTTCTCCATAATCACCTCCAGGATATCCTGACACAGGGACTGATTTAATCCATCAATCTGTGTCAGGATTTATTGGAGGTGACTGATGGAATTCATGCATGTGATATATGCACAATGTCATTAGTGTAGGTAAATCTTCCCCACCACCCCTGGTACTTTGACAAGGTTCTGATATTTTGGTTTAGTTTTTGGGGAACACTAAAGAAATATGTCCCCCAAATTCTCCCCCTTGCATTTGTTTGGGAAGAAATTATTATTAACATGCCTTTTTTCTTGCTTTATTTTTATTATTTTTAAATTTTCTCATCATGTCTTGTTTTGTATATGATTTTTATTCCTCTATGCAACATTTAGACACTTCCAAGTTTTCATTTTTCAACACACATCTTAATGATTTACAAAAAGAAGCAGTGATATTTGCTTTATGTCAGAAGGAAGTAGCTATAATTCATGGACCACCGGGAACAGGCAAGACTACAACACTGGCTGAAATTATAATGCAAGCTGTAAAACACAACTTAAAGGTTTGTACATTATAAAATTTTTATTGTTTAGTTTTTATTATATCTTTTTTATTTATACATAACTTTATTCATACAAGAAATATGCCTTCTGTCAGATAAAGATTAAAAAAAAAAGTTCAAATGAAGTAAAAAAATGTTAAAATCTCTGAGTTCTATTTTCACTCATTTCATACTGCCGAAACTTCAGGATTCTCCATATGGCTTGCATAATTGTCCTCAAGGGGGACTGCCATGGTTTCCTCTAAGTAGTATGGGAAGTGAGCAAATTCTTTTTTTTTTACAAAAATCCCAAACACAAGAGGTATTCGAACCTATAGTACTTAGTACCGTGCTTGGGTTGGAGGTTGAGAAGATGAAATAAGATATTTGTTGACAGTAGACTTGAACTTCTGTAGACTGTAATTTTCAGGAAATACGTATGAAGGAAGATTGTTCCAGAAAACGGCAGTTGTCCTTGAAGTGCTTGAGGTTGTTACAGACATTTTCTCAGATATGCCAGACAAGCTGTACTTGCTACCTGGGAGTCTAAAACGCTGATGGAACTGATATTCAGGAGACACTCAAGTCAAGTGGACCCAATTTCGGTGAAATCCGTTTGGTCTGTGACAGCAAAATCCTCTGCTTGCACCTTCACGATGGTGGGACTGTTAGTAATCCAAGCACAAGTACATGGTGGGTGACCAACCAGGTGTGAACCAACATAAGCAGGGGCCTAGGTGTGGCATCCACACCACATGGAGGAATGCTGCACCTCTATGTTACCTGGCAGTACTAGGTGGTAGATGACTCTCATCAACCGGTGCAATACCACCACTTTGCTTATTGGAGGCTTGAAGTGGTGGAACCCATGTTTAGTCTCTAGAGCTAAGTTCTGGTCAACCCTTCCCTATCTCTTCCATCATGCAGTATGATTGATGACTTTTGAGGTTATGATGAACGTCGTGGTGAGATCCAATATTCCTTACATTTTGAGGGTACAGCTCTAAAACGGTGTTCGCAGGCTGGCCGCTAGTTAGTACACTGGAGCAAACCTATTGGTAACGCTCTAGGAGGTTTCCAGATCAGCTAGTGTATAATCTTGCTACCTCTACTCTACCAGATAGTGACTGGAGGGAGTCCGAGTAGTGTGTATGCGGGGAGCATTGTTGAGCCACACTATGTCAAGGATCTGGGTATATTTTTACCATGTGTACGCCGTATGCAAAAATTTCATTACTTCATACACATGTCCCACCCACTTTTTCTTACTATTGAATACACCATGAATTGTCAAACTAATAGAGCAAGCTTATCTGCGAAAAGATCTAAACCTCCAAGCACTTCCTAATTCATTTCACAAATATACACATGGTCTCAGTTCTAATCTGAATGATGTCCATTTCCACTTGCAGTTTGCCAAACCCCATGTACTTTTTCTGACAGAATCTCAGTTATCAGTTGATTCAAATACTGCTCATCTCAGATGCCCAAATTATTCGGTGTATGATTCCTTTTGCCTCAAAGGTGGTACTTGTGCATATGTCCATTCTGATATTCCCTGTCAGAGATTGGCAATTTTGAATCTTCTCTCTTTGATCTTCTCTGGCTTAAAATCTCTTTACCTCATTGTGTCAAATTCATCTGTTGTCTCTACTGTTCTCCCAACTCCACTAATCACTTGGAGCTCTTTGACTTCCTCTCTTTGGAACTTGACTTTCTCCAGTCCAACTTTTCTAACAGTGAGGTAATTTTCCTTGGTGATTTTAATGTTCACAACTCTAGCTAGCTTCCATTTTCTAGTTACATAGACCTAGCTAGCTTCTGTTTTCTAGTTACATAGACCTAGCTAGCTTCTGTTTTCTAGTCACACCGACCTAGCTAGCTTCTGTTTTCTAGTCACACTGACCCAGCTAGCTTCCGTTTTCAACTCACACTGACCCAGCTGGTTGAGATGCTGAGGTTTTTGCTATTACTAATGATCTTGCACAGATTGTTCATTTACCTAAAAGAATACTGGACAATCCTAATCACACAGCCAACACGATTGATCTTTTTCTCACAAACAACCCTTCTAAGTACACAGTCGTAGTGAGAGGTCCTTTAGGCACTTTACATCACAACTTTGTGATTGTCTCTTCTCCAATGGAGCCTTTATCTCATGGCTATTCCCAACATAGTGGTGTTTGGCATTACAAGAATTCAAAATGGGATGAACTGTACGATTTCCTTTCTTCTTTTCCTTGGTCAGATTACTGTTTCAAAACTTCTGATGTCAACGTTTGCTCAGATCATGTCAGTGAAATTATTCTTGCAGGAATGGAATCCTTTATCACACACTCCACTTTAAAATCTCGTCCTTTATCTAAACCTTGGTTTTCCAATAAATGTGCTAAGGCTGTTCAAGAGAAGAATGTTGCATATTGTAATGGCTTGTTTCTAATTCTTCAGTATCATTTTCTGCCTACACCAAAGCTCATAACAATTGTAAAGCAGTTATTAATCAGTCCAAACTAAAGTTTGAACAGGCTAAGAGTAGAAAACTTGCTTCTTGCCCTAATAGTAGCTGAGCATTCTGGTCTCTTCCCAAAGCTATTGGCCGCAACTTTTGCCAGGCGCCTTCGTAGCTAGGTGGGAAGGAGCAGCAGTGCGTTAGCACACGCTTCTTGATTAGACCGGGGTTCGAGCCCGTCACCACCAAATATGGAGGATGCGGAAAGGTCAGGGAATGACCACCACATATCCCGGAGCAATATGGCCTTAGTTGCTAATGCTCCTAAAAACCAAATAACAACAACAACAACAGCAACTTTTGCCCATCTCTGCTTCCACCTCTGCCAAAACCAGATGGTTCTGTTGACACTTCAGCCAAGGATAAAGCTGACCTGCTGGCATCCCATTTTTCTTCCAACTCATGTATTAATGATCTTGGTAAAACACCTCCCACCATTCCAAACACACTCCATTCAATGCCTCCTGTGGTCTTCCGGCAAAAGGATGTGAGAAGGATTTTGATGGATCTTGATGCTAAGAAAGCTCCAGGTCCCGATGGTATTTCTCAACTTGTTCTCAAAACGTGCTCCTGAACTTACTCCTATTCTTTGCAGCTTTTTTTTTCACTTTCTTATTCCAAAGTGTTTTTCTTTCTGCTTGGAAATTTGCTCATATCCAGCCAGTTCCTGAAAAGGGTGATAAATCCCTCCCATCCAGTTATCGTACCATTGCAATTAATTAACCGCCAACTCTTAAACTACCTAGAAACCTTCCATCTGATCAACAATAACCAGTATGGATTCCGTCAGTGTCAAACCACTGGTGATATTCTGGCTTATTAGCATTAGTAGAGGCATATGATGCAAGAAAGCAAGCTTATGCAGCATCAGCCAAAAAAAAAAAACCACACTTCCATTTCACCCCTCCGTTCGTTCAAAATACCTGTCCAGCTGAGCTTTAAATTTATTTAGGCTATCAACTTCCACGACAAGGGATGGAAGTCTGTTCCACCAACCAACTACCCGCTGGCTAAAGGCAAATTTCCGCACATCTATCCTACATCTATCTTTCCTCAATTTGAATTTATGCCCTCTCAGGTGATTATTCTGAGCAAGATCAAGAATCCCATCAGCATTGAGCATGCTCAAACCATTCAAGGCTTTATACACCTCTATCAGATTTCCTCGCTGGTGCCTAGTCTCCAGACACTGTAATTTGAAAAACTTAAGCCTTTCTTCGTAAGAGTACCCCTTTGTTCCATTCACTAATCTTGTTGCAATTCTCTGTACTCGTTCCAGTAGCTCTACATCCTTCTTGAAATGAGGCCTCCAGATCTGTATACAGTACTCAAGTTGTGGCCTCACTATTGCCTTGTACAAGGGAATAATCACCTCCTTATCCTTGCTAGAAAAATTCCTGTATATCATTGACAAGACCCATGAGCTACTCTTGCAGCCTGTCTGCACTGCTCAAAGAACTTAATATCTGCCTGCACAATTACCCCCAGGTCCTTTTCATTCTCTACCACTGTCAGTGTAGTACCACAGAGTTGATATGTTGCTCTGGGGTTGCTGTTTCCCATATGTAGTACTTTACATTTGTCAACGTTTAACTTCATTTGCCACCTCTCAGCCCATCTGCTCAACTTTCCAGATCCTGTTGCAGCAGCATAGTGTCAGTAGCGTCCTTGACAACCCTGCCAATCTTTATATCGTCTGCAAACTTGGACATTAAGCTTGATATACCATCATCAATATCATTGATAAATACCGAAAACAATAATGGGCCCAACGCTGAACCCTGAGGGACTCCACTGATAACATTAGTCCACGATGAGCTGTGTCCATTGATTACCACTCTCTGTCGTCTCCCACTCAACCACCCCTTTATCCATAGCAGCAATTTGCCTCCAATGCCACACTGCTCCAATGTGTTCAGCAGTCTTCCATGTGCAACAGTATCAAAAGCTTTTCTAAGATCAAAGTATATAATATCAAAGTTATTCCCTGCATCCAGTTCTTTTGTGTCCTCCCCTGAGTCCAAGGAAGATCTCATAATTATGGCTAAGGGTTTGCTTACTTCCTTTGCTGCCTCCTTCAATATAACTGGATAGATCCCATCCACCCCAGGTGCCTTTCTTGTGTTTATCTTCAACAATTTCTCCTCCACTTTACTCTCAGTTATTACAAGGTTCTCTAGCTTACTGCCAGAGTTGAATACACCTCTGGCATTCCCCTCGCTGAATAACTCCTCGTGTGTGAATGTCGATGCAAAATATTCATTTAATTTGTTAGCTACCTGAGCAGGATCATCAACAGTTGACCCATCGATATCAAGTGGACCAATCTGATTCATCCCCTTCCTTCTAGAGTTTACATAAGTAAAGAACTCTTTGCTGTTTTTCTTTGCATCCCTTGCCAAAGATTTCTCGCAATCTGCCTTTGCCTGCCTAACCTCCTTATTAACTTGGTTACAGATCAACTTGTATCTATCATAGGCTTCTGTGTCATGTTTTAATTTATATGTCTCCCATGCATTTTTCTTCTCTGCCATATGTCTCGTTAGTTCATCTGACATCTATTTAGGCCTGAACCTTGAACAATATTTCTTAGTTGGTATGTAAAGCCTAGTAGCTTCCACGATTGTCTTGAATGATTCCCACTTAGAATTTGCTGCTGGTAACATCATCAGTTGGTCCCACTGTTCAGAATTTAAAAACTGTCTGAGACCACTGTAGTCACCGTTACTGAAGCAAAAACCCTTTCATTTGCCCCTGATTGTAATTATATCTTTAAGTAAAATCCACATCAGTACCCTGTGATCCGTGCCACCTAGTGGTTCTTTTATATGCAAATTCTTAATACACGAATGATCACTGCTGTTAACCAGATCAACAGTATTATCCTCTCTGTTTGCCTCTTGAACATGCTACTGCAGAAAACAATCATCCGATAAATCCACAAAAGTCTTGCTAGTGTGCGAGTGACCAACCCACAAGTTCTAGTCACTATCTGGGAAGTTAAAATCCCTCATTATAAGACATTCTGATTTACTAGCCTACTCTATTTTTCTGTTCCTTTACTCATTTGAGTTATTAGGCCTATAACACACTCCTACTCTTATTTTTGCTTTCCCAGTGCTTATGTCACACCAAACTGACTCAACATTGCACTGTCCATCTATGTCGACTGGATGCACTTCATTTGATTTAGTTTTCTTAATTAACAGCATAACCCCTCCATCCTTCCTATCCTTTCTGTACACCTTGTACTCCCCAAATGCAGAACTGGAATTTGGGGAGTACACATTGTACTCCCCAAATTCCAGTTCTGCATTTCTAATATCTGTGTGACCTCACATCTCTGATGTCTCAACAATATCTGCCTTTGATGTCTTGTTCAGCACTTCAAATTGATCTACTATTGTTAAAGTGTTAAAAAATGGCATCATTTTTTATCCATTTCACTTGTTTTTAAGAATCATTTATACTTCAAAGTGTCCTATTCTTTTTACACGGTCTATACAACTAATCTGACAGAATGAATGCCGTTTAACTTTCGGTTTCGTAACGGCAAGCAGTCGCTTCCCTAGGGGGAAGTTGTTGTTGAAACGATACACCGCGTTTAGTGTTCAGAGCAGTCAAATGATGTTAGTCACCCCTCACCCCGATGGCAACGGGCAGTCCAGTCCATGTATGCTTAATTGCTCAGGAACGAAAGGAGCAGATTGCGACTTTGACAGAAGAGCGTGAGAAATCAGAACATGAGACATAATCCCTTACGAAATCGAATCTAATAAACACAAGGACTGTCATGCTAAAATTCCCTTTGTAAAAGCATATCGATTTATGTTCAATGACCGTGATTTTAAAACAAAAGAAACTGCCTTACACAAACATGGGATTTCCTTTCCTCTCACAATATTTCATTTTTAGTAGTGCCAATTCTCAAAGTTGACAGTCCCCAAATGAAGTTCTTTGTCCAGCATTTTTGACCTGTGATGTCAGAACAGGTCAGGGCAAATTAAGGTGGAGAAAACCAGAGGTATTTATATGAAAGAGGGGAAAGAAAAGGGATCATTATCTTTGGACAGTCTTACGGTAGGTTACGGAGTTTTTGCCAGGTTAAAAAAAGTTAGAGAGCGGATTCAAGAAGCTAGGCGAAAGATTAAGTCGGCAGTGAGAGAAAGTTAAAAAGAAGTTAGCCCAGAATCGTACGAATGGATAGAAGAGAAGGACTAAGAAGTGCCAGGGACAAACGACTATTTGTCGGTAAGTGAGTTTTTCTTCAACAACATAACCTAATCACTCGAAGTTAATCATATTTACCCATTGCCTTTAATTCACACGCACTGACCTCCCTTGTCATTAAAGTCATTCTGACAAATGTATATCTATTTTTATAGTTAGAAGTTAACAGTAAGCACGAATTGTCCAATTAGTTGTTTTAATACTAATTGTAATTGTTATGTTGACAGATATATTCGTATTCAATTAATGGAACAATTTGTATGACATAACTGTCATCAGCGATTGTGAATCAATGTTATAGAATTAGTGGAAAAGCCACATGAAGAACATTACAAAACTGTAATACTGCTATCAGCAAGAAAAATCACATACCAATTATTCTAATTTTTGATCAGTTCAATTATGCACATGTATATGACTTATATATTTAATAAATCTTGTTATGTTGATCATTTAGCCTTGTGACCATTCTCTGATACACATAATTTATATAATTATTGAGTAGATTTTGAGTTGGAGTTATGCGGGCTCAAGGTTCAACTTAAGGAGAACCTTTGAGTTAATCACAACGCAATCTTGATGCTGCAGGCTTACTCTTAATTAAGTCTGAGTGGGCTTGAGGGTGCAAGATTTTTTGTCCTAATCCAACTACTAGATTATCATTTGAAACCCAGATCTTCTGGAAACACATTAACGTGCAGCCTTGTCAGAAGTCGAGTGATTCATAGAGAACGTTGTTAGGCAAGCACACACACGTTAAGACGGAAGATCCCAGTGGAACACTATACTTCTAGCATTCGTGTACATGCAAGTATACATACACCTATTCTTAGTTATGCTAACACATCCCATGTATTTATCTGTTTCATGATGACTGCCATCAGTCCCTAAAACCCGCAGCACTCCTCGGTCCAGGCAGCTGCTCATTCTAATAGAAGTAGTGCAAGAATTACCTTCACCTCTGCCTGTGGCTACTTTTAACCTTATAATCTGTGAATCTCCCAAGCTAGCAGTTTTCTGAACCACATAATGGCAGCTCAATAGCATCAGCAAATACTCTTGCACCATTTCTATTTAAGTGTATCCCATCCATCTAGAAGCATGGAAGACTACTGTACAAATTTGAGCAGTATGGCAGTAAGGGCAAGTTGCTACAATGGATAAAAACTGTTGAGTGGGAGATGACAGAGAGTGGTTATTAATGGACACTGCTCATCATGGACTAATGTTGTTAGTAAGAGTCACCCAGGGTTCGGTATTGGGCCCATTTTTGTTTTCAGTATTTATCAATGATATTGATGAAAGTATATCAGGGTTAATTTCTAAGTTTGCAGACGATGCGAAGGTACGAAGGTTGGCAGGGTTGTTAATCACTGTAATGATAGTACTGTACTGCATCAGGATCTGGAAAAGTTGAGCAGATGTGGTGAGAGGTGGCAAAAGTTTAATATTGACAAATGTAAAGTACTGCGTGTGGATAGCAGTAACATATCAACTGGGTGGTTCTATACTCAAGTTAGTGGAGAATGAAAAGGACCTTGGGGGTAATTGTGTAGTCAGATATGAATTTTTCTGAGTAGTGCAGACAGGCTGCAAGGTGTCTTGTCTTGTCAGTGATATACCGGAATTTTTCTAGTAGGGATAAGGAAGTGATTATCCTCTTGTATAAGGCAATGGTCAGACCATACCTTAAGTACTGTATACATGTCTGGAGGCATCATTTTAGGAAGGATGTAGAGCTATTGGAACAAGTACAGAGAAGGGCAACATGATTGATGAGTGGAACAGAGGGTTGATGTTACCAAGAAAGGCTTATGGTTTGAAATTGCAGCTTCTGGAGACTAGACATTACACCTCGTACACCTCAATTAGACTGCGAGGTGATCTAATTGAGGTGTATAAAATCTTGAATGGGTTTTAACAAGCTCAATGCTAATGAGATCTTTTCTGTTGCTCAGATTACTCACCTGAAGGAACATAAATTCAAATTGAGGAAAGACAGTTGTAGAATAGATGTGTGGAAATTTGCCTTTAGCCAGCGGGTGGTTTATAGTTGGAACAAATTTCCATCTGTTGTAGTGGAGGTCAACAACTTAAATAGACAACTTCAAAACCTTTGGAGTGATTGGATGGATGAAATGGGAAGTTTTTTATTTTATTTTTAATTTTTTTTTGGCTGATGCTGTATAAACCTACTTTCTTGCAACTTATTCATCTACTAATGCTAATTTGTATACATCCCATGCATTTTTCTTTTCTGCCACAAGTCTCATCAGTTCATCTGACATCCATTTAGGTCTAAGCCTGGAATGGTATTTCTTGCTTGGTATGAAAAGCCTAGTAGCTTCTGCGATTACTTCCCTGAATGCTTCCCATTTAAAATTTGCTGTTGGTAATGTCATCAAATGTCCCACTGTATAGAGTTTAAAAACTGTATGAGATCACTGTAGCCGCCCTTTTGAAAGCAAAAGCCCCTCCATTGTCAGTAGTGAAGTCTTTAAATAAATCCCACTTCAGCACACTGATTCTACCACCCAGTGGGTCTTTTACCTGCAGATTCCTAATGCATGAAGGATCACTGGTGATAATCAGATCAAGAGTATTGCTTCCTCTTCTTGCCTGTCCAACATGCTGCTTTGGAAACCATTATCCAATAAATTCACAAAAGTCTTACTAACGTGTGAGTGATGAAACCACAAGTTCAAGTCAATATCTGTAAAGTTAAAATCTTCCGTCATAAGACATTCTGATTTACTGGCCAACTCCATTCTATAGTTGTTTTTTATACTCATCACAGTCATTGGGCTTATAATATACCCCTAGTCATATTTTTGTTTTCCCAGTACTGATGTCACACAAAGTGAGTCAATATTCCACTGGCCACCCGAGTTGACTAGATACACTGCCTTAGATTTAATATACTTCCTAACTAACAGTATAACCCTTTTATCCTTTCTGTACACATTGTATTCCCAATATTGAAATTCTACATCCCTTATGTATGAGTGATACCATGTCTCTGATATCTCCACAATGTCTGCGTTTAATGACTTAATCAGTACTTCAGATTCATAAAAATTATTTACTATGCTCCTAGCATTAGTGTACATGCAAGTATACATGCACCTGTTATTACAATATAACTGCAAGTGTTACTTATTCTAACCCAGCCTGTGTATGTACTTGTTTTGTGATGATCCACAGAAAAAATTGAAATCCCAATACCTTGCTTTTTAAGGCTGCTTCATGTTCCATTAGAAGCAGTGCAAGAATGATGTTCACCTCTGCCTGCTGCTCTAGTTAATCTATTAGTCTGTGTACCTCCCCAAGCTATCAGCTTTCCAACCTACCTAACACTGCCTCTATAGCATTGTGAATATTCTTGCATCCCTTCTAAGTGTATCTCCTTGTAAAAACAATCTCTCTTGTCTTGACAGCATCTTCATTAAAGATGAGACCTGGTACAACACTATGAAGTGGTGTTGAAGCAGCAGGCTATGGAGCAATGACCCAAGGATTTCTTGATAAGAAGAAATTCATGGCTCTGCCATCCACTCGAAGAATAATGGATTTGATTTTTTTGGGAATAGAGAGATTATTCTCATAGAGGAGTAGTAGTAGTAGTGGCATGTGATGCAAGAAAGCAAGTGTATGAGCTTATGCAGCATCAGCAAAAAAAAAAAAAATCACTCCGTTCCCTCCAAATTCCTGTCCAGTTCCTCCTTAAATTTATTTAACCTATCAACTTCCACAACAACAGATGGAAGTTTGTTCCAGCAATTAACCACCCGCTGGCTTAAGGCAAATTTCTGCACATCTATTCTACATCTGTCTTTTCTTAATTTGAATTTATGCCCCCTTAGGTTCGTAATCTGAACAGGTGGAAGGATCTCATCAGAATTCAGCGTGCTCAATCCATTCTAGGCCTTATACACCTCAATCAGATCACAGCGTAGGTGCCTAGTCTCCAGCCACTGCAATTTGCAGAACTTAAGCCTCTCTTGGTAAGAGGATCCCTTCATTCCCCTCACCAATCTTGTTGCCCTTCTCTGTACAAGCTCAAGCAAATCTACATCCTTCCTAAAATTAGGCCTCCAGACCTGTACGCAGTACTCAAGGTGTGGTCTGACCATTGCCTTATACAGAGGGACAATCACCTCCTTTTCCCTGCTAGCAAAATTCCTATATATCATTGACAAAACCCCATGACCTGCCCTGGCAGCCTGTCTGCATTGCTCAGAAAACTTCATCAGTTCATATGGTATTACATGCAGCCTCTATCATGCATTTTCTATTGTAAAAGTGGGCTTGATTGATTTGTATGGTGTGCGGGATATAATTCAGAAGGATAATTTCATCTGACTGCACAATTACTCCCAGGCGTTTTTCATTTTCTACCACCTTAAGTGTAGTACCAACTGTGTGGTCCTAAAATTAGGCCTCCAGACCTGTACGCAGTACTCAAGGTGTCAAAGCTTTCCTGAAATCCAAATATATATCAAAATTATTTTTTGCATTCAGTTCCTTTGTAACCACATCATAATATCCTATCGAATTTGTCAGACAAGACTTTCCCTTACCAAACCCATGCTGTGTCTGAATTATTGCTGCAGTCTTGTCTAGATGATCCTGCAATGCATCTATAACCAGTGACTCCATTATTTTACCCGGAACAGAAGTTAAACTAACTGGTCTGTAATTACTCGTGTCACCCTTCGATCCCCCTTTGTGAATTGGGGATACATTTGCACATCTCCAGTCCGTGGGGACCTCCTCTGAGTCCAAGGATGCTCTCATAATTATGGCTTAGGGTTTGCTTAGTTGCTTTGCCGCCTGTTTTAATATAACTGTATAGATCCCATCCACTCCAGGTGCCTTTCTTATGTTTAACTTCAACAATTTCTCCTCCACTTTGCTCTCAGTTATTACAAAATCATTAAGCACCCTGCTACAATTTGATAACCTTCTGCTATTTTCAAACCTTAATAACTCCTCATGTGTGAATGTAGATGCAAAATACTCATTCAGTTTGTTTGCTATCTGAGCAGGATCATCAACAGTCGAACCATCAATATCAAGTGGACCAATCAGATTCATCCCCCTTCCTTTTAGAGTTTATATAAGTAAAGAAATCCTTGCTTTTTTTTAGCATTTTTTGCCAAAGACTTCTCGTAATCTGCCTTTGCCTGTCTAACCTCCTTTGTGACCTGATTACAGACTAGCTTATATCTGGCACAGGCTTCTGAGTCGCTTGATGGCTCTGCCATCCACTGGAAGAAGAATAATGAATTTGATTTTTTTGGGAATAGAGAGGTTATTGTCGTTTCTGTAATGGGGCTACATAGGTAGTTTTGCTTGCTATGTGTAGACAATAAAGGAGACAATATAAGTGCAAGTGATTTAGTTGCAATCTTCCTTTTTTCTTTGGCCAGAAAACTCGATTCTATACCAGTATCTTGATATGGTTGAAATAATTATGGAATTCAAGTGGTCTGTTATTATCATGTTTTTTTGCCAGTCCTGATCTTGTGTTATCAGACTTTTACAATTTTGGCACTATGAAGGTAGGCCTTTGCTGGGCACACTTTTCTGGAGAAGATGCTCTCATTGTATCCATCAAGCAATGGACCTTTCGGTTTGACAGCAATTTTTTATGAGAGGCGATTGCAGGCTCTTCAGTGATGGAGAAAATGTATACATAGTGTTGGTTAATATGTGTTAAAATAAATGTTAGTACTTGAAGATTTAAAGTGCATAAGATACAGTTTAAATTGGCATGCCTACAATGGTTTTCTAAGAAAATATTTTTAAGGCATTAATTTCGGAGTGATCTGTGTGTGTGTGTGTGTGTGTGTGTGTGTGTGTGTGTGTGTGTGTGTGTGTGTGTGTGTGTGTGTGTGTGTGTGTGTGTGTGTGTGTGTGTGTGTGTGTGTGTGTGTGTGTGTGTGCATGCGTGTGTCACAGTAAAGTCAGTACACACACACACACACACACACACATATATATATATATATATATATAAAGTTAGTGTTTATATATGGTATATATCACACTAAAGTTAGTTTTTTTTTTTTTTTTTTTTTCTCTCTCTCTTGCTGGAAGCAACTGAACTCCTAAAAATTGTGATTTGGAATAAAAACCAGGCTAGGAAGAGAAATTTGAATCCCCCCATTAATGATATATGCACAACTTGAGAAGTATTGAATTCTCTTATATATTGTTACTGAGAAAATAACTTAAAATACTGTATATGGGAAATAATATCATTGATTTTTGTTGTAGAATGAAGTCAATTTCTAGTTATCTCCTAATTGTTTTGAGCAATGCAGTTTGTTTATTGTTAAATTTTGTTTATTTGAAACCATATTACGTATTATCCTTTTAATGTATCCTAAACCTATTTTTTATAGGTATTAGCATGTGGTCCATCAAATATATCTGTGGATAATATCGTTGAAAAGCTGGCTTCTTATAAGATAAAGATGATTCGCCTTGGTCATCCTGCACGTATATTAGATACAATTCAAGATTATTCTTTAGATGCTGTTATGAGTAGAGCAGATGAAACTAGAATAGTGGAAGGATTGCGTGAGGAGATTGATTCAATTAGGGTAAATTTAATAACATTAAATTTGCTTTTATATATATTAACAGATATTCATATACAAATTGTTTCAAAAATTGTTTTATACAGCAAACACCACTCTCACTCAAAAGTGTTAGTAATTCTGCCCAGATATGACAGGATGTACTTTAACCTTGAAAGCCTTGTGGATTAACTCAAGGGTAGAGCGAACCTGCAAGGCTTTTGGAGGGGAAAAGGGTTCAGCATGGCTTACACTTGTAGTTGGAAGGAACCTGTTTTGTGGAGACAAAATATATTTTAACAAAAGTGGTGCAAAGGTCTTTGCCAGATATCATTGAAGGTGCCTTAAGAATTCAGAGAAATTGCTAGTTAGAGGAAGGCAGGAACAGTATACATATGCATTTATCTGATGATAATGGGTCAAAGTGAAGCTTGCACACACATTTCAAGATTTCTGGTATTATACTTCAAAAGGCTTGAGGGCCTTCTAATATTTGGATGACATGAGACGACAGCAATGTTTTAAATGAAGGGGAAGCTTATGCTAGGCAACAAACTTAAGATTTATTAGCGTAATAAACAACATGAGAACACTTATTCTAAATTGTAAAATGTCAGAAGTATTGTAAATAAAATGAGTGAGCTTAATCTACTGGTTAGGATAATTATTGATGATATAATAGGGCTAATGAAAATATAGTGCCATTCAGAAATAAGGAATGAGAAGTTTCATTATGTTATGCATAATGTGTTTAGCAAGGATAGCCAAAATAGAAAAGAGTATGGGGGGGGGTTACGTTTTTTTATCAAAAGCAGCCTGAGTGCAACAGAAGCATTCCCATATTTGGAACTATGGCCAGCATAGACTCTATGTGTTGTGTGTGAAATAACTGGAAGGAAAGGAAAAGTGATTGTGGCGTATGCTCTGGACCAGATTATTTTGAAAAGTGTGATGTAATCCTCTACATGTAGATGGAATGGGCAAACAAATGTAAATGCTTTGTTATGGGTGATTTCAATTTGCCCATAATTGTTTTTTTTCCTTCCACATTAGCAAGTGGAAGGAAAACACACCATGGGGAATAAAATTTGTAAATCAACTAGATGATTGTTATTGATTATTATTAACATTAACAAAGTATGAGGGGCAAGAATATTCCACATGTTATCATCATCCATGTTCCAGACAGTATCATAAGACTACCAGTTGAGGAACCTTTAGTGTTAAAGGTTAAAAATAATCGACACCTTATCTGCACCGCTCCTCCAATTTTAATTTTAATTTTTTCACATTCCTTATTCTCCCCGATGCCTTTAGACATGTCTAATAATCATAAAAAAACTCAACTAACCAGCACACTCATCAAATATTTTTCCAATAAGTTACACATTGCCTTTTTACAAAAATGTCTCCACCACAATATCATCCCCAAATTTGCCCGCCTTTTTCCTAAAAAGAATTGCAAAAAATATCCACATATCGTACACTGCACATCTATTATGATCATCCGTGAAGAAATCAGGAAGAGATATAATAAAAAATATAGCCTTTTAAATAGTATACACCAACTCAGATTTTACCTTAAAAAAGAAATGACCCCTCATGACTGGATTGAGTTCACCAACAAAAACAATATACGTATTAATGCTACCAACCAAGAAATAATACAAAGACATAATAAAAAATGGAATTCCCTCACGACTCGTTCCCCCGCAAAAATCACCACCATTAACCTCTCTTCCAGATCTTTTACACCCGCTGAACTTTCTGGCCTGGAATATGGCTTTAATTTTGCCATCAAAAATCAACATTACCCTATAAAAGACTGCATTGTTGAACTCCAGTCCAAACTCGAACATCATCCCGATAAATGGCGTCTAATGCACCAAACAAATAGTATTATTAATACCAAACTTTCTTCCTGCTCTAATATAAAAAAACAACAGCTTATGGATTTACACAAACTCAGTAAAGCTTCCAACGTTATTATTCAAAAAGCCGATAAAGGTGACACAATTTTTATAATAGATAAAGACACCTATACCGAAAAATTAGAATCCATCTTAGCAGACCCAAACACATTCATAAATGTAAATAACCATAACATCGTAAGACTCAAAAATAAACTCGGCATAATTCTCAGGAAACTCAGGCAAAATAAGGAAATCAACCTTTTCACACTACAGCAAATTGGAATCTGCAATAACATCCTCCCCCACATGTTTGGGATTATCAAGTTACACAAAGCAGACCACCCTTTAAGACCAATTGTATCATACAGCAATTCAGCTTTCGCTAATTTATCCTCCTTCCTGGTCAAAATTATAACCCCCCTTACTAAATTTTCCACATTCAAGATCAATAACACCAATCAAGCTTTTCAAAAAATTAATAATATCACAATATCCGATACAAACATCCTAACTTCCTATGACGTTACTTCTCTTTACACAAATGTCCATATTCCATTTACTTTACAAGCCTTACGCAAGTTCTTAGAAACAGACGATACCTTAACAAAACGTACCTCCCTTTCTATAGACTATATCCTTGAACTCACCACCCTTCTATTAGAAGCAAGATTTTTTAGATTCAATGAAAAAATCTTCCAACAAATATATGGCTTACCAATGGGACTAGGGATTTCGGCCCCATTGTCCGAAATCTACCTAGCTGCCATTGAAAGCCAAATTCTACACCCCTTTCCCCCTGAACTAAAATTATACATGCGCTATGCTGACGACATTCTTATAATAGGCAACAGATCCATTATTAATAACCTCTTCGTAAAACTTAACTCTGTACCTGATAGACTTAAATTCACCCTTGAAATTGGACAGAACAATCAGATAAATTTCCTTAATCTCACTATCTATATAACAGGCACAAAATTAAATACGAAAATTTTCAGGAAAAATACAAACACCGGTAAATACTTACATTTTGCTTCTCATCACCCTCTTAACACTAAAAAGGCAGTTTTATATAACCAAATTCACAATGCACTAAAGTACAGTTCCTCACCCACCGACCTTCACAATGAAATACAGTATATTACCGACAAATTTATATCCAGAGGTCACCCCCACCAACTCATTTTAAATACAATCCTTAACGCTAAAAATAAAATTAAATCTAACATCCCAACCAAAGACAAAAATAAAACAAACATCCGCATAGTCCTCCCTTACCACAATGAACTAGCAGGACAGTTCCGATGCCTATTTAACAACACTGATATCTCCCTTGTTTTTTCCACCTACAACAAATTAGGATCCTTCTTCAGCACCTATAAAGACACATACAAATATTCTACAAACGACCTATATAATATTAAAAGCTCATTAATTGTCAACCAAACTGCAACACATGTTATATCGGAAGTACCACTACCAAATTTGGCTCATCAAAAACATCCAACACCCGTGCATACTACCATTTCCATAGTCTCACGTCTAACCAATCTGTCACAGAACTTACAACTCATGCCCAGACTCACAACCACAACCCGCTCATCGATTCTGCTCATCATTTCCATCATTAAACTAAAATCCAGCTACAGAATACTTCAATATGAAGCTCTAGTTATCGAATGGTACAAGCACCACTCTAACCTCAAAATTCTAAATTCTAAACTCCCCTTCAATCTTTCCCCAATTTGGAACCTCTCGAGATTAAAGTTCCCACATGTCAAAAAAGGCATCACGAGAGTATAATTTTTTATTCTTAAAATACCATGCGCGTTCTCTCCCCACACATTGCCAACTGAAGACGTTCTTTAACTAACGAAAGTCCTCATAAAGACTATTGGCTTCACCGGATTCACTTACATAGTTTTTAATTATTCTTCTTTCTTTTATTTCGATGACAACCAAGGATTGGATGTGTACACTTCTGTTTCCTTGCACCTATTTAACTCAGTCAACTTTTACCTACTTCCCTCCCTTTTAATTTTTCAATTTAACAATTCAACTTAAACATTAACCACGCTACCTAAGTAAACCATCGCAGATTAATTTCAAGGTGAGTACCGCTTTTTAAGCTTTCGCTATTCTTTTCTAGGGAAAATCATATTTAACCAACATGGCTTTGTAAAGGGAAAAGCGTGGCCTTCAATTGCTTTATATAATGGTTTTATGACTCTTCTCTCTCTATAAACACATTTAACCAACCTAGTTAGCCATTTTTACAGCATTTCACCTGGATGTAGAAAATAATTTTGACATAGTTTATCTAGATTATAGCAAAGCATTTTGACTCAGTCCTGCATAAGAGGTTACTGTAAGCTAGAACATGTCGGGATGACAGGTAAGTTCCCAACCTGTGAATTACAGGGTACTTTTGGGCAGTTGTGCTTTAATGTAATAAGCTAAAGCACACTGCCGAAAAGTAAACTTTACGAGATCCAATCATCTGTTGTTTCCTAAGATTTTATCTTTGTAACTTGTTATTGTTCTCTCATTCATTTTGCTGACCTCCTTCATAATATTATCTCAATCAGGTCCTGCCGCTACGTACCAAGCTTTGCAGTCCACAACTTCTAAACCATTCTTTAAAAGGAATCGATCTGTCACTGATCCAGTCTCCCCCCCCCCCCAACACTCTCTTGAAGCTTTCTTATTTTAGATGCAGTTTCTAGACCTGAATACAATATTACAAATTACAAAACTCAAATGCTATTAAAAAATATTCAGGACACAGATGGCAGATCTATACAGGAAGATCCTATTTTAGAAATCCATGCCGAAGAAGAAATGGACACTGGTCGGCCAGTTTTCCAAAAAAAAAAAAAGAAACAGAAATTGGAATGCCATAAATCAGTCACCTTCAAAAAGCAGTCAGAATCATCTCCATAAACTAAACACAAATAATGCCTTGTAATTTACAATGGAATGGCAGAGGCTTTCGTTGCAATACAGACTATATATCCAAGATCTAATTAATTGTTTTTCTCTAGTTGCCCTTTGTTTTCAGGCAACTTACTTAACATTGCAAAGTTCTCCTTCGATAAAGAACTATTGCCTTTATCGAAGGGATCGTAATACAACAAATGCTGCCCGTGGTGGTGTAGCAATCCTGATAAATTCAAAGATCCCAAC